>NC_141678.1:80958121-82372028 GCF_028749965.1 Puma concolor | reverse complement strand
TGATTTTATTCTCAAATGTTAACAGCAAGATGGATTTTTCTGTGTACACAGTTTTTCACCCAAGTTCTGTGGTTTCTGAGGTGAACTCTCCACACACAGGCATTGTTCTACAGTTGTCGCCTTCCTTCGTGATTTTGTCCAGGAGTGCTCAGGTCACATGGCTCCGCCAACTGCGCTTGACTTTGATTCCCAGTAAAGGATTCTCATAGGATTGTGTCAGCTTTTTAAAGGAAAATGGATTTTCCCGGATGGAGGGTGTAACAAAGTTCTCTCCTGAAAAAGAACTGCCACTCATCCTGAAGTGGGAAAACGGATGACTTCTGGGGAACAGACAAGGGAATTCTCCAGGTCCTGGGATTGTTGGGATGCAGAGATTAGGAAGAGGGGCCATTTTTAGGTCCAGTCTTTGGCCAACACCACAAACCCATCGAATCAAGTCTGTTACGTTTTAATAGCCCTGCAGTCTGCTTGGCCACCATTGCCCTGACTCCCTTCCTCTGAGAAGGCAAGGGCACTGGGGGGAAGGGATGGTTGTGCAAGCCTTGGAGTGGATAGCTGTGGGTAGGCATGAGGCTGAGCCCTCTGAGGTCCGACATTCCCCGGATCTTTGCTGCCGCCAGCAGAGCCAATCCAGTACCCTGGTCTGAAGAAACAAACTGCCGTTTAAGCCACCTAGTCTGTGGTACTTTGCTAGGACAGCTCCACCAAGCCAGCCCAGCGGCGTTGAGTGCAATAATAAATCCTAGCGATGTGAAGCCGAAATGTTTTTACCCAAGTATTATCTCTGGCTCTGCTCTACAAGCACAAAAGTTGAATTGATTCCTTCTGTTATTGCTTCTTCAAGTGTGCTAAGAAGTCTCGTAGGGGCTGGGAAGAGCAAAGTGCAACATCCAAAGCAGTCCCCTAACTTACTCTCAGGGACTGTCTCACCCCAACGGCACTAACACAAATGGCTCTCCTTCCTCCAGAGACTTGAGGAAGTGCAGAGTTCAGCCAGGGCCACAAAACAGGCCTCTTAGTGGCTCCTCCGATAGCCTCTGTTGTTTTCCTTTTTTAAGTTGTTGCCTTGGGAATTGAGAGAGTATTTACTTTGAAATTTTAACTCTACATTTACTGCTTTTTTTTTAGAAGCTGTTGGGAGGACCAGAATGTTTATTGCAAAAATGTCACCTTAAGCTCCGTTAGTGTCCAGAAAAGAGTGATGTTAAAAAAAAAAAAAAAAAAAAAAAATCACCGTTTAGACAATACATCTTTATAAAGATTCTTGGTAATTTTGTGACACAGTAATAACACACTGAAAATATAATCACTATTCAGGAAATATAAAAATTAAGTGATATTCAATGACTTCATCCCTGATGCCATAAAGGAAATGTACTTATAATGAAAGGCACACTGGATAATAAGTTAGGAAACCATGACTTTTGTCTCAATTCTACTGTAGTTTTTCTTGAAACTTAGGCAAGTAGCTTGACCATTTTTATTCTCAGGAGCCTCTTTTGTGTAAAGGATAAATTGTAAATAATCTCAAGGCTCCCATACGCTTTAAAAGGTTTATATTGCCATGCTTATACTCGTAATTAGTGGCATTATTGAGTACCGGATAGTTTATCTATAGAAGGAGTCTTGCTGGCAGGTCTTTCCTAAAAAAATACATCTCTGTGATCAGGAAGAAAACTCCATGGTGGGAAAAATTTTGTACCTGAAGAGCCTATGCTTTGAGCGTACTTATTAGCAGGACGATGACAATCAGTGCGTGTGTCTACCTAGTCTTTATCGTTCATTCACTGATTCCTTCACATGCTGCGTTCATTTATTCATCCAAAAGACATTTATTGAACACCTACTCTCTACTAACTTGAACAGTCGGTGACCTGGCTGGAGACTAAAGGACCTGAAGGTATTATCCCTTGCCATGAACACTAACAGGATAGTCAAGGGTAAAGGAATAGAGGAAGCATCAGCTGAGTAGCCGAGTTAAGAGTAGCTGGTAGAGAGTTTCACGTTTTAGTATAAAACAGAATGTATCGGTGCTGCAGTATGACTTACGTGCATTACGCCTGAAAGTTGGCTTGTTCAGAACTAGTCCTGAGCACTGGGGTTAGACTGCATATCTAGTGGAGATTCACGATCCTAGGTGTGTGGGAAGAAGGGATGCAGAGACTGGCGCTTGCACGAGAAAGATGTCTTTGGGAACACGGCAGTTGCCAGCGCCTGACCTCCCAATAACCTAACGTCTTGTGTAGGAGGTTTGAGTGGCAGATAGGTAATTTAAAAAAGAAAGTAACCATACTAGTCCTGGGATGAAGAGTTCTACATATCTGTAGGAGCAAGGGGAAGGACTGATTCTTCCTGGCTAATTAGATCGAGTAAAGAGTAGCATGTTCCTTCAGCTTGACCCGAGTGAGTAGATTTTGACAAGTACAGAGAAAAGGAAGTGGCTGTCCCTGTGAAGAGAAGTATGTGCTATGACAGGGGAAGTCATGGTAGCCCAGAATGAGGTTATCAGAGAGTCAACAGATTTGTTTACTGGAGGGGCAGGAGGAATATTAGATTCATCTAGAAGCCCAGGCTTGAAGAAGGCATTGAAGAAATGATTAGATAATATATTGTTACATAGGCCAATCGGAAAGGTCTTCTGTGATGAGAATATTTAATAGTCTAAAACACTGGAAAAAAGAATCAAATAGGTCAAGAACTGAGAGTAAGCCATACGATTTCATTTCAAGAAGCATAGCCCTTGAGATAAATCTGTGAATTTTCATTTGTTGGAGAATGACACTAACTGAACCAGATTATACAAGGTAATACTTCCACTATGGTTTCCATGATATTTATAGAGAATATTATTGGTGAATTACAAGTTTTACTTCAACCTTTATGCATAATGATATTTCTAATTTCCATGCCTCTGTGCCTTCTATCCAGAAGGTACAGACTCTGTATCCAGATTCTGACTTCTACCCAGACTCTGTACCGAATCAACCAGTGCTTCGGGACCATGCCCTTGCCTACCTCCTGTATTGCCTTAGCTTTGCCTCCATCACCACTTCACACACATCTCGTATTCCATTAATTTAAAATTAGCTATTATTCCCCAGACATACTTCTCTAATTCATATCGCCATGCTCCCTCGACCTCGACTTCCCAAATTCCAAGTCTTATGTCAAGCTGAGCATCACCCACCTCAAATACTTTTTTTTTATTTAAAAAAAAAAATTTTTTTTTCAACGTTTATTTATTTTTTGGGACAGAGAGAGACAGAGCATGAACGGGGGAGGGGCAGAGAGAGAGGGAGACACAGAATCGGAAACAGGCTCCAGGCTCTGAGCCATCAGCCCAGAGCCTGACGCGGGGCTCGAACTCACGGACCGCGAGATCGTGACCTGGCTGAAGTCGGACACTTAACCGACTGCGCCACCCAGGCGCCCCTCAAATACTTTTTTAATTCATATGCCTTGAATACCTAATAAATAAATATATTTCTTTAAAATTTTTAATACAAGTATTACCATTAATTTCATGATTTAAGTTTATCATCTATTGTATTTTCAAACACTAGGGCTTAAAGCTACTTAGCTAATTGATATATAATAGTTGTCTAATGGGATTAGAGTTTAACCGTATCAGCCAAAATGCATTAGTGATGCAGTAGATTACATTACATTATTCATACGATTATTATAAAAGAGTACCTCCCTCCCTACCAAGGAGTCAAAGTGTGCTGAACTTCTCCTTATGACAATTGATTTTATAGAATTAGTCACAGTCATTTGGCGTGTGCTTATGAATTACCTTCTTTAAGAGATGAGAAGGCAATTGTATTTGTCTTTTGAAAGCTAACTAAAAATCCACTGTGGGAGTCAGCTCAGCGAGTTGTGGCACCTGTTCTATGTTCTTCACAGAGACAAGGCACCTGTTGCCAAAGTGCTAATAATGTGTGCAAATTGGTGCACAGCACCACTTGTAAACACTGCCTCCAAAGTAGACTTTTCTTTTTTATAGGCGATAAATAATCAGCATATCAGCACCCCAACTCTGAATGTCTGGAATAGCTTTAAGTCAACATAGGAAATATGGGGGAAATATTTGCAGCGATAATCCAAAAGTACACACGATTCAATATGCAAATGTAAGTTATTTTCCTTTTTTAATAATACACTTATTAGATTTCCTTTTGGACTTGTATTTGAAAGCAATAAAAGACAATAATAAATTCCATCTAAATCTCTAATCAACCTACAACTTTTCTCCTCTATAAAGTTTTCTGCAAACAGGGAGAGAGAGAATTTTTATTAATGAAAAATGTAGAATGAAGTTACGAGCAAAAGAAAAGCAAATTTTTGTTTCTTATCATTTCCTATTTTTCCTTAAGGCATGTTATTCACAAAGAACCCACTACTTACCTCAAGCACTTGATTCCTGAATTCCAGGGAAGAACCAGAAGATACTGACATACTCCCCAGTATTAGATCACAATAGACAATATTAAAATAAACAAATAAAAAAATCTATTCTATCCATCAGAAGGATCTTGCTCTGATCCAGATTCTTCCACTGAGTAGCTGTGTGCCCTCAAACAAATTATTTCTCTCTCAGATCCCTTATCTGGACATTAAACTATGATATTTCTATATTTTCTTTTGATTTCAAAACCCTACCTATTCTCAAACTCATGGACATTCTTAAGACTCATAAAATCTTCCCTTTTTCTTCTCAATTTCTTGAATGTAAAATCATCTGGGAAAAATATACCTGAGAGATTCTATTCCAAGAATCCTCTCTCTAATCTTATATTCCCATCCTCCCAAATCTCCCATGATTTCATATACACCATTTCAACACTTTGGTTGCAAGAAATTTAAAGATTCTTGATCCCTTTGTTCCTTTCCTGTCAACTCCTGCTGGCCTCTCTTCCCTCCCAGTCCCACCTAGAACATGGGGTAGAACATCAGTTCTACCTCTTTGCCCTGCAGCCTCTCAATTAGTTCATGTTACTGCACTTTCCTAGTAAAAATCTAAGTTAGGAGCAATGTCAGTGCCTGCCATATCATCTTCAGTTGCGCATGACTAAGGATTATTGGTGGATATTACACAACCATGCAGGTGGTTTCCCCAAGAGGTTTGTGTCTTCATTCTGATGACTTGTTTAGACTATCATTCTCTTCCATTCCCTTCTAGCAATGTTCCAAGCTTCCACAAATGTCTCACTTAATACTCAAACCCTTTGCCTACAATTATCAGCAGAAAACACACCTCCTTTATTAAATTAAAAGAGAGAGAGAGAGAGACTACTAATGTCAATTTACATCAACTACGCAGTCCCTGTCCTAGAAGCCAGTCTACATCCACATCTAAGACCTGGTCTCTCTTGGCCCCTTTAATTCAGCTTTTTATCTCACCTCTGAATATTGCATCCAGAGCATTTCACTTGCTATCAATTGCTCTCTCCGTTGCATCTTCAACATTCTTCTGTCTACTTCTCCCCCTTAGCTTCTAAATATACCTAAGCCCCCCCTTAGCATCTCCCAGCCAGCTACTTCTCCATCTGTGGCTCACTCTCATCTGCAGTTAATGAAAGCTTTGTGGCCATGCCCTCTACAGCTTTAGGGCACATTCAGTGCTCCAGGGCCCAACATGCTGTCTGCTTCTACGTCCAACAAGCTGAAACTGCTTTGGTAGTCATTGGTGGTCTCCTGATTTTGAATACAATGAAATTGTCATTTGTGACTTCACTGAACTGCTCTTCTGCTTTTGGGAATTCTGCCGACTTTCATTTTTTCATTCTTGACACTGTCTAATCTCTTGGTTTGCCTTATACAATACGATGCACTATACTCTTTGGGGGAGTGGTCTCTCTGACATTGTATTCTCTCGATTCTACAAGTGTTCAAGTTTTTGTTCTCTGTGTTATTCTTTGTTCCTTGTATTTTGATTTCATATATTATCCTGGGTCATCTCATTTATTTTTAAGTCTTAAACTACTGCAGACATATTGAGAGCTCCCAAATTTATTTTCTCATCCCAGACTTTCTAAGAAACTTTATATTGAAACCCAGTCCAGGATATATTCTTCTAAGTGTCTCACATAGACATCAACATTCATCAGATGAAATGTTAATTTCTTGTCTTTCTCAACTGACTTCTCTAATATCTCTTTATCATGTAGTCTTTTGTATTTTCTCGCTTTTTAAATATAATTAAAATTATTTTTTCCCTAATTTTGTCTATTAAATATTTTCTATGTGTTTGCTCCTTCCCATTCCAAATAAGAAGTTTAACGGAGGATACTGTTGTCTCTCATTTGGCTAATTGTGTACATTTCTAATTGCTTTCCCAGTCTCTGCTTTTGTTCCCCTCAAACCTATCCTGTACATAGTTGCCACAGAAAATTAAAACCTAAGTATACATAAATATTTATCCTTGCTATCATCATAATCTGTCTATATGTCTGTCTTATAGCTGGAAAGAGAATTCTTCAAAGTAAGGATTTGGGGTTTATTCACATGTGAATTCTTAGCAGAACATCAGACATGTAACAGAAAGAAAAAACAGGAGGAAGATGTTGACTAAGAAAGCAATGCTATTTTTATTAAAAGAATATTTAATTTATCCTTCTTTGGATGGGAAAAATACTATAATTTCAGTAAAATCAATTCATCATATTCATTCAATAAATGTCTACTGAGTACCTATTATATAGCAGACTCTGGTTATACAACAGTAAAGAACATAATCTGTGATTTTGAAGTTTATAAACTTTTTTAAAAATATTATTTTAATGTTTATTTTTGAGAGAGAGTGAGAGAGAGAGAGACAGAGTGTGAGCAGGGAAGGGCAGAGGGAGAGAGGGAGACACAGAATCTGAAGCAGGCTCCAGGCTCCCAGCTGTCAGCACAGAGCCCCACGCAGGGTCCCGAACTCACAAACCGCAGGATCATTACCTGAGCTGAAGTCACACACCCAACCAGCTGAGCCACCCCAGCACCCCAAGTGATTTTGAAGTTTAAGTACTTGGTGGAGAACTTAACTTGTTTTATAAACAAAAACAAGCACCATGGAGAAAATACAAGCAATTGGATGAGAAGTAATGCCATAGAAGGTGGTTTGCTATTGTAAATATTGTAGACGAGGTATCTTTCTTTGACACTGGATCAAAAAATCTTAAGAAGAGGAAACAGGCCAACTTAGACAAATATTTGAGAGCATGTTATAAGGAAGGGAATAAGAAGTACTATGATCCTGAGAATGGAGTTTTCCAGTGATTCTGAGGAAAAATAAGGAGGCCATTGTGGTTGGAGCCGACTTAGGGACGGGAGACATGTGGTCAAAGCAAATGGCCTCATAATCAATGTTACAGAGTTTTAGTGCCATAGAGGTACTGCAGCCTGCAGTTGGCAGTGAGGAGAAAGAGAACACTTACCCAGATTCAGGCCCAGTGGGGTGAAGGCTCAGGGAGACAAAACAGCTGCCCCCTGAATACCTGTAGAGGAAGCCACGTCCTTCGGGGAGATTGAAGTTTAATTGAGGGTGAGTGGAAGGTAATTTGTAGAGAAGAGAGCAGGGAGTTTTATTTATGATGGACCATAAACTCCAGAGGGCTCACTGGAGAGGTTTTAGGAGTTAGGGAAGATGGAAGAAGGAGACATATTAAAGATATGCAAAGATATATAGTAATTAAAGTGTGTGCAGTGAGGGGAAATCCGGAAGTCTGGGACTCCCTTTGGTGATTGACACAAACAGGTAATGGGCTTAATGAGATTAGTTCTAGCTGGTCTCAGAGGAAGCAGTGGTAGGGAGGCTGTGTGACAGGGGATGGGTTTGGGGATAGAGTTATGGAGGCTCAAATGGGAAGGTTTTATTCTGAATGTGTAGTCTTATCCCTCCAGACCCCTGTTGATTTGTTGTTGATATTTTGGGCAGAAAAGAATATATTTTGTGTAAGTATAAAGAGGAATAAAGTATCTTTGTGTTCAGAAAAAAAATTTGTGTAACATAAATTTTTATTTCAAAATACCTACTGATTCTGGGGTGACTGGGTGGCTCAGTCGGGTAGGCTACTGACTTTGGCTCACGTCATGATCTTGCAGTTCAAGGGTTCGAACCCTGTGTCAGGCTCTGTGCTGATAGCTCAGAGCCTGGAACCTGCTTCAGATTCTGTGTCTCCCTCTCTCTCTGCCCCTCCCCCACTTCTGTCTCTAAAAAATAAACATTTAAAAAAGTTTTAAATACCTACTGATTTATCTATAAGTCTGAAAAACATTATAACTAAATTCACATTGTACTTGTTATAAATCTGGAATTATTTCAATGGCATTTCAGCTCTCTAAAATATATCTATTCCCCCTTGCCTGCTAGAATGTCCACTCTTAAATTCATTTTCTCAATTTAAGTCAATTCTCAGAAAAGAGACGACCTCTATCATCTGCACATGTGGAAGCAATTTATCCAGGCCCTCCAAGAAGATGTCTAGAAGATTAGATGTGGAAGAGATTATTGGGAGAAATACCTGTGAGAGAAAATGAGGAGGGGCGCAGAGGAAGGTGGGAAGCCATCAGCCTGGTGCACCTCTCACCCCTGTGATGGGGAAGACTAGAAAGAAAGGTCTTAGGTTACAGTGCAGTTTGAAGACAGTTTCCTGAGACTGATGGGGGTCCTCAAGCTGAAGTCTCCAGCCAGAGGAGCACTGTGTCTCAGAGGAAAGAACCTGCCTTAGTGTCCTTGCTGCACTGAGTCATTGTCTGAGCAGCCAACTGGAGTGTCACCTTGGTGCAGGTGCAGCAAAGGATCCAGAGCATCCTAGCAAGGCCTTTACTCAATAGTGGTTACTGCAGTAGGAAATCTGAGAGGCACATTTTCTCATCTGCTACAGTAAATTAGCAGGCATCTTCAAATAAGTTTAGTTAAATGCCATGTATGAAGGGCATGAGATAATGCTGCAAAGACAAGTATTGACATAGAAGAGGGTATACAGAAAGCAGAAAGAATCCTTTGGGCAAAGAATGGCATCATGAGTTGAATTTGTGTTCCCTCTGTATTCATTTGTTGATGGCTTAACCTGCATCAAGATGTGATTATATTTGGAGATAGGGCCTTTAAAGAGGTGATTGTTAAAATGAGGCCCCTAGGGTGGGCAGTAATCCAATCTGACTGGTGTCCTTGTAAGGAGAGGAAATGTGGACACACACAGAGACACCAGGGATGTGTGTGCACAGAGGAAAGACCATGTGAGGACACAGTGGGAAGCCAGCCATCTGTGAGTCAAGCAGAGATGCCTTAGGAGAACTCAGACCTGCCAACACCTTGGTCTCAGAGTTTTAAACTCTAAAATTAGGAGAAAATAAATTTCTTTTGTTTAAGCCACTCCGTCTGTGAAATTTGTCACAACAGCCTTAGCAAATTAATACAGATGTTTCAACAGTTAGAGCTCCCAACAGGAATGCCCAACCCATAGCATAATATGCCATTGTCACGGGAGCTGTTGGAATTTCCCTTCATTCTTTCATTTATCAGAGAAGGTTTCTGAGGAAGTACTTTATGAGCACAATTAAAGTTGAGGCTCTACCCATGCAGAGGTCTAAGGTCACAGTTACTCTAAACAGAGAGAAACACAGGAACAGAGGCTCTGAGTAGGGAAGCAAGACTGGATGAGCGCTTGTCAGGGATGGTGCAGGGGTCATTCCTATAGTATGTAAGGTATTCCCAGAGCCTCTGTGTTGTAGCTGCAGAAGTCACCGTTAACAGTAAGGTCCATTAGTGCCACCGAAAGCATCATTTACTGAGACGCTTTCACGGTGAATACAGGCAGGAATTGGAAAACATGGCGGCTCATCGTGTGTGCTTAGGTGATCTTAGAGGCCTTTCTTCATTGTAGTCTGTACAGTCTGGTTTAAAGGCAATTTAGTGAAATTAGAGCAGATTGGCAAAGTGTATAATCCTCTGATTTAAAAATAAACAGTGTGGAAAACTGTAACTTGTGATATACCTGTCATCGATGAAGAACACTGTATCACATTCTAAAAAAGGATCTGATTTTTTCCAACTTCGTTCGAGAAGTTATGCCCTTAATCTTCCAAACTTATTAAAACTGGTTTAGACACAAGATAATATGCTTAAAGGAGTTCTTACACCTAATTTAGTGAACGCAAAGAACAGAGTTTAGTTTTTCTCTTTTTATGATGCATACTGTACACAAATCTAATTAGAGACAAACTTTGTTCTTCATACAACAAGCTGAGAATTATCAAAATTAACACCAAAGGCCCTTGTTAAGTAGAAATGGATGTAGGTCAGAAATAGCCATGATTATAACCACAGATTTAGAAACTAACAAATTGAAGATATGTATATAAAATGAATAATGTAATTTCCAATTTTGAAAAGAATAAACACAAGCTTACATTTGGATTAATATTTTCACAGGCAGTTTACCTAGAAAATATGTATAACAGAAAAGAAACCTGATTGTCTGTGTCAGTTATATTGGTCAATTCTGCTTTTAAGCCATACCCATGTAGCAGTAAAATCAATTTTCTTTGACATACACATTATGTCTCAATAAGTAATGGACTAATCAGATGTTTTATATGGTTTTACTTTGAAGAGAAAGAGGCAAATAATCTTCCTGAAAGTCGGAAATGGCAGACATTCAGGGGTTCAGTGATTCTGAAGGTGGAAAGAAAACAGGATGCTTAACATGTTGAAAAGAATTACACTGAAATGTTTACCAATGATGCTCTGCCTTTACACGTGACTTTGACAGTCCACGTCTTAACCTATTGGCCTCAGTGGAATTCAAAGAAAAATGTTCTTTAGAAGCAGTAAAAAATATACCATGGTTTATCTTAACTTCTAGAGTAGATTGTTTATGCTTACTTTCCTTGAGCTGTCTACAGTAGAGATTTAATTTTCTAAGCACAATTCCAGGCTTGATTATTTATGCAACTTATGCAAGTGGCATCAATGAGACCGTTAGGATCAAGTCTGTAGTTTAACTACTTGGGCTTGAATTTCAACACCGGCCTTTATTATCTGTGTACCCATGAATTCCTTAACCACTGTGCATGTCAGTTATTTTATCTGTGAAATTTGAGTAATAATAACGACTTATTAAAGGGCTCTTAGGAGGATTGAAGGCATTATTTCACGTAAAGCAGTTCTAGCAGGCATAGGCACTGACAAGTGTCTGATACATATTAGCTTTCCTATTGCCTGAGCTCCAGAAAACATCCAAAGCAAAGGGTGCAGTGGCTGGTACGCTTGGTATATGGCAGAGCCCAGTCCAGGGACACATTCTCTAGTTTCCGAAGCTAGCTCAGAAGGTGATTCTGACCAGAGAATGTCACAAAACCAGCCAAGGCTCAGAGCTTCCTGAGATCTGCAGAGAGATGGACGGGTGAATTCCACTGAGCCTCCTGTATCTCCTGACGTAAATCCTGACCAAAGGGTCTTTTTGCTATACCTGCTCTTTAACACGTTTCGATCTCACACTATCAAGCTATGAAGATATTAACATTCCATTTCTATGAACAGTTTTTACTAAGTGCATCCCAGCCCTCCATGGCTTAACAACCTCCAAGTGTTCTCCGCTGGAGGACTCCAAGCTTCTCAGCAAGGCCTATGACACTTCTCTAGCCTGGTCTGCCTTGCATCCACCTTTCCCCGAATCATTACCTATCATGGCGTCCTGCTCCCATAACTCTCTGGTTACAAGAATCTGGTGACAAGAATCACATGAGCAAGCTTGAAGTGGACTTTTCGCCAAGCAAGATTAGAATGACTCCAGCCTTGACTCACATTTGATTTATTTATTATTATTATTGTTTTAACGTTTCTTTTTGAGAGAGAGAGACTGAGCACAAGCGGGGGAGGGGCAAAGAGAGACGGAGACACAGAATCTGAAGCAGGCTGCAGGCTCCAAGCTGTCAGCACAGAGCCTGACACGGAGCTCGAACCCACAAACCATGAGATGGAGACCTGAGCCGAAGTTGAACGCTTAACTGACTGAGCCACCCAGGCGCCCCCTTGACTCACATTTAAACTGCAACCCTTGTGAAAGACCTTGAGACAGAACCAATGGATTAAGCTACTCCCAAATTCCTAATTTGTTGTTTGGGGCAAAGTGGCATTTTGTTATGTGGCACTTTGGCCACTTTTGTTACATACAAACAGATAACCAGTACACTAACAAAAAAGAGGGAAGAAACCGCAAGTGAAAAGCTTGAAAGTTGTCACTCCATCCTAACAGCGAGTAAAACATGAACACATTGAAAAACCGGCAACTCTTCTTAGTGCGTAAGACAGGGGCGAACACAGTGCCAGCTGTTGCCCCAGAATCAGATAGGATGAAGCTTGAGTTAGAAAGTTGGAAGAAGAGCTGAGGTTAGAGAGGAAGTGTGGCGTCCACTACTCTGATGCCTTCAGGGCTAGCAGACAAGCAGGGAGAGCAGGAGAAGCAGCTGGAGACCCTAGCATACTCTTTGGCAAAGCTAGGAGGGTGCAAGCTAAGGGGAGTAAGGTCCAAGTGCTTATGACAAAGCCTAATTGTGATGCCAAGGGTTGGAATTCCTGAGAAAGTGCAGAAGAGTGCAGAGAAGGATATTGTGGTGATGGACAGTGAAACAGACCAAACTCCCCTGGCCATCAAGAAGTTAATACCCAAGCTCAGGTGTGAGCCCACACCCTTCAGGAGATACAGCAGATTGGGTGCCTAGGAAAAGTGGCCATTTTAGTGCCCAGGTGGGTGTTGCCTAGGACACCAGATTACCCTTGAAATACGGTGCTTGGTTAATGCAGGAACAGCATGTATTCTGTATTCTAAACAATATGCAAAGCATCTGCCAAAGGTGTCTGGGGCCACCCACTGGTGTTTCTATTTGGTGATAGATTGGCAAATTGATTATATTGCCCCCCTCCCTTCAAATGAGGGTTCTAAGTATGCCTTGGTTGATGTGGACATTGTGTCGGGTCTAACCCAAGCTTTCCCCTGTCACTGTGCAAACCAGTCTGCCACCATCAGGGGATTAGAGAAACTGAGTACCATGAACAGATACCTTTGTCGAAAAGATAGTGATGGGGGAGCGGGGGTGGTCACATTTCAAAGGTCATGATGTACAAGACTGGGAAAAAAACCTGACATTGAATGGACATTCCGTCTCCCCTATAAACCACAACCAGCAGGGCTGGTAGAAAGGAAAAATGAAGTATTAAAGCAGCAGGTTAAATTACTAACAGGTAAAACCACCTTGGTCAAGTGGACTAAAGTACTGCCCAGCCTTTGATACATTTGAATGATCAGCTGGTAGATCCTGTTGCCCCTTATGCCAGACTGGGAGCCCTGCAGAGACACCCAACATGTTAAAGGTACAAAAGTCACAGAAGATAGAAGTTGGCCAGACTCTGACCACAGATCAATGTGCTGTGCTGCTGAGAACACCAGGCATAATCGCGCCTGGGAAAGATGTCATGTACTGGAATTTGCGGTGGGATGTTCCCATCGGGATGGGTGAGTTACTTCATACTCCTGGGTGAGGGGGAGCTACTCAGTTTCCCCTGGGGTCCCATTGTCCTGCTGCAGGCTGGACGTGTGGAAGTACATGGTACCTGGGGTGGAACGCACACCATTGCATGATGGGAGAATGCAGGTGTCCTGATCTGGCATATCCCGCCCCCACCATAGCTCCTCATGCCTGGTGATGCTGCCTCCCCAGCCAACATGTATAGATGCACAACCAGGGGAAGTTTCTAAAGCTGCAGCCACATTAACATCTAAGGATCAGGCCACAGCTATAATTATTTTTTTTTAATGTTTATTTTTGAGAAAGAGAGGCAGAGACAGAGGGAGACAGAGAATCCCAAGCAGTCTCCGCACTGTCAGTGCAGAGCCCAGTGTGGGGATCGAACTCATGAACTGTGAGATCATGACCTGAGCCAAAATCAGAAGTTGGATACTTAATCAACTGAACCATCCAGGCACCCCGGCCACAGCTATAACTCTTATAGAAGGACAGTGACCAAGTGGGCTTGACCAACAGTTGGGTATGTTGGCAGCTGCCCCTCTCTAGCTTATCAGGTTGCCATGGGGGGTATCACCAGGGAGGGGACTGGAAAGCCTAGAACAGTACATTGAGGAAAACAAGCTAGGACTAGTACTCTTCATTCATCTGATATCACCAGTACTGATCCAGAAAACTGGCTTGTGGCTCACACTGTTGATAACACCCGACAAGGGTATTCTTTTTCTGTCAAACTACATGGGCAGCGCATCAAACTGATGACCAGGAAGGTGCTTAAAATACCACCATCAGAGCACTCAGATTGAAATAAGTTCATGTAGCTCACACCAGGTAAAGGACATTTGAGCGTCAGGGTACCCCTATGCTGGAAAGAGAAATACACTCTAAACAGAACCAACCCAGTTGTGCCAGGAATACAGGATGGATATGAATGGAACCATCCAGTCATTCTGTCACATTAAAGGAGAGCCAGTGGTTTCGCACTGACCCATTACTCCCCTTCAGGTATTCCCTGGGTAGCCCTGAATGGGACCCAGTGGTTGTGTGGCCCAGTCCGTGGCCATGGCTTCCACTTGGGTGTTTGGGGCACTTGCACCCTTGATCTCCCTGGGCACAGAGGAGAATCCTCCCACGGTAACAAAAATTTGTAACCTCACTCTCCTCAAGAAAGAGGGCACATTCTGTTTCTACTGGTATGATCATTTGGCTACAGTTTTTGTCCCCTCCATCAGCCTGAGGGCATGTGATAGCACATGTAGAAGCCCTTACTACATTCACTAACAAGCCCTAAATGATAGCTGCCAATGGCTGTCTTTAGTGAACACTGAAAGGTCTCTAATTGGAAAAGCTGTGCTCCAAAATAGAACCGCCTTAGACATTATTATTGCCTCGCAAGGAGGTACCTGTGTCATTATAGAAACAGACTGGTGTGTGTTCATACCTGATGAGTCTGCTAATGTATCCTCTTTACTAAATCGCAGGAGGATGCAAATGAACTCTGAATAATCCTCAGCCTGGAGGACTCAGTAAATCAGTGGGCTCTTGGTGGGAAAAAAGTTACTTATTTTGGGAATCATTATCTTAATCTGTGCCTTTTTTTTTTTTTTTTTTTTTTTATGAACCTGAATTATTTCCATGGTATCTGCTTTCAAATGTAGCCAGATAGCTGCCAAATGAGCCACCTCCATGCTAGTGAAGCCCCTTGCTGACCACGCCAGGCCCGTTGCAGAAGAGGGAGGCATGAAAAATTTTTAAATCCAGTCGGTCTTGAGGATTGGAGTGTCTGGGGAGGTCATCGAGAAGACATGGTCACAGGTTGACCAGCAAGTTGGCCCCGGGCCATGGGAGGCTCCTCCACCCTCTCCATCTTTGAAACATGCACCCTGCCTCCTGTTCCCAGAGCCAGCCACCTCCCAAGATGCCGCCTTGAGTGAGCAAGTGTTGTTGAGGCCATCTGAGCTGTATACATGATGGAACCCTGTTAAGGTCTCTCTATAAATGTTTGAGATTATGGCGAGTAGGTGCAGAGATCTAGTGGTCTTGTGGCCACCCAGACAAGCCTCATAAGTAAGTTCCCTTGTGCATTAAACCTTCTGCCCACGGATCTGGATGGCTGCCTCTTTCCTTGGTTTCCCCCTGCCCTCCATGTACAAGGCCAATTTTAAATTTCACCCAAGCAACTATGGAATTTGTGAACCAACATCTGTTGCCAGTAGACCTGCTTGCATGAAATGTTAAAAGAAGTTCTTTAGTGAGAAGGAAAATAAAATAGGTTGGGAACTCGGAGCTGTATAATGAAAGGAAAAGCATCAAAGAGGAAATAGGTGAAGGTGAAATGAAAGCTTTTGTTTTTCTTACTCTTTTTGAATAGTCACCATGCTATACGCTACATTCTCAGAACTTGTATCTCCCACAACTGGAAGTTTGTGCGCTTTGATCACCTTCTTGTTTTCCTCTATTTTTCTTATTCTTAACTGATCTAACATAATGGATTGTTCAAAATGATAATAGCAAAGTATTTGATTATGTATGCTTATATATATGTGTTATGTGTATACAGATGTAGATGTAGATTTCCTTAGTAGAAGTAGAAGTAAAATGAATGACAACAATACAGGGACAGGAGGGAGCAATCAGGATTATTTTGTTATTATAAGAAATATGTCTATTATTTATTTTAGCAAATGCTAATCTCCTTATCCCAGAGAAAGGGGTGGGGGAATTTCAAAATTGGCTCAAGATTTTTTTTATAAGAGGTGTCAAAACAAAAATTAAGTGAAAGGAAAAAATTGTGTATTTTTTAAAGTTGACAAATCAGGTAAAAGAGAAAATATATTTTAATTTTCTTGTCGGAATGAAAGCTTAGCAATCAACAGGTTCCTAGTTTCAAAAGAATCCACCTATGTCAAAAGTAAGAGACGGACAGACCTACAGATGTAGGAAGCTGAAGGTTAATACTGATATAACTGGGAACCAGAATAGGAACACAGAGAAGTGGTCACAAGCTTCTCAATTAGTATTATTGGTGGCTGTTGCCATGTTATAAGTGTCTTCTATGGCCTTGTTGCAAACCGCGAGACATTTTTGCAAATAAATATTAATAAGTACATATGTATACAAGTTCTATGAGATGCATTCTAAGAAAATAATCCCTATTGGAAGCAACAGAAGTCTTTAAACTTATAAATTCAATATATGTTCTTAGCCTTTCTAAAATATCCAAATATCACATCATTTGAAAATTAATTCAATAATGTTTTCCAGAGTTTGTAAGCATTGGACTATTCACTAAAAGCTAAAGTCCTTTGTAAATACTTTAACAGCGGAATCTCACATAGAAGATGTGAATGTTGTATAATACTCTGATCCGAACACAGAAATTGATATAAAATCTAAGCAGAAGTAATATTGATTTTAATGGTAAAACCAAATGAGAACAAGCACACAAACATTCTCATTCTTAAAAAGTGGGATGAGCTTATATGGTGCCAAAAGTACCCTAACACCAATTAGAAGATTCTTTTGGGCTCACCTTAACAGTTCAACCAACAAAATCCTAAAATGAAAGAAAATTTTCTTCATCTGTAATATTTGTCATGGAACAAAAATCAACTATCAGAGAAGGGCACCTATATGTATGTGTATACACACACACACACACACACACACACACACATATATTATTTTAAAACTTCGAATTAAGCATGGTAACTTTTAAATATTAAATGTGTTGTATTTGGGGGGTGCCTGGGTGGCTCAGTTGGTTAAGCATCAGACTTCGGCTCAGGTCATGATCTCACAGCTTGTGAGTTCCTGTCCCGCATGGGGCTCTGTGCTGACCGCTCAGAGCCTGGAGCCTGCTTCGGATTCTGCATCTCCCTCTCTGCCCCTACCCCATTCATGCTTTGTCTCTCTCTTAAACTTAAAAAAACTCAAAAAAAGTTTTTTAATAAACATATTGTATTTTTTAATTACTAGGTTATTTTATTTAGCAGTTATTTTGTGTATATATATCAAGTAAAAATTATTTTCCATTTTATTTTTGATGATTAGTTTTATGTGTTGGCTACGGTACCCAATTATTTAACCAAAGCTAATCTAGGTGTTGCTATAAAGATATTTTATAGACGTTGTTAAAACCTACAATAATTTGACTTCAAGTAAAGAGATTTGCCTTCAATGATACAGGTAGACTTCATCCAATCAGTAGAATGCTTTAAGGGCAAAACCTGAAATTTACCAAAGAAGAAGAAGAAATTCTGCCTCAAGACTAAAACCTCAAGCCCTGCAGCCTGCAGACCTGCCCTACAGATTTCAGACTTGCCAGCCCCAACAATCACAAGTCGATTCCTTAAAATTAATCTCTTAACACACACACACACACACACACACACACACACACACACACATTGATTTTTGTTTCTCTGGAGAACCCCCACTGATATAGTACTGAAATATAACATCTTAATACAGTATTTGTACATAATACTAACACCTACCTATTATGCTTATATTTTTACCAAAAAAACTTTAAAACTGTCAGTTAATCCTGTACTAGAAAAAAAAATGACTTCTTGCCTATCATTGTGATTATTTGTTATCATTTCCGAAGAGTAACGTGTGTCAGGAGTTTAGAAACATGAATAGGCGTTTAACCACAGAGAATAGAGTAGAATGGAATCTGAACTAGTCAAATCCTGTTAAGAATATATTTGGGGAGGTGGGGGGCTCTTCCGCCACCATTTGAAATCCAGCTCCATACAATGCTCTGCCACGGCTGTTGCCGTGACCCAGACTGCGCGCCAGCAACCCCCCACCCTGCCCCCCGCAGCCCACAGCTCCACCACCATGGAGGACATGAACGAGTACAGCAGCATAGAGGGATCCAAGATCAACCGCGAGCAAGAATCCGCAGGATGACGGCAAAATGTTTATTGGAGGCTTGAGCTGGGATACAAGCAAGAAAGACCTGACAATATTTGTCTCGATTTGGGAAAATTGTAGACTGTACAATAAAAACAGATCCAGTGACTGGAAGCTCGAGAGGATTTGGATTTGTGCTTTTCAGAGACGCTGCTAGTGTTGATACGGTTTGGGAACTGAAAGAACACAAACTGGATGGCAAATTGATAGACCCCCAAAAGGGCCAGAGCTTTAAAAGGGAAAGAACCTCCCAAAAAGGTGTTTGTGGGTGGATTGAGCCAAGGTACTTCTGAAGAACAAACTGAAGAATATTTTGGAGCCTTTGTAGATATTGAAAATATTGCACTTCCCGTGGAGACAAAACCAAATGAAGGAGGACTTTGCTTTATCACATATACCGATGAAGAGCCAGGAAAGAAATTGTTAGAAAGCAGATATCATCAAATTGGTTCTGGGAAGTGTGAAATCCAAGTTGCACAACCCAACGAGGTCTATAGGCAGCAACAGCAACAACAAAAAGGAGGAAGAGGTGCCGTGGCTGGTGGACAAGGTGGTACTAGGGGTCATGGGCAAGGTCAGGGCCAAAACTGGAACCAGGGATTTAATAACTGTTATGATCAAGGTATGGAAATTACGATAGTGCCTTTGGTGGTCATCAAAACTACAGTGGCTGTGGCTGTGATTATACTGGGTATAACTAGGGAGACTATGGATATGGACACAGATATGCAGACTACAGTGGCCAACAGAGCACTTAAGGCAAGGCTTCTCGAGGGGGTGGCAAGCCATACTAAAGGAGGACTTTGGGGAAAACAGGAGGAGATTGCTGAACCCATCTTGCAGGACGGACGGCATTGAAGATCAGCCTTCTGTTGATCTAAGGTGATTATTTGTAAAAGACTTCCTAGCATACAAGACACAACTGTGTCCAACTGAATATAGCCGCCAATTAGTTTTCTTTGTTTTTACTCTGTCTTTTGCTCTCTGTATTATGACTCAGTGTGGAGTTGTGTTTATACAAATTTTATTTGTGTGATTTCATGTTAAACCTCAAATAAATGCTTCCTTATGTGATTGTTTTTCTGCATCAGGTACTAAAAAGCTCTGTAAAAGTGTAACTGAAAATAAACAATAATTAAGGCACAGTTTATTTTGTAGGGAGGGAATATTGGTCCATAGGGAGAAACGGTGGTCCTTTTTTGAATAGCCAGCTACAGTGTCCCCCTGTTCCCCATTTTTCTTAGAAGTATTCTATATTCTGAGGCTTCATTTCCCTGCTAACTGAGGTTTCCACCACACCTTTAATGTTTCTCTGTGCATTTGGAGACCTTGTCATAGTGTTGTCATTAGTGGAAGCTTTCTAGCCGACCATGAATCTTCTGGATTATATTGTGAAGAAGTGTGCCTTTTTAGCACAAAGCATGCTGGTAGTTCCTTTTCATAAATAGAAGCAATTGTGCTTTGTTCCTGTCTCTGGAAAGCCATTGGTTATGATACACTCAATCAGAATCTGGTCTGTTAGAAAGAGCTTTGGCTAATCGTAATACCATGACATTACTTGTTTTCTTGATTAAAACATCCAGATATACCCAGGGAAAAGGCAGTGTTAAACAGTGTGTTGGAGCTACAGTTTAAGAGTATCAGAAATTGTTACAAGGATTTTGGCAGAGGTATGAGGTGGTTAAAATTTGAGCAAAAGTGAGATGCAGATATTTGAAGTAGGGACTTGAGGAAGTCGGTTGTAGTCTACTGGTATTGTCGCAGCAAGCACCAAACTGAACAAAATGTTTTCTTGTGGGGCGTTTTTTAGGAAGCTATATTGGGTGTTAACTGTTAATGTGGTGTGAGCTCTTAGAAAAAGTCATGCTAGTAGGTTTCATCGTTTTTAATGCGTTAGTGCTTGAGCTGCGTAAACATCCCATATTCAGACATAGGAAGGAGTGGTGAGGAAAAGTAGACTTTACATTTTATGTATGTCAATGCAAATCTAAGGTGACCCGAGTTATTACAACAGAGTTTCCTGGTGAATCAAAAAGCAGTTTTAACTGTAGATTTTGAAGAATTTCCTGGGTAAATTTAAGCTTTAAATTTTATATTCAGTGTCCTTGGACTTAAGGTTTTTTTGTTTTGTTTCTGTGGTTCTACATTAGCCTTTAGGATTGGCATACGGGTTCTTGTGCAGAGTAGTTGACCTCACCTTCCAGGAAATGTAAATTTTTTATGCTGCTGAACCTGCCTTTTGTTGTATTTGGTGCCTGCAACTTTCTTTGTTTAATGATGTTTGTACTTGCTAGCTATCAAGTTACAATGCACCTGGCCTTGTTTTGCTCTTGTTTTGCTGTTTGACCTTAAACCTAGGCCAAGTACCAATGTTGGTTATTGCAAGGAACTGCTTATTCTTTCAACAGGCAACCTTAGGGAACAAGGGAGATTTTCATTTTAAGTTATGTTGTCAAAGTATGTCGGTGCAGTGTCTAGGGCAGTGAATCCTGTTAAGTTCAAATTTATGATTAGGTGACAAGTTGACGTTGAGATTGATTGTCCTTTCCCTGATCAAAAATGAATAAAGGTTTTTTAAACAAACAAACAAAAAAATGTTTGGGGGCATTATTCTCATAGGTTTTTTTGGAGAAAACTCAGGGAATACTGGGTGGGGAGGGGCAGCCATCAGAAGGGAGCATTGTTCCCTTGCTGTCAAATTCTAGTCTTCACCTATACTGGCTGACTTCACACTTGATTTATACATCAGGTCTCTATATACAGCTTTATTCAAACATAGGATCCCACTGCTGCAGATTGAAAATCATTGCCTTGCCAAATAAATCGCAATCAGCTTAGATCGGAGGCATATGGGTAATAGAAGTGAGGAAATGGAGGGGTGCCTGGGTGACTTAGTAGGTTCGGCAACTGACTTAAGCTTAGGTCATGATCTCACAAGTTGTGAGTTCAAGCCCCACACCGGACTCTATGCTGACAGCTCAGAGCCTGGAGCCTGCTTTGGATTCTGTGTCTCCCTCTCTCTCTGCCCCTGCCCCTCCCCCATTCTCTCCCTCCCTCCCTCCCTCTCTCTCTCTCTCTCTCAAAAATAAGTAATAAAACATTATTATTTTTTTTAAAGAAGGAGGAAATGGATACCGCATAAACAACCCAACCTCTCCTTCCTTTTTATAAAGAAAATGTCACAGATTTTTGAAGTCCGAGTTTGGGAGCTATTTTCCTCTTTCCTAAAAAACAGCCATTATTTTAGATAGAAAAGTTTTCCCAAGTCAGAAACTTTCTTCAGAGTTTTTTTTTCTTTTGATTTTTTTAAATAAACAAGTTCTCGAGAATTATCAAAATTAATTTTACAAAAGGAAAATATCATTTTAATGTGAGAAATCAATATGAATAAATATTAAATTATCCTTAATTTCTGTTTTCTTCCCTCCGTTGTCCTAATTGTTTAAGAATCTCCTAGAGCTCGTGTTCGTCATCGCCTTTGCCACATTCTGCTTCTGTGGTTATGATTCCATCAGGTTTTCCACTCTAATAAAATCTCTGTTTGTGGATTTATAATTTCATTTCAAGTCTTCCCTGCAGAGTGACAGCCTTTGCCCAGGAGACAGCTTCTTTATTTTAAATTCAAGAGGAATATGCCAAGTAGGTTTCTCACTAATACACATATAGCTCAGTGTTCCTTTAGTAAGATGTTATGTTTATTTTTTCATAATTCAGCAACTGACTTAGTATTGGGCCTCTTTAGAAAATCTGAACTCAAGAACAAGGCAGGTCCTCACTCAGCCATCATCAAAATAACACACCGAGGTTTAGCGTCTTGATATGCTCAAGCCTTACGTTTCTAAATCATTTAATGTGACCTTACCTTCTTGGAGAATGGAGAGATTTCCTGAGGCTAAGCCAGTTAAAGTTGCTTGGCATTTGTGCTATTTTGGGAGGTAATAAGCTATTCCCTCCGTGTTCAGTGTCACAGACCCCAGTGTTTACACCATATTATAAAACCTGATGACAGACAGCATAGCACCAGCTGGCAATGTGACCTTTCTCTCCCTTAGCGATTCTGTACAAAGCAGGCCCTTTCCTCTTTGTCTTTCTGCATTCTCCCTCCGTATAGTCTTGGCCTCAGCTTTTGTAGAATCAGTGAATTAAATGAGATTATACAGATGAGACAGCGTGAGTGTGATTGAAAGTATTTGTATGACTTGATGGCCACCTGAAGTCTTAGCTTCCTCTCCTGATGCCTGATGCCTTCATTTTCTTTATTTGGTTGATAGGCAACAGGGTAAAGTGAGAAGTGTGTGCCTTGTGACAATAGATCTGGATTTGAGTTCATGTCAAAACAGAAACTAGTGATGAATGATGGCAGAGCGATTTGGCCTGTCTGAGCTTCAGGTCCCTCATCTGTAAACTGGGGGGTTAAAATACCCACTTCTGAATGTATCTTTATGAGTGTTATAAAGTGTTGGCATCCAGTAGGCCTCAATGCATTATAGTTATAATAATGATAAGGATTAACTTTTCTGCGAAAATGGTGTTGATGAAGAGTTTAATTTTGATCATTTCAATACTCACCAAGAGAGAATGGGCCAAACTGGTTCATTCTTCACCGACTACTGCCGTTGGATGGAGGAAACAATCACCAGAGATAACCTGGAATGTGGCCAAATGGAGATTTGCTTCTTGCGAGTTGACTGGCAGGCACTCAGAACTCTGTTATTTACACTCCTTTCTGACACTGGTGTATAACTCCTGTGTTCATCAGAGTCCAGACAGTGGCAAAAGAAATGAGAGGAAAAATTTTTTTTATCAATCCCAGTTTAAAAAAAAAAAAACACTCTAGTAAAAACAGAAATTTCTGGAGGAAAAAAAAAAGTTCAGATTAATAAATGGAATACAGTGGTTGCTTCTCTGTATAGCATGAAGCTTTTGAGAATCACAGGCCTAGTATGAAACAGGTCTGAATTTAAACTTTATCTCTGGGGGCACCTGGCTGGCTCATTTGGTAGAACATGTTACTCTTGATCTCAGGGTCATGAGTTCGAGCCCCATATTGGACGTGGAGCTAACTTAAAAAAAATTAAAAGTAAATGAACTTCCTGCTTTCCTCCTTTAAATATTATGAGAAACCTGAAAAATATGAAAGGGGACAGAGTTTATGAGGATGACGGACAATTGAAAAATATTTGGAAATATTGTCGTCAAATGTTAAATCTTAAAACTTGAACCTAGTTATACATAGTTGGATAGAGTGTCTTCACATGTTGTGATATCCCTATAAAAATTACTTTTACCCATAATATCAATGCTCAAACACTTTGTAGAACAGCAGGACAAGTTATTACAGAACATGTTCAGAGTCCATTACAATCTAAGCTGGAAAATGTTTTAAATAAAACCCCAAATTCTCATTGATTCTTTCCCATAGCTTATACATTTTGGAGTAATACAGCTCAAATTCCTGTTTGCATCCTGCTTTTAAAACCCTCACTGCTCAGTGGGTTGGCTGCTCAGTTGCCTATTCTGTAAGCAACCATGGCTTTCCATCTCAGAAGGAATCAATGGAGTGGGGGGGTGGGGGCAGGACTCTTTTCAGGATATTTTGTTCTCCAAGACAAAATCACTAGTCATTAAAAAAAAAGTGTTATTATATACCATATACTTTCAAGTAACTAAATAACAATGAACTCAACATTAACTCTGTAAACATTTCAGTTTGCAAGGCACAACAGTGCCTTGCAATTTTATTTCTGACCTGTGTAAGGGCACCAAAATATTCTAGGACACCAACAGATAAGCCAAACAGTAGTTAAAAAGTTTATTGCCTCTAATACACTGGTATTAAGCAAAAGGAGGAGAAATAAGTCAATAATCATAAATGGATTTTCTACCAAATGAAAAGCATTATCATGAAAAACAATTATACTCCTTGAGTCTTTACCATCAAAAAGCTTATAATCTAGTAATTACCCTTTTACGACAAATGCCATGGTGGGTGTTATTCCTTTATCTGGAAAGGATGTAAACCGTAATCTTAAAAGTGACACTGGTCACATTCCAGATTGCTAAAATAATGTAAGGACAACCTCAGTACATGAAGAAATTAGTTTTTCTTAAAATTAGGTCTTCTAGATGATAATTTTATCATGAAAATTTAAAACATAAGACTACTACATTCTAAACAAGCAATAACATGAAGAGAACAGCCTTCAAACTCAAACGCCTGGAGATTTCATTATCTGCTTGCACATTCCCCCAACTAGATGTGCCTTTCATACAGAAGAGTTTATTAAGAGCATAGTAAACAAAAGGCTGTTTTGCTAGCCAGGGAAAATTGTTCAACATCTTTGGGAAATATCCAGAGACTGTTGTTTCCTCATGTGCTGCATCAGGAAGAATTTTGTGGGTTATCAAACATAACCCCATGCTCTCAGTCGAATCACTCCCTCATTCATATGTGATATCAATAATGTTAACTGCAGTGTTGTTTCTGAGTAATATATCGATGTACGATGATTCATGGAGAATTAAGGGAAGCAGAAACTGCTGATAATGGAAGTGCATTGAATTTGTTTTATTTCTATTTGGTAGCAGTGGTGGTTGGATATTTGAGGAGAGGAGGCCAAGGAAGAGAAAGATAAGAGCTCCTATGTCTATAAATCAAAAAGTCAAACTACAGTAATACACTCAATCAGAGTTAAGAATTAAAAAGAGAGAGAGAGAATAAGATAAATAAAAATTGATAGGAGAAGCTAATTAACTACTCCAAGTGTATAATAATAACTTTAGCAGAATAAAGAATACCTATTTCAAAGTGACAGTTACCATTAAACTTATAGTATAAGGTAAATCCATTAAAATCACAACAATTAAAGGGATACCTAATTTTATCATCACTATTTAATATTATATAAACATAGTTCCACGCAATGAGATAAAAATATGGAAATCAAAGACTTACATGTTAGAAATGAGAAGGTAAATTTGCATGCTCTATGATTATACATAAAATTTGCAACAAAATCAAGTAAAACACTGTTCAGATTCATTAAATTAGAGAAAATGAGCAACATAAAATTAGCACAAATAAATGAATATAATTCTAAATGGAACGAAAGGGGGAACGTGTATTGATATCAGATGCTAGTGCTACAGAAGGCACAATAAACTAGTCTTACATTTTTATGCAGCGCCAAATGTGGTATGTGTGCATATAAGCCCAAGTCGCTGGCAGTACAAAAAGAGTCTGATAACTCAGTATTATAATAGGAAACTTTAATATATTTTTTCTGGATTTTACTGCTTAAGCAGATATAGTATAAATAAGTTACAAAGCAGAGGTTACCAATAATGGCCAGTGGATGTAAAGGAATCCGTGATTTTCTTTTAGGGGGGCCAGGAATTCCTTGAATTGATAGGTAATATTTTATGAATACATTTTATGTATCTTCTACAGAAGAGTACTCCCCACCTAAGGTACTCTGAGATGCAAAAAGTGTTAATTGGTATAAAGTGTCTAGATAATTTCATCAAGGTATTTCATGTGTATGTGCATACACACACACACACACACACACACACACACACACACATACAACCACTTTACCATAAAAAGAAATTGTGGGATATCTATAAAAATCTATGACGATGCACTATATACATCTGCACATATAGATACATATGCAGAGTATGACTTGAACTCCTTCTCTAACACATTTAAAAGGCCACATTCTCTAACCATGACTCAACAATAGTAGAACTTAAAAACAAAAGAATAATTTCTAAAATCTAAACACTTGAGAAAATTAATATGTTCTTTTTAAAAAAATTTTTAAAGTTAATTTATTTTTATTTTGAGAGAGAGAGAGAGGGGCAGAGACAGACGGAATGAGAGAAAGTGGCAAGCAGGCTGTGCACTGTCAGCATGGAGCCAAATGGGGGGCTCAAACTCAAGAAACATGAGATCATGACCTGGGCCAAGATTAAAAGTCTGACACTCAGCTAACTAACTGAGCAACCCAGGAACCCCGAAATTAATATACTCTTTTAAAAATTAGTACGTCTAAATAAACCATAGGCTAAGAAAATGTGAAATGTAATATAATATGTCAGAAGTTGTGATATCCAGCTGTCCTCAAAGGAAAATTTAAATCTTTAAAAGCTTCTATTATTGAAACTTTTTATGAAGCTAAATAATTGATTTAATGTAAGAATTAAGAAAATTAAATAAAAAGAAAAGCAGAAGATATGGATAATGATGGGCAGAAATTAGAAAGGAAAAAGAAATTTCATTAATAAATGAAGCAGGAGCTGGTGCTCTCAAATTGTCATTAAGATATCCAAAACCCTAGCAAGTCTAAAAAACGGAAATACATGAGAGGAAATGCCAAAGTAAAGTAAAAAAAAAACAAACAAACAAAAAAACCCATTATATTCAAGAAATAGGAGGATTCCTTTTTTTAATGAAAGGAACACTGCTGTAAAACACCAATGTATTTCAAAATGCAGGAAAAAATAGAAAAATTTCTATGAAAATATGAATTACTACTATTTTTCAAAGACATTAAGAAAATGAAATAGAGCCATAACTGTGACTGACGATCAAACAACTACTCCCAAAACACACTAATCAAGGGTTGTCTTAGATAAAATTCTGTCCTCAAAGAAAAATTATTCTGGTGCCATTCATATTGTTATCGAGCAAAGAAAGGTATTACCATAGATGCAGATATCCTAAATAAAATATTAGCAAATGGAATCCATCAGACTAAGATAGCCTTACACAGGAGAGTTTATTAAGAATGCAAAGATTATTTAACATTCAGAAATACATGATGATGGTGATGATTGTAGCAAGGATGAATTTAGAGTCAAATTATTTATTTCAATAGATAGCAAGAGATCATTTGATACAATTAATCATCCTTTAATTTAAAAAGTCTTTGATAAATAAGAAAAAGATATCTTCCTTCTTAACACTAAAAAGAGTTGATTAAAACAAAGAGCAAATATTCCCTTTTAAGGAACATAAAAGACAAGAAGACTACCATCTGTAACCATGGCTGTTAGCTAACAGTCTTCTCTAGGTCTTTATAAAATCTGTATCCATACATATATTCTTTCTAGGGAAGCTGTACTACTACTCGGTTTCAGACACAGTGGAAGAGAGTTGGGGAGGAATAAGAAATCCTTATTGTATTTGCAAGAGACTGGCAGGGCTTTTCTATGTAATTAACTCTTCAACAGATGGTTACTTAATGCCTGCTCTCTGCCTGTCCCTTTTGTGATTCAGGTATAAATAGTGCAAAGAGGGTTTCTGGATTTTGATCATTTCTATTATTTCCAGTTTAGTGATCTAGAATCCAAAGACTTTTGAACCAAGTTGCTGTTAGCATACCGCTTTAATGCTTACCCTAAATAAGTCCTACAACTTTTAGCAACCACAGGATGTTTTGCTGAAAAGCAACTGAGTGTTTAAAAGCACAGCACCAAACAGCCTGAGAGGAAACACCGCTCTATCACTTACCTTGTGACTCTGGGCAAATTATTTGCTCTCCCTGTGACTCTGTTTTCTCATCTATAAGTGGGAGTAGTAACATACTCTTGCGTCGTAGGGTAGTTGTGAGAATTAGCAGAACTGATAAGGTAACAAACATTTAGAACAGTGCTGGGTTATGATAAGAGCCATATAAATAAATGCTATTATTACTTAAAAACTGAGCATGATTTATTATCCCAAGGATAATTTTTTTTTTTTATTTTTTCATCTTTCTCATCTTTGTAAGGGTTTAATTGAGGAAATAAATGGCTTACACTGAATAAGGAAGGCTGTCTCCGTTGATATTTTCATTATAGTCTTCCTCAGAAATCAGAGAACACAATAGTATTAAATAATAATCATTTAATATCCATTCTTATTATTTCTATGCACCCAAAGTACTCTTTTTGAGAATTTAAACACCTTAATGGTGATGTTTGACTAAGAGAATATGAATATATTCCAACATATCAGGAAAGGTTACAAATTATGGCATCTATTTTGTTCTTTTGCCCTATTCAAGAGATTAAAACACATTCTGAGAATCATATGTCAACCTATATTGAAAGGTAGTTCACAGGAAGCAGGAAAAACTGGGTGTGAATATAAAGGACCCATGGTACAGTCTATAAATACTCCTTCAGCTCCTGAAGGCTCTTTTTAGGGTTTAGTCTTTTCGGTTTCACATGATTGCTTCCGTACCATTAGCAGTGAGTCTATTCAAATAAAAATAAAAAGTAGCACTTAAAAATGCTCTTTGGCACTTCAAAAGGCCATATATTAGAGAGCTAATTGGTATAGCTTTTACAACTTTCACATTGATTTTTTTCCCATTGATTTTTCCCCTCTCCTTTGAGCTGTCTTTTCATCCTGCTACTAGTATGAATTCTGCTTTTCGGTTCTTGAGTAGTTTGCACTCAAGAGAAGATGGTGAAAGTGACAAGCTTCCCAAGAATTTTTGTTCTTCTGTGCTGCCATATTTTAATTTCAGGCAAGTAGAACTTGTTGAGAGTATACTGATTGGACTATGTTGGAAACCTTTCTTCTTTGGAGACTTAAAATTTTCCATGAAAATGAGGTATTCTGGCAATTCAGCCTGGGAGCATTGAGCTTCTCTATTGCAGAGTCTCCCCCCTTAAAGAATTTGGGGAATGACAAGATTTACTTCTGAGAGCTAATTTCTTTCTAGAGTCACGAGCTGAATACATATATTTTAATGTTTCAGAAATTGGTATTCTATTTTCTGTCATCACTATCATCATCACTACATATCTGATTGTATGACCCCTTGTTTTGTTATAGTAATTTTCAGTAAATTATAAACATTTCAATAACATGAAATGATAGTTGAGGAAACACATTAGAGAAGGTCCTGCAAACAATTTGAAGAATATATATGTAAGAAATGCTTCCAAAACACATAATTGCTTCAGACTTAGTAGAACATTTGGTGTCTTCTCAATGGTGAGTCCAAGGCCTGTACACTTTCCTCTGTCTTCTAGATGAACTAATCAGCCTCCTTCTCCATTACCCTTGTTCTATTCAGTGTTTTTACATTAAATAAAATACTTAGTTTTTGTATTTGGCCATGCTTGGAATAAGGTCAGGTTAACATTCATAGAGAAGATAAATCCATTAAGGAGATATTGAAAGAGAAAATCAACTTGCAGTGGTGACAGGTTATGGGGAGAAAGGGAGAATGAGTTGACAAAAAGGGTCCCCAGGTTTCCAGCTGGCTCTGCTGTGTGGTTGGAGCTGCTTGAGAGATGTTTGAGGAAGGTGTGGTCAGGGGTGAATATCCTGAGTTCAGTTTGGGACATGATGATTCTGAAGTACCTTGGCGACATCCGAGCAAAGATGTCCAGTGGACAGTTGGCTGTAAAAGTGCAGAAGCTAGAAGACATCTGAACGGGTATGCCATTTTATTTGTTAGAGACTTCAATGTTAAAATTTGGGTGGAGAATGCCATCAGAGTGAAATGTTGGCACAGGTCAAAGGAATGTCTGCTTCTATCATAACAGGAGTATAGGAACTAAAACATAAATTGTACTGTCACTCTTTTTCAAAATTTCTCTTCTACCACTACAGAAATTTCTACCTTCTTAGAATGCTCTTCTGTTCTTTTTTTTTTTTTCCCAATGTATCTTCTGCAATTCTTGAATCATCAATTTATGCTGAACATACTAACCCATGTTTTAAAAGTTTGCTTATTTTCTTGGAAGTTCACTTTTGTTAAATATTGCAAGTAATTTTTTAAATAATAAATGTTTCATATAAAAAAAATAGTAGTTTCCTTCTCCATCCTTCCTAATCCTCAGGTCTGACACCAAGAGTCAGGTGTTCAACTCTTTTGCTTGTTCTAAATAATGTGCATATGCTGACATTTCTTTGTTTCCAAATTTGAGATAGTATCTCCTGAATTTCTTTTCTTGTAGTTGAGGATTTATGTCTGTTAAATATTACTCCCAAACACTTCCCTGAGTTCTTTCTTTCCAATATTTTGAGCTTCTTGAATTGTTTTTTTAATGTTTCATCCTTTAAATTTTCTAATATTCCTCTTTGTTCTCTCATTATTCCTTTTTACTCTGATCTCAGGGATATAATATCTTTATGTATCTGAAGTTACTAATTAAATATTTTTAAAGATTTTGGTCTGTTTCCTGAACTATCTTTTTTTCCCCCCACAAACCTTGCTTGATTTTTTGTTTCTTTGGTCTCCCTTCTCTCCTTTATTATAGAAGGTTCTTCAAAAGCCTGATGATTTTTGACTGTGTATTGCATATAAAACAACAAGACTCCTAGAAAGCTGATTGAAACTCAGAATGGGGATCAGCCTTGTAGGCTGTTCACTTCACCAGTAGGTAATCAGAAGTGTGTTCACAGGACAGGAAGCCTTCTTTTGGGGAGTCAAGGGTAATACTTTCACTCCCTGTAGTATAAGTGTACATGTGCATAGTATTTATCCCTGGATTTCAGCAGGTTCAGGGCTTACAGAAGTTTGGCTTGCTACTATGTGGACTTTATCTGAATCTTCCTGTTTTTATCCTTGGGGTTCATCCCTGACTTCCACTATGCCCAGGATCCTCAATCTGGAACTTTCTCACTAGTGTGCCCTGTGCAGGCACTTCTGGTGTGTTTTCTGTATGTAGTCAGTTACATCTCCTTGATCTGACGTCTACTTGTAAAACGTGTCAAATGTGTCATCCGTCCTTGCCTTCAGTCACATTTTCTTTGCCCATTTTAGAGGTGCTTTGATGGAGAGAAAAGATAAATACACAAACTCAATGCACTTTGTGTAACTCGATGTCTTCCTCTTTATTTGATTTTAAAATCACCATTGTGTTTCCAAAGCCTAGCATGTTATGTGGTTTATAAAAGGCAACCAGTACCTGACCTGAAATGAATAGAACTCATGGTGGTTTTGATAAAATTAATGGGTATTTTCTTTTTTATTAATATTTTCTTCTATTAAAAATATTACCCCCCATTTCCATGAATATTATAACTGTGCCCTCTTCCTATTTGAATTGTTCAGTAATTTCCTGGCCTTTTGTGACACCAAAGAATAATTGTTTTCAGGAAGTGATATGACACGGTATCTATCTTACGGGAAATTCCCTGTTTCACTGCATGGTCTCCCCCTATCCCTCAGCACTAAGAATAGAAAACAGTTTTATATTATACTTTTGTATTGAACTGAAAATCAGTTTTACCTTACATTACATGTCACAATGGGTCTTTAAGAGAAGAAAAATCTAAAATATATCCCTAATAGAGTTATCAATACGAGCATAAATGCATCCCAGTTATATGGAGGAAAACAAAGGGCAATAATTATTTCACACAGTGACATTATTTTTGAGTGGCAAATAGTATTTATTTTTTATATTCTTATTATTTTTTAATTTTTATTGAGAGAGAGAGAGAGAGAGAGAGAGAGAGAGAGAGAGAGAGAACATGGGCCTGTACAGGGGAGGGGCAGAGAGAGAGGGAGAGAGAGAATCCCAAGCATGCTCCTGGTGCTGTCAGCTCGGAGCCCAATGTGGGGCTCAATCTCAGTGTCCTAGGATCATGACCTGAGTGGAATCCAAGAGTTGGACACTAACCCAACTGAGCCACCCAGGCCCCCAGAAAATAGCATTTCTAAACCCTATTTCACAGGTAAGAAAACAATGAGATCCAAAGACATTGCAGATCTACCTAGCTAATTAGTAGCTGAAAGATTCCATCTCCCAATTTTGGTCCAGTGTTTTTCACATTATACCAAAATTCATCGAAGGTCTTTTAGATAAGTTGCTCCCCAGTGTTATGAAGTTTCCTGCACAACTCTGCCCTTGTCCTGGCATCGTGATTAATGAACTCGGCTTTGTATAAAGTTTTTCTTCCCATCACACCTTCACATGACCCAGAATCACAGTTGTTTCTTTGGAAACATTACTGATTTCAGTTACATGTTGTTCAGATAGCATTATTAGAGCCATTAGAGTAAAAAGTTTATGCTCCCACGTTTCTTCTTGATACCCTTGTAATTACATTGAGATATAACTTTACCCTCTCAAGTCTCAATCTTTCTTTTTCCTTAGGTGAGAAGATGTGCCCCTGACTGGTGGGCACGGCAAGTGTACTTTGACAGCTTTGCTTCCCCATGTCTTCCAAAGAAATGTTTAACAAATTATTGCGGACGTAGAACATCCACTATTTTAAATAAGGAAATTTTCTGGCCAGCTCAAGGTCAGAAAGTATTTTCTAATTATTATATCTTTATGTAGACTCTAATATCATGCTCTCAGAACAGACCGGCCAAGTTAATAAAGATGTATAGCTTAAGTCTTTAGAAATAGGATTCAGGAAACTTTGCAACAGAAGCTGTTATATCGATATTATACTTTCACTAATCAGCTTGAAACATCTCTCAAATGGAAGGAAAACAAGATATGCTTGCAAATAAAATTCACTATCTAATCTTGGAGGAAATCAGTTAATTCTCTGTCCTTCCATTCACACTGCTTAATAAACAAGTGAGCCATATTGCCTGTTTGCTATAGTTTGAAGTGTTCTATTTCTACTTCTCTCAAAATATTTAGGGATTCATGTATCTAGTGTTATATAAGATAATTGCATTATCTGACATTTCCTGGGAAATTTTTCATTAAAAAGGGAAGCAAAAATACTGCAACATTGAGATTGGTTAGTTGGAATGTGATCATTTAGGGGTGCCTGGGTGGCTCAGGTGGTTAAGTGTCTGACTTTGGCTCAGGTCGTGATCTCTCAGTTCTGTGAGTTCGAGCCCCACATCAGGTTCTCTGCTTCAACGTAGAGCTTGTTTCAGATCCTCTGTCTTCTTCTCTCTGTCCTTCCCCCATTCATTCATGGGCATGCTCTCTCTCTCTCTCTCTCTCTCTCTCTCTCTCTCTCTCTCAAAAATAATCATTAAAAAATTTAAAAAATAAAATAAGAAATGTGATCATTTAGATGGGGATGACTATGTATAAAATTCATTTTTGTACTTTATCTGACAAAATTATACTAATAAACTGTATTACATATGTAAATATGTACCGTAAAGACATATTTCACCTGCATTAGATTATTTTAAGGCATTCTCTTGGTTATTACAGTAGCAGCCCATATTGAGTGTATGAGGTTTGCACTACATGGAAAGCCACACAGACAAAAACAGAAGTCACCAATAATCCATCTGCCAGTCCACCATAGGCTCTTTTAATAGTTTCGTGTATTTCAAATTTCTCCCCTATTTTTCCAAAGTTAGAGATAATTATCTAAACTAGTCTCCTTGATGCTACACATTTAAAACCCCATTTTACATGTTAATTTGTACTCCTCTTTTCTTTAATAAAGGGCATAAATGTTTTCCCAAGATATTTACATATTCTTTTATAACACGCTCTTCAGTATTTTGTTGTTTAAATATGCCACAATTTATTTCACCAATCTTTGGGGATACTTTAGAAGCATTGTTTTACTCACAGGGAAATAGCAGGAAATAGCCTGCTCATTACACATAATTTTAATATATTCATAAATGTTTCCCTGAAGGATCTCAAAGCAGGAAGGGTTATTTTTGTGGGCTTTTTTATTTTTTTATTTTTTTGGTGTTTTTATTTTGAAGATCATTTAAAGTGTAATAAATAATTAAAATGAATCAAGCTCTTTTATTTAAAATTTTTTTTAACGTTTATTTATTTTTCAGACAGAGAGAGAGAGAGAGCATGAACAGGGGAGGGTCAGAGAAAGAGGGAGACACAGAATCCGAAACAGGCTCCAGGCACTGAGCTGTCAGCACAGAGCCCGACGTGGGGCTCGAACCCAGGGACCGTGAGATCATGACGTGAGCCGAAGTCGGATGCCCAACGGACTGAGCCACCCAGGTGGCCCAAGCTCTTTTATTTTAAATATTTGCTTGAATTAATCATTAAGGCAGTTTGGGTATCACTTAAGAAACTTACTGGGGAGCCTGGGTGGCTCAGTCAGTTGAGCATCCGACTTCAGCTCAGGTCTTGATCTCTCAGTTTGTGAGTTTGAGCCCCACGTTAGGTTCTGTGCCAACAGCTCAGAGCCTAGAGACTGTTTTGGATTCTGTCTTCCTCTATCTCTGCCCCTCCCCTGCTTGTTTCTCTCTCTCTCTCTCTCTCTCTCTCTCTCTCTCTCTCTCTCTTTCTGTCTCTCAAAAATAAACAAACATTAAATTTTTTTAAAAAAATAAACTTATTGAGGTTTTATTGCTCTTAGGATAGAAGATGGTTTGAGTGAAATTTTGATTTCATAAAAATTACACCAAGGAGGACATCTGGAAAGCTATACTTTTATTCTAGTGCCCGTGCCCTCATGTCCTTATATCAATATTAGAAAAATAATTATTCTTTCATTTCCAGCAGAAAACAAACATAGAGGGAAAAAGACTGTTTTCTTGGATCTAGAGCTAATTCTCCATTCCTATCTCCAGTTTTATACACAGAAGATTCCATTTTTGTGGAACCCTTCAAAAAGCACATATTTGGCAACAATGCTGCTCAAATGATTTATTTTTTCAGAGGGAAGTTTTACTTCATATAACAGGAAGCCTGAAAGGATCCTCTTTAGGAGAAAGCAGTACACTGGGCACGTTTAGAAGGGCAGGAAGTCTTTGGTTATGCTCTATGGAGTAGAAATCTCTTTTCGTTTAACAAATAGATTTTTCTCGGGGAGCTCTGTTCTTCTTTCTGCTGAACCAAACAGCTTGAATTTCTGATGAAGATTCTTGAGCGTGTATTTGTCTTCTGCTGACACTGAGATTCATGGCAATACTTGCCATTAACACAAATGGGAGCTAAACACATCAGTCGCTTCATGTGAAGATTAAAACTCTCCTCTTCATTTGAACCCAATACATTATTGGTAATTACATTATATGTCAATAATAATTTCTCTTATTCTGTTTAACACTGCTGCTTAGAAACAGGCGTCTGATCGCACCACAGAGGTCATAAAAAACATGAAAAACGTGGAGATGTTTTCTTTCAGAGTTTTGTGGGGCTTAACCTAATGATAGAAAGATTTATTAAAATCTCCTTGTGTTAATATAATTCGTATCTGTTGCCAGCAGATACAAAACAGAATAAAATATTTAACAGTTTACATAAAATGGCAGTCACAAGATTTCTTTTTCTCCAGATAGGATTCTCTTCTAATATGTATCAAAAACAATTTGACGACAAAAGGATTTTTTTTGAATGTAGCATATTCGAATACTTGATGTCTAAAATAAGACCAATCCAAGATTTTTCATGTGGTTCTTATTTTTTTTAATAATAAACTATTTACTTAGTGATAAATGAATGTGACGCTGTAATTTTTCAAAATAAGAAGTTACTGTTTCCTTATATGAGCACATGCATATACGTACATATCAAGATTTTGTCATATTTTCCCTTTGTATGCATATCTCCTTAGGAGTTATTTTAGGCAGAAGTATATTTCATTATGTCAGATTTCATCGAATCTATGATGTCATCAGCCTTAAGGCACATTCTTATACGACTGTGTACCATTAAGAAAAAAAATTTGTGACTCCTTAAACTATTACAAGATAGCATCTTACCACTTATTTTATGCTTTTGAAACATTAAAATGTTGTCTTATGAACCCACGTAAAATAGCAGGGAAGGGAACGCTGTTGAGGCCAACAGTGTTTATGTTAAAAATTAATTCCAAGTTAAAGAATAGTAGCATCCAAGTAACCACTGCTGAACTAGTTTTAAACTATTTATTCAGTGCTTTTATGTTAAAATGGATTTTGGTTTATTATCGCCAAAGAGGACACTTTAAATATCTGAAGATTACTTCAGAACTAATGGGTCCTCTTAATTTTTGAAATTCAGACCAGAAAATAAACATTAAGAAGCAATATATAAACACTCATAATAACTTCAGGAAATCAGACTTTCTTTTTTTTTTTTTTTTTAATGTTTTATTTATTTTTGAGACAGGGAGAGACAGAGCATGAACAGGGGAGGGTCAGAGAGAGGGAGACGCAGAATCAGAAGCAGGCTCCAGGCTCCGAGCTGTCAGCACAGAGCCTGATGCGGGGCTCGAACACACAAACTGCGAGATCGTGACCTGAGCCGAAGTCAGACGCTTAACCGACTGAGCCACCCAGGCGCCCTGCAAATCAGACTTTCAATACAAATAGTCTTTCAATAGATGAGAGAAAGAGAAAGAACAAGCAGTATTTCACCTGTTTTAATTTTTTTTAATATTTCTATTTATTTAGAGAGTGAGAGAGAGCAGGGGAGGGGAAGAGAGGGGGGAGAGAGAGAACCAGGCTCCGTTCTGTCAACGTAGAGCCCAATGCAGGGCTTGAACCCAAAACTGTGAGATCATGACCTGAGCCAAAATCAAGAGTCGCGTGCTTAATCGACTGAGCCACCTCCATTTTAAACAATAACCAACCCCTCTTTGGGAACCAAAATATTCATATTTACCAAATTAGGGTTTTTTTTTTTGTTAGGTATTATGTATGTATATTGACACATTCCCTCTCTCGGCCCCTTTGCTATCCTAGGCAGCTTCCTCTTTCAATAGTCTTTCTGTCAGATATACAATGTCTTAAGTTTTTTTTTAAGTTTATTCATTTATTTTGACAGAGACAGAGACATAGTGCGAGGGGGGGAGGGGCAGAGAGAGAGGGAGGGAGAGAGAATCCCAACCAAGCTCACACTGTCAGCACAGAGCCTAATGTGGGGCTCGAACTCACGAACCGCGATATCATGACCTGAGCTGAAGCCAAGAGTCATATGCTTAACCGACTGAGGCACCCAGGTGCCCCTGAGATATTTTTTGTTATAACAGACTTCAATCATAAATCCTTGGGATGAAACCCAAATTGTCTGTAGTACTTGGTTGATATTTTAGTTCAATCATATGTTCACAATATCATTATTTATTTCTGTCATCAACTCAACTCTTCACTTGGGTGTAGATTTTACTAATTTACGTCCAAAAAGATGACCTATTTCCATGTTTTATGTTTTTATCATGCCAAAAATTAAGATTGTAGAAGCATTTGCATGCATGCCTGCTAATGATCATTTTTATACAGTTTGAGGAAGTTTGTACACATTTGCTAAGTATGTCCTTATTACCTCTAATCAAAGTTCATGATGGATCATTTTCCTTAGCACTGTCTAGAGTTGAGCCTGTGCTCCTCCCACATGTTCCTCACACTGTGCGCACACAGTTAAAATAACCCAAAACCAGGACCCCTCCAGGCTGTAGGTCTGTGCTGTGAACAAGTATATAACCTTGAATCAAGACTTTTCTTGGGCTTCCTGTCCTCTGGCATTCCATCTGTCTCTCCTTTAGCATCCATGAGTAACAAATGCAACTGCTTCCTGCTTTCTTGCTTTTCAGTTTTTTTTGTTTTTGTTTTTGTTTTTGTTTTTGTTTTTGTTTTTTTGTCTCCTGGCAGCAGGGATGGCGGGGGGCAGTGGAGGGGACAGTGAAGAATATATAATTTATATTTAAAAAAACCTGCAGAACTGCATTGGAAGGAAGCGTATGAGATGTAAGCACAGTCTTGAAACATTTGGAGGGGGGTCGGAGAAGAAACGAAGCTGAGACAAAGAGCTCTGGCTGGAAGAAGGGCAGGAGAGCTCAGAGGCAGAGGGCTCTTCTGTCAGGATAAATGTCAGTCCCTTCACAGGGTCCTCAAGGCTGTCCACAGCTTTGCTCCTGCTTCCCTCTCTGCAGCATCTTCATCTATGCTTCCCCTGTGTATCACAGGCACACCTGGGCCCTCCTTTTTCCTTTACTACATAGTTTTCCTTGTACCGGCCACCCTAACTCTTCTAGGGCTGGGCCGACTCCCACTCGTGCTCCAAGCAGATACCCCTGCGCTGGCTCTCTTCCTTGTATTTACCCTTTCCTAGGAAACATCACCTTCGGATTCATTGTTGGGTGCAAATTATTTACCCCAGGCACTCTCTTCCCGAAGGCAGAACTCCGCCTTTCTTGTTTAGAGACAGATCTCCAGGGCCTCACTTGTAAAACATTTGTTATGTAAATCAAAGCATGAGGCGACAGAGGTAGGAATAAGCAGGGAGGGAGATGTTTTTGTAAGATAAAGCTATTGAGAATAACTGGTGACGCATTTGTACTGCAGGAGGGGCGGGCATGGATACATACATCTTCTCAACATTAGACTTTCAAGGACTTGTTTGTCTGTTTGTTTTAATAGTCAGGAACTTACATGAGATGTCAAAAGTATATGGAAACCACAGCACAAATGTGAAATGCAGGCTGCTGTTCTATTTGTACTGGGCAGCACGGGAGATTGTGAAATTGATGTCCCTGGGTGACCATGCCTTCCACATTGTGTAGTCCCTTGCATACTAACTCTGGGCTGAGTATGTGACTTTCTTTGGCCAGTGGGAAGTTAGGAAATACGAGGATTGATAAATGCTTTGTTATTATAGCTTACCCGCTGGGGGATTCCTACCACCACGGTAGCAATTCAGTCTGTGCTGTCTGTGGGGCCACGTGGAGGAAAACTGAGTTCCCCAGCCAAGAGCCCCAGCTAACCAACAAATGAGTGAGACCACCTTCTACCATCCTGCTAGCAAGGCCCCTGATGCCTGTAGTCACAGGAGTGACTCCAGACAAATCAAACAGAAGTACCACCCAACTGACTCCAGCCCAAATAACAGAATTGTGAGCAAATAAATGGTGGTTGTATTGAACAAACACACAAAAAGAATAATAGGGTTGAGCAATGGCAGGTGACTCAGACAAACGAAGAGGGAGACAGAGAGACAGAGAGCGAGAAGCTTTGCTTGGGGAAGACGTTTTAAAAAGGAAGGAAAAGAATAATGACAAGGTAGAAGAATGAATCTTGCTGACTTCACAGTTCTGCCCAGGATTATCTCTGACTGACTGATCAACAAGATCTCCAAAGCACTAAGACCCAACGACATCAAATGGACCATTTGAATTCCACGCCCCCCCTTCTTGGCATTAAAATTTATCACCCCCTTCTCAGTGATGGGAGGCTGAGGAGGTTGCGGAGAGATCCCTGTTCCATCCACTATATTATTGTAAAATAGAAGAGCACTCAGGTCGCTCTTGTCTGCATGAAAGCAGAACATTTTATAGGAGGGATGAAGAAATGTAATTCTTTATTATTGCTACAGTAATTAACTTTATGTGGAAAAATAAGAAATGCCTCAATGGTACTCTTCTGATACCAAGATATTACCTACTCATTACAAATCCCCGGGGCGCCTGGGTGGCGCAGTCGGTTAAGCGTCCGACTTCAGCCAGGTCACGATCTCGCGGTCCGTGAGTTCGAGCCCCGCATCAGGCTCTGGGCTGATGGCTCAGAGCCTGGAGCCTGTTTCCGATTCTGTGTCTCCCTCTCTCTCTGCCCCTCCCCTGTTCATGCTCTGTCTCTCTCTATCCCAAAAATAAAAAATAAAACGTTGAAAAAAAAAATTTTTAAACAAATCCCCAAATATTTCCAAATTTTCCATTATATAACTTTAGTTATATAATATAACTTAATATATAATATAATGTATAATTAGTATATAAAAATATATAGCATATATAAACATATATATAAAATATATAAATATATAATATATAACTTAAAATAAGTTATATAACATCCATTATATAACTTAAGGAAATATCAAGACATCCAAATTACTGATTTGAATATCAGAGATTATTCTATAACTCTTCTCAATAATTACGGACCTTAGAACTAAATTATTCACTTCTCAACATTTGGAAACTGAATGAAGAGAAAAGAAAATGATCCTTAAAGTATATATCAAAATATTCAAAATCCAAATATGTGGATAAGATGTCACCTTATATTACCTTCCATCAGTGCCAGTAGGAGGAATTTAGGGCTCTTTTGTTTTTATTCAAATACTACATGCACGTATTTTAATACTACTAACCAAACTAATAGTATACTATATGTTAACTAACTAGAATTTAAATAAAAACTTGAAACAAAAACAAAACACAAGGAACCATTTGCAAAACGTAGAATAATGCCACTCTTCACTAAATTGTTTTGCAAAACATAGCTATTAGTCATAAAATATTTTATGAGTACATCATATTAAAACAAGTTTTTAAAAATACTACTGAGCAAAATACAGTACAAGTACAAAGGAACTTAAAAAGAAAAGCCACAATTCCTGCTCCAAACTTCCTCGCTTGTAGTATCATTTCTCAGAGGCTTCTGTGTGGAGTTATTCCACTAGTTACCGATTATACCTCTCTGTGCAGGTTGTCAATCGGAAATGCTGAGGCCACAGAAGATAATTTAGTACATCTGATCCAATGCCACCTTCCCTTCCCCCCCCCCTTTTTTTTGGTTATGTTTAATGTAATTCCTTCATCTGATGTTTTCAGACTTTTAAGGAAATGTACGGAAGAGTTGCAAGAATACTACAGAAGAAATCACCAGGGGAACCTGGATGGCTCAGTCATTTCAGCCTGCAACTCTTGATTTTGGCTCAGGTCATGATCTCCTGGTTCATGGGATCCAGCCCAGCGTAGGGCTTTGTGCTGATAGGGTGGAGCCTGCTTGGTATTCTCTGTCCCCCTCCTCTCTCTCTGCCCCTCCCTTACTCTCTCTCTCTTTTTCTCTTTCTGTCAAAAGAAATACATATTTTCAAAAATATTTTTAAAAATCACCAGATATCTTTTACCCCAGTTCATCAGTTAAGCAAATTTGACACAATTGCTTTCTCTTTCTTGCTCTCATGCTCTTATTCACATATATATGAGTATATATAATAACTTATCAATAAGAAATCTTAATATGTTTTCTATATATGATAAACATATATAATAAATCATAAATATATACATATTTAATGCCATTAAGAGTAGGTGGCAGATATTTTGCCCTTTTACCTCCTAAATAATTCACTATCCCATTTTATTTTCTAGAAAGAAACATTCTTGCTATAAAATAGTTAAATTTAGGAAATTTAACATTGACATACTATTTTTTTAATATTTTTGACAATTTTTCCAATAATGTCTAATAAGATATCTTGCTGTCTGCCTATTTCAAGATCTAACTCTCTTTTAATTTGGATGAGTCCCTTTACCTTTCTTTGCCTTTTGTTACCAGTTTTGAAGACTACATGGCAGATGTTCTTTAGAATGTCTCTCACGTTGAATTTGTCTGGTGTACCCTCATGAGGACATTCAGTTCATGCATAATCCGTAGAAATACATATAGGTGGCATCATTTCATTCTTAGTGCATCACATCAGAGGCATGACTTAGTTCCATTATTGAGGATGTTACCTTCAATCCTTTGGACAAAATTTTGTCCAGAAATTGTCTTTGACTTGCAAGTGTTAAATAGTATTTGAGAGACACTGTAGAATATACAAATATTTTGTTCCTCATAAAATTATATTCAATAATTTTTGCATCCATTGATGACTTTTGCCTGAAGTAATTCTTTCCATACTGGTTATAAAATGGCAAGTGCCTAGATCTGTCATGTCTCTTGCATCCATTTATTGGTTTGTTTGCTTGCTTACTTGATTCTTTGTTCTGTTATCAGTCTGGAATTATGGGATTTTCTTTCATTAAGGGAGTTATGATACGTTATTATTGGTTTTTTTCCACAAATTTGGCCAGTAAGAAGTTCTTCATGTTGGCTGGTGTCTATGTTTGGAAATACCTTCATGTCTATTTGGTTTCTTTTGAGCACTTTCTTTCCAGAACAGCTTGTTGTTATTCTCCTTCCTGTCACTGGAATCAACCATATCACCAAAGAGCCCTACTTGTGTTTGGAGCGGAATAGTATTTAGAAATCAGTCTCCCCCAGTAGTAATTTTTTTTTTTTTTTTTTTTTTTTTTTTTTTTTTTTTTTTTTTTTACAATGCTATGAGTTAATGTATATAGGGATCAAGGTGGGGGGTAATCTAGAGGTAACAAGGTGTGGAAAGCCAACCAACACAGTTGTTCTATAAAGACTATTTCAATTGTCCCTCCTCTTTGATTTCTGGTTCTTCTGCCCTTGGGAATCAATTGACTCTGGTCTTAGGGTCTCTGAGAGGTTCTTCTCGCTCTTTCTATTTATTCTGAGTTGTAGCCTCTATTTTCTCTTATCCTTTGGCACGTGTCCACTTTCTATACTTTAAAGGTAAGTCAAAATCTCTTCTGCACTGGTATCTTCCGTACCACTACACTATTCTTTTTGCTCTCATGAGGGCTTCAGAAGAATGGAGAAAACTTCACAGACTCACCCTGTTGTCAATTAGAAATACAAAAAACAGGGTAAGATTATCTCTTTCTGTGTATACATAGATATACACACATAGACCATAAAGGGTAGCTCAATAAGATGCTGCAGTTAGAAACTACAGATATTGGTAATTTGGAAAGATGAGAATTAAAAAAAAAAAAAAAAGATTAGTTTTATGTTCTTTCCACTATGGTAAATTTGAGGTCATGAGATGTTTAAATTAAAATAGTGTCTTTTATTAAGTAAAACAGTAAACTTAAATAATATCTTAATAAAGCTAAATTTGTGATCATTAGTTACAAAGTAGAAAGGAAAGCTGACATTTTACAGTTACGTCAGCCTGATTCTTTGTTTCCAAGGCAGATAAGGAACAAATAGAAGAAGATAGGAATCAAAGCAGCCACACATTGAACATTCATCACATTAATTGTCTTACTGTTGAAAATTAATGGATAGAAGTTGAGCTAATTTTGCATATGTCTCAATCCATTTGGGTTACTATAACCAAATATCACAGACTGGGCAACCACAGAAATTGTATACAGTGGTAATTTATTTCTCACAGTTCTGGAAACTGGAAATTCCAAGACCGAGGCGCCCTGTGGTAAGGGCTCTAGTAAAGGCCTCTTCTTGGCTCATTACCAGCACCTCGGGCCTTCTCACAGCATGCTCACATGGTGAAAGGGGCTAGTGACCAGTGGACCTGTTTTCATAAGGCACTAATCCCATTTGTGACTTAACCACCTCCTAAAACCATCCTCTCTGGGGATTGGGATTTCCACATGAATTGAAGAACACAGTCAAACCATAGCATTATGAAAGAATCTTTCTTAAAGATAAATACTAATTCCATAATCACTGTACTTATATTAGCCAGTGAGTTGATTTTTTTTTATACATCTACCAAAACACTGATTGTACATCCTTTTATTTTAAGACATTTTTTAAAACTTTTTTTAACGTTTATTTATTTTTGAGACAGAGAGAGACAGAGTATGAATGGGGGAGGGTCAGAGAGAGAGAGAGAGACACACAGAATCTGAAACAGGCTCCAGGCTCTGAGATGTCAGTGCAGAGCCTGATGCAAGGCTTGAACTCACAGACTGTGAGATCATGACCTGAGCCGAAGTCGCACACTTAACCGACTGAGCCACCCAGGCGCCCCAACACCCTTTTATTTTAACTTAATTGTGCAACCCACCTCATCTGTAATGTAAAGCAAATCAGATCTTTGTATCTAGGTAGCACAGAATTGAGCTCATCAGCAAAAATAAGAGCCAATATATTCATTCCCAATTACCATTTTGTAAAGACATGTAAATCATAAAAATACTAAGATTCCTGGAATATTAAGATTTAACCTCCCAAATGAAATTACTGTCATTTTAAATATATGTACTTAGGTTATCAAAATTCAGACTTCAGCTATGTAGTTTAACAAGCAAAGACAGATGGAAAAATATAACACTTGTAGGCTTGCAGTGGATGTCAATTCATATAAATACAACTTAGAATAATACAATTGATTGGTTCCAGGTTGGCTATCTAACACAATACTGCTGAAGAAAATTACCGATGTTTCTCCTACTCTGCAGTTAGATACAATGATGTTTATTAGTGTTTGAAAGTGAAAACTGTAATTTACTAGTAGCCCCTCTCAGAATGGCTGTGTACAAAGAGATTTTTAACAGACCCCAGTGTATGATGGACTTGCCAGGCCATACTAGGAGAAAATCGAGTTGCCTAGTTTTTCTCTTAAAGAAGAACTCTGGTCTTAAAGGCCATACTAGGGAGAAAATCAAGTTGCATAGTTTTTTCTTATAAAATAACTCTGCTCTTAACTGAATGTTTATGTCCCCCTCCCAAATTCATATAGTGAAATTCTCATCCCCAGTGTGAAAGGATTTGGGCATAGGGCCTTTGGGGAGGTAACTAAGACATGTGGGCGAAACCTGAATATTGGAATTATTGTCTTACTTACAAGAAAAGAAACTGCTGTCTTTCCCTATCTCTCTTCTCCCCACTCCGCCATGTTGCTAGGTGAGGAAACAAGAAGTCAGACATGTGCAAACCAGGGAGAGGGACTTCACCAGAACCTGAGTATGATGGCACCCTGATCTTGGACTTCCTAGCCTCCAGAATTGTAGAAATAGATTTCTGTTAGTCTATGGTAATTTCTTGCAGCAATGCAAGCAGACTAAGACTTCTGGCTCTATAATGTGATGTATCACTTAAGAAGATAGGGCTTCGAGTAAGTGCAGAAGCAGGACTTGTTCTGTAGAAAATAAAAAAGTGGAAGCTTGTGCTTGCTATTTTTCTACCAGGACTCATGAACTACTCTACAGCTCTAGCCAAGAGCTAATGACAGATACACTTCAATGATCCAGCCATCCTTTGGCAGTATCTTATACATCCTTTGGCAGATGCCGTTTCTCCATCATAACTTTTCTTTTACTTAGCAAGTTTATATAAAAAAGTATATATTTTCTGCAGATAAATTTAATGAGTAGGAAAAAAGTAATTTTACTGGATATCTGTTTTACTGAATAAAATAATAATTTTGTTGAATGCCTCCGTATCCACCAGTCTCATAGAAGCAGTATTAGCTTGCTGGTAAGAAAGGGATTTGAATCTAGTTCCACTGCTTACAAGCTGGATAACTTTTGACACTTCATCTATGCTATGTGACCTTAAGGTTATGAACTTGTAAATTGGGGAGAAGCCTAACATCTAACAGGATTGTTGTGAAGATTTAATGAGCTAATGCCCATAAAGTCCTTGGAATGATACCTGGTACGGAACATAGTAAATGCTCAAAAATATGCCACCTAATATGGCAAATAATGGTTACAAATGTGGGCTGTGGGGCTAAGCTGTCTGATATTGAATGCCCACTCCATGACTTACCAACTGAGCCTCAGTGTCCCAATCTATGAAGTGGGAACAGTAGTTGTGCTTACCTTGTAGGCTGGCATAGTTATATGACCTCATGATAGCACGAGCCAAGGATGGCTTCATTGACATGGGACCTGAGCAGGTGCTCAGGGCACTATTCTCAGAAGGGCCTCAAAGTTAGGTTAATGTTCTGTTGTTGTCATATTGAAATTCTTGTACATTTTATTTCTGAACTTGTGTTTTGTCACAGAAGCCAGTGGGGTGATGGAGCATACATGTGAGCAGAAGAAACACGCCATACGTGTGTGCTGTTCCTTGCCACCCCATTCACATACAGCATTTTCAAGGCCCTGTGAACACAGAATTCTGGTGGATGCATAGGAGTCTAGTATGACTCAGAGTGAGTACAAGGCAAGTGTGTTACATCCACACCGAGTGAGTTTGAGCGATGAACAACCCCCCAAAACTACTCTTTCTGTTAGAATCAGAGTTTAATTAGAACGCAAAGAAGTTAACGTGCTTTAAAATACTCAAGAAAACAAAGAACTCTGTCATAGCCTTTCCTACTAGTCTCACAATGAAATCAATGATCCCTCTCTTAAGAGGGAAAGACAGGGCAACATGGAATTCTCATTCCTTTCAGTATTTTGTTAGTCATCAGTAAGCCAAATATGAAGTGTCGGTAAAATCCATACCTATTAACAAGTGAAATAAAACAGTTGAGTTTTATGTTGTGCCATGTTTCTACTGTTAGGATATGAGCAAAGGACATATGCGTCTACAAACTACCAAATACAAGTTGTGTATTTCAGCTATGGCACATACAAGCCAGATATTCGTAATTGCACTAAAACTGGTGTTGCACAGTATGAAGACCAGTGGCAAAATTCACAGTAATTACTTAAAAGCTTAATTTCCCTTCACTAGTTGTTTGTTTTATTTTATTTATTTACTCTTTTTACTATTTTTTTTATTTTAAAACTTCATTTCTGCAAAGCGAATGAAAAAGTGTCAGATGGGAGAGGTGTAAAAGTTATTCTTGCATCTTTGGGAACAGCAAGCACTTAGTTTGAGAAATGAGGACTAGTTTTCCATTAAATAGCAAATTAGGAGACAAAGCACCACGATGAGTCGAGAGGACATTGAAAGAAAGAGATTTTTTTTTTTAATTTTAGTACTTTTAATGGTGACTTTCCTTACTTGTTGAACAAAGTGGCTCTCCCTTTCATTTTGCCTGGAGCCCCGCAAAGGCAGGCAGTCCTGATGCGAGATAGCTACAACACTTAATACAGTACCAAACATACAGTATATGCTCAATAATGACAAGCTGTTGCAGCTTTTATTTTATTACAACTTTTACACTAATTCTTCAATTGATAGAAAGGTGGTTTTCCTACTGACCCACTTTAAAAGAGAGAAGTAGAAACGCAAATCTCACACACACACCCGCCCGCAAATCTTGCCCTCCCTTTAAACAAATGTGGGCACCCATCTTTCTGAGTGTGCAGGATTCAGGGTCTTACACCAAACAGCATTTTGTACTTTTCATGGATCTCAACACATTCGGTCACATTTTCAGTAATTCTGGAAGGTGCAGATCTATTACATTCCCTCATTCTGTTTTCCCAGATCTCCATTCTGATCCCTTCTATGTAAGGCCAACTATACTGTCTTGTCTCAGAAATGTATCCTACCTGGTTTCTCCCTTCAAAGCAGCTGGTTTATGTCTCATGAAATCCTGGGCAAAAAAACTGAAAATAGAAAAAAAAGAGAGAGAGGGAGGGAGGGAGAGAGATTCACTTCTCCAATAGAGAATCCAGGCTACCCAGAGTAACCCGTACTCTGCACTATCTAATATTTAATGCCAGGTTTATTTATATGCATTTGCTGTATGTTCATGGATATCCTGTGATTTATTTGTTATCGCCAGTGTTTTACAGATAGGAAAAAGAAAAGACTCAAGAGGTTATTTAATTTTCCCTTAGTAAATAGGAATAGAACCAGGGTTCGATTCCTCATTGACTGGAGCTATCCAGCAAACACGATGCCTCATACCCCATTAGTTGTTCATGTTTGCCGATAGGTTATATTTCTTTTCCACCGAACAAAATCTCTTTGGGACATATACATGTCAGATGAGGACCCTGGAGAAATAGAATACTTATTTTAAAAAAAATGAAGCCACCCTATTGTTTTTTTAATAATTTATGTTCCCCAAATTATTCATTTATCATCTATCAGGTGGTAGGCATTGTGTTTAGTGCTACATTTTTCCAGGTGGAAGACATCAAGTCTTTGAATTTTCAAGTACCTTACGATTTAATGGGAAGACACACACACAAACTTGAAATTCAGTATTTTTCAAATTCTAATTTACATAGGAATCACCTTAGGATCTATAAAACCACAGACTCTGAGCCCAACCCCCAGAGATTCTAATTCCGTAAATCTAGGGAGGGTCCAATGATTTAAATTTCTAGCAAGTCCTCACATGATCCTGACACTGCAGGTGGTCTAAGGCTACTTTATGAGAACCACTACCCTAAGGTAATTGTTATGAGGGGTGTTTGTACATTGAAATAGAAGACAATGGAGAGCGAACATTTGTCCAGACAAAAGAGCAAACACAAAAGAGCGAACATTTGTCCAGACAATTTGGGGGTCTGGAGTTGACCAAGTGAAGAAACAGAGAGATGGAGAGGATGGGGTGAGGAAGTCCTTATAAGTAGAAGAAATTCACATGTCCTTTCTAAAGCTGCAGTGATAAAACACTCCAGTTACACTATTGAAAACATATCAAGCACCTTTAGTTTTGACCAAAGATTACAAGATAGTCAGTGACTGATGAACACTGTATCAGATAAAATGCTTTGTTCCAGTGTCGTGCGTATGTATCTCTCTATAGAACTTGTCACACTGAATTCTACTTGCTGTTTTGCTTGGGCATTTCCCCAGAATATTCAAAGTTCCTTGAGAAAAGAGAGATCATGCCTATTGCTTTTTCTTGCCTCCAAGCTCCAAAGTCTGGTTCACGGAACACATTAACACATGTTTGTTTACTGAAGAGTTGAATGAATGAGTAAAGCGAGCTGACCTCATATAGAATCACCATAACCTACAAAACATCTGAGGATGAGATCAACCGTGAACCTTCCATTTAGGGCACAAAAACATGTTCTAATCCCTAATTTATGGATTTAGTCTTAATAATTGTTAGGAAATAATGAAGATATTAATCAATTTAATGACTCAAAGTATAATTTGGCATTCTAACTGATTTTCCACTGTTAATGCAATTGAAGATATGAAAACATTAGATGGAATTAGTCAAAAGGAATATAAACAGCTTGGGACAGAATTCAAGACAGCATGCTGGGCAATTACCAATCTACATCAGAAATGGTGACCCCGATGTAAACGCCCTCAGAGTCACATGGTAACAATCTGTCTGCAACAAACATGGAGCCACCCACTTTTGAGCATACGCTCGGCCCCACAGCATGCTCGGCATGAAAGCCACTCACGGGTCTCTTCGTCAGATGCTTTAGGTTTGGGGGTTTTGTTTGTTTTTGTTTTTGCTTTTGTTTTTTTCAGAATGAAATCTGTTTTGAAATATTCAGATGGAGTTATTCAAAATTACATGTATGGTGGACAGGACAATATATCTACATCGATCATTAAATATGTGAAATAATATTTGGGGGGGAAGGGGGCATGTGCTTCTTTTTTTCTTACTCCTAAGTAATATTCCACCTTTCATACATAAAATTTTGTTTTCCAGAAGTCTGACAACCACTGAAGTCTCTAGGTCTTATTACTCCTAAATATGTTGTTTAATTTATATCTGTTTTAAAAATCTGCTTTGGTTGTGGTGAAAATGATTATAGAATTTTAAAGCCACTTTAACTGGTCCAAATGAGAAAGTAGGTTGTTCTGTGTTGTTATTTGCTGCTTTTTAAAAAGTGTTTTCAACTTTGAAGGTCAGAACTGTGCTCTGGGTTTAGAGGAAAGGCTAGGCTTTTCTCAGATAGTCAGCAGAGAGTAGAGAGTAAGCAGAAAGCATTAGTAACTCAGAGCAAAACAGAGCGAAGGCAGATTGCCAGGAGCCTCCTCTGAATCAGTAGCTTCGTTTTCTAGACCGACATCTCCCAGTCTGTTTAATCCATCAGATAAACCATTCCTGCAAATGTAGCCATTTTAATCCCTGTGATCTCAGAATTTGTATCTTAACAGTTAGAAAACCTTGAAAATATGTTCCTTTCCATTCGTACCCCATTAGTTGAAAATGATGAGACTATTCACTGATGATGGATTCGGGCTGAAGAAGGAACAGGCTTAGGTGTTAGGAAAAGAACTGACAATTGACCATCCATCTTTCTACCAGACAAGTCATATTACAAAAATGTATGTTACTATTCTAACTGTCCTCCTTAGATATTGGATATTTTGTCTTCCACTTTCCTCAGGACATAGCACCATTTCACTAAAAATTATAGTATCCATTCCCACTGTGGGTTAAGTTAGGATTCCATAGATTGGGTTGATGTGGCAAAGTCCATTTCTTGTTCGTTGGCTAGTGTAAATAAGGAGAAGTGACTTAGAATAGAGTGCTTCTTGTATCATCAAAAAAGGAAAGGCAAAAGTGAAAGCATAAAAATTAAAAACTCCCAACTAATTCTTTCCCTAGGATTATTATGGAATCTAATAATGATAATTGTGCTAATATCACAGTTTCTTTGACATCCAGACACTCTGCTAATCACTAAATATGCTTTAATTGTCTTAATCATTGTAAAAATGCCCTGAAGTAGCATCAGTATACCACTTTAATAAATAAAGATACTGAGGCTCAGAGATAATGCATAACTAGAGATTAGTCTTCAGTTTTCTGTTCATTATTCATCTGTGTTTAATGACAACTCTATACATATTTTTTAACTACTAATATAGATAATGCCAATATTGGAAAAATAAATACCATTGTCTAAAATATCATAATGATTTCAGACGTCTGCTGTGTGCTGAAACTACTCAGTAATAGAATTCCTTGTGTATCTTGCTGTAGAGAATTCTTTATTAATTGTGTGGGGTGAGAAGGGAGGGTTATCATCTTTGGCTGTTTTATTTTTTTAAGACTGTTGTTTTGAGCAGATTTCAGTTTACAACAAAATTGAAAGAGGAAGGTACAGAGATTTCCCATCAACTCCCTGCTTCCACAAATGCATAGCCTCCCCCATTATCAACATCACTCACCAGTAGAGTGCCTTTTGAAAGATTTAAAAAATTTTTAAGTTTATTTATTTATTTATATACAGAGAGAGAGAGAGAGAGAGAGAGAGCACGCACAAGCAGGGGAGGGGCAGAGAGAAGAAGAGACAGAATCCCAAGCAGGCTCCACAATGTCAGCCCATCTCCCGACACAGGGCTAGAAATCACGAACTGTGCGATCATGACCTGAGCCAAGTTCAAGAGTTGGACAGTTAACTGACTCTGCCGCCCAGGCGCCCCTGGCTTTTTTTTTTTTTTTTTTAGACAGGAATGAACCTACATTGACACATTATCACCAAAAGTCCATAGTTTGACTTAGGGTTTACTCTTAATATTGCACATTCTGTGGGCTTGGACAAATATATAAAGGCATGTATCCATGATTGTAGCATCATACAGAATATTTTTCCTGCCCTAAAAATCCTCTCTTCTCCTCTCCCCACACACACATCCACCAGTCACTGATCTTTTTACTCTCTCCTTAATGTTGCCTTTTCTAGAATGTTGTATACTTGAAATCGTGCAATAAGCAGCCATTTCACATTGGCTTCTTTTACTTAGTAATATGCATGCAAGTTTCCTCTATTCTGTGACTCAGTTCCTTTTTAACACTGAACAATATTCCAATATCTGGGCATACCATTGTTTATTCACCTACTGAAGGAAATCTTGGTTGCTTCCAAGGTTTAGCAATTGTGAATAAAGCTTCTGTAAACATCTCTGTGCAGGTTTTTGTGTGGACATAGGTTTTCAACTCCTTTAGATAAATTCCTACCAAGGAGCATAATCACTGGATCATTTGGTAAGAGTATGTTTAATTTGTAAGAAACTATCAAACTGCCTTCCAGAACGGCTGTACCATTCTGCATTCCCACCAGCAATGAATGAGAATTCTTGTGGCTCCATATCCTTGATAACATTTGAGGTTGCCAATGTTCTGGATTTGGGCCATTCTAATAAGTTTGTACTGATATGTAATTGTTGTTTTAATTTGCATTTCCCTGATAATATATGATGTGGAGCATCTGCTGATGTGTTTACTTGCTATCTGTATGTCTTCTTTGGGGACATATTTGTTAAGGTCTTTGACCCATTTTTTAATTGGATTGTTTGATTTCTTTTTATTGAGTTTTGGCGTTCTTTGTATGTTTTGGGTAACAGGCCTTTATCAGATGTCTTTTGCAATTATTTTCTCCCAGTCTGTTGGCTTGACTGCTAATTCTCTTGACATTGGTTTTTGCAGAGCAGCAGTATTTATTTTAATGAAGTCCAGCTTGTCAACTATTTCTTGTATGGATTGTGTCTCTGTAGTGTTGGATCTAAAGGGGAATCACCATACCCAAGGTCCTCTAGGTTCTTTGCTGTGTCTTCTCTAGGAATTTTATACATTTCAGTGTGGTTTTATTTATTTATTTATTTATTTATTTATTTATTTATTTATGAGAGAGAGAGAGAGAGAGAGAGAGAGAGAGGGAGGGAGGGAGGATCTCAAGCAGGCTCCACGCTCAGCGTGGAACCAGATTTGGGGCTCGATCCCACAAACCTGGGATCATGACTACAGCCAAAATCATAAGTCTGACCCTCAACCAATTGAACCACCCGGGAGCCACTATACATTTGTGTTTTATATTCAGGTCTGGGATTCATGTGGGTCATCTTTCTATTCATGTTGAAGTGCGAAACCCTCAGCCCACACTTTACCCATTCCCACCAAAAACAATGGCAGAAGCAATTCAATAACATGGAGACATTTGAGGAAGTGCGTTTCCACTCTTCCTACCATTTTGTCTTCACTCCAGGGGAGCAGCAGTAGCCAGTCAGGTTGGTGAGGGGTGGGCAAGGTATGTTAGAATCACAGGCCCAGAGCAGAAGACCTGAGTTCAACCTCCAGCTTTGCTGCTCACTCTGTTGTGAATTTGAATAATTCATCTAGAGTCTCTCTGGCTCAGTTTTCTTTAGTAGCAAAGTAAGGTTCAGCATTGTACTCACCTCAGGTTCATTGTAAGGATTTCATGAGCCAATAGACACAAAGTGCATGGAACTGTTCCAGGCACAGAGCCAGTACTCAATATGAGATGCTTATGGTTGCTGTTTGGCTATATTACCAGTAGGCATTGTCACTGTGGTTTGAAATTAAGCATCACGGGTGCCTTGGGTGGCTCAGTCAGTTGAGTGTCCAGCTCTTGACTTCAGTTCAGGTCATGATCTCATTTGTGGGGTCAAGCCCTGTGTCATGCTCTGCACACTGACAGTGCAGAGCCTGCTTGGGATTTTCTGTCTCTCTGCCCCTCCCCCACTCACCTGCTCTGTCTCTCTTTCTCTCTCTCTCAAAATAAACAAATACACTTAAAAAAATGTTTTTAATAAAAAAATGACGTTAAATTAACCATCAGGACAAAAACAACCTCTTTGTTAACGTGCAGCATGGCACCAGATCTTATCTTTTACTTTCTGAGGTCAAGGGAAGAGTTTTCCAGATTCCGGTGTGGTAGGCACAAAGGTACTACCACTGTCTCTGTTCTTCCAGTGACTGGTGTGGTGGGAAAAAACAGAAGGATGCCTAGTTGAGAGAGTCTCTTTGATTAAATGTTTACAGGAAAGATTAGTTTTGGATGTAGATTTGTCCTTAACTGAACCACTCACATAATGCCTACAATCTGATTTTTATTTAACTGCCATTCTTGAATATACTCTATTGGTAAAAAGTCAGAGCAGAGAAGAAGACTGGATTAGGGAAAGAATTAGTCACCTGATGCTGAGGAAGTCACATAAGAAATCTCTAGTTCCAGTCGTATTTCTAGTTGTTTTTCCCTTAGTCTTTGGAGAAAAAAACTATTCTTTTATGGGACTAAATGCCATGAGATACAGAGGTCAAGGGGACTGCGGTTACCAGCTAGTCTAGGGATTTCCTACTTCCTGTACCATGGACCTCTTTTTGCAGTATGAAGTTTATGGACATCTTTACAGAAGCATGTTTATAAATGCACAGTGTAAAATATCTGGAATTATTAAAAATATATTGAGATAAATTATAATTTATTTTCAGTAACGCATTCGTGACAAGGTATACCAGGAGGTCTGATAACCATGGAACTTTTGAAATAGGGATGAACTTAAATGGTGTTTTGAAAGATCTACAGCATCCTAATGTTTGTGACTTCTGTTGTTGATAAAATCACAGGTATTGCTAATACCTCTTTGGTTTATTGTCTATACTCAGTACTGAAAGAAATGCTCGATTTCAGTTGGAAGTTCATTAAAATCCAGGAGTCACAGTTTTCTGTCTGAGACCACATTCTCCTCCCCACCTCCAAGGTCTATCCGCAGGCAGGCAATGTGGAGTCTGTGGGCCTCAGGTTAAGAACCCCAATAGATGTAGAAACTGGGCCAATAGATGTAGAAACTGAGGCTCAGGGAGCTGGAGCTTGCCCAAGTTCACATGCTGTTAATTTAAGGCAAAGTTGAATTCAGAACAAAAAGTCCCTGATGGCTAATCCATTGTTCATTGCCCCATGCTGTTCTGTCTGCTGTGAAGCCATTTTAAATGAAGATGAGGAAAAATGTCTGGTTATTATTTTCTAACTATTGAATTAATTTCATTGTGAACTGAATATCATAAGGACCCTGTAAAAAATGGGCAACTTCAGCAGATCAGTAAAAACCCAGTTTAAAAAAATAATAATCTCAGGAGAAAAGGGATCAACTCCTTTGAGATTTTCACATAACCCTGAATTTGTATCTCACCAAGTCCAAATTAACTTTTTGTTTTAGTTTGAAAACATAGAGCACAGCAAAATTCACCTAACTGAAAATTTGCTTGAGCTTAGGGAAAAGAACTTTTGACTGTCCTACTGATCAACATATTTAATGTTGAGGCAGTAGTTCCTGTCAGATTATCATTTTTTTTCCTAGGAATGCAGCCTTTGTTTTCTTTGCTTGGACTCTCTCCATGTCTCCTACTAACCTGGTCCAAAAGTTATGTGATTCCTTGAGCGCCCTTTATTTTAAACGCATCAACTGAAAACCTTTGATTCAGAGCAGAATGAGAATTCTTATGTTCATGCAAAAAAAAAAAAAAAAAAGAAGAAGAAGAATGCAATGTAGTTAAGCAGGGCAATGTAAACAATTGAGTATTGAAGGCTTATCCTTAAGGATGAAGTCTCACAGAGGTCCTATTTTGTTTTTTAACTGGCCAATGTTTAAATGGTGTCCCCAGGTCATACTTGGTGACAAAATCTTCTCATACCCTGATGATGGAACCCTTGTACAAAATCCCTGGATCCTATGGGGTATTTCCAGTGGAAGCTAGGATGTACGTATCCTGGTGAAATTCATAATTTGGAGGCAATGCTAATGTGATATTATTTGCAGAATAGAAATACATTACTTTCTTTTAATATGATACTTTTCTTATCAACACTTCTAGCTTAACTCCCTTTTTATCATATAAACTGCATGGTAACAAGTGACTGGTGGAAACTATCAGAAAGGTCTTAGAAAATGGCCCGTCTTATGGCCCTACATACAAAGTATGTACAACTAGACAAAATGGGAAAAGTTACTGGGAAAGACTGAGGAAATGAAAGAGTTGTGAGCACAAAACCAAAGCCAAGTGACAGGTCAACAGTCTGTAGTAACACAGTGCGAAGTGTGTGATAAACAGTTGGTGAAGCAGGATGTAGAGAGTCATTGCCTAAATCCGGTTGTTCATCTGGAAAATGTGTTGAGTTGTCTAGGACTGCCAGGCAGCTCAATCCACCATGAACTTAAATGTTGCAAGTGTTGGAATGAAGGATGCTTTAGAAGTAACATTTATTGGAGTAGAGAGGAGTGCTGGGTACATAAAGATGTGATGGCCGGAATGTAGTTGGTAGGCGTGAATATTGTTTCAGTTTTCCTGTCTCTACCTTCTTTTTTTCTCCCTTTTATCCCTAAACACACACTTACTCCCCTCCCAACCTCACAAACGACAGGCCATCATACTAATGTCTTGTGTGTGCGTGTGTGTGTGTGTGTGTGTGTGTGTGTGTGTGTGTGTGTTTGTACGTGTTCTTCCAAAATGTGCATTGTTTTTTTGGTGGGCAAATGTCTTTAGCTTTTACTATTACTATTTACCATTAAATTATTACTACTATATTGAATATGTTATTAGTTTCTTTACATTTTTTTCAATGAACACTATATTCTTAAGGTCTATCTGTATTACTTTAGGTTCAGAGAGTCCTCTGCTGCTTCTAGGTGTTGTATCTTGCTCCATGGTGTGTATCTAACACATTTTTCCTATCTCTTCTTTTAGCAAGGATGTAATCCCAAGTTGCTTCCAAGTCCTCACCATCAAAAGTAATGCCACAATGCACATTCTTGTATATGCGAGGATTCTACGTTTTGCACACAGGTGTAACAGCTGATATTTTGCATCTGAAGTGAGGGTGCTCATAAGCATGCACTTTTTTCATCTGGTGTCTATTTGTAGTCATCATGGAGCAAAGGCATACTTATAGGACCAAGTCGATCACCTGGGTTTAACTTGTATTCTAAACTCTAACACTGATTAAAAGTCTTTCCTCTTTTTGGGAGGCCTGGGTGGCTCAGTTGGTTAAGCATCCGACTTCAGCTCAGGTCATGATCTCACGGTTCATGGGCTTGAGCCCCGCATCAGGCTCTATGCTGACAGCTCAGAGCCTGGAGCCTGTTTCAGATTCTGTGTGTGTGTCTCTCTCTCTGCCCCTCCCCGACTCATGTGTGTGCATGTGTGCTCTCTCTTTCTCTCTCTCTCTCTCTCAAAAATGAATAAACATTAAAAAAAATTTTTAAAGTCCTCTTTTTTTTTTTAATTTTTTTTTAATGTTTATTTATTTTTGAGACAGAGAGAGACAGAGCATGAGCAGAGGATGGTAGAGAGAGAGGGAGACACAGAATCCAAAGCAGGTTTTAGGCTCTGAGCTGTCATCCCAGAGCCCGACGTGGGGCTCGAACTCACGAGCTGTGAGATCATGACCTGAGCCTAAGTCGGATGCCCAACCGACTGAGCCACCCAGGAACCCCTTTCCTCTTTTTCTTGATTGGGGTCCATTACTTCCATCAGTTGGGTGACTTATTGCCTGTGGATGTCTGGATACAGTGAGTCTAAAGTCCCCTGAGAACAACTTTACCTTGTAGTTCTGTTGGAACTTTAATGTTTCCTATAGAAGGTGTTATGGGATGGAAATGTGCTTCCCCTAAATTTATAGGTTGAAGCTTTCACCTCCAGTGTGACTTTATTTGGAGATAGGGACTTTAAGGAAGTAATTAAGATTAAATGAGGTCTTAAGGTAGGACCCTGATCTAATAGGACTGATGTGTTTTTAAGAAGAGGAAGAAACACCAGAGAGATAGCCATGTCTCCCCCAATACACATGAAGAAGAGACCATGTGAGGCTACAAGGAGGCGGCTGTCTATAAGCCCAAAAGAGAGTTTCCAACAGAAGCCAATCCTGATGACACTTTGATCTTAAACTAATACCCTTCAGAACGGTGAGAAAATATATTTCTGTTGTTGAAGCCACCCAGTCCCCATTGTCTTGTTATGGCAGACCAACAAGACAGTCATAGTAGGAGCGTACCTTTTTGGAGGCCAGGACCCTCAATCCTGCGGAATTCCAAGTTGTGGGAACAGAAAGCACAAAATGCCTTGGAGGGTAATGTAGAGTGCTGGTTAGCTGGCTACTCCTGCTTCTACCTCATGGTTCCAGGGGATCCTATTGAGAACATTGTACCATGTTGAAATATTGCACTTGATATATAAACTGCATCCTGAAGCTTGACACCCATTCTATCAAACTGTTGCTTTTGAGTTAGTGTTTCAGTGGAGCCATTATAAGGCCATTTTAGCATTCTGTGAGACCAGATACCTTTGGACGTTCACCAACTCAGTGGCCACGAACCATATCTGAGGCCTCATTAATCTTCTCTAGAAATGATAATACATCTGGCAAAGCAGCTTGATCAGGCCTCTGCTTGTTTAAGTCTGCAGTAGCCTACAGTTATTCTCTAGGATTCATTCAGTTTCTCTGTAGACCAGAGTGGCAAGTTAAATGAAGACATAATAGGAATTAAGACCCCTGCATTATTTGTGTGTTTGTGGTGGCTATCCTCCATGAGTACAGTATACTTTTGTTTTTTGTTTTTTGTTTTTTGTTTTTTTTTTTAAATTCACTCTCTTGGCTGGGTGGGAGTTGGAGGTGAGGGGATTATGCTCCACTTGGCTTTGCCATTCAAATAACGCTTATCTGACAGGATAGAGAACCAATATGGCAGCTTCACCAAACTCCAAGTATATCAATTCCAGTTTTGCTGTCAGAGATTGGAGAAAGGACCACTTATGGGTAGACATACTGGGCCCAACTGTCAGTGGACTTTAGCTGTGTACTCATGGGACCCAACTTTAATAAAAGGGGATACAGGATGATACTCCAGGTCCCAAATCTTATAAGCAGTAGTCAACAGAACACTCCCAAATATTCTGTTATTACCTTCTGTGTACTGAGTAAATGGTTGTAGGGCATTTGTAGCAAAATTAAGAGAATCCTCACTTACTATGGTGTTGGAAGCTCTTCCTCCTAGAGACTCAGTTACCTCTTCTGGCCATGGATTCTGGACTTGCATATTGATTTGGGTCTGGGGATGAAGAAGGATGAGTTTTAATTTTTTAAATTGGGGTGACCAGGCTCACCAGTTTCCTGTTCCACTCTTTATATTTGTGTGTGTGTGTGTTTTATAAATGTTAAGCAGCACTCTCCACGATTCCTTGCCTGTCTGTTTTATCCCTGAGGATACCATGATCTAGTAAGTATCTCCACAACTCCATGCAGATCAAACTCCTGGGCTACCCTCCTGTTTTGCCAGGCAACTATGGCCTCCTGGCTTCCGGTTGTTAAGTGCTTCCACCTGCTCTCATCTACTTGGTGGGAGGGGGCATCAAACCCAGCTCCGTGACTGCCTCTCCCACTGTGGGCCCTGGTCTGTAAAAGAAAGCCACCCCTGAACCTACTAATGCTGCAGCTGTCTGTCACTTACACTCACCACAGTCAGAAATCTGCCCAGCTCATATTCATGGTCATCATTCCACAACCCTGTGCTATAATGGACAGAATGAATCTTTGTCTTTACATTCTTGGAATTAATAACTCCATCTCGGGATGCCTGGACGGCTCAGTCAGTTGAGCATCCAACTTCAGCTCAGGTCATGATCTCATGCTCCATGAGTTCAAGCCCCGCGTCGGGCTCTGTGCTGGCAGCTCAGAGCCTCGAGTCCACTTCAGATTCTGTGTCTCCCCCTCTCTCTGCCCCTCCCCTGCTCATGCTCTGTCTCTCTGTCTCAAATATAAATTAAAATTTTTTTAAAAAATCTAAAAAAAAATAACTCAATCTCATATGACACATAAATATAAAAGCAATCATGCATGCATTAAGGGAGAAAGAAACGTTAACATGTATATATTCCATCTATCTCCATCTTAAGTTATTTGCAGCATGATCTCAGCGGGTTCTAACAATCAGCCTAAGTAAGGGTTTGACAACTTAATGTAGGTAAAAGTACATATTAAGAAGACTGAATAAAAATTTGGAGAACAAGAAGAAATTGTAAAAGAATCCTAGATGTGTAGACATATGTGTTAAGCGGAGTGAAAACAAATAGAAAAGGCAAACAGAAAGCCAGATAAATGGAGTGAAAGAAGATGGGTAGATAGACAGGTGACAGAGAGCCCCAAAGGTCATCATTCATTAAAGAGGCGGTTGGAACTTACAGTGGGATTTGAAGGCTAGGGTCAGAATGCTATAAAACTGAAGTCTCTGTTGGTGAAAAGTTAATGTTAATTATCCTAGTTTGAGGCCTCTGAAGAAAGCAAAGACCCCAAAGCCAAAATTGTAAACTGAAATTAATTCATGCGTATTTCGCACATACAGTGTGTTCTGGTATCACATTTGTTAAAGTCACTAGCAGTTGAAAACAGCGAGCAAGCCACACTGTTCCACTACCTTGATAAACGTATGGTAATTATGCAGAGATTTGAGGGGCTACTCCTTAGTAAATTATTTTTCACAGAATGCTTGCAAACTTCACATCTACCCCTTTTAATTTGAAGGGTGTTTGTGCTATCCCACCCAGACATTAAGAATATTCTTCTCCTATCACCGATTTCCATTAGTTTTTTTTTTAACCAATTTCTGTAACACCCACTATACCCTGGGCAATGTTCTAAGACGCGGGGCTGCAGTGGGGGACGCTGCAGATGTGTCCCCACTTCCCAGAGGGAAGTGATCTACGATCTTCCATGATGGGCAGTCTTCCATGCATTTATCACTGCTGTATTAGATTAAATGTGCAGATTTACTGGTATGTATAAAAACTCATATATATTCAAATGCACATCGGTACATATGCAAAATCCTTGAGTCATTCTTGACTCTTTTTTTTTTTTATGTCCCACCTCTTATCCGTCAGCAAGCACTGCCATCCCCATCTTCAGAACCACTTTCCGCTTCGTCCAGTGCTGACACTGTAGACCAGTTACCTCCCGCCCAAATTGTAGTAACTTCCTAATGAGTTTCCCTTTTTATACGGTTGCTGGTCCTCCTCCCCACAGTCTATTCTCCACGCAGCAGCCAGAATTAAGAGTCAGATGATGTCTCCTTTGCTCACATCCCCTGCAGCTTCCTACCTCAATAGGAACAAATGCCTATTATGATTTAAAAGATGCGTGCAAAAGATCGTGTTCCTGGAAGCTCCATCTGTCTCGCTTTAGGAAAATCTCCCTGGTGCTCACTCCACTCGGGCCTCACTGGCCTTGGTGCTATTCTTCAGGCACAAGTGGAATTTACCAAGGGCCTCCGAACTTGCTGTTCTGGTTACCTGAATTACTGCTCCTGGGCATGGCCACTTCCTTCTGGTCTCTCCTTTCAGGTGGAGAACACCTAGCAAACGCCTTTCTGACTATCCTATTTAAAAAACTGTCTCCTCCACTACACGATTATTTTCTACTTTATTATCCCGCTTAATATTCCCTTATGGAATCATTTGATTGTGTACTTGTTAGCTTATGTGTTTATTGTGTCCCTTCTTCTGGTAAAAGGTAAACTCTGTGTAGGCAAATATTTGCCCATTTAGTCTGCTGCTATGTCTCCAGAGCTTGATACATAGTAGGTACTTAATAAGGAATTGTTGAGGAATAGAATAGAAGCTTTTATTAAGCACCTGGGCATAATTCAATTTTATTAGCCCCTAGATTCCAAGTAAGCAATCCTTATAGTTTATGCCTGGCTTGTCCCAAGCCATAAAGAAAAAAGAAAATCCTTTGCCACTGAGAGTAGCATCAACCTTAGAGACCTGGAGAATGAAAATTGAGATTGCAGATGATGTCTAACCCAATTCAGGCTCTTCCCATCTTCTTTGTTCTTTATCATCTCTCTTCTCATGTAAATTGTGATTTTCAGCTAACTCGTACTGGTTTTATATTTTGTTATAACATACATCCTAAAGTTATATTTAACATGTTTATAACAGAAGGATAAGAAGTAAATCGCTTAAAACAATTGAGTAAAAAATTCATCTGAATGCCTATTTTGCAGGCATGTCACACCCCTAATATCTATACAACCCCTAATATGTATACAATTTTTTTAAAATCTAAAAAAAAAAAATAATCAATGTAAGGAAAGTGATATTATCCCATCTAACTGATGGGGACTAGGGGTTCACCTGATTATGTAAGGCTAGTAAGCCAAAGTGTGGGCATCCAGAAAAGGTTTTCAACCCAAACACTTCAAATAATTTTATTGTTATTGGAGAAATGGTTGCACAATGAAAATTAATTTCAAAACTCAGTGCACAATAAAACAATATATCCTACCCCTTTATTTGTTATCACACATGTTGGTATGAGTATATTGATGGGATGAGTCCGTTGACTTCATCCATGACATTTGTATATTTCTCATTCTATGCTTTATGCTCTAGATCTAGGATTTTTGAGAATGGCTAAACTTTTATGGGTCTCCAACGTGTTAGTAATCACAGTTTTAACTCATTGATTTAAAAAAATATGTGATGAGGGGCTCCTGGGTGGCTCAGTCGGTTAAGCGTCTGACTTCAGCTCAGGTCATGATCTCGCAGTTCGTGGGTTTGAGCCCCACATCCGGCTCTGTACTGACAGCTCAGATTCTGGAGCCTGCTTCGGATTCTATGTCTTCTCCTCTCTCTGCCTCTCCCATGCTCATGCTCTGTCTCTCTCTGTCTCTCAATAATAAATAAACATTTAAAAGTTTTTTAAAAAATATGTGGTGATAGTGCAAATTCAGTAACACTCCTAAATAAGTGTATATTGAATTAATTTCAGCCACCTCTATACATTGAGAAAAATACATACATTTGTAAAGTACTGTGCTCATGTGGTCTCCACAGTGTTCATTCATGGTCTTTATAGAGATGTGAGGACAACAGATCAAGAACTACCAGTTCAACTCCTAGAAGAGAGGGACTTAATCTTAACTTTCTGTTGTTATTGTTTAGTTTCAGGGGTCCCCAGGTCTCCATTCCCAGTGTCCAGGCCTCCAGGATTTGTGCATTTTGGTGATTAATTATATGTGTCAACTTGACCAGGCTAAAGGATGCTCAGATAGGTGATAAAATGTATGTACTATTGTTACTTCTGAATGTATCTGGTTTTTTTTAATTTTTTAAATTTTTTTTTCATTTATTTTTGAGACAGAGACAGAGCATGAGCAGGGAAAGGGCAGAGAGAGAGAGACACACAGAATCCCAAGCAGGCTCCAGGCTCTGAGCTGTCAACACAGAGCCCAACGTGGAGCTCAAACTCACGGACCGTGAGATTATGACCTGAGCTGAAGTTGGATGCTTAATCCACTGAGCCGCCCAGGCGCCCCATGAGTGAATCTGTTTTTAACTACTCTTTTGGCATATCACTTAAAAGTGTTTTAACTGCCACTTTTAGAATTTCCAATATACATTAGCTAACGTATCTCTACTTTCAAATAATGCTATACTACTTCTAGAGTAATGCAGATACCCTCTAATAAAGTTTTCTTGATTGTTCCCTCCTATTTCTTACAGTATGTTTATTTCACTTATTTATTTCACTTATCCATATGCTTTTATCACCCAATATATTACTATTATTAATTCAAATGGTAATTCCTTATATCAATTAAAAATGAAAAGTAAAATGTCTATTTTTATTTACTTTCATTTATATCTTCTTTGACATTTTCTTTTATATATCTGAGTTTCTTCCTCTTTCATTTCCCTTCTCCCTGAAAATTTCTTCTAACACTTCTTGTAAGACAAGTCAGCTGGCGATGAATTTCCTCAGATTTTGTTTTCCTGACAAGTCTTTATTTCTCTCTAACTTTGGACAGATAATCTCACTATATATAATTATATGTTGCTGTGTGTTAATATTTCACTCCATGGTTTTTGGTTCCAGTTTTAGTGTGTGTGTGTGTGTGTGTGTGTGTGTGTGTGTGTGTGTGTTTTGTGTGGTTTTTCATTTTGTTTTGTGTTGTTTGTTTGTTTGCTTGTATGGTTTCTGATGGGAAGTCCTCTGTATGGTTTCGACTTGTCCCACTCTAAGGAAGGTGTTTCTTCCCCCCTCTGCTGTCCTTCGATATATTCTCTTTGTCTTTGTTTTCTAGAGTTTGAATGTGATTCCTCGGTTGTTTGTATTAGTTTGCTTGGTGTTCTCTAAGCTTCCTGAATCTGTTGCTTCGTGTCTGCCATTAATTTCCGAAGAGTCTCAACTTATTACTTTAAATACTTTTTTCTTCTCTCTTCTATTGTTTCTCACCCTTCTGTCATTTTAACTTAACGTAGTTACCCCATTTTAAATTTCCCCACAGTTTTTGGATATCCTATTCTGTTTTTTCACTTTTTTTTTTATCTTTGTAATCCAAGTGGAGCCTTGATATTTATATATTTTTACATTTACTGGTTCTTTCCTTGGTCATACTGAGTCTAGGGTGCACCCACTCAAGGCATTGTGGTTTTATTTGTAGCATTTCTTTTTGGTTCTTAGGGTTTCCATTTCTCTGCTTATATTACACATTTCTTCTTGTTACATACTTTTGCCAGTACAGCCCTTAACATACGAAGCATAGTTATTTTAAATTTTCTGATTAGTCCAATATCTATGTCTGGTTCTGAGATTTATTTTATCTCTTGGGAGCATATCTTTTTTTCTCTCCTTCTGGCATTATTTGTAATGTTGTTGTTGTTGTTGTTGTTGTTGTTGTTGAAAGCTGGTCATTTTATACTGAGTAATAAGAACTGAGGTAAACAGACCTTTAGGGTAAGGGTCTGTGTCAGTCTGACTAGGAATTAGGCTCTGTTGGACCTTGGCTGTAGCTGTGAGTGTCAGAAGTTTAAATTCCTGTAGTTTAGTTTTCTTTCTCTCCTCTTGACTTTGGGTTTCCCTAAGCACTTCTTCTCAGAGACGGTCTGTGTCTTGCTGTGATGCACTTAATCAGACTTAAACCCTGTTTGCTTGACCTGTTTGTGTGAGAGGAAGGGGGATTTCTATTATTTTCGGATTAAATTTCAGGTTTTCAGTAGGCCTATATCTCAGACTTGTGACTCCCACAAGCGTTTCTCCTGTGAGGCAGGAAAGATCGGCAGGTCCAGAGTGGGAACTATGTCCTTCCTGGCTGAGATAAGGCTTTGGAAAGACTTTTCCCCCAGAAAGTAGGCCTTTGGTGTTAGAGAGCACTTGGGGTATATTTTACACTGATTTCTTTTCCACTCCTGTACCAAGTCAAGGAGGGGATGTTACTGGGATCTTCATTAGAAGCTAGTGGAGTTAGTTCCTAGAGGTAAACCCATGAAACTGGTGAGCGCCCCAAACTCCAGCTCCTCACTTGAGGTTTCTCACTTGAAGTTAGTCCACACTCGTCTCCCAGAAATTTGTCAAAATTACCATTTAAGTTTTCCCACCAGTTTACGGCTCTTAGCAGCTCCTGGTCCAGGTAGGCGGGTCTTAAGTCGTTCTGCAAATGGGGAGGTGGTGTCTTCCATAAGAACTCGGTTCTCTGAAAGAATAAGAGAAGTCATTGGTTTTCATTTTATTTAACTTGTACTCATTTTAAGGATAAGAGTGCTGACTCCCAAGCGCTTACCACGTCAAAACTGGTATGAGAATAATATGTATAAGCTGGGTGTTTATATATATTATTTCACTTTCCCTCCCAAATTTCCTGTGAGCTCTAGGGCAAATTACTTCACCTCAAGGACAGGCCACTTGTTATCATACATATGGATCATTTCATTTCAAAGAACTTAGTGACTAGGGGTTGACAACAAAGAAAATACTAGAATTCTGTTTTCCATATGCTCTGTGATACATTTTTATCACATTCCTCTCTTTGAAAGTAAAAATAAATTAGCTCCAATAGCTCGCTTTCAGTGAACCATTGATTCATTCATTTATCAAATAGTTATGAAGGGTTTACTGTGGGTTTGGCATCATGTAAGATCCTGCCTGTACCACAATATCATCTGTGTTCGGAAAGACCCCCGGTCAAGTGCAAGAGGCAGGAATCTAAACAAATAATTTAAATACTTTGAGATAAGTGATAAAAAAGAGGTTTGTACAGGGTGCAAGCTAGGGTTTAAGGTGGGAGGAAGGAAGTCTGGAAAATCAAAGTTGCTCTTCCGAAAGAATTAATGTCTCTCCTTCCCTGAAATAGTGCTTAAGATAGTGTCCTTGATATTATGACATTCGACACACAGTTTGTCTGCTTGGCACTAAAAAGTTTAAAAGAATTTTTTTTGTTTGTTTATATCTGGGACTATTAGTGGAAGTACCATTTTCAGTAGTAACTTAGTGCCTGGACAATAATAATTTTACTTTTTGTTAGAACGCAGACGTCTATCCCATTTTAAAAACGGATTATTATGCTTTAAAGGGAGCTAGAAAGGTCTAGGAGCATGGACACTGATATTTTTAACAACTCATCCCAAATGTATATGCCCAAGTGACTTCCCCCCCCCTTTACCATGATAGTCACCTTCAGAAGCGATTCTGTTATTTCGCTACTGTCACCATTGACCAAAAATTACTGGACTGCCTCTCTTGGAATTGCTTTCCAACTCTACAGCCCGTTATTTTGTGTATCTACAATGGTAGAAAATCTTCATCCTCGGAGATTGAATGTGACTTACGAACATAACCAACGTCAAATGTAAGCTACAGAGAATCTAAATGAATAGAACAAAATTTAGTCAAATTAATATTTGCTTGAAAATAATGATTTTAATGTGGCTCATAAAAACTTTTGTCTAGTATAAAACTTAGAAAGCATGGATCAAAATTTATCATATAATGTCTAAGAAGATTATTTTGTAGACAACATTATTTGAATTTATATATTTTGAGACTTTTAAAAGCACTATACTATAATGACATATCAAGTTTAAACTTGTATCCAAATCAGGGGCACCTGGGTGGCTCAGTTGGTTAAGTGTCCAACTTCGGCTCAAGTCATGATCTCTCATTTTGTGAGTTCGAGCCCCACGTTGGCCTCTGTGCTGACAGCCCAGAGCATGAATCCTGCTTTGGATTCTGTGTCTCCCTCTCTCTCTCTGTGCCCCTCCCCTGCTTGTACTCTTTCTCACTCTCAAAAATCAAGAAACATTAAAAAAAGTAAAAATAAAAAATAAACTTGTATGCAAATCAACATCCTAGTGTACATGTTTAACAGATTACACACAAATTGGATAAATCATACCATCACCCCAAAATTATAGGCTTCAATCAAAAGTGGTTCAAATACTTAAAAACACAATGAAAGTATCATTCTTTCTTCTTAATGCTTCGTTAATATCAGAGTCCCACATCCTTCCTTTTTCTTTAAATATTTACCATAATTTTTAAGAATCTCATCAGTATCTATTGTGTTGGCGGAGCCACTTAGAGAGAACATATAAAATAAAAACCATACATTAACATATACGTTAATAAAGATAAATACGTATCAACCGAGCAAAGGTGAAAATGGAGATGGGAGGGATTAAAACATGTGCTGTTCTCACCATCTTGTATTTTCCTGTGGAATAAAATTGCACTATGAAATACCTGACATCATGCACATTGCTTCAAAATTGTATCTTGTGGGTGTCGCCATTGTCGAGGCAATAAAATGTGATGGATTTCCAGTCTCTGTCACTTCAGGTAGGATAAATTTAGGAAACAATTGGGATGTAATTGAGATCAATACCAGGTGCTCAGAAACTACAGTGATCTCACTGACTGATGGATGGTAAGGAAGAGCCCACAAGTAACCTGCCTCTGTGCTAAAACGTCCCTGTTTTATCCCCCCCCCCCACTTCAAATTAGAGAAGAACAGACAGGGGAGGAATCAATTTCCTCTCAGTAACAAGAGGCATTTGTGGTGCAACACTCATAGTAACTAGGATCTCTGTTAGATGTAAACCACCACTTATGAGTAATGTAGTGTGGAATTATACTTTAAATTGTACATTCAGCTGAGTATGTTTGGGTAATGAAATAAGTGTTGAACAGCTTTGCCTGTAACACTATTGAAAAATGAAGTCATTCAAAAAGAAAATCATCTTGCCGCAGAATGCAATGAATAATGCTACCTAATATTTATTGAGAACTTACAATATGACAGGCACTTATCTCATTTAATCCTAACAACAACCTTTCAAAACCAGCCCTAATCCTATTAACCATTTTTTTTTTTTAAACAATAAGTAAATTTTGAGGACAGAGCAGCTAAATAAGTTGCCCAAGCTTTCACAGCTAAGTACTGGAAGTCAAATCCAGGTCTGTGGAATCCAGAGTCAAGTGCTGAATTCAGTTCTCTACCAAAAAGACGTGGTGAGGATGGAAAGAATGGCAAAATACCCCCAACCGGAAGTCATGATTTCTTACTGTCATCAATACAAAGGGGTTTTTTAAATCAATTTCAGTGTGTTTATAGGTGTAAACAAAAGTGTGCCTGCATGAATCATGTTCAAGGATATAGACTTCTTGGGGCACCTGGAAGGCTCAGTGGGTTAAGTGTCCACCTTCAGCTTGGGTCATGATCTCATGGTTTGTGTGTTTGAGTCCCTCATTGGGCTCTCTGCTGTCATCATGGAGCCTGCTTGGGGTTCTCTCTCTCTGCCCCTACGTGGATCTCTCTCTCTCTCTCTCTCTCTCTCAAAATAAATAAACTTAAAAAAAAAAAGAATGTAACCTTCTTTCTTGTTTTGAACCTTGGTACATACCGTTCCGCCTACCTGGTTATTAGCGTCACAATTGCAAGGGATTCAACTCTTCTTTGTGAAATAAGTTGCCGAGTTCAAAGATCAGAAATGTAATGGCATTGCCTTCAAAGGCTACAGTGCTATACTTTCTGGTCTCCCCGCTATTTCCCCTCCTTTCTTGAGTTCCTCTTTGATCTCAAGCTAAACATCAGAATCTGCCTTTTAAAAAGACTTGAAGTGCCTTTCATTTTCTCTCAGCTGCCTGAGGAGCAACAACTTCTGCATCTTACATGAAAAAAATTTATTTCTCCCTAAAAATAACTCCGGCTTCAAATGCCCCCTGCAAAGAGGTGGAAATCATTTATCTTGAACTCTGAGAAGACAAAAGAAGGTAATTGCACGGGTGAGCCATTACCTGCAGCAGGGGAGGCCAGGCGAAGGAGCCATTACCAATCCTGCAAAGGCAGTAACAGAGCATTTCCGGCTTAAGGCTTTGCAGGAGAAGAGGTCAGGGCGAAGTCTCTTTTGGGCCATTCACATCCTTTTTTGGACTGTGAGCACTCACATCAATGCGCACTCCTGGATGTGCTCTGGTGGTTTTGTTCTTCTGTGGTTCCCTCCTTCCTCCCATTAATGCTGTAAGTGCTAACAGTGGCAAGTGCTTGAACAATTAATTCCCTTTGTTCCTTAGCTAAAAATAAGCTTGTTTAAGGGAAAATGTATATGAAATTATAAATAGTGTTTTCAGTTCATAAGGTAATATGTGAAAACTCACAGACCAAAACTGGAGTATGTAGTATAATGTACATCCAAATACACATATGCTTTGTACATGGTAAGCAATCACTATAAATTAAATTTGAATATGAATATAAAATTAATTTGGGTTTACACTTTCTCTTGTTGCAAGAAGTCTAGAATGTTCACAGGAACTCCATCTCTGAAAAATGTATATTTTGCTACGGTCTGTTGTTTTCTGAAGAACTGTGTCAAGTTCAGGCCATTTTTTTTAAGTTTATTTATTTATTTTGAGAAAAAGAGAGAGAGAGCAGGGGAGGTACGGGGGGGGGGGGAGAGAGAATCCCAAGCAGGCTCCACACCGTCAATGCAGAGCCCCATGTGGGGCTTGATGTCACGACTGAGATCATAACCTGAGCTGAAATCAGGATTCAGCCACTCAACCAACTGAGCCACCCAGGCACCCCTCAGGCCATTAAAAGAAATTTTTTTTTCATTCAGTCTTTGAAAAAAACAATGTGACAGATAGATAACACTAGCTATGGCACATTAGTCATTTATTATAAACATGGATTCCTGAACCTCCCTGTTTCTTTTTTGCATAGCCTTCCAGTCCTGCCTCAACTCCTCAATTCTTATTCCATTCCCTTAGTGCATGAGGTTGTAGTAGGTTATTTTGAACTTCTTACCACATACTTTCCTGCAAAAGCAATGATATAAACAATAGCTATATTCCCAAGCAGGCCCACAAAAACCCATCATAAACCTGAAATACTACATGTTTGCAATCGTAATTTCTCATGCTGTTGTTCATTGAAAGTCATTTAGGCAAGTCATTTAACCTTTGGGAGCCTCAATTTCCTCTTCTATAAAATTAAGGGGCTGGACTCTATGATATCCGTGGCCCGTTCAGCCCCAACGGTCTGTGGCGACATTTCTGCTGCATTATGAATCAGATGATGGAATAAACTGAGAGCTCAGCCGTCATCTCCAGCGTTGTTTCAAGATTCATCCTGTGAAAATCTAGTTGGCTTCACTTTGATGATGGAGCCCGTTTAGACATTTGGCACTTACTAACATCTGGGTTTTTTTTGTTTTTAAGTTACCTCTTATTACATAAAAGTAGGGTGAGGAGGACGGTCAGAATGTTACTAAGCGCCTCAGCTAAACTCAAATTTAAGTCAGAGTGAGAACAGCAGAATGTTGCTCTGCACATGGCCTTGGAGGTCAGCCTGAGTTCAAGGTCCTGCATCATTACTCAATACCTCTGTGACCTTGGGCAAGTTATTTAGACTGACTATGCCTTTTCCATAAAAAAGGAAGATAATGACCATGCCCCCCTCATAGGATTTTTATTAGGTTTTTATTAGGCTGAAATGAGGAATGAATTAAAATACCTGCTGAGCACTTAATAAACTATAGCTATCATCATGAAAGATAATGCTTGGGAATTTGTCTTCTCGTGAACTCAGAAATCACAGTGGTCCACTATAGTCTAATCCATTATTTTAGCTTTACCCTCAGACTTCAGCATTATCACATTTTTTAATACAAACTTACTCTGATATTTTTCTTAGATGTAATTACTTTTTTTTCTTATTTGTGTTTAATCTTTAATTTTTCCCCAGTTTTATTGAGATATAATTGACATATAACAGTAAGTTCAAAGTGTGCAATGTGATGATTTAATAAACGTGTATTTTGCAAAATGATGACCACAGTAAGATTAATCGACACCTCCCTTAAGAGTTAAGGTCTACTCTCTTAGCAGATTTCAAGTATAAAGTACAGTATTATTAAGTATAGCTACCATGTTGTATACAGATCCCCAGAACATATTCCTCTTATAACTAGAAGTTTATTTCTTCAACCAGAGTAAGTGGATAAACAAAAATTGCTTATCACTATTCTTATTGAGTGTTTAGTCACTTATTTTCACTAAGTATACTTGATATGTACAAGCCTGATTTTCTGTTTGAATGTAGGAGTGATATAAATGTTTCAGAATGAAACAAGTATCTTGCTAAAAATAACTAAACAGAAAAATCTGTGTTCAATTCATTTTCTAGAAATAAGTGCTCAATACCTGTTGTTAGTTGGGTACAATTTTTAAATAAATGTACTCTTCCTAAGTCTATTTCTTCCCTCTCTGTTTCTCTAAACTGAGCTCCAGTATCGAAGCATGAACTTTGGGGGTTAGGGTGGTGTAGATGTTGCAAGGAAAATGGGGACTCAAGCTTTGTGCGCTGTAGTCGTTTCTGCTCTGCCCAGAGGAAGCCAGTACATGATTTCATCTTCTAATCATGCTGATCAATCATGAAAATGTTATTGATTATTGGTATGTATGAAGTGCTAGTCAAGTCACTAGGAAAATTTAAGAGTAATTCATGGAATATGCCTTCTAGGGATGAGAATCAAATTTTCAAACATAAAACACTAGAATATAAAGACTGGAAATCAGAACCTCTGACTGGGAGGAAGTTAGGAAAGCTTCAATATTTAATGGTGACATGGAACTGGATTTTGAAACAATGGGGGAGGCAGAAAAGGAGGAAAGGTATGACTCCAAAGCATGACATACATGTTGGGTCCTTTAAAACAGGTCCCATATGTCATCTCATTAATCCTTGGAACAACCAAATTTCCCACTATTGGGTGAAGAAATCGTCACTCCAGGGAGGTGAATAATTTGGCCCAATATCACTAGCTTTAAATTATACAGGTAGAATCGAAATGCACTTAAAGCCTGTGATTTCTCCTGTGCGTGCACCAGAGTAGGAAGTGAGTGAGAAAAAGCCGTGAGTAAATGTCACTATGGAGGTGTTCCTTACAGTAAAATATTATGTGTAAGATGATTGATTCCCAGGGTCAGTACTTTACATTACCAGCAATTATTGAGTTTACTATTTAACCTGTGTTTATCTTAGGATAGAAAATGAGAAGACTTTCATTATTGTTAGACTTACATTCTAAGTTTGCAAATCAAACGGTAACAAAACATTGCTCTAATGTTGGAGTCTGTGTGCAAATTACTGTGGAATCATGGTGGAGAGAGATTTGAATTCTGCTTGGCAGATCAGTAAATAATTTACTGAGGCAATATTTGACATAAATATTGAAGAATGGCAGACAGTTTCAACAGATGTAAAAAAAAGATGAGCATCACGCAGAAAAGAAAAACTTGAGCTTAAAAGGGCCAGATATTTTCCAAGGAAAATGTAATGTAGAAAGAGTAAGGAAGATGGGAGATCAAGAGAAAGTCAAGGGATGAAATGGGAACAAGAAGTGAGAGCTAGAAATCAGCAGAAGTAAATCATATCTGTGGCATGGGATGAAGGGGAGAGAGAGGTCAGTTGGAAGGTTGATAAGAGGATTTTTTCCAAATTATGCCAAGATCCTGAGTTAGGTAAATAATCATGGAAATTGGGAGGAAGAGATACAGACACTCTAAAAGCAAAATTATCTGGGTTTGGTGGCAGATCGAATAGTGCATGTGAGGAAGAAAGAAAGGGCAAGATGGCACAAAAGCTACTGGGAAGAGTGGCATTACCTGATGTAGGAAAGGGGAGAAATTTAGCGTATGTGGAATTGGAGATAGTGCCTGGAGGTGCCTTCCAAAATGTATGAAATGGAGTTTGGAGACTAAGATGTGGACTGAGGATTTTTCACACACAGTTGAATTTTGAAAGAACAATCAAACCTAGGTTAAAGTCCAGGACAGCACTCACACTCTTCTGGTCAGGGTAGAAGAGTCAGATGTGTCATCCATTAGTATAGAGGAGGTGTACATTCATGAGTGAAACTAGAATGGCCTTTATTTTTAGAGAACAAAGTTGGTGAGGCCAGATATAGACAAAAGTGCAAACAGAAGAGTTAGTTTTAGAAACGAAGAGGGGTGTTCATTTTTCGAAGACAACATAAAAGAAATTAGAGTTAAATGATGATAGATGGATAGATAGACAAGGAGGAAGAACATCACAATTGAATCTTCTGAATTTCCAAATAAAGCAAAGTTAGTATAAACCATGGACCTTGTGTCACCGTAGGTTCATCAGGTATAACAGATATACCATTCTGGTGGGGGAGGTTGACGGTGGGGCAGGTTGTGCATGTATGGGGGTGGGAGGTATTTGGGAAATCTCTGTACCTTCTCCTCAACTTAAACTGTCCTAAAAATATAGTCTTTTTTTTTTTTAAGTTTATTTATTTTGAGAGAGTAAGAGTGTGTGTGCGCAAGCAGGGGAGGGGCAGAGAGAGAGAGAGAGAGAGAGAGAGAGAATCCCAAACAGGCCCTGCCCTAACAGCTAACAGTGCTAACAGCGCAGAGCCCAACGTGGGGCTTGAATTCATGAACATCGAGATCGTGACCGAAGCCAAAATCAAGAGTCGGATGCGTAACTGACTGAGCCACCCAGGCACCCCTAAAAATATAAAGTCTTAATAAAATAAAATAAAATAAAATAAAATAAAATAAAATAAAATAAAATAAAATAAAATAATAAAATGTTATAATCAGTCAAGTATATGATTGGAAGTACAATTGAAATCCTAAAATTAAAGACATAAATGTAAAAATATTAAATAACAACCCAAAATAGATGTGCAACACAACAGAGTATGAGGAAATTGAACTTTGAAATTAAAATGACTTGTGCTGTGAATCCCAACTCTACCTCCTAATTAGTCATATGACTTTGGGCAAGTGATTTAACCTTTCTGAACTGAATAATAATATCCATCTTACAAGGTGTTCTTGTGAAAATGAACTAGATAATATGCTTTATATATCTCAAAATGCCTGGCAAATTACCAATAATTAAGACATTATTATCACCATTATTGTAACGCCCGCACTGCACAACATTCACACTGCCTAAGTTAATATTCTTGTGGCTATCTGTATTTCTATTATAGTTCATAATTCCCTAAACCCTGAAGGGAAAGGATGATGTGTAGAAACTCTTTTCTGCCATTTTGTTATTATTCCAATTGCTGAGGTAGAGTAAAGCTCAATTTAATTTAGAAAGTATGAATATCAGCACATTTCCAGAAATTTATTACAGCCTGGGAAGAGGAACAGAGAAAAGAAAGGGTCAGTAACAGAGCACTGGGCCGTGAGATAGTCTGGGAGAGAGAAAGGTTAAGTTGGAAGTGGGATAAAAGATGTTAGAAAGGTCACAACCAAAGTGGCTTTCATCCATGCTTCTGACTGTGCCTAGTTTCATCCGCAGATCATACTGGCAAAACAGAAGGGAACTGGGGCTCCCATATGAAACTTGGGTTTTGTTTTAAACACACAGCGGTCAAATTTAATATGAATGTCTGATGCACTGAATTGCATTGAACACCTTCGGTGTGCTCAGCACAGTCCTAGGTACCAGGTAAGATATGGAGTAGAAGATCTCTGCGTTAAAGTGGCTTTGACTGGAATGTGGTTGCAGCCAGAATCAAGAAAAGTGAAAAGTAGAGGCAGGAAGTAAATAGTAATAAAGAACATTCTACTACGTACAGTTGTAGCAATAATGACGATGGTGATGGGCAAGATTTGTTGGTAAACTTTATGTCCAAGGCACTGTTAGACACTTTATGTATTTGTAAGCATTTAATTTTCACAACAGCAAGTGAGAAATCACCATCTTGATTTTAACGGTGAGTAATACCTGCCGAAGGCAGTAAACTTGGATCTCCGATGCACAGAATCCTTATCAAAATAACTGGCCAAGGAAGAGTTCATAATCAAATACCACAAACATTGGAAATATTACTTTGAGTAAATATACACAATTGCAATTGTTTTCCAATGCAGTTCAAAAATATATAAGAAGTACAGGATAGTAGTAGTTTTAATAACCCCCGGTGCAAGGAATTTACTTTTTTACAGGCCCATAAAAATGTGTTTATACCACTACTAATTTAAAATAACGATGCTACATTCAACCACTATTATTGTAATACATAACTTAAGTGAACCAATAATTAAATAACACTTCAAGTTATTTTAACACTTCTGTCATGTATTTCTAAAATGAATTGCTTTATGTCATCAAAGCCTCACTTTTTTTCATTATTTGAAACATTTTCTAAGACAAGGCTCTCCAGTAAGCATGTTATAGTGAAAGTGTAGTGTGTAATTCTCCCTCCTTCCTTCTCTCTTTCTCTCTCTTCCTCCCTCCCTTTCTCTCTCTCTCTCTCTCTCCCCCCCTCTTTCTCTCTCTCTCTCAATGTCATGGGTACTAAGCAAACAATGGCAATATATAAAAGCAAGACTGTCTTCCCACAGTGCAATCAATTCAAGATCATGCTCCAGCAGTGATTAGCAAAGTTCTTTGTTCATCATGTTCAGTTGAAGAGGGAGTTGGTTCGGGCAATGTTTTTCCCAGGGATCAGGTCTGAGCATGGAAATGAGTATAGTGGCCAGTCTGCCTACAGCATTATCATTCAAATTAGAGTTAATGCTTTAATGATTGCCTTATAAATATTAATATACTCATTAGTTCACTTTGGCAATGGTTACTTTTCATACCTGTGTCATATCCTACCCCAAGAAAAGGAAAAGAAAATGTCAGCTGGGGAGTCTGTGTTTGACAGTCTACTTCTCACTGAGGGGTCCTTCTTCACTTATTGTACCGAAGTTTAGGGAAAATATTTTTGGAAGCAATAAATGTAAAAGAAGAAGTTTAACTACAAAATGTAGTCTTCTTGGACCATGCACAGGATGACGGAGTTAGACTCCTGAACATTGGATCTAAATAGGCAGAAAAATGTAAAATTATGTGATTTAGATATTATTTTATAAAAATGCGAGAAATAAGCTGAAAGATAACCTAAAGATGGAATAAATTAAGAGTGAGGAGAGAAAATGGGAAGGTAGGAGAGAGGAAAGAAGGGAGAATGGAACAAAGAAAAGGGATGGAGGAGGTAGGACAGGCAAGCAGGCAGCCTCCTCACTTCCGGTCTGTGAGGAAGGAAACAGTGGAACCCACCTCCCTTAGGTTGGGCCTCCAGGTCCCAGGGACAGTTTGGGCAACACGGTGATGTCAATACAGAAGTTTCTGCAATTCTTCTTGCCTTTTCCTCCCCTTTCACGGTGTGGGTCCTGTAGCAGGAAGCACCTTTGGTCAAGACAGGAAAAGTGAGTGGATTCTGGGACATGTGTTTTCTTTCTTTCTTTTCTTTTCTTTTGTAAGTTTTATTTATTTCGAGGGGGGAGGAGAGAGAGGGAGAGAGGGAGAGAATCCCAAGCAGGCTCCACACTGTCAACACGTGGAGCCTGAGGCAGGGCTTGAACTCACAAACCGTGAGATCATGACCTGAGCCAAAGTTGGACGTGTAACCAGCTGAGCCACCTGGGTGCCTCTGGGGCATGTTTTTCTAATAAAACAATGATCTGGTGAGGGTTTGATGTGGGATATGAAAGAAAGAAAGGAATCAAGGATAAATTTTATTTTTGAGGAAACAAGTGAACAGAAGAGGAAAAGGAATGTTGGGAAATAAGAGAAACCATGAAGTCTGTTTTGTAAACGTCAAGCAGACAGACCTGGAGATACAGATTAGAGATTCTACTACCCATGGATTAAAAATAGAAATCACCAATTCAGTTTAATTCACCACAAGTATCTCAGACACTACACAAAGGCTAATATAGATTAATTAGTAAAATCTAAAAATCCCTTCAAATAAGAGTAATAAAGAAAACAGGTTGAAACTCATGTTTAGAAGAATTCTTCCTAAAATGGAATAATTGGATGAAGTATGGGGCTCCTGGCTGGGTCAGTAGGTTGGGCGTCCGACTTCAGCTCAGGTCATGATCACACAGCTCGTGAGTTCGAGCCCCACGTCGGGCTCTGTGCTGACAGCTCAGAGCCTGGAGCCTGCTTCAGATTGTGTCTCCCTCTCTCTCTGCCCCTCCCTGCTCGCACTCTGTCTCTCTGCCTCTCAAAGATGAATAAATGTTTAAAAAAAAAAAAAAAAAGAAGAATTGAATAAAGCAATACTCAAAGCCATAATTGCAAATTTCCTCAATTTGAAAAAGGACCAACTAAGTAGAGTAAGAGTGGAAATCATATTTGAGACAAAATTAGTAGAAACCAATACCTTCTCCTGACCCAGGCTTGACATTTTTTTAAATCAAAAGTATAAAGAAAAATGCCCTATAAATACTCAGGTAAAAATAAATAAAAAGAAAATAGGCTTATCTTCTTTGCTCTGTCTTAAATTCTTACTGATATTCTATAACGACTTTGAATAACACATAGCATTCTTCCCAGGAAACTTTTTTTTTTTTTTTGCTTTTGTTTTCTGCCCTTAAAAATAGTTCCCCCTAGGAAGTGATGACAGAGAAGCTGTCCTGATGGCAGAAAGAAAAACACTTTGGGACAAGAAAATATACCTCAAATGTATTACCCAGTTGCAAGCAACACCAATTTTCCAAGTGTCTGTGAGTTGATTCATTTCCCTCACTGAATGCATCATACCCCTATCATCAGTGCACTAGAAAATAAGTGCAGGTTTCCAAACTCCCTCTTGTGCCAAGCGGTAGTGCTGAAACCCTAAATACTTGGGAGAGACCAAGGGGAGAATAGGAGAAGATGGCTTTGGAGCATTTTGGAGAGAGTTAAAATAATTCAGAAGTTAACATTTCCAAGACATGGCTTCCCAGGGACAGCATACAATGTTTGCTTAACATTTGTAGTAGATCCTTGAGCTCTATTTTGCACCCATTGCATTGCTGGCAACTGATGAGTAGCTCTGCAAAATGGTGGGGGAAATTTCAACAGTGCCCCTTACAAAATATCTGATGCTCATAAGTGTGTATTCACTTAGCAAATAGCAGCAGACCTCTAGGGGTTTGACCATGCATTGTGCAGCTAGCCTTCCTGGATTCAAACCTTGCTTCTGCCCCTTACTAGCTGCGTGAACTGAGCACGTGATTAACTGTCCATTCCTCAGTTCCCTCGTATGTGATACGAGAGTGGTAATGACACCTACCACAAAGGGGATGCTGTGAAATTTAGATCGTTAATTTATGTTTAGTAACATTAAGGGTTAATATATATCAGGTGGCAAAAATTAAATGCCATCTTAATATGTATTAGACAAATCTATCATATCAGTACCAGGTGCCAAAGGCTGAACCAGATATCAAAGATACAGAGATGTACCAGATGTGATTCTCCCCCTGTTCTGACTGCTAAAACATGAGGGGTGTGCAGAATGTATGTGAGCTGGGGGAAAATACGGGCCTGACACAGTCCTCGGTCACACTTACTCCTGTCGTCTTAGCTGTGGTGTCCTACAGGCACCAGTCATTACACACGTGGAAACACGAGGCAACTCATGTGTTATCTCATATTTCTATTGATCGGAGGTTCCTGTTGGCTCAGCCAGTTTCTCTACTTCCAGGTTCGCAAGGTCAAAATCAAGTTGCCAGCTGGTTGGGTTCTTATTGAGAGGTTCCGTGGGGATTCTGCGTTCAAACTCATTCAAGCTATTGACCCAGTCCAGTTCCTAGCAGTTATAGGGCTGAGGTTACCGTGTATTCGCTGGGCGGTGGTTGGCTGCCACTCTTTGTGTGGAACCACCGTGTTCTTTGGCCTGTGGCTCTCTTCCCTTCTGCCGTATGTCTCTAACAGTCTTTTCATCTCCCTCCAGCTAGTCAGTTCCCTACTTTTCAGGCTCACATGAATCTGCCTATTTCGAACCTACCCGTCTAAAGCAGGTTTACTCAAAACTAAATATAAACGTACAAACATACACAAAGTGTTTATTCTAAACTTCATGCCACCTGCAAAGTCCCTTCATGATGGTGCCTAGATTAGCATCTGGTTGAATAAGTAGGGATGGCACTCTCAGGGGTCATCTTTAGTATTTTGCTTAGCACACGTCCCATTGCTAGAAAAAACATCAACCCTTCCTCACATAAAGCTGCCAGGATGTTCTTTTTTTAAAATTCTTCTCACCCCCATGGTTAAGCCAGAGGCTGGTCATAGCCTGAGCGACAACACGAACATGGCCAAAGACAGGCTAAGTCGGGGAGGAAAGGCGGAACCAAGTATATGCAGTAATTTGCCTACAAAGCATGTCTTGCATCGATGTGCCGGTTTCATTTCTGGCTCGGAGAGCCCCAACCTCTGCTGTACTTCAGCCTAAGGTGGAATGGGTAAGGACAGACCTTGACTTTGTCCCCATCTCATTTCTCTACCCCAACCAGGATGTTTACGGAATTACCCAACTTGAATATGAAGAGTATGACTTTCATTTGTAGGGGATGAGGACAAACCACATCTCTGAACATATCAGATCAAGTGATCGAGGGGGAAAATACTGTTTTAGGAAGAAGATACAGATTCTAAATCCAACTTAACTCACTGATTTTTACTAGTTTTTTTTTTCAATGTATATACATGTTTGGCTTGCCCCCTCACCCCATGCACCCCATTCTATATCTGTTTTCCCCTGTCCATAAATGACTGGATGGCAACCTTTCTTATTATATATAAAGCAACTTCAAAATAATGTTTTAGTTAAAAGGTCATTGTAAGTGATAAATGAAGTCATACATGTAAAAGACTTCACCTGATGCCTGGCCCAGATTGTTGAACAGCAGCCTCTGCCAATTACAGATGAAATTTACTCTAGGGATATGCAGTTCCTTGTATTCTGCATGCTACCTCAAATAAGTGGTTTGTTGGTGGCTTGGGACACTTGCAATAGGAGTAAGTGGTTCTAACGGGCAGAAAAGAAGAAAGACAACAGTAAGAATGCTGGCATTAGTTGTTTCCGCAACGAATCTGAATGTGCCTCCCCCAGATGGAATAGGAAATGTAGAACTCTGAAATGTACGTTAAACGCACAGAAAAAATCAAAGGTGGCAAAATTCGTAAAAATGCTGGAAATGAAATAATAAAAAAAAATCTAGCCTCAATGAATTTTGTTAACAAAGCAGAACCAACATTTTGCTCAAATGGAAGCATCTGAGCCCATTGGAATGTGGTTTTGTCCCCCCAGATATGGATGATTTTCTACTCTAAGGTGGTCTATTAACATTTCTTTGTAATAAAAATGTACGGGCATTTTGATGGCTTTCTGCAGTGCTCTTCACTTATTACTTGCTTGTTGAGCACCAGCTATGGTGCTGACATAAACAACAGAGATTTTACTACTGATAAGATGGAGCTTATGTTTACAGCAGTGATTCTCCCAAGTGTGATCTCTGGACCAGCCTTAGCAGCAACAGGGACCGTGTTTAAAAAAAAAAAGTAAATTCCTGGCTCCACCCAGAACTAGGGAATCAGAAACTGTCCAGGCGGGGCACCAAGATTCTGTTACAGTTTAACACGCCTCCCACATGATTCCCTGCTAAAGCTTGAAAGCTGTTGATGAGGTATATCTATGAAAGAGACTTGAGCTTCACCGGCTTGTACCTGCCTACAAAGATGTCTCGCGCATGTAAAACCTGTTGCAGCACACCCCTGAAAATCAGGAACTATGTACAAGCTTTCGGGTCACATGACAAATAGCCAAGAAGTGTTTAAAAATTCAAATATTCTCATTTTTTAATAAGTAGTATGTGTCCATTTCTGCTATGGTATATTATTTCCTAGATACAAAAATAATAGTTTCCTTTAAGTCACTTCATCCCGTTATGCCAGATATATTACTTAGTTATTAATAGTTCATTAGGAAACAGCCTTGAAAGTTAGGTAGAAGGGAGGAAGATCTATCTGTTTAGGGTTGAAACCGCAGGTTCAGATTCCTCAGCAGGGGAGAAGGACTTCGAATATCTATCTATACTCTCACCAAAGTTTTTTTCAGGCTGTCAGAATGTCACTGGCTCTAACAGCTGAAACTGACAACTGAAACTAACCAAAGCATGTGATAGTAAAAAAAAAAAAAAAAATGTAGGTTCAAAGAATCCTAAAGTTTTTCTTTCTAATTTTATGTTTTCTTTCCGGCAGACTGATTCATTTCAGATTCTGAATTATCAACTTCTGATTCATGTTCCTTATACCCCATGATAAAAACACTTCAAAGTAAAGTTACTCGTTCTTGATCAGTATGACTACTCCGTCTGGAGCCCATGCCTCTTGCCGCAATACTGTCTTCACAAATATAGGTGCATGTGGGCAACGGAATAGCTCTAAGGAAAGCTTGGGACCGGATGCCTTTGAATTTCATGTCCTCACTTTCATAACCTTCGTGATATGGCACATACCTAATCATTCAGGCATGCGGCGAATGTATAGACACGCGTGCATAATTAATAGACAACTGAAGGCCTGAAGATAAATTGTTAAAGCTCATGGTAGGAAGGGCAGCCTTGTGGCATGATGATATTTGTGCTGCTTGCCTGATAATTGTTCATCACTCAGAAGAGCACAACAATTTTGTAATTAATGCTTGATACACATTACCTTTAACTGCATAAGCAGCCTGGCTGGGAGGAATCTGTGTGTAAGCACAAGTGTGTGCATATGTGTTTCTGTGCAGAGTGAATTTTGGCCTCTAATGAAAGAGTTTTCTTCCTACTGATAAAGTGCTTGGCTGATCCAATTCAAATTTCCTGCTTGATGTGAGGGCCACCAGAGCGGGAGAGAAAAATATGATACAAGTTGACAAATTAAGCCAAAAGGTATCCCTGGATACCTTTTATGGAGAAATGATTTCATTGATAATGGACAACAGACCTGATACCATGTTGAACTCTTGCTAGAAAAGCATTCTGTTTATTGCTGGACACATTCTCCAATAAAGGGAATTCTGTGGAGGTGTTCATATCCAGTGAGTGATCACTAACCCTGCTTTCAGGTCAGTATTTGTTTTCTCCTTGAGCATTTAATTAAGTGGAACTATAGGTGGTTAGAAATTTACTTTCTTGGCCTATTTAGTTTATTTCTACAAAAACCTGTAGCCATCCAGGCTAGATTGAAACCACAAGTTTAAAGCAAAATTGTGGAGGAACAGTGTTCGGTTTCAGTGGCCCTCCATTCTCCTCCCAACCCCCAGTCACTTCTTGCCCTTTCTGGCTTCCTAGCAGTTCTCACCCAACCTTACCTGGGCTGGTGTGATTAAGAAGTGTGCTTTGCTGTGGACCCGAGTACTCAAATCAGAGCTCTGGACGTGGAGTCCAGCTATACAAGTGATTCTTTGACCAAAAGGGTGGTTTTTTTTCCTTGCTTTGCTTTGCTTTGCTTTGCTTCTCTCCTCTCTTTTCTCTTACCTTTTTTTAAAAAATAATTGAACCAGTTGGGGCGTCTGGGTGGCTCGATTGGTTAAGGGGCCGACTTCAGCTCAGGTCATGGTCTCATGGTTTGTGGGTTTGAGCCCCACATTGGGTTCTGGGCCGACAGCTCAGAGCCTGGAGCCTGCTTCAGATTCTGTGTCTCCCTCTCTCTCTGCCCCTCACTCGCTCACTCTCTCTCTCTCTCTCTCTCTCTCTTAAAAATAAACATTAAAAAATATTTTAAAAAATAAATAATTGAACCAGTTACCAACTAATAATTTAGATGGTTCACATAAAAGCCTAGATTCTTGGTTCTTCTTGAAAAGTCTGCATTACGAGCCACATCAGACTTCCATTCCTATGAGGGACCACCATCAGAGAAAAGCATAAGCTGTCCCTGTAGAAGGGGACATCTGTGCTCCAGACAGCCACAGTCGTCAGCACTAACCACCACCTCCCTCCCACTGAGGCTACAGCCAGCAGCCATTCATCACCAAGATTCCGCTGTTGCCTTTCTTAACCCGATTCAGTTTACTCATTTATATTACCTGCTGGCCTCTGTAGGCATTTGAGTTTTTCAAAACCTGCCATAAATATTTCTTCTCTTTCCTTACAATTCATGGCCCCATAATCTTTTATAATTTATTATTATTTTTTTAAGTTTATTTTTTTGAGAGAGACTCGGGGCCCAAACTCACCAAACCACAAGATCATAAACTGAGCCAAAACCAGGAGCTGGATGCTTAACCCACTGAGTCACCCAGGTGCCCCATGGCCCCGTAATCTTAAGAGAAAGCCAGTGAGCAGCCAGCAGCCCATCCCGGTCATGTTGACTCTCATTTTTGTGACCCAAATATCTGGCTTTAGCCTTTTCCCTTAACACTCAAATACAGTTATTCAAGCCATATTCCAGGTTGACAATAATAAATTCAGTTCCAAACTTTTGGGAAGTTTCTGGGAATTCATGAAGGTGACTTGGGCAGAGCTTTGCTTTCCTCCGTCATTGCTTGCTCTAAACACCTGCTGCCTCTCATCACCCTTGGCCTTCCTGGCATAAGCTGTTTCTCCAGCTCCTTCTGATACCTTTTTTCTAAGAAATGGGATGAGTCCTCTCTTCCTTGTTCTGAGAAGTGGATACCATGAAGCTTGACAGTTTTCTAATGGCTTTGGTGACAAATTATGGAAATAACAAGAAGTGGCCCATTAGTGAACACTGGGCTACCACTCTGGCTTCTCCAGTAGCAACTTGCCACTATACTACCAGCATATTCCAAATCCCCTTCTTCTGTGTCCGTGCTTTCCTCTTTCTCAGTGTTCCAGTGGAAATCTGAAAGTCTCAACATTGTAAGAACTGTAGTGAGAAAATAAATATATTTTTTCAATATATAGTGCAGGGGTAATTGTTTACCCATTAAAAAAAAAAAGAAGAAGACTGAACTGTTAGCTCACAGCACACAGAAAAATCAACTGCAGGTAGATGATGTGCACATAAAGCTTTTATAAAATTATGTAAGAGAACGTATGACCTTAGGGTACATTAAAGGCATAAAAAGTATTAATTGTAGTGGAAAAGGTTAAAAAAAATACAGCAGCATTAAAGTGAATAAATTGTTTAACTAATGACAACAAGAAGATGAAAAAATAAGCCAAAGACTGGGAGAGGATATGTGGACACACAAAATACATATAACAAACATAAGACTAATACATACATGGGCGCACACACACACGTGCACACACATGTATGGGATGTGTATTATTGTAGGAGTCTTACAGAATACGTATGATAGAAAACTGGAAAAAGAAAGGAAAATGGGAAAATAACTCTTCTAGAAAGATTTCACAGATAATAAATCTAAAGAGCCAAAAAATATTTGAAAAGGCTCTTGACCTTCATAGAAATTAAGGAAATACAAATTTCTACCATAATATAAAAATGACATCGAGGCTTCCTATATTAGCAAATGAAAATTTGCTAAGTAGGATGCTCTATCAAATTTGAATTTCAGATGAACAATAAATAATATTTAATATATGTATGTCCCATGTAACATTTGGGACATGTTTATTCTACATAGTTATTATTTTCTAGTGGAAATTCAAATTTAGCTGTATACCCTATATTTTATCTATTTCATTATTAAGACTTTATATATTATTATTTTAGAATTAAGTGCATACTTAAGGGAAAAAATTGGAATTCTGATAACACCAAGACAAGGGTACGGAGTAACTAGAGCCCCTTACTCTACGCTTAAGGGTATAAATTGGTATGTCCACTTTGGAAGCAAAATTTGGCACTATCTACCAAAAGTAGACAGACTTATCCTGTGACTCCACAGTGTCCCATCCAACATATACATCACAGAGAAATGTATTCACATATGTATGAGGACATATATACTAGTATTCTTGTATCTATATTGTGAATAAAAGCAAAAAAACAAAAAAGTGAACACTGCCCAAACATTTATTCTCAACAGAGTGAAAGATACTGATATATTCCTATGTTGGTATAGGTATCCTCTCAGATGAAAGGAGATTGTTATATAAAATAAATAAAGGATAATTCTGGGCTACAATAGGATAATGTTCTATTCCTCAGTCTATCTATAGATTATATTTATATTTTATGTATTTTTCTATGAGTGTGTATATTTAATAATATTGAAAAGATAAAAATATTCCCTGCAAAATGGTATGCTCTTATTATGTAAACTTTATCTCAACCTTTCCATCCAGATTAGGCATAGCCAAAAGACCTGTTAAAGTGTTTGTCAAACAAAGAATAGCTATCTCAGAGATTTCCAGGTATAAAGTAAAATTACAGATACATACACCTATGAGACCTATGAGTCATAAGGAACCCCAGGCTGACATGAATTGGTAATGTGGGACAGTATTTTTTTTAATGTTTATTTATGTACTTTTGAGAGAGAGAGAGAGAGAGAGAGAGAGTGAGAGCATGTGTGTGAGCAGAGGAGGAGCAGAGAGAGAGAGAGAGAGAGAGAGAGAGAGAGAGAGAATCCCAAATAGGCTCCATGTTGTCAGGATAGAGCCCAACATGGAGCTTGAACTCGTGAACCGTGAGATCGTGAGATCATGACCTGAGCCGAAATCAAGAGTCAGATGATTAACCAAATGAGCCACCCAGGTGTCCCTGGTATAGTTATTTTTAAGGCAAATATGGGACCTGGCTGCAATAACAGAAGTATTGCTATCAAAGAAAGTGTTGGTCATTGGCCAGAAACCTGATAAAATTACTAGTGTAATTTTGGTCTTTATAATTTTTAATGGGCATGCTCAACTGAAGCATATCTACAGGAAAAAAAAAATGTCTCTGTGATTTAGTTAAACAACAGAAGATAAACCCCCATAAGGAAGCACCATGACATTTTGATTTCCTGGTGTTGCCTGCAAATGGCACTAACCCTGAGTAGCGACTCCTGATGACCAACCCCAGGCCAGCAATGTTGTGAGTCCAATAGCTGTTCTCAGTGCAGCCAGCCTCCACTGTCCAGACAGAGGACCCCACTGGACACCAGCAGGGAAAAGAAGACAGAGATGAAGTAACTCACGATTCCTGGACGCACAGCCTCAGAGCAGGCATTGCTGCTGAGTTATTGGAAACAACAACCAGGAGAGTCTGGCTGCGAGTGCCACAGACCACAATGCAGTAGTTTTTTTCTATCAAGTGACTTCGTATTAATTTTGAATCTGGGGCTAAAATCTCAAATAGCATCAGGCCTTCGTAAAGCAACTACAGCCACTATACACATCTGTTCTCGGTGGACGATAAGGGTTGCATTGCTGTATGTCTAGACCTACCCGTGCAAGAGTCCGCATCAGCCATAATGAATTCTATAGCTTGTCTACCTATATTAAAGTTGAGTTAAACTGTGCTCCCACTTACCATTTGCTCCTGACTTTAAAGCATTCCACCTAAGACACCCCACGCACAAATCTAAGTCTTAACTTTTGGCCCTCCAGAAGGAAAATAAGTTATGTTTCCCTTGCTAACCTACCTCAGCAGTGCTTCTGGAACCATCATGTTCAGTTGTGAAGAACATAGAGAACATATGGGCAAGAACTGTTCAATTGCCAGGGTGCCTGGGGGCTCAGTCGGTTGAGCGTCCAACTTCAGCTCAGGTCATGGTCTCACGGTTTGTGGGTTCAGGCCCTCCGCGTCGGGCTCTGCGCTGACAACTCAGAGCCTGCCGCCTGCTTCATATTCTGTGTCTCCCTCTCTCTCTGTCTTTCTCTGCCCCTCCCCCTCTTGTGCATGCGCATGCGCTGTCTCTCTTTCTCTCTCAAAAATAAATAAACTTAAAAACAAAGAATCGCTCGATTGCCAGAGTTTTTGAATGGTGTGGGTTTAAACAAATGATATCAGTCCTGCCAATTTTTATTACAAGGATCTTCTGAGAGTCAAAAGGGAAAGTGTATCTAATTATTAGGCACCCATGTGCCTGGCGTCTTGTAATCACACAGTAGAGATAAAAACTATCCATCGTATTTGTTGGGGGTAAGTGGGGGAGCATATTTGCCCTGAGATCTCGTCCATGTACAAGGCCACCCCTGGTAACAGTTGCCATGATGAAAGCCATGGTCACACTATTTCCAAGCCATGTTCTGGCATTACAAACAACTGAGTGAAGATTTCACCACATGCCCTCCCACAATTACAAGTAAACAACACGTAGGATTCCACGCCTGGAATGCGTGTTAACCTTTCAGCTATCAGACACCCTTCTGGGGGAGAGAAACACACTCGTCTTGTCTCCTTGGTGGCACGGCCTCACGTTTTCTCTTCTCCACCCAAGACTCTGCATCACCAGAGAAGGCCACCACTACTAATTCTAGGAGATTTAGATTCTCATCCCCGGTAGGCTGTCACCCAGCAGTGGCAACCTACCACACCTGCATTATCCGTATGATGTTTGCATTGCGAGAAGGGCCTGTCCCACCTGCCTCAGAGAAACTTCTCAGGAAGTGTCCGAAGAACCTGGATTGTTTTGGTGACCCTCACAGTTACGCTTACACAAGTCCTCAGTGATGGGTGCAGTGGCAAAGGCAAGCATGCCGACAGAAAGTAGAAGTTGCAACTGCCCGGGCTTCATTCACCCGGGATTCACTTTGAGAAAGGGACAACATAGCCCAGCCTCTCTCCTCCTGAATTTGGTATCTGGCTGCAGAGATTCGCCTAAACCTATAAAATGGTGGTAAAACTGACCCTGAAGTTACTGCGTTGCCCAACGCCATCTCTGACACTAAAGGGGTTTCAAGCCTTCCTGCTGCAGATCCAGTTTGGAGGACCCTCCTCCCCCAAGTCCATCTTCTGGGAGGGCGCAGGCCATAGTGACAATGAGCAGCCAGGCATGCTTGGGGCCTGGGGCAGGGGAACCAGCCTGAGGCAACCGGGAATCACAGGTAAAGGGGATCTAGGGCCCCCCCACCCCTGATGGGGGTGTGGTTCATCACAACTTAGCATTTAAAGAGTGCTAAGAGCAGAGCTCCCCTCTAGAAGACGAAGCCCTAACCACCCCCCTCTTCCCAGGCGTGTCCCCACCAAGCCCTCTTTGCACACCTTTGCTCAGGTTGTGTTCTGTGTACCTGAGCAACTACTGCTCCAGCCACACTGGAACGTTTTCAAATGCCTCTGTCCTTCGAGACTAATTAACCTCGGGTTCTGTAAGGTGAAGATAACAGCACCCGCCTTTACATCATCAACGAAATATGAAACAAACTGATGTAAATCAGGAGAGCGGGGAAGCAAACACCCGGCTTTTCTGAATTAAATTGAGAATCTTCCTTGACATCTGACGTTTGATATCTTTCGGCAGAGATGACAGTTGTGAAAGTGCTCTCCCGGTGCTGAGCAGAATATAAAACAATCCAGGGCATCATTTACATATCACACAGACATCTCAAGCTGGGAAGCTTGTTGCTTAGTAAAGAAAATACAAATAAAGCGGGCTTAGCGGTGGGCAGTGGGACACTGGAGTTAGCGGGGTAAGTGCTAGCTGGTTAATTACACCCTGTTATGCCTTGGAAGGGTTAAGGGAAGGACCAGAGTTCAGTAAGGAGCTGTTTTCCTTCTCATTGTTCTCCACTTATCACCTCTCACCATGAGACAACAGCTCTGAGCAACAGTAGCAATGATTGTGCAAATTATTTTCTTCCAAACACTGAAGTGCTGTTGAATCCAGCGGGGAGGCAGTAGGGATAGAAACCAGACCAACAGATGTGTTTTCGTGATGGGAGGAAAAGCAAGCTCTAAGAACTATGGAAAGCCTCCATTTCTCAACCCCCACCCCGTGTAATAGGGTGCTCTGTTGTCTTCAGTCTCCTGTTTCCAAAGCTCATTCTTATTTGATTTGCTTTTCCTTTCTACATTCTCTTATTTAATATATTAGCTTGTCTTCCTTATGCTACAACAGCATCCTCTATACTCAGCATAGTATTTGTTTTACGCACAGTAGATACTCGATAAACATTTACTAAATCAAATGTTAACTAAGTGCACACACGATAATCTGATTTCAAAGTGAGATCCGCTATTTATTAACAAGGAGAAGGAGCAATGGAATTCTGGAAAGAGCTTTTTCACTGGAGTCCTAAACAGCTTGAATCAAATCCTGGTTCTGTCAGTTATGTAAACTTCAGGTTCTTTATTTGTGTTGGAAATGAAAAGGAAGGAAGGGTGAGAAGGAGGGAGGGAGAGAGAAAAGGAAAGAAGGAGGTTTATAATTATAATGAATATTGATTGCTTAGTACAGGCACTGTTCTAAAATCTTTACATGCATTAGCTGAATACAACTCAAAACAATTATCCCCGTGAGAGAACTGAGACACAGAAGTTAAGTAATTTTCCTAAGGTCATGCAGATGGGTAAGTAGCCGGTCTGAGTTAGAAATCCAGGCAATGTGGGGCGCCTGGGTGGCGCAGTCGGTTAAGCATCCGACTTCAGCCAGGTCACGATCTCGCGGTCCGTGAGTTCGAGCCCCGCGTCAGGCTCTGGGCTGATGGCTCAGAGCCTGGAGCCTGTTTCCGATTCTGTGTCTCCCTCTCTCTCTGCCCCTCCCCCGTTCATGCTCTGTCTCTCTCTGTCCCAAAAATAAATAAATGTTAAAAAAAAAAAAAAAAAAAAAAAAAAAAGAAATCCAGGCAATGTAACTCAAGATACTGTTAATCACTCCCCCCAAACACACACACACACACACACACACACACACACACACACACACACACACACTATGCTCTCTCTCATGAGACTGTAATACACTCTTAGGGCTGCTGTGGGGATTGCATTAAATGAGACATCTTGCAGAGACTGCCTGCCAGTGGTGTTTTTAGTAAGTTCCTGTTATGCACAAGTGCAACAGGATTTTTCATGCCACCTTGAGCGTCCTGAATTATAGTGCATAATATAGGCTGTCCTGAATTATAGTGCATTCTCCCTCCAGTTTGCTTCCTTCTGGAAACACAATGTGTCTCCCACCCTCATTTTAGATGTGACAAGACAGAACTTTCTCCAGCAATTCCCCTTCTGCGTATACACCCAAAAGAATTGAAAGTCAGTCTTAAAGAGATGTTTGCAGACCCATGTTCACGGAAGCATTATTCACAATAGCAAAAGGTGAAAGCTAACCCAAATGTTCATCAACAAAAGAATGGATAAACCAAACCTGATATATAGACATAATGAAATATTACTGAGTCTTAAAAAAGAAACAGATTCTGACACATGCCATAATGTGAATGAGTCTTGAGGACATTATGCTAAGTGAAATAAGCCAGACACAAAAGAACAAATAACATGTGATTCCACTTGTATAAGGGGCCTAGAGTAGTCAAATTCATAGAGACAGAAAGTAGAACGGTGGTGGCCAGGGGCTGGAGGGGAGGGTGGAAAATGGGGTGTTATTGTTTAATACATATAGAGGATTCATATTGAAGATGCAAAAAAATTGTAGGTATCGGTTACACAACAGTGTGAATGTACTTAACACGACAGAACTGGACACTTAAAAAAGGTTAAGAGAGTGAATGTTATAATTTAATTTATATATATTTCACTACAATTAAAAATGAAATATATTTTTTTTAATTTTTTTTAAGTTTCTATTTGTAAGCAATCTCTATACCCAATGTGGGGCCATAACTCACAACACTGATCTCAAGCTATACTGACTGAGCCAGCCAGGTGCCCCAATGCAACTAACTATGACTAACTGTCTATAGATTTTTGTTGCTAGCAAATTCGATACAGATACTCTGATTCCAGAATTCCCTGATTCCAGTTTGGAAACTGTTGGGAAATTTAAAAGTATGGAAGTGATTGTTATTAGCCTGGCTGTATGGAGTGAGGGAATAGAATAAGAGAGAAGCCTGGCAAAGGGAAGAGTTGTATCTCCCAATATCTGCCATTTCTGGTCCTTCCTTCCTTGGCCATGTGATGAACCAATACTTTCCTCCTATTGCACAAATCTTCCTTTCCCCCGACTTCTTACTACTTCCAAAGAAAGAAATTGCCCTTTATGTCCATCTATGGGTCAAGCTAGTTGAGAAAGAATGCAATTTGAATTGGTAAGTTTACATTATATGTGTGAATGCCTAATAACCACACACTTTCTCCTTGGTTTTTATATATATTTTAAATTTGCATAAAATGTATTACAGACAGAGAAAAATTCTAATGTGCAAGACTTAAGAGGAAATGACAATAAAAGGCATTCTTGACATGTGCGTGTTTAGAGCGGTCAGGGGGTGCCTCAAATCACGTCACCTGGTCCACAGCCTGCTTCCCACGAGATGGGAGATATTCTGGATGGATTCTAGGTCCGCAGATCTCAAATAAGAGTCTTTCTTGGCATCCTGGTGGACTTGGGTGGCTTTCACTGAACCAGATTTAGTCAGGGCTCCACAAATAAGTCTTATTTTAGAATCAACACAAAGGGAACTGACCTTTGATATGAGAAAACTCAGCCTCCTGTTCCTCTTGCATCCTTTAAATCTAAATAACAGATTCCAGGGATTCCAGAGCATTCTCAAATTTTATGGTGTCAAACTGCTAAAGCAGCAAATTCTCTTTCAGCAGCAGAATAAATTTATATATATGCATCTACATCTACATCTACATCTACATCTACATCTACATCTACATCTACATATACCTGGCTGCTGGGAGATGGGAAACAGGACCCATGGACAATGTTTGCCTGCCAATTATATTTTAAAAGCTGAGATTTCTCAAAGACCATTGCTAATTAGATACTTAAATACAACCAGGGCAAAGCAAAGGCTCATCCAAACCAGTTAAAACAGGCAAAGTCACTTTCCAGCAACTCTAACCCACTCCTCCAAGGAACAAAGGACTGTGCCCTTCATTCTGGTTACTCTCCTGGGTCCTTCTCCCAGCTTCAGTGAGCCCTCCACCAGCCCCTGGTCAAACCTGCTCTTTGTTTGACTCTAAGAGGCTGTGAAATTCAATCACAGAATGATGTCAACGACCAATAGACTTAAATGCTACACCAGGTAATGAGGATCTCAATTTTACGATCAAATAATATTAGATTCTAAGGGGACTTCAAAGGTCATCTTGCTAATTTTTCCACATCATCAAAAGATGTTTATTTACAGCTTTTCCCTCCCCACAAACATAACACAGCCTCTACTTGAACCCTTCTAGCTATTGGCTGCCCATTCTGTTACAGAAAGCATTTCTTGTGTCTGATGACTTTACTGATTAGAAAGTTATCTCTGAGGTTTAACCATATTTTTCAATATCTTTATTTGTTATTTTAGATCATCATTGTTTCTGAACTTTTCACATTCTTTTTACTCTCCTGTGAACATGGTAATAGTTACATCTTGCATATGCCAGGAACTAAGCTAGATGCTTTAAATTAATTATTTTACTTGTCCTTGCCACAGTCCTGTAAGATAGTTCTAATGATAAAATAAGTTATTTTTCACCAAAAGCATTTCACCAATCTTTTTCACCAAAAGATTACTTCTAATGATAAAGGAAGGAAGGCATAGAGACTTAAGTGCACAAAGTCATGCAATCTTTAATGGACAGAATCACGATCCTGTCCTATCCCAAAGCCTATGATGCCTTTCTATTAAGATAAATTACTTCTTACTCAATCTTATATTCAGAAAGGTGTACACTGTAATGTATTTTTGCTTTCTTCATTTTCCATTAGATTTACTAAATGTTTAATATTATTATAAATAATATTTACAAAGTTCTTCAGTCATGGCAAATGGGTATACAGTCCCGCCATCTACCAGTAAATGTAAATATGGGCAAACAAGCCTAAATACTCTAGGATATTTCTAGCAACTAAACTTATGTTCTAGTTCATCACAGCCATCAAACTCGCGGGAAGGGAGACTCTGGTTGCAGAATGCCTGAGGGCTTTAGGGACTTGATAGGAGTAGTGGGAAGAGCTAAATCCTCAGAGGTGATGCCAAATTAAAAAAAATTTTTTTCAAAATACCAGCGGCGCTGTGAAGTGGCCTTCATTAATAGACCCCGACTGAAGTCGGAGAATGGGCTGCTTCTAGGAGTGCAGAGCACAGATACATGCAGTTTCTCTCAACACAGGTGGAGTGAAGGAGAGAACCTGACTACAGATCAGGAAAATGTGGGTTTAATCCCATTTCTGCAACTCACTGTGTGACCAGGCAAGCCCCTCAGACATCCCGAGCCTTTATCTCCTTAGCTGTAAAGCAGATTGTTTATGTGCCCACCTCCCCAAATATCGGGATAATGACACAAATGTTTTACACTATTAAAAGAGCTCTGTAACTTGGCAAGGAAAATGTGGGTTGATGTATTTGATCAACAAATGTTGCCAAACACCGACTATTTTGTGGGAGCCACAGAACACAGCAGAACTAGCTGCCTGGGACTAGGTGCGATGGCCCACCTACAGCCTTCCCAGGGGAGCTCTCCGTGGAGGGCCACCTGCGTCAGAGGAGGTCACCGAGCCTGGCACAACAGCGGTAGGAAGACCAAAGGACTGCTACAGAAGTCCCTAAAGCAGCAGCTGGGACCCAAACAACAGCAGGTGAACTGAGGACGGGGGCGGGGGGTAGAGTTGAGCATTATTACAGAGCCAGCAGTTAGCCCACTTCATGATTATTGTTTTTGATGAAATAGAGGAAAAGTGACAGATGGGGGAGAAACTCAAACAATTCTGTGAATTAATCTCAGCTTGCATGACTTTTCAGTGAGAGTATTTCAGTCAAGAGAGGAAATAATGAGATAAAGTTGTAGAGGAGTTTAGGGCATGAATAGATGTGTATATGAGTTGAGGAGCAAGGTGCAGGGACAGGGGCCATCAGTGAATTACATCTGAATCTCAGGGGGGAATTGGAGGTGGAGATTTGAAAGTCATCACCTTCTGAGTGATAATTGGAACCATAGGACAAGTGCATAAAGTAAAAAAAGGTGAGAAGACACAAAGTGACATGAGAAGAGGGCCAAGAACGAAACCTTGGGGGGAAAGTGACACTTAAAAGTTAGGCAGAGAAATAAGAGTCAGAAAGAGAAAGTGAATAGTGACCACAGGGAAAGGAGACCAGAGATGTCAGGAGACAAAGAATGTTCAGGAAGAGAGTGCTCAATTGTGTCAGAGGCTAGGAAGATTTCTGCCATAGCCATCAAGGGTTTCATAGTGAAGCGAACCTGACTTTGCACCCCAACTTTGCTGGGTAGGAGGGCAACTTATGCCACCTCTCCAAGATTTCCATCCATCTTCTTTTAATTGGGGAAGAGCACTTATCTCTTCTCGAAGGGCTAAAATGCTTAACCCTGCGCTGACTGCATAGAAAGCACTGACCAATGTTACCTGTTACTGTTAATTTTAACCCCTATTTATATAAAGAGAATTGAAAGGGAACCATTGCAGGTAATAGTTAGGATGTTACTTGTGCGTCTTTCAAGGGTAGATTCCGAGTGCCAAAGGCAGAAGGCTGAGTCTTGTGGGTTGAAGGACACCAAACTGGACCGGATAAGATTGCCATTTTGTTCATCAGAAGCAGCCAATGGTCAACAGTTTCTTCTGATTCGCCATTGATAGGCAGTCGGTTCTTTGTGGAGACACTAGATGCCCGGTACTTTTGAAAAAGTGTTGATGTAGGGTGATGATAACTAGGGGGAGTTTTCAGGGCTGGGGTGTTGGTGTTTGTTTTGTTTTAAGAAAAGAAAGATTTGAGCAGTTTTTAGAAAGAGTCAGCAAGTGCAAAGGAAAAAGATGAAATTACACATGGGGATTTTTTTTTGCAAAAAAAGCAAATTCAAGGCAGCATAGAGTAGTCCCCATGAGATAATAGCTACTACATCATAAGGTTATTGTGAGGTTTAAGAATAATATCTAGTATGTACGAGGAGTTCCCTAAGTAACAATACATTTATCATTACCATTACTGTTAGGATCCGCATGATTAGGGCCCTAGAGGAGATAGTCATCATAATACAACAAATCAACAGAGAAGATGATACAAACAGGTGAAAACATCAGTTACCTCCACGTCTGAGGACCATAAATAGAACCAGTGTAAACTCTAAAATTCTATAAGTAGAAGGTCCATTGCCTTTAAACCTTAAAGGCTTTCGGTATCCAAAAAAACTCAATTAAATTAAATCTCAATTAATTAAAATGAGAACATGAGACAGGTTTTATTCCGTGTTTTAGGTATGTCATGACAAATACCCCACCCCTGATGGCTTAAAACAAGGAAGCCGGAAGTTTTCCATCAAAGTGTCAGCAGACCTGCACCTCTTCTGCAGGGTCTAGAGAGAAATCCTTTGCTTCTTCCAACCTCTGAGGGTTCCAGATGCTTCTTGGCTTTTAGCTGTCTAACTCCAGTCTCTGTCGTCTCTGTCTTCACATAACCTTCTCCTTGGTGTCCGTCTTCTTTCCACATGCATATGTGTCTAAGGCGCCATTCACACTACAGGGACTATGTCTTAAAGCCTTTTACTCTCTTCTTATTACTTTCAAAGATTGGGTGAGATGTACAGATTTTCCTTATAACTAGAGGTCATGAACTAACCAAATTTACTTTTGATTTTCAGCACCTTGTACAATACTATGCCTATTACGTACACAATACATCATGTTGTTAAATAAGGACATTTGAAATAGGTAAAAGATAGCTCTACTTGGCCTGGAGTAGGCCTTGCCCTCCACAACACTTCAGTGTAACTAAATCTTCTGATTTTTATTTAATTCTACTATAGATACTACCATAGCTATCAGGGAAAATGAGAGAAGTGATATAAAATTGTTCAAACTACAGAGATGCCTACTTGGAAAAAATAAAATCGTAAGATTTTGCGGTATTTAATATGTACGTATTTTTGAAACGATGTTTTATTTTATTACTCTACTTGCTACTAATGATCTCTTCCCTGAAAATATGAAGCTGCAAATACTTTATGAATCTATATTTTAACATTGATATTGGAAAAGATTTATATTATGCTGCTATTATGATTCATAATAATCACACAGATTATGTTTTGTGGCTTTACAAGAAATAGATTTATATTACTCTCACAGACCCATCAAATCACAAATAGAGCAATATATTTAAGTTTTAATGCTCCCTCTAAAATAGGACACTTGAGATGCATCCCCAATTTTCCTACAGTTAGGCTAACTTGAGGCTGTCACCTTCCAACAAGCGTTCATATCTGCGTGGAGAGTAGTGCATTAGACTTACAGATACTCGATTTATTATGTAAGTATCATAGGATTGCCTCTGCATTTGTGTGCTACCCATTACAGGCTATCCTTCACACTCAAAGATGATGTCTCTGAGAGGGCTGCAAGGGACAATCTCTAAAATTCCTCTGGGCCGCACGCTGTTAAGTCCTCTGACCTTCTACCAGCAGGCATGTCTTTGAGTTATCTTTCCTCTGGCAAATAGTACTGACCCAGCCTCCTTCTGTCTCCAGATTCTTCCTGTGACACATGACAAACATTTGCAAGATAAGTGATCATGATCCTAGGTGCAATCTGTGGCCTTTGAGTGAAATGAAGCTAATTGCTCCGCATGAAAATAGATCAATGATCTTGTTAACACAGCACTCTCAGCCAGCCTCTGTATACAACAGATTCAAATGCTGTGTGCTCACAGAGATGGATACACACAGTAAAATACAAGACCTGCTGTATAAAAAAACAAAGCCAGGTTCCTTTTCATTGCCTAGAGCCACTAATAACTTTAATCAAGGTAGTTTCATATTTAACATGCATAAGCATTTCTGTAGTCATAGGAGCACATCAAACTCTGTATGTGTACTTGTATTTTTCATTCTTGGACAAAAACACTAGAGCCATGTGTTTGTGTGGGGGGGGGGGATTTTAACTGAATGTGAATCGTCAGGTTAATTATTTATGATTACCTATGTAAATAATATCATTAAGCAAAACAAAAATATGTGATCAGTGGTGTTTTCTTAATTTGGCTCACTCGCTTCTAGTTTAGTAGAAGGCAAACTCACAATGTATAACCATGTGCTCATTAATTTTATGATGTCCACCTCAAGGATCCAACAGGCTCTCTGATAAAGTTCAAAAATGACATTCCAATTTTCAAAAAGGCTGGCAAATATATTGCCTACTAAATCTCAATCTTCTATCCAAGTCCAGAGGCTTCTCTGGAGCTCAGTAATCCAAACAACATGTCATTCCTAGAGGGCGAGAAATATTGCTATTTGAACACAAAACAATCTGGAAAAAGATGCCTTTCTGCTATGATATATAATAAACCACAAGAACTTTTGTTGACAATATAAGACATAAAGGAACTTTCACTACCCAGAATGAAATCTTGAAGTACCTGCAGATTCATATGAACATGGGTCCTTTTCTTTAAATTTGAGTCACAGACAGTTCTGTGGACATAGTTACACAATCTTCCAGACATCTATTGAAATATATGACTTATATTACATCTCTGAAGAAGCTAGGCTTGCTCTGTCCAAAGTTACTTCTACGACACATTGTGTGTTTTCTATGATATTTAGGATGTTAGACACCCTACTTGCACAGAATTCTATACTTAATTTGTTGGCAGACTTTTGAAATTATCTTTTGCTTTTAATCATTTCTGTTTTGACTTGAATTTAATCCTAATCTTGATGATGTGTTTCTATGTGAACTCATTTGGGAGAGGGGAAGAAAACCTGTCTGCTAAAGGAGATGAATTAAAGTAGGTAAAAGAGAGATTTCATTATCTGAAGGCCCCAAGATAAGAAGCACAATCTGTTCTTACAAATAATCTCTTTTTTTGTAAGAATTTTACCCTGTCTGTGATCTCAGTGCTAGCCAGTTAGCCTGGTGTGGGGTGAGGAGAGGTAATTTTGTGGTCCAAAATGTCACCAATTAAGGGACTGTATAAAGGCACACTTAGCTCTGAGTCAAACTTGTTTCCTTTACCTGCACACTATGACCTGCTCTCAGAATGGGAAGCAGAATGCTGGCTTCTCGGTGAGCACCAGGGTTAGGGATGCAGCGCTGGCTGAAATTTAACATGATGTTACACAGCCAGGAGCACGCTGATACACAGCACTCTGAGTCAGCTAGGCCACACGACAGCCAATGTCAGCTGGCCCATCTGAGAAACCTTTCTTCTCTTCTGTCTCACCTCCATGACAGCCAACATCTATCAATAGTCCACTTCACCTGTAGTATATCATGGACAGTCTGGCAGTATATTAGTGAGAGTTAGGTGTGTGTGTGTGTGTGTGTGTGTGTGTGTGTATGCACATGCACACTCAGATATGGTCATAAAATGTAGCAAATGTCAAAATTATTTAATTACTCAAAATTTCCTTAACAATTTGACTATTAAAGTTCAAATTCAGCAATATCTGAATTTCCAGTAAATGCTAATCCCAGTTTTTTGAGATGTGGTCATTTCAACAAGGTTTAACAAACACTTTGTAGGTAGCACCTTACAGTCTGACAATGTACTTTCCTACGCATTATCTCGGATGCTCACACTAATCTAGTGCTATAGACTGAACGCTACTGTCCCCCTAAAAATCGTATGTTGAGACCTAATCCGAAATGTGATGGTATTTGGAGGTGAGGCCTTTGGGAGTAATTAGGTCAAGAAGGTGGAGGCTTCATGAATGCAATTTGTGCCCTTATAAGAGAGACCTCACAGAGCTCCCCAGACCTTTTCCCATGTGAAATCACAGTAATAAGACCTTCTGTGAGGGAGGGGCTCTCATCAGACACTGAACCTACGGGTACCTAGATCTTGGACTCTCTAGAACTGCAAGAAGTAAATTTGTTTATCAGCCACTCAGCCTCTGGTATTGTTATGGGAGCCCAAATGGACAAAGACATCCTATGGGAGAGCTTCTCTTACTTTCTTCAATAACGCAGGCTAAGAAACAGATTCAAGGTGAAGGCCACCCCCAACTAAGTGTCCTAGTCTAGACCACAGCAATGTTAACAGAGCAGGAGGGAAAAAACTGAGAAGTGGATGCAATTTGTCTTTGTTCTTTTCGTTTTCTGCCCCATGGCTTCTTCACAGCACACTCTCCAATGATTTCTCCAGCTGTACAGGGTCCTCTCAGAGAAAAATGTATGTGTGAGGGACAGAGTAAAATCAGATTTTAAAAGCCCATTCCCAGAGGGGCACCTGGTTGACTCAATGGGCAGAGCGTGTGACTCTTGATCTCAGGGTTGCAAGTTTGGGTCCCACAATGGGTGTAGAGATCACTTTAAAAAATCTAAATAAGGGGCACCTGGGTGGCTCAGTCAAGCATCTGCCTTCGGCTCAGGTCATGATCTTGCAGTTCGTGAGTTTGGACCCCGCGTGGGGCTTCTGTACTGACATCTCAGGGCCTGGAGCCTGCTTCGGATTCAGTGTCTCTCTCTGCCCCTCCCTGCTTGCGACCTGTCTTTCTCTCTCTCAAAAATAAATAAACACTAAAAAAAAAAAAAAAAAAAAAAAGTATTTTAATCTAAATAAATAAATATCCATTCACAGAAAATGTCTTTAATGAGAAATGTTTTGTAATTTTGCAATGTCCTAGTAGGCGGCCTACAAAAACAGTGTGGTGTTAGTATGTTTACAAGCCTCTGTAGGAAATGAGCTAATACGCAAATGATTGCTAGGGTCTGTATTCAGGTAACATCTATTCATGTAAAAGATGGAGTTTCAGCTAACTTTGTTATACCATCAGCTCCTTTGTTATACTGAATTTTACTTAATGTGTTCCCTCCATTAGTGCCTAAAAGGGAGCAATCCTGTGCTTGTATTTCACAAGTATCTGTCAATTCTAGTTCTGCTCTTCCTTTTCTCATCCAGGTCTAAGCCTCCGTCAACAAATTTTATAAAGTCAACAGTTCTTATCCTGGCAAAGCATCTTATTGGGGTTAATAAACAATTACACATCACAATAAACCTAAGGAACAGAAGCTTAATTAGTACATGTGCTGCTGACTGTTCTCTATTTATGAAATTGAAACTTGATATAGAATCATAGTCATGCAACAGGGAGATCATTTGCATACTTTCCTAAGGAGGCATGCAATGAATTTCATTAGTATTTGTAAAATCTTTTGAGGGCCCCCCTGGAAGAGCTGTTTTGAGGATTAATTGTTGACTTTAAAGTACTTATGATAATACAGAAATGCTAACTAATAACTCAAAAAGGCAGCATAGCGCTGGAAATAATGATGAGTTGACATTCCTTAGCTCCCTAGTTTATGGAGAGAAGATTGTGTAACTTCCAAAACAATGAAATGATAGATACAGATACCTGGAAGTGAGCAGCCATTGTGTTAGAAGACAGACAACTGGAAATCAGAATTTTTCTGTATGGCTGGGCAAGTGACTTTAACCATGCACAAAAGCAGAATGTTAGAACAGGAAGGGATCCTAGGGAATCCTATACAAACAACATCTTTATTTTATGGAGAGGCCAAATGTTTTATGCAGATCCCATGGTGAGTAGGAGACATTCAGATCTTTTGACTTTCTAGTCTGATTCTTCTTCTAGTAAAACATGCAGCATATCTGTCCCTAGATGAAACTTGGAAGGCACCTGTCTTTCTCTGCTACTCTCTCTGTTTGTGTCTCTGTCTCACTTTCTTTTCCCTCTCCCCCTAAAACTGTGAGGCACCAGATGTGCTCACATGCTGGCTGAGGCACCTTGTGTTCGTCTCTTCTTTATCTCAGCCCTTCTTCTTCCCAGGTTTCACTTTGCACTGCACATGCATGTTTACCTCTCACAGATTTCTTCTGCCACTTTGGGCTCCTTTGTAGTTAGTTCTTCACTAGTTTACAGTCCATCATTAAAAGAAAATCTGCATGCCGAGGACACTTTCATTGGATGTTTACATTTTCATAGATTTCCTCCCAGAAGTTGATTTTGTAACAATAATTCAGTCCCCGTGATGTCACATCGATGTCTGGCAAAAGGGTCGTTTGGTGAGTCACCCAAAACAAATGACGTAGAGTGATGCTCCTGACCACTTCCTGCATCCCCGTTGAGGGTGAACAAGGAGATAGTAATAAAGACCTCAGTTTTTCAGAAGAAGGAACTTTGAGTGGAGTGATCCTAAGTAAAGTACTTCATTCCTATGGAAAATTTCAGAAGCACTTTAAGTAAAACATAGTAAAGCATTTTTGCTTTTCTTAAAATGTCTATGTTGTCCAAATTTTCACACTTACTGTTGTAAATATTGTTTCTTATTGTTTGCTTACTCTAGTATATCTGCATTTATGTGTTCCCATTTTTATTTCCGTATTTTCTATTTGAGTCTTTCAATTTTTTACTTAAAAAAAAAAATCTTACCAGTGCTTTGTCAATTATATCAATATTGCTTCAAACAGCCAACTTTTATATAACTTTACTAATTTGTTACCTTAATATTTAATTCCATTGCCTTTGGATGAATTTGATCATTTACTCTCTGACTCTTACCTTGGACACGTATCTTCATTTTGACCTACTTTCTTTTCTCCTATCGGCATCCTAAACTAAACCCTCTCTACATTCTTTAACTGCAGGTCAAAATTTTGTTGAAACATGTGAGTATTCATTTCCTATTATGGTTTCTTCTCTGAACCACGAGTAATTTGGAAGTGTATATGTTTTGTTGTAACTTTTCTAGTGAGTAGACACATTTTTTTCCTGTACTAATTCCCAGCTTAACTGCATTTTACTTAGAGAACATAGTATGTATTAGACTAAATATTTAAAATTTGTCGGGATGTGATGTATAGCCCCAAAATGATCAATTTTCACAAATACTCAACCCTTCTCTAGTTGTTAAGTTTAGTTTCTATATATGTCTGTTGAATCACATTTTTTAAATCATTTTATTTATTTTTATTTTATTTCTTTTTTTTTAATTTTATTTAAATCCAGGTTAGTTAACATGTAGTGTAATAATGGTTGCAGGAGTAGAATTCAGTGATTTGTCAGTTACAAATAACACCCAGTGCTCATCCCACCAAGTGCCCTCCTTAATGCCCATCACCCATTTAGCCCATTTCCCCCATCTAGCAACCCTCAGTTTGTTCTCTGTATTTAATCTCTTATGGTTTCCTCCTCTCTCTTTTTGTCTTATTTTTCCTTACCTTCCCCTGTGTTCATGTTTTGTTTCTTAAATTCCACATATGAATGAAATCATATGATATTTGTCTTTCTCTGACTTATTTCACTTAACATAATGCATTCTAGTTCTATCTACGTTGATGCAAATGGCAAGATTTCATTCTTTTTCATTACCAAGTAGTATTTCATCACACACACACACACACACACACACACACACACACACACACCACATCTTCTTTATTCATTCATCAGTCAATGGATATTTGGGCTGTTTCCATGATTTGGATATTTTGCATAGTGCTGCTATAAACAATGGGGTGCAGGTGGCCCTTCAAATCAGCATTTTGGTATCCTTTGGATAAATACCTAGTAGTGCAGTTTCTGGGTCGTAGGGCAGTTCTGTGTTTAATTTTTTGAGGAACATCCATACTGTTTTCCAGAATGGCTGCACCAGCTTGCATTCCCACCAGAAGTGAAAAGTGTTCCCCTTTCTCTGCATTCTCACCAATATCTGTTGTTTCCTGAGTTGTTAATTTTAGTTAATTTTAGTTGTTAATGTTAAATCTCATTGTGATTTTGATTTGTATTTCCCTGAGGATGAGTGATGTGGAGCATCTTTTCATGTGTCTGTTGGCCATCTGGATGTCTTCTTGGACATCATGCCTTTGCCCATTTCTTCACTGGATTATTTATTTTTGGGTGTTGAGTTTGCTATGTTCTTTATAGATTTTGGATGCTAACCCTTTATCTGATATGTCACTTGTAAATATCTTCTCCCATTCCATCAGTTAACTTTTAGTTCTGTTGATTGTTTTCTTCACTGTGCAGAAGCTTTTTGTCTTGATGAAGTCCCAATAGTTCATTTTTGCTTTTATTTCCCTTGCCTCCAGAGACATGTCCAATAAGAAGTTGCTGTGGCCAAGGTCAAAGAAGTTGTTGCCTGTATTCACCTCTAGGATTTTGATAGTTTCCTGTCTTACATTTAGGTCTTTCATACATTTCGAATTTATTTTTGTGTGTGGTGTAAGAAACTGGTCTGGGTTCATTCTTCTGCATGTGACTGTCCAATTTTCCCAACAGTATCTGCTGAAGAGACTTTTTTCCATTAGATATTCTTTCTTACTTTGTTGAGGATTAGTTGGCCATACATTTGTGGCTCCATTTCTGGGTTCTCTGTTCTTTTCCATTGATATATATGTGTCTGTTTTTAGGCCAGTACCATACTGACTTGATGATTACAGCTTTTAATATAGCCTGAAGTCTGGAATTGTGATGATGCCTCCAGGTTTGGTTTTCTTTTTCAACATTACTTTGGCCTTTCGGGGTCTTCTCTGGTTCCATACAAATTTTAGAATTGTTTGTTCTAGCTCTGTGAATAATGCTGAGTCAAATTTTTCACGTACTTGTACTTACTGATTTTTTTTGTACCTCAGCCTATTGAATTACAAAGAGAAAGTTTTAAAATCTTCCCTTATGATATAAATTTAAACATTTTTACTTGTAATTCTTCTATTTCTGCTTTCTGTATTATGAAGCAATGTCACTATTGATTCAACTTGGGATTATTGTATCTGCATAGTGAATTCAACTTCATAAGGTAACTGTCTTGGTCCATAAGGATAATTTTCACTATTTCGTTTCTTTGGTCTTATATTATTTTTCTTACACTAACATTTTCTTGGGGAATATTTAGCCAGTAGATATTTTTCTGTTTTTGTACTTCCAGGTATTTTTGTATCCTATTTTATAAATGGCTGCAGTGTATTAACAGCCAATAACTAATCTTTAATAAACAGGATGGTGTTTTAATACAGTCAGTAAAACTTCATCTTTCAACTAGAATGTTTAGTGTTTTTACATTTATTGTGATTACTTAAATGTTTGGATGTATTCCTACTATCTTATTTCATGCTTCCCACATTTTTTTCTATTTTTTGTTTCATTTTTTACCTCCTTATAATAGCTTAATTTTTTTCTCAATCTCTTTTTTTCTCTCCAATAATTTAGTAGGTACTCTCTAGATTTCTGTTCTTTAGTGGATATGAAGCACCATGCATTCTGTTTAGTATTAACACACATTTGAAATATCAGTGCTATTGTTAATCAATTTCACCCTCCATCAGGAAAATATCAAGATCTAAAAACAATTAAAATCCAATTTATATCATTTTGGATTGCTTTATCATCTTGTATTTTAATTCAATCTTGTTATTTAAAACCTCACATATTAGACATAGTTACTATTTTATACCACTAGCTAATTCACCAATATGATTATAGAATTTTTAAAAATTATCCGTCTGTCATCTAATATTACACACTGTGGATCATATTCCTGAAACACGTCATTTAGAAATAGCATTAGCAAGAGTCCCTAGGGGTAAACTTGTTTATTTCTCGGCTTATTTAAAATGTATTCATCTACCTCACAAATGGAAGCAAAGTTTCAGGTAGTATGTAATTTTAGATGAATAGTTGTTTTGTCTCAGCACCGGGAAGACATCTTTATGCTATCTTCTGACTTCCACTGTTGCTGTTTAGAAGTGAGATAACCATCTAACTGCCATTACTGTGCAAGAAATTGATATTTTCTTTCCGACTAATATTAAGATATTTTCTTATTCTTGAGTATGCATCTGATATACCTAGGTGAAGATACCTCTTTATTTATGCTATTTGGAATTCATTGTAAATCATGAAGTTGAGGCCAGGTATCACTGATCAGCAACTTTCCAAATATTTTTATCTCTAATGCTTTCCATCTTCCCTTCATAGATCTCTGACTAGATGCATATCAGGTGTTTTCATTCAGCCCTCCATGTCTTCTCCTCCCTTGTATATGTTCTATTTATTTCTCTACATGCACTTCTTCTGTTATTTTTAAATATCTTCTTTTCTGTATATGTAATTTATTGTCAAATTGGTTTCCATACAACACCCAGTGCTCATTCCAACAGGTGCCCTCCTCAATGCCCATCACCCACTTTCCCCTCTCCCCCGCCCCGCATCAACCCTCAGTTTGTTCTCAGTATTTGAGAGTCTCTTATGGTTTGTCTCCTTCCCTCTCTGTAACTTTTTTTCCCCTTCCCCTCCCCCATAGTCTTCTGTTAAGTTTCTCAGGATCCACATAAGAGTGAAAACATATGGTATCTGTCTTTCTCTGCCTGACTGATTTCACTCAGCATAACACTCTCCAGTTCCATCCACGTTGCTACAAAAAGCCATATTCTTCTAATTCACTAATATTCTGTTCAGCTATTCCTGATGAATTATTTAACTTGTCCAGTAAGTTTTGTTTTATCCTAGATGTCATATTTGTTGATTTACTTGTTTCAGATCTGCCTAGTGCTTTTTTAAAAAAAAATTACCCAGTCTCTTCCTCTTACATTATTTACCCCATGCTTTCATTCTGTAAGTATACATTGACTTATTTCATAGTCCATGTTCCACGGCTGGTAATTCCAACATCCACATTTGCTGTTTTTGTCCTGGTGATTGTGGCTACTGATGTTTCTAAATTATAAACCTTATTTTTCTTGTATTTTGAGATTTTTTTAAATAGTGAATATGTTTACTGGAACTTCGTTTGTAAAGATATTTTGAGGGCTATGTTGAGCTTGTTTTTCTTCTTAAAGATCCTTTGAATTGTCTCTGCTAGGTGTCTCAGGACTCTGTCAGTACAGGTCAACCTAAGTTCTCCGCTTGTAATTATTTGACTGGCAAACAACTTCTGCTCCTATTTAATTCTCTAGCTTTGTGTTCTTGCATTATATTCTGCCATGGAAAATTTCCTCACTTTTCCCCAAACTCAACCATTCTATTCAGCCAATTTGGAAGGAGCTTTATTTAGTTACTTATTTATTAAATAGTTTATCTAGCATTTGTTGGAATTTCTATTCAAACTTTTTTAAGACTATTTGATCCACCATGTTAATGGAGATAAAGCCTTTAAAATATGTTTTCATATATAAAATCTCTCCTTCTACCAAAGTCCCAGTATACAGCAAATTCTGAAACATATGTAAAAATACATCCAATGCAGGTAATTGCACCATAATAGAAATCTTGGATTAAGAAAATATTCTCAGCAACATTTTGGGTCAGTACCTCATATTACATTTAAGAGGTAATTAAGTAGGAATTAAGTAATTTTTTTCAAGGTCCTGGAATATCAGAGCTTTGGTTATAACCTATTTCACTCAAATCCCAGCTCTGTACTATCTGTCCCTAAGTTTTAAACAAAATATTATGCATTTCAAACATAGCATCAACCTCTCAGCATGTCCACAGCTACATCTCAGATATTTCATTACTCCCAGGAAAATTATATCCTGAGTTCCTGTGTCTTACAATCCTCAGTCGTTATGCATCATCTCATACTGGTGAAACTTTCTGCTGCATGCAGAACCACAACTCTTTTTTCCATGTATGCCTACATGAAATACTGACGTTGTATGGAATTTATGAGCCAGAGTCAGACATTACTTACAGAGAAGGCAATTATAGGGTAAAAGTTCAAGAAGGCTGTTAAGGGTTAATCACAAGTGACTGTGACAGATATAGGAAAGTTTGTTAGATGAGACTGATGTGCTTAGGCTGTGTGTGTGTGTGTGTGTGTGTGTGTGTGTGTGTGTGTATCTGTGTTTTAACTATACACAAATTACCCAGTTTTCCTCCAAAGCAGAATAAAATCTCCTAACCATAAATATTATATTGAAACAACAACCCATCTTGGATTATTTTTATTGTTTTACTTCCCCCCCTAATGAACTATTTATGACAGGGTCAAGTTGCCATGGGTTATCAGTTAGAGCAACCGTATAAATTGGAAGAATTTGAAAAAGTTTGGATCTCAAAGAAACCAGAAAAAAATAATAAAAACACAACGGCATCAACTCCCTTTGGCACCACGTTGCATCAGGATCCTTGGATAACTTCTATTTATTTCATCTCTTTGACATCGCAATAGTCCAGAAGTGTCCGTGAGAAATTTGAAAGACTTCTCTAAGTCCAGAGATTTATAGAACCAACGTGGAAGCTCCAGTTAAATGCCAAACCTTCAGAAACTTAATCAATCCTTGCTGCAAATAGACCCAAGTCCCTGAATGTTGGCTCTGGGGAGATAGGAAAACAACAACAGCAACAACAGAATACATTCTGCCTCTCCATCTTAAGTTTGGGTGTGAAGAAAATTGAAACTACCCTCTGATATTGCCTTTCATGAAATTTAAATGTGAACTTACAGCATGAGTGCATTAAGAGAAAGAGAGGGGGCCAGAGAAAGAGAATTAGAACTGGCTTTTATTTGCTTGATTTTGTCCTTAGGTTGAAATTCCACGCAATTTATTCATTTGTTGCTTCATTCAAGGAAGAGTAAGTGGCAGTTGTCACCAGGTATTGCCTTAGGTACAGCAGTGACACAGAAGGAAAGCTGATCTCATGGAGCTTACGTTCTAGTAAGGAGGCAAGAAGCAATAAACAAGTGTAAAATTAGTTATACTTTTTATTTTTTGAAAAAGCTAGATAAGGGCATCTTATTGGAAATTACTTTGGAGTGGGTGGTCATACAGCCTCTTAAAGGAGAAGATGTTTAAGCTGATTGCTATCTAATAAAAAGATCCAAACCAAGTAAATACTTTATGCACAGAATATTTCAGCAGGAAAAAAAGGGAGAGCAAATCCCCAAGGGAGGAACGAGGTTGATGTGTGTGAAGGACATTAAGAAGGCAAGTATACCCGGAAAGTAACAGAAAGGAAGGCCGATACAAGATGAAGTCTGAGAGAGAGTTTAGGCTGGAATCCAGTAAGGCCTTGTAGGACATGGTGAGGATTTGAATTAAATCCAAGATGATGGGAAGCCATGGAAGAATTTCAAGCAGGGGACTGCTATTTAACCCTACCCTCCTCATTATTCCTGCAGGCCCAAGGGTATTGAAGATGTTTGGTGTATAAATTGCCAAAACAGTATCAACCCATCTTTAGTTTTATACCACATAAAGTTTGGCTCCCAAGGTATAATTTGTAAACTAAATGATATTATTCTTATACGGTGACCTGGGGAAAAGAAAATATTCAGTGTATCAATTTCAAGTGCCTGGATATGAGAAGAAAATCTAATGTACTCTAGCTGGAAAGATTACAGTGCATCTTGTAAATATTTCTCCAGTGTATAATTCCCTACTTGGATGAGTTTTTACCTTGAATCAAACCTCAGCCCATGATAGCCAACAGAAAATGGAATACAAATTATGAATTCTTTCAAAAATAAAGGAAAAATGCTATTCTGCAACAAATGCCGAGGTCTGTGCTCTATCATCGTTCTCTCATCCAGAGATCATCGTGGAATGACAGCTTTGCTAACACGGCATTTCTTGGTAAGGCCATGGACTGCTGAAAGGGAGCTATTAGGAAAACAAATGATTCTCTTTAGCTTCTTGGCGCTTGCATAGGTTTTATGCAGCTATGTTATACTGTAGCCTCCACTGATCTACAGGAACTCTTCAGAAATGTGTTAAAGACAAACCAGTGGCTGAAGTCACCTTTCTCTTGCAATATTAAAGATCAGCCAGAGTCATCGAATGTCACCTAGCCTGCTCTCATTTACCCAGCATCAAAAACTGACATTTTGATACATCTTCCCTTATTAATTAGAACCATTTATCCATAAAGTTTATATCATTGTGTTAAAATACTTGGCAGTCATGGAATGCATATGTTTATGATTCCTAATTTTTTTTTGTTTTAGATCATTCTTACTTAATAAACAAATTAAGGTATTTACATGCTAACAGAGGAAAAAGTAATCTCAGACTGTAGTAAGATTTACTCTAAAATTATCACATGACGTGGCTATTTTTTAAAATAAAAAAAAACAATATTCAGAATAATCTGTCTTCACAATTGGAGGATTTGAGAGAAAGAGAGAGAAATTAGTTATAACAGAGGCCAGGATTTATGAAATGGACCAGAAATAATAAGCTGCATTGAAGGCACACAAATTGTCTGTGACCAGCATACATTCTATTTATTCACACCTCTAACCAAGGCAATGATCCAGACCCGAGTAGGCATGGGTCACGCTGCGTGTAGTATTTAAGCCAAGTATGGTTTTTCTACACCTGAGAAGTTTCTCACAGGGTATTAGCAAACATTCCATGGGCATAGCAGCTGTTTATATTGGAAAATTTCTATTAAAAAGCAAACAAAATCCAGATTTTCTGATTTAGAATTTTCCACAGTGGAATCCGGGAATATAGCCTTTAGAACATACTTCCCTAGGTAATTCTAAGTCAGTCTTTCCCCAGGGATAACTAAACTTATCCTTCCCTAAAAATAAAAAAATAAAAAAAAAGAAAAGAAAGTTTTTCAACCAGATATTATTCTTTATCTTATCCTAAATATTTTGTCATCGGTGTTTTGCCCTATGTTTTGAGTAGTCTATTTTAGATTTCCTGAAAACAAAGTCCTTTTGGAATCTTATAAATATTCTCAAGATAAATCTTTCTTCCAGTTGCAATGTTTAGTGGTAATTGTTTTTAGACACCTTTAGAGATAAATAAAATTTAGAAAAAAAGTATAGTAGCACACAGACTGTCAACTGTGAGATGTGCCCACCCTCTTGCTTACTCTTGTTTTGTCTTTCTTACTTCTATTTTGTACTCAGAGGACTAAAACATATTTCGTACTCTAGGCCCTAAATTGAGGTGTAATGAATTGCAGACATTGTCTTCTCTAAGGATCTCAGCACATAATGATGTATGCTTCTGTCAGCCTCCAAGGTGCAGCAACATTTGTAGAAGATTTTTAAATGCTATTCTTGTCTAACTCACTGCCGAATGGGGTTTTAGCAAGCTTGCCATAGCCTTCAACTTTCTGCCTACTGAGGACTCCAAAACCTTCCATTTGGGCTCACCCAAACACAGCAGCAGGACCAACCATGCAAACCCATTTCCACTTGACAGCCAGAAATAACATACAATTTCACACAGTTAACTTTAGAATGTAATGCATGGGGCTCTTCCCAGATCCTTAGCACAGCATCTGTTCAGAGCTGGTCCATATGACATAGTCTGACAGTTTTTTATTACTTTTCCAAGAGAATCTCTTAATGATGTCAACTTCTCGGTCTTTTGAGAAGATAAGTGCCGTCTCTAATGTTAAGTGTTGGAATTTCTGGATCCGAATAGTGTTACCTAAGTGTCTATTACCAATTATATTTTGTAAGACATTCATTCAACAAATGTTTATTGAGGGTCTACCATTTGCTTGATGTTATGCTTATGACTAGGTGTAATGAGATGAAAAAAAAAATGCATTGTTTCTGCTTCCAAGCAGAACCGGTGGGAATCAGAATCAAAAAATATGGGAAGGGACCTAAAGTTCACTGTCTCCATCTTTGGCTTAACACCAAAGGTTCTTCAAGTTCATAAAGATCGGTCCCTGTCCTGAAGGTTGCAGTAATCCAGGAACAGAAAGGAGATTAAAGCGCATGGGTGCACTTTCTGTATACAGCTGACAACGAAATTTATTTAACTATCATTTAAATAGAAGTTTTTCTATTTTCATCCTTATGTCATATATTTTTTAAGACAAAAGACAAACTACTTGCAAATAAAAAAGGACATATAGAAGGAGATATGCGTTCTTTGTTTATGAACCAGAAGCTTAGTTACACACAAGAAAATTGCAGTTGTGTCTGTCTTCTGAGGCACTCACGATATTTTATAGATAGCATTCAAGCATTTCTTGCAATATGCCTGTGATGCATTATTACAAGATTACCTGTATTATGTACAGTATCTTTCCTCCTTGGACCTTGAAGGTGTCTTTTACAGAACCCAGCATAAAAGATGGTAATTCTCATAGTGCCCCAAGGAGATGGAAAAAATATATTAAAAACCATGGAAAGACCAAATTGCTATTGGTAGCTAGGGAAATAAGAGTCACTGAGAGTTAAGGGGCTACACAACAAGTATGGGGGGAGGGAATCTTTGTTCCCACTTCTTAAAGCAACAGACACCCCTACAACATACATATGCCTGTGTTCAAGGAGCCAAACAGAAAATGGAAGAGTAGAAGTAGTTAAGGGCAAAAAGAAACCCACATTGATTCAAAGCCTTTAGGAGTCAAGACAAGTAGAGAAAATGGGGATGCTCCATTGCTCTCACTCTTGTTCATTTAATAGTACTTCATAAACATGTTCAGTGCATTGTACCATGCTAGAAAATAGGATGCCAGAAATGAGGAAGACAGTTCCGGGTCTTCATATCTGCATGTCCACGTCCTACAGCAAGGACAAAAAGGAAAGAACAAGTGAAATCCATCAAGAAAGTAATGTCTTTCATTACTCAGTGTCCTCAGTGCCAGGCACATCGTCGGCGATTCAGTGAGTGTTTTTTATTTTTGTTTTTGTTTTTTAATAAATGAATGTGTTCTCTGAGGAAAGTTCCAAAGGATAGAAAGTTTAAGCTAAGCTGCTAAAGCCCTCTTGAACTTCTCCATTTGTACCAAGAGTTCAAATCGTTTTCACTCTATAGAGTTTTCCTATAATCTGATTGAAAGATACACACCCACCATTTTGTAAATAGGAGAATTAATTTTGAAAGACTTACTCAAATTCACACAAGAAGCAGAAAGGAGACTAGTCTCAACAACATGTTAGCATCACCCACAGCTTGGAGATTTCTATACTAGAAGAGATGATGGCAAATTAAATGTTCTGCTGTCGTATTTGTACATCTGCCCCTCCCTGAATCTTCAATAGAGCAGTGTTTCTTTATTATCAAAGACCAAAAATATTGCTGCCTGGGGTTATTGATACCTGTAGCTCTGCTCTTCCAGAAGAACCTTACCATCCATGCAGAGACCGAATGAACCACCACATTCCTTTTCTACTGAGGCAACCCAGTGAGCGTCTGATGAATCTTGGTGATATTTTATGCACTTAGACACTGTGAATTTTAATTGGTTTCCAAGTCTGCAGTCTCTTTTTAACATATAGTGGCTAGACACTATCTCTTCTTGCATTTTTTTCTTTCAGACATTTTCAAATTTACCTGACTTGGAGTTGCCATTGCAATTTAGAGTAAATCTCTTCTTCCTGAAACTGTTTTTATTTTTTTCAGAGATAAATATTAACTTTCTCATTTCCAAAGAGATACTATGTGACCATAGTATCTGAACTTCAAGAAAAATAGTATCTGCAGATATCACCATTCTTAAACATAACGGAAAATATCCCTAGTCACAAGGACGGAAATAAGTGTCTAAAGATCTGTCAAAATATTTGTTCAAAGACGACCTGTGGTCTAAAGAAATATTCAAGATTTATGTTTTGTGTAACTGGCTCTGTTAATGACCTCTGATTTTAAAGAAGTGAAAACAAATAACACGGGACGAAAGAAGATAGCAAACAGACTTAAGAGCAGTCAAAACTGATGTATCACCAGGATCAACTTAAAGGCTAAGGCAGCAAACATTCATGTTGGACTTCCTTTTTGAAAATATTAGTGGTAAAATTTGTGGCAATAACTCATGGAGGCAATTCATTTTTGTGGTGACTCATGCACAAATCATAAGTGAATGATATGTGAGATAGTTAATTTGATGAGTCAGCTGGACTGAATCCCAAGATAACTAGATAATTGGTTAAACGGTATTTCTGGTTGTGTCTGTTGGAGTGTTTCTGAAAGAAACTAGCATTTGAATAGGCAGACTGGGTAGAGGGGATTGTCCTCCCCAGTGTTAGTGGGCCTCACCCAACCTGTTGACGCCAGCATAGAACAAAAAGATGGAGGCAGATGAAATGTGCTGTCTGACTGTCAGTCTGGGACATCTGTCTTTTTCTGCTTGTTCCTTTCCTGGTCCTCAAGCCTTCAGACTCAGACTGGAATCTATACTATTAGCCCTCCAGCTCTCAGGCCTTTGAACTATACTAGAGGTTTACTTGGGCCTCCATCTTGCAGATGACAGATCATGGGGCCTCTCAGCCTTCATATTCACATGAGCCAATCCCTGAAAACAAATCTTTCTCTCTTACCAGTTCTGTTTCCTAAAACAATATAATTCAAGCTGTAAGAATCAACCTGTTTATGATTCATTTTTGAAAGATTATCTGGGAAATCAGGAGCTGCTAGCTAAACTTATAAGAACAACTCAAAACAATAATAAATGTAACATATAAATATGTTTAATAAGAGGTTGGAGATGCCCAATGACAAATTGCAATTCTATACATGAACAAATATAGAGGATGCTTGGTATGATGTCACTTATAATTTAAATATCAAATGACTGTGTCACAGAGATTCTAAAATAGACCATCTGTCCAAAAACAGAGACACCTGGTTAGAGCATACTCTTCTCCATTTCACAAGTAGGTATGTATGGAGCATTTACGTGATTAGAAGTATATTTTTTAAGCAGAGATGACATTTTTCAACAGAGTGTTAAATAAAAAAAGGATCATTTATTGGCATAGATTTAGGTGAGAGCACTGATGTGAAAAAATACAGACAAGAACACACACTGGGAATGAAAAGTCCATGTTTCCAAATATTATTTCTGAGGAAAGCTGAAGGAGGGCCTAGCAGTAAAACTAGAAGCCGTAGCCAATTTAAGATAAGGAATAGGCTACGTAGGGGTTTTGCATGGAAAAAAGGGAAGGAGAGATTTAAGGCAAGAAAGGGAGCAAAGAGAAGTAGAAGAAAAAGGTGTCAAGGAAACCAGCAGATAAAAGACCAGCTACTAACAATAAATTCCCCTCTGTAACTAAGACAAAGTGGGACAAGGTGAAATGACCATCCGGAAGGGGAGTTGGTGGAAACATGTCAATGGAAATGAGAGAAGATGAGACAAAGCTGATTGGTACGTTTTCACGGTGGTGAAAAGGGCTTTCAGATGAATGGGAAATGTAAGCGCCTTCCTGACATCAGTGACCATAAGCAGAGCCTACAGGTGGTCCTAAGGTTCACCTGTGTGCAGGGAGATGCCACCCTGGGGACTGAATGGTGGCAGCAGCTACACAGGCTTGTCCGTGGTTTCCTGACATCCAGCTATGGCCCTCTGTGTGTCTCCCTCATAGAGAGGGAGGTGGATCAGGGTTCAAGGGAGTTAGAGCCACACATTTCACAGTAACAGGATCACGGAGGTGTAATTGGCCCTCAGTGCACAGCACGTGTGTACTCCTAAATAGCAATCAAGATAACAGCATCCGTCACCCCCCAAAATTTTTCTTGGCTCATTGTAAGCAGCCCCACCACTGACTCATATCCCCCAATCCATGCTTTTCTAACTACATCTTATTTTGCATATTCTAAAATTTTATAAACGGAATCACACAGTCTGCACTCTCAGGTCTGGCTTCTTTCACTCAGGTTAATTGTTTCCAGATTATTCCTATTGTTGTATCAGTAGTTTATTCCATCCCATTTTTCCCGGTCACTCTAATTAGAGGCTTATTAATTTTATCGAGCTTCTGAGAGAACTAGCTTTTGTTTCATTGACTTTCCTCTATCGTTCTTCTGTTTTCTGTTTCATTGTTCCACCCTGATCCTTTTTTATTTCCTTTCTTCTGCTTCTTTGGCTGTCACTTGATCTTTCATTTGAGATAGATAGATATATATATATATATTTGTGATATATATATTATATATATTTGTGATATATATATTATATATATTTGTGTATATATGTGTATATATATATAATATATATATACAAATACAAATATATATATATATTTGTACAAATATATACATATATATTTGTACAAATATATACATATATATTTGTACAAATATAAATATTTGTATTAGAGGGAGAGAGAGCATGCAAGCAGGGGAGAAGTAGAGGGGCAGAGGAAGAGAGAATCCCAAGCAGCCTCCATACCCAACATGGAGCCCAAAGCAGGGCTGGATCTGATGACCCTGGGATCATGACCTGAGCTGAAACCAAGAGTTGGACGCTTAACCAACTAAACCACCCCTAAGATAGAATCTCAGTTCATTGATGTAAAACCTCTCTTTTTTTCTAATGCATGTGTTTAATGCTACAAATTTGCATTAAATACCGTTTTAGCTGCTTCAGTAAGTGTTGAGATGTTAGGTTTCCATTTTCATTCATTTCAAATAAATTCTTAATTCCTCTGTGGATTTCTTCTTTGGCCAATGGGTCATTTATAAGTATGTTACTTAGTTCTCAAATGTTGGGATACATTACAAATATTTTTTTCTATTACTGGTTTTTTAATTTAATTGCATTGAGATCAGGCATCATACTTGGCATGACTGAGTCCCTTCAAATTACTCAAGATTTGTTTTATGCCCCTTAGTGTACATTTGAAAATGTGTATTGTTGTGGTTGGTGGAATAGTCTGTAAGTATTGATTTGATAAGTTGGTTGATAGTAGTGTTTAAGTCCTTCATACACTTACTGAAGTCTTCTTATTCTATAGCTTTGGGGAAAAAGTCAGATTAAATCTTTTGCTCTAATTGAGATTTGTCTCTTTCTTCTGGCACTTGTCAGTTTGGGCTTCATTATTTTTGAAGCTCTGTTATCACATTCATAAGTGGTTGGGATTGTTACTTTCTTTTGAGGAACTGACCTTTATATCATTATTAAATGACTCTCTTTATCATTTGTAATATCCTTTGCTCTGACATCTACTTTATCTACTATCAAACTAGCCACTCCAGTTTTCTTCTGTTTAGCATATATTTTGTTTAGTAGTTTTTTGTTTGTTTGCTTGTTTTTCTGTCTTTTCCTTTTAAACTATTTGTGCCTCAGGGCACCTGGGTGGCTCAGTTGGTTAAACATCTGACTTCAGCTTAGGTCATGAGTTTGCAGTTCGTGGGGTTGGAGCCCCATGTCAGGCTCTGTGCTGACAGCTGGGAGCCTGGAGCCTGCTTTGGATGATCTCTCTCTCTCTCTCTCTCTCTCTCTCTCAAAAATAAATAAACATTAAAAAACATTTACACTGTTTGTGCCTGTATGGTTAAAGTGGGTTTCTTGGCAGCAACATGTAGTTAGGTCTTGCTTTTTGATGCAGTCTGACAAATTCTGCAACTTGATTGAGGTATTTAAACACTTTATTTTTCATATAATTATTGGTATCGCTGAATTGACGTCTACTCTCTCTAGTATCTCACTATTTCCTCATTCTATTGGTTCCTTATTCCCTTTTCACTCTTTTTTGTCTTTCTTTTATTTAATAGCATACTTCTTTAACATTTCTTTGTCGTTGTTTTTGGTGGTGGTGGTGGTGGTGGTGGTGGTGATGATGTTCACTTATCAGCATAATCCTTTGTTGTGTTATTTTAATGGTTACTTTGGGGCTTATAATACATGTCTCTAAGTTGTTACAGCCTACCTCCCAGTGATATTACACTACTTTGTGAATGGTGTAGTATAGTTTAGTGTGATAGAGTACAGAACAACATAGTTTTATTTCTCTTCTCCTGGCCTTCATGCTCTTATAGTCCTACATTTTCCTTTTACCTATGATGAATAAAAATTTAATAGTACTAGTTTTTAAAAGTTTTATAGAAAATGTTTTAATACTTATCCACGCAGTTACTGTCTTGTTAGTCTCCACTCATTTGTGAAAGCCAGGCTTTCATCTTGTGCCATTTTACTTTTGTTTGAAGGATTTTCTTTTAAAACTCTTATGGTGTGATAAAATCTTTCAGCTCTTGGGTGTCGGAAAAGGTTTTGTTGCACCTTCGTTATTCAGAACATTTTCACTGGTCAAAAAATCTGTATTAACAGTTTTTTGTTTGTTTTCCACTTTCATTACCCAAAGATGTTGCTACACTCTCTTCCCACTCGCACTGTTTCCAGTAAGAAATCTGTTGCCATCCCTGTTTCTGTTCCCCTGTATTGAATGTGCCCTCTTTGCTCCCCAGGTGCTTTTAAGATTTTCACTTTTTCCACAATTGGGGCACCTGGTGGCTCAGTTGGTTCCAACTTTGGCTAAGGTCATGATCTCACAGTTTGTGGGTTTGAGCCCCTTGTCAGGCTCTGTGCTGACAACTCAGAGCCTGGATCCTGCTTCAGATTCTGTGTCTCCCTCTCTCTCTCTCTCTCTGCCCCTCCCCTGGTTGTGCTCTCTCTCTCTCTCTCTCAAAAATAAATAAATATTAAAAAAATTTTTTTAAGATTTTCTCTTTTTCACCAGTTTTAAATAACGTGATTATAATGAGCATTGATCTGTGGGTTTATAATTTTAATCATATTTGGAAATTTTTCAGATATTGCTTATTGAGACTTATTCCTTTCTCTCCCGCTTTGGAGAGTCCAACTGCACATATATTTGGCCTCTTAAAGTGTCTCTGTGTTCAGTGATGCTTTATTCATTGTTTTTCATATCTTTTCTCTATGTATTTTAATTTTACATAGTGTCTGCTCCTATCTGTTAAAGTTCATTTGTTTTTTTCTTCTGATATTCTGAATGTCCACTGTTAATGCCATTAGAAGGTTTTTCATCTTTGATATCGCAGTTTTCTTCTCTAGAAATCCTATTTGGATCTTTTAAAAATTGCACACATCCCTTGTTAATGTGTCCAACCTTTCCTCTAGCTTCTTGAGAACATGGAATAGATTCATAATTACTGCTTAAATGTTTTTGTCCACTGATTTTGTCATGGGTCATTTCTGTGTCGGTTTTGATTGATGGTTTTTCTCTTCATTATACATAGTATTTTCTGCCTCTTTGCATGCCTGGTAATTTGTAATTGGATGCCAGATTTTGTATATTTTATTTTGTTGAAGAGCTAAATAGTTTTTGCATTCCTAATTTTCCTGTACTTTGTTTTGTGATGGTTAATTTACCTGAAAAGAATTTGATCCTTTCAGGTCTTGCTTTTAAGATGTGGGAGGTGGGCATCCAAACAGTATTGGTCCCATGTCAAATTACCTAATACTGAGGCCAGACACTCCTCAGTATTTTACCTAATATCCCTTGAATTATGAGGTTTTTGGTCTAGTTGTAAAGAGGCACTGATTGGATGCCCCTCCCTACACTGCAGTCTAGAAACTTCTTAGGAAACTAGGGCAATCAGAGGGCTTAACTCATCTTTTTGGGTTTTTTTTTCAAGGTCTCTGTCCTTTTTTGCCTAACATCCAGTTTCTTGAGTTTCATTGATTCATATATCTTATCCTGCTTATTAGTTGTTTCAAGTAGTAAGATTAATCTGGTCCTTCTTATTCTGCCTTGACCGGAACTGGCAGCCCTCCCCGAGAGCCATACTTTAAATTTCATTTTACTTCATTGAATTTTTTGAAAACAATTATTGACAAGATTTGGTATTTTTGCTACTATTTATAACATGCCCTTCATAATGAACTGTGACCCACTGTTACGTTTTGATGCCTGTGCCAAGGGAACATAAAGGGGGTGTTAAATTAAATATCCTCCTGAAAGGAAACACTTAGAAAGGTCAGGGATATCTCCACACAAGTAAACTTTCATATGGACATTAGTACTCTAAGACTGAGAACAGAATTCTGGAAGGTCAGGCTGGAATTTGTTGGAGGACTAATAATCTTTAAAGGCAGGGATGGATACCTTACCACCAAGGGAGGGCTTTGAGAGGGGGTTTCCTTGAATATATCTGGTGCTTTCCAACATATGTCAGCAACAGAGCTGACGTCACACAGCAGTCTTCCAATAAGGGCTGCTAGCACATGGGTAGAGTCTGTCATATGCATCATAAGACCTTCATGAAGACTGCTCAGCCCGTAGGGATCAGGGCTATCATGGAACTGTCACCTAGGAATGTAACCATAATACATCTAGCCAGTAGATTTTCCTTCTAGACAAGAATAGGTACGTGGATGTGTGACAGAACTTCATGCATTTTGCTCAAAAAGAACTGACTTAGGTGACAGAAGTACCCTTTACCTCCCCTAGTATGTCTTATCTGCTTCCTGGAATGCCAACATGATGAATAGTGTTGAAGCAGCCATCTTGGAACTTGCAGCAAACATGAGGCTATGCTGAGGACAACAGAGCAGAAACTAAAAGGAGCCATGTTTCTAACAACTCTGTAAAACTTCCATGCCAAGCCTGGATTCCCTATTCCTATACTTCATTTATGAAAATAAACCCCTACTATTATTTTTGTCTTTCTCTTTGGGCAGTTAAACCTATTCATAAAGGATTCAGAGTACAATCCAAGAAAATGTCAAGGGTACAAATGCTGGAAAAGTACACACAAGATACCAGAACACAATTGATGATGTCAGAACAGAGCCAAGGGGTGGCTAGGGTTCTATACCATGGTGACAAGATACCAAAATCTGGGCAAGTCGGAGATCTATTCCACTGTCCATGGAATAGTTTGGAATCCTAAGTGCAGAGGAGAGGATCATGAAAAGAGGGCAAGACAAACATTTTTGTGATCTGGCCACATAGGAGAAATTCTGATAAATATTAGTAATAGCCCTGCACTCCATTTAGAGACATGGAAGTTTTGCCCTTGAGACACAATTTAATCTGCTTTAAAAACTTTGATTTTCTGAATCCAATATATGAAATTCTGCATTTTAAATTAAAAAGAAATAAATAAACCCATCTTTCTTAAACTCATGATATTCATAGTGAAAAAGCAAATGAAAAGGGAAAATGGGAAATTATGTGAACAAAGCCAATTCACATCTGTACTTCTAGAGTGTAAATGAATGAAAATGTGTGTGTGTGTGTGTGTGTGTGTCTGTGTGTGTGTGTGTGTGTGTGTGTGTGTGTGTGTGTGTGTGTCTCAAAGTCAAAGTGGTATCAGAGGCATTAAGGAATGGTAAGAGTGGTCAGAAAATAGAAATAGAAAATGAACCCAACCTCCACATGTGAGGCAAAGCATGGGGTGTAATAAGGGAGCTCATTAATGGATTTGAAGCAGAGGAGTGGTATTTAGATGCCGAAGGGAATGGAAACAGGGAGAACAGTCATGGAGAATGGGAAGCTGAAAGCAACATTGAAAAGGGTCATGATGGGAGTAATGGCCTTGTTCATTGTGCTATTTAGATGGCCTCTTTCAAGGTATAGCATCCTCTTCTTCCAAGGTCATCTTTCGTCTCCAGTGGCAGGTGAACAGTAGCTAGCGAAAGCTGTGGGACTCATCATCTGCCCCAGCCAGATGTGTGTGCCTGGCCAGAGGAACAAGCACAACAGTAGGAGAACCCGAGATACCCCGTCGTCCTCAGAGAACAGCTTTCTGTATCCTCCAGGGCACAAACATGCCATAAAGATACACCTCGTAATCTGTGGTTTGCTCCTTTATCATAGGTCTTAGAAAAATGATTTGAGAAAAAAAAAAGTGGAAAGGATGTGTTATTTTAAAAAACAAAAAGAAGAGCCATTTTTTGTTTCTTTATCTAGAATTCCTCAACACCATATCCTTAATTCTCTAACCATTAAGCACTTAACAGCTGAAGAAAAGACACAGAGGCAAAACTAACTGGGGTACAAAAGGAAACAAATGAAACGTACTAATTATAGAGACCATGCACCATTCTGGATATTTTCTGAAGCTAATTGAACATCTTGAGCTTCAAAATTTGGCTACTAAAGATGCTAAAGGGAGAGAAGGAGAGTGAGCAAAAGAGCAGAGAAAACACACAGTCTCTCCCCATGAAATCACCCAGCAAATCCAATTTTATCAAATTAAAAGGAAAAGGAAAAGGCTGCTCAGGCATCCATTCAATACACTTTGGAACATCCCCGACACGGTTGGACTTCTAGACAATTGCAAGGTAGGGAAGAAAAAAGAAGTCATAGAAATGGAAAAATTTCAAATGTGAGCTGCAAATTATTGGTAAAGTGAAAAGGTGGAAAAGAATTTATCAAATTTTAATCTGAAAAGATGGAAAATTTAATTGATAATTTGTAGTCAGCTCATGGGACTATAACTGTCTGAAATATAATCATAATATACAGAAACTCTAAAAGTAGAATAGAGGAATATTATCCCTGATGTTTTAAACTTTTCTGAGCCTATAGAAGTTGAGCAAAAGGTAAAAAAATTCAATAGTAATCCATAGTTAAAGCTTCCTTGGTAGATAAAAATTATTGCTCTGGGCCATAAAAGCTAGGTTTTGGATAATAGAAGAGATTAGCTATGGAAATGCAGGAAACCATATTTTTCCCTTATGGTTAATTCTGCTTTTTACTGAAATGTTGGAAGAGAGACAGGATTCAGGAAACCAAAAGCCATATAATTACAGTAAATTATTACCCATGTCCTAGGCCCATAAATTAATTAAACATTCATGTTTGCCTTATTATAAAAACCCACTTTTGTTCTTAACATATATGATTCTTTTTTAAAAAACTAAATACAAGAATAAAAGGGCTTAGAATTACATTTAAAGGATTTTCACCTTCATGAAATATATCACTCTGTAGCCTAAATGGTAAATTGGAGAAAATTTTGCCTAACATAAAACCACTTCTGCTAATGTCCTTATTCTGTATTTCTTAATAAAACCAGGTACAATAGTCTGTGGTCATTTTGTACCATTCTCTTCCTCCAGAATTCTGGTTAAAGCATTAAGTTATTTTAACTCATTTTGATGGATTTGTTGCATTTGAATTACTACCCTCTATATCCCCAAGACTACACATAAATAGTAAATGACAACCAGGCATTGAGGGCAGGGAAAAAAAAAAAGCCATGCTCATAAATGCTCCTGTATTAAAATATCATTATCAGTAGGCTATGGAATGTAACCAGGGCAAGGAAGAGAGGTGCTACATCACATACCTTTTTTTCCTAATGAAGGTGAGGATTTTATGAGCTCTATGCTCCCTTTTCACCCCAAAGCACATAAGATTTAGAGGCCAATATGACATCAGCAATATTAGTATTGTTCTCTGCTACAGGCACAGAGTTTCATAGCTGGAAACCCAGGTGTGAGGGAAAGAGACACTTGAAAAAAAAACAAAACAAAACAACAACAACAAAAAACAAGGGAGCATCTCACTGAACAGCCAGATAAAGAGAAATGTGATTTGCAGGAAATGACTCAGCAACACTTTGTGTCATATTTTCTAAGCAGATCTGATCCTGCAACACTTGACATTTCCATCCAAGTCACTCCCTCTCAGGCCCACTTCCAATGTGGCTTCACTGGCAATCTCCATGTCTGATCTGGGGGCAGCCATTCCCACCATAGGGGAAGTGACCAGAGAGGATGACCAATGTGGAGAGCGATCCCAGGCGATCTCCCTCTCCTCACCAAGAACCAGGGAGCAATCACAAACACACTCACAACATTAGAGTCATAACTCTTTTTCTCTGAATTAGAGGCAGTAGAAGTTGGGATCATATTTTTGTTTGTTTTAAAAGGGACTTCAAGATGGGGTGCTAAGTAGTGTTTGTGGAGTTTCACTTGTGAGCACATTGAATTTCTCTGTCACTTGATCTTCGCTCCTGTTCATTGCTTTTCCTTCCTTAGCTTGACTCCATGCCAACCCCCCACTTTCTATGAAGGTAAGAATCAGGGAATCAGGCAGCAGTCACTTGTTCTACATTCTTGTGGATATCCAAGTGGCACCCTGTTGATCCTGTACACTGAATATTACATGATCCCGGGGCCATAATCTTTAAGACAAAACTGACATGAGTGAGCAAAGATAAGGCCTACAAAATCCTGGCGTTCTCTTCTCTTGATCTGACATCCACATGGTCTCCACGAAGTTTGCCAGTGGGTATATTTATTGCTATACGACATGAAGTGGATCCTTAGCCTCACCTTCGCTTCCTTCATAGTTCACACATACATTTTTGGGTTTGGTCACTCGAAATCATCTAGGTTTTTAGAAACACATATTTAGATTTTCTTAAATTTTAATATGCACAAGCATTCCTTTGTCTGCCTAAGTCTTCATATTTGCCAACATGTCATGGCAGATTTAAACACTGTCTGTGAACCTGAATGGTCTTACCATCTGGTGAGGAAAATACAACATGCCCCCAAACAATACTAACGCAGTGTGGAATATGATAAGTCCACAGAAAAGATCTGCCCGAAAAATGGTATTACAATAGAAAAGTGACTAATGTTGTGTCTGCTTGGAGGTTGAGGGAGTATGCAAAAAAGAAGGCACAGAAAGAAGAAAGTAACATCTGAGCGAGGTCAGTGGTTCTCAATCCCTGTTAAGGAGTTCTTAAAAGTTAATGACACTCATACTCCAGCCTCGGACTCAATTGGATTCCAATAAGCACAAAGTTACCGGTATACAACAGGTATGAATTACAACTGTTGTGTAATTTTTCATTTAATTTTTCATTTCAAATAAGATGAAAATATTTCTTCTCAAAACAAACTATGGCATTTCAGTATCTGTGGCCTTTCCAAATCAAAAGGATCTGCTCTCTTCTTTGAACCACTGGCTGAAATCAACCATAGCGCCATACCCCTGCAATGGCAAAATAGCAAAAAAAGAATGGCAGAGTAGTGAGTTTTTATACAAGCATTTTGAGGAACTAAAGAAAGTGTTTGTTTGGCAAGAAATACAGCCCCTTCCCTTTTTTTAGAAATGAAAATCCCAATAATAAAGCAAAGCGAATGCGTTGATTTAGGCAAACAACCGTATGTATTGAAATTTAAGTGAATTTAAATGTATGTGTTTTAAAAAAGATATCCAGTGATTTTATTTAACCAAATCAAATGGATTTGATGCACATTTGCTAGAAAATTGAATTCAAATATTTAGATATTTTTGTTTGGTTGCGAGAAGACACTGACAGACTGTAACAATCTACTACGTTTCAACACTAGATGTTAATGTCAGTGCAATCTAGCTAACTCATCTCCTTAGCACAGAGCACTGACATATATTTTTACAAATAAGTAGTAATATATGAAAGAAGAAACACTTAAAGCCTCCTTAGTTTAAGGAATCTGAAGCACTACATACTTTGAAAAGAGTTAGTAATATGTAAATAAAGACATAGCTGTGACCATTTAGGCTTTGCTGGGTAATTTGCTGGGTAATTTTCTGTTATCTTCCACAGATACAGCTCTATAGATATTTACTATCATATTGAGAGACATTTTAATCTCCCTGACCTGTTCGTTCTTTGTTTGAGAACAACTAGGGGGTGGAAATTGTTTTTATTTTTCCTCAAAAAGAAATCTCTGTCCCTGAAGACCTTGACACATCACAGCACATTATTTCCAGACCCAGGTCATATTTGAAGGAGTGTGTGGTACAGTAGAGCATCAACAAAAATAGGCTGAAGTTTCCCTAAATCCCAGTCACTGTAACTCTTGGTGACAGATTCACGCTGCTACTAATCAGTTTCACACCAGGGAGATACACATGGTGGAAACATGCAGATTGGGAACAGCACAGAAGTCGCTTGGAAAATGTCTGAAAACCAGAGCTTTCCAGCATCACCTCTCTATGCCAAAAACTCAAAAACATATGCTTTCCCCTTATTTTTTTGCTTTTTTTTTTTTTAATGTAGAAAAATTAGCTCCTGGTAGACTGTTGCCTGCTCAGAGACTTATATCACTGGTAATGGGATTGAGTTTTGCCATTTCTAAGGAGAGTTAGGAAAGAAACTTCATCAGTCTGTTTGCCTATTACCAAGGCAACTTAGAAACCATTCTCCACCTAGTTTTCTTTCTTTCTTTTTTTTTTTAAATAGTTTTCAGAGTTACAGTCAGGTACCTGAATTATTGCTATTACTGGCCTAAACTTAGGTTGCTATTTTCAGCTCATAATAAAGAGACGCAGGAAACAGGTAAAGTCTTAGATCTCAGCCAAATATGAAAGCTGGGACCACAGAATCACTGCACGTATATGGTATGAGTAACATGAAGAATTGAGCTCCTTTGTTGGTTTCATTTACATGAACAGAGATCTTTCAAACCCATTCATCAGAATTAAAATACGTATTTGGTATGAGTTTAATGTCTTAGATAATTGATAAAATGAGAAGTCTTACAGACTCAGTGTTTTTCGGGTGAATTTTCCATGGCATGGATGAGAAGTAGATCAGGTTCGCTTCTATGTATAATCACTGTCTGAAGATTCATTTTTCAAGGTAAGGGAAGACGAAAACTAAAATTACTGTCAAATGAACCTCCACAATACAAGGAAAATAGATTAAATAGCCACGATTCAATATTTTTGTCTGGATCCAACAATAAAACAGGAAATATGTGCCCCAGGATCAGTTACAGTCAAAATCATCTGGCTAAACTATCCCACTTAAAAAAGTAATGAAATGATAGGCAGATCTCGATTATTGGGTTTGATTTTACTATACTAATTGTTCCATCAGGTAGATCAACAATGGTTTAATTATCCTACCTAGGAAAGCGTACCAGAGTGCTGACAGGGGCTTACTAAAGAAATAATTTCATATATTTGTCGGGGAAATAGCAGGGACTTACCACATGAATAGTAGAAGAGAGATCAGTTTCTCTCCACCCACCATCAGCCTCCATGTGTGAGAATATACACTTGACCAGACAGTACAACTGACATGCAGGTTTGGGTATGATATAGTAGGAGTGTAGGGGTGCATAACTGTCTTCTTTCCATGTGACTTTCCCTGAGGCTTATAGTCCATGTTTGTGTCATGAAGATTATATTGGCTCTTTGGAGAATCAAGCCCCTAAAATTAGGGATACGTCGCTTTCCCTAACACCCCCAGAAGTTAACCCCCCTTATCAGAACACATGAGAGCATGTTGTTCTAACACCTCCCTCTGCTTCTCTTTTTGGAACCCGTGAGGTACTCTGGCTATACAAATCCCTGATTTTTTTCACTGTATTTTAAGGGTTGCCAATGTCATTCACCCTCCATTCCAGTCCCTTATCTTACCCATCTCCAAGTCCATCTGTCACCACTACAGGAAAGTACTCCCTAGATTTCATGGGAGCATCTTCAATTGGATACCCCTAGATAGTCTTTCTATATTAGCAAGCATTGGTTTTAATGCTCCTTGAGATTGAGTTTAAAGTAACAGCCAGTTACTTTATTTTTGTTTTATATCAATTTTAAAAAATGAATCCGCAAGGGGTGCCTGGACGGCTCAGTAGGTTGGGCATCCAACTTCGACTCAGATCATGATCTCACAGTCTGTGAGTTTGAGTCCCCGCATCGGGCTCTGTGCTGAACAGCCTGGGGCCTGGAACCTACTTCAGATTCTGTGTTTTCCTCTCTCTCTGTCCCTTCCCACCTCACTGTCTGTCTCTCTCAAAAATGAACATTAAAAAAAAATTTTTTTAATGAATCCACGAGATCAAAAATTACCTTGGCACATAGAATACTCAAGCAATTACTTTAAACAAAAATTAAAGTGTATCCTAAATTCTAGAAAGAAAATTGAGACACTCAAATCAGGAAATAATATCACTGTATCACCAAAGTGAAAATTGTGTTTTTTACTTAGTACAGAAGCATTGCATTTTATTTTACCAATTCCATGAGTGCACAAGATGTTCCTATATTGTATGCCAGAGTCTAGATAAGTACAAAGGGGTAAGATTTGTTTCAGGACTACTACTAATTTATAGCCTATTTTCAGAAATATCAATGGCCAAATCAGAGGAGTTCCTTTTATTCAGTAAATGTATTTTTGAAGAGCTATGCCATAAAATAGAACTTTAAATGGTGCCATAGGCCTGGCTTACTTTCTCTATTTAAAAGAATGGTGGGTGGGAAGATAGAGTAAATAGTTGAGTTTTTCCATTGTCCTTTCCACGTTCCCAACCCAACAGTGGATTCCGCGAGTACCATGTGAGAACCGGGATAGCTACATACAGGCCCTTTGAAAGATCAGCACTTTGTTTTATATCATTTTGTTTCTTTATTTGGTTTTACTGTACTTTAACTTTTTTGTGTGGTGAAGGCATCTTCTGCTACTTGCTGGGGGTTTCCAATAAATTATCTGAACATTTACTTAAATATGTTTCACTCCAAATTGTGTTACAGGCAGCTTGAGTAAGAAAAGCTTTGTGGCTGGGGCGCCTGGGTGGCGCAGTCGGTTAAGCGTCCGACTTCAGCCAGGTCACGATCTCGCGGTCCGTGAGTTCGAGCCCCGCGTCGGGCTCTGGGCTGATGGCTCAGAGCCTGGAGCCTGTTTCCGATTCTGTGTCTCCCTCTCTCTCTGCCCCTCCCCCGTTCATGCTCTGTCTCTCTCTGTCCCAAAAATAAATAAACGTTGAAAAAAAAAAAAGAAAAGCTTTGTGGCTCTGAAGTGTTAAAACACACAATAAAGTCTTGATTTGGGAATGGTATGTTTAGGGACATTGATCTTAAGTTCTGTTAATGGAAGTGTTATCTAAATCTCATTCATGTAATGAAAATTTCTCCAGCTGTTAAACCACTGAATCTTCTGTCACTTTGATATAGAGGTTAGACAACAAAATGGATTACCTTGTCCATCAAAATGTGCTAGAAGAGAATATCCTAGTCACATTTGGAAAAGGAATGACACTGAAATATGGGGTAAAGGTCATAAGGAATTTGAGGAATTCAGGAAAACACTAATCACTTGTGAAGGAGACAGAATAAGGGGAATTTGATGCTAAAGGTGCTGCTAGAACTTTTAAGAGAAAAACAGTGCAATGTTGAGCTTGAAAATACTCCAGTATGCTTTGTTGAATAGGAGATGGTAACCATAAATCCCGTGGGGGTTTTTTTTTCAGTATTCTTTTAGAAACATGTAAAGATTGTCTAGATTTAGAAACTGATCTGCCTAATTTCCACAACTGATGCCTGTGAGCTTCGTTTGATGTCCTATTTTGTTGTTGGTGTGGATCTCAACATTATTTAACTCTTGCTATATTTTGTTCTCATGACAGAAAAAATTTAAAATAAAAACAGATTGAAAGGACAGTCTTCTTTATAAACATTGTATGAAAAGACAGTCTTCCTTATAAACACTGTGTCTTAATGTTCCAGGAAATTAATTTTTACAGAAATATAAAATGTTAATTTTCTCTCCACACAAGAGGCTAAAATCATATATGGATATCATTGGCAGAATTTATTTAGGAGTCCTAGCAAATTTTAAAAATTCATGAGCTCTTGTTCAATTCCTTTTTTTTTTTAAGCTTAGAAAATGTTCTGGAATGATGAAGATACTTAACCAATACAGTACCTATTTAAAGTAGTCGAAAGGAAACCAGAAGTTCCCTGTCATATGTCATCAGAAACGTGCAAATTAAAACAACAACGAGATATCATTAAACACCTATTTAGAATGAGTAAAATCCAAAACACTGACAACACCAAATGCCGGCTAGGTTGTGGGAAATAGGAACTCTCATTCATTGTTGGTGGGAATGCAAAATGGTACATCCATTTTAGAAGATAGTTTGGGAACTTCTTATAAAACGAAGCTCCTACTCTTAGCATATGATCTATGAATTATACTCCTTGGTATTCATTCAAAAGAGCTGAATTCAAAAGAGCTGAAAACCTATGTCCATACAAAAACCTGCACACAGATGTTTATAGTAGCTTTACTCATAATCGCCAAAACTTGGAAGCACTCAAGATACTCTTCATAGGTGAATGGGTAAATAAACTCTGGTACATCCAGGCAGTGGAATGTTATTCAGCACTACAAGGAAGTGAGCTATCAAGGCACAAAAGGGTGTGGAAGAACCATAAATGCATATTACTAAGCAAAAGAAACCAGAAAGGAAAAGGTAGATACTGTACAGTTCCAACTATATAATACTTCGGAAAAGGCAAAACTATGGAGACAGTAAAAAGGTTGCCAGGAATTAGAGAGGTGGAGGAGGAAGGATTAGGCAGAGGACAGAGGATTGTTAAGACAGTGGAAATACTCTGTATGCCTTTTTAATGGCGGACACATGGCATTATACATTCGTCCAGTCTCACAGACTATTCAACGTCAAGAGTGAACTGTAATGTAAACTATGGACTTTGGGTGATGATGATGTGTCAATGTAGATTCAGCAATTGTAGCAAATGTGTCCCCCGGTACGGGAGGCTATACACGGGAGGTGTGGGGACGGGGGGATATAAGAAATCTCTGTATCTACCTCTCAATTTTACTGTGAACCTAAAACTGCTGGGAAAAAATAAAATCTTTAAATATTAAAAAAGGAAAAAAACACAACTATCTTCTCTGAAGGAAGAGGAAGCTTCCTCTCTTATATATGGAACTAACATGATCTGCTTCACAACCTCATCATATAAATATGGATGTAATCTCTTTTTAATTTGCAAATGGATTCTTGACTACTCGCCTCCGTTACTGGCAAAAGGTATGTTTTCTCCCCTGATACCTACCTCCCTGCATATCCAGACCTTTTAATTGTCCAAAAACCCTTAGGGATTTGCGTCATCCAAAGGAGGCCCATTCTTTTTATTCCAATTACAGGAATAGAAAGTGTTGGCTGAATTACCTACTCTGCGTTTGCTACTTCTAGCCAAATAGCATCACAACTTAAACCTGGTCCTTTCCCAGAGATACTCGCCCACTCCAGGGCACTGGTCCAGGTCCCCCACATGCACCATGGTGCACTACATTGTTGTCTAAAGTTGTTATCTTCTTTAGTTCACTCATTACATACTCAGTCATTTCTCCTCAAGTGGGACAATACATTTCATTTATTTTGCTCTAATTAACACCTATCGGTGTTATTGGGTGCCCGGGTGGCTTAGTCAGTTAAGCCTACACCTCTGGTTCAGGTCTTGATCTCGTGGTTCGTGAGTTCAAGCCCTGTGACAGCTCAGAGCATGGAGCCTGCTTCGGATTCTGTGTTTCCCTCTCTGTCTGCCTCTCCCCACCCCGCTGTGTGTCTCTCTCTCAAGAATAAGTAAACACTAAAAAAATTAAATATACAGATTTTTTATTTAATATATTTTAAACATATATATGTGTGTGTATATATATATATATATATATATATATATATATATATTAGTAAACGAGGTACAGTACTAAACAGGGGACACTACACTTTGTATTTTTATACAATGCTTGGAAGAATTTGCACTTTTGCAATAGGCATTTGTAGACAGGGAGAGAGTGAATATGACTATTTTAGTGTCAGTATGTGGCAATGACGACTTTAAAATACTTCTAGCAACCCTGTCGGGTGAGGGGATGGGCTAAATGGGTGATGGGCATTAAGGATACTTGTTGGGATGAGCACTGGGTATTATATGTAAGTGATGAATCACTAAATTCTACTCCTGAAACCATTATCACACTACATGTTAACTTAGATATAAATAAGTAAATACATAAATAAGTATAAAATACTTCTATTTCTTTCAATATTAGGACAAGCTAACACTAAAAGGCATTTTTTTAAAAATATGATGCATAAAGTAAATTAAATTCAAAACAATAATAATATCACAACCAAAAGTTGACAATTTATTGTGTTTAGAGACTCGGTGTGCTGTCCGACATAACCAGAAATAGCTCTCTTCCAGCAGACATAAAGTTTCTAGGTGCTTGTATTCATCTTCCCTCAGCCCAGACTCTCCCTTCTTCCTTTGTGAGATTTTCCTTAAGGCTCCCTGTATCCTTTCCTTTCCAAAAGACATTAATTATTATGATAATAATGCTTAGGGTCCATTCAACCAGGTCCACTAGGTCAGGATTTACAATTCTCAAATTTCTCAGATTGCAGGTAGCACTGCTGGAAAGTCTCTGGCCAACTTGGAGACGCAATGACAGACCTTCTGAGAAAGGGCTTGTGGCCAGCTATGGGCGTGGCGTCAACAGCCTGCCTTCAGCATCACATCCTTCAGGACCTGCCCGAAATGCAGAGAGCCATCTTGCTCAACATCACACCTTCCCGTGGCAGCCCACATTTGGAGCAAAGTCCAAGTAAAAAGGTAGGACCATTACAGATGATACAAAGGGGAAGTTTTGGTCCAGCACGCCTGCTGGGCTGGTGGAGACTTTGTCAGGCTGGCATAGAAGTTCACTTTCTTCTCGCCAGTCTTCCTTCCTTCCTCTTTCTATTACATGCATTCATTTCTAATAAATAACATCTCAACCCCATCGCCACCTCTGATTTTAAAGACTGTCTCTGTGCCAGTTTTGCTTTCTTTCATCCTAGAAAAGAACACCTGATGCATGTCAGTCCATCTCTTCCCTAGAACTGTCCATAAAAATGATTACTGTCATTGGAGACTCTCAATGACAGTAATCAGTGGGGACTCCCTCCTTCACTCATGAAAGGTTGCATATTTTGTCTTCCCTCCAGGAACCATTAGTCATATCTAAGAGAAGAAATTGAAATGACTCTCCTCTGAACACAATATGTGTGTTCCATACATGTTACCTCCCAACTATGAAGAGAAGTAGCTATCATAATTTCATTCAATTCTGTATCATCAGATACACCATTAAGTGTGATATAAAATGAATTCGTTTTGTGTCGACGGGTCACCACAGAAAAGAATGGAATAACTTAAAATCTATTACCAAAGTAGAAAATATTCTAACCTAGTCCTCAAACCATCTGTTGATAAAAAATAACTAACTTTTAACGAGTGCTTACTATAACCTATATGATTTACATGGTTTATGACATCTATTTCTGAAGCCCATGGAAATTAAGAAACTTGCCCAGGATTGTTCAGCTAATCAATGGCCCAGCTGGACTTAGTATCCTGGTATGACAGACTCCAAAGTTGAATCTCTTGACCATTTCTCTCTCAGTTCCTGAATTTGTCACTGGTCCCTTTCTTCTTCTCCTCCTCCCTCCCTTCTCTCTTGGGCTCTTTGAAATCAATGAAATAGTAACAAGAAGGAAGGAAGGGGAAAAGGAAGAGTCTGAACCTAGAGAAAATAAGCACACTGCCAAACCATACTTGGGTAGCCGACAATGGAATTATTCAATTCTTTAAACACAAACACACCTTCTGTCTCAGAGTAAGGGTAAATACTTAGATTTTCTTTTTTTATATAGTCTTCTTTTGTCCTCTTCAGGATTTTCTTTTTCTCGGATATCCTAAAATACTCTCCTGAACCGAACTTTAAAATGTTGTCAATCCAGTGTGTTTCAGAAAAGACTTCCTCAAAGACAGGTTGTTTGGCTTGAATTAGAGGGTGTCACAGTGGCCAGATGGAAAGCTCAATTTACATTTAATTTTGTTTTCACTGATTTATCAACTATTCCATTGACAAAGAGAGGTGTGACTTCATGGGGTGAGAAAATGCTATTTTCTGCTCATAGTTACATTAAAAAAATCAAACCACAGCATGTTCAAAGTTAGCATTTGACAAAGATTTTTAATCATGGTTGCCCATCTTCTGAACACCTTCTGCCCCCACTTCTAGTGGTTCAGGGAAGCTGATCTGCTTGTAATTCATTATGTGACAATATGCATGAGGAAGGAGAAGAAAAAAGGAAGGGAGGGAGGGAGGGAGGGAGGGAGGGAGGGAGGGAGGAAGGAAGGAAGGAAGGAAGGAAGGAAGGAAGGAAGGAAGGAAGGAAGGAAGGAAGGAAATCCTTCCTTTGGGTTTGTCCTGTCCTGTAGGGAGAGACAGTTCTGTAAATTGTGGTTAAATCTATGTAATAGTTTTTCTAATTCTGAATTACTTTTCTTGCTTTCCCATATTTCCCTAAATTGAGTAGGTTGGGGCAAGTCAAAACTGATACCAGGGGAAAAGGGAAAAATAACTTTAGTTTATAGAAAAACAAATAATTCTTTAGGAAAAAGTATACATTTGTTACACATCTGAGTAGGGTACCTGTTTAAGTTGCATTTAATTGGGTCCTAAAAGTTTTGATCATCACAATGTTGGAGGTTCTGGGATTTGGAAAAGGACTAAAATTCACTCAAAATGTGCTATATACTCACAGACAGATATAGTTATGTACCTTTCACAAATAAGGAAATTAATGGTGTTAAAGCATAAACACCTTGCCCACATCTTCACAGCCATTAAGTGATAGAATAAGGATTTGAACTTCAATCTCTTTGGTTTCAAAATCCACACTCTCTTCATTATATGGCACTGCCCCAATTGAACACATTTGTATGTTATCTAGTAAAAAGTGATGCAGATCATCTGGGGCCTCAGTTTACAACAGGAAACAGCAGGGTGTACCTAGAATCTGATTAGAACTTACTCAGAGGGATGCCTGGGTGGCTCAGTCAGTTAAGTGTTCAGTTCCCGATTTCAGCTGAGGTCATGATCTCACAGTTAGTGATTTTGAGCCCCACATCAGGCTCGTGGTGATGATGCAGAGCCTGCTTAGGATTCTCTCTCTCCCCATCCCCACCCCCTGCTTCTTAGTCATGCTGTCTGTTTCTCTCAAAATAAATAAATAAAACTTCTTTAAAAAAAAGGAACTTACTCAGAAATGAATGTCATATACTAAATAAATTCCCCATATCCTAATTCAGTTCTGAGTTATTCTTTAGATCTTTAATCTATCCCTATGAGAAAGTAGCATGTTTATTATAAATGCATAGGCTTTAGAAAATTGAATTCTAGAAATATAGTGGCAGCAGTAAAAATATAGATTCTGCATCTTCCTAGCCCCGGCATAGGTAGTAAAATTACACCTCTATCTATAGCCAACATTTAAACAGAAGTAGGTGCAAAGATACACAGAAGAACCACAAAATATGAGTGACTGGGAGAAGCCATCAATTCCCGGGATGTTAGCAACATCTGAATTAGGGGAAAGAGAAATGGAAAAATACTATATAGACCAGAAAATAGAGAAATCAATGAATTGCCATTGAATATTGCTGGAAAAAGAAGGCAGGCCAACCTGAGAATGGCAGTCAAAATGGGAGAGGATTTACCTTCTCCAGTGGCGGGTGACTGAGAACACCAGAGTGAAGTTTAGAGGGGCTGGAGTCATCGGACCGTGTATACTCCTGAAATTATCTTGTCAGGGGTTACCTCCAGGACAGGGACAAGAAACTGCTACAAGTTGGTTCATCACTGAAGCAGAATAAGGAAAAGAAAGGTAAAGAAAAAGAAAGGTCAAAACTAAAGTTGGGCTGGACCTGGAAACATTAGAAGAAGAAAAAAAAGTGCATATTTTTAAACACTATCTAAAAACAACAGAAGAGGGTACCTGTGAAATTGGAAATGTTACCTGAACTTTGAATCCAGCCTCCTACTAAATGTTAAGGACAACGAGGCGAGAGAGAGAGAGAGAGAGAGAGAGAGAGAGAGAGAGAGAGAGAAAGAAAGAAAGAAAGAAAGAAAGAAAGAAAGAAAGAAAGAAAGAAAGAAAAGAAAGAAAGAAAGAAAGAAGGGAGGGAAGGAAAGAGGGAGGGAGGGAGGGAGGAATTGGGGTAAAATCCCACACAAAGTTACCATAAGGAAATAGAGAACAAGGGGCAGTTACCTTCTTATCGATAATAAAAATATACCAAGGAGATATATTCAATAACAGAGCAAAATTATAATGTAGTAATTTAAAATTAGCTTTAAATATTTAAGAAAATAATCCATGATATGGAAGAAAAACACATATCAGAGTTAGAAATAATAACTAGAAATTAGGAAAAAAATATTAGAATTGAAGACTAAACTAGAAGGAATACAAGAGTGAAAAACACATCATAAAATTTTCTAAGATGAAAAGAGGATAAAAGAGGAAGAATATTTGGGGGGGGTGGTGCCTGGGTGGCCCAGTTGGTTAAGCAACTGACTCTTGATTTTGGCTCAGGTCATGATCTCACGTTTTGTGAGTTTGAGCCCCATGTCAGCCTCTGTGCTGACAGCATGGAGCCTTCTTGGGATCCTCTCTTCACCTCTCCACCACTCATGCTCTCTCTCTCTTTCTCTCTAAAAATAAATAAATAAATAAACATTTTAAAAAGGAAGAAAATTTTTAAAATTAAAAAGAAAGAGAATAGCATGGTCTACATCAGTGTGTACTGAATACAGGCAAAGAAGACCTAACCTACTGATGATGGAAGTCTCTGGAAAGCAAAACAAAACAACAACAACCAACACAATAATAATTCAAGAAAGCTTCCTGAAATTTAAAAATAAAAGGAAAAATCCTTTGTAACCTACACAAAAAGATCAATGATATGTAAGGGTTAGATCATTGTGTCCTCATTAGACTCTTTTATAGCAATTTTATTTCAGAAAAAACTTGGGTAAAATAATTAAAATAAGAAAGGAAAATGTGAACCACTACTTTTATATGAAGAATTACTGACCTCTAATTGTAAAAGGAACATATAATACACAATAATTCAAGAAGTATTTTTCCCTGAGAGCATTTTGTAGGGAATATATATTAGAGAACAAGCTTCAGACAGTCAAAAATCACAAAAGAAACCTGAACATAAGTACTAGTAGTCTATAGAATTACTTGTAGAAGTAGGACAAATTGGGAATCAAAAATGAAGGACCATACATTATAGTGGCTAGAGTATCAGATAGTACAGATACAATATAACCACTCAGTTATGATGGGGGAGAAGAAATGAGATATCAAATGAAAAATGCGTAACTCTTTTGAGTAGTCGTGGCAATGGTGACATAGTATTATTACTCCAAACCTTGTTTATGTAGAATGTGCGAAAAAGCGAATATTTGTATCACATTATAATTCTGTTATCTCTTATGCCCTGACAACTTATGATTCTTGGTGTCAAAAAATACAAACGTGGGGCGCCTGGGTGGCTCAGTCGGTTAAGTGTCCGACTTCGGCTCAGGTCATGATCTCGCGGTTCATGAGTTGAGTCCTGCGTCAGGCTCTATGCTGACAGCTCAGAGCCTGGAGCATGCTTTGGATTCTGTGTCTCCCTTTCTCTCTTCCCCTCCCTTGCTGCTCACGTTCTGTCTCTCTCTTGTCTCTCAAAAATGAATAAGTGTTAAAAACAAATACAGGTGTTATGTAGACAAAATTGAAATACCATTACTAAATCACAAGCTCCTTTAATTGTATCCTATCTCTGTACATTAAAAAGTCAGAAACAATTATCAACTGGTAGCAATTAGCATCTCTAGGCCCAGATTCTGATAGTGAAATACCATTTTCCATTCAAAGAAATAAGGTTGCTTGTATAAATGGATGATTCCAGGTACTTAGGAGAAAATAGACAAGAAAAGTCTGGAGCATCTTGTCATGCCAGAGAGCCAGGAGGTTATCAAAAACATCTAGCGTTATATCAAAAAGACTAGGGCCAAAGATTGAGAAATTTGAGCTTCAACAGGAATGAGAATTACAGTGGATCAAAACATACTGCATGTATTTAAAAACGGTAATTAAGAGGGAAGAGTCAGCATTTATTCCTACCTTTTTTATGCACAACACTACTGAGTAACCAAATCCTAGGTGAGTCAGCTTCTTCTTTCAAAATCATTTCAGCAAATAAGTGAAAAAGAAATGCCAGCAACTTAACCGTTTGCAACTTCCAATGAATTAATGTTAAGATGAAACAAGAGCAAAACCCAGATATCATGTGCCCTTTGGTGAAAACACTCCCTCTAAATTCTTGTCCGAGGGATCAAACCTGAGTCTGCTTACGCCTCTGGATCCAGATGCCAGTTAACAAACAACGCACAGAACAATGGTGTGGCATGACACCATGAGCGTGCAACTCCAGACAGCTTTAAACGCTACAGATGAAACGGTCTAGTTTATTCAGCAGGTAAGTTGTAAGGAAAAGAATGAGGATTCCATACGTCAAATATATACAAAACCTAAAAGGATATGAACATCTCTAGTATAGAGACACCCATTTGTCTGGGGAAGCCTCAACAAATGTAAGGAAGTGATTAACCTAAAAGGCAGGGCAGTGCTTACTTTTGGAGAGGAGGGTGGTTTCTGGAGCAGATGCCAAACTTCCATCTCCTGACCTGGATGGTGGCTACAGATGTGTTCACCTTCTAACAATCCGCTCAAGCGTTGAATTTCTTATGTTTTGTTTTCTGTAACCATCTTTTATCTCACTACAAAAAGATCTGTGAAAGAAACAGAGAACAACAGTTTTGGAATCGAGTAACTGTGAGTTGAAATTATGGCTCACCATGTACTATTTGTGAGACTGGCAAGTTCTTATCTGAGGCTTGGTTTCCTCCTCAATAAAATGTGAATAAACCCATCCTCTAGAACTGTCCTAAGAATCAAAGGCAATGATCTATACCCAGAGTCTGGCTACTCTGCTTTTTCTTTCTTTCCTTCCTCTCTCCACATGATTCTTAACTTGCTTTGACATTGTCTTTTCCCAACCACGTATTATGGATACTTGTGTTTAATAAGATAATAATATCAGATACTAGAATAAACTGCATGCTTCTGTAGGTCTATTCTAAATAGGCAGAATGTGTCTTTTCAAGTTGCAACAGAATCTAAAAGCAATGACTAGCGCCCTCGAGGAAGGGGCTGATTTCTATCCATGCGTCAAATCCCAGAGCACTTCATTACAGAACAGTGACTCTTAATTCGGGTTAAAAATAATAATGATGATTAATATTTTGTGGGGCAACAGGTAATAATTTTTTCATGATGGCATGTCATTTATCATTAAAACCATGTTCCTTTTATTGAGTAGGCACTCAATATATTGTTTTAAATGATTGGTTGTGTAGAGTTGACTTTAATAGCTTCTTAGTAATGACAGAAGCAATCCGATATATAAAGCAATGCCAGCATAATTGGGGGAGCTTTTCTGGAAGCGTTAGTTTCAAGTGGGATTATAAGAGGGGATGGTATGGCCCCGTGGTAGGAACCCCCGTCCGCATTCAGGAAACCCGAGCCCTCATCCAGATTTTATTTCTAACAACACGTGTCTGGTGTTGTGTGTACCATGTACTGGGCCAAGAACTTTCCGTTTACTAACATATTTAATCCTTGCAGTAACTCTGTGAAATGACTTAGGTCTCCTGTCCCAGAGAAATGGTAACTAGAAAAATAAAAGGCCATGTATCTAGTACACTGGGGAGCTGGGGATTCATAACCAATTTAGCCCGACTCTAAAATTCTTACACTTAACTAGGTGATCTCTGTAATCCCTTCCAGTGCTAACATTCTTTGATTTATGATATCTCTCCTCCAAATGAATTTTTCATGATCTGTTAACCCATCAATCCCCTTCAATGACACGTGTCTTCTTTGCTTAGCTTCGTCTCCTTCACCGGTATCAGCATCAGAAAGCCTCACTCAATCTAGGAACAAGGTCTCACCCACCATGCCACTGTCAATGGCGAATGAGAATTTGAGGGTCATGGTTGCTTTAGAGCCAGAGACCTTTCTCAAGCCCTCTTCTGTTTCTGGGAATCAAGCTCCTAGTGTTGAACTTGACTGTAATTCTTTACGCTGTTTGCTTAAAGGAAACGAAATACAAACTATGTTGCAGGAAGACGGACAACAATTACACTTTAAATTAGTCACAGGCTTATCAGCTCCTGCAACTCGTTGTAATGGAAAAATAACCCAGAGGACACTGTCATGTAATATTAGGATACCAGGCCTTGAGCGAGTGACATGTTTATATTGCATGACAGAACTGTTTCGTTTTCTTCATTATTTCCTGCATGGCACTTTTGAAGTTACCTAGAATTATTCTGTCCAGTTTACCAGAAGGTCTCATGTTTCTGCCTCCTATTATCTAATGAAATCCTTATTTCCTGGGGTCAGGTCCCTGTTACCACTTGCCTGAACTTCTAAAGTCTCCTAGGTGATAGCCCTTCTTTTGAACTAATGTGTCCCTAATCAATCCGTTATGGCCACTTCACCTCCTCCTGAGGAACAGCTCTGATGAAGTCACCTACCTCGTGTAAAAACACGTAAAGTTTCTCCTACTTATAGAAAAAAATCACGATGGTTAGTAGGCCTTCAGGTTAACTTTATCTGCCTTCAGACTCTCTTTTCAGTCTTGTTTTCTACTAATCATCTTAACATAACATAGGCCAAATTGGCCAAATCTCGGTTTTATTTTAAGGTCATATATATATGGTCATATATATATGGTCATATATATAAGGTCATATATATATGACCTTATATATATGACCTGACCTACTGTGCAATGTTCAATAAAGTCTTAATCCTGTGGCCTATCATATTTGATTAAATTGGTCCTGAATTTCAACCTAGAAGGTCTGGAAGCCATCAGAGACCCTCGACAGCAGGCACACAGTTAGGCAATGAGCCTAAAGAAAAGTGAGTACCATGATGTTCTTGACTGTAGCCAGGAGAGTCCACGAGTAGCAGGCAAATTCACTGGAAATTATTTCTGTCAACAAACTCTCCTGCCTTGGTCTGAGAAGAAAGACAAAAACAATTAGAAAAAATAGCATACCTTTTGGAGGGCATACAAAAAGAGAATATGGCTCTTTAAAGCCAGCTAGCAAAAGAGCTACAGAGTAATGGAAACATTCAACATTTTTCTAGGTCCTGGACCCTGTATAAACGGTTCTCCTGAACTTCATTTTGAGAAAGATAGCTCCCCACTTTCCCAAGTCTTACAGTCCACGTTTTATAGTTGTTTTTTTTTTCTCAAACCTTATTGGAAATACATGAGAACTTTGTGAAAGAAACACATCCACTTCCAAAGATTTAGGTAGATCTGGTTGCTTACCAACAACAGACGGGAATGATGCAGAAGGGAATTAATATGTCCTGGAAACACTTTGAGGATTTTGGAGAAGTGGAAAGTAAACGAATACTGCTATGAAGCCCCAAGCATGCTGCATCTTGAGCCTGACATGGCTTTAATAATGTATTACAGAAACATGGTGTCGGCTTAGAAGGAGCAACGGGGGGCATTTTATTAAGTGAGAAAAGAAGATTTATAGATAAGTCACTAAAGAAGAGTTATAGTGAATCATGCGTTTGCTAACAAAAGGTGTCGAGAACAATATTTTTTTCTCTGCTTCGTCAACATCTAATGCCCATTTATCTCTGTTACACGATTCATACATAGTCACCATCACTCTATAAATTCATCACCATGGATTGTAAAGCTTGAGACAAGGTCAGAAAGCTCACAAAAAGCGTCAGTAATCTAGCCCACGGAGGGTTGAGAAATGTTAATGGTGGTAACCTCATGCACAGGGGATCAGCCTCCATTACAAAAGTGACTGACCATCAGTCACTCTCTTGGTGGGTCATCCTAAAAAATGCCATGAGCTTGGGATGGTTAAAAAAAAAAAAAAAAAAAAAAAAAAAAAAAAAACACTGCACAGATCAGAGCTGCTGGGCCAGACCACAGCTGCTTCTGAAATTATGTGCTAGAACTTTGGCAAGAGTCAGTTCTCTTATGAACACGAAGACATAGTCCCAAGAGGACAAATACCAGAGTGGCATGCTGGCTGGCAGCCTGCTGTGGGCACCACGACAGCACTTAAGAATGAGCAGCCACTTGTCTTTGTTTCCTGTATTTGGTATGACAACCTTGAGACATTGCTCCGTTCCCTGTGACTTATTAAGTGTTGTCAAAAAGTGTTGTATAATAGTCTTTATTTTTTAGGACATTCTTCAAGAAAAACCATTGTGGCACCAGGAATGAGTTTCAGGGTTCACTTTTAGCTTTAATTTCCAAACAAAATAACTTCAAAACCCATTCCACATTTACTTCTAGAAACTTATTCTTTTCTCTAATCTTTGTTTTTTTTTTCAATATATGAAGTTTATTGTCAAATTGGTTTCCATACAACACCCAGTGCTCATCCCAAAAGGTGCCCTCCTCAATACCCATCACCCACCCTCCCCTCTCTAATCTTTCTTTGAATCTGGGTGTTTGGAAGTAGTGGATGTTCTATATTATATTATATTATATTATATTATATTATATTATATTATATTATATTATATCATATTATATCATATCATATTATATTATCTGGTCATCAATCTTCAGCTCGGTAACCTCTGGGTCTGTCACACGAGCTCCTCCTACGGTCTCATGTCCTGTCTTGCTCCAGACTGTGATCTTGGTCTCATGCCTATTTTAGGCAGAGAAAGATAAGGCTTACTCTAATTTTTAATGGTTGAAAATCACTCTTACTGAAGACTGAGACTGAAGGGGTGACGGAGAGGAAGGAAGAAGTAACAAAAGAGAATTAAATGCAACATCACGATAGGATAGGATATCAGCCATCACTTTTCCCAAAATTCATTGTTCATCTAGTGCCTCAGAAAGTCCCTTTGTGATGACTTTCCTCTTACCCTTGGAGTCTTTTTTTTTTATCTTTCCTATATCCAATCTCTCTGAATAACATTAACTTTTTCATCTCCCCTCTCCCTATCAGCTTTAATGCACCAAACACCAGTTTCCAGGCCTCACTCACTAAGATGGATATATCTTAACACCAAAATAATTTCTATACTCAAAAAAACAGTACATTTATATTAATTTTCAGAAAAGTTCTAGTATTGCCTTGTCCCAAAGCTCGCTTTTCTTTTTCTTACTTTTACCTCAGGTCCATTTATGTATTTTCTCCAAATCAAAATCTCTACAGAAAAGTGAATTCAGGTTTTCAAGTATCAGAAGACAAAGAAACAGCAGAGCCTTTGAAATAGATTTCATCCAGTTGTTTTAGGGTAAGTTCAAGAAATAGACAGAAGTCTGATCAAGGTGATTTCACTGCCGTCATCGTGAGTTCTTTAAGTGGCAGGAAAGTGACTTGATGAGAAAAAATGGAAAATCTATTTCTTCTTTTCCACAAAAAAATTTTCCAGGATGTTATGGCTTATTTCCCCTTCCCTATATATATATGTGGTCCAGTTTTGAAAATAAACCTTACTGAGGATATTGACTTCTTTATTCACTTAGCATATTTGGTGCACGTCTGTTACATGTCAAGCACCATGATTGGTGGGATATGATAGTAAAGTTACAGAGAAAGGCAGGGGTCATATCATTAAGAGCCCTATAAGACATGTTATCGACTTTGATCTTTATCCTGAAAACCATAGACAGACATTCAAAACTAGCATCAGAGAAGTAGGAGAGCAGAGGCATATTCATGCACTAATGCTGTGTCAAGAATGAATAGAATGAACAGGGACAAGAGCAGAATAGGCAAGAATAGATTCAGGAAGTACCAACAAATGCTACCAGAGTCCAATTAATGATAATTGAGACCTGGTGGAGATGAGAAATTGATAAAAAAAAGTTAGAGCTCCTGGTAAAGGATTGTTTACCTGTAAAGACTGATAAACAGGAATCATCTAGACCCTTGGTATTCTAGTTTCTGCACTTGAATAAATGGTGGAGCCTTCATGTTGAGCTTGAGGTATCACTGAGAATTCAAATTTTAAAACAGACTAGATAGATTCTGGAGCTTAGAAGAAATATGGAGTCAGATACATACATTTGAATGTTACAAGTATGTGATGGTATTGGAAGGCAGCACAAGATGAGATCACCCACAGAAAGAGACAACATAGGGTTACCTGGGTGGCTCAGTCAGTTAGGCATCTGACTCTTGGTTTGGGCTCAGGTCATGATCTCACAGTTCATGAGTTCAAGCCCCGCATCAGACTCTACTCTGACAGAATGGAGCCTGCTTGGGAGTCTCTCTTTCTCTCTCTCTCTCTCTCTCTCTCTCTGCCCCTCCCTGCATGTGCTTGCTCTCTCTCTCTCTCTGTCTCCCTCTCTCTTTCCAAATAAATAAATAAACTTTAAAAAAACTTAAAAATAAAAAGAGAGAATCTAGGAAAAGTGGAGAATTAAGAACTCCAGTTACTAAATGATGGCTGTGGATTGCATCTTGTACCTAGATTTGAGCCTGGTCCCTATTCAAGATTTTGGGTCTCTTTCCTAAAATATTTTGTTTTATTTTTAGACCTTTTTTTTTCTTCTAAAAATTAAGTCAGGTAAATTGTTCTTCTCTCAATATAAAGAAATATGTGTCCACTGACACATATTCTCTACTAAACCAAAAAGTCTTCTCTTTTCTGAGCAAACATCAGGTCATGTAATTTCTGTTGTATATTTTGAAGTATCTTGTATTGGGCTACCCACAAATTATATATTCTTTCTTCACTTCCATAGTGATAATAACATTTGTTTGATGTCAACTATAGCTAAACACTGCTCTGAGATTTTTGTCACATTGATCTTTTTTTTTTTTAAACAAGTTTGTTTTTTTTTTAATTTTTTTTTCAACGTTTATTTATTTTTGGGACAGAGAGAGACAGAGCATGAACGGGAGAGGGGCAGAGAGAGGGAGACACAGAATCGGAAATAAGCTCCAGGCTCTGAGCCATCAGCCCAGAGCCCGACGCGGGGCTCGAACTCACGGACCGCGAGATCGTGACCTGACTGAAGTCGGACGCTTAACCGACTGCGCCACCCAGGCGCCCCTGTCACATTGATCTTTAAAACACCATAGTGGTCATGGTCATCTCATGATGGATCCAGATATCAAGAAATAGAAAGCTTAAATAATTTTCCCAAGGCACAAACTGGTAGGTTGGAGAACAAAGATGCAAGTCCATGCCTGTTTAACCCCAATATTCCTCCTCCTTCGAATGTCTAGTATTGTCTCTCTCTCATCAAAATATATCCCCATTCCCATAACAGTTCTATATAGTCATTTTTTGTGAGTTATTTTTCATTTTTGTGAGTTATTTTACCTATAAATGCTGTTATGTCACTGGTTTCAGTACTTGGCCCTTTTTTCTTAAGTTTATATATTCTACTTGCATGACTCCTTCCTGAGAGAAAGGAAATAACACAACTGCAGCCCACTCTGGCCATCCTATTCCACTAAATAGGTGCAGTACTGAGAAGCACATGTGAAGTTCACAGACCCGAGGCACAGACTTGCCAAAAGGTGAAGACCCAGTCATAGAACTATAGAATGCCACGCCTACCATACATCATACCCCCCCGTTACTAAAGACCTATTTACAGTAGTTCCACTTGCACAAGATATAATCTCCGACTGTCAAGAAAAAATATGAGACATTCTAAAAGGCAAAAAACATATTTTAAAGAGTCAGAGCAAGCATTAGAACCAGACTTTGATATAGCAGATATTGAAACTATCAGACCAGGAATTTAAAATAACTATGATTAATATGCTAAGGATTTTAATGGATAAAGTAGACAACATGTAAGAAAAGATGTGAGCAAAAAGATGGAATTTCTAAGAAAGTACAGATAGGATGTGCTGGAGATCAAAAACACTACTGCAAATTTGAAGAATGCCTTTGTTGGGCTTAATAATAAACTGGACACAGCTGAGGGAAAAAAATCTCTAGGCTTGAGGATATCCCAAGAGAAGTCTCAAAAACAGAAAAGCAATGAGCAAAGATGGAAAAACAAAAAGGAACAGAATATCCAAGGACTGTAATGAGAATATGAGAGAGAAAGGAACAGAATAAATATTTGAAATTATGACTGAGAATCCCCCCAAACTAATGTCAGACACCAGTCTAAAAAATCAGGAAATTCAGTGAACACCAAACAGATAAGTGACAAAAACCTACATGTAAGCATATAATTTTCAAGCTATAGAAAATGAAAGGTGGAGAAAAAATATTGAAAGAAGCCAGAGGAAAAAAATGTCATACCTGTAGAGGAACAAAGATAAGAATTATATCCATCTTTTCTTCAGAAATCATGGATGCAAGAAGAGAATAAAGTGAAATACTTAAAGTGTTAAGAGAATAAACACCAACCCAGAATTCCATATCTTGCAAAATTATTCTTCAAAAGTGAAAGAGAAATGAAAATTTTCTCAGCAAATAAAAATTAAGGAAATTGTTGCCAGTAGACCTACCTTGCAACACATGTTAAAAGAACTTATTTAGAGAGAAGGAAAATGATATTGGTCAGAAACTGAGATCTACATAAAGAAAGGGAAAACAGGAAACAAACAAGTGAAAGTAAATAAAAATGTTTAATTGTCTTACTCCTAAAAGGTCTAACATATAGCAGTTTGTTCAAAATAATAACAGCAAAATTATATTCAATTACATATGATCTACATATCTTGTATGATGCAGTGAAAACAGTGCTTAGAGGGAAATTTATAGCATTGAATGCATATATTAGAAAGGAAGAAAGATCTAAAATCAATAATCTAGGGCGCCTGGGTGGCGCAGTCGGTTAAGCGTCCGACTTCAGCCAGGTCACGATCTCGCGGTCCGTGAGTTCGAGCCCCGCGTCGGGCTCTGGGCTGATGGCTCAGAGCCTGGAGCCTGTTTCTGATTCTGTGTCTCCCTCTCTCTCTGCCCCTCCCCCGTTCATGCTCTGTCTCTCTCTGTCCCAAAAATAAATAAACGTTGAAAAAAAAAATAAATAAAATAAAATCAATAATCTAAGCTTCCACATTGTAAAACTAGAGAAAAGAAGAGCAAATTAAATCCAACTGGGGAAAAAAAGAAATAATAAATGAAATTGAAAACAGGAAATCAATAGAGAAAATCAAAAAAGCAAAAGCTGGTTCTCTGAAAAGATCAATAAAATTGATAAGCCTCTAAGCTAAGAAAAAAAAAGAGAAGACACTCTCTCTAAATTACTAACATTAGAAATGAAAAGGGGGACATTGCTACAGATCCCATGGATTAAAAGGTTAATAAATACTATGGAAAACTCTATGATCACAAATTTGATAACTAGTATGAAATACACCAATCCCTTGAGAGACACAATTTGTCAAACTCTCAGAAGGAAATAGACGACATGAATAAGCCTGTAGCTATTAAAGAATTGAATCAATAATTAAAAATATTCAAAAACAGAAAAGACTAGTATCAGGTGGGTTCATTTGTGAGTACTACTAAATATTTAAGGGGAAAAAAAGCATACCAATAATCTACAATCACTTTCAGAAGAAAGAAACAGAGGTAGTACTTCTAATTCGTTCTGTGAGGCCACCATTACCCCAATACCAAAGCTAGACAAAGACATTACAAGAAAAGATATAGACCCAATATCTCTCATGAATATAGATGCAAAAATCCTCAGCCAAATATTAGCAAATTGAATCCAACAAGGTATAAAAAGAATTATACATAACAACCAAGTGGAATTTATCTCAGCTATGCAAGACTGCTTTATACATTCAAAAATCAAATAATGTTATCCATCATATCAGCAGACTAAAAAAGAAAAATCACATGCACATATCAATAAATGCCAAAAAGCATTCAACAGTATCCAACACCTATTATCAATAAAAAATATCAGTACACACTAAGAATAGAGGGGGAACTTCCTCAACTGGATTAAAAAAACAAAACAAAACCCTTAGAGTTAACGTCATACTTAATGGTGAGAAACCTGAAGCTTAACCACTAAGACCAGGTAAAAGGCAAGGATATCCCCTCTCGCTACTGGTTTTCAGCATTGGACTGGAAATCCTGACAAAGTAAAACAAGAAAATGAAATTAAAAGTATATAGGTTGGGAAAGAAGAAATGAACCTGGCTTTATTCATAGGCAACATGATTATATAAAAATCCAAAAGAATCAACAGTGAAAATCTTCTGGAACCAATATGCAATTAGAGCAAGGAATCAGGATACAAAGTTAATATACAAGAGTCAATCACTTTCCTATATTCCAATGATGAACAAGTGGAATTTGACATTAAAAATACAGTATCTTTTACAGTAGCACCTAAAAAATTAAAATAATTAGGTATAAATTGAAAATATGTATAAGATCTATATAATGAAAACTATAAAACTCAGATGAAAGAAAGTCAAGAAGTAAATAAATGGGGAGATATTCCATATGCATTAGTAGGAAGACTTAATATTGTCAAGATGTTCATTTTTTCAATTTAGTTTATACATCCAATATAAAACCGATCAAAATCACAGCAAGTTATTTTGTGGATATTGGCAAACTGATTGTAAAATTCATGTGGAGAGGCAAAAGACCCAGAATAATCACCACAAAGTTGGCAGACTGGCACTACCCAACTTCAAGAATGAGGCTGCAGTAATCAAGACTGTGTGATATTAGTGAAGGAATAGACAAGTAGATGAATGGAATAAAATAGAAAGTCCAGCTTGCATGGCTCAGTCAGTTAAGTATCTGACTCGTGATTTCAGCTCAGGTCATGATCTCACGGTCCGTGAGTTCAAGCCCCCATCGGTCTCTGAGCCTGCTTGAGATCCTCTTTTTCTCTCTCTCTGTCTCTGCCCCTCCCCAACTTGTGCTCTCACATGCATGCTCTTTCTCTCTCTCACTTAAAAAAAAACAAAAAAATGAAAGCCCAGAAATAAGTGAACGTAAATATAGTCAACTTCATGTTTGGCAAAGGAACAAAGACAATACAATAGAGAAAATTTAGTCTTTTCAACAAATGACTCTTCTGGTGAAACTGGATATCCACATTAAAAAAAAAGGAAACCTAGACACTGACCTTACACCCTTCACAAACATTACCTCAAAATGGATCAAAGACTTAAATGTAAGATACAAAACTATAAACCCCCTACAATGATCTTGGGTTTGGTGATGATTTTTTAGAAACAGAATCAAAGGCATGGTCCATGAAAGAAAGAATTAATAAGCTGGACTTTATTAAAATTTAAAATTCCTTCTCTGCAAAAGACATTATCAATAGAATTTAAAAAACACAAGGAGAAAAAAATTGCAAAAACCTATCTGATAAATAACTATTAGCCAAAATATACAAAGACCTCATAAAACTTAACAACAGAAAAGTGAACAACCCAATTAACAAATGCACTGAAGACCTTAACAGACACTTCCCCAAAGGAGATTTGCAACATATGAAAAAAGGTGCTCCACATCCTACGTCATCAGGGAAATAAATACAAACCAAAACAACGAGATACAACTACACACCTTGTAGAATGACCAAAATGCAGAACACTGACAACAAATGCTGGTAAGTATATGGAGCAATAGGAATCCTAATTCATTCCTAGTGGACATAAAAACATGGTACAGCCACTTTGCAAGAGAGTTTGGTGGTTTCTTACAAAACTAAACAAACTCTTACCCAGATGATCCAGCATTCAGGCTCCCTGGTATTTTTCAAAGGGAGTTGAAAATGTATGTCCGCACAAAAACGTGCATGTGGCTGTTTATAACAGCTTTATTCATAATCCAAAACTTGGTAACACCCAAGTGTCACCCGTAGGTGAATGGAGAGATAAATTACAGTACATCCAGAATATGGAATATTATTCAGTGCTAAAAGGAAGTGAACTATCAAGCCATGAAATGACATGGAAAAAAACTTAGATGCATATTATTAAGTGAAAGAAGCCAATCTAAAAAGGCTGTATACTATGTGATTCCAACTATATGACATTCTGGAAAAGGCAATTCAGTGGAGACATTAGAAAATTCAGTGGTTTCCAGAGAGAAGGAGGGATGAATAGTCAGAGCACAGATGATTTTTAGGGAGGTCAGACTACTCCATATGGTAATATTATGCTGTATACATGTCATTTTGAATTTGTCTGGCCCATAGAATGTACAGCACCAAGAGTGTACCTAACGTAAGCTATGGACGTAGGGCAATAATGGTAATGATGCTTCAGTGGAGGTTCATCAGTTGTAACAAATGTACCCCTCTGGTGGGAGATTTGATAATGGGGGAAGCTATTGCAGATGTGGGGACAGGGTATATATATGAAGTCTCTGTACCTATTCTCAATTTTGCCATGAACCTAAAACTACCCTAAAAACTAAAGTCTACTGAAAAGAAAATTTTCTTCCTCTAGAGTAACTCTTGGTACTACCATCTATATTAGGATTCTCTCTAATATACAGACATAGGTATACAAGATTTATATGCAAAATAGATTTATTATGAGGAACTGGCTTATACAGTTATCAGTGCTGAGAACTCCCACAGTCTGCCATCTGCAAGCTGGAGACCCAGGAAAGCTGGTATAGTCCCAGCCCCAAGCCAAAGATCTGAGGACCTGAGGAACCAGTGGCATTAGTTACAGTCCACATCTGAAGGTTGGAGACCAGAAACACCAAAGGTACAAGTCAGACTGACACAGGAGACCAATGCTCCAGCTTAACTGAGCAGAGAGAGTGAGTTCTCCTTTCATTCACCTTTTTGTTCTCTTTAACCTCTCAAGGACTTGGATAGTACCCACTACACTGGGGAGGGCAGTCTCCTTACTCAGTCATTCAAATGCTAATCTCATTCAGAAATATCCTTATAGACACACCCAGAAATAAATGTTTAGCCAATATCTGGGCACCCCATGGCCACATATAACAAAGATCTTTAAGAGCTGACTTCTCATTAGAAACCATATGATGATGTATTTAAGGTACTGAAAGGAAAATATCATCATTAAATAATTCTGTATCTGGAAGATTTTTTTCAAAAAGAAAGAAGAAAATAAGATATTCCCAGATAAATAAAAACTGACAGAATCAGTCACTAGCAGTCCTGGCCTACGAAAAAAATACTAGCAGGAGTAATTCTGCTGAAATAAAAGAAAACAAGAGAGTAAAATGAATCCACAAACAAATAAAGAGTACCAGTTTTAAAAAAAGCCTACATAGGTAAATATAAGGGAAAGAATAAATTCATTTTTATTTGTAACTCTCTTTTTCTCCTGTTTTAAAAAGTAGTAATCAAGACTGTGTGATATGGACATAAGGATAGACATACTGATCAATGGAATAAAATTGAGAATCTAAAATAAACCTTCACACTTACAGTCAAGTGTGATTTTCACTATAGATGCCAGGAAATATCAATGGGAGAAAGTAGTCTTTTCAAGCAATGGTGCTGGGACAGCTGGATAGCATATTCAAAACAGTGGAGTTGGAGTCTTACCTTACACTCTACACAATATGCTAATGTAATAATTAAGTCAAAATGGATCGAAACCTTAATGTTAGCACTAAGTCTGTAAACTCTAAGAAGAAAATATAGTTATAAACCTTGTGAACTTGGATAGACAACAGATTCTTAGATATGACACCAAAAGCACAAACAACAAAGGAAAAAACCAATACAATGGACTTCATCAAAATGAACAGCTTTTGTGCATTAAAGGACACTGTCAACAAAGTGAAAAGACAACCCACAGAATGGTAGAAAATATCTGCAAATCATGTGTTTGATAGAGTCTTGTATCCATAATGCATAAATAATTTTTGCAAATCAGTAATAAAAAGTACAAACAACCCAATTAAGAAATGGGCAAATGACTTGAATAGACATTTCTCAAAAAAAAGATATACAAATGGCCAACAAGCACATGAGAAGTTGCTCAACATCATTAGTCATTAGAAAAATACAAATCAAAACCACAATGGGATACCACCTCACATCCACTACAATGCTAATAATTCAAAACAAAACAAAACAAACAACAACAACAAAAACGAGTGTTGGTGAGGATGTGGAGAAATCAGAACTGTTATTACATTACAAGCAAAAATATAAAATGGTACAGCCATTGTGAACAACAGTTTGTTTGGGTCATAAGAAAGTTATCACAGGACCCAGCAATTCTGTTCCTAGGTATATAACCAGAATACTTCAAATGTATTCAAACAAAACTGGTACACAAATGTTCATAGCAACAATATTCATACTAGCCAAAAGGTGGAAGCAATGCAAATGCCCATCAACTGATGAATGGGTAACAAAATGTAATATATCCATATAATAGCATACTGCAAGCTTCCTTCTGACAATTCAAGAAATGAAATACTGATACAGGCCACAACACAGATGAACCTTGAAAACATACTTGTAAAAGAAGCTTTCTACAAAAGACCACATATGTGATTCCACTGATGGGAAATGCTGAAAATAAGTAAGTCTCAAGAGATAAAATGAAAATTAAATATTTCCAGGGACCAGGAGAAGAAGGGAATGGAGAGTGACTGCTAATTGAGTATAGAGTTTCTTTAAATATTATTAAATATTAAGTATTTAATGAACTTCAATATTATTGATGACTGCACAACTCTGCGAGCATACCCAAAACCACTGAACTGTGTACATTTTGAAAGGATGGATTTTATGGTATGCGAATTATAACTCAATAAATCTGTTATTTTAGAAAGGTATCAGTAATGTAAAAAACAAAGCAAAACAAAAAACTACATGCGAATTAGATTTTCAATCCCCTCAACAACAAATGCAGCAGGAAAATCTTCCTGCCATCTGTAAAGAAAAACCAATTTCCACGAAGATCACACCTTTCATATTTTGTCTTTTAAGACAAAAGAAGAGTTAGAGTAGTTGATATGGACAGTGAATAAGAAAATAAAATGAAAACATTCTGCTAAATGCAAGTCAAAAGAAAAAGTAACATCAGATGCTTTTTTTTAAAGAATGAAAACATTCTGCTTAATAAATGTAAAAAGGAAAATATTTTAGAGGATAGTACAATATCAAAATGGACCATCAACAGTTTTTTCAACAACATCAAATTGTTGGAAATCTGGCAAGAACCCATTACCCATTTCAGAAAATACTAGTAATGTATGGCAAAATATAACTGCGCCTGAGTACCCTTGAAAATGTATCATAATCTATGCCTGTTTAGCAGGTGAGACACCATCTGTATAGTGCTCATGTATCATTAACTGTCATGCTGTAATAAATTACACAATTAAACAGTTTTGCCCAATGTGTTTTTGCTAAAAAAATGAATTCTACTGATGATGCCTGAAGATGCTACAGGATTGATTTTGGCAGTCGCCCTCAATGTTGATGAACACAGGCATAAAACTGCCCCCAATCACCACACTATGGGCAGGCTGAGGTGAGCAAAACAAAAGCAAGGGCCAGTAAAGGAGATTGCACACTCCTCTCTGTATACAGGTGTGCAAATTTACAGTTTCCTTATTTTCCTGTATCAGCTCAACCTAGCATTCAGACCTGTGTTCTGACGTTAGCCCTATAAAAGCAACAGCACCGGGGCACCTGGGTGGCGCAGTCGGTTAAGCGTCCGACTTCAGCCAGGTCACGATCTCGCGGTCTGTGAGTTCGAGCCCCGCGTCAGGCTCTGGGCTGATGGCTCCGAGCCTGGAGCCTGTTTCCGATTCTGTGTCTCCCTCTCTCTCTGCCCCTCCCCCGTTCATGCTCTGTCTCTCTCTGTCCCAAAAATAAATAAAAAACGTTGAAAAAAAAAAATTTAAAAAAGCAACAGCACCAACAACTTAAACTTGACTACATGTTCATTTTACCACTACTGGATTTAAATCTGCTCGAGCATGGATTTCAATCCAGTTGTGCCAACATTCCTGCCTCTTGTCCACATCTCTTCTTGTTCACACTGCTCATTTCCAAATTGGTGGGTTAGAAGAAATCTGACTTAGCATTGTAGCATAGAGTTGGGTTTTCTGGTCTGAATACCATACCTCCACAGAGATAATCTTCCTGCCTAGTCCTGAGCATCTGACAGCATTTGCCTCTACTGCTGATATCCCAAATTCTCTGCCTTGTGGTCTGTTCTTTTAGAGGAAGCAATTTGCTATTATTGCCCTTGGGAAGTATAATGGTCTGTCTACACCACCCCCTACCACCACTGCCAGCACCAGCACTGACCTGGTCAACACTCACTGGCTCACCCTGGTATGGCTGGTTCTCTCAAAGTCAGCTACATACTACAACTTGTTCTATGTATGTTTGTGCTGCCCAGCTCACGGTCTCCACCATGGGGCCCCCTTGTTCCTTTCCCCTCTCTAGAGAAACAGCCTAAAAAAACACACAGGCACCAAAATTCTCATCTATCTATGTTCTTTGTTTCTCTTGCGTGGGTTTCTTGGCTGGAGTAGGAGGGTAAAAGATCTAGAGAACATAGGATATTTTTGTGTCTTTCTGTTCTGCAGAAACCAAGAAGCTCATGATGGTGAGCAGTGCTGTCCCAGGCCCTCTATGCCTACATGCAGCATGCCACCTGTTCTGATCTAGCACAGCTGTCACAATTTAGCAAGGGGACTTCCAGAAAGTAATCTCATCCAAGATATCCCCATTGAAATCACTCAATTGACTTGGATTATTTCTCCCTATCTGAAAGGGTAGAAGGAGCTCTCAATGAGGCCAAATAATGGAAGAAGAAACACACATAAAGGAAACTAAAATATCTCATAGTTTAACAGAAAATTATGACATACTACTTTTTTAATGTTTATTTATTTTTGAGATGGGGGTGCAGGGTGGAAGAGAAAGAGGGAGACACAGAATCCATAGCAGGCTTCAGGCTCTGAGCTGTCAGCACAGAGCCCGATGCAGGGCTCCGTGAGATCATGACCTGAGCTGAAGTCGCATGCTTAACCGACTGAGCCACCCATGTGCCCCAAATTATGACATATTCTGTTACAAGTATCACCCAACATTGATGTTATTATTGTCATCATTTGTTTTATTACTCTTATTATTTTCTTCCACCTCTTTCCCAACATGGCAGTTGTTGGGATGATAGCAGAGACTCAGAGAAGAAGCCATCAGCTCCCAGTATCACAGGCTGAGGAAGGCCTGGGCCCTCCTTTGCCCCTCCCTCCAGGAAAACCTAGATGGAGAGAGCCAGGACATTAAGCTCCACACAGGCACTGAAAAAATAACCCCATTAGAAGAGTAAGTTAAAAGAGTAACACTTGACTTACCTAAAGGTCACATTTTGAATGTAGATAAAGTAGGGGGGCAGGGAAGCCTGCATGTGAAAAAAAAGTATTATAGAGCCTACAAATTCTGCTCATAAGACAAATTGAAGGTTACCTGAGACGAGGATTTTCAGTTACTCACAATATAAGATGTTCTGTCTGCTAATTTTTCCCAAGGTTTACAGAGGACAGTGGCATACAGGTCTTTATTTCTCTTGGAACCCTCAAGTCGCCAACGCAGCAAATGAAATATATTAAGTATTTACTAAACTTCTGTTGCTTTGGTTTTAAGTGAAAAGAATTGAACTTAGCTGATAAAAACTGGCAAATTACAAGTAATCATAGAAAGGGATAGAAGAAACAGGAAAATCATTAGCGGGAGACATTTCGCCTGAAGCCTTTTAATGTTTGAGGAAACATCTTCATGGACGATAACTGCTATATTATAGGACTGAACAATAATTCACATTCATAACGATAATTCTGAGTTGCCAAGAAAAAGCATAATTATGACCAAAATTCTAAAAGTCAAGAGTGCAGACAGAGTTTTGAAAGTTTTTGTGGTTGTTATCATTTCTTTGTTAAATATGCAATGGTTGAAAATAAGAAGGTTCAGTTTCTGGAAGTCATGTTTTAGCTCTCTGGAAATTTTATTTATGTGTGACAGTTCATTCTCTGAATACACTAGACAGACAAAATCCTATAACACTTATCTGGAAGGCAATGCTAATAAAAGTGGGAAATATTATTCTGGAGAAACTCCCATTCATAAGAACCCTGACAACAATAGATCCCGAGACATTTAAATAAGCCAACTACTTTAAATAAGCAATATTTTCTCATTTGTTCCTAATGAAGTAAAATTCTGGTAGTTACATGTCTAGGGGAAAAAAATGTTCCTTTGATGTGACCACATTTGGCAAATAAAGCTAGAGCACTCTGATGCAAAGAGGAAGATGAATTACAGGGTTGAGTTGTGCTTTTAACAGACTAGAATATTTGGAAGGTAAGTTCTAATGAGAAATACAAAGGATATATTACATACAAACTATACAGGATTGTTTTTAAATTATCAGTACATTGATCAGTAGACTCAGAAATGAACCAGAATTTAACTGTGATCAACTGAAATGTACATGAAATGAAAAAAAAACAAAAAAAAACTGGGGGTTTTTCCTAAGATGATTATTACAATTTAGCTTTATTTACATATTAATTATTTTAATCCATTTAGTTCATTTGACGCTGTCCTGTGATAGGCACTGTGTGTCGTGTTGCATATAAACAAGTCGACAAGCTGTAGCCTGTGGCCACTGACTACACAAAGATATAGAATGTCTGGCTGTTCCAATGACACTATTTTTACAGGTTCCCTGGAGTCAAAAGTACAGGAGAGACTCCATGAGAAGATTTTGGAGTTTTTAGTTAAGTTTCTTTTTTTATTTTTTAAGTTTACTTATTTGTTTTGAGAGACAGAGTGTGAGTGGGGGGAGGGACAGAGAGAGAGAGAGAGAGAGAGAGAATCCCAAGCAATTGACAGTACAGGGCCTGACGCAGGACGTGAACTCACAAACCATGAGATCATGACCTGAGCCGAAGTTGTTTGCTTAACCAACTGAGCCATACAGATACCCCTAGTTAAGTTTCTTAACAACTTGGACTATGGTCCAAATAAAGGGAAATTATCAATCCTTCAAATCAGTCCATGGGACAACACCCTAGTCAGTCCTTCAGGTCTCCCAAAGTTAATATTATTTCTTCTTCCCACACAGCTTTGTTCCTTGTTTTCTGCTTGGCAAAAGTGACTAATCCTTCAAGGCTTGAATCAGCTATAACCTTTTCTCTGAAGCCCTCTCTAAAATTCCCTTTATCAGGACTAATCATGTCATAATGTGCCTCCTTACAGCATTCCACACATGCCTTCTTTATTAAAGCACTTAAGAGGTTGCAGTGATTGGTTATTAGTTTATGTTCCATATGAGTTCATGGAAGTTAACAACAACGTCTTATTCATTTCTGTATCACCATCTTCCAGAATTAGTCCAGCTTACAAGAGATTCTCAATAGTCTTGGATTGCTCATAAGAATGGACCCTGGACCAGGGAGCATAAGGGTCTGCTCAAGTAAGGAAGCTCAAATTTCCTTCCCAAGGATGTTCCTAAAAAGAGCTGATAAGCACCGAGCACTCCATCAGGGAGGAATGAACAAAGGCTTGATTCTCCTTAACAGGTATTCAAGGGCTATTTTGCCACTGAAGTGCCCATAGAAGACCCATAGAAAACCTCAATATATGATGGATGTAAGACAGGAAGAGCTATTCAGCACTGACTCTCTGGGCTGGGAGCGAGAGAAGCTCTGAACCTTGAGGAGTGAGAAATGGCCTAGAGGGATCCACAGGAGGGTAGTCTGGTTGAGGGAAGGAGCTTTATTCCCAAGTTCCACTGCACTGTATTTGTGTTAGCAGCATAAAGACAAACACCACCATTGTGGTCAGCTTAAAAAAAAAAAAAAAATTAAACCTGTTTACAATCCTCTTTTAGTGATATATTTTTTAAGTGATAGAGCAGATTATTTACCTCTCAAAGACTCATTTTTCTCACTTAGAAATGCTGATGATTTTCTTACATGATTTTTTGTAAAGATTAAATTAATATATATGAATGTTCTTGGCACTCACTCATCGTAATTATGCAGTGAATGTTGGTTGGATATGAGTAATTTGGCAAGGGTGAGAATTTGTTTTAATCATTGCCTGGAGGCCTGGTTGACACAGAAGAACCTGAAACCTAACTAAACATTTAAAACGCTTCCTGAGACCTTGAAACAAACCCCTCCCATCCGTATAGGGGGAGTGATCGGGTCTTCCGCAGTTAGGTTTGACTCCACCAAGGATGAAAGTCAGAGCTGGGAGCAATCCTGAAGATGATTCACTGATGCTAACCAATCTTTTGTTTAAATATCATACGATTAAAGAAACACTTACTGAGAGCTTTGCGGTTCTTTGCAATGAACTATGATCACCACTTTACTATAATGAGACTACCCAGCCATGTCTCCTTTCTATTTCTTCTGTTGTTGGAAATCTTCCTAAAATACGCTAGTCTTCTTTTCTGCCTTAGAAGATGCTGTCCTGCAAATATAATTGAATCTTTCTATGATGAGTGAGCATCTTGTACTGCCTTGGGGGGATCGTTCTGTGTCTCCAGAATTGCAGTATAGCGTTGTAGTTATAAAGAATAAAGAAGATTGGTCTGTGGCTATTTGACCTCGGGACATACCTTGATAGTCTTTTGAAAAAAGAAAATCCTTTCTTCCAGCTTATTTTCTTGTGAATTTCCTCTTTACTAAAATTAAGCACAGAAGAAACACAATCCTAGTTAATTGAAGCTTTATTGGATTCCCATTGATGGGCGGTGTAATGTACCTTATTTTGGAATAATAGCTTTGGGATGGGAATGTGGGAAATGGTCTTGCAAATGCACCCCTGGGTTCTTTATCAGAGGGAGGAATTTCATATAAACATTTTCTATTAACTGTTAAAGGCTTGGAAACACTTAGGGAGTTGCTGGAGAGTTTTGACGACCAGCTTTCTCAAACGTATTGATAAATGCCTGTGTCTTTCATAAGGGGCTGGCATCGTTTCCTTGTTCTTCTGAAAATCTTTGATTCAGAATATGAAACTGCCAGGCCATGCTTCATTTATCTCAGCCTATTGTCTACAAAGTGTGACTTGATAATTGGAAAGCCCTTGATCTTTAATGATTACTCTAATGCCTTCATGTGCTTCTCACAGCCCCTCTGAGCCACACAGCAGGCCAGAAAGCATTAAGTATAAGCAGCAGGGCTATTTTAATAGAAATGCTTTGCTACAGTGGTTTTGTAATGTGAACACATTTTTACTTTAAAAACGAGGCTGTTCAAAATGATTGCTTTTGCCTCAAAATGAATCCAGGATGTCCAATGTCTTTACAGTAGGAAATGTCCAAGTGTAGGTGCTGCAATTAGTAAATAAAGTCCAGAGTCTCTGCCATAGGGACAGGTAACCACCGAATTGATTGATTAATTGATTGATGATTTGCTACACAGAATCTAGATAAGCGGGTTAGAAACTACATTAACTTGAAGCCCTGCTTCCCTACCTCACCCTCCTCATGAATCATTTAGTTTGCTGATGGTTATGTGCTTGATTAAATTATGCACTTGATTAAATGATATTCTCTAGGTCTAAAGTTTTACTACAGAAGCGTCTAACTTGCTTGAATGCGACTTACCCTAACGAAATGAAGGCTCTGATCTCTGCTGTCACTCACTTACATACAATCCAATAGTGCTCCTTCTCTGTCTTTCACTGGCATTGCAAAAGGTTCCTCTATACTTCAAATTCCACTGAACAGGATTTCACCTTCTACCACCTTTCACTCTTGCCTCAAAAGGGGAATGCATTTAACTCACATACCTGGAATCAGGGTTATTCTTTTGGATCCTTGATTTCCCCCAAGGTAGGCCTGGCCTAAATTCCTTCTCCTATAAGCTCAGAGGGAGCTCACACAAAAGGCTGATTATGTCCGCACTTATACACGCTCCTTCACAAGCGTCACACACCAGGAGGACATCCCAGTTAGAGAGGTGGAAATCTGACCCACTTTGCAATCCACTTCTTTGTGACTCGATGCATTAGCATACCCAAGTGAGCTTGAAAGATCTGGGATGTCCTACAATGGCCCCCAAACCCCTTCCTTCCTTAGTCCCTCACAAGTAGGATGTCATGGTGGGTGACTTCCCACATTCCCAGAGCAATCAAAACTAATTAGGAGTTCCTTTGATGTGCTGTTGAAATTCTAGATTTTCCGACTATTCTCCACCTCATAAAATAGACACAATGGGGAAAAGTAGCATTCTTTAGATTTTCAGGCCACTCTTTTCAGAGTTGAGGATAGTCAACAGTTGTATGAAAAATTGCCTTCATTTATAAAAGGAGTAGGCTTACAATTCAGAATCAAAGCTAAGGTTATCAGAGCAGGAAAAGGCACTCCTCCTTTGGTCAGACTTCACTCACTCTCCTAGATCCTGAGTTGACAAAAGCACTCTTTGAGATTTTTATGAGGAAACCTGAAAATTCACAGGAAAATTAAAAGAGAATTAATTGCCAAGTGTAAGAATTACAATGCAAATTTGGCCTTCAAGGTAGCCCGGGGCAGTGATTCTCAAAGTGTAACCTTCAATCATAAGCCTTACCATTACCTGGGAACTGGTTGCAGGCCCCGTACCCTAGATGTTTTTTAAGATGTTTTTAAGTGTTATTTACTTATTTATTTAAGGAAAGAGAGAGTGAGTGGGGGAGAGGCAAAAAGGGGGTGGGGGGGTGGTGAAGGGACAGGATCCCAAGGGAGCTCTGTGCTGACAGCAGAGACTCTGACATGGGACTCGAACCATGAGATCATGACCTGAGCTGAGGTTGCACACTTAACCGATTGAGACACCCAGGCGCGCCCCTGTACCCCTTGATTTTTATGTGCTGGAGGTCAAGCCTAGCAATCTGCTGGAGGTCAAGCCTAGTCAAACACAGACTGCTGGCAAATTCTCCAGGTGATTCCAACTATGCAAAGTTACAAAACCACTGCCTTTGTGAAAATGCCTTGCATTGTTCTATAGCAAAGCTACTCATTTAGCTCTGGGGAAAACTGTCAGGATGCTTAGCTCCCTTAAGTGCACTAGTGGGAAGATTCAAAGAGGCATCCTCTAACAGGTGAATTGTTTGCAAGCTGTTGCCTTAAAGGGAAGGAGGGGGAGGACATTTAGGAAATGAAGTTCAGTGTTTACAAGTAGGAGTAACCGAAATTTTAGAGCCATTCTTTTCTATAAGAAGGATGAAAATAAGGTAGATAGAGATAACCACATATTTGGAATGAAACTGAATACATCCTTCACATTAGGGTTTACCATAGCTATGCACAATTTCTTCCAGAAGAGAAAGGTGGAAGAATGGTGAGCCACATAAGAAAATACGTGTTTTTCTTTGAAATGTCCTTACTAAGAATTTCACCCTGTAGAGTGATCCAGAAATGATTCCAGTGTGGGGAAAGTTTAATCCACCTCAGAAGTCTCTTCAGTGTTGTAATAGAGCCAAGAGAATATGCTGGCTTTAGCCCGAGCCCATGAAGCAGAATTTCTAAGAAGTTATTTTATGTCTTAGAACCTCAGATTCTTCCTTGAATTCATTTCGTCTGGTGAAAAGCACTCTTCATAGCTCTCAAAAAGTTCTTAATAATAATCATAACACATCTAAATACAGTGAAACTTTGGGGAAAGAAAGGACCAATTACTATTAAATCTGCAAATTTAAATCCTAGGGATTAGATCTTATGGGGAATGTTGGGAACCTTTGCATAGTGGAGAAAACAATGCACACCACCTGAGTCTTCTAATTGTTTATGCATCCTTTAACAAATGTTTATTGGCAGTTGACTTGAGGGAGCTGTTTTGGTCCTAGAAGCATGGCAGTGAACAAAATTAATTCCCTGACCTCCTAGAAGTTAATTCCAAGGAAGGAGACAGACCAAAACGAATAAGTACGTAATATGATATCACGGAGGGATGAGTACAATGAAGGGGTATGAAGTAGGGTAAGGAGAGAGTAGCTCTGTACTTCTGCTGTCATGACAAAGATCATTCTCTTCGTGGCTGCCATTCTCAGATTTCTCCTTTGGAATTTGACAACCGCATCTTGGAAAATACTACAAAGTTTTTTCTTCTTACTCCAGTAATTGGGTCAGAAATGGGCATCCCATCCCAATATGGAGGCTCATCTAAGGCGATCAGGCCCCTTCTCTCCCCATGTTTTGTACAAAAAATATGAGAAGAAATTGCCAGTCTGGAGTTTTTAAGAGATAGGAAGAGGACAGCCAGCCGGGCAGGGGCCATTAACAGCTATTTCTGGTAACCAGGAGAGCCTCAGGAAACATGTGGGGCTCTTGGCACTAGCATGGACAGTCAGTGCTGTTCCTGAGTCAGTCTCCCCTCGGATAAGGCGCTGCGAGGGCTCCCCTCAAAGTACTCTCCATTGGGCCTGAACTATCTCAGGTGGGGCAGCATATCAATCCAGAATCCTGGAGGGAGCATCCCAAGGATGGAATTAGAATGCTTTCTTAACCCCTGAAATAGGTCCAATTCCTCTGTTCCGTGTTCTCATAGCTGCTTAAACGTCACTGCCATTTAACATTCATCACACCAGAATGACTTGTGCTCTGTACCCCCACTCTACTGTAAACTTCATGCAGTCAGGTGCATGACTGCACCTGTTCTGTCTCGTCAATCTCCATATTTCCTGTCCTCAGCAGAATTCCTAGAAGATAGAAGGTGCTCAATAAACACGTGTTAAAATGTGTTAAAATAAATTGAGTTAAATGTGCAGGTTATTGTTATTACTGTTTTTATAAAGATGACCTCTTTCTTTTCTCTCCCAAAATGAGCAATTGGAAGTGTTAGATCAGTATCTGAAATCGCTGGAGTGTTTAAGGTGGACACTCCAAAAATGAAGCATGCCTGCAATAAAAAATTGTTTTATGCTGTTCAATGCAAATTGTTGCCTAGCCTTTAGATTCCTATCTAATCCTAGAAGTGCTTTATTTCCTCTGCCTTCCTCATTTACCTGTACATATTTTTTTTTATTTTTTTTAACGTTTATTTATTTTTGAGACAGAGAGAGACAGAGCATGAAGAGGGGAGGGGCAGAGAGAGAGGGAGACACAGAATCTGAAACAGGCTCCAGGCTCTGAGCTGTCAGCACAGAGCCTGACGCGGGGCTCGAACTCACAGACCGCGAGATCATTACCTGAGCCGAAGTCAGACACTTAACCGACTGAGCCACCCAGGCACCCCACCTGTACATATTTTTAAAGGGCCTACGTTTTTCCAAAGATGGGCCCAGGTATTTATTCAGTGGATGTGCTAAAATTAGATTAAGAAACAATTTCTCACTCAGAAATTCCCAATTGAAAAATATCTCAGATTCTACTGGAGTAGAGTAGGTGCCTGTGTATAATGAGTAGATACTGTGCTTCAGTCATCCAATTTAGTGACCAGACAGTACCAAACAGGCAAACAAACAAAAAGTTACTCTAACCTGTCTTTGAAGGAGAATACCCTCATACGTTCACACCTGTGTTTCAATTTCAGAACAAATGCAGGAGAGCTTTCCCTTGTAATTTTCTCGAAGATTGTGCATAGGGGCAAGCAGTCTGGGTACGGTATGACAATCCTTTTAGGAGTCAGTGTGCATTCGAAAACATGAAGTAACAGGCGAGTTGTTCATGACTACTTCTAGACCCTTGGGTTACAGGTTGTTGGTGACATTTAGCATGCGTCCCACATCATGCACATAGAGTGGGAGCAGAAAACCAGAACGCTGCAGCCCAGTATTTTCTGATATGAGCTTGTCCAAGGACAGAAGACACCCTGAATTGCAATTGCAAGGCCTGCATTTACCCTGCCTGTGGGATTCAGATTCATCTAGAAGGCATAGGGATTTCAATAAGCTCCAGTAGGTGATGGTACATTAATGTATGTCTCAACTGAATGAGAAATATAATTCACGATAGGGGATCTCACAGTACAGGTATCCCCCGCTTTTCAGAAGTTTGCATTATGCGACTTTGCTTTGATGAAGGACCTATATCAGTACCTTTTTTGCTAAGCCAAAGAGCTCCCAAGAAGGTTTTCACTTTTATGAACAAAAAGGTGAAAAGCAAAAATAGCGTTCAGCATTTGTTTTGAAGCGGGCCATTGCAGAGGCAGCGTGCACCCCAGCAGTGAGAGTGGCACAGCCAACCTCCTTCCCCAGGAACTGCACTCAGCATCTAAGCATCAAGCTGCTAGAGCTTTGAACTGTGTCTGTGAGCATCTGTGCTTTATTTGATTTATTTTGTGCATGTGCTAACAAGATGTGTCCTAAGGTATAAGCAAAGCCTAAGATTGGTAATTTTGGGGGGTCTGGGAATGCCTCACAATTTTTCCGTATCAATTAATGGTCATTGCTTCTTTGCTTTACGCCACTTTGGCTTATGAACGGTTTCACAGGAACACTCTACTTCAAGATAGTGGGGGAAATCTGTATTGCCAGGTAGAAGTGATACTTATGCCTACCTAAAAACAGCTTGAAGATCGTTCACAGTCTTAGCCTTTCTTTTTTTTTTTAAGTTTGTTTCTTGTTTATTTTGAGAAAGGATCCACATGTGTGCAAGGGGCGGAAGGGGCAGAGAGAGAGGGAGAGAGAGAATCCCAAGCAGGTTCCGCACTGTCAGAGCAGAACCCAACTCGGGACTCCGACTCATGAACGGTGAGATCATGACCTGAGCCAAAGCTGGACACTCAATCGACAGACCCGCCCAGACATGCACTTGTGTCAAATCTACCTTATCACGTGTGGCACCCGTGCTATGTGAGAGTGACCGTGAAGAAGGAAACATTTCCCAGTCCAAAACTGGAGATCTGTTGATAAAAACAACTTCTAGTCTGTGGCTCTTTGATTAATTACCTCACGTAGGGTGAGTGATTATAAAAGGCAAGAATGTGAAGATATGGTCCCTGCTGGGCCCAGGAGTAGCAACAAATGTTGAGAGGTCCTTGGTTCTATCTGTCCATCTCCCTCTCCAATTTCTGCTACAGTCATACATCAGAGCAATGCCTGCATTAAAGAGTCAATCCTAAAAAAAAAGTCCTAGCTACAGTCATGAAACAGACTATAAATAGATTCTTTATGCCCTGTAATGGGCTGAATTGTGTCCCCCCAAAATGCATAGATTGAAGTCCTAACCCTCACGGTGCCTATGTTTGGGCGTAGGATCTGTAAGGAGGTAATTAAGGTTAACTGAAGTCATAAGGGTAGGGTCCTGATCCCACAGGTCTGGAGCCACCTGGGTGGCTCAGTCAGTTAAGCGACCAACATCAGCTCAGGTCATGATCTCACAGTTCCTGGGTTTAAGCCCCACATTGGGCTCTCTGGTGTCAGCACAGAGCCTGCTTCAGATCCTCTGTCCCCTTCTCTCTCTGCCCCTCCCCTGCGTGCACTCTCTCTTTCTCTCAAAATAAATAAACATTAAAAAGAAGAAGAGGCATCCCAGGGATGTGTGTACACAGAGAAAAGGTAGTAACTATGCCACGACGTCGCTGTGGTTACTCTCTATAATTCAAAACTTCCCGGCTCCTCCTTCCACTGCTGCCTTCCTGGTACATCTTTTTTCCTTCTAATTGCCTCTTTTCCACTGTCTCTCTTCTACCCAGGCATCCTCGACTCTGTACATACCTTCCCAGCAGGCCTCTGAGTGGAACTGAGATGGGGCGATTAGTTTCCAATGTCCCAACCATTCTCAATTAGCTATGGCTTTCATAGTCAGGTGATCAGAGAGCCCCTGGTGAAATGGATGAGTCTCCACAGTATCTGTCCACCTGGGTCTAATAGTCCTGAAATAATAATAACTGACATTTATTAAATTATTTCTGTGTTCACTCAAATATTTTAGGAGATTTATGTACATTAGCTCATTAAATCCTTATAATCACCTCCGGAGGTAAATTCATGATAAACGTGAGAACTAAGGCACAAAGAAGTAACATGCCCAAAGTCAGAAAGCGAGGAGGTTGTCTGACCTTCGGGCACACTCTGTTCAAGACCTGAACCTAGTGCAGAGCAGTGTTACTCTAGACTCTAAATCTAGATTTTAACTGCCACTTTTTACTTGCTCTAGGAAGCCATCTGTGACATACAGAAATAGCAGTAAGTTTTTCAGTCAAGAGGCTTAATTTCGAGTATCAGCTGTATTCCTTATTATTTTTCAAATCTTAGGAAAAACACTTCACTCCAATTACCTCGTCTTTCTCAGAGAGGGAAATTACCATCTATCTGATAAGGTTATCGCGAGGATTAATTGAAATGGCATGTGTGAAACACTTTGTGAACACTAACACCCAAATCTGAATGGTTATTAGAAAGTATTGTGCTAACAGTAAAGGAACATACAATTTGGAATTCAAAGACCAGAATTTGAGTTTTTTCTCCTCTCTAAACTTCACTACTCTTCACCTATTAAGTGGAAATAGTAAATGATGGGTTTCTCAAGGACACTGCTGTGTTGTGGTTGTTTCTAGCTTCACAGTGTAGCCTAGGAATTTCCCTGGAGTAAGTTAGTGCTCTGTTCATATCTCTTTGGTAAAATGATACCTAGTATTTAAAATGGTGTTGTGTTAAATGACAAATATATCTTAATGTGCTTTGAAAAACATAAGGCATTATGTAAATAGTTTGTATCTTGAAGGATGATCATACAACATCTAAAATAGGACAGCTAATCCCTTTGGGATGACCCTGACCATCAAGGTCTCAAATAAATCAAAGAAGAGAGAGGGGATAGATATGATCCACAAGACAAATATGTATGATGTTATTAAGTTATTCAGATTTTGAAAGAAAGATCACTGCTACTATGTCTTGATTCCTAGAAATAGCATTCAGCAGATCATTCTTCAGGATGCCAGGCAAATTAATGATCGCCCTGAGAAAATGTTCAACCTTTTTTTAATAACAAACAGCTATAAGAAACCAACTCTCTTGCAAATAAGCCTGATGATGCTTCTGTAAGATCGAGATTGTTGTTGATTAATGTGTTTGGCGTTTTCTAACCTCTCCCCTCCTGTTCTGGTCATCTCTTGCTGCATCCCAAACTGTATAGTATAATTTAGTGTCTTAAGACAACTATTTTAGGGGTGCCTGGGTGGCTCAGTCGGTTGGGCATCTGACTTTTGATTTCCACTCAAGTGATGATCTCACAGCAGGTGAGATTGAGTCCCATGTCAGGCTCTGTGCTGACAGCCCAGAGCCTGCTTGGATGCTGTCTCTCCTCTCTCTGCCCATCCTCCACTCACATGCTCTGTTTCTCTCTCTCAAAATAAATAAATCAACGGTTTTTTAAAGCAGTCATTTCATTTAAAAAGTGATTTAGGGGTCAGGAATTTAAGGACTCAGCTGAGTGGTTGGTCTCAGATCTGTGCAGGGCAAGGAGAACCAGAGGATCCATTTGAAGGTGCATATTCATTCACACATCTAGCACCTGTCCCTTGGCCTGTCTCTCCACCCTATGTTTCAGTTATAATGTGCCATCATCTCTTGGTAAAGGTGGATGCAGGGCCTGCCCAGGTTCCAATGTGGGGAGAAATCAACCCAACCAGGTGATGAGGGAGTGGCAAGATCACATGACAGAAAAGTGTGTGGGATGGGAGTTTGTTGAGGCCGTCTTTGGAAATTAAAGTCTTCCACAACTACCATGAAAAGTTTAATTGAAAGAAATAACCCAAATAACATTATTGTACACTGACTATTGTTTTGAAGCATGTGATTACTGACTTCAGCCTAACAAAAAATTGATTTTATGATCTTTATTCATCAAATATTCATATACCTACTATGTAACTATCACCAAACCAGCTCCTCAGAATAAAAGTAAGACCCAGTCTCTGCCTGAGGAAGGTCACAGTCCAGTGGGAATGCTGACCAATTCCAATTACAATACAGTATCACTTACATAAAGATATGTATGTAAAACTTCCCTAGTACTTACTAAATAATAAATAATAAGGGTTCGGCTGTCTTCCTTATTAAATAGGAAAATAGACTCTTCTCCATGACACCAAATTTCCATCCCTACTGGTCTTTCTTTCTAGGTTACTCATAGGTACTAAAAGCAGTATAGTGGGGTTGAATTTAACTGACTTCTAGTTGCTGTAGGTTCTTTTGTTCTACCTAATAAATATAAATATCTTTGAAGTCACACACACAGGCCGTGGATTACTCTAGCATAATTTTGAGCACATAAATTGTAATCAACAAATATTCACATTCTCAAAATCTCAACTGTTATTTAGCATTCAGATGCGTAGGCGCCTGGTTACTCAAAGCTTGGTGAAAAATCTGATACCTAAAACCTTTCTTTCTCTTTCTTTCTTTCTTTCTTTCTTTCTTTCTTTCTTTCTTTCTTTCTTTCCTTCTTTCTTTCTTTTTCTTTCCTTCAACAAACTGTAATAAAGGTCACAATAGTGACAGAGAAGCATAGGAAATTTCAACCAAATCACACACACACACAAAAAAAAGAGGAAAAGAGTCCAAGGATATTTCTAGCAGTAAAAATCCCCTCCAGGGGAAAGAGAGCCCCACTTTTATGTTTCAGAGTAAACACTCAAAGACAAAGCCAAAAAAACACATGAAAATGTCTCAAATAATTACACAGCTGAAAACTATTTGAAATACAACTTACTGGCAAATTCTTCAGGAGAAAAGTCATATTTTCCGACATATTTCATTTGTGCATACAGCTAATAAATAGTTTCATCATTATTATAGTGAACAGGTGACAGAAGTCATGGGTGACCAGATAGTTGGTCGTGAGTTAGAGCCATTCTTTTCGTGGATACAAGTATCTATGTGAGAGTCAGGCAAGAAAATGGATTTAATTGCACATTAGTGTGTCCTTATAAATTCATTTCTTTCTTTTTTTGCAAATTAACAAAGCAATGAACTTCTTGTCCAGACAGGGAGCTCAGTAGAAACTACAGGGTGGTGTGCATGATTGTAACAGTGTCAGTTCTCTCCATAGGTTTTGTTTTATTTTCTACAAAACATTTTGTGTAAGTACACATAAAATGATGTTATAAACATCATATTTGCAATTCAACACAATGGAACCTTCTGCATAGTTTATTTCAAATATTTTGATAGTTTAACACTTTTTTTTGTAGAGGTGTATCTTCCTTTTTCCTTTGAAACGTAGGGCCCTGGGAGGCAGAGATGACCCCAACCAAGTTATACCTAAGATTTAGTATTTTTTTTCTTTCTTTTGTACTAGAACAGTACACATATTATTGAATATTAATTTCCTATTAAAAGGCATCAGAGTTTTGTACTTAATTTATCTGCCTAAATTCAAGATCGCTTCCAACTTGTCTTGGAATTACTTTCACTCTCTTGTGTAACACAAAGGTTCTAATGTCAAGTCAAAATAAAATGGGCCACCTTAAACTATCAGTGTATAGTTATAGAAAGAATAGTCCATATTTTTAATGGAGAGAATACAGTTTCTCCAAGAAAGAAAATGTGTCTTCGTATCTTAAACCTAATCAATAAGAGAGCCTAGGGTGTAAATCAGCATCTCCCTCCATCCCCACCTGGCTTCTGGCTCCCTGGTGTTCCAGTCCTCCCAGTCAGCTCCCTTAAACGATACTGCCTTTACAACTGCCCTATTCTCTACTTCTTAACACACATATTTTCTAAAATCAAGTACTTGCCTCTCTTTGCCATCATTCCTCTGGTTTTAGCAATTGGGGTTCTTCAGGACCCACATACTATTGGGAGAATAGGGCAGGGTAAATCTTTGGAGGACAGCTCTTTTCCTTGTTTTTGTGGTTCTTTTGCAAGTTGTGGTTTAATATCTGTAAGTGAAATAGATCCTTTTCCCAAGATCCCTGTAATAATATGCTTTTTACATCTGAAATCAAATAATTAAATTCCTTACACCATTCCCTGCTGTATTCAGTCCTCATGTTGGATATTAGAATTTGAATTTCCAACCCCCAAATAAAATGACATTAAAACTTGTTTAGGGAGCACCTGGATGGCTTAGTCGGTTAAACATCCAACTTCGGCTCCAGTCATCATCTCACGGTTCGTGAGTTCGAGCCCCATTTCAGGCTGTGTGATGATAGCTCAGAACCTGGAGACTGCTTCAGATTCTCTGTCTCCCTCTCTCTCTGCCCCTCCCTTGTTCATGCTCTCTCTCTCTCTCTCTCTCTCTCTCTCTCTCTCTCTGTCTCTCTCTCTCTCTCTAAAAATAAACATTTAAAAAAAACTTATTTAGGATTGGGGTGCCTGGGTGGCTCATTGATTAAGCATCCGACTCTTGATTTTGGCTCAGGTCATGATCTCATATCTCATTAGCTCGAGCCCTACATCAGCTTCTGTGTTGACAGCAGGGAACCTGCTTGTGCGCTCGCTCTCTCTCTCTCTCTCTCTCTCTCTGTCTCTCTCAAAAACAAAACAAAACAAAACAAAAACACTTATTTAGGATAGTGTAATTTAAAATGGTTTATTTGCTTTGAATGGCATGTTAAATTAAATATGATTATATTTTCAGAAATAGAGCTTAGGAAACTTTTTGTTCAAGGACAGATTGACAGTGGGGATGTGAATATATATTGGTGAATTGTGCATTATCTCTACTTATAAATTTACCAGCATATGTATACATCTGTAAATAAATTGATGCCCAATCATTGAATCTATGCCAGACTTTATATCCACATTAGTGACTATCTTAGAATTTCTTTGTGGCAAGGCTCCATCAGGTTGGAATGATGAGGTTGGAAGCTCATCTAGGGCTATATTTATGTAGCAGGTTCATTCTGTACTTAGACTGGATGTTTCTTTGGATTAGTTCATGGGGCCCAATGTTGACAACAGTAGGGAGTGCACCAAGAGAATGCTGTTCTTGGAATTGTGATCCCTTGGTGATGTACCAGTGATTAAGATGGAAAGAACATCCTTTCAGCAGCCTTACTTTGGAATCCCCTTCCTTCCTTTCTCTTCTGCAAGCATTTCTAAACAATTTATCAAATGTTTGTCCCATTCCCCAGCCCAAAGATTTGCATTGTTAACCAACGCATAGAAGATACTATCCCTAATCATAGTCTTCTGCACCCCTTTCCCAGCCTCCTTCTCACTTTTAGTGCTCTGGCTTTAAGAAATCAAGGGAACTCCTTAAGTCACCTGCAGAGATCTCATTCTGAACCACAGAAAAAGTGAATTGGTGAGTCTGAGTAGGCAAGTAAATGAATGAGACTTTAGTCCTTTCTCTAGGAAGCCCACCTGAGCTTTTCTCTTTCTTGACCCACAACACTAATGTCCTTACCTTCCTTACTTTCCAGGGCACTATTACAAATGTTATTGGAGGAAAGGACCAGAACTCAAGAAAATCCCAGACACATGCCTCTGAGGAAATAGGGTCAATAATGCAATTATTATATTCTATTAAGTAGCAGTAGGTGATGCATGAAAAAAGAGGTTGGAGTGTGGCAGAACAATCCTTATGATCCTTTGATGACAATGAAGTGGCCAGTTAAGAGTGAGTTTAGTCCAGGATGTATCATAGAAAATCTATAACTGACATTGTGGCAAACCTCCCTGTACTCGGTTCTTCTTTTCTGGTGCCTGTCATTACATTGTCCTCTTTGTTCTTATTCTTCTCTCAGTGGGTCATGGCCCAGTTGGAGAGCCACTCCCTTGGAAACTTACACTGAATAGATGTAGGTCTGGGTGGCACCTTGTGAGAGCAAGACCCTGGTGCCACTCAGTGGGTAGAGATGTTGCCCTGTGCAGCCAAGACAAACCAATGAAGTAGCAACACACCAAGGAAATAATATTGACTTTGGGGTGCAACAGACCACTTCAGATCCCGGCTGACTCTTTCAGGGTGTGTTCCTTTGATAATTTTCCTAAATTTTTCTGGGGCTTAGTATTATTCACCTGCAAAATAAGGGCAATAATATTTTGTAATGTTGTTCTGGGAAGTATAATACTGCGTATGATGCTTTTGTATGTTATAAATCTCAGTCCACAGCATATTAAATACTGCTATCATTATTTAATAAATATGAGTCTACTTGCTCTCACCTTAGTTTTCTCCTTTCTGTTCTCCTATCCATTACTACCACGGTCTGAAGAAAATGGGAAAAAGTCAACCACAGAATTCTGTCCCAATTCATTTATGCTTTGAAATAGCAAAAGACACTATCAAAGAAGACTCCTTTGATCAGAAAGAACTTTGCCCTTGCCAGAAAAAAACAAAGATTAAATTATTGAAGAAAGAGATCTTCATTAACCTCCACAGGGAAGAAGATAGCTCTTCTGACCCAAAAGGCTATTTTCTTCTCTGTGTAGGGAAAGAAACAATGCTCCATTTCTACCCTAAGGCAGGTCCTTTGCTAAGGGCCAAAAATGCTTGGTTCCTCCCAGTCTCCTACCTCTTCCAGGCTTCTTTTCTGTGTGGGACCTGTCATCATACATACCTTTGATGAGGGAACCTAAGGCAAGGTGAGGGCAAAGCCCAAGCTAGCATACCCGCCCCTGAAAGGAGGGACATGTGTGACCTTCCCCAGGCACTCCTGACTGCCCAAGAACAAAGAAAAGGATGGGAAACAAATGCTTAAACTGACAGAGTCGCCATCAGTTTACCAATATCTTAGTACAATTACAAGAAAAAGACAATCTTATCAACAGCCTAATGTCCAGAAACTCCCTACTGTCTTAATGTTAATGCTTTGCTTGAAGGAAAAACAACCTTGACAATAGCTAGGGCTCCAGTAATCTGTGAGTCCTTAGCATATGGAAAATCCCTTTAAGAAACTTCCTCTTGCCTTTACCTCCCCAACTCCATAGTATATAACCAGTCACTCTTCACAACCCCATTGCAGTTCTTTCTGCCCACGGGTCCTGTCCCCCTGCTTTAATAAAATCACCTTTTTGCACCAAAGACATCTTCAAGAATTATGTCTTGGCCATCAGCTCCAAACCCCCATCACCCCAAGACCCCATCATCTTCAACCCCTTTGTGTGACCAAGGGCTCTAACTATGCTTTTCTTCCTCTTTTTTTGTGGGAGCAAAGATTGATGAGCTTTAAATATGAGAAGAGAAACCTGAATGGGGAAATAATGTGTAGATTTCCATTTTTATCGCTATAAAAATATTTTCCTTTCCCATTCACCCCCCCCCCCACAGAATAAGTGTTTTTCTGTTCCATTATATTTCAAATTAAATAAAAATAAACTATAAAAAAAGAGAAATGTTAGAAAATGTGGATTCCTGCTTAACTCTGGCACTGTTGGACTTGTCACTATTTCTTGTTGTTGGTCAATAGAGGTGAGCATCTTAAAAATTAATGAAAGCACAAGACCTGAATCCTCACTAGATCCTACTCCAATTTTGAATAAAAATCATCAAAGAAACATTTGATTGGTAAACTCATGTATATGGAGTCGTGCTGAGATAACCAAAAACAGAGTTTTATATTCAGGACTCAATGTGGGAAATAAAATGTCCATCCCCATGATGGGGCTTTGGGGTGGTGGGTGTCCAGAGCAGAAGGCCAAGGAAGAATTCTTGACATGTCTTTAGTGCAAAAAAGATGATTGTATGAAAGCACCGGGACGAGACCCACGGGCAGAAAGAGTGGCACCGGCTTGTGAAGAGTGTCTGGTTATATACTGTGGAGTTGGGGAGGTAAAGGCAAAAGGGAGGGCTCCAGAAAGACCTTCATATGCTAAGGAGGACTCAAAAGATGCCTGGGGCCTTGCTGTTATTAAGCTAAGGTTGTTTTCCCTCTAGTGAGGCATTAACGTTAAGACACTAGAGGGTTCCTGGAGAAATGTTGTACTCTGTATTTGCTTCAAGTATTTGTCAGGGGGCTGCAGGTTATAAGGAAATTTAATTTTACCTGCCATATCCTCCTTGCCCTTGTGCCCCACATCGCTGTGGAGGTGAGGGTGATGTTGGGGCTCCAGGAAACTGAGTCTATAGGTTTCTGGAAATTAGGTTATTGATAAGATGGTCCTCTGCTTGTAATTTACTAAGATATATGTAAACTGATGGAGACTCTTATCTTGCATGACTGTGGTCTCTATCAGTTGACCATTTGTTTGCCCCTTTCCTTTGTTCTTGGCCAGCCAAGAGTGCCTGAGAATGTCACATATATCCCACCTGGTGGGGGCAGTGGGGGGCGACACAGTGTTTGCAGGGTGTCAGTTTGTGTTATGCTCCCTCATCCTCTAGAGCTCTTACTACTGTAACAGTACCTGGCTCAGTCCCATCCTGTTTGTTGTTAGACTCCATAAGGACAATTATGTTCATACCAAAAATGCAACTAAATCATAATATGGAGATCAAAATCACAAACACATCTTTCTCTCAAGGAGCACCTGTTGTAGTGAATTGAGATCAGACCTCAACTCCTGTTGGGGACTGATTCACAGATGCCCCAGCAAGCCTGACACAGGGGTAAGGAACAGTCTGCTGGCCCCGAGTCTGAGCTTCTTTCGTATATTCCTTATACCTGGGATAATTCAGAATCTCTTCATATGTTTCATTACATAAGATCGGGCTGGAAAAATATTCCTTTCCATAGAAATTGAAACCCCAGACAAATATAATGTACCAATTTGGTATTTAAACCATTTTCACCAATGCAGGAGAGTTCTTTCCTTATTATGAAATCAAATTCCTCAAACTAAAGGAGATTCACTAGCCATTGCTAAAGGTAGAAGTGTCTTCTTTCTTGACATTCTCATTCAGAGAGTTCTTACTGGGCTGTCTGCCTACTCCTAACCATCAAGAAATGTGCAATACGGGGGGAGATGGGACGAATTGGAAGGTAGGAAATATGGGATGATTTAAATCCACCCCAGGTTATTATGGAATGAAAAGTTCTGTCATCTGACAACTGTTAAGGAGTTTAAAAAGAGCTAGTGGCTGCTTTCCAAGTAAAATATTAGTGAAAATATATACAGAGGAATGTCAGCCTAATGGAATTTCTAAAGACAATGTTGGTGCAAAATGGTTCCAGGCCAAGAGTGCAGGTCCCTGATGATGAAATAATGGGAGTCTCCAAGTGCTGTCAATCAAACAAGACCCCAGTTCTACTCACAGTACTACCAGAAAGCTGATTATTTCATCCCAGACCCAGCACACTGGAAGCACTGGTAAATACCAACGTCCTCCCTTTCCAGCACGCTGCTGGGTCGTAAGGAAGGGGTAGTGACCCTGCAGCCAGGCCATGCTTCTTCTCTAACCAAACGTATAATTGACTTGAAATGAGGAGAAAGCGGAAGTGGGTGCCAGTGTGGAGGCAGCTTTTCCAGTGAACCTCTGGTGTGACTCGGGTGGATATCCAAGGAAGGCACATGACAAAGACCTCAGAATCTCTGGGTCCACCAATTATTTCTAGATCGTTATTTGATTCCAAAGGTTTTGTGAGATTCCCCCTAAAAAATCTGGTTATAGATGATTATAAACCATGCAGATCTCTGTGGTCAGGTCCCCATAGTTTTCGTGGGTTTCGACCTGATGCAGCCGCTGCTCCAACTCCCATCTCTACGCAAAAATATCCAACTGATGATACTGAGGTAAGTTCTCTCTTTGCAAATAGTAGGGATCTGTGAAAAATCTGTGGAAAGTAATTTGGGGTTGCCTCCCAGTGAATGCTCAAGTTCTAGAAGGCAGAGATACAATATTGTACATTTTGAAACACTCTTGGACCCTCTTGGCATTTGGTACAGTGGTCTGGGACACATGAATCCATGCTATACACATTTATTCAACCCAGTAATCAAGTTTTGAAAAATTCTGGTGAAATATACCAAAACCAACATGAGATGAAATGAGGGAATAGTCATATGGGGAAAAGCAGGTTGCAATTCTGGATAAACTGAGGAAACAAATTAATTCACTTCAGAAAAATAATCAGTCTTCTGAAAACAGAAGAGAACAATAGGTTATGGCCCAGCTATAGACTCCAGAGCAATCACAAAATACGCGTTTTTGTCATTTAAACATAAGTGGAGGACCCCACAGGGCCTTCATCAGTACCCTCATGATTTTACGCCAAACTTTGAACATCCTTCCAGATTGGACCATTTTCCTCCAGCATTACTGGAGAGGGGTATTACTCCCTCTGCTTCCTGTGTCTTCTGATTAGTTCCCAAAGTGGCTCCAGCCAAACCATCAATTTTAATCAAAGACTTTTGCCTTGAAACCAATAAGAGTTCCATCATTGTCACATATGACACCAAGCCAAGAGGAGACAAGAAGGGGTGGAGTGACTGTGGAGCAAAATGTACGTATTATATGCTTTTTTCCAGTAACAAAGGAAAATTGAGCATAAAATAGTCATGAGTCGCTGATGATATATAACCCTGAAACTCCCATTACCTAGGAAAAAGCAGCATTGAACTGCATATTATCACGAACGTCTGTTTTGTTCATCCACATAGGAAAATGCTTTTGAATGCAGCATCTTCAGTGATTGGCAGAGAATAATTATATTGTTCCTGCATAGTCTTGAAAGATTAAAAGGTAGATTAAAAAAATAATTTAAAGGTAATAGTGTACATAGTTATTTCTCTTCAGTTTGTGTAAATAATCAGTAACCAGAATGGAAAAAAGAAAAAAGCCCTCTTTGATAATACACATTGTTATGCAGGGTGTCTGTCATTTCAGCATAATCAGATGAATTTTTGTTTGCAAATTATAAATTATTCAGAAAGCTTCTTATTACAGTTATGTGGCTGTTTACTGTGGGAGGGAGGGAGAGAGTACTTCATTTTCCTGATGTACACTCTAAAAATGGAGACAAAAACAAAGCGTTTGGCACATTTAGTGGGAGTGCCTGTTCCAAGCTAAATACAAAGGGAAGACAAATGCAATAATTGAGCTGCATTTATGAAACCAAAATATAATTGCATTTGGGGATTTTGCGGCTGGTTCTTCACGTGTAACCGTCTTTGTACAGCAGGCTCCGGATAGCCTGCTCAGAGACTCACATTCAGAGGCAGGGTCATTGTCCTTTCTGAAGGTCACAATACAGATCTGACAGGAACAAGAACAGTGTCCAAAGGCGAACTGCCACTTTGAGAAGCAATCAAGCAGTTTCCACGGGGCTGATTGCCTCCAACTCCACCTCGAGGCAATTAACAAAGTGGCAGCCAGGTCCTGATTAATCAGCAGAGGCACTAATGAAGCAGCCTTGCCTGAGGTTTCCTGCGCTCTCTGATTCCTAACTGCCTCTTTAGCGAATGACTTGGGGCCCCTAGTGAGCCTCAAGCCAGCAGCCCCAATTCTGCTCAGGCACAGACTTTGATGACAGAGGAGAAAGTCCTGCGAAGTGGTGCCTTTGAGTTGTCAGTTGTGTCTCAGAATGCTCCTCATATAAATATTTAACCCGGGAGGGTGAAATGCCAGGAGATGGGGTTAGGATTTGAGTTGAGAACTTGATTTGCTCACCGAGTTCCATTGCGGAGGACTATGAGAATCAGAAGCACTAGGTAGCTCGTCAATCCTGGAACAACATGGGGGCTGGGGATGCTGACCCCACGCACAGTAGAAAAATCCACGTATGACTTTTGACTCCCCCAAAACTTAATAGCCTGCTGTTGGTTGGAAGCCTTACCGATAACATCAGCAGCCGATTCACACGTTTTGTATACTGTATTCGTACAATAAAGTCAGCCAGAGAAAAGAAAATGTTAAGAAAATCATAAGGAGGAGAATATACATTTATAATACTGTACTGTAAAAAAAAAAAAAATCCATATCCACGTGGACCTGTGCAATTCAAAGCCATGATGTTCAAGGATCGACTGTGTGCACAGCTCTGAACACGGTTGGAGCACACAGCAGGCTCCCAAACACAACAGCCACACGTGCTCACCGGGCTTTCTAACTATGGCCAGGAAATAGAAAGTGGAAGGTGACCACTGTCATAGATCGGGGCACTCCAGAGCACAGCCTGAGACAGCATTCAAGGGTGAGTCTTGTATTTAAAAGATAATTCCAAGAATTTCTGGAAAAGGAGAGGGAAAAGGGGTAACAAAGTGTGTATCATCAACTAAGTTGCCACTGGGGGCAACTGAGGCTTAATCCCACCAGAGAGCTCAGAAAACTGGTGAGGACATGCCCCCAGAGTTGTCCCCAGGGGCAGAATTGCCAGATTCAGTCTCCCAGCTCCTTGTATCACGGATTAGGAGCTGCTGGGGTGGAGCGAGAAATCCATCTCCTAGCGTGTTGGCTTCCTAGACGCATGGGCAGAGCAGTCTCTGACACCATAGCAAAACCTCAAGCAGAGGCACTGGAAGCTGGGAGTCCAAGAGAGGCAGAGAGAGAGGGAGATACAGAATCCGAAGCAGGCTCCAGGCTCTGAACTGTCAGCACAGAGCCCGACGTGGGGTTCGAACCCACAAGCTGTGAAATCATGACCTGAGCTGAAGTTGGAGCTTAACCAAGTGAGGCACCCAGGCGCCCCTACAACATCTGTGTCAACTACAACACCAGTGTATACATACATTCAAAAAGCATTTATCATCCAATTGTCCTTAACACCTTGGGTTAAAATCCATATTGATTTGTATCTCCTAAGCACGCCCTGAGTGGTAGCTGAGTTCACAGCCCAGAAGCCTAGTCAGTGGCAGGAAGTTGTTTGTGATTTTTTTTAATGTTTATATATTTTTGAGAAAGAGAGGGTACAAGCCAGGAAGGGACAGAGAGAGGGGAACAGAGGATCCGAAGCGGGCTCCACGCTGACAGCAGAGAGCCCAGTTTGGGGCTCGAATTCACAAACCCTGAGATCATGACCTGAGCGGAAGTCAGACGCTCAACCAACTGAGCCACCCAGGTGCCTGAAGTTTGTGATTTTTAAAAATTCCCTAGCTAATCCACAAAGTAGACTCCTACCCCTAGTTACATGAGTTGGATGGCAATTTTTTTTCAATTTGTTTTCGTGTTTATTTATTTATTTTGAGAGAGAGAAAGAGAGAGAGAGCACAACTAGGGGAAGGGCAGAAAGAGAGAGAAAGGGAGAGAGAGAGAGAGAGAGAGAGAGAGAGAGAATCCCAAGCAGGCTCCATGCTGTCAGCACGGAGCCCCACACAGGGTTAGATCCCATGAAGGAGCCATGAGATCATGACCTGAGCCAAAATCAAGAGTCGGACGCTCAACCAACTGAGCCACCCAGGCACCCCAGGAAGGCAAGTGTTTAATGTATGCTTGCAATAACTTTAATGGTGTTGGTACTGGCTACTATAGATAAATTTTCTGGTAGCAGATCCCTGGCCAAGTCTACACAAGCAAACAGGTTATCACAGCCAGACCAAAACATCTTGGTCTCTGCTTGGACCTGACAGTCTGGATTCATATATAAGTGTCCATGGTGGACAGTCCTAATACACCCTTGGACACAGCCGTGCAGTCTAACATGTGCAAATCCAAGTACAACCTTCCGATGCAAACCAACACTTCAGTATCAGTGATGAAGAGTCCCCCCAAAATCTCAGCCAGTATCCCATTGCTCATCCAATAATTACGAGTTTTTTCCCCAAACCAATCATTCCATAATATTTTCTGCTGCATACAATTTTACAAACAAGGCTTATATCACTCATTTAGTGTGTCAGAGCTGTATGTTGGAATAAATTACGAAACTCACAGGGAAAATCCAACTGACGTCCGTCATCAGAACCAAGAGAAACTACAATAGGCAATGCCTCTTACTTCTCATTAATTATTGCCTTTGCAGTTGGAATTGGACTCCGTGCTTTTCACTTCCTGTTCTTAATTGTTGTTTAGAGATGCTGAGGGCAATTAAACAGCTCTTGCCTTTCATTCTGGAAGGGGCTAGATTTGGTGGCAGTTAAAGCGTTAGGATCCCGTAAACAAATAGCTTCCTATTTGTGTCCCATCAGGATGCAAGTACAAGTCTGAATCTATAAAGATCTTGGTGGTCGGTATCCTAGCTGCCTAATTGACTCTCTCTCTCTCCATATGCTGCAAGCAAATAATTAGAACAAACAAAACATGTAACATTTTTACCTCCAAACCACCTGCTTCCTGAGCCTCTCTCAGTCTTCCTGGAGCAGTTGGGTTTAAAAAAAAAAAAAAAAACAAAAAAAAAAAAACAAAAAACAAAAAACAAAAAACAAAAAAACAAACCCACACACACAGAAATGGAGGGACTTCCAGGATCAAACAGGTAAAAAAGTTCCTGGTCACAAAGGCTAAAAAGAGAAATAAGGCTATTTTCTCAACAATTCAGATACCCCCTACCTCTGTCTAAATTGTCCGTGTAAATTAATTACGAAACGTGATTGCTAAAAGGTTCATTTCTCAGAAAAAAAAAATACCTCAAGTGTTTCACTTCATGTCTTAAACAGTTGATGTGTATAAACATGGTCATGTGGTCTGCAGCTCCCTCCTGATATGGATGTTCTGTACCCCTTTGCGTGAATTTCAGGCTTCTGCACATTTTCACTACCTAAATGTTGCCATGGATTCCCAGGGAGGGGTCCTGAGAAGTAACTGAATATCTTGAGGCTACAGATGCTGCCTATGGTTGCAAAGAATGTCGACTACTCACCTCCAGGGAGGCCATTCTTGGGTCTGGTCATCCTGGATTTATACACTTTCCTGCAGATAGCAGTACTGTGTTGTAAAGGAAAAATGGCTCTCTCACCAAGAAGCCCTTTGGGCTACTAGGGATATGTTTGCAACCAGTAATGATGTGGGCTCTGGGTTTATTGAAATGCTTGTTTGCCTAGTGCTGTGGCTGGATTCTAGATCACAGTTCTGGCCATAGTACCCTAAACTAGCATCAATGGGGTCTCCCAAAAATTCATACCTAGGAGCCCCTGGGTGGCTCAGTCAGTTAAGTGTCCAACTTCAGCTTAGGTCATGATCTCATGGTTTGTGGGTTCAAACCTCACATCGGACTCTGTGCTGACAGCTCAGAGCCCAGAGCCTGCTTCAGATTCTGTGTCTCCTTGTCTACCTGCCCCTCCCCGGCTCACGTTCTCTGTCTCTCTGTCTCTCAGAAATAAATAAACATTGAAAAAATTTTTTTTAATTCATATCTAACCCGAACATCAGAATGCAACCTTATTTGGAAATAAAGTCCTGGCAGATATAATTAGCTAAAGATACAGATGAGATCATACTGGATTACAGTAAACCCTGAATCCAATGACTAGTGTCCTTACAAGGAAAGAAGACACACAGAAGGAAGAAGGCCATGTGAAAACGGAGACCCCCATCCTCCACCTGGAGTTGGGGTGATGAGTCTCCAAGCCAAGGACTGGCAAGCACTGCTGGGAGCCACAGCTGGTGGAAGAAAGGATCCATCCATATGACAGGCTTCGGAAGGAGCGTGGCCTCGACAACACCTTGATTTTGAACTTCTGGCCTCTAGGACCTTCTCAGTTCCTCAGTGTCTTTGGAAGATTCAATCATGATATAAAAAGAATTTGCCATAGGGACTCCTGGGTGGCTCAGTCGGTTAAGCATTCGACTCTTGATTTTGGCTCAGGTCATGATCTTACAGTTCGTGGAATCAAACCCTGCTTCAGGCTCTGTGCTGACATCTGCACAGACATGGAGCCTGCTTGGGATTCTTTCTCTCTCTTACTCTGTCTCTCTCTCGTGCGGCCCATTCCCTGCTCCTTGCTCATGTGCTCACTCTCTCTCAAAATAAACTTAAAAAAAAATTTGCCATAAACCATATTGCCATTATTTTTTAGGAGTAATATTTTGAAAAAGGAAGGAAAATGTATAAAGATTTTAATAATTTAAAAGACACAAATGATAAATTTTTAAATTTCTTTTCAGTGGAAGTCCAACATCCATCTTTATTAAGGATTGTTAATAGAACATTGAAGATTGGTGAATTCGTTTTGATTTTTTTGATTTGGGGGCACCACCCTTTCCCATATGTTCTGTTGAATGGCCTTTCAGGTTTCAACTTTTGTGCCTCTATTGCTCTTTCAGTGGAAGAAATTAGCAGGCCTTTCACATTTTTTGAAGGAGGCATCAGCTAGGGTCCATAGGAAGAGTAATGGCTTAGAAACCGTGATGAATGCCAGTTCTCCCAGGGCATATCAGCTCTAAGTGTGCCTGTGTGTGCGTGGAGAAAATGGCAGATTTGAATAAACATCCTGAAACATTTTGATAGAGTTCCAGAATCTGCTAGCTACCCACATTTATTGTGTGCTTTATTTGTGCTTGATCCAGCTCTTCCAGTAATGAAGTCAACCCTTTCACTGACGATGGCATTAGGGAGAAAAAGTTCTGTTAAAAAATGGCCCAGTTGTATTCATTCAGAAAATGTCTTATTCAGCTCTTTGTGCAAAGCATGATATAGACACTGGGATAGATGCAGAAATGATTCCCTGCCTTCAAGGACCTTATATAGTAGCAAAACAGACACATAAACAATAAATCATAATAGAATGTTAAAATGAGTCATAAAGTAATCTTACAGGGCATCCCAATATCCATGGATGTCTGGGCATAGCGTAAAGACTAGAGAGCCATTTTCCCAAGAACTCAGTTGTATGCATGGCTGAAAGGCATTTAGCATAATAATAATAATCTCAAGAAAAAGGGTCAAAACGGACCACCGTGACCTGAGAACAAAACCTGGAGATCAAGTTATTCTGAGGAAAGCTCAAGGAAGGGGCTCAAATGATCACACAACCGAAAAATGTGAATTCCACAAAACATGGAATACCACAAAATGTGTATGAAATAATCGAATTTTATTGAAGACCGGTAAATACGTTTTGTCTGACCCTCTATTCTTACGCTGTCGGTCTGTCTCTTAGATATTATCCATACAAACAAGGAAAAAGAATGGTTGGAATTAGGGTACTCTTTATGTTCTATGTTTACATGTCTATGTTGGCATTTTTCCTGTAATATAACGTATGTTAAACAAGCAAAAACTTAAACCATTAGCATTTCATTTGAAGCAAAAATTGTAATGACTGTTTAATAGCCCATTATATGAACGTTTCACAATTTATGTAAATATCCCCCCCCCCCAAAGACCTTTAGGTTGCACCTTGTTCCCTTTGGCAACTCTATTTATTATCTCTATCAGTTGTCTAATTTGGAGTCTTTGGGGATCACTTTTCTCTTTATCTACTGTATTAGTTCCCCAATGCCATAAATTGCTAGGACACTCAGTGTCTGCTAGTGAAAGAATTAATATTAATGAATAAGAAATCCCAGTACTGACCCTGAGGGCACCATTGAGAGTGAGGGCTTCAAAAACAGCTTCAGTAAGTCTAGGATATATAAAGATCAAGTTGGGCTAATGTCCATAAACAGGAAGAAGCATTAATTTGAGTTTCATTTGTACTTACCACAAAGAATAACCATTTATCAGCTTAAGTAAAAGGGTCTGTGACTTGCCAATTACTTTCTTTGTGTGAACACGTTAAACATGGCAGGCTCCTGGAAATGCCTACAAAAAGAAAAAAGAGTCAATGATTCATTTCACATGAATTTCCAAACCTTTATTTAGCATTTCTTTATACCGAGAAATGGGCTTAGTGCAGAGGGAATAGAGAAACAAATGAACAAGATAGGCTCAATTCTTAAGGGACCATTTGGCTAGAAAGGGAGATAAGAAAACAGTGTGCTGTTAAAAAAATATGTTAGCAGATTCCTGGTACTTTTCAGGCATTGTTCTACATGCTAAGGAGATACAGGCATGTTCAATTTGGTACAGGACTCTATGCTCAATGAGGAAACCTATCCTTAATGTAGATACATAGCCACGAGCTTATCAAAAAATAAATGTGTTAGTGTAAGGTATTTACAATGATAAGGTTTCCAGGTTTTCTCTTTAATTCTATAAAGTTATATACAAAGTGTCAAGGGAAGATCAGTGTCACTAATTTCACCCGGGGATGCAAGCAGGAAAAACTTTAAGACGGAGATAAAATTTGAAGCGAGTCTCCATGGTTGAGTAGGGATTTGCCACCTACAAAGAATGGAGCAGGCTTTAAAGGCACAAAAACCAGGTTAGCGAAAGAACAGTGAATGTTTGAGAGACCAAGAAGAAATCATATTGTATGCAGTTTTAAGAGTTAGAGTGCTCAAAGCCAACTTACCCATCAGGCCCAGAACCAATAGCCAAGGGTCCATGATACTTTTAGAGATCTACAAAATAACCTAATTTCTTTGAAAATCAGAAGAAACTAAAAGAACTTTTAGATCTATGAAAATTTTAAATGTATATTTTAACATAATTGTCTTAATGTAATAATATATATTTTTTAATTTTTTTAATGTTTATTTATTTTTGAGAGAGACAGAGAGACAGAGCACAAACAGGGGAGGGCAGAGAAAGAGGGAGACACAGAATGGGAAGCAGGCTCCAGGCTCTGAGCTGTCAGAACAGAGCCTGATGCGGGGCTCGAACTCACGGACCACGAGATCATGACCTGAAACCAAGTTGGACACGTAACTGACTGAGCCACCCAGGCGTCCCAGTAATATTTTTATTTTTAAATTATAGAAAGAACCTGGGAAATTCATGATGTGTCCTGGTGATATTTATGTATCTTCTTATATTAAGAGGCCTCCCTTTTTCCAGAATAAAAAAAGCAAATCTTTAGGTCAATGAAAATGTTTTAATATATAATTTTAACACATTTGTCTTTAAAAATAAGAGTCATAAAATATAATTTTAAATATTTTTTTGAAGAAAGGTGCCCATATCTGTGAAGTGCCAAGGGCCCACAAAAGCAAGAATGTGTCTTTGATGGTGTTTCATGTGTGCCATCTTTTATTGAGAAGCCAGCCTGGTAATACTAAATTGAGATTGAATTAAGTCAACCTAATGGGATATTTTAGTTGGTAATGGAAATATAAAAGCAATACAATTAAATAATTTCTTAAAAATTATTTTTTTAGGAAAATCAGAACTAGCAAACATCAATATATATATATATATATATATGTATATGTATATGTATATGTATATATGTCAAACATATACCCATGTACATATGAGTATATATAATATGTATAGCAAACATCAAATATATATAAATAAAATATGGATTTCAAGGAATTTTCTCTATTCTTTATACTATCCCCTTTTTTCTTTGTCTGTTCTTCTAATCCTCATTTTATTTATTCTATAACTTTTTCTTTAAATAGCTGCCTTAAAAATAGGGAGGTAGTTAAGGATTTAAAATTAAATGAATATGTGAGCAATTTGCTTGATTTAAACTAACTTCTATCTAATTTATTAATCAGTAAACACTGACATCCTTAAATATGTATAAGGGTTAAGAGAAGAATCTAAATTAGTTTACATAATTTAATCTTTCAATTTACTTGTTCATGTGCAGAAAGCTAATAATAACCCCAGTTATGTAACTCCCTTTGCTAAGCAAAGTAAAGATTATACATTCTTTGTTAATCACACATGCCCTTAAATTGTGGTCTGAAAACACTGACACCTCCCAATGTATGTGTGAAATGGAGAATTTTACCATATTGTTGCTGGTTTCTGTGCTCTCTTATATAAAGCAGACTTCATTGTTTTTAAATAACATTCCTTATTTCTATCTGACTTAGAACTTGTACTTATCCTTGTTTTTCAAAAGTGAAACCAACGTAGCGCCTCAAAGCTGGTCCTACTAGTGGATTCAAATGTACATGCAAGGTTCTATGTGTCCCTCCATCCATCTAAACATGCACAAACACACACATACTCTCCTTTTTGCTAAGACATTGTCTCCAATTAAAATGAAAATACTACTTACAATAATTGTACCCCCACTTTCAGTATGTATATATTCACACCTTTTCTTATAAAAATTAGAAACGAATGAAGACAAAGTTACCAGGAACATGTAGGGTTTCCTGTAAAAGAAAACAGGCTCAAAACTGTAACAAGTGGTAGGAAACCTTATTCCTGCTCAAAGTTTCTTGGTGACTGACCTGAAGACAATGCTAGATAATAAAAGATAAGCAGCATATTACCAATACAGTCACTTACTGGATGGTGCTGTCTTTGGACAGACCACTTGGCATCTCTGAGCCTCAGCCTCCACTTCTGAAAATGAACATAATTATAATTCCTAAGTCAGAAGGGTCTAACGAGCGTTAAATAAATAAAATTATATATAAAGAAAGCTCTTTGAAAACAACACACCGAAACAATTATCGTTTTGATAGTATCTACAATGTGTGAATATGTGTGTATATATGTACACACATGATACACATCTGTTCTATCAATATCCATTGGACATATGCGTACATAGATTACTTAACCCCATCACACATTAGAAAACACCTACAACAAAACCAAACCCATTCACATGTAACAATCACGACCTGGCATGTTACTCTCCCTCTGATGGACGACCTATTTCTAAGTAGGAATTGGTGAATGAAGAAAATGAAAAAGTCTAGGAGCCAGCAGATATTGGGTCTTGTCCAGACCCTTGCTGATTCTCCACCGCGTGTTACTGTTCTCTTCACCACTCATTAGCGCCAGTCCAAAGGAAGAGCAGGCTCTTTGCAAGGCTTGCACTAACCTTATAGGCCCCGAATGGTTTTCACCCTTTCCCACTTTGATATGATCCAAATTCTAGTACCCTCTGAAATCTCTGTTGGGCAAGACCCAACCATAACTTGAAGTCCGGTTTTGGTATCTGTTTAAATGATCAGTCAGCACTTAGACTAGCAGAAAGGAGAGTCTATGGAGGCTTTGCGTTCTTTCCTTTATAGTTTAAGAGTTCTCTCTCACATTCCCTCAGTGACTGTGCATGCTGGTAGTAAGTGTTGATCCTATTCTAGGACGACTTGCACTTCTCTGTTTTTCATTCACAAGGTTTGAGATCATTTATGCAAGTGTTCATATATCTAATGAAGAAACAAAATAAACAGGGCTATGGTCTCATTTGTGTTCCCCCAGAATTCACTTTTGGAAATCCCAATGCCCAATGTAATGACATTAGGAGGTGGGGCCTTTGGGAGGTGATTGGGTCATAAGAGTGTAACCACTGTGAATGGGATTAATTCTTTTATAAAAGAGTCCCCACAGAGCTCCCCTGCCCCTTCACCATGTAAGGACACACAGCAAAGGCAGCCATTTAGGCACCAGGAAGCAGGTTCTCATCAGATACCAAATCTGCTAGAGCCTTGTTGTTGGACTTCCCAGAACCATGAGAAATAAATGCTGTTTATAAGCCACCCAATCTACGGCCTTTTTGTTACAGCAGCGCAAATGGACTAAAAAACGAGTTCACGTTTCTATAGTTTGACGCCGAGTTTCAGAAATATTTTAATCATTTGACTATCTCTTTTTTTCCCTCTGTTCATTCACTTTTCATATTTTTCAACCCATTCAATATCCCAAAACAGGAAAATGAACGAAGAAAAAAAGGAGAGCTTTTCTATTCTACAGTCGGTGGGGGTGGGGGGGGTGAGAAATGAGTGATCAAAATGACAGCCTTCCTATTTTCTGATCCAGAACTTCTCAAACTTGTCTCATTTGAATCATCTGTGATCATCCTTTGGGCAGCTAACCCCAGTCCCCCTCCTGCTCAAAAATAACCTAACATAACCTCCAGGGGATCAGCACGAACTTACGTGTTGAGTTTAAGCTTGTTAAGATTTTTAACAAGTATCCTAGGTGATTCTTTTTTTTAATGTTTATTTTTGAGAGAGTGAGCGAGCTGGGAGGGGCAGAGAGAGAGGAAGACAGAGGATCCAAAGCAGGCTCGGCACTGTCAACGCAGAGCCCAATGTGGGGCTTGAATGAACCGACTGAGCCACCCAGGTGCCCCGAATTGTTGGTGATCCTTTAATCAGCAAATTTGTGAAACTGCCCTAGTCTAAAGGAGGAAGTGCTGTTCAAACTTGTTGCCTGTGATGGGTAATTTTGACTGTATTGTATACATATCTTTAACTAATATGGAGCTAACAAGTATACTGTTTGCATTTTTTACTTTGTGGGGAGGAGATTGCAGGAAGAGGAGTGATATATCCGGGATAATTGCTGAAACTCAAGTTCCTGAGCTCTGCAGGCAGAGACAGGGAAAAGCAACGGGAGCTTCTCTTGATGTGAGTTTAGACAGGAGGGAGGAGTGGGCTCCCCATAATATGGTCTGTAGAGAGCTCCCACAGAGAGCGTGAGAGGTCCCCTCCACCCACACTGGACAGAGACGGAGATTGGAATGTGGCTGTGTGTTGTGCTGTAACACTCTTTGCTTCCCCTATAACGCTTTGGGGAACTTAAAGAATTTTCTTGAAAGGCAAAATGTTGAAAACAAATCACTTCCTTTTGGAAAAGCCAGAGCTTCCCTCAAGGAACACTGAACTGTGCGGACTGAAAGTAGCCACACGCTTTATGAGGAGGGACATAATCCTGGATGGACACCAGAAACACCATACGTTTCAAGTAGGAATTTCTTGGAACAGTCGCCATTATCAGCCCAAGATATTCCAGGAAGTTGCTGCCAGTAGAAGTGAGAGAAACTGCTGAGAGGATCCCCCTGGGCTGCGATAGCTGCCAAGGGAGGAGTCTCTGAAAGCTTCCAGTACATTTCACTTTGGAGCCATTGGCAGGAGCACTTGCAGACTACAGCCACAGTTGAAAAGCTACACAGAACACCAGAGCCAGAGGGTGCTAACTGGTACTATGAAATCTCTCTTCTATTATCCCCAGTAACTGTGGACATCCTGGAGGAAATGAAAGATTCAAGATAAACCTTATATAACTGCATAATCCCACCCATCAACCATCTATCATTCTTCCATGATCAAATATTTACAGAGCCCCTAGACACTGCCAGAACATTTTCTGGGTGCTGGAGATAAGGTGGTAGGAAAGGAGTTGGTAGCTGCATTTTTACCAGGATTGAGCTTCGTCCAGACAAGCACAGGAGAGAGGTTGAGGAGTGATTAGAAGTATGGACCATGGCCACAGGGGTAACACACGACTATAAAAACATGTTGAAGAGCAATAAACCAATCCTCTTTTGGAATGAGTAAATTTGAGCTGTATGGGTAGAAGGTGGTGGTCAGAGTGGGATTCTTGAAATCAAAGTCTAGAATTCTAGTAATGAATTTATCGTGATGAACAAGGATGTGACCACAGCAGAGGGAGGCAGAGTAGAAAAATGATTTACTGCAAGTAAGGAGGTCAAGGAATGAAGAAGCCAGATTCCCAGATATATCATTCATGTAGATAATAAGTATCTCTCCTTCAGGCAACCCGAATGGGTCTGAAGGTTCTGGAATTCTCAGTTACAGTCTCCATCCAGATCTGTAATACCTGAGTTCCCAGAGAGAGATATGGAAAAATCATGTGTATAGAAAGGACAAGCAACAGTCTGGAAACTGTTGTAAGGTTCGTGAATATACACATTAGAGATGTACGAAGACCTGCCTCTTGAAATATATTCTCAATCCATCCAAATGAAGGAGCACTGAAATTCTCACTGTAGAGTTTCTCCTTTAGACAAAGATACCCTGTCTCCAGAGAACTTGTTGCAAAATAAATGTATTATGTTGCATGGGGAAGTGTGTATTAGGACATTAACATTCACAGGACATTAAGTCATGACAGTTTAACAGATTGACTAGTTGTCACATAATCTGAAGCAAGACTCAAGAAAACGAAGTAACTGGAAAACATCAAGGAGAAGGCAAAAGGAGGCTGGCTGGGAATGGCAGCTCCCCGTCGGGGAGCCCTGATTATCCCACCACCTGCAGGGTAGGAGGACGGTCTGGGAGACAGCAGCTTGTGGCAGGGGGTACATGGCTCATCTGTAACATGGAGGTAATACCTCACGCGGAGTATGAGATTTAAGTGAAAGAATATACATCAAAATTCTGGTTGCACATTAGGCGGTCTGTGAGTATCAGCTCTCTCTTGCTCACCTGCTTCTCTTATGTAGAATCCATATTTGGGTTCCAAGATGATTTTACCCACAAACACACACACACACACACACACACACACACACACACATGCATGAATGTTACTCTGAAAACACAGACAAAAGAATCTGTATCATTTCACTGCCATGCATGTAACTGTTCATTTGACTGGGTCTATAGTAATCATTTTGCTTTCTTTTGAAAGCTCCTCTGTCTTCAAATAAGATATTTTGCAACGTGTTTCAGGAAGGGAACTTTACACAAATGAGAAGATAGTGCATTCCATTTATAAAATTCTAAAACAACTTAAACTAACTTGCGATGGAAAATATCAGAACTGCAGTGGCTTTGAGGTGGGGTGGAGAATGAATGGAAAAGAGCACAGGGGAACTTTCAGAGATGACGGTAATGTCTGCATCTTGGTAGGGTTTGGGCTGCAAAATTCACTCAATGCGCATTTGAGATTTCGTTGCATAATATCGTAAAAAATCCAACTGTAGTTAGTGGTATACATGGTAAAGTGTTTAGCAAGAAACTAATATTGGCAACTTACTTTGAAATGCATCAAAAAGCAAAAGGATGGAAGGGTGCCTGAGTGGCTCAGTTGGTTAAACCTGTGATTCTTTCAGGTCAGGTCGTGATGTCCCGGTTCATGAGATTGAGCCCCGCATCAGGATCCACTCTGATAGTGCAGAGCTTGCTTGGAATTCTCTCTCTCCCTCTCTCTCTCTGCCCTTCCCCAGTTCATGTGCTATAAACAAACAAACAAACAAACATTTAAAAATATATATATGGAGACAAGGGTGTATAAATATGTGATAAAATAATTATAGTAAAAATTTATTGGCAAAATCCAGGTCGTGGATATAAAGCTGTGCACTGTAAAATTCTTTCAAGTTTTCTGTGTACTTGAACATTTTCCTAATAAAATAACAAAAAAAAAAAAATAAGTACATAGTAATAAGATAGTCTCTCACTTGACCTTTCCTGGTTTCTATCCCATTTTTGAGCAAAATGTTGAAATTGTTTCCTTAAAATAGCTGGTAATGAACATTTTAGAAACAGCAGCATTTGATTTGAAACAAATGCATTTTCATCAATAGAGAAGCATGCGTTCAGCCCTCAGGTGGTATGTGTGAAAAACACTTAATATTGGAGAGCTTCTTGTCACTTCTTGATAGCTGTCAGCTCCACATCCCAGGTGTTCAGCAAACTGTAATTTCCAGGGCTCTCTGACTGAGGGCATAGAGAACTCTACAGCTGACCTCACAAAAATATTATAGAAATCTACCTTCCATGAAAAACTAACCGTATCTAAGAAGACCAATATTTTAGTTCTTCGGGTGGTCATGCTCCCACAAATACATTTTTATAAATATGGAACCCCTTCTCCCATCCAGCTTACCCAACAAAAAGGCTTGTGTTACAAATATTCAAAGTATTTCCTGTAATAATCTCAGTTTCCAAAAGATGTTTGTAATTGAGCACGCTCACTTTTAAAGGTAAAGAGAAAAGACATGAGCCACCAGTGTAGAATTTCTAACGCCTTCTTCCTGGAAACATAACCTTCCACTCTACCCCTCCCTGGTTTTTCTCCTTACCTCTCTTGGTCTTTTACTTTGGGAGTGGTCCAAGGCTCAGTTTTGGGGTCTCTTCCTTTTCCGACTTACATTTATGATGATCACACACAGTTTCCTGACATCTTAAATGTCCTAAATGTCATCTAAGTGCTGGTGATCAAAATACATCTTTTTAGCCCAGACCTCTCCTGATTTCCAGATATGTATACTCAGTTGTCTACTTGACGCATCCATTTATAGGTGTAATTGTCACATCAAACTTAATATGTGAAACTAAGCTCCTGATCTATCCCCCACTTCTGCTTCTCCTAAGGTCTCGTCCCCATTTACATTCACAGCAATTCCAACCTTCCAGATGCTCAAGCATAAAAACCTTTGGATTCGTCTTTTATTCCTTTCTGGCACAGACCACATTTTGTCATCCACCAATCCTGACAACTCCGTCTTCTCCATGTAGCTAGAGTCCAACCACTTCTCACGTCCTACGTCACTACTACCTTGGTCTGTGCTACCATGATTTCCCATGTGAATTAATGTAGTCTCCTAAACTGGTCTTCCTGCTTCTTCCCTTTCTCCCCTATTCTCAAACCAACCACAGTAATGATCTTGTTAAATATGAGCTGAATTATCTCACTTTTCTGTTCAAAATACTCCAGTAGGTTCCTTCTTCATGCAAAATAAAACCCAAAGGCATTAAAAAAGTCTACAAAGTCCCACACAGTTTGGTACCCCATTCCAACCTAATCTGTTGCCTTGCCCTCATTCATTCCATTCCATCCACCTACACTGGACTTTTTTCACTGTATATTCCCCCTCAGTGCCTTCATTTCACATTGGCCATTTCCTCTGCTTGGGACCCTCTCATTCACAAGACTTGTTCTCTTGCCACCTTGGGATCTTTACTCAAATATCAGTGGAGCAGGTGGGTCTTCTCTGGCCTATTGAAAACTACATGCATCTACTCCTCCCCAGTGCTTCTTCCTACCACCTTCCCTACTGTGTTTTCTCTGTAGCACTTGACATTATGTAACATATTATGTGTCTTTGTGCCTATTTTCTGCCTTCAATGCCTCTAGAATAGAAGATTCACCAGGGCAGGCATTTTTGCACATTTTTCTCCTTGCTATAAAGCAACGGATTGAGAACTGAACTTTACAAAAACGGTATCATTTCAATTCATCAAGAATAATGAAGGATACAATGGGAGACCATGAATCTCTTTCTATTTCAGCCCAGTCAAATCTATCCCAATAATTTAATTTAGTATCACTGTGTTCTGATAAGAAGAGATCAAGGAGAGGTTACGTACACACATTCCTTAATTCCGTATCTTTCTTAATCTTTTTTACTATTGTTACCACTGGTAACCATTTATCTTATTTATCTATCCAAGGAAACATCTAGCCTCTATTTCCTTTTGTTTTAATCTCAAGTGATCATATGCAACTCCAAATTCTACAGATGCTTTATTTGACTTTGCCACGGTCTGAAACTGACCTAACCCAATTGGGTGGTCAGAATCTTTGATAAGTATCAGTAGCCTTCTATGTAAAAGGTAATTCATAGCAACAAACCCGATTCTCACATTGCTGCCAGATGGTGTTTGGCAATGAAAACCAGTCTCATGAAACATAATTATGTAATCACCTCAATATAAAGACTTTTATTAGCAAGAAGGCCCAGCCCTGCAACCTGTTTGCTATTCAGAAAAGGTCTTTTTCATTCTGACATATCAACTCACAGCTCATATGAAGGCTTATCCTGCTGGCCCTTGCAGGCATTTGTGTCTGTGTCTTTTATCATGGTAGCTTTTAGCATTATATTATAGTTAAAAGTATGTAGAGAATTCTGGCTTGGAATCTTTACCCTTCTGAGTGCTATTTCTGTGACCTTGAGCAAATTCTTAACCTCTCTCTGGTCCAGTTTTCTCACAGAGAATGTGGGGAGGATGACAGTAACACCTACTTCAATGTACTATTTTGAGAACTACCTGAGGTAATGCACTTAGAATGTTCTTGGCTATGTAAATATTTATTGAGCTTTTATGATATACCAAGCATTGCATTAAGCAATTTACACACATTATCTCATTTATTAGGTAAATATTATCATCTCCATTATACACAGAAGGAAACTGAGGCTTAAAATTTGTATTTTGCCGAAGTTATCACAATTAGTAATTAGTGGAGCCAAGATTTAAACCCAAACAGCCCAACATCAGAGCTCAATTCTTAATCAATAAGGTATGCTGAGCCTTCAGTCAATTTCACTTAACTTTAATATATTTGGATGATATGATTCAATCCCTCCTACATTTCCCAGACAACACATGGCTTTGATTTTCTAATATTTCTCTATGATAAGCAATAGTTGCATTTTTATATGAGTCAACCTGCAAAGCTATTATTTTTCTCTCACCCTTTGCTCCATTTACAACAGCTGATAACCAAAAAATTCCATCTGATTCTCAAAAGTCATCATTTTTTCTGCATGATTTCTTGTGTTAAGAACTATCTAGGTAGTGGGGAAATGTGTGCATTTGGGTGTAAAGAATGCATCAAGGCACAGTGTCTTCGTATAGTCTTCAGACTTAGAAAGGTTTCTTCTATAGAACATGTCAACTATCTCTTCTTCAAGTCTCTTAAACAAACAGCCAAGGAAACATCATACTGGGTAATGAAGATTTGGGGCCCAGGAGCAGGAAACCTATCTTGCTAAGGAAGGTTGGTATTAGGCAAAAGTCTGGAAGAATATTTTGAAATAAGATGAATATCGTAACACGAACAAGCTTGAAAACTTGTCAGCTTCTACCGCCGAATGCTTTGACTTACAACTTCTCTTCTAGCTCAGAGAATCTTTGGTCTCATTATATAAGGAACTTAGAGTTATCTTTGTCACTTCCAATTTTTTTCAAAAGTCTCATGTTTACATAGTTTAAGGAAAACACTTACCAGTGATTTACACCTGTGTAATTAATAACTTTATATCTAGAAGGACAAAAATCTTACATTTTGTTTACAAACCCAATCATCTATAAGTCAGAGCTCTCACACTGCATGTTCTTTACAAGACTGAAGAAGAGCTGGTTTCCATCTAACTTACGGATGATCCAGTTTGCCTCTTGACTATCTTTTGATTTTTTTTTTAATCTTTTTTAACATTTATTTTTGAGAGAGAGAGGAGAGAAGACAGAGCACGAGCAGGCGAGGGCAGGGAAAGAGGGAGACACAGAATCTAAAGTAGGCTCCAGGCTCTGAGCTGTCCACACAGAGCCCAACGTGGGGCTCGAATTCACAAACCATGAGATCGTGACCTGAGCCGAAGTCAGTCACTCAACCAACTGAGCCACCCAGGTGCCCCTTGAGTATCTTTTGCTTTCTAATGGCAGCCTCAGTTTTCTTGGTAGAATCCATCTGTAAAGCTTATTTCAGCTTCTTCTCTGTTTGTAGATTTCAGACTGGCCTATCATAAACTCACATTGGAAGTAAGAATTCCCACGATATGCCAAGGAGCTTTCCACATGAGTTTCTCTCTTCCAGGATCTAGGTCCTTAGGAATTCTCTGGGAACCAAAAAGGTGGTAAGGAAGTCTACCTTCCACACATAAAACACATTAAACTTGGCTGTTCCCAGATACAAAAGATAACTCAAGGACAAAACAGAGGAAAAGATACTAAAGGTAATTCAGGAACAAAACAAGGGAAAATGTACAGCAGATTTTTCCCTATCTTAAAAAGTAGGGAATTGCTAGTCCTTCAGCCTAGGCACATTGAAGTAAAAAGGTAGAATCACAGAGCAGAGCAGCAAAGGCACTTCAGGAGACCCTGTGATGTGTTGCCTTTTCAGGTAAGCTAAACCCTATTGAAGGTTACATGGGAAGTATACAGTCGGGGTGATTTGAACCTGCATCTACTGGCTCTTAATACTCCTTGGCTTGTAACATTATTTTTACCCTCCACACTATGTCCATGTGACAGATTTCACAGTTTTAGCATACGGTCTCTGCAAAGTGATAGAAATCAATCCCTTGCAAACCCATCCCTATGTCAGCCATGTCAGTAGACACAGTAAAGTGCTGGCATTCTCTTTACCCCTAATTGGCAATGGGTTCCAACCATTTATGGACACTTTTAAGAAAAATCTTTCTGTCGCTACTCCCTGAAATAACAAATTTTTTAAATGTTTTGTTGCTAAGACATTTGTGAAATCATCAGTATTTAAAAAATGGCTTCACGGTATTCGGGAGACAAACTACCACAGTCCTCAAAGAATGGTTTCCAAAGTGCATGGAGTCCTTTAAATGGCTCTGAGACCCCCCCCCCCTTCTGTCCCTGTTTTATTTGTGATGTTGAAGGCAGATTTGCCTCCTCACTTCAGCCAGCTTGTTGCTCTTCTGGGTTTGCATACAGGCGATATAAACTTGTATCTACCTCCCCAGTGAAATACATTGGAGATGCATCTGTATAAAGTCTTGCAGTATAGACTCTGATTTTCATCTAGGGTTATTACCGTTATTACTGTCATCATCATCATCTTTATTATGTTTAGGGGAACTTTGTGACTTATAACAAAGTATGCATAAAAAGTTCAGGAAACCAGAAGGAAAAAATGATGTATTTTTATATTTCTAAAAATAAAGTTTTACTGTTAGACAAAGTGCCTTGGGCCATTTGTGTATGTTTTCCACTTTGTTTCTTTTTGATATGTGTATTATTTATTTTTCAGATGAAACCTAAGTTCCTTCTTGATTTTCAAAGTTCATAAGCTTTAAAATATTTCCATGTATGCTAACTTTTTATTGAACATCTAAAATCTATGCCATCCGCTTTAGTTTTTTAACATAGAAGTTATACCTATGAAAAAAGTTTCTACATTATTTGCTGCCTTATTCTTTTTTATTACAGTTTTTGATATATTGTTAATATTTGACTCAAAGTACTTCATATTCTGCTTTGACCTTGCTTTTTATGAGTTCAAACAAATATGTGATTATTCTATTTTTATAAGGATGTTTTGCACTATCCAGAATAAAGTGCAATTATAATGATAAAAATATTGAACTTTCACTTCAGTTTGATAGTCAAAATCCCTCTCGTGACGTCCTGACACATTTGAACAAATAAAGGTTAAAAATACAAGTGTATATCCAACAGTAACCTCTGGACACATGGTGGAAAATCAAGCATGGAAGTTCTCAGAGTCGGGAAGCGTATGATCCAATCATCGTTGGGGTTTTATATCCTCTTAACATTTCTTTTGAAAATCTCAAAACCACCCAAATCTCAAAACCACCCACAGTCTCCATTTGCTGCTCTCTTCGATGTTACGAGAATGCTTGGCTTAATTCTCACAGAACTTGTAATGTATTAAGCACCCCGTATATCCTGGTATATACCAGATCCTTCTTTATAGTCACCCAAGTGTAATTAATCAGAAGTAGGTTTTGTTTTGTCTGCATCATACAGGAAACAACAGAGCTTCAAAGAAGTTCAATAGTTTTACTGGGAAGTGGCAGAATCAGGGCTTATCTTGACTGATAATAACTCCTGTTCCAGCATACAGTAAATTGGAGGGAGAAGAAAACACCAGTGTTTTGGGCTTTATCTTTTCTTAATCTTACCAAAAAAATTAAGTTTCCTGATTATTAGTAAGAATTTTCTGAAAGTATTTTTCATACATTGAAGTACATTGGCTCGTTTTGGAACATCAGTACGTTATTGCATAATTTTGAAGGATCAAAATTCACCGTGCATTCAGAGTGGGCATGCAAAATGTTGGTCTTCTCAAGAAGAATTTCTGTTCAATATCCATTCATTATTCACTAAACATGTACTTAATAGCTACTATGTACAATGCATTATGGAGCTGTTTAAACCATGGTCATAAGATGTAAAGTTTGAGAACTAGAATGTACCATAGTGACCATTTAGTGTAATTGTTTTATTCAACAGATGACATCTTTTTTTTTTTAAGTCATCATTTACTCAAAGTCTCCTGGATTCTAAGTCTGCCACAACTAGATCAAAAGTGCCGCCACAGGAAAAGTCTACCTGTTTGCAAAATATTTGTTGTTCTCCATTATAACATTAACGTCAGCAGGCCATCATGTCACGTGTTCAACGTAGAGGTAAAGGACCCTGCACACAGCCAGATGGTTTTTCATGTATGGAGGCCACTTCAGACACTCAAGTATAGAATGAACATCTTTCTTAAAACATAACTTTCTTTACACAAATGTATGAGGATATTAGTATATATAAGAATATACAAATGACCACTGTACTTTTTAATTTTATTTATTTATGTTTTTACTGTTTTAGTGTTATTAGTGGTTTTTTAAGTTTATTTATTTATTCTGAGAGAAAGAGAGAGAGAGAGTATGCAAGTGGGGGAGAGAGAGAGAGAGAGAGAGAGAGAGAGGGAGAGAGGGAATCCCAAGCAGGCTCTACACTGACAGTGGGGCGCAAACTCACGAACTGTGAGAGCATGACCTGAGCTGAGATCAAGAGTCAGACGTTAACTCACCGAGCCACCCAGGCACCCCAACTATCCTTAGTGTTTAAAAAAAAAATCCATCAATCACATGTGCCTCACACTACCCACGCTTCACAGGGACTCACATTCTCCACTGAAACCTACTTTTGCATTGCTGAGTCGGCCGCCTACATTCCTCAGTGTGCCTGTTATCATATGTAAAAAAATATAATCACATAGTGCCCATAAATAATGAGATATTTGGCCTCTTACCAAAAACATATAGGGGATAAACTTAATTTTCTGTCCTCAAAAAAGCTTCTTCTTAGACTTATTGGTGAAATATAAAATTTTTGTTAAAAAGCCAAATTATTTTTGCGGGTGACTGGATGGCTCAGTCAGTTAAGTGTCCAACTTCGGCTCAGGTCACAATCTAGCGGTCCGTGAGTTCGCGCCCCACATCAGGCTCTGTGTTGACAGCTCAGAGCCTGGAGCCTGCTTTGGATTCTGTGTCTCCCTCTCTCTCTGTCCATCTCCTGCTCATGCTCTGTCTCTCTCTTAAAAATAAACATTTTTTAAAAAGAAAGAAATGGCCAGATTATTTTTTGGAAAAGGTTTCTTGTTTGAAAGTTAAATACATTTCTTTAAAAATTAGAGGTAATCCTCACAAGTTGTTTTTACTGTGTGTTCTTTTGAGTTTCATTTTTGCATCTTTAGACTTTTTTTTAAATTTTTTTTTTAATGTTTTTATTTATTTTTGAGACAGAGAGAGACAGAGCATGAACAGGGGAGGGTCAGAGAGAGAGGGAGACACAGAATCCGAAGCAGGCTCCAGGCTCTGAGCTGTCAGCACAGAGCCCGACGCAGGGCTCGAACTCACGGACCGCGAGATCATGACCTGAGCCGAAGTCAGCCACTTAACCGACTGAGCCACCCAGGTGCCCCGCATCTTTAGACTCTTAAGCACCCCCACAAACTGGCAGTAGCTTCGAAACATAATGCGGCTCCTTTATGTTTTAGCATTTTAAGTATGGCTCACTCAGTCCCACTTCCGTTTTGCTTAATCCTGCCCTGCATATGGCTCTATTATGACCAAGGTGATTTCATTCTCTCCATTTCCTTGAATTGCAGAGCTACATGTATTAGATACCCCCCTTTTAAAGAAATGGGACATTTTGGAATCATTAAATGACTGATGGAAACTTAAAAATTTCATTAGTGGTAAAGTTCAGTTCAGATAGAATTCTCTTGCTTCCATAATTAATATCCCACCTGTTCAGGAAGTGAGCCTTTTGTTCCCCCTTGATTTCCACCCAATCTTAAATCACCCTTTCTGTAGACAATCATATTTGGGTCATTATCTTTATCTTATCTTTATCACTGATCCTGATTGTTCTAGAGAGAGAGAAAGCATAGTTTTTAAAAAGGGGGAAATCCTGTGTCTTACACAAATGCAAAATGATCACACGCAGGAGATTTTACTTAAATTCATTAATTAATAGGAAACCAGTGCAATGTTATGACTGATTCAGACAACATTTGAGAAGCTGGGGTTTTTATGGGATGATAAGATTCCCAGATTTGATTCAAAACTGGTCCACGTCCCACAGGATCATAAACCGTTGGGCTGATCTGTTCCATCGCAGACAAGTTACTTGTATCTCCACTTGACAAAATTCTACAAGTCAATGTTTAGCTGCATTAAGTCTGGGGCTTTTTGTCAAGAACAAACAACAGGCTAAGAGGTGTAAGCAATCCCAGGTAGCCTCTGCCTCCGTGTGACACTTAAAGCACATGGCACCCATCCTTTTCTCTCTATTTTCCACTTCCACATGATTATTCTGCCAGAGGTTATTTCAAAGTCATGCAGTTGCTCTCAAAATTTAGGAACAAAATTTTGCATATGGTCATGGAAGTATAGGTTCCTAACCTGAAACTAATGCTATCCGTTTCCAGCTCAGATTCCACAACTTTTTTAGTAATTCCTTTCAGAATCTGTAAAAACAGTGTGAGCAAATGGATTGAATAAAGGTAGTTACTGGATTTCGCAGGAATGTCATCGGAATGAGCTTAAAAATATGTTTAATGGGGCGCCTGGGGGGCTCAGTTGGTTAAGCGTCCGACTCTTGCTATTGGCCAAGGTCATGATCTCGGGGTTCATGAGTTTGAGCCCTGCATCAGGCTGTGTGCTGATGGTGCAGAGTCTGCTTGGGATTCTCTCCCTCCCTCTCTCTCTGCCCCTCTCTCTCTCTCTCTCTCTCTCTCTCTCTCTCTCAAAAATAAATAATTAAGCATTAAAAAATAAAAAGAAATAAAAATATGTGTAGCTGATGAACACGCCTTCTCTGTAAAATACTAAGATGCAAAATAGACAAAGAGGAACACTTCCCTTCGAAAGCCCACGGATGGAGTAGCAGGTCCTAACTCAATGTGAACACCTCCGGCAGGAGGTGGGTTTCTTTCAAGGCCATAAGATGGCTTAAGACTGTGTATAATCATTTGTATTTCTCTGATAAAGTTCAATTCCAAGAAAACTCAGAGGTAATTGCTTCCACGTTTGAAATTTGTGTAATGAGTCGCTCATTGAAATTCAATGACTTTCTCGTGTCTGCTTTTTCCCATGCCAGTCTCTTTGAAGATGTATTGATGTTGAGAAAGTGATTCAAAGCTTTGCATGCAATTCAACATAGTATCTGCGATATTCAGTTCATTGAAGCAGAATGGAGCTCAAATGTGCGGATTGGTATTTGTATCTATAGGCAGGGGAATGTCTTCCCTTCTCTTTCAGGTTTTAATGTACAAAGTAGTTTGACTACTTAGATGCATTCCTTGCCATCAGCTTTGAAGATAAAGCAAACCAGAAACATTTGTTCAAATTATTGGCAGCTTTTTTTTAACCACTCCTGATAAAGAACTTGACTTTCTAATGGACATCATCATAATAATAGAGAATCATGGGATTCCTTGGGAAAAACATTGGAAATCTATTTGTAAACAACCACTCCTGATAGTTTAAAATACATATAAAAATATATATGTGGAAATACGTGAAAGAGTTTTATTCCTGGTAACAAAAACAGGCCAGGAGAAAAACCCTGAATGGCTTTTCTACAATCTTACAGAAAAATGGTAATCAGTGGGTGGTCAGGGGGGACATGAATATTATACAGTAAAATGTGATTAAAAAACACCAACCCCATTACTTTTTCCTCAAATGGATGGTTGTGATTCTCCAAAACTCTTCTCACTTTTAAATCCCTCCTGTCATACTCCCCAAAGCACCCACCCACTTTGCTCCTCTGTCAAGTCTTTCTGGATCTTTGTTTCTCCTTCCAACGGTTCTCAACCCACTGGTTGCCCCTGTACATAATAAGGCTGAGAGCCAGAAGAAGGCTAAGAGCCAATGCAGGTGGACAGCATTAGGACATCCCTTAGAGAAAGGAGGAGGGGGAGTTATTATTAAATTATATATTGGATTAGACTAGATTATATTGTTTTCCCCCTGTTACCCATGGAACCATTTCAACTCCTTTTTTTTTCTTTTTTTTTTGTCCCCTCCTGATCATTACAAGGACAGAAGAAACCAGAAAATTGAAATTACTTTCTTCCATGTTTCATACTTTACTAATCATTTATCGTATCAGTTATCTTTACTTCCTGCTGTGCGACATGCTGTCTCGTGGCCCTCGTCTTTGCTCACACCACTTTTTGTGCCTAGAAAATCTTGCTAGTTTTTCTTTCTTTCACCCAGCTAACTCAAACTTGTTCTTCAACCTCTCCTAAATTACTTCCTTGAGAAGCCTTCTCTGCTAGGTTGAGTGCCTACTCTGGATGCCACCACAGTTAAATAAAGTAAAACCCATTTTTGGCTAAGAGTATGGCTAGTGGTCTCTATAAAAAGTAAACAATAGCGTTTTGTTAAAACTAAGTAATGACAATTCAAAAACTACATTCTGCAATTATCAGTTATGGCCAAAGGTTAAAAAGAAAAAGATACCTGCTTTCTAACATTGTACAAAACAAAAACAAAAACTGAAAGAGAAAAGAGCATGGACCATGTGCACGGTCTTGACTTGTACTCAGCTCCATCATTTACCACTTGTGTGATGTTAAAGACATACGGAGAATCACTACATTTTTTTTCAACTTTTATTCATTGTTTTAAGTTTATTTATTTATTTTAAGAGAGAGAGCATGAGCAGGGTAGGGGCGGTAGGCCGGGGGGAGGAGGGGGGGGAGAGCGGGGATGGGGAAGAATCCCAAGCCGACTCCACACTGTCTATGGAGAGCCTGGTGCAGGGCTCAAACCCACAAACCAGGAGATCATGACCTGAGCTGAAGTCGAGTTGGATGCTTAACCGACTGAGCTAACCAGGTGCTCTGTTTCCAACTTTTAAATCGGGAAAGTAATATCCATCATATATAATTGTCATAAAGCATCAATATGACACGACCTATAAAGCGAATTGCTCTTTTCCTGACACTTATTGAGTATAAGATAAAGATTGCTTCCTTGACCCACCAAGCTTAGGAGGGGTTCCAGTAGTTGTATATCTCGTGCACAAGTAATATACCCATTTAGAAAAATACTTTACTAATTAAAATTTTAACAAAACATATCAGTGATATGTCATTGTTTGGGTAGGAAAAAGCCCAGTGGTCACCCTGACCATTTCCTTCTCCAGCCATTTGCACATTATTATATGGAAGCCACTGCCATGACATTCATGTGGTTATCCTTGACCTATGATTACACATATGCATCTTCAGTAGGACGCTAAAATAATAAAAGCAAAAATACTATTTTCTTCTAAGAGATCTAATTTCAGTAAAAACGTGGACTGAGTTTTATATCTGCATCTTGTCATCTGCAATTGCCTTTATTTCCTTAACTACTGCCCAGAGTGCCCTCAGCAGCCTCTGTGGTGTCATAGCATTTCCATGCTGGCTTACGCAAGGGACCTTTATTTCTGAATCACTCATCAAGGAGTTAACTAAATAAAACCCAATGTGTTTGTGACACTTTGAAGTAAATGTTTATTCTGTTATATGCCAGCTGTCCAAGCAGATATTTGCTTCAAATTAATTTCAATGACAATGTTAGTTTGGATTTATGTTATTTTTACTGGAATTTACTTATATAATTCAATATTTATTAGAATGAAAAGTAGGGTGACCAAATTACTTATTTTTCTTATAGATGTCTCTCAGTCTCCTTCAAAGATAACAAATGTTCTCACTTATTCCTCTGTAAATATTCTAATTTAAATTTTTATTGGCAAGAAAATTTTCCAGGCAATTTTCTTGTTAATCCATTAATGAATATGCTTCTGACAGATGGAGCTTTTCTTGTAATTAATGTTATTTTTGCCTACAAATAATATCAAGTCTTCTCTCAAAGCAAAATGTTCTTGTTGCCGACTCAGGCTATTACTCCCTTGACTTCATTTCATTACTGAATTTCTTAGAAGTGTAATCTCCAACTCCTTCCTTGCCCTTGGATCCAGTCTTTAGCCTAAAGATGTTTTACCTTCAACTAGGTTAGCTGTGCATGGAATCCAGAAGAATTTGTAGGATTAAGGAAAAAAAAAAAAGCCTTCCAGTTGCTTTACCACAAAATAATAATACATTTCAAGGAGAGATAAGTATGTGGCTCTACTCCCAACCATGAAATGTTCTTGCTCTGAACTGGGCGTGCCTCACGCCACTCTCCAAATGTTCCGCTGACATCTCAGAAAGACTCCCCCAGCCCAGTGGGCACCAGATAAAGAGAAAGGTATTCTTCTCTCCTTTTCTTTTTCACTGTGAGACATTTCAAGCATACGGAAAATATATACACAAATAAGAGAAGTACCCAATGCATACAGTCCAGCTTTATTCAATCTTACCATTGTCCCATATTTTCTTTTGTTCTTCAAGGAAAAAGCCATGTTGGATATAGACACGGCCCTTTGTGTGCATTGACCAGATCCTGTTCTTTTCCCTTCACCTCCTGTGATCTGGTTCCTGAATTTGGTGAGTGTTTTAGCTTCCATGTTTCCTGTGTGTGCAATACAGATAGATAGATAGATAGATAGATAGATAGATAGATAGATAGATAGAGATATATATAGATACATATATATCTATATATATATACACATACACACATATGTATATGTATATATATATGCACACACACACATGCATATATAAATACACACACAGATAGATATACCACACAGATATATATAGATAGATAGATAGATAGATAGATAGATAGATAGATATAGATATATAGATATATAGATATATAATTATTTGTATGTTTTATATGTAAATTGTATAATTCTAAAGGTATGATTTTAACTTGAGGGTTTTTAAATTCTTAGCATTATGTACGTTCAGACTTACCCACATAGCTTATTTTAAGGGCTATATGGTATTTTATGGTATGAAAACACCAGAATCCGTATGCCCATTCTTGTGTTATTGGGGATTCGGTAACTTCAGATTTCTGTTATACTAACAACACCACAGTGAACTTTTTGTTCACGTCTCCATGGGTGCGGCGTGTGAGGCTCTCTCTAGGTTATATTATTATTCCTAGAAAGGAAATTTCTACCATACATTATGCACAACTACAGTTTCCAAGAACTAGGGAATTCTTGAGAGAAGTTGTGTAAATTTCTCCCAGTCTCGACAGTCTTTGATTTCTCTGCTCCCTCAACCACAAGTCTGATAGTCCAGTTTTTCTGTGTTTTTTTTTCAATTTTATGTTTATGATCTGACAGCTCATTATATTTGCAATTACCAATTCTCTGGTTATTAATGATATTCAGCCTTCCTATTAGTTGATTCAAATTTCCTTTCATATCTTTTGTCCATTTTGCTATAGGTTTTTTTAAATATCGATTTTTTAGGATGTCTTGATACGCTCTGAATACTAATTCCACTCTGAGGCTCTTCTGCTGTTGTCTTGCCCTTGGGAAAATTGCCACTGTTGGGAGTGGCAACAAAAATAGTACATTTTGTCCTATTTTTCCTGTTCCTCTTCACTGTGTCTGCTATTTATTGTTTTAAGAGAAGTAGACAGGGGCAGAGAGAAGACGATTAGAATAAAATCACCAACCTGCATTTGCTAGCATTGTCTTCGCCTTCCTTCCAACTCATGAAAATTAAGAATATTTCCAAGGTCATATAACACCCTTTTGGCTGAATGCAGTGATTAAAAATGAATGAAAAGCTCTCAAAAGTACAAACTCTCTTTCCCCCACTACATCATGGAATCAGAAAGTGATATAGCAAGAAAGGACCTTTGGGTTCAGGAGGCTGAACATTCCATTATATAACTGAACCCCTAAGACCCAGAGTTGAGTTTGTTTCAATAAACCAAACTTCCGGTCTGTCTTCTTCCTTCAGTCTCCAGCACTTTTCCCTGTTTGCTTTTCCTTTGTAATGCTTATAACTATAACTATTCAAAATGTAGTAATTATTTTAGCACATATTAAATCATCTTAACTATTTTCTGTCTCCTCCACTGTAATGCAAATTATATGAGGATAAGACCACTATCTTGTTTTGTGCTGGATTTCCCACCACAAAGAATATTAGTAGGTGCTCACTACGTATTTGTCTCATGTACTGACTGCCTACTGTGTGCCAGCTGCTTTAAGAAAAAGTTCTTGGCCTTAAAAAATTATTGGTAACTTGTCTACATTCATAGTTAGTTATAGTTTCAAGCCAAGAGTTAAGTTATTCTACCTTCATATTTGGGAGATGTGCTTCAGTGAGGGAGCAAAGGCAAGAATCTATAAATGGCAGGGGGTTGGGGAAGTAGGACAAAGTATTAAATGCTTTAAATTTATTCAGAAATGGACAATACTGGGACAGTCAAGATCAGAATGTGTGGATCACTTTAGTCAGGGGATAAAGGTAGGAGTAGATTTCCAATTAACTAATGAACTTGGCCCACTAGGGTGAGCCTGAGTGACAGATTCACAGGTAATTTGGGTAAACTTTGCAAAAGTCATCCCCTCCTTTCTGTCACACTTCCCTGCCTCTTGGTAAACTCATAAAAGCCACAGGAATTTTTGGAATCTACTAAGGGAATGTTGAGTTCTGGACTTTTTCCACTTATGCAATATTTTTATAAGTTTTGTGGTTACTTTAGCACATAGTTACATGATTGCTAGCTGCTCTGGAGTATAGGAAAAACTTCCCCAAATACAGTTACCTGTGCAGGCACTTCTGGCATCATATAAGGTACAGGCAGCCACAACGGAACTCGTAAGAGCCCCACAGTGGGGATGTGTCTGAGGTTCATTGTTTCAACCAGGATTTAAATTCCATCCCTGAATAAGAAAACTTGGAATGCCTGTGCCTGAATTCATACAGCTTATACATGGAAGAAACATGATACCTGTCTCCCTAAATGTGATAGTGATGAGGGAGTGTGGGGCAAGCTGAGGGCAAAGTACAGGCTGACAGCAACCCACCGCCTCCCCCCCCCCCCCGCCGCCACCTCCCCCAGGTGGGACATGTGTGATATTCCCCAGACACTCCTGGCCACCCAAGAACAAAGGAAGGGGGTTTAAGTGCTCGCCATGGCGATGTGGGAAACTAGGGCAAATGAAAAATTAAATTCCCTTACTGCCTACAGCCCTTTGACCACTCCTTGAAACAGGCAGAGTAACCTCCCTCTAGGAGCTCAGCTGCCTCAATGATGACACTTTGTTAGGGGCAAAAGGGAATCTTGGCCTCACATTACCTGACCCCCCAGGATCCTGTCAGTCTACTTTAACATATAAAAATTCCTTTGGAAACTTCCTTTATCTCAGCCCCCCCCCCCCCCAAGATATGTGCTTGCAATCATACTCCAAGCTTATGGACCCTTGATATACATCTGAAGGGTCTCATGACTGAGGTTGTACTAAACGGTAAGAAATGGCATTTTCCTAACAAAACCTAACTTCTCAAGGTCCTGGAAACCTTGCTTCCAAAATACCTTACAGACTTATTCTAGCCCTAACCCCCACCCCACCTGAGGATATATAATCAGCTACCCATCACAACCCCAGCACGCTTTTCCTGCCCATGGGTCCTGTCCCCCTGCTTTAATAAAATCACCTTTTTGCAACAAAAACATCTTCAAGAATTCTTTCTTGGTCATCGGCTCCGGACCACCCCACCATCACCTCAAAACTTCATCAATACCAATCTTAAAATTTTTACGTGATAACACCAATAAGGAGTTGTGAAACGAAAATAGCTTCTCAAACCATTAAAAACTAAAATTAAAAAATAAACTATTCTAGAAAAAGTACCTAACTATATTTCTGTTCTCTCTTTAGAAAGTGATACTAGAAAAGCAATGTCTTAGAAGCCACAAACCGAACTCGGCTGCAAAGATAGATAGAAAACAAAGTTTCGTGAGTTTCAGGTGGAAAGATAAGAAAAATATAGTGCTGGCTTAATGACGTTTGTCATACTCAGATTTGTTGTTATTTTAATTTGTGGCTTCTCGCGCTAATTCAGTACTTCTAATCTAATTCTGTATTTGTCATTTTGCAATCCTTTTTTTTTTTTTTTTTTTCTGTCTCAAAGACTCCTCCCTCCCCCATCCTGAGTCTCTGGGCGTCCCTGAGGGCCAGGTGTTCCTTGGCTTGGTCAGGGCTGTGCCCATTACATTCTGTCTCAACGCTGAGAGAAGGGAAGGAAGCACATTTGGTGGCTTAAGGGCAGAACCCTGAAGTGGCATAGGTTAGTTGTAATCTCATGCCATTGTCAAGAAATGTCTCGAAATGTTCCAGGATTTTTTTTTACCTCAAAACCTGGGGGTCGTGATGTCACCATTTCCAAGAATGAAGATGTGGACACAAAATGAGCAGCGTATTGCAGTGTAAGATCAGAAAGTAAGAACAGTAGGAAAGCTCTCTTTACAGAGAGGGGACATTTGAAAGTGAACGTCCATAACTGTAGGCAGGGGCGTTTGTTTCTTGTATAAGGTTCTGGTTGCCCCCCACCCCCGCCCCCCCACCCTGTTCCTTCTCAGGTTCTACCCTCATTGGCTTGACAGCTCTAGGTGCTGGGTTGTCCGTTCCTGATTGGGTCCTTTCCGTTGTATGAGGGGTGGTCTGTGGCCATACTGTTCCTTAGGGGTCGTACATTTTGTGGTCTACTTATGTTTAGTCAGCTCTTTTGTCAAATTCCTGAGGGAAACCTCAGGGGGAGTAGGTGATATCTGTTACGTTCTTAAGAGGAACCTTATGCCCGAGGGGGTTGGCTGTGGTCAGACACTCCCAGCGTTGTTCCAAAATACGTGTTTTTCTCCACCCAGGAAGCTCAGGTCCTAACCTTTCCCTCTCTGCCTATTTTATCCTATCTTTTCCTAACATGCGAGTTGTTTCGGGAATATAGTCCTTTGTGTAAGACCATATGCTCAGCCAAGACTCTTACTTTAAGGAGAAGGGATTTTGATAGATAACTAGCAGCCCCACCATATATGACCCATTAGAAAGGGATCATAGAGACCATCTCCTTATTGTCCTACCCTTCTCCCCTGCCACATGTCACACCCCATAAAGGGGGTGTATCTTAACACAGGCAGACAAGTGGGCATCCGGCCTTTCCTGGTTATGAAAGATTCACTAACCCTCAAGGAAACCTCCGTCATCTACCATATCTAATTACGAGAAAGTTATCTCCCATATTTGTGCTGAAATTAATTAGAGTATATTTCCAGGTACTGAAGGATGCAACATTAACTTTCCCTTTTTCACATGCAAATCCTTTTCCTTTCCTTTTTTTTTTTTTTTTTTTTTTTACTTGAGTATAGTATTGAGTACACAATATTACATTAGTTTTGGGTGTAAAACATAGTGATTCAACATTTCTATGTGTTCTGCTATGCTCACCACAAAGATAGCTACCATCTGTCACCATACGACACTATTACAGTGTCACTGACTAGATTCCCTATGCTGTGCTCTTTATTACTGTGACTTACACATTGGATAACAGGAAACCTGTATATGTCTTTCCCCATCCCTCGTGTTGTTCACCCCCCTCCCTTCCCTCTGGCTGTCATCACTTTGTTCTCTGAATTTACAGGTCTGATTCTGCTTTCTGTTTGTCTATTCATTTGTTTGTTTATTTGTTTTAGATTCCACATATGAGTGAAATCACATACACATGTAAATCATTTTCATAAGAAAAATGTAACACCGTGAAACTTGCTCTCTGACCAAGTTCTTGCTCTTTGAGTGTAGAGGTCCTCCAAATATTTTTCATGAGATGGTTCCAGAACTGTTACTTCCACAAGATTCAATTCCTTTCTGAATATAATTCATTCTTTCAACTCCCCTTTTAAAATGTGAATGTGGTCTGAGAGTATGGACACAGATGGGCAGCTACCCCCTGCTGGATGCTTTTATTCTGTTTATGATGCCCAAGTGGGTTCCTTTTTTTTAATCAACCCTCCTCCTAGTAGATTCCTTCTAAGATTGTAGGGACTACTGAAGTGCTATAATCTTTTTTCACAGAAACTTCTGGTGAGCGAGCATCCCCACCACATACATGTGTAATTGCAGTTAGCCCAAGTCCAATATCTGATCTGTATCTTTGTTAAATTTCTTTTTACCAGATTTAGCCCATTGTTTCATGCTATCAGTATGTTTTCAAGTCAGGATTCTGAAACCAAGGACATTAAACCTCAGATTCGTGGCAACACTAAATTTCACCGCCGTGCTTTCTCGTTGATAAACAGGTTGAGCAAGAAAGAATTGATATGAGAGCATTAAAAAATAGTATTAAAATAATAGTTCCCTCTTTGCTGACTAATGAATGTGTAAAAAGAGAAAGAAAATGTATTTACCTGCCATATGTCAAAGGTTTTGAGTACATTTTGTCATGTAGTCTCCACGGAAAGGAATCTAAAGCACCATCTAAATTATCGTTTATCTTACAAATGAGGAAGATTGGGTTCAGAAAGTTCAAGTACAGTTCCCAGGATCATAAAGCTAGAAAATAGCGGAGGTGTCTTCTGATTTACCTTAGTTTGGTAATACTTTCAAACAAGGGAATCAGCATCAGTTTGAGAATTTCATAAGGGCTCCTCAGGTATCTTAATATCTTAATATGCTGATGTCTCTTCATCCGCAGACGTGGAAATAAGGAAAATAATGACTCTGACGGGCTGCTTTGTCAAAAATCATTCAACTACTATCCACAGAAAAGGAAAGAGATTATTGCACCAACCTGTCTCCATATTCTCACTTCACATTGCTGCCTTCTCTGGCATTTACTGTCAGTGGTCCATTCCCGCACCCACACATCCACAAGTACACAGAAGACCTGAAAAATTCCAGCTGCCTGACGAGGGAGCGTGGAGCAAGCCTAGGGCAAAGTACAGGCTAACAGCACCACCCCCCACCCCAGACGGGATGTGTGTGATATTCCTCAGCCACTCCTGGCTGCCCAAGAACAGGGGAAAGGAAAGAAAGCAGATGGTTGACCGACCGATCAGTCATTCAGGACACGGGCCTTTTTCAGTTTACAGATAACTTAGTAAACTCCAAGAAAAAGGCAAGCTTATCCATAGCCTCATCTCCAGAAACCTATAGACTCCATTTCCTGGAACCCTAATATCGCCCTCATCAAGATGGAAAGGGGTTTCAGTGCTTGCCATGGTGATGTGGGAAACTAAAACAAATGAAAAATTCCCTTACTGCCTACAGCCCTTTGACCACTCCTTGAAACAGGCAGAGTAACCTCCCTCTAGGAGCTCAGCTGCCTCAATGATGACACTTTGTTAGGGGCAAAAGAGAATCTTGGCTTCACATTATCCTGACCCCTCCCTCCCCCATCCCTGCCAGGATCCTGTCAGTCTTCTTTAACATATAAAAATTCCTTTGGAAATTTTCTTTATTTCATCCCCCAAGATACATGCTGGCAATCATACTCCAAGTTTATGGACCCTTGATATACATCTTAAGGGTCTCATGACTGAGGTTTTACTAAATGGTAATAAATGGCATTTTCCTAACAGCACCTAACCTCTCAAGGTCCTGAAAACCTTGCTTCCAAAATTCCTTAGACTTACTCTATTCTTAACCTCCTTCTGACCTGAGGGTGTATAATCAGTTACCCATCACAACCCCAGTGCAGCTGTTCCTGCCCATGTGTCCTGTCCTTGTGCTTTAATAAAGTCACTTTTTTGCAAGAAAGGCATCTTCAAGAATTCTTTCTTGGCCGTCAGCTCCGACCCCCGCCACCATCACCCCAAAACTTCATCATGCCAACTAGACTCACAGACACCTACAAAACACTCCAGCTGACGACACATTCCTCTCAAGTAGACCTGAAACATTCTCCAGGAAAGACCACATATTAGGGCAATAAAACAATCCCCAGTGCAGTTCAAATGATAGAAATTATACAAGGCGTATTCTCTGACCACCTTAGAATAAACTTAGTAATCAACAATGAAAGGAAATTCAGGAAAATACCAAGTATGTAGAAATTGAATGACAGATTCTTACATAACTAAAAGAGCAAAGAGAGAAATCATAAGGTAAATTAGAAACTACTTTAAGATGCATGAAAATAGTAACACAACATACCAAAACTTACAGAATTTGGTGAAAGCCATGCTTAAAGAGAAATTTGTAGCTATAAATACCAATTTAAAGAAGAAAGCTCTCAAATCCATAACCTAACCTTCTACCCTAAGAAACAAGAATAAGAAGAGCAAGCTAAGTACAAAAAATAAAAATAAGCAGAGGGAAGTAAATAATGAAGATTATAGTTGAAATTAATGAAATAGAGAATGGAAAAACAATAGAGAAAAAGCAACAAATCCAAAAGCCGAAACTTTGAGAAGATTAGCAAATTTGACAAAACTTGAGCTAGACTGGTAGAAAGATTGAGAGAAAAGGCTCAAATTACTAACATCCAAAATGATACATGAAACATTACTAGTGACCTTACAGAAATTAAAAGGATTACAAGGTAATCCTTTGCACAATTGTACACCAACAAATTAGATATAAACTACAGGAAAGGACAAATTCCTAAGGAGTCAGAAACTACTAAAGCTGACTCAGGAAGAAATCTTCTAACAATCTATTTGAACTTGTAATGCCTCTGTCAAATAAAAGATATGGCAGGGGGAGGGAGCTATTACCCTAGAGGATTACTCTGGGAGGGGGGCCTGTTGCCGTGGGGAGAATGCTCTGACCTGGAGATTTGCAAGTGTCTGTAAGATCAGGCAGAAAAGAACTTTCCTTTTATAAGAAGTAAACAAGGCCAGAAACAACCAGTGTGGGAAAGTGTGATGTGCAGGACAGTCAGCCAACAGATAGGAAGTGTTTTACCCTGAGGTCGGCCTATTCCTGGATGGACCTTTAAGGAGGGTTTGTAAGCAGCTCAGGCTCAGAGTGGGTAAAGTTCAGGGACCTGGGGAAGGAGAGAAGCTCAATCAATGTTTGCTTAACAAGCATTTTGTTCAATTTGGTCGTGGGGACAAAACATTTCTGCCAGTCATTTAGGAGGCAAAAAGTAGGGATCTGGAGGGTTTATGTTTGACCTTGTCATAGAGGAACCAAGGTGGCATCCATGGGTCTTATCTAAATCATAGGTTTAAGGGTGGTTTCTTGCATTAAGCCAGCTCCTGAACACCAAGGGATTCCTGAACACAAATCTTCATTGTTTCCCAGGATCACAGCTGTCAAATAAAGTCCAATATTGTCCTCACTCTATTTTTCTCAGCTTTAGCTTATCCACCCGCAAAACAGAAAGTGCACCTGATTGGTAGCTTACTAACTTCCTTTGGTGAGGAAACTCTTTTTTTTTTCTTTGTGTTTATTTAGTTTTGAGAAACAGAGAGTGTGAGCAGGAGAGAGTCAGGGAGAGGGGGGACAGAGGATCGGAAGCAAGCTCTGTGCTGACAGCAGAGAGCCTGATGAGGGGCTCGAACTCAAGAACCACAGAAACCACACAAACCGTGACATCGTGACCAGAGCCAAAGTTGGACACTTAACCAACTGAGCCATGGAAGAGCCCCAGAATACTCTTTTTAAAATAAAATTCAACTGGAAATCCTATATGCAAAACAGATTAAATTGGAAATTCTCTGATGGAAGAGGGAGGGGAGGGCCTCTCCAGCTGGCACACCATATAATGTGTTCCTGCACCCTGGGTCCATATAAGGAGCCTAGAACTTGGTCAGTTAGCTTGACTTAACTTGAAACAGGCTTCCTCCTGACTCTAAGGCTTGACCTCCCTTTTCTTAGAGCATTTACTTAAGAAAACATAAGTGTGTATTTTTGCTCTGCCTTTTTAAAGTATAGAGAGATCGGACCTGTCCCGACCCACCTGGGTGGCTCAGTTGGTTAAACGTCCAACTCTTGGTTTTGGCTCAGGTCATCATCTCAGGGTTCATGGGATCGAACCCCGCTTCAGGCTCTGCACTGACAGTGTGGAGCCTGCTTGGGATTCTCTCTCTCCCTCTCTCTCCGTCCCGCTCCCGCTTGTGCTCTCTCTCTCTCTCTCTCTGTCTCAAAAGAAAGAAATAAACATTAAAAAAAATAAAAAGTAAAGTGTAGACAGGTCTTCTCCCAGCTTTTTTACCCAGCTTTGCAACCCAGGGATGTCTTTCTCAAGGAGCTGGAGTCATCCCTTTGAAATGTAATTATTGAAGGAGACATTACCCCTGTCTCCCAGGGTCTGGTAAGGTAGGAATCTAACTCCAATAAATGCCAATTAGGAAACACAGATAGTGTAATCCATTGACTCACTCCACCCCACTGTCCTCCAGTACATTTCCACTAGCTCACCCAGCACCAAGAAGCCCTCCCACCTTTTCTTTTAAACCAGTTGAGCTCACAGTCTCTTGAATAAAGTCTGCCTTGCCTGTGTAACTGTCCAGTGCAATTTTTCTTTGACACAACTCCTGGATTAAATTATTGGCATGTTTCTTTTTGCCGTTCTAACGTTCTGCAAACATGAGAAATCAGTAATAGGTCTGCGTTCTGGATTCAGAAAAACCTGGGAATAAAGATGGTAAATTAGTTTTGCTTATTAAAAAAAAGAAAGAAAATGGTAACTAGTGAAGAGATCTTAAAGTGACCAGAGAATCACAGTGATATTCTTCTCCCCTCTTTCGCTTCTGAAATTGCCAGAGGCCTCTAAATCCATGCTAGTCTTTCCTTGCCATCTCTGCGGATAAATCTCATGGTTCCATTTATGTCTTGCTACCCTGCGTTGAAACAGGGAGGCCCAGATGCTTACTATAGTGCTCTGTCCCCGCACTCAGGACAAAGGTTAGAAAACTCTTCTTGAAGGTTACTTTAAAAACAGGAACATTTGCTAAGCAGATTCTGTGTCAGACACATCCCTCTTTTAACAGCCATATTTGGGGCTGCAAGGCCGGTCCTCTGACACTGAAAATTAATGCCTATATAAATAAAACAAAGCAAAGCAAATCAAACTGTAGCTGCAGCAGAAGGCCCACTCAATTCCCAGGAGGAAAAAAAAAATCGTCTTTTCAAGTCTATTTAAAACAATGCTATTTCTTTATTATTCATTCCTTTCTGCCCTTTGCCTCTCAACTCCCCTTCACCACCTTTAAGATTTGCATATAAATGGCACTCTTTTTATTTCTTCAGAGTTCATCAGCCCCTGGTTGCTTATTCCCCACCTGAAGTCTAATCCTTGCTTTGCAACTTCACAATTGGTTGCTGTGGAAATGATTATGTTGTCACAAACAGAGGATTAGAACTTCAGGGTAGAGAATAAGCAGTGGGAGCAGGTGAACTCTTAATAAATAAAGATTCTGGTATCATGTAAATGCACCTAAATAACAAAAAGAACTGTCACAGGTGGGAAGGGGAGGAAAAACAGGGGGAAAAAAAAAATCAAAATACGATTGCTAAGCATTTCCAAACTGGAAAATTGTTAGCATTTACTAGCAAGAAATCATTTTGCCATGAAATCACAAGTCTGGGGTTAAAATAAAAAAACTCCGTACATCAGTAGGGAAAGATTGAGTTGCTTTGGATTCAGGGGACTCTAAATATTTAAAGTGAAAGATGTAGAGAAAAAAATAAAGAAATGGAGACTAATCATAAAAATGATAGCAGTTCCAATCCCGATCCCCCAAATAATTCGCACACACACAAAATGTCAGCATTAGCATCAAAATTGTCACTGTCATTTAACAGTATTATATGGAAAAGTCATTGCCAAAGTCAGGCAACATCTGATCATAAAATAATTGCACTGCATTTATATAGGCTTAGAGCTGCACCCTCCACGAGTGAAAGTAGAGAAGGCAAGTGTTTCTTCACTCTACTAACCAGGCCAACCAACCAGAGAAGCTCGAGAGGAAACCATTTGGGGAGCTTGATTGGCCGGTGAATGGGATAAGGTCAGCCAAACAAGTGGGTTTCCGAATTGTAAACCTGCAGGTGCCCTCAATCTCCATTGGAGGTCACAGAGAAGTTCTTGAAGAGATTGAGAGCAGCATATAGCATGTGGAGTCGCTTTGCTTTTCTCTAGCATTTTCCTTCACAGCGGTGCCTTCTCTCATTTTTCACTAAGCTTGTAAAGAGGATACACACCCACATTGTATAATTGCTTTTGTACCTTTATGCAGGAGTCCCTCCAAGGGACCAGCACTGTTTGCACTTGATTCACAGTGGATAGGAGCACATTTCCCCAGAACCACGTCTGTTTGCCTGGAATATTCATCGCTTGCCATTAAGCCAGGGTAAAAGAGTTCTTGTTTTCTCCTATTTGAGTAAGACTACGACACTGCCATCCATTCAAAGACAAATTTTCAATACTTACTGGACTGTTCAAAAGCATCAGTGAAGCCATATCTGAAGCCATAAAATGACATTTGAAGCCATCTGAGGATATTGGCAATCACAGATCCAAGAAATAGAAAATTACAGTAATTATTGGCCCTTGTGCTTGAAAACATCAATTCTCTTTCTCTTGCCTGAAATTGTATGATCTCTCTACATGTGGGACTTGTAGGATGCACTAAAGAAAGGAGCCCTTTGTTAGTAATCAGATAATATTCCTCTTAAAAGTGGGGAGAGGGGGACAAAGAAAGACTGAGGAAATCAGCCCTTTCTTATAGCAGCCTTAAAAGAAAATGCTTCCGCCACATGCTGTGTCAGCCTGAGCCTCAGGGAGAAGAAACTGTCTATCACATGGCTACAGGCTGGGACAAGGGAAGGGACGGCAGAAGACAGAAGCACCCCTCCCCCTTTCTGTCAGTCCACAACCTTGGAGTCGTAGCCCGCTTCAGCTGATGGCTTGCCTTCATAGAGGTGTCCTGACTTCCAACAGATACGAGTATGTTATTGTCCCCCCCAATCCAGATGACCTGTCCTGAGAACTCTGAGTATGGTCACACTCTGAACAGTGACAAATGTAGACGGGAAACAGGCTCAGCTTTCCCATTTCTTGGGGAAATTAAAGACATTTTAAACAACACAAGGAGAAGACAAGGACCTTGGCAGTGAGCTAAAGGCAAAGAGGGGAAGAAGGAGCCGGGTTTGATGTCTATCACAGTGGCGTCCTTCTAAGGAAAGGGAAAGGTCCTTCCTGAGGTTGCATGAAATCAGAAAAAAAACACAACAACTGTGTCACCCGACAGAGAACATGAAGAGCTACTCGGGGCAGCTTCGATGACAGAAAACTGACAGTTTCTATCCGTGTGAAAAGGCAAGTTAAACTCATTTACAAGGTTCAGTCCACTCCTTTTCAAACCAGTTCGGGAACTGGAGCAGGCAGTGGAGTCACCACACCGGCTTATTAGCATTTTTAGCAGGAATGTCAGTCAAATGTGGAGCTGGGCTTTTCGTCTTCAGGCTTTTCCTCTTTGTATCCTCTCTGCCGAACACGACCTGGAGGCAGAGGTCCCTTTCATTTTTATTTTTTTATTTTTTTTTTCAACGTTTATTTATTTTTGGGACAGAGAGAGACAGAGCATGAACGGGGGAGGGGCAGAGAGAGAGGGAGACACAGAATCGGAAACAGGCTCCAGGCTCTGAGCCATCAGCCCAGAGCCTGACGCGGGGCTCGAACTCACGGACCGCGAGATCGTGACCTGGCTGAAGTCGGACGCTTAACCGACTGCGCCACCCAGGCGCCCCCAGAGGTCCCTTTCAATAAGAAACTTCAGAAGAGTCTGGTTATAGCATAGCTCCAAAATTAGGTTCTTCTTTAAGACACTTAGGATACGAAACCCTTCACTGGGGACGTCAAACCATCCGCAAGGGGGATCCATGCCCTTCTTTCACTCAGCAGATATTTACAGAGTCCTCACCCGGCAGGGGGAACAGAGAGGAGGAAAACGGAGCCACCCTGTGTGGGTCTTCATCGAGTACAGGAGGCTGACAGGAACACGTAGATGCGCGGGTAGTTAGTAGATGAGCGTTTATTCACGTCACGTGAAAATTCCATGCACTAACTCAGGGCCAGCGATTGGCATCATGCAGATCACAGGCGCTCTCGAAGGCGAGGGTTCACCCAACTAGAACAGATCAGGAACCCCCTCTCCCGGTTGCCAAAATTTGAGCAGCACGGTGTGTAGAGAAGAGCCCAGCCCTTGGAGCCAGATTCCGGGATCCGTATCCTGATTCTGTTACTCAGTAGCTGTGTGATGTTGGAAGAGGTATTTAGGCTGTTTGCCCCTCTGTTTCCTCATCTGTCAAATGAGCATAAGAGCAGCTCTAACTCTCTCCCCAAAGGACTGAAAGGCTTATTATAAGAACTTTGTCCAATGCGTGATAGATCCCACAAGTATTAATTATTGTGATGAGACCTTCGAAGTTCATGATTCTTTCATGATTTTCTTTCTTTTCTTTTCTTTCTGATTCTTCCCGTGGAACGTGAAAAACCAGTCTCCTAAAAGATCAAAATGAAACATTCTTTATGCCTCCTGCCATCTCACTCACTCACCCCGTGTGTCCAGAATGCCCCCCCTTCTTCGGATCACTGCTTGCATCAGGAACTCTGTGCTTCCCTTTTTCTCAGCCACGTGCTGTTTTGTATAACACTCGGTGCCTTTCTGAGGTAGTGAAGAAAACAAAAAGGCCCAGTAGGTTAATTTGACTTTGAAAGTCCATTTAAGGTATGAGATACAGCAAAGAATGTTCAGATAATTAATGCTCACTGCTTTCAACTGCACTCACATAAAGTCCTATGCACTCTAGAGCGTGGAAATTTTTGCAGATTACCACGTTCTGCTGAAGGTCTCTCCAAATTAATTATAATCCAAGGATAGTTGTGATTATGTTCAGCAGGAATGGAAAGCAAGAGGAAACATTGTAGGGGAAAATAAAGTATGTCTCAAACAGTTTGGTATTCTATTCTGTTTAACTCTGTCAGTGAGAGGTAGCTGGGCCCTCCCAGAGCTTGTCACCTGTATGATAAGGAATTTGTCCCTCAGATGCAACAAGATGATGCCCCCTTAGTTTTAGAGGAGATGAATATTTCTGCTGGTAAAGGACTCCTCCTCCTGCCTCTACAAATAAGCAGTGAGGAGTTTGGTGACGTTCTCTGGAGAGCCCAAGGGAACCAACTCCTTTGCTGAGACTTCCACCCACCTGCACCACCCACACCTTGCGGCACATTAATCTGCTAATATGAAGACGTACTTTTAGCAGTCTGTTTCCCTCTTCAAGCCAAAAAAGAAATATTTTCCTTAGGCACTCCCTTTATTCTTCTTATGCAAAGAATTGAAGCTATTTCACCTGCCTCCCCATCATCTCTATGGTGTGATGGTATGCAACAATATTGTGCTGCAGGATGGTGTTGAGGGTGTGTGTGTGTGTGTGTGTGTGTGTGTGTGTGTGTAATCTCTTTGCACATTCATACACAGCTAAGATTGCACATATAATTATCTCTTTACAAAGAGCTTAAGAAATAAGGATACGAGATATCCAGAAAAAAAAATGTTCCGTTTGGGAGAAAAAAAATATTACAATAAACAACACTTTGTATTTCTCTTTTTTGTTTTTCATAATTGAAGTCATTAACATGTAAACCAGATCTTTCTCTTTCACAGTTACTCTGCTCTGGCTGTAGTTCCCTTGTGGACTGTTGTCTCTCTGTTGCCTCACGTCCCTGACCAGAATCTGTGTGGATGGCCTTTTTTTTTTTCCATTGGCCTCTTCAGTACAGTGAACCCAGAGTTCCAGCCACTTAGGACCCTGCACTCTAGGGTCATACATGCCAAGTAGGAACGAGTGCAGTGAGTAGATTTGCTCATCCATAGTTACCCCAGAACCCTGCAAATGTCGGAGCAGACCCAGGCTTGGAATGAGATTTCTTGGCTACTCACTCCACAGTGACAGGGCAGTCACCAGCCCATTCCTGAAATGCAAGAGTTAGCTTCTGTGACATGAGTCACTGACCAACCTTGGGGCACCATTCACATAGACTCAAAGGGGTACACCACCGTCTATGGGAGTCCTGCCAGCCCAGTGTCCCCTTTTCCACAAATGGGGTCACATCTATCCCACATCCTTTTCCTCTCTTTCCTTGACTTATGACACCATCTGTTCTTGCGGAAGGACCTGGTATTAGAATTTTACTACAGTGAAAATGTAAGCTGATGCCAAATTACTCAGAGGCATTTCTAAAGCCCTGTAATTGTGGACGAAAAGATGTCATTCTGTCAATAAACATTATTGCATTCCTCCCAAGCGTCAGTCACCATGCTCCATTCTGGAATTAGGAAAACTACATTCAGAGAGTGTTTACAAATTTACAAAAACCTTTTCATACTTAGAGAATACCAAGAATCACAGGCTAATAGATGTGATGCCCTTGCTTTGTTGCCTTTGTAATTTGAGTAGAGTGGTCATTGTTTTATATTTCATAAGAAGTTTAAAATTACAAGATTGCTTCAATCAGATTTCCAATGCAAATAGACTTGAAATGGACAAAAATAAATACTCTAACTTAACAGAAATTCTGTGAACTAGAAACAACCATCAGATCAACTGTTCTCCAACGAGTGAAGTGAGGAAGGAAAAAGATTGGTGTTTTCCATCAGTACAAAAAAGCTGAAATTTATGTGAAAGATTTTCTTTTTGCAAATGGCAATCCTATATTCAATGTTATCATATTGAAAGTATGTTTTCAAAAAAACATTTTTTTTTTGCTATTTTCCAAGCACTGAGATCAGCGTCATGAATGTCAACTTAAAAATGTCATTCTGGGGGCGCCTGGGTGGCGCAGTCGGTTAAGCGTCCGACTTCAGCCAGGTCACGATCTCGCGGTCCGTGAGTTCGAGCCCCGCGTCAGGCTCTGGGCTGATGGCTCAGAGCCTGGAGCCTGTTTCCGATTCTGTGTCTCCCTCTCTCTCTGCCCCTCCCCCGTTCATGCTCTGTCTCTCTCTGTCCCAAAAATAAATAAAAAACGTTGAAAAAAAAATTAAAAAAAAAATGTCATTCTGGATTGTGAGAAATTTAGTATATGTTGTTATTTGATTTTGCAATAACATATAACATAGATTGAAACGTTTATAGAATATGTGGAACTAACTCCCCAAATATCACCAGACAGCCTTAATTGAAGAGTGAGGAAAACACCATCAGTCCTCTTAGGATTGTCTCAGAAGAGAGGATTCAGAAGTGGGATAGTCACTGAACCTCGGGTTCTGGTCTCAGGTTATTTTAAGGCAGATCTTTCAACACAGGAAATTAATTGGGAGTGGCCACAATTTCTGATATAATTTAGTATTGGTGGACACAAGACCAAGGAAACCATTTGCCCCAGTGAATAGCATTGTCTCCAAAAAATTGATCTGTAAGCATTTCCTGAAGCAAACACTGAAAATATTTACTGGTTCATGGTCTCCTCTGTCCCAGGAAAATATTCCTGAAGCAAACAACAAAATTATATTTATCTAGATGTTCTACAGTCTCATCTACATTACATTAACACAGGTGATCTCAGTTCACAGGTATCTTTTGGTTTGCAAAGATACAACTGTTAAAGTAATAGACATTCTTTTTTGTAACATATTTATTCATACCCTCAAAATTATTAGGTTTTGTTACATGAAAGTCATTGTCTGTAACGTAGGGAAAGCCAAGATGAATTATAAGTCCTAACACTGAGAAGGTTAGGCAATAAGAAATATTAGATAAAATGCAGATAAAAATCTGCTGCCATAAAAAAAAAAAAAAAAAAAAAAAAGAGATAAATTCCTGAGGAGAAAGTTCTGAAGAGCAAAATATTTTATCATCTGTGAGATTTGGAGATAGTTTTGCAGGAGAGGTGATAACCTTTGAAGGAAGTGAGATCAGAGCACGCAGAGATGAAGAGAGAGACATCCCAAGTGGAAGGATGACCCTAAGCATGGAAAAATAGGACTTGTGAGAAATGAACAAAATTTGCAAAAATGGGTGGAAAATAAAATCTTTGACAAATGTGGAAATTATATCCTGGAAGAATGTGAAAGTGAGGCTAAATTATTTTTTAGGCTTTTATTTGATAGCAAATTAGAAACAAGTTGATGGTTGAATAATAAAGACATAACTTCATATGGGCCTGTGTTCCAAGCAGATTCATCTGGAAGCTGTATGAAATATGAAACTGCTTTCTGTTTCTAGAAATATTGCATACTAGATTATCTGCAAACTTTTCTTTTGCAAAATATCCAAACATGTTGAATGAAATATAACAAGTTTTCTCTCAAATATCCAGCTTGCAAGAAAGTAAGGGAAATCTACAGGGTCTAAAAATAGATAAAATTGAATCAGCATCCATTTACCCTTCAAGGGTGTTCAGAGGCCAGGATGAGGCCTTGCAACCCTTGCAGGCTGGTGACTTACACACTTGTATGGAAAGCCTGAAGAGCTAAAGTCTAATCTTTCAGTGAAGAAGCAGAGTAACCAAGCAAATCTATCTACCAATAGAAGGAGACAATAAGAAACAGAACTAAGAATCCTAAACCTTATGTATATGATTGCACACCATGAGATCTTCACTGATATTTGTAAACTCAGTTGTTATGTGATATGTAGACAGCTGATCACTCAATTATTATTCCTACCTGCTCAGATGCCTGAGTTCTGTAATTACAGAAAATTCTAAACATTAAAAATAGACAGAATAGATGAATAAACCCCCATAAGGCCATTACCAAGTTTCAACAATAATCAATGCATAGTAAACCTTGGTTCTCCTGAAGTTCCACTCATTCTCTTCCATCCTAGATTATTCTGAGGCAAATCTCACTCTTTGCTTTTATTCCAGGAATGCTTCGGTGTGTATATCTAGAAGGTTAAGACTTTTGAACTGTCAACATTACTATTATAAAACACAAAAAAGGGGGCCTGGGTGGCTCGGTCGGTTAAGCGTCCGACTTCGGCTCAGGTCATGATCTCTCGGTACATGAGTTCGAGCCCCGCGTCGGGCTCTGTGCTGACTGCTCAGAGCCTGGAGCCTGTTTCAGATTCGGTGTCTCCCTCTCTCTCTGCCCCTCCCCTGTTCATGCTCTGTCTCTCTCTGTCTCAAAAATAAATAAACGGTAAAAAAAAATTTTTAAAAAAACACAAAAAAATAACAATTATTTCTTAGTATTATCAAATTGGGGTCAAAACTCCCCAAATATCCCATAATTTTGTTTGGTTTTGTGTTTGCTTGGAGTTTGTTTGATCATGCCAGAATGCATTTGATTGATAGGGCTCTCAAGTTTTTAATCTGTGGTTTCTGCTCTTTTTTTTCTGGAAATTTGTTTGTTGAAGAAAGTGGGATATTTGTCCTTCAGAGTTTCTAACATTCTAGATTTTACTGATTGCATTTGACGGATGTTGTTTAAGGTTAGCTTGTTTGTTTCAGAAAGAACATTCCACAGGTGGTGGTATATATTTTCTATTGAACCACATCAAGAGGTGCATAGTGTCTGTCATTCGTTAAGATCAATCAATTGATTTAGGAGTTGTCAGCTTGCTTTATGCATTATAAAAATCTCCATTGGATTTGTAACTTGTTGATCATTTCTAGATTCCACTTTTCCAGCAATATTCCAAGAGCTGGCCTTTCTATTAAAAAAAAAAAAAAGCAACTTTTCCATCAATGGCTTTACACTACTCTGACACACAGTACATACGGTAAGGTCAAATTATTTCTTGAGCACTTCCCTTTATTTACCAGTTTTCAAAATAATAAGTTGGTGTTCTAGGATCCTCCGTAGGTCGCCAAAGAGGTTATTTTGACATGTCATCTATCCTATTTGAGTGTGTGATAGTAACATTGTTGATGTTTTAATTCACTGACAGTGGAATCATTTTGATTTTGTCTTTGATAACTTTCTTACTTCTTGGCACAACAAGATGTTCTAGGCTCATCTGACCCTTTTCCTTCATGATGTCTAAAATCTGTAACTTTCCCAGAGAATATAGAGACTACCGTCTAAGTAATAGGGATGCTCACTGCTTCTGGACTTGTCACTGTTCCTTTTTGCTTTTCTCCTATTCCACCCATCCATCTCCCCTCTGGCAATCATCTGTTTGTTCTCTCTAGTTAAGAGTCTGTTTCCTGGTTTCTGTCTCTTTTTTCTTTTGCTCTTTTGTTTCTTAAATTCCACACAGGAGTGAAATCATATGATATTTGTCTTTCTCTGACTTATTTCACTTAGCATTATACTCTTTAGCTGCATCCATGTTGTGGCAAATGGCAAGATTTCATTCTTTTTTATGGCTGGATAATGTTCCATTTTATATATATATATATATATATATATATATATATATATATATATATACACACACATATATATATATATGTATATAATCTTCTTTATCCATTCATCCATCAGTGGACACTTGGGCTGCTTCTAAAATTTTGGTTATTGCAAATATGCTGCTATAAACATAGAGGTGCATGTATCCCTTTGAATTAGTGTCTTTGTATATTTTTTTTTTTTTGGTGCATACCCAGTAGTGCAATTGCTGGATAGTAGGGTGGTTCTATTTTTAACTTTTTGAGGAATCTTCATACTATTTTCCACAGTGGCTTCACCAATTTACATTCCCACCAATAGTGCACCAGGGTTCCTTTTTCTCCACAAATTCATCAGCATTTGCTTCTTGTGTTGTTGACTTTAGCCATTCTGACAGGTGTGAGATGAAATCTCATTATAGGCTTGACTAGCATTTCCCTGATAATCAGTGATGTTGAGCATCTTTTCATGTATCTGTTGGCCATGTGGATATCTTCTTTGGAGAAATAGTCTGTTCATGGATTTGTCACTGTTTCTGGGCCTTTTCAGTGGGCCAAGTTGGAAAACAAATATTTTTAAAAGAGAAAATCTATCATGAGTTCATACTGATAGTTTCAATTCAAATTTAGAATTCAGAGTTTTTACTTAGCTTCTTTGATTGTGTGTGTGTGTGTGTGTGTGTGTGTGTGTGTGTGTGTGTGTGTTGCATTTTCTGTAATGCTAAAACTCTTGGTTACTTACATATGTTTGAAATTTCACAAAACACAATCACATGCAAATACACAGAAAAGAAAATAAAGGAGGAAGAGTACAGACAAAAAAAAATCATTGAGAATACTGTTTCCTAAATGTTCCTCAGTTTTTTATCCCAGGCCCTAGTTTGGGAAGGAGAATATTTTCCTATTTCTTTTTTGTTTTAGTTTTATTTATTTATTTTGAGAGAGAGACAGAGAGAGCAGGGAAGGAGCAGAGAGAGAGAGAGAGAGAGAGAGAGAATCCCAAGCAGGCTCCACACGTCAGCTCAGAGCCCAATGTGGGGCTTGAACCCATGAATTGTGAGATGGTGCCCTGAGCCCAAACCAAGAGTTGGATGCTTAACTGACTGAGCCACCCAGGTGCCCCCCTATTTTTCTTTTTTTAATTTTTAAAAATGTTTTATTATCTAGTTTTGAGAGAGGGGCAGAGCATGAGCAGGGGAGGGACAGAGAGAGAGGGAGACACAGAATCTGAAGCAGGCTCCAGGCTGTGAACTGTCAGTCCCCCTATTTTTCTTTTATTAGAATTTTTAAAATAATTTGTTTGTTTTGACCAAAGAGCAAGCAAAAGATATGGCTTAAGAAAAAAATACTTCATTCAAAATAAAACATAATACAAACTTTAATCATGTATACTAATCTGAGTGATGAATTTCCTCATAGGGGGCAAGTTTTTCTGTCTTAGTTGCTGAAGGACATTTGTCTCCAGACATTTTCTTCATGCATACTTTCAGTAGAAAGTGTAAAGTCTATTTTTATTAAATTTATTTAATATATACTGTACCATTTTTCAAATATAAAAATTAAGAAAGTTGAACAGTATTTTAAAATAAAAAAAAATTTTGGGGCACCTGGGTGGCACAGTCGGTTAAGCGTCCGACTTCAGCCAGGTCACGATCTCGCGGTCCGTGAGTTCGAGCCCCGCGTCAGGCTCTGGGCTGATGGCTCAGAGCCTGGAGCCTGTTTCCGATTCTGTGTCTCCCTCTCTCTCTGCCCCTCCCCCGTTCATGCTCTGTCTCTCTCTGTCCCAAAAATAAATAAACGTTGAAAAAAAAAAATTAAAAAAAAAAAAATATTTAAAATTTTGATGGCATAATGAACCCTTCTGCTTTCACTACGACACACACACACACATTTATATAATTAAATGTGTTGTTTAGGCCTGGTTGTTTTGTGTCTTACTAATCATGACTGCTACGTGTTATCTTTAGCTAATACCTCAAAGCACAATAAACACTTAGGCAGGCTTCATCCCCAACTGAAGTGTAACTATAGCCAAATATCAAGTAATCTCTTTGTTAAGTTAGAAAGTTTGAGGCCTCTTTCTTGTCTGTTTAGATGATCATTATGTTACATTGCAGTGTGAGTGACAAAGAGCTTATACAAATAATAGGAGAAGCATTGGTCCTACCATTGTTTCTTGGTTTGTTTGTACTTAATTACTCACTTGTGGTTGTTAATTCTCCTGGCATTTTTAAGCATTTTCTTTTGTGAGGGCTTCTTTTGCTAAAGCTAGATAAAATGATCTGTAAATCTATTATCAGCATATACCTAACTGAGACACAAGGCATTGGTCGTCCAAAAGGAGTGAGGGCACCGACTGCACCCCTACAGAGGAACCCCCTCCATTTGTCCAAGCCAGGTAGCAGGTGAGCTCCCCCATATAGGAAAGGAGAGGGCCAATGTAGTGACATACATTATGTACTAGTAATGCCTGTCTTCTTTTTCTATTTTGGTTTTGAAAACAGAGTAAGAGTAAATAGAAAATAGAAGATCCGGGGCACTTGGGTGATCCAGTCGGTTAAGTGTCTGACTTTGGCTCAGGTCATGACCTCAGGGTCGGTGAGTTCGACCCTGCGCCGGGTTCTATGCTGACAGCTCGGAGCCTGGAGCGTGCTTTGGACTCTGTGTCTCCCTCTCTCTCTACCTCTCCCCCGTTCATGCAGTCTCTCTCTCTCTCTCTCTCTCAGAAATAAATAATAAAAGCATTTAAAAAAATAAAGTCTTAAAGAAAATAGAAGGTCTATAATTTTCCTCATCCATGTGTGCATCATATTTTGTGTCCCCTTTGGGTGTATGAATTCCTAGACACAGAAGAAGGAGAACACCACATGATGCACGTTCACATCCACGTCTTGTAAAGCATCTTGTCTGCACACTGCGAACATCTCCTTTGCCAGCCAATATCTTGACAGGACTTCCTACAGGACGTGCTCTGTCCCCCACCCCACATTTCTGCCAAAATTCACACTTGCAAATCACTAAATGGGAGGGTGTTTGCAGAACTCCAGGTGAGAAAAAACTAACTAGAAGCTTTAAACAGGAGGAGAGTAAAAAAAAAGTATCTGGCAGCATATCTGACATAACTTGGCAACTTATTCAGTGTGTGGGATCAAAGAGAAAAAAGTTTTTGAAGTATTGAAGTTTTGTGCCCAAATGCATAGAGGGTTAACGTGGGTGGAGGCAGCAATGGTGGTGGCCTAGATAGAAATAAAAGACTCATAGTAGGAGTGATTTAAGGGGAGCGGGGGGAGTGTCAGTCCACTATTGAACACCAAGCCTTATATCCGGGGATTCTTTGAGTGTTTCCTTGGAGAAGTAAAACTGGAGTTTGGTGGATGGTCAAGTCTGGAAATCAATATTTCAGAGTTCATAGATTTGCAATAACTGACACCTATGGCAACATAAATAATGTTGAAAATGAAGAAAGGAATGAAAACAAAGGAAAAAGCTATTGCTAGGGAATTATGTTTTACAGGTTGGAAGAAGGGTGGAGATCAACAGTTACAAAGGGGAATCTGGAAAACAATGTCCTCAAGGCAAAAATAAAAGGACTTTCCACAAGAGGGTGCCCAATAATGTCCAATGTAGGAGGGAAATTTTTAAAAAGTGAGAACGAATTATCCATTATAATTGGTACCTTCAATATTATTGCTTTATTTATTTTTCTTTGGAAGAGAAAGAAAATTCCAGATAACAGTGTAATTTTCAAGCTAATAAGCGGGGAGGCAGAAAGCACATACAGGTTTTTCTTTAAAGCAATTTGGCAGTGATAAGAAGACATGAAACATAGATAGGTTTGATTTTCAGTTCATGTTGGATGGAAACAAGATAAGATATCAAGTTTTTGGACTTAACAAAGACCCAATGGGATATACAAATTAAGTATAAAAAATATATAAATCATTCATTGCTAGTGGAAATGCAAAATGGCATAGCCACTTTGAAAAACAGTCTGGTGGCATCTAACAAAGCTAAACATATTCTTACCATACGAACCAGATATTATGCTCCTTGGTATTTACCCAAAGGAGTTGTTACTTATGTCCACACAGAAACCTGAACACAGACATTTATAGCAGCTTTATTCATAACTGCCAATACTTGGAAACAACCAAGATGTCCTTAATTGGTAAATGGAAAGACTGTGGTTCATCCAGGCAATGGAATATTATTTAGCGCTAAAAAGGAACGAGCTCCCCAGCCATGAAAGACACTTAAATGCATATCGCTAAGTGAAAGAAGCCAATTTGAAAAGGCTACCCTCTGCATGATCCCAATTCTATGCCATTCTGAAAAGGGTAAAACTATGGAAATAATAAAAAGATCAGTGTTGCCAGGAGTTAAGAGGAAGGGAGGGGATGAATACATGAAGCACAGAAGGATTTTAGGGCAGTGAAACTACTCTGTATGATACTATCATGATGGATATGTGTCATTATACATTTGTCCAACCCATAGGACATAAAACACCGAGAATGAACACTAATGTAAACTGTAGACACTGGGTGATAATGATACATCAATGCAAGTTCATCAAATGTAAGAGATGTACTTCTCAGGTGGTCAGTGGAGATAATGGAGCAGGCTATGCGTATGTGGGGGAACAGGATATATGGGAAATTCTATACCTTCTGCTCAATTTTGCTATAACCCTGAAACCACTCTAAAGATTCAAATGTATTTTTTACAAAATAAAAAGGATTGTTGGTTAGAGCACTGACATAATACATTATTTCTCAAATTTGTGTTCACATAAGCCTCCTAAAACGGAAAAGTGTGCTGCTAATCCTGGGGTTTTAATATACTGTAAGTGCTTTACAGTCATGACAGCTATATAGTGACCTTAAACTCTATCTGCAAATCGTAGGAATAGTGCACAAGCTGAGAAGAGGACCCCTTTGCTTTCCAGGGGAGACAACCAAGTCTTGAGTTCCTCATCACCTGACTCCTCCTCTTTTTGTCTGATAATCAGTGGCTTGAATCAAGAGTAGCCAACATTTAGAGACCTTGAGACCGAGGTTAGGAAAGGGATTTGCCTCGATGCTGGACTGATGGACCAGGAGGAACACCTTAGCTCACCATTGGCTCACTGTTGGTCCTTTGGGGTTCAGAGCATTTGCAACTGAACAGTGGTGATAAGCTTCATGTCCTGGACTAGATCCTTGAACAGGATTGTTATTCCTCACAAAATCCACGCTTGACTATCTGCCAGTGCTTTATGTACCCTGCAGATTATGCGTAGAAATCCTACTGTAAGACTTCTAGACTAATTAAGCAATATAGAGGTCACAGGTGTTTGTTTAACACAATTTACCGTATTTTCTTGTTTTCACTTTCCAATGCTTAAGATCCAAGCACTATGTCAGCTCAGGAAAAGCATATTTCTTCTATCTTACATGCAAGTCCAAAAAAAGAAAGACCCCAACGACAGAGGCTTGGAGATTTGAACAGAGAAAGAGACATTAATTACATCATTGGCATTTTGGACCCAAGGTAAGAAACAAACGTTAATCATAGAAGTTATCCCTGTTCAGGAGCGCCTGGCTGGCTTAGTCAGAAGAGCGTGCAACTCTTGATCTCGTGGTTCTGAGTTCGAGCCCCACGTGGGTTGCAGAGATTACTTAAATAAATAAAACTGAAAGAAAAAAGAAGTTATCCCTGTTCAGAAAATACTAATGCAAGTGCTGGAATACATGATGCAGGCAATTAAGAATAGAACCTGGTAGTTTATGAGAAACAGAGAAGCAAACAAATGTAGGTGTTTAGAAAATGGAATATGTAACAGGCTGGTGATAAGACAATTTAATTAGGAATAAATTAAACTAGGAGTAATAAACCCACACACATGCACATTTTAAAGCAAGTGATAATTTTGTGTGCTGTGAACCTGCCTCTTAGACAACCAGATCTATAGTAATTCTAATTATTTTCCCAAAGCCACACATTTAGGCAACCTGTGTCTGCAACTAGCCTTACCCCCTGTATAAGCATTAAACCTTAGAAGGATAAAAATCCTAAAATGAAGCCACATGGATTTAAACAAAAAGAGACTTTAGTAGAGCTCTCGGCATGATATGCCAGGAGGTAAAGTGTTCTCAGGGACTCACAGAACATTCTCTGCTCTCCCTCTCTCTCCTGCTCTCTTGTCTCAATCACTTGCTTTCTCTCGGCCCTTGACTCTGTTCCTCTCCGTAGAATGAGTTCGTTCAGTTCCCATGTTAAGAAGTTCCTGCTCTCCTCCTTGTTGGAGGCAAAGAGAGAGACCCAGATAGCCCGCTCTGTGTAACCAGTCCAATCACGGAGAACACAGACTGATCACCCTGGCTTGAGACTTGTGACCTTCCATGAACCGATCAATGAGATTAGGTGGATAGTATCTATATTGAACAGAGCGAAAATAGATGCCCACTAAATATATAATGATTTTTTCTAATACTTTAAGCTCCTATTAGTAATTTAGAATTAGGATTTCATCATAGCTGGATAATGGCATTTTTTATTGTTTCTTGGTGGCCTGCTAAGATTGAGTACTCCTGATATATTTTAAGGAATTATTTGCTGTAGGGGTAGTAAACTTGCTTTCTCAGCCTCCCTGGGTAGCTAAGGTACAGTAAGGAAGCCAATCATCTCAGTTTGCCGTGAACTAAGGAGCTTCCCAGAATGCAAAGCTTTCAGTCCTAGAATTAGTACAGTCCTGAGCAAACTGGGACAGTTGGTCACCCTAGGAGCAGAGTGACTGGTTTCTATTATTCAAACATCCATATAGGACACTGATTCAGAGGGGGTCTGATTTGCAGAAGTAGGTGAGGCACTGTCTTAATCTATTCAGGCTGCTCTCACAGAATGCCATCAACTAGGTGGCTTGTAAACAAAAGAAATTTATTTCTCACAGTTCTGGAAGTCCAAGGCCAGGGTGCCAACAATTAGTGCCCTGTGAGAGCCCACTCTCTGGTTCATAGATGCAGTCTATCTTCTCACTGTATCCTCATGTGGCTTAAAAGGTGAGGGACCTCTCTGGAGTCTGTTTATAGGACACCAATCTCATCCATGGGGGCTCCACTGTCTTGATCTAGCCACCTCCCAAAAGCCCCACCTCCTAATACCACCACCTTAGGGATTTGGTTTTCAGCATATGAATTTGAGAGTAACATGAACATTCAGTGCATTGCAAACCCAGAAATCTATTCTGGTGCAGATGATGTTGAAGGTACTCAGCATCCCAACACTGATGAGGCCCGCAGGGGTCCGATCCATGTCACGGGCATGAGAGGTGCTATTTATGTCCTGAAGTAATGACCGTGCCATCATTGTCACTGGAGAGGTTCTGTGGTGTAATTTGGGTAATGTTTCGGCTACCTAGCCATCAAGACTGGGTCTTTATCCCCTTCAGAGATTCCATGAAGTACTAAGTATCCTTTAACACATTCCTTTCTTTCCTAATTGTGAAAAGGAGTTCTGATTTTTGCAAGCATCAAGCTTGATGCTCTCTGAGAGTCGGAAAATCAGTTCATCTGATCCTCAGTTTCATCATCTCCAAGATGAGAACAGCAATGTCCTCTCTAGCTGCATCAAAATGTTGCTGCGAGGGGCATTCGGGTGGCTCGGTCAGTTGAGCGACCAACTCTTGACTTGAGCTCAGGTCATGATCTCATGGTTCGTGAGTTTGAGCCCCACGTTGGGGCTGTGCACTGACAGTAAGGAGTCTGCTTGGGATTCTGTCTCCCTTTCTCTCTGCCCCTCCCCTGCTTGCTCTCTCCCTCTCTCTATCTCTCTCTCTCTCTCTCTCTCTCTCTCTCTCTGAAAATACATAAATAAACTTTTTTTAAAAAGTTGCTGTGAATCTGAGAAAGGATGATATATGTGAAAATACAACACTGTAAAACTCAGTAAACATTAGATAATTATGAAGGTCTCACTAGATAGGACGGAACCATCTTTAAATACTCTGAAAATTAAATGTTTTCACTTCCCCACAAAATGGATCTTGAATGTATTCCTAGGTTGCCTGGGTAACACATTTTATCCTGATAAATAGGTTTTGGTATTTTGATTTTACCATCCCTTATAAACTTCTCCTCAAAGAATAACATATCCAGTAGCCCCCCACCCCCCATCCCCTCCATGGTTTTATTTTCCATAATCTCAGCTACCTGCAGTTAATCATGGTTGTAAAGGAGATGACCCTCCTGACTTATGGTCAGAAGGTCAGTAGCAGCCTATCACTATGTCACCATGCCTATGTCATTCACCTCTCTTCAGCTCATCACACAACATTTTATTATCTCACATCATCACATGAAGAAGGGTGAGTACAGCACAATAAGATATTTCAAAGAGAGGCCATATTCACATAACTTTTATTATAGTATATCATTATAATTGTTATATTTTATTATTTTTGTTAATTTCTTCTTGTGCTTAATTTATAAGTATAGGGGAAAAAACAATGTCAGGTTTGTTGCTATCTGCAGTGTTGGGCATCCACTGGGGGTCTTGGAACATATCTCTCATGAATAAAGAGAACTACTCTACTTGGGAACAAAAGAGAAGAGTATATCGCTTTCCGTCAAAGCATCTGGAAGAATTCTTATCTCTAATAGAAAAGATGCAGTGTCGCCATTATTTTCTCATGGATAGTCAGTCCTCATCATATTAAAAAAATTTGCTGGTTTTAGATCTGTTGCTTATATAAGATAACATTATGACATATAAAGAAAGTGGGGATACCCATTTTAGTATCAGTAGGGCTTATCTGGACAAGCCCTTTTATAAAGACAGGCCCTTAAGAGATGTTTCCAGTAGGTCAGTGATACAGACTGCTACTGACCACAGCATCAGCCTTCTTCGATTCACTGGTACTCCTATGATTCAAGCCATCAGAGTTCAGTCCTAAATGATTTCTTAATGGAAAGACAACGCATACGGTGGTTACCAATGAGATGATCTGGTATCCATTCTTTTTTTTTTTTTTTAAATAGAAACAGGTTTTCTTTCCATCCACATATTTATTGAGGCGGATTCCATATTAATTCGGTGTGACCATGCCCTCCAACCATGGAGGTGAGCCTGACCAAACTCTTCTGCTCCTATCAAACCATGCTCTTTTGCCTCGAGTTCCTTGGTTTAGAGATGAATAGTTCACCTAAGTTGGGTGATTATTTTTTCCCCCACAAGATTTTTGGAGCGATGTTATCTGGCAAGTATGTATCTAGTGGATCACAAAGTAAGATGTAGAATTTGGGTGTTGTAGGTATCTGAGAAAGTGGATCTTTATGGGTGGAAATGACTCCAGTGTGTAGAGAGAGGCGCAAACAACCTTGTAGTCTCCAAGCATTGGTTCCACAGGTCCCAAATGCTCCACTGAGGCCCAGTCCTTCCTGGCCACCAAGAGTCTTACTTAACCAAATGGCCTTTAGAGTCACAGAGCCAAAGATTCTAACACTGCCTTTGTTCTTGACCACCTCACAACTCCATCCCCGAGATTCAGTGCCTTCATCCATAACACTGAGGCAATATAACCTCATTAGGTTATTATTAGAACTCAAAATGAGATGTGAGTAAAATGTCTAATGCAGTTCCTTTCCCTAACAGGTGCGTAACAAACATTTTGTTTTATTTTCTCTTTTCTCTCATTAGAATTACTGAAACTGCTCCTTAACTTGGCCCCTCATTGCCATTGTCTCCTTCCGTCCTTTGCATCCTAGACAGAGCAGTCCTCTTGAGCAAGTTCTGAGCACATCACTCACCGGATCAAATACCCCCAGTGGCTTTCCTATATTTCCAATTAAATTGAAACTCCTCAAACTGGTATTTAAGACTCAAAAATTTCCCTCTCCAGCCTCTCAACAGCTACCCCCATATCATACCCTGTGCTCCAACTAAAACCAGTTAGTGGATATTTTGTGAACACACAACATTATTCATGTCATTTCTTACATCTCATTTGCCCCAAATCCTCTCCTCTTCTCTTTTTCCCCTGACAAAAATCTGCCTATCCCTCCAGGCAAGCCCAAAGATCAGCAAATATATAAAACAATCCACCTGGCACCTGGTGGAACTATCTGTCCTCCGCACTCTCATGGTCCTCAGGTTGTTTTTCTTCTTATGTAAAGTTATGTGTGTACGTGTCTTTATTCTCATACTAGTATGTGAGCACCTTGAGATTCAACTTTAGGCGATATAATTTAGTGATCAATACTAGTAGCTTTGGAGTCTTCGGGCATCTCAAGGTTTAAATCCTGGTTTTCCTAGCTCTTACCTGAATGGCTTTAGAAAAAAGTTCTTAATTACCCTAAGTCTCACTTGGCTCAGCTGTATAATGGGATAATAATATTTTATATTATAGGCTTCTTATGAGGAATACATTAGATGGAATATGTTAGTCAAATATCTGAATATAAAATGTTCCTTGTTGAAAGAACAACTTAATTGTTTGCAAGATATTTTATTGAATAATTCAGTTATTGAATATTCATGTTATGAGAGCACGGTGGCTACTGGGAAGGTTGTATGAATGATCAGCCACAGACAGAGCTGGGTGTCTGAAGGGCATTGTGCACAGTTAGCATTCATTCATTCATTCATTCATTCCCTTACATGGGGATTCGTTCAACAGCCACTTGTTTTTGGAAATTAGGAGTCAGCAGGCATTATACTAGAAGCTGGTCAAAACTATGCTTCAAAAAATCTAAAATTTTCTGCCATAAGTCAGAAACCAGTTCTTCTGCAATGTGGATCATTTCCTTGGGTCTAAAGGAAATGATTAGTCAGACGAAGGGAAATGTAATAAATGTTACCATTTATCAACAGGTAGAAGTTGATTGCTTTATGCTCATTATTTATTTCTGTTAATTTTTGTACAGATCCACAGGTCAATATAAATATCTTTCTGTTACAACTGAGGACAGCAGAGGTCAGAGTTTCAATAACGTTTTCAACATCGCTGAGTTCACCAGTGAGTTGAAATTTCATGACGGTTCTGTTGGCTCCAGTGGCTTCTCCCTCTCTGTGGTGTGGCCTTCAATTCTGTGACAGTTTCACACAATCAAAGAGGTCAGGAATCGAAAAGTACCACTTCTTCATATATGATGAGAAAAAGAGGCCCCAGTGAAGTCAATAGAGTTGCCAAAGGTCCCCAGCTAGCCACCACATTTTAAAACGACGCTGCCACACAGTGTGGAATAATAGCATTGTCATTGAATATCTGCAGAATGGTGTTGATCTCTGCTTCAGCTGATACTTTCTCTAATAAACCCCATCTGCTGACCTCACTGTCTGTATTTACACATAAGCCATTGTCAGCAGTCTTCATGCCCCCAGGGAGGAGCAGACCAGCTTCCCCTTGCATAAAACCCATGACTTCACTCTCCCCGGAAGACATCATCCCCGCTAGGCCCCCGAAAGTGACGTCCAGAACCCATCTGCACCTGACAAAGATTTAAGTGGCTTGACCTTTGTAAAATGGAGCTTAACTTTCTCTTTCAACCTTTCTCTAAGAGGCCTTTCCTCTGCGCAGGGAAAAATTATTCATTTGAAGGCTTAAGACTCCTATGGCCTCAACAGTAGGTAGGTTTTAAAATGTTTGAATATGAGCAATAGAGACTAACTGCTACTGCAATAGCTAGTCACTTGACGTTTTAAAAGGACACCAGAAGTCGTCCTGGTCTTGCTCCCAGCTCGTGGAACCCTAGGCCAGCTCATCAGAATATCTCTCCACCACCCGGGGAAAGACAGGGGGCCACTCTACCTGTAGGAGTTATTTCATTGCTGCTTTCTTCCCTTCCGCCTTAACCTGAGGTCACCACTCGGAAACTGGTTCTCCCACAACGCCGACCATTTCCCTGGGTCTACGGGGAGTGCTAGGACAGAAAAAGCCCTGTAATTTCAAAAATACTGGCAAATTCTGATTTAGAGTCTGAGGCAGGTCTTAAGGATTCCTGGTAAAGTTGTCACGGTTTCCTAAACTGGGATGCTCACAAACAAACACTTTGACCAAAGATAGAGATCTGCTAACACTCACTGACATATTTATTCTTTTCTTTTCTTTTTTTTTTTTTTGTAAGTTTATTTATTTTGAGAGAGACAGTGATAGCAGGGTTAGCGGAGGAGCAGAGAGAGAGAAGGAGAGAGAGAATCCTAAGCAGGCTCTACACTGTCAGCACTGAGCCCAGTGCAGGGCTGGAACTCGCAAACAGCCAGATAGATCATCACCTGAGCCAAAATCAAGAGTCAAACATTCAACCAACTGAGCCACCCAGGCGCCCCTGTTTTCAAAAAGGAAACTTAGCCACTCAATTGCAACAAGTTGGGTATTTTGGGGGGAAAAAAAGAAATCGCTTCTTTTAGAGGTGCACAGCTTCTCAAAGCTCTGGAATTACCATTTTCTTGGTTTCCACATATAAAGGTTTGAAAAAATAATTAGATTCAAGACATCCTATTAGAATTGAAGGAGAACTAATCATCTGATTAGCAATTAATTGGTAGGAAGTGGAGGGCAGGGCACCCTGGTCATAAAACCCATTGAAAAAGGTTTTGTTTTATTTATTTATTTTTAATTTTGTTTCTTTTGTTAAAATGTTTTTATTTATTTTTGAGAGAGAGAGAGAGAGAGAGAGTATGAGTGGGGGAGGGATAGAGAGAGAGGGAAACATAGAATCTAAGGCAGGATCCAGGCTCTGAACTGTCAGCACAGAGCCCTATGTGGGGCTTGGACCTAGGAACCACGAGATCATGACCTGAATGAAAGTCAGATGCTTAACCAACTAAGCCACCCAGGCACCCCCATTGTTTTATGTCAAATATGATTTAGCACAATATATTGAGAAGAAATGATTTGGCCCATGCACTATAGAACAATACTACACATCTAGGCACTAATTCACTTAGCCAGCAAACATTTTTTAACATTCATGGGTTCTGGAGCCAGACTGCCTATGACCTGCCACTGTGGCTTTACTGCTGTGACCCTGAGCATGCTACCTTTTGCCTTGGGGACTCAGCTTCCTTATCAGTTAGATGATAAAATGAGAGTCCCCTACCCCATGTAGGTTGTAGTGAGGATTAAGTTTGTGTGTTAGTCTCCTAAGGCTGCTGTAAAAAGTACTACTAATTAGGGAGCTTAAAACAACAGAGATTTGTCTCTCGTGGTTTTGAAGGCTGGAAATCTGAAATCAAGAGGTCAGTAAGGCTATGCTGCCTCCAAAGCCTATAGAGGAGAATCCTTTCTTACCTCTGTTAGCTTCAGAGGCCCAAGACATTCCTTGGCTTATAGACGCATCATTAATCTTTGTCTCCATTTCTGCATGGCATTCTCCCCATGTGTCTGTTTTCACGGGGCCATCTTCCTTCTGCGGCTCTCTTCTTATAAAGACACTAGACATATGGAATTGAGGGCCCACTTTACTCCAGTGGGACCTCATCTTAGCTAATTATAGCTGCACCAACTCTATTTTCAAATAAACTCATATTCTGAAGTACTGAGGGTTAGAACTTAAGCATATCTTTTTGGGAGACCCAATCTAACCCATCACAGTAATAGTTTGCTGATATATGTACCAGGTCATCAAGGTAATTAGCATGGCAAGCAGTCAGTGATTACTAGATCAGTGATCAACTAGCCTTGATGTGCCTTGAACCTTATGTCAGGGACTGAAGGTGGAGAAAGAGATATTATGCAGCCTCTGACATCAAGAAGTTCACACTATCATAGAGATAGTTTGGCTTAATCTGCTTATTTTGCAGAGGAGAGGGAAGAAAACCATAAAGCAAGTAGATTATCATCTTTCTGCGTTCATTTTTAGGCATTACAAAAACTTAAATCTGTGGTTTTGAACTCCAACTACAGATATTCTGAGCTCCTTTCGTTTGGTTTTGTTTGGTTGGTTGGTTGGTTTTGTTTTTTTGTTTTTGTTTTGTTTTGTTTTGTTTTGTTTTTTGGTAGAATGGGGGCTGGTTTTGACCCTGGCAAGTTGTTTTCACAAATGCGTCTGGGTCCTTCTCTCTGGGGTCCTTTACAATCCTAACATCCTGTAATTCTGGTATAATGTACAGTGTTCATGTATTTATTTTCCAAATTTGATGTTCCAGGCAAATCATTTTTAATGTTTTTGCCTGATCTTGTTTTTGCTTGCTATTCCTATTCAAACTTCCTTAACCTGCATTTGAGCAGCTATATTCTGACTATATTTCCAATCCCGATAAAATTATACCTGTACTAGTGTTTGTTTCCTGGTGACTTCTTTGAAAAACAAATGCCCTTTGAAAATAATTGCTTTTCTCCTTTACTACATAACCTAGCAGAGCAATTATCAGGCTGGTTTTTGTTTTAAAAAAATAGGTATAAAACTAAAAACCTCGTGTGATTTTTTTCTGCATTCTTATATTGTAAGATATATGCTATCTAAAGAACTGTGATTTCTACTTATGTGAATAAAACAATACATTCTCTTAGAGATGTATTCTTGTATTTTATCTCTTAGTTCATCAGATACAATATTTCCATCTGAAATTCCCTTAAGATGAAAACATAAATTTAAGCATCCAGCAAAATTGTTCTAAAGGCAAAATGTAAATGATGTGACTGAATTATTGCAGAAAAGGGGAGTTTCCATAATTCTCCAAATGGCAATTTAAAATTTATGTTACTTGGTTTTGCATCCAGGCACTTATTTCTACCTTGTTCTCCCACCCTCTGCCCGCCCTTTTCATTCCTCTTTAAAACACACTAGAAAGGAGTAATGTGCTCAGAATGTCTTTCTTTCTCTAGGAGTCTATCAAATATTTTGTATTATTCAGACAGCTCTGTAAATTCACCTTTTGCACAAAAGTGTCCTTAATGGAGTTAAATTCAATGAAGATTACTGACCACTTGCTATTTTCTAGACAACATGCTGGGACATTGAAGACACAAAGATGGGATAGTCTGTCTGGGCTGAGGGAAGAAGGAAATAAAGAAGGACAGAAAGAAGGAAGGAAGGAAGGAAAGAAAGAAAGAAAGAAAGAAAGAAAGAAAGAAAGAAAGAAAGAAAGAAAGAAAGAGAAAGAAAGGAGGGAGGGAGGGAGGGAGGGAGGGAAGGAAGGAAGGAAGGAAGGAAGGAAGGAAGGAAGGAAGGGAAAGAAGGAGAGAGGGAAGGAAGGAAGGAAGAAAGGGAGAAAGAAAGAAAGAAAGAAAGAAAGAAAGAAAGAAAGAAAGAAAGAAAGGAGGGAGGGAGGGAGGGAAGGAGGGAAGGAAGAAGGAAGGAAGAGAAAGAAGGAGGGAAGGAAGGAAGGAAGGAAGGAAGGAAGGAAGGGAAAGAAAGAGGGAGGGCGGGAGAAAGGAAGAAAGAAAGAAAGAAAGAAAGAAAGAAAGAAAGAAAGAAAGAAAGAAAGAAAGAAAGAGAGAAAGGGAGAGAGAGAAAGAGGAAGGAAGGAAGGAAGGAAGGAAGGAAGGAAGGAAGGAAGGAAGGAAGGAAGGAGAGGGACAGCTTTGCTGGCCTGCTCCTCCTGCTACACATGCTCACCACTGTCCAAGGTCCTAAATTCTTATTTAGCATCCTTTAAGTGTTAGGCCCCTGAGATACCAACAAATTAATGACATTCCCACTATTATTAAGAGTAACACGCTCCTATATTTTAAAAGGAATGAATATCAAAATGAAGAGCCACTTTTTAAGTCCCAGATAGGCAGATCACACAGAAAATGTGGTGAGATTTCAGAGATGTGAGAGGAGGTATCCGTGGAGGCTCAGGTAAGTTAAAAAGCAGAGCTTTAAAGTCCTAATTCTTGTCAGAGTGACACAAAATTAGGAATTTGCTAAGTCTTGGGGCAGGAGCATTTAGTAAGGGGCAGCGGAGTAGCGAAGGGGCAGTGTGTGAAGTGACCATGGGAGCAGTGGAGACTGCAGTTTGGCTCAGCCTGGAAGTTCACATACAGAAGACCAGAAGACAAGGCAAAATGACAGGTTCGAACCCCTTGTGGCAGAAAGCATCGATGAACTATGGAACAGAGGAATGAGGAGTGATCTGGCGACTTCAGGATATTTATCATCTCTTTATAGCAGAGTGAATACAATTACATCCATCTGTTCAATATTCACTGGACACATTATATGCACATTATTTAGAGTCACTGTAAATACCGCACTTCCTTAAAACTTACTTCTGAACAAAGAGGGGATAGCAGGTGGAAATAAATGGACTTTGGGGACTGACAGAGCTTGGTCCACATCCTGGCTCCACCATTTCCTAGATGTGTGACATTTGTTAAAATTACATAATGTTTCAAAATTTCCTTCCACATTCTGCTAAATGGGGATAATAGTGCAACATCAGAGTATTGACAGATCACATTAAACACCATCAAGTCACCTAACACACCGGACAGGACAGAGGTAGTTCTCGTAAGTTGTCATCATTGATGTAACGTGGTCAAAGCAGGTACGTTGATGTGGCTGCTCAGAGGCCAGACGTTATGCAGGTGCAACCAGATGGTAGACCTGTAATTGCTATAAGAATGTCCTTGGAGAACCAAATGTTTTAAATGAATTGTGAAAGAAAGTGTTGAAATCAACCACGATCTCACTTTTAAAATACAAACACTGTCAACACCGTAATGCTTTTTTGTTTAGATTTTTTCCCAATATCCACTAAGATACTTTTTAAAATGCTGCAATCCAAGCTGATGGGTCAATTTAACATCCAAGCGTGCACTCTGAATTCCTGAGAGGGTGCAGGGGAGTAGGGATCTGTGTGTCTGCATCAGCAATGCAGGGGAGTAGGGATCTGTGTGTCTGCATCAGCAAAACAAGCTGCAGCTAGAGCCTAGGTAATGCTGAGAAGACTGAGGGGGGAAAAACACTAAGAAGAAAACCGATAAAGCAGAGGACACAATTTGAAATGACACCTGTGTAAAATAGTGGAAGAAAAGAGAGTCTTAGAGCAGAAATGAGGAAAACAAGCAAGATTCGGGGTGATAAGGGAAGTGACTTCATTAACAGTAATTTAGCTTGATGTTTGTTTTAATCAGGAATCTAGCTGTGTATCATTGAGATCCAGACAGAATCTAAACTGGGGGCCTAAAGAGCAGGAAAAATGTGGAGTAGCAGGAAGAAAAATAACCCAGCAGAGAAGGGTCCATGACCAAAACTAAGAGTAACAGCCACTGGAAACAACGTAGAGTGTTTTAAGCCACATTGCTTGGTGTAGATTTATGCATTCAGAGCATCTCAACTACACATAGTTAAGATCTCTGAATTTCCTCAAGCTCTACTGGTTATACACAAGCACTGACATAGGTGGACAGATTGAGAGAAAGTATTCTAGACAGCCCATCGGTCTGCCAGTCAGCAATATTTATTGAGCAATTCTTAGGGTCTAGGCACCTGACATAGTGCTTAACACACAGCAGTGCGTGGGTTGAATTACGTCTGTCCCCAAAATATGTCTAGATCTTAACCTTGAGAACCTGTGAATGGGACCTTGTTTGGAAGTAGAGTCTTTGTAGCTGTAGTCAAGTTGAGATGAGGTCAGACTGGATTGGGGTGAGACATAAATCCAATGACCGGTGTGCTTTTAAGGAGAGAGAGGGAAGGTGGTTGTGGAAAGACAAGCAGAAACCAGAGTAGGGAAGCTAGTTGCAAGGCTCATCAGCCACCAGCAGAAGTGGGAGGGACAAGGAAGGACTCTTCCCTGGAGCCCTCAGAGAGAACATGGCCTTGTTGACGGCTTGATTTCAGACTTCTAATCTCCCTAACTAGGAAAGAATGAATTTCTGTTGTTTTAAGCCCCTCGGTTTGTGATGCTTTGTTACTCCGGCACGAGGAAACTGATACATTCTGTGATCTCGTAGAGCTTGTATTTTGTCCGTGGTAATAACATATAGTATAATAACATATTATATATAATAATATATAATATAATAACATATTCTATGTAATAATATATAATAACATATTATATATAATAATATAATGTTTTGAATAAATAAAAAAGAGCAGTATCCAAGAGGGGACTTGACTGGTTTGATGGGTTTTCCAGGGCTGGCGTTTGTGACCAGTCAGGCACACAACAACCAGAGGGGAGAGTTTCCAAAAGAAGGAACAAATTCAAAGTCCCAGAGACTTTACAGGGGAAGAGGAAAGAGAGCGTGGAATTGTGATATAGTAATAAATCTATACCTGATCTTTGTCCCCAATTCCTGACACAGAGCTCTTAAAAGCCTTAGAATTTCTTCAGTGATGGGGTCATAGGGGCATCTGTTATTCTTCAGAATAATTCCCTTTTGACCATACTTGAATTTATGTTACAGATGTGACTGCTTGAGGATGGCATCTGGTTGCCAGAGGAACCAATTGTATGATAACAGGGTTGCAACTTTCAGCCCTGAGCTCCAGGGAGGGGATTTAGGGACTATAAATTGAATTCAATCACTAGTGGCCAATGAATTCACCAGTTATGCCTACATCGCGCGACCTCCATAAAAACCCAAAGCGAAAGGGCTCAGAGAACTTCCAGGTTGGTGACCCATCATGGTGCTGAGAAGGTGCCGTACCCAGAGAGGCTCTGGGAGCTCTGTGCCCCTTCCCACATGCATTGCCCTACGCATCTTTTCCATTTGGCCGTTCCTGAGTTGTATCCTTTATAATAAGCCAGTAATAGTAAAGTGTTTTCCTGAGTTCAGTGAGACATTTTAGCAAATTATCCATCTTGAAGAAGGCATTGTGGGAACTCCTGATTAATAGCCCATCAGTCAGAAGTCCAGGAGACTTGCTATTGGAATCTGAACTGGGGACAGCCTTATGGTACTGAGCCTTAACCTATGAGGTCTGCACACACTCCAGGTAGTTTGTGGCAGATTGCTTGGCATAGAAAACTCCCACATCTGGTGTCAGAAGCGTTGTGTGTAGTACAAGAAACGCAGTTGTCTTTTTGATGAGTTTAGTGCATCTGTGAATCAGACGGAGGGTCAGTTTGCTGTAAGTGCGGCAAGCGGATGTGGATGGAGATGGGCTCAAAGAGGACATTGGGGCCAGGCCACTGATATCACAGGAAAGAGTTTGGAATCTGTATTGATTGCAATGGGATGGCCCAGAAATGTTTAAGAAGGGGAGACCAACTCACTCGAGGATGATCTGGCTGCAGTGTGGAAATGGATTTAGGGTAACGAAGAGAAGGAGGGAGATCAATACAGAACCATTGCAGCATGATTGGCCTCATGCCATCTCTGCTGTCAGGCTCACAAGGACACCCAGTGGAGACGTCCATGGGTGCTTAGCCGTATGGTTCAAGCTTAAGAGAAAAGGAGGAGAACGAGATAAAATTTGAGACTCAGTAGTGTAGAGTTTGAATCCAACAGCCATGAGACTAGATGAGATTGGAAAGAGCGTGCAGCAGGGCAGAAGAAGGGTAGAGGCTGAGTCCAGGTTCCCCATCATGGACCATTGGGTGAGATAGAGCCAAAAAATATGATGCAGAAAGAGCATCCAGGAAGATAAAGGGAGTATATCACAGTACTGGGAGGCAAACATTTCAAATGGGAGATGGTGGTAAAAAAAAAAAAATGCTGCTCAAAAGCTGAGTATGATTTCTGACCTTGAAAAGAGTGGTTTCAATGGTGCAGGGTTGTGAACGTCTGACTGGAAAGCTTAGAGCAGAGAACAGGAGTGAGAAAGAGTGAGAAAGGCCAGGAAGGCAAGTACAGTCCAACTGTTCCTCCAGAGAAGAAAGAGTAGAAAGACCTGTAACCAGAGGCTTCATTTTAAAAATAAATTTGGGGAAAGCTTGAGAGAGGGTAATAATCAGTTTCAATTGAGAAATGTATTCTCGAGCTACTGATTTCATAGATGGAACCTGACATGGAAACTTCCCTGTTGACTATTCACCCACCTTGACTGTCCAAGTATGAGCAATATTACATGCATCCCCCCATTTGCCTGTCCCTATTGAGTAAGGAAAACCACTCAGGAATAGCCTAACATTTTAGAATGTTTTACCTTTATTACCCAATTTGATTGTAGGATCTATGTAATCATAGCCTTTGTTTGTTCTATTAATATTGGTTGTAAGGAACCATTCCTTAATGCAACAGGTATTTAGATCAGTAGCCCTGGGTAAATGGCATCCTTCAAAAATGCCAATAGCTGGGGCACCTGGGAGGCTTTGTGGGTTAAGCCTCCAACTCTTGGTTTCAGTTCAGGTCATGACCTCACTGTTCATGAGTTGGAGCCCTGCATTGGACTCCATGCTGACAATGTGGGGTCTGCTTGGGATTGATTCTCTGCCTCCCTCTCTCTCTCTCTGACCTCTCTCTCTCTCTCTCTCTCTCTCCCTCAAATAAATAAACTTAAAAAAAATTTAATGCCAATAGTTCGTAAAGAAGGTTCTCGTGAATACAAAAGTATTTGAATTAGGGACAAAGTTTGCAGTGGTGCTTCTGACACCTGCCCTAAGTCCTCCTGTTGTGAGGAAACTGCTTGGCTCTTGGACTGCTTACAGCTTATGCCAGAGGAGGACCATGAAATATCGCAGCGAGAGAGACGATTTGCATGACTTCCATAGGCTTTTATTAAATGTGCCTATTTTTGGTAGTGTACCATTTGTTCCCAAGTTTCTCTTGGTGCAGATCACTGCTAGCTGGGTTGTCTACCTAAATTTGAGGAGCCATGAGCATTGAAGAAAGTCCCAACACTGCCCCAAAGGCATCTATTTTCTGATTGCAGAAGGTACTCTTCATTGCAGAATAACAATAGCTACTCAAAACTCCAAACATTTATTGAGCTATCAAGTCCCTATTCCAAGGGTTCTATATTTAATATTTCATTCGGTAGTGCTAACAGCCTTGTGAGATTAGTGCTATTATGATCACAATTTTACAGGTGAGAGAGGGAAGACGTGAAGGGTTTAAGTAATTTGCCTGCAATTGTTAATTTTATGTGTCAACCTGGCTGAGTCATGGTGCCCAGATGCGTGGTGAAACATCATCCCATATGTTTCTGTGAGAGTGCTTTTGGATGTGATTAACATTTAAATTGGTGAACTTTGAATAAAACAGATTGCCCTGAATAATATGTATGGGCCTTATCATCCAATTGGTAAAACAATAGACTGACCTCTCCTAAGCAAGGAGGAATTCTGCCAGCAAATGGCCTTGTGATTTGAACAGCAACATTGGCTCCTTCCTGGGTGTTTGGTCTGTTAGCCCACTGCAGATGTTAGATCCCCATAATTTCTGGAGCTGGTCCCTTTATACACCATACACACACACACACACACACACACACACACACACACACACACACACTGTTTCTCTGGCTAATACATTGCCAAGGTCACATAGCTAGGCCACAACAGAAATGGGATTTTAGCCAGAAAAACTGATAAACATGCATGAACACACTTCCTTCTGTGATCAATACCCCAATTTTCTTTTGAGAATCTACTCTTCTATCCTTCCTCTTGTATGAGGCTTTAGAAGATCCTGTTAAGATCTTCTAGATCTAAGATTCTCTAGCTAAGAGTTGGACTAGGATGCAAATTAAGGAAAGAAAGACTTCTTCCTGGAACAAATGAGGATTTAAAGGGGTTGAGTGATCTCTTCTGACAGTAACAGCCTAAAAAGAAGTTCACTGGTTTCTCCTCTTGAGATCCCCTCAGCATCCCTGCTTTCTGCTCCCCTTTAGGGATTTCCTTGAATTATGTAAGCTTCTCTGTATGTTACCAATAAATTTCCTTTTTTCCTTAAGTTTTTTCAGAATCTTTATTCTATTTTTTTGTATTGTTACTGGTGTTGCTGTAACCAGAGAACCATAAATGACAGGGATTTATATTAAGAATATTCTATAGGGGCACCTGGGTGGTTCAGTTGATTAAGCATCTGACTTTGGCTCATTTCATGATCTCACAGTTTGTGAGTTCGAGCCCCGCGTTGAGCTCTGTGCTGACAGCTCAGAGCCTGGAGCCTGCTTCATATTCTGTCTCTCCCTCTCTCTCTGTCTGCCCCTCCCCTGCTCGTGCACTCCCTCTCTCTATCTCTCAAAAATAAATAAACATTAAAAATTTTTTTAAAAAAGAATATTCTACATAATAAAAGAATCCCAACAGAACACACTTGAGGCTGCATAAGTTACATCGTGGATATATAATGTACTCAACCAATTCTCTAGCATGGGTCATTCATGTTTTCTCTACTTTTGCCATTCTTGTACACACATACTGTCTCCAATATCACCAATTTGAACATGCAAATGAGGAATGGGGAGGATTACATTAATTTACATTTTCTCTGCAATTATCTGTTTATGCGGAGTCACCTGCTCGCAGAAATCAACTTCCTCATCCCGTGTGAATATAAGTGGTGTCTCATGTGCTTTCTCAACAGCGAGTCCCTCTTGTGACAGTGTTTTCAGCATCCCTCTCCATGCTCTAGTGCTGACTTGTGAAGTTCCTCCCCTCAGAAGTGATCCTCCCCAGTGAGGAAGACCACCATCCCCACTGCGGATGGTGGCCATGCTCAGAACACCCTCATGCATTGCAAGGGCGCCAATTGTTTGCGCTCTCAAGGCCATCAGATGGTCCTCAAGTTGCCAGAGTGATCCCCGTGCCATGCTGGAGTGAAAACACTACACAACTGTTGAAATGAAGATGCCCTACTTGTAATTCTCGGGTCCAAAGTTTCCTAAAGTGAACTATGGACAGGATTCTTTTGGTTTTTGCCTGACTCGGTTATTCTCAAGCTGAGGTAGAGGGAGAGGGAGAGTGGACTATTCACACATGGAGGACAGGTCATTTCAGAATTGGGGTGGTTGGGAGGAGAGGTGTGTGTGCACGTTGAAAATCATATTCAGTATTACAGTTTGATTTTGTATTTGGGAATTAACATGAATTACCTATCATTTTCTTAAGATGTGCCAGAGGGAGTAAAGCTAGAAAAAGTTTCGATTATTAGCTACAAAGAAAATGTAGTGATTCCCAGCTGGAGGCATAATTTTTTTAATGTTTTTTAACGTTTATTCATTTCTGAGAGACAGAGTGAGACAGAGCATGAGCGGGGGAGGGGCAGAGAGAGAGGGAGACACAGAATTCGAAGCAGGCTCCAGGCTCCAAGCTGTCATCACAGAGCCCGACAATGGGGCTCGAACTCACGAACCGTGAGATCATGACCTGAGCCGAAGTCGGACGCTTTAACTGACTAAGCCACCCGGGTGCCCCTGGAGGCATATTTTAATAGGGAGGCTGATTGGACTCTCCTGTAAGAGCATGAGCTGTTTGGTTTATTAAAAGCATTGTGTTTTTCCAACCCTGTCTCCATCAGACTCAACCCCAGCCAATGGAAGTGACAACCTACAGATGTCATGCCAATTCCCCCAATCCAATCCCTACTTTTTCCTCAAAGTAAAAGGTCTGTGTACATATCAATACATTTGAATAGATGCCAAAAGTAGATCAGGTCCGAATAACTGTACCCTGAGAATAAACACAAACTTTTGACATTAATGAAAGAAATTTTAGAAGACACCAATAAATGGAAAGATACTCCATGTTCATGAATTGGAAGATTCTCTGGTGTTAAAATGTCAACTTAAAATGTCCAAAGCAATTTACAGATTCAGTACAATCCCTATCAAAACTCCAATGCTCTTTTTTCAAAGAAATAGAACAAATCCTAAAATTTGTATGGAAACATAAAACAACCTGAATAGCCGATCTTGAGAAGAATGAATAAAGCTACAGGTATGACTCTCAGTCAAGCTGTATTACAAAACTATATTAAAACACTATGGTATTGGCATAAAAAATCTATATAGATCAATAGATCAACATAGATACCCCAGAAATAAAATAGTGTAGAGAGCCCACACATATATAATCAATTAATTTATGACAAAGGAGCCAAGAAGATGCAATGGGGAAAGGGTGGTCTCTTCAATAAATGCTATTGGAAAAACTGGACAGCCACATGCAAATAAATGGAATTCGAACACGATTCTATACCACACACAAAATTTAACTCAAAATGAATTACAGACTTGAATGTTAGACCTGAAACCACAAAGCTCCTAGAAGAAAACATGGAAGGGAAGATCCTTGGCATAGGTCATAGTGATGATTTTTTGAATTTGACACCAAAAGCAAAAACACAACAAAAGCAAAAATAAATAAATGGGACTGTATCATACTACAAAGCCTCTGCACAGCAAAAGAAACCATTAACAAAATGAAATGGCAGCCAGGTGAATAGGAGAAATTATTTGCAAATCATATCTCGCACAAGGGACTAGTATCCAAACTATATAAAGATCTCATGCAACTCAGTAGCAAAAACAAAACAATTTTTTTTAAAACTAAAAAAATAGGCAAAAGATCTATTAAATAGACGCTTTTCCAAAGAAGACATTCAGATGGACAACAGGTACATGAAAAGATGCTCAATATCCCTAATCATCAGAGAAATGCAAATCAAAACCACAATGACATATTCATCTCACCTCTGTCAGAATGGCTATTATCAAGAAGACCAGAAATAACAAGTGTTGGCAAGGATGTGGAGAAAAGGGAACCCTTGTGCACTGTTGGTGGGAATGCAAATTGGCGTAGCCACTCTGGAAAACAGTATGGAGGTTTCACAAAATATTAAACATAGATCTATTGGCAATGATCCAGTAATTCCAATCTTGAATATTTATCTGAAGAAAATGAAAACCCTAACTCAAAAAGATATATGGACCCCTATGTTCATTGCAACATTACTTATAATAGCCAAGATATGAAAACAACCTGAAAGTCCATTGATGGATGATTGGATAAAAAAATATGATACATGTATATGTGTGTGTAAATATATATATGTATATATATATATATATATATATATATACACACACACACACAAATAAAATTTGATAAAATTTGATAATAAAATATATATACATAAATAAAATTTGGTAAAATTTGATAAAAAATATGATACATGTGTATATATACACACACACACATAAATAAAATTTGGAATATTATTTGGCCATGAAAAAGAATGAAATCTTGTCATTTGCAACAACATGAGTGGACCCCAAGAGCGTTATGCTAAGTGAAATAAGTCAGACAGAGACAGACAAATACTCTTGATCTCTTTTATAGATGGAATCCCCACTCCCCAAAAAAGCTCACAGATACAGAGAACAGACTGGTGGTTGTCAGAGGCAGGTGATAGGCATCATAGAGTTATTTATAATTTTAAAAAATGTTGAACAAATGGGTTGCTTTTGTAATCAGGTAAAAACTAAATGCTGCAAACACAAAATAAAACCCTAACTTTTAAATTTTGTTTTACCGTATTCCAAAAGTACTTTCAAATAATTTAAATGATCAAAGGATGGAAAAACACTTACAAACAACCAAACTCCCACTGACTCAGAAAGCTAGTCACTTTTAATAGCTCTTTATATATTTTTGTAGTTTCTTTATGTAAATGCAATAATTTTATCTTTTCTCTCCTTTTTTAATACAAAAGAGAACACACTGCCCAGGTATCTGTGTCTTGCATTATCCAGTGAATAATCTTATCTTGAAGATCTTTCTGTATCAGTACACGTTCTTTTTGTGGCTGTATAGTATTCCACCTATTGGAAATAATGTATTTATTTAGTCATACTTACATTATAATTTTTTGGTCATCTTTTATGGTTCCAAATTTGAACCAGTATGCAAGTATAAATTGCCATTGAACCAATGAGTACTGGGTCACCATGTATATTCATATGTAATTTTGATACAGTTGGCCCTCTATGAAGGTTGCACTGACTATATGCCAATCAAAGTTATAGAAGAGGACTTTTTCCTCCAGTTTATCCAAGTTGAGTTGTCAAGTTTTTCTATTTGCTCACCTCCTAGATTAAAAAAATTATCTCATTTTAATATTAATTTGCATCTCTCATTATGAGTGAAGTTGAGCCTTTTTTCATATTTTAAATAATATTTTCATTTCCCTTTTCTGTCATCTATTTAGACACTGATCAGTTTTGTATTATATAGTTGAGCTTTTTCTTTTTGACTTCTAAGAGTTCTTTACATATTAAGAATATTAGTTCTTTGTGGTATGAACTGCAAATAGTGTTTTCCAGTTTGTCCATTACCTTTTGACCGGGCTTACAGTGCTTTTGTAGTGCAAAGGTTTTATTTGCTTCTTTGTGTGTTTGCTTTTACTGTTATTGGTTTTTGAGGATCATTGTTTCTCTCCACAGTGTTAAATTTCATGATGAACATTGGTGCGTTTCTATTTTCATTGATTTTATTGGCATTTAGAGAGAACTTCCTACCAGAAAATGAATATCCATCAGTTCCAAGGAATTTGTTTGTATTGTGTGTTTAAAGTTTTCATTTCCTCTGTTTTCTCTATTGTCTTTCCAAGACTCCTATAATTCAAAAAGAACATTTACTGAGGTATACGGAGGAGGCAGTGGGAGGGGGATTCCAGGGAACCAAAGGCTCTTAGACCAACATTGAAACAATTCCCTTGATTATACTCTGTCTTCCCCTGCATGCTGTGGGGTCTGGCACCTCTGATTCCAGAGGCCTTTTGGCATTCTGTAGGGTAAATCGACTTGCTGCCCATCAGTATCTCCCTCTGTAGACATTTAGGTTTGCCTTCCTACATCTCCCTCGGTCATTTACTGTTTCATCATCATCAATTCTCTGCCCTCACATGCTGTGAGTTGGGGTTACAGATGTCTCCCAGGTTCATAGAACATGGAATCTTTGTTTCAGCTTCTTATTCTGTTTACGATTCCCGGGTGAGTTTTAGGAGAAGAAGGAAGAAGCCAAGAATCACACTCCTCTCTTTAGGGACCTTTTGGCTAATAGAAGCAGTGCTAAACCAATATTCATTCACCAAACAAAAAGAAATGATACATTTGTTTTCTGTATGACTTGTTGAAGATACTCTCCCACTTTATGAGAAAATTATATCAACTCTGGAACAAATTCCTTTTATAAGAAATCAGTTTTAATCTCAGCTATTAATATCCAGGGCTCGTAAGAAAGCGTGTGTTAAAGATGATAGCAGCACGTTTTAGTCAGAAGCTAATTACCTCACAGGAAAGTTGTCTCAATAATGTTATATTCTTTTACAACTTGACATGGAAAAATGGCCAGTGCTATTCCAACTAGGGATAGTATAATTGTGTCACAATAGCACTGAAATGGGAAATTAACTCGCACGTGCATTATAGAAATTTGCCTCCTGTTGCCACTGATGGAGATGAGAAAAAAGATTTTTTTTCCTTAGAGTTTAGAAATCTTGAACATAATTTTCTTCGTGGACCCAAGTAGTTTATTCCTAAGGAAATTATGTCTGCCTTGTAATAAGTCTCATGCAAAGTAACTTATATGAATATCTAATATGCTTCATCGGATAGGATATAAAAATTAAAACTAAGCTCCATAAACCACAAAATTAGCAGCAATAATCACTAATATGTGGCCTCATTGTTGCTTCTTATACAAACTGCCTTCAGTTGTAAAATTAATATTGCACATCTAAACTTGGCTTTTTTCCAAGTTTACTTCTCAGTTCCATTAATAAAGAGGATTCTATCATTCCTGTTTGGGATTGTTTGGAAGATGACCACAGAGAAACTTGTGAGGTTGGACAGAATATTTGATGCCAATTCCCAAACACCACTAATAAGTCATTTGCTTTGCTTAAGGGTGCATACACTGAGATTTAATTATTCATTGGCACAAAGCATAAAATAAGTAGTCCATTAAGAGGTTTGATTCAGGTAAATGCAGAACCTAACACATACATTAGCCAATTCACCCTTCTCTAATAGATTTTACATTACTTAACAAACTGTAAGGTTTATTTGCCCATTAACATTGATGGGCTATACATGCATAATTCCCCTTAGCATTTATGGGACTTGCCCCGGATAATCCCCCGCACCGGCAGTGAGAGCAATAGACTTTTAAACAGGCCAGACTCTAAAAATGTACATCGGCACTTGGTCTGCAACACTCCTCCCAGTTCATCAGCTTCTCCTGTTTTCAGTCAAGAGATCTTGTGACTGAAGTGCATCCGTAGGATAAATAAAAGTACGAGAGGTTGGAAAATGTACAAGAATTGAGTTCCAAAGCACCATTTCCCAGTTTAAAGAAAGTAAGGCTTCAAACAGAACAGCAAGTTATTCTCACTACTTGAGCTCTACCTGCCCTTTTCGGGGGAGGCTCAAAGGTCAGAACTAAGGAAGGACACTTTCTGCGGGAGTTTTAAGAGTGCTCGATAACTTCTAACTGCGCCTGTGTTCAGGCCCTGAATCGGTCTGTTTAGGGGATGGAATGGAATCGGAATGGAAAACCAGAGAGGGGAGCTGAGTACAGTCATCCAAACTAACAAGACTTTTAAGAAGAATGAATGACAGCGTTCTGACCTAATGACCTGGATCACATGGGGTCAGATGCTTTTCCCTGTTTGTTTTTTCCCCAAAGGTAGACAACAGGCCAGTACCATGAGCTAACTGGTATCGAATGGAAAGTTTGAATTCTAATTTGTAAGGTTTAGTCATTTTCTGGTGGTCCTTGTAACAGTGGTAATAATCATATTTTAGGGATTGAATTTGATTTGATTTTGGAGAGGATAAGGTTTTCTACCTAACCTAAGTTCTTGCTCTAACAATGACAGAGCTTCCTGAGTGCAAGGCAGACAGGAAGGTAATAAGAAAAGTAGAAACTTTACTAGAAACAGTCTGATAAGAATACAGACAGGCGGCAGCATCCAGTAATTGTCCTAGTGGTCAAGACCTTATCAAAACTTGTAACAGTAAGCAAAGGAAGGTTTAAAAATAACATTATGGTCAGAGCAACGGCTGTCAGCTCTGTTAGAAGAAAGGGCAGCTAAATCTGGAAAGACATCTCTATCTGGAAAGGACAGTGCTTGGGGGAAGATGAGAGAGAGATGGAACTTCAGTTCTCTTTAGAACGTTGTCAGCCCATACCGAAAATAGCACTAATTATGTTAAAGGATTACAGCCCCTTGTACATGGATGTAACATCATCCAGAATTTTTACTCACGTTGTGCAAATAGTGTACCTGCAATAATGCTCTAATGGTCAAGCAAACTTGAGAAGGTTACCTGAACTTCCAAACCAACCAAACATTTGGAAATCTAATTATGTAATTGACACCCTAACAATCTCTTCACACTTCAGCAACAGAATCTTACTTATAAAGACCAGAATGTTTCGATCTATATATAGCAATGTATGAAGAAATACATATCTATCTGTGTATGTCTCCATTTGTCATGTATGCATCCATATATCTCCACTTCTTCTAGCCTCAGGAAAATAGAGATAACTAATAACTTCCCGACATAAAATAACACTTTAGGCAATTCTTAATACGTCTATAAAATATATATTTTTTCAAGACAAATAAATCTAATTTCTTTTTTTTTTTTTTTCAAATTTGCAAGGGGCGCCCGGTGCAGTCAGGTAAGCATCCAATTCTCGATCTTGGCTCAGGTCATGATCCAGCGGTTCGTGAGTTCGAGCCCTGTGTCGGGTTCCACACCTATGGTGTGGAGCCTGCTTGGGATTCTGTCTCTCCTTCTCTCTGCCCCTCTCCCACTTGCACTGTCTATAACTAAATAAGTAAATAAATAAGTGAATAAATTAAAAAATTGCTGTTATGTTTTATTCTGTTAAGTATCTCCCTAGTTTTTTGTATTCATATATTCTTTCAAATTTTCCTAAGGACTGTCTGTGCCACTAGGTAGTAATTTTAAAATAATAGATATCATTATTACTTTTTATAAACACAATAATAAACAATAAGTCTTTAAAAAATTAAGTGATAGAATATCATGAAATTTAAAATAATCAGACCCCCTCATCTGCCGGAGAATAATTTGAAAATACATAAATAAAAATAAATCCCTAGTAAACAGTTTCTTTTGAAGGGACAAGTTGTTAATTAATCATTTGAAGGGACAAGTTGTTGGTTATTCGGTATTTGAATAACATGTTAGGGGTAAGTGGGGACATTCTAGTCTTATATATAAATGCATATTATATTAATGATATATTAACATTATACATTTACATATCACAGTATTTTCCTTTATGTTTTCAAGTATTTTACCATCTTCAATCTTTAGAACAACCCCATTACTCAGGTAGGAAAAGGATTACATTTCTCATCTGACCCATGAGGAAGCAGGGGTTGGAGAGGTTAAATAATTTACTAAAGCTTCCAAAGTGAATCTTTGAAAAGAATGGATATAATTAATGTCTCATGAGTTCCTTCTTTCTAAATGTGAATGTCATTTTCTCACTTAAAAAAAAATCTTATGTTCCCAAATCTGTATGTTTATGTGGAGTACATTGAATTATCCAATGAAGTACATTGGAGTACATGGGAAGATCGTTTATATTCATCTAATATTTTTTGCCTGCATGTATTACTTGATTTATATTTGTGAAAAGGCATTATTTCCATTTTATAGTTCAAGAAGCTGAGGTCCAGGGAAGTTGAATGTTTTGCTAAGATCCTGCAGGTAGAGCATGTTGTGACCATACTGACTGATCTGTTTTTAGATTTAAAAAAAAAAGGACTTTATTTAGGTGTAGATAAATGATTGTCAGAATTAAGCTACTGTTACTGAAGTTAATGGTCTAGATTCTTCACATCCTCCTGTTTGTCATCTTTAGTATTTCGTTTCTCCCTTGAACTTGTTACCTCATGACCCAACAATGGCTACTGTAGCTCCAAGCACCATGACCACATCTGAAAACAGGAAATGGAGAAAGGGATGGGGAAAGAGGTTGGCCAGAGAGTCAAAGATCAGAGCATTCTCCTTTTGGTCGGGTAGAAAATAAATATTTTCTAGAAACTTCCCTAAAAGATCCATTTACATTTCTTCAGCAGAAACCATCTCAAGACCCCCTCCTGATCCAGGGAGACGTCCCCAGTTTCATACTGACAGATGAGCAAGACAGAATGGGATTGGGAATGGTGTCTGGGTTTGGCATTCGTTTCTTTTTCTCATTCTTGCCTTATTTCTTATATTTGACCTGAGTGATTTCCTGCCAGGACTCCTTCATGAAGAGTGTCTCAGAATTCATTTGCTAAGTTTCTTCCCTGTTTGACAGATTCCAGAACGCCCTGTCAGTGGGACTTTACCCAACCTACCAAGGGCACTCGGCCCCCAGGTTCTCCTCACAGACATGTCACAGAAGGCTTAGAGGAGCTCAACAAAATTAAATTCCTGGAGTATGCAATACGTGCTACTAATGGAGATTTCTAGTGGGATTGTGAAAAAGAGGCCTTTGAACTCCAAAAGGAATTCAGATATAGCCATCATCCATTCTGGCTGACCATGGGCCTGAGGCACTGTAGCAAACAGGAGCGCCCAAGGAGCAAGCCTTGTTTTGCCGAAGTCAGTGGATGGCCTCATGCTCCAAAACAGAAAATAGTCAGTTACATCTTCCCATTTGGGGACATCTTTTTCCCCAAATTGACACTCATTCTGAAAGTTATTTCCTTCTAGTCATAGAGTAGACTATAAATGTCTCCGTACCACACTGCAGATCAGTGACCCATGTAAGAAAGAAAAAGAGAGAGGCAAGGAGATAGAGAGAAAGAAAGATTAGTGAGAGCCATAGCAGACTGCGTAAAAGAGGAATTTATACATTTCCACAATAATAAACAGTGGATATTTGCCAAAGCACTTAGAAGTCAATAGACCTCTTCAGTGTCATTATTCAATTAACATTTATTTAGTGCCTTCTATCTGCCAGACACTGATTCACAGCTGAATTATATATAATCCTAGCACTCAAAAAGCTTAATCTGGTGGGGAAGATATATACACACATAAAAAACACACCTACTCAATCCTCACAATGACCTTATCCTCTGAAAATTGACATATGGACTGAAAGTAAGCTGAGAATATGGAACCTTTGGTTTGTTCATCCCTTGGCAGTGAAAGAATCCTGCCTCCTGAGTCTTATAAACACCAGCATCCTCTTACTTGAAGACAACATTACAACCCCTCTCAGATCTGTTGTCTTCCAGTGGATGCTTCCTCTTCTCAAGACTCACCACAATCACCCTGTTTTCCCACAGACTCACAGCTAGGATCAGATATCCATATGCTTCGGGGTGAGAAACTCAAAGACTAACATGGGGAGATATAGTTTACGCACCGAGAGAATTGCAAACTTTCGTTAACTTCTACCATTTATTTATTTTATTAGTTATTATTGGCATAAACCCAGGAAATATGTGTGGGAATGGATTCTAAGGGAATTAGACCTAGGAGGACAGAATACTTATTCATCAAATTTAATGATATGTGAGCACTTGCTAGAGGCTCTGGATTTAAGCTGTTGGTCTGTATGGCTGGTTGTAAAACTTCTTTTGGTTGGTTGACCAAAACTTGGACTTAACAGTGGGTTAAATTTAATGAGGTTGAGATGCCAGATCTCTTTGGTATAATGTAGATAGAGGAGGAAGCCCAAAGCTTTAGGGAGATAAAAATAAAGGAGTGGATAGATCATGCCAAATCATCTCTACACACACACACACACACACACACGCACACACACACACACACACAATTCTTAAAGGGCCCAAAGAACATTCCCTTTATTAATGCATTGAGAAATAAATAATGCAATGAGGAAACATAAGCATCTCCACAAAGCTCCATGTGTCTACCCTCTGAAGACTATGTATGATGGTGGGGGTTAGACTCAGAGTAATTTGCTGGTGAGATCAACTCCCTGGATGGCACAGAGCAAATGGCGGTGCTATCCAAAGACAAGATGGTACAGCAGGGACAAAATCATTTTTGTGATATTTTAACAAGTAGGGATCTTTGGTGGACTATCTAACTGACTACATAGTCCTAGAAATGAGGTGGATGAGGAACCTACTAAAATGTAGATCTATAAAACAGGTCTGGTGACCATAAACCAGATTAATAGTCACCAAATAATAATATGAACTAGTACATAGGGAAAACAATGAGAAGGAAGGCCACACCTCATACTGAAAAGATGACTGAATTTCAAGTCAAGAGACCTAAGCCTTCATCTCAGCTCTGCCATCCGCTAGTGCTATTACCTTGGACAAGCCACTTAGCTTCTCGTGCCTTAGACACTTGACTTGTAAATTGAAAAATCAGAGTTTAACTTGACGCGACCCAGCTCTAAATATTCTGCACTATATGTGTCTGTGCTTCTCGTTCTTGTGCTCTGTACCCACACGCTCAGTTGCCCCTTCTTAGAAGGCCCCTAATGACTTAGTGTTTTCTTCGTGTCACTCTCTAGAAATTCTCTGTTCCCCACCGCCCCCAGTCCTGTTCTTTACAGGCCTATCCAGTTCACCACTTCTGGAGTCTTAATCTCAGGTAGGGTATCTATTGTGGTTTGTTCTTTTTGTAAATCTCGTCGTGGCCCTCAAAATCCCATTCTTGGGTGACTTTTCCTGCAGGCAACGTGGCTTTGGGAATAACCCAGGTTCACCACGTCTGACTCCAGGCCCCTGTCCTTCTCAGTTCCCCTTGAAACTGCAGTGACCTGTGTTTTCTCTGACTAGAATTTCCATTTGGCATCTAAATCTGTTCCCCACACTATAACAGTATGTTCCACTAGTGTTACACAGGTTGGTATTAGAATAATTTACAATTTTGCCCTGCTTTCAAATGATGTATGGAGGATTTCCTGAATGAACAGTGACTGTAATTGCTGAGGATATTGAGCTTTATCAGCCAATTACTGAGCACAGATGATTGCTTTCAAGTATTCCTCACAGCGTACTTGAAATAAAAAGCAACTGGCCCAGTTATGTCAGTGAATTTCATTGCTTCCACCCATGGGCTTGAGGGGGAGAGGAGGCAAAAAGCCTTTGCACCAGAGAAGATAAATCCAGCACGAACGGTCTTTGCTTTCCAATTCCTATTCCCCATGACCAGTATTTTCACAGAACCTCCAGGGCTGGCGTTTTCTGCTCTTTTATAATCCATTTCTTTAATGGCAATGTCAGGCAAAGGTCTTAGTAAGGAGGCCTTTAGCTTGTACTCTTTAAAAGGGCAAAAACAACAATATAGTTTTTCAGAGGAGAAGGAAAATAATTTCCACATCCTTTTTGGATGTTTATCCTTTTTGGATCCTCAGTTTTGTTTCCTTCCCTTGATTTTCATGGTGAGAATAATTTGGAGGTGTCTCTCCCCCTGCTTACTATTGGTGTTTGACAGTTGAATTATTCCTCCTGTTTGCCATAGAGTTTTTCCATGTACTGGTGGTGTAGCTTAATCATTCATCTATAGCCCAGTTGTAAGTACCGTAAGCAAAGTGGCTGAAATCAGTAGATCTTGCATTTTACGACTGCCTAACCTTGCGTCACGCTCAGTCAGTTTATCGTCTCATCTTAGAACTTCCTACAAAATAGGAAACCAGAGGGTGCGATAACAGGGAGAGATGAATAAAGGAGTGTGTGCTTAACAAAGAGTTAATCATAAGGCTGGAGATTATAAGCCAAACTGCATTGGGGGTGCAGTGTCGGGCAGGGCAGGAGCTGGTCACATATCCAGAAGGCTAATTGATAGGGGGAACTACAATTCACAGGTAGTGTAATGAGATGGAGAAAATGTATTTGCCAGGAAGTCTCTAAGGGACATGACCCTGTTGTTGGAAGGAATGTTTTGGTAGGCACTTGGGGTGCAGTTGGCATCCTCGAGACACATGCTCAAGTTATAACCTTTGAGAGTTAGAAAAGAAGGTATGTGGGGTTAGCTGCAGCGCTGCCTCTCTTGGCCCAAGTGCAAAATGGCAGGTCAGAAACAAACTCTTTATGAAATAAAGTTCTGTTACCAGTAGACCCCTTTTCCAGATCCTCCTCACCCCCTGCGACTGTGTTAGATCTCTTTATAAATGACATGTTGAAAAATACTTAAAGAATGGATAGAAGTCTAAAGAGAGCCAATTATTGTCCCACCAGCAGCTTGCTTGGTCTTCCTTTAGTTTCCAAGACACTTGTCACCTTAGGTTAGCTTCTGCCGATTAAAGACAAATCTATATTTTCTACATCAAAAAAGTCTACAAGGGCCAATAGGAGCAATTGTTCAATTAAAAAAAAATTTGGAGGACAGGTAAGAAATACATCCCTGGTATGGAAGCCTTTTAACTCTTTCTGTGTATGTATACAGTAACACACACTGGCCCATTCCTGTAATGAACAGCTCCCCCTTAATCCCTTTGAAGGTAAGCCTCTTAAAAGAGCACATTAGTTTTTTCTATATCCTCTCCTCTTATTATGCCTCAGCCAGCCCAACTCGGTGGCTTCCATTGAATTAATCCTTCGAAACTCTTCTGGAGACAGTGACCAATTGTCCTGAAATGGCCAAACGCAAAGGCCTTGTTCTTGATCATGGTGTGCCACCCCCCCCCTTAGTAATTGCTCAAGGTCTCTTGGATTATGAAAACAATACTCACATATTCATAAATTCAAGTAATGTGAATAGATGTATTCAAGAGTCAATTGAGGCCAATTTTAGAATCGAGCAAACTTTGCCCCGAATTGGACAGCGGGATCCATCTTCTTTGCCTCAAGACATGGCCTTCACTTCCACTTCAGGCTGCCAATATCAGCACACAGCTTCTACTTTGGGTGTGATGGAGAGAGCCACTCCTCCTGCCACCAAGTAACAAACCCGTTTCAAATCTGCCGTATAAATCCAAATGGCATTTACATCACCCTCTGTCATATCCAGATAGCACCATCCTGAAACCAGTCGGTCTTCCATATCCCTTATGTAGCTTTTCCTTTAAGTATACAGCACTTTATAGGATTGCACGTTTCATTTCCTGGGCTAGCAACATGGGTGATGCCTGTATTCGTTCCTTAACGATGCTGAGATTCCATCCCAGACAGCTTCCTTCATAGGCTTATTTCCTTAGGATAACAGCTCAGTACACTTTACCTTCTGCACAATAAATATATTCTCTGTCCACCTCTGCAGCCCCATTTGTATGGCCACCATTTTCTTTTTCTCTCTGTTTCTTCATTCCTGTGAACTGCTTCACATTTAACTGCTGTCCACCTCTCCCAGGAGCCAAGCCACCCCTGGCTGAGCTGTTGCAACAGCCCCAGATCTGCCTCCAGGTTTCCTCCCCAGGCAACTTAGACATTCTTCTGTAAATTAGTTCCTTTGTCTTCTAATTTTCTTCACAAATGTCTTCCATATTTCCCTCCCTGGTAAATCTCCTCCACTCCTGTGTCCGTTGTCTTTCAATCCCCATGCCCCCCTTTTCCTTGTCCCTTTCATTAAGGCCTGATGTTACACAGAGAACTGTCACACTCTGACCCCAACATTTGCTTTTAGTTATAGAATCAAAATTAACATTTTCATTATTGCAAAGGCAGTAAATGTTCATTATGAAAAATGGAAAATTCAGAAAAAGACAAATCAGAAATTAAAATATAATTTTATTACCCATATATGATATCTATAAATATACAGATATTACATGGAGAGATATACATGGATATTATATATATATATATATATATGTATATATGTATGTATATACTTTCTTCTAAACAGAGTATCGCCTGTACTCTGATGTGGCGTATATCATATACTCACTGAATAATCATGGATTCTCCTATAGATATTCCCAAACCTCTTGCAGTTATGTGAGGCCATATGATTATTGCTATGATGCATGTCACTTCTGGAATGAAACATAAGCTGTGGCCCGTGACCCTCTGGCTGCCTCATTTGCAGACAGTGGAACTTCCATCAGCCTGTGTCTTTGCACAACTATGTGAAATGCAATGTCCCATGTCATCCCTTCCACCATCGACCTAAATTGGATCGAGGAGACTGGAGTGCAGTGAGATATTTGGTTGGAGTGTAGACTTTGGAGACATGTCATAACATAGATGGTATCCTGAGCCACAAAACTGGGTCAAGTGAGGGATAATAACTGTAGATAGTGGAGAGAAAGGCCAGTGGGGCATACCAACATTAGGAGAGAGGAAAAAGTTGTAGGAGCCAGAAAAAAAAAAAGATGCAGAGCCTTCTTGGGATTCTGTCTCTCCCTCTCTCTCTGCCCCTCCCCCAGTCATGCGCATGCTCTCTCTCTCTCTCTCTCTCTCTCTCTCTCTCTCTCAAAAAAAATAAACTTTAAAAAATGAAAGCCAAGAATAGTTCATTGGACTTAGCAACACAGAAGCCATGTTCCCTTGTGTTGTGGGTTGGTGTGCAAAAACCTGACTAGAATGTGATCAAGCTATGCCCACTCTCCTCATAAGAGGTATACTTCATTTCTGTCACACTGTTACTTATCTCCAGCATTTCTCTTTGCTTCTTTCTTTTTTTTTTTTTTTTTAATTTTTTTTTTTTTTTTAACGTTTATTATTTTTGGGACAGAGAGAGACAGAGCATGAACGGGGGAGGGGCAGAGAGAGAGGGAGACACAGAATCGGAAACAGGCTCCAGGCTCGGAGCCATCAGCCCAGAGCCTGACGCGGGGCTCGAACTCACGGAGTGCGAGATCGTGACCTGGCTGAAGTCGGATGCTTAACCGACTGCGCCACCCAGGCGCCCCTCTTTGCTTCTTTCTTAAGATTCTTTTCTCTTTTCTTTACCTTGCCCCTCCGTTCGTAGGCACTGTCTACTTTACCCATTAGAGCCCTTGGCCTATCAATCAGCTGTTTTAAGTTCCGAGTCTGATAAATCCCATCGTCGGTATCACCTCTGGTTCTGATGTTTGCTTTGTTTCTTCTCATTTTCCTATTTGCCTTCATAGCCTTGCGATTTTTTTTTCTGGATAACCGGAGACGATGTGCTGGGTCAAGGGAACTGCTTTAAATAGTCCTTTAGTAATGTGGTAGTGAGGTGTGGGGGAGGGTAAGAGTTCCCTGGTAGTATGAAAGGTCTTCTAGGGAGCCTGTGCCTCTGGACTGTGAACTACAGTGTTTTTCCCTTAGGCAGGGACAGGCTGGTGAGAGTGAGCCAGAGCTGGGTACTTCCCTTCCCCAGATCAGTCAGGCTCTAATAACACCCCAGCAGGCTAGGCTCTGGTTAACCAGTCTTCCCTGCAGGCGGGTCTTGTTAAGAAGAACAGAGTGCTCTGCTGTATTTCAAAATCCCTTTTACCCTTCCTCTACTGGAAGCAGAAGATTTTTCCTGAATATTTACTGTGGGAACCCGGTTGAGTTCCTGAAGGTAAATCTCACAGTATTGGGGGGGGCCCACCTGTGACGGGGTCCCCTGGAGTTTCTACCTCTCAGAGGTATCTACGCGGAGCCTCTAGCAATTCACCAAGTACTGTTCAGGTTTTCCTACCCAAGCGCTGATCTCCAAGGTGGCTTCTGCTTGTGAGTCTCTGTTCCAGTTAAGCCATGACCCACCCCCCATAGTCACCTGTTTGTCTCTCCAATCTTAGGGGCAGTGGATTGCCCTGAGTCTGCCCCTCTCTTTTATAGATCTAAAAGTAGTTGCTGGGGGCGCCTGGGTGGCTCAGTTGGTTGAGCATCCAACTTCGGCTCAGGTCATGATCTCGGCGGTTTGTGAGTTCGAGCCCCGCGTCAGGCTCTGTGTTGACCGCTCAGAGCCTGGAGCCTGTTTCGGATTCTGTGCCTCCCTCTCTCTCCTCTCTGACCCTCCCCCATTCATGCTCTGTCTCTCTCTGTCTCAAAAATAAATAAACGTTAAAAAAAATAAAAAATAAAAATAAAAAATAAAAGTAGTTCCTGACTTTTTAGTCTTTTTGGCTTTTAATTTGTTGTTAGAATGGAGTTGTGACTTCCAGTGTGGAACCAGAAAACACCTAGGTTGAGTTTTTAGTCCCTTCATCTGCCCTCACAGATATTTTAGTAAAAAGCTGGGGCAGGCCGCCTCTGGGTCAGCTAACCAGACAGCATTTTGAATGAGAATTTAGTCATCATTAATTCTAAATTATTTGTTCACATTGTGGTTTCATCCCAGATTAATCATCTCGAAACAGGAATTACGTTTTATACATATGTTGGTGTCATTAGCCCCCAACACATTGCCAGGCATATAGTAGGCACTTAATTTTTTTAAGGAACTGAATTCTTTTTTTCAATGCCAGGCAACAGTATAATAAGAAATATAGACAGGTTGAAACACTAGAGCCACTTGAAGCTGAAAAGCCCAACTCGAAAACAAAATAAAAAGCATTTAATTCCCTAAAATTTGGCAGAAAGCATAAAACTCATTTATTTCTCATGGCTGAAGATAAAACTGAAAGCCTGCTTATGATATTTGACCAATAGCAAATGTGACCCTTTGGTAGGAGAAACGTAAGAGCCCCCCAGAGCCACTTTTGACCATATTTCCGTGGCCTTGCTCACCACATTGTTGACAGATTGACCACACAGCTCAGTAACTCAACCATGGGTTGGCCAGTTGAGTGATCATTTAGCCAATAATCAAAATGCACGGGGAAAGGATCTCTGTGACATTCTCTGCTGCATCAGAAGTGAGACCATAGCTAATTAGAAAAGACAATATCCGTGTTGCTGGATTTAGAGCACTAGCCGGGGGCAGACAAGGGAAAAATGAGTTTATTTCCTAATGCAGCTAAGTCTTACCTTTACAGGCATAAACCAAAGAGGAATAGAAAATAAATGGCACATAATTTTGCATTTTTATAATAAGTTTGAAACTAAACACTAGGAAACCTTGTCAGCCCCTGCTAAGCTGATTCCAATTAAGGCTTCTGGCAGTATTCCAGCTGTTTTACTCCCTCAAATAGCACAGAGCATAACAAGGTTTATGAAGCATTCAAAAGTCAAATACCCTATTAACATAAACATGTAGTGAAATCAACTCTTCTACCAATTTTCAGCTTGCTTTCTTTCTTTCATTTAGGGTGGGATGATAGAAGATGATGTTTGCCTCCTTTGTGGGGCTTTTTTGTGTTTGCCAGAATGCAAAGCAAGATTTCCATTTGGAACAGTACTGGACTAACCCCGTGTACCTACTCAACAAGGGCACATTTCTTACACTGAATTCCTTCTAACACTAATTTTGATACCAAGGCTTGGGTTTTTATTTTCCGTAACAGTGCTGAATCTAAAAACAAGAAAAAGAAGAGTCAGTGGTTCAGGCTGAAATGTTTATTGTTGTGATTCATGTACCCCTCTTGATGTGCTTGGAAATGCATTTGTTAACTTACAGTGCCAACGCCAAGATTTAATGTAAGAAAGGGTCATTTTCTTTGCCATAGAAGTCAAACTGAAGAATATAAGCAGGTAAAATATTTAAAATGAAAGAAAAACAAGGGAGAATTGAGGCAATAATTTTTTGTAGAGATTGAGTGTAAGAAATAAGGAAGAAGGCTATTTTGTCCAAAGCCAGCATCCTTTTGGCAACCCCCTAAAAAGGTGATAAGTTAAATGGTGAATAGGTCTGCCTTGGACAGTATCCCAGATACATCTTCCTCTTTGATTCAGTACAACTCAATAATTTAAAACAGGAACTAACTAGGTAAAAGTCATGTTTTCTTTCTCCAGTGATCTATAGTAGACATTTTCTTAGAGAATGTGAAAATGGCTTTACAAATGGAAAAGAAAGGAGAGAAAGAAAGAAAGAAAGAAAGAAAGAAAGAAAGAAAGAAAGAAGAAAGAAAGAAAGAAAGAAAGAGAAGGAAGAAAGAAGTTTGTATGTATGCATTTATACAATAAACAGAAATAAGTATGTGCATGTGAGTCTTTAATGTGTTTTATAGATGATTGTAATCAAAATATTATTGAATATTTATTCATTAGGTTAAGAAAAACGTAATAAAAACCTAATTCTGGATTTTTAATTTATAGCGGCCACTTCCAAGTTGAACTAATATGTTTCCATGAAAATAGTCTGGTGACTGCCCAAATAAATAGAGTAGCGTATACATTTTGACTGAATCATTTGGTGTTCTCATTAAAATACAGATAAGAGGAGGGTATTTAAAAGTTTATCCCCTGCCCTTCCCTGGCATTTCTATACTAAAATTTCCTATACACACTGGTTTCTTTAGAGACTTAATTATCTATCCCAATGAAATAGTAAAATCTATAATCTTATAACTCATGGGTTAAATAAATGTCTTTAATGCCTACTGTATACGAGGCACTTCACTGGAGTGTAAGGATTCCATAAGACCTCAAGGAACATATCTCTGGGTAAGGGAGACAGCCACAAACCATTCCATAATGTGACAAATGCAACAATAAAGTTGTATACAAGGCTCAGTAGAAGCATAAAAATGCTGGAGAAGAGGGAGGCCATGGACCACAGCAGAGCTTCCTGGCTACACAGGCTGAGTTTGCATCAAACAGCCTGGTCCCAGTCCCCACGCTCCAGTTAGGAATTGTGCGACCTTGGCTAAGTTTCCTTCACTGATGAAATGGAAATGACACCATGTGCCTCACTGGGTGTTGTGAGGATTGAAGTGTTCAGTGCTTGTGAAGCACTCAGTGGACACTCGCAGTTCCTGGTGGAGTAGTGGTAATGGAACTGCTCACAGAGACGGCCATGGCCATGCGGAGTCTTAACGGCGAAGCAGGAGTCGCAGTGTGGAGTAAAGGAGGACCATCGAAGGAAGAAAATCAAAGCAGTAGTACACAAAAGACAAGGGCAAAAATCATTATGATATATTTGGAAAATATGTCATAATTTGGATTTGTATAAAATCGGGAGAACCTGACAAAGATTGCCACCTAGATATTGAAAATAGTGTTGTGATTTTTTTCCCTATCTTGAAAACAAAATGAAGGGGCGCCTGGGTGGCGCAGTCGGTTAAGCGTCCGACTTCAGCCAGGTCACGATCTCGCGGTCCATGAGTTCGAGCCCCGCGTCAGGCTCTGGGCTGATGGCTCGGAGCCTGGAGCCTGTTTCCGATTCTGTGTCTCCCTCTCTGTCTGCCCCTCCCCCGTTCATGCTCTGTCTCTCTCTGTCCCAAAAATAAATAAACGTTGGAAAAAAAAAAAAAAAGAAAACAAAATGAAAAAGCATGCACATCGAGAGAAAAGTTCTGACGTTATTTTCATTAATACGATGTAGTCTTTGATAGGGTGGACGACTCCCAGCCCAAAACCAAACATATTTTATGACTTTATCTTTTGTAAAAACTCTACTATAATTTATGATTCTGAAAGCATTTATCTTAACTACTTTTAGACAAACTTAGATAAAGTGATATTCTCCTAGTACGTTGACTTTCTTTTTGTAATTTTATGCAGTTAAGCATAAAAATGTCTAGGAGCACCTGGGTGGCTCAGTCAGTTAAGCATCCAACTTCAGCTCAGGTCATGATCTCACGAATTCATGAGTTTGGGCCCCACATCAGACTCTGTGCTGACAGCTCCAAGCCTGGAGTCTGCTTTGGATTCTGTCTCTCTGCCCCTCCCCTACTCACATTCTATGTGTCTGTCTCTCACAAATAAATAAACATTAAAAAAAATTTTTAAGTATAAAAATATCTAGAGAATGATATAATTGACACCCATAAACACACCTACCCTCAGCCTAAGAAACGAATTACATTTCACTTTGAAGCTCCTTGTGTACTTTTTGCGGATCTTGGCCGCAGCCTACCTCCCCAGAAGTGTGCGAGAAGGGGTCAACCCACGGAAGTGGGGTTGCTCCAAATCTGCACATTCTCAAGGAAAGCCCGTCTTCGGGATTGGCCCTTGGCTAACTCCTGGGAGATGAGCTCAGAGCCCTTGGAAGAGTCTACCTGATAAGAGAGCCTTTATGTTGCTGAGCTTTTTCATCAAGTGGCACCAGTTTGATCAGTAGGGCCTGTTTTTGCTCTGGGGGCTTGAGTCTGAGCAGCCGAGGGCTAGAGTCTCAGGCACCTGACAAGACTCAGGTGAACTTTTCTGATGGGCATTGCTCCATATGTGTGGTCCCCCTAGGAGAAGACACGGTGAAGCTTGCACCTGGATTCTCCTAGACTTCTCCCCATGCAGCTTGCCCCTTTGCTGATTTTAATCTGTCCCCTTCTTCTGTGTAATAAACCATAACCGTGAGTATAAAAACGTTTCTGTGATCTGAGTCATTCTGTGAAGTCATCAAGTCCAAGGGCGGTTTTGGGGTCCTCCAACACAAGCAGCAACTTCTGGCCTGAATTTGGGCTTATCATTATCATGCATTTATTTAAAAAAAATGTTCCTACTCATGTAAATACAGTACAACAGGGCGTATTTGAAATATGCACATCTTACTCTTTACGATTCTTACATAATCTGCTTTGATCACCCAGGATTATTTTGTGAGATTTACCTACAATGAGGCAAGTGTCTTTAGTTCATTGATTGTAACTTCTGCTTAGTGTTCCTTTGCTCAGTATGCCATAATTTAATTATTCATTCTTCTGTTGATAGACATTTAGATTTTTTTCTCACAGTTTGCTTTTGCGATGGTACAAAAAACATTTTTTATAGGTCTACTTAAACATATATGCAAGACCACCTCTAGCATTATATTTTGCCAAATTGTTCCCCAAATGGATTGTATGATTTCCATGTCCAGCGACAGTATATGAGAACTCACAGATGCCACATTCTAACCATATCTGGACTATGAAATTCACTTTATCAGCCTGACGGTTGTGAAATGGCATTTCACTGCATTTGGCCGGTAGTGAAGGGGAGCATCTTTTTATTTTATTTTTTTTTAATTTTTTAATGTTTTTATTCATTTTTGAGAGAAAGAGACAGAGTGTGAGCAGGGATGGGGCAGAGAGAGAGACAGGGCGACAAAATCCAAAGCAGGCTCCAGGCTCTGAGCTGTCAGCACAGAGCTCAACGTGGGGCTTGAACTCATGAACTGAGATCGTGACCTGAGCCGAAGTCGGGCGCTTAACCGACTGAGCCACCCAGGCGCCCTGGGGAGCATCTTTTTAAGGTATTTATCAGATGTTGAGAATTTTCTTTATGTTAATCTCCTGCTCATATTCCTTCCTCATTTCCTCATTGAATGTGTTGCTGTTGTTGTTGTTTAATTTGAAGAACTCTTAACACAGTAGGCTTTTTAGCTCTTGCCACTTATATGAAATGAAAACGTTTGGCTTTCTTTTTCCATTTGACCATTTGATAGATGGAGGTTTGCTCACTTTCACTTTAACTATTTATTCTCTGCCTTAGGGTGTGTGCCTTCCTATATTGTGTAAGACATCTTTCACAGCTCAAGGTTAGCTCATATATTTTCCTCTAAATTAGAACGTCAAATTTTTCGTTTTTCAATTAGCTCTCTAATAATATTTCGGTTGATTTCTATGTATAGTGTGAAGGAAGGACAGATTTATTCTTTTCTATATGTACCACACAGTTGTCCCAATGCCATCTATTACATAGTTCATCTTTTCTACACACTTGGTAATTTCACTTCTTTATTTATTTTACTTTCCTTGGGAAACTTTTGTTTCCTGTTTGTCTGTGTATACCAAGACTTGATATAAAACATATTTCTTACTGTGGGTCCATTAAGAAAAAGTTGAAACCAGTCACCCCACAATAGAAAGATTCCTGTGAAGAATCTATATAAATTTTAAAAATCTACATTAATATTTATTGTTTCTATCATGGACTCACTCGAGAGATATTACAATGTAGATTGTAGTTCTAATTGTTTCTTTTAAGTTTGTGTATTTTGAGAGAGAGAGTGCGAACAGGGTAGGGATGGAGAGAGAGTGAGAGAGAAAGAATCCCAAGCAGGCTCCACATTGTCAGCGCAGAGCCCTCTACGGTGCTCGAACTCCTGAACCGTGAGATCGTGACCTGAGCGGAAATCAAGAGTTGGACGCTTAACAGACTGCGCCACCCAGGTGCCCCTATTTTTCATTATTTTTTAACCTTATTTTAATGGATGTGGGTACTAATAAGCTGCCTTTGTATGTATACAGAGTGAAAGATCAGTTCGTCATAAAAGTTATATCATAACTGTATTCTTAATGATTTTACAGGAGGGGAAAACTGTGTCTGTTCTGTTTCCCACGTAGTGCCAGTGCACTGAGTACTTCCTGGGACATGGCAGTCATTGATAATGTGTTTAATGAATAAATAAAACATGACAAGAGTAAATACTCCATCTTAAAGTCATGTGTTTACATTCCCTTTTATCCCTGCATGCCAGTTTTCTACCTTTCAATTCCAAAGTCCGAGAGAAGAGTAAGCTTTGCCGACATTAAATTTGGAGCTTTCCACACATGCATTCCCGCGAAACTAAACTAAGAAATACTTTAAACAGGAAATGTCACACTTTTCACATGACCACATTCGTTCTTTTTGGACTGGCCTTTCTCCCCTCTGTTCTACATCCTAAAACCCAGTAACATCAGAAAAACCTCTTCCATGTGCTTCCCTAGCTATTAGCTAAGTCACTGCACGAGTGGTCTAGATGTGTAAGAACATACACCTCTTCATTGTTACTTAACAGTTCCACGCATAAGTCTTAGTTCCAGTTTCCAAACTCCATGATGACAATGACCATGACCATGATGTTAATCCTCCTCCAGGGTCTAAAACTGTACTGTTACCGCTCAGAGGCATTTCATACATGCCTGGTGAATGACATAGTGAAGGGACTGAAGCCTGATTGCCATTAGTTCGTTAGACCCAGGGCCACAGAGGCACTGCTTCCTTCTGTGACACGGGTGGGGCATGATTTGATTTATTTATTTTTCATTTTTTTAATGTTTATTTATTTTTGAGAGAGAGAGAGAGAGACAGAGTGTGAGTGGAGGAGGGGCAGAGAGAGAGGGAGACACAGAATCTGAAACAGGTTCCAAGCTCTGAGCTATCAGCACAGAGCCTGATACAGGGCTTGAACGCACAGACTGTGAGATCATGACCTGAGCTAAAGTTAGACGCCTAACTGACTGAGCCACCCAGGAGCCCCATGATTTGATTTATGTATGAAATTACACCTGTGTGCTGTCATTACAATTATTCTCGGGCCCCACTGAGAGTCGGAGGAAAAGTTGAAATTTTAAAATAATTCCTTCTATTCATCTCTTTTATGAAATTTCATTTTTTGTTATGAGGCAGTATAAGGCATATTACCATTTTATTTGAACATTTATTTTGACCAGATTGCAAATTTTCTGTTAATTGAGTCTTGAATTGGCCAATATGCCATTGTAGATTTGGTCCATAGCTTCTGCACATGGAATTTTTCATGGACTTTTCATCCACATCTGCTCATCTAGTTTACTTCATCTAGTAGAGTGTTTCCCTTACACACAGGGGCAGAGGGAGGGGGAGTGAATGTTGAGTGAAGGATGAAGAAAAACGAGCTTAAAAACATTCACACTTAAAATTGCATCTATATCCAGGTTATGCAATAAAACATTAAATGAGCTCCGCTTTTCTTTTTGTTGTCATGCTATATATGTCCATATTTTGTATTATAGCAATAACACGTGTTAATTGAAAAAGCTGAGAAAAAGCAGATAAGCAAATAGAAACAAGTTACTTAAAATCCTACTATCCAGAGGTAACAACTGTCTGGTTTCTGTTGCATATGCTTCCCAAACCTTTCTCTGTAAAATATATATAAATATAATTTTTAACAGCTCATACTCATAATTTTGGTCACAAATATTCTTCAATTGACAATTTTCCCACTGAATGTTGTAAGCTTCTTTCTATGACAATACTACATGTATATGAATATGTGATATACAAATATGTCAATATATCATATTTAAGGATTGCGGCTTCTACACAGACCCATGTAGCATACGTAGATCAATCCTGTTTTAGGAAATTTAGTTAGTTTTCAATTTTTCAATAGGTTTCACATTTTCACAGTGACCATTTCTGTACAACTGTATTTACAAATATATAATACTTCCTGGAGATAAATTTTAGAAAGAGGAGTTGCTAAACCGATAGCATGATTTCTTTTCCTTTACATTTTGGCATAATATACCAAATGGCCCTCCAGAAAACTTATACCAACTTGGACTCTTTGTTTTACCCTCCCTAACAAAGTGCTAGGTATTATTGCCCTTCATTTTTCAGGCTTGGCATTTAGGTAAAGAAAAGGGCATTTCCTTTTTTTGTTTTTTTGTGGGTTTTGTTAAACTATTTTCAATTACTGGCGACGATGAATATCTTCTCGTGTGGCGATGGGCCAACTTCATTTTTCTACTAGATTAATACTCTATCTTATTGATTTTTCAGAATAAGCTTTCTTCCAGAGACTGGCAGTCTAAGTTTTTAATCCAATAAATAAAATATTATTTTAATAAAATCCTTCATTCCTTGAGTGAGATCCACTCCCCGAAATATTTGCCTGAAGGATTCCAACAAGAGACCGTTGACTGAATTCCCTTCTCACTCCACTTTTCTATTGTATTCCTTCACGGCGCATAATGAGAACCGTTGTAACTTGTGTTATTTTCAAGATTAATAGGCTCACGATGCAAGAGATGCGACATTCCGAGCATGAAGAATTATTAACAAGCAACAACGTTTTGAGAAATGTTCTCGCATTTCAAATGCTTCATTGCTTCATTGACTAGTGAACACAGGAGCTCACTTGGAGGCAGACGTTGGGTTTGCACATATTACAATTGCAAACAGTTATCCCCAAAGTGAACATAGAGGAATTAAAGAAACAAAAAACAAAACAAAAAAAAAGACATAAAATTCCCTCATGGGAAGAAATATTACACTGAATTTGAAAAATGATTTCTGTCTAGGAGGTGCTCTCTCCATCTAAAGCTGCTGTGCGGTCAACATAAATGCATTGGCGTGGGCTTCAGGAGCAAACTAACCGTGCCCACCTCAGATGGTAGTCAGTGCTAGCATCTGAAGGGCTAATTCATCCTGCAAAGTGTCATCTTGACAGAAATGGTAAATCTAGTTTAAGAAAAGACAATAATGCCCCTCAAATGATGCAGTATACTTTGGGTGGGCATATATATGCGCATTGGGGGCGGGGAGTGTTTCTGTTTTTTCAAGAAGATTCTCAGAAGGGATAAACACTCTGTTTCTTGTCATCACTCTCATGTTTTCCCATGTCCCACTTTCTCTCTGGAATGATCTTTATTTTCTTGTCTCTGTTTCTCTTGTGTCAATCAAAATAACGTTCTTCCTCAAAATCCAGGTCAAAGGTGATTTTGTTAATCCAACCGTTTGAACTCAGCAATCAGAGTACATTGTTGCTGTTCTGGACGTGAGCATCAGTTTCCCTCTCCGTCAATAATAGCAATAAAGTCACACTGCAGTTGCCCCTTTGCATGTTAGCCTCCTCTAGCAAAGTGAGGCTAGAGGCAATATTTTATTCTCCCACTCTGTCCAGCACCTCCATAACCTTGCGCTTTGGGTTCTCTGCATTCAAAGTGGGGGTGCCGAGAGCAATTACTGTCTATATGTATGGATGAATGAAATTTCACATAGACAGATGATTCTTTGTCATGTGACCAAAGCTTCCTTCCCCTTCCTTTTACTTTTCCAGAATCTGCACGCGTGCCCAAATCTGTACCGTTACCCCATCCTGTGGCTGCTGCCTGGGATTTCAGTTTGCTGTCATAGTTGCTTCCCAGGGCCCGTGCTGTCTTAGTGCTGGACCTCTGAAAAGCCTCCCGGTGACATTCTCTGCATTGGTCATCATTCTTTGCCTCCTTGAGTTTCCAAAGCGAAGGCTAGTTGGGTGACCAGTTGAATCTGTTTTTTCCTCCAGTGCATGCCAGGGAGCCCAGGTTGCTGAGAGAGAATCCCTTAGATGAGACATACAAACACTGCCTCATCTGCAAATCTGGATTCTGTTATTTACTCCGTCAAAGTAGCATTTATTCCAATGCGGTGTTTCCTTGAAAAGTTAAATGCTGTGTGTTAAGCATTTATAGATGGCCAAGTGAATCATCACTCCTATGGCGTGGTTAGAACCTGTGACTGTCCCATTCACTTATTATTAAGTCAGCAACACAATGCAAACCAGGCTGAGTCCGCACCTTCAGGGATTTAAACTGACACCTTAGAAATCAACTTGGATATAAAAGAAATACTATGCTAATGCCTGGATGATACCATTATATCTTGACATATTTTTCAGTTCCACCTGACCTGTGGTATGTCGGTAAGGAAAACGCATTGACTATAAAAGGATAAAGTTGATATTATATTGCGCTTTCTATCGAGTGATCTTGCAGAGGTCCATAAAAAGTTTTTTTTTTCAAGCGTTTTATGGTGATGATATTATTTTGCAGCAAGTATGGCAAAAGATTCAGAGTTCAAATACTTTTAAGACCCTCCCATTGATTGCCTTGGAAATTTCAGCCAAGTTCCTTAACACTTCTAGCCCTCAGTTTCCTCATCTTTACAACAAGGGTTTCTCCATCACCTCAAGATGTCATTTCTGGGGATGACATGTGAACACGTGTGATACAATTAAAAAGAATAGACTAGTGTGGGCCACAGTCCATGACAACTATCGTGATCACCTTTTTTTGTCTCCAGACATTCACTAGTCTTTTCTGTCTGGGATGAAGTGGTCTACCTGGACCCTAAATATTTGAAATGAGTCTAAAAAATAGAGTCCAGAGGTGAGGCCTTAGAGAGAAGCTGTTTCCCTGTTGCTCCTACCACCTCAGCCAATCATTACTCACCTTGGTGTTCACGTGAAGGGAGTGTTACTCAGGGGAAGATTAACCTCTGACTTCACAACTCTGCGCTGCTTCTGAAATCAGATTTGCCACCCTAAATGAACTCGTCAAAATGGTGATAGCCTTTTTGTATATCCCAGGCTGTTTAATTTACTGTGCATAACTAGCCACGCTCTCCCTCAGGGGAAACTCATAAACGATCTCAAGCCTCTGATCTTCCCTGTTAACAGTGGACAGAGCAGGTAAGTCACAGTCAAGGATCCCAGCGGGGCGACAGGAGGCGGCCCCTGCAGAAATCCTGACGTCAGGGTTAACAGGACGTTGGGTCTGGGCTTCACGTTCTCAAACTGTAATGAAAGATATGCATCAGGCATCCCTTTAAAAATGTATTTGGGTGCGAAATCTTGGTCTTTCTTATTTTATTTCTTTCTTTTTTTTCATCCGCGAGCTTCTCTGGGTCACATCATGCTTTAAGAAAATAAAAAGGCTTCGTTAGTCAGGCAGTATCTGTAACAGATGTCAGTTCAAACTCAGCACCCTAAAGGGAAGCAAAGTACACCCTTGGCAGCCAGAAATGAATACATCCTGAATCCAACAAGACAAACATGTCCAAAGGGCTATTCTAACAGATTTGACTCCACATTGTGAAGGGCTTGAGTGGATGTGGCAATAAAGAGTAGATGTATATTTCAACACCCTAGGAGTTCATTTCTGTCAATCAGTGGCTGGAATTTACTTTGAGGATATTACCTAAAGGTGTTTTTGAATCACTGGACATTTGGAAGCCTGGTTTGAAACATGCATTTAAATGGAAGCAGAATGTTTTAAAAGCTTTCTGACCATTTGAAGCTGTTATTCTGAAAATAACATTTCAGAGTAATATAGCTAATGCCATTGGACTTTCAGAGGGGGAGGCTGACACTGAGTAAGGTTGAATGAATTGTTCCACAAATGTAGCAAGGAAGCAACAGAACAGAAGCCAGACTGGCTATTTTGTGTTCTGCCACTCTGCCATACTTAATCATGAAGGAATAGCATTAAAGAAGGAAGGTTACTTTTTAAGTGTTAGAAAGGTTTCCAAGGGGGGAAAAAGAAACCTGGAAGAAAAAATTAAAAAAAAAAAAAAAACCCACTAAGAGAACTTTTGTTAGGACTTAGGGTTGGGATAGAGAGAAGAAAGGGAGACAGAGGCTGTGGTCTTTGTCTTTGAATTTTACCTTCCCCAAAAAAGAAGAGGTGCAAACGAAAAGGAAGCTACAGACCAGGCTTTCATCACAAACAGGAACAGCGGAAGGATAGAAGTGAGTAGAAGATCCTGAATTCAGAATCGAGACATGCAATTTCAGATTTCATTCTTATTCCTCTTGCAACTGTGGAAGGAGGTCAAAATCTCCAGAAACCGTAGTTCCTTCATGTGTAAAATTGGGGATTTTTTAGTTATGTCTACAATTTTAAGTTCTATACTTACTTATATTTCTGGCTTACGCTGATTCCCTTCTGAGGTTGAAATTCAATAGTGTTCATTGAGTAGCTTTGGAAACGATAAAATGCTATGTATATATCCATGCCTTTATTACTTTTGTAAATACGGCCAAAGCTTTCAGGCCATGGCGCTCTACCCCCGGGCTCAGAAGCACAATCATCCACCAATGCGTAACATGCACCATCTCTAACCTTTTCTGCAGTTGTATTTCTTTCCTATTGCTGCTGCAACAAATCGTCACAAACTCAGTGGCTTCATCACAACTTCAGTGGCTTAAAACAATACAAATTTATTATCCTAGATCCATGGAAGTCAGGACTCCTGAAATCACAATGTTAACAGGGCTACCCTCTGTTCTGCAGGCTCTGGGAGAAACCTTTTCTGGTTCCTAGAGGTCACCCGCATTCCTTGACTCATGGCCTGTTCCCTTGCATCCTTATGGACCTATGCCTCCCTCAACACATTTCCTTCCCTTTCCCTTTAAAAAATAAATTTAATGTTTATTTTTGAGAGACAGAGAGAAACAGAGCACGAGAGGGACAGAGCAGAGAGACAGAGGGAGACACAGAATCCGAAGCGGGCTCCAGGCTCTGAGCTGTCAGCACAGAGCCCGACACGGGGCTTGAACCCACGAACCATGAGATCGTGACCTGAGCCAAAGTCGGACGTTAACCGACTGAGCCACCCAGGCGCCCCTCCCTTTCCTTTTAAAGGGCCTCGTGTTACAATGGGGCCCACTCAGATAACCCAGGATAATCTCCCCATGTCAAGATTTTTAATTCAACCCTATCATAGTAACATATTCACAGGTTCAGGGGATTTGGTTGTGGACATCTTTAGGAGATGCATTATTCTGTCTACTACATTATTAACCCCATTTTGAGATAAAGAAACCAAAGGTCGTAGTAGTGAAATAATTTGACCAAGAAGTGAGGCAGGCATAAAGGAACACCACCACATACACTGATGATCAGCCTCTCCTAGATTCATTTTAGAGCTTCAACAACAAGCCCTGAAAGAATTGAGCTGATCTGCAGGAAATTAATTGTCTGACAGAACAAAACTCAACATTATTTAGAAGAAGAAAACAAAATCCAGCCTAGGCTCCAGAGTCGAACACGCAATCAAAAATCACAAACAAGCAAGGAAGCAAAACGATATGATCCATAAATTGGGGAGGGAGGAACAGTCAATAGAAACAAACCAGACAGGATAGAGATGTTGGAATTAGGATACACAGAGCTTAAAACAGATGAACAAGTAGGTTTTGTTTTTTTTTTTTTTTTTATGTCCAAGGTCCAATATTCTAAGAAAAAAAGTGCTTGCTTCATTGAGATTCAGCAAATTATTTTTTTCAGATTATCTTTATTTGATTTGAGGGATAGCGAGCAAGCAGGAGAGGGGCAGAGGGAGACAGAATCTCAGGCAGGTTCTGTGCCATTAGTGCGGAGCCTGATATACGGCTTGAACTCACGAACTGTGAGATCATGACCTGAGTCTACGTCAAGAATCAGATGCTTAACCAACTGAGCCACCCAGGTGCCCTAATTCAGCAAGTGATTTATTGAGCACTTTAAAATGTGCTGGATATATTATCTGAGAATAACAAAATAAACAAGAACAAAATCATCCCCTGCCTTCATGGAACTTGGAATCTAGTAGAGGTCAAGATTAAACGTGCACTTTTCCCTTAATGCTATGGATTCAGTGCGGATAGGACTAGCACAGAAGGAATCTGACTTGTTTGGAGGAAAAATAAAATTGGAAGTAGAAAAGTAACAGATTTCTCAAGAAAGTTACTCCAAAATTCCTATATTCTCTACCTGTAACTTGCCTTGAGTTTGTACCCCAACGTTCCTTCACAGAGGTAAACCAATTCCTTCTCCCATGAATGGCTATCTCAGGGTACCATTTCTTCTTCTTTTTTTTCATGTTTATTTTTGAGAGAGAGAGAGAGAGAAAGAGTGCAAGTGGGGGAAGGGCAGAGAGAGAGGGAAACACAGAATCGAAAGCAGGCTCCAGGCTCTGAGCCGTCAGCACAGAGCCCAACATGGGGCTCAAACTCATGAACCATGAGATCATGACCTGAGCCAAAGTCAGACGCTTAACAGACTGATCCACCCAGGCACCTCTCAATGCCCATTTCTTAATGTGAAGTGATAGTGAAAGACAAGGGTCTAGGGCTGCATTCCAGACTGTCACCCAAAGAAGCAGCCCCTGGGCTCTGGAGGGGACACAACATAAGCCATCATTGGTTTATTCGGGAATATAAATAGTGCAAGCCACCTCTCTGAGACAGAAAATATGAAATCGGAAGCATAAGTCTCCTTTGAAAAGAAAATTATCTTTAATTAAAGAAAAGCCGTCTTAGTTCAGGCTGCTATAAAAAAATTACCATAGACCAGGCAGCTTATAAACAAAAGAAATTTATTTCTCACAGTTCTGGAAGCTGGAAAATCCCTGAGTGCCTGCAGACTCAGTGTTTGATGAGAGCCCACTTCCTGGTTCATAGACAGGTGTCCTCACTGTGCCCTCACACGATGGAAGGAATGAGAGAACTCTCTGGGGTCCCTTTGATGAGAGCACTAATCTCATTCATGGGGCTCTACCTCCATGACCTGATCACCTCCCAACGGCCCCACCTCCACATGCCATCACATTGGCGATGAGGTTTCAACATAAGAAATTAGGGGACACAAATATTCAGTCTAGCATAGAAATGATGAAGGAGTCACTTGGGTCCAAAATACTTGATTTATTCAGGTAATGCTTTGTAAATTGCCTTCCCTGCGCTGATGAGAAAGCCGAGGCAGGTAGAGTATCTATGACCCACGGCACTAAACAAATTGCCTATTCTCTGACTAATCAATTTGAGGCAAAGATAACAAGCAAGATGAAGTCTGAGGGTGTTCTGTCATTTATCAGAAGTTATAGAACCTCTCAGTTGAGCTTTCCGAATTCATTGGAAGGAGGTAAGTCCCTTTGTTTCAGATTTGTTGACTATGGCACTTCTCTTTCCTATCCGAAAAATAACTCTTTAAGAAACATGGGGTTTTTTCAAATTTTTTTTTAAAGTTTATTTATATATTTTGAGAGAGACAGAGAGAGCATGAGTGGGGCAGGGGCAGAGAGAGAGGGAGAGAGAATCCCAAGCAAGCTCCTCGCTGCCAGTGCAGAGCCTGATGTGGGGCTTGAACTCACGAAACCACAGGATCATGACCTGAGCCAAATCCCAGAGTCAGATGCTTAACCAACTGAGCCCCCAGGCGCCCCTAAGACACATCTTTGGATACATTTGAAATGTTATGAAACTTTAAGAAATTATTAAAGTAGAACACACATAGGGAAACTGTGAAACTTCAGATGACTTACAGCTGTAAAACATGTCTACCCTGGGAGGTGGTGATGTTTTTCAACCGCACCTGTTGTTAAGCAGTTACCGACTCAACCAACAGACAAAGTCATGTGTTTCCCCTCCTCCCCCTCTTTTTTTCCTATCACACCTAGAACTAGCTCCTTTGTTTCACCTACCACATAAACCCCATGTTGCTTCTGTTATATAAGATGACAGCATGCTTTTCTGGTTTCCCTCCGCAATGGGTCAGGTAGAGTTTTGCTTCGAAACCAGTGCCTTTATTCCCTGCAAAGAATCCTGTGAACCTGTGGATTTGTACCTTGCCGAGTCCTGTGATGAGTTTACAAGGCATGATGACATAATGTGAAGCTTCAGATAGGTGAGCCTCGTCTAGACCCTTTTTGGCACAGATGGTTTTCTCTAGTCTGTCCTGCCCAGCATTCCCTGAGACACCTCTGCTCCCCAAAATTTTCCATTCTTTCTTTGCCTTGTCGATTATTGCGTCGGCTATTTGGGTGGTGAATCATTACAATAATGTTTTTTTTTTTTTTCTTTTACAGAAAAAAAAAAAGAGACACCACTTCAGAGGCTTGTCTGTCCCCTGCTCACGTGTCTGATGAGAGAAGTACAGGTACACACGTGGCAGACAGAAAGCAGTTCCTGGAAGTCCCGGGACCCGGGTCTGCACTTTCTCCTGTGAAAACAGGGCTAGTAATTATAGACGGCCCCGTTTGTAAACAGACAAAACCCATGGAACTCTGTTGTTTCCGTTACCCAGGGTCTCCGCCAGCTTTGCTTGCAAGCAATGGCTAAAATCCAAACCTCCAAAGGGCTCAAATACCGAGGAAAAAAGAAGAGCTAAAGGCTGTGTATAAAGAGTATATTTTCCTCAGTGTCAGCCTCATGCACACCTCTTACGAAGGATAAAAGTATCACCTGGTGTAAGATGTTCAGCCACATTGGCCCCCAGACTTCTGTACTTAGAACAAGGCTTGAGGAAAAGTTAGCATGACTATCACCCCCTTCTGCAGCCTTCTTAACAGACTGGCAGAATGGCATCTTAAGGCCTCAGGAGATGCATGATTTGAAAGCATAGTAAAGGCACAAATGTCATGCAAATAGATGTTGCAGGAAAACAGAGTTCTGTGAGAACGAAGGACCTCAGAGCTTGCAGGTCTCAAGTAGCCTCTGTAAAAGGTCAATTAATACAGGAGGGAGGGTCATGGCCAAGAGCGGCCCCCCATCTGCACAGGTGAGCCGGAGGAACAGCCGCTAACACACTCGCCTCCTCTCCTGCGCCAACGCCGGCTCATTCGCCATGCAGACCAGGCAGCTGGTGTCAGAGGCATGTCTTTGTAAACATCTCTACTTTCTAAAAGAGAACATAATTCTGCTCCCCTGGTGTATTTCTTCATGTATAGCTGTCTGAATTGAAAAGGCAGATGTTTTATTTGGGGAATTGACTGCAAGGGTGATTGCTTTCAGGTGAAACAGTTAATAAATTAAAATTTAGGGAGCAAGAGACGTCTCCTTAGGGAATAGAACGCCACCAGCTAAATGTGGGGAGAGCGGAGCTCAACCCAGTTGTTCTTGGAATAGCCCTGTGGATAGTTACATAATCAGAAGGTGGGGGGGGGTGTGGTCGTATTGATTAGCTGTCTAAAAATGGCCCTGCTGCTAAACCTGAAGCCAACATTGTGTTGCTGAAATAAAACGTGTTGTACAAGGCTTGAGCCCCATACAAAGGCAAGGGCTGTATGCCGCGCATCGTTGGGCCTGGGATCTCGGTTTCTTTGGAACATGGATCTCTCCCATTTGGAAACCTGTCTGCCTTAATCCCACATCCACCCCCACCATCACTGCACTATCTTCGCATAACCCTTCTCAGAAAACAATCCTCGAAGTAACCTTTACCTACCATTTGCAAAGCCTCCTTCCCTGCTCAGTTTTCAGCAGCCTCTGACTTCATTTCTCCTTCTGCCATTTGTTTCACTGGAACCCTCTCGGGAAAGACCCATTGGCCCTCGTCCCGCACAGCCCCTGAGAGCACCCTTCAGTCTTCACATCATGAGACTCTGTGACAATGTCCCTGCCGGCTCTTTCCTCCTTCGGAAAATCCATCTTTCCCTGGTCTCCAGGAGCCCACATCTTCCCGGCGTTGCTCCTGGATTTCTGGGCATTCTCCCTCCATTCCAGACTGCAGAAGCTCATGGTGCCGCTGAATAAATTTGCTCCATAAATAAGAAATGAAGGAAGACAGTGAGTGAATGAAAGGTTAAATTCAACTTCTAGAGGAAGTATGGGGGAGGGGGCTGTGCCCCACGGACAGGTATTGTGATTAAGCTTTGGGTACCATGTCTTTTTTTAAGTTATTTATTTATTTATTATTATTTAGAGAGAGAAAGAGAGAGAGAGATACAGCATGAATGGGGGAGGGGCAGACACAGAAGGAGAGGAAGAATCCCAAGCTGGCTCCATCCTGTCAGTGCAGAGCCCAAGACGGAGCTCGAACTCCTGAATTGCGGGATTATGACCTGAGCTGAAATCAAGAGTTGAACCCTTAACCAGTTGAGCCACTGGGTGCCCCAAGCTTTGGGTGCCAGAATTCAGAGGTCTGGAACACAATCTAAACGGGGAGAAGGGAGTAGGTTCTGGAGAACATGTCCCTTGTCCTACAAGGGGGTGCAGCAGGAAGTAAGCCAGTGAGGGCCCCCATATGCCCAGCGCAGGGCAGTGGCCCCATGGAGCCCCTGGCTGTGGGACTGGTCAGTCGTCACCATCTTCTGCTGTCGTTGGTGGAGGAAACTGAGACATCCCTTTGGTTGAACTTAAGAAACCCCAGAATCAGGTTCAGAAGCCCAGGAAAGCTTCTCATCCATTGTCAGGGCATGTGTTGAAGAACGGGGTACCCTGGAAAGGTCCATGCTTTCTGCTGGGTCCTGGCCCATCACAGTTTCTATATGTTCTATATATTTCATACATTCTATTCTTATCCTACTGAATTGCTTTTCTGATAATTTTTTACATTCATATCTTACGTTTACATTCTAAGCGAAAATAATAAATGATGTGCATGAGGAAGGCTCCAGACAGTAATTAGACAATATTGCTTTTCACCCTGCCTGGAGTCTGCTAAAGGACCAAACGAAGGAAATCTTACAAGCAAAGGTTGTGGAAAAGAGACGGAGAACTTAATCAGACAGAGGTTTAATTAAAAACTAATGAAGTGAAGAAGCTGGGCTTACCCAGGATGAAAATTATCTCATTGTACATTAGCCTGTTTGCTCATTATCTAAGCTAGTATTTTCAACTTACTCATATGCATCTAGAGAAAAATAATACTTTATTTAGCAAAACTGATCATGTACACCACCTAACTGTATCTATTTACACACGTGCACTCATTCATTTCACATCACGGAATGGCAACATTCGGGAAAGTTGTGTATGTTGCATATGATTTGATGCTACTAAACAGGGATATTTATGATGAAAATGCAAAAAAAATTCAATGCCTTAGACTTGAGAGGATCCAAAGGCTTTGAAAATCATGCCATTGTAGGCCAGGGGAAAAAAAAAAAACTTTTGAAATGGCCCAAGTTTCCCCCTTTCTTCTATCTCCAACCACGAAACTTTTGAGATCTACACATCCCTCGAATACATCGAGCATTTCTACACATCGTGTTTTTGCTGATGCTAGTCTACATAACCTGAGAATGTTCTTCTCCCTTTATCATTGGATAAGATTGTACTCATTCTTCAAATCATAGATCTAATACTCCTTACTTGTGAATTCTCCCCCCACTTCCCATGCTACTGGTCAGAATCAGTCATTGCCCATTGTTTCTACAAAGCATGATGTAACTTACAACTCTTTGGGTTCAAGTGCCATTTCTGCCACTTGCTAGCTATGTGATTGTGGATAATTTTGGCCCCTCAGTTTCTTTATCTATGAAATGGGGATAATAATAGGATATACCTCATGAGATCCTCCTGGGGCTTAAATTAGCTACAAAAAACAGGTGAAGAATTTAGAAACAATGCCTAAGACATCATAAGTGCCCATGAAATGCCAGCTGTCATTATAACTTGGCTTTGTTACAACACATCATATAAATGATTACAAAGTCTTCTATTCATTAGTTTATCAGAACTTTGCTTTATTATTCCCAGTTCCCCAGTGCTTATCACAAAATAAGCTCTCAACAAATTTTTGTTGGACTGTAATACAGTGGCCCTAAACTTCCTTATACGAAATATCTTAACGTTTACAGTGCAATGAGTCTTTTTCTATGAGTTGTTTGTTTTACAAGCAAATACAAATAGATAATTTTACCAAAATTAAAAACTATTTACAATTCAAGGGCCAGGAAAAATAGTCTGAATTCACAAAATTTCTATTGTACAGTAGTTTTGTTAAAGATAAGTAATGTGGCTACTCAACAAGGGGTAAACCGTGGTTCTGAATGATGAACTTACTAGGTTGTATAATACTGCCCTGGCCTATTTCACTAGCATTTTCTACAGTGATATTTTATATTGGTCATACTTTGCAAATATTTTGAAAGAAATTATTTCAACCAAATTTTTCTTGGAGATGCATATATATATACTATCTATATTATACACACTGTATATACTATATATAATATATATAGTATATATATATTATAGTATAATATAATTTAGTATATATGTATATAATATATATAGTATATATATAATATAGTACATATGTGTGTGTGTGTATCTATATTTTTTTTATAAATTATTTTCATACGGTGAATGAAAGGTTTGATCTGAGATTCTCCCAGCTAGCAATCTGAGGAGTCAGAAGATACAGTATCATTTGTTGGTGGACAGTTTGTTTTTTTGCAAGAATAGAGTGAAGATGTGAATGCCTCATTTGGAGATTTTCTAGGTAATTTAGCAATGGATAATTTAGGTACTAGAAATCCTGATTATATGGAAAGCTCTGCTCCAGGTTAGTACAGAGTACGAAAACAGCCATTTACACGTATAATACGTAGATATAACAACAGTCTTTATCCATAGATAGCAGAGTGAATGGCAAGGGGTCCCTGTATTTTGGTGGAGTGGAAAAGAAGGACTCCATCCGGAGTTAGATCTCTAGTGACCAGGAGCAGAGTCCAGAATATAAATTAAATGACAGCATCATGAAAAACTACTTAGCATCAGAAGCATAACTGCACTGCCCCCTGAGATGCCTCCGTGTTGATCCTGGCCCACAAATGTGTTGCTAGTGAAGGAGTGGCTGTTTCCTCCCCTCCCCACCCAGTAGCTGCTGGGGTGTTTCAGAGAAAAGGAGCTTAATACTTGCACTCAGTGTGAAGTCCTCAGATCTATATCTGCCGAGATGATGGCGTTTTCTCTTCAGTCAGTGGAAGACCTGGTTTAACGGGAACGTGTGTGTCCAGATCTGTCTACGATAAAAATGAGAGGTTTCTTCACCGAGGTCATTAACATGTTGTTTAAACATTCCCAGATGTAACTGGGGAAAAAAAATGGACAGTGATTTAATATCCTTGGCTCTCCTCTTTCCTTATGGGCAGGAAGTCATGAGTCTCCCCTCTCTGGGCCAGTATTTCTCCTCTCAAATATCAAGACTCCCACTGCTTCTGACCATTGAAGGTGGTACTATGAGGACTAAAGAAATCGTTATTTGTAGATTCTTTTGAGATATAAAGACATGGAGAAAGCTGTGCTTTCTCCACAACAGGTAGAGACGTCTGCTGTGAGAAAAACCTCAATGGGGGGAAGCCCTGGACAGAGCTACTGAGATGAACCCGGGTCTTTGGAGAAGGACTCAGCTGATCTTGTGTAAAATGGGAATTTCTTTTTTTTTTTTTTTTTAATCCTTTGGAAAGACACACAAAGACAGAGAAGGGGGTGAAGATGGGAATGGAAGAGAGAAAAGAGGAGAAAGTACATGGCGTAATCCCTTGTGACGTCACTAATCCCGGGGGAAATGTGAACCCTTGCACGTGTATGCAAACAGTGGTGAAGCTGAGCGTCACTCCTGGGCACAGATCGTGGATGCAGTCTCAGGATGCAGTGACAGAAATGATCCTCACAAAGTAGCTCCTCCAGAATTTGTGGAAGTTCTGGGGGTGACTTGGGCTGATATAAACAGGGGCCTTGATCCTCAGTCAACTTGACTTAGATCTCTGACCTCAAAGTCCTCGAGTGCTGTTGGAGGGGAGGCCGGGTCTGGATTTCAGGGAGCAATGCTTTCTCAGTAAAATTAACTAACATGGTCACAATACGGGGACAGGCTTAACACTCCTTGGAGTGCTGTCTAAAATTCCAGCCTTCAAGTTACACAATTGTGGTACACATTGAAGAACAGAGCGAGTGATTCTTGAAAGATTTGGCTTGTATCTATTTTGTCCTCCAGGTTTTTCTACACTTAGATGTTATGATTGAAGCTAGAGTTACAAACATCCTTTGTTATGAAATCCACTTTAAAAACTGCCTATCTCTAAAACTACTACCAAGAAAATTGGCTTTCCCCCATATTCGTTCCTTAATGGCCTTAAAACAATTATCTACTGCTATTAAAATGCATGTCAACATCAAAGATATTATACTTTGGTACATGGTTCCTATTATAAGCTATCACTATAAGCAAAGAATTCACTACCGTGTGATGTTGAACTTGACATTTCTTTTGGCAGCATTAAAAAAATAATGCAGTGCACTGAAGGAAATGCCTGGTGTTTAGATCAACATAAGGAAATAAGAAAACTTTACAGTAAACCCCTTCTTAAGATAAAGCATCATAACTATCATTGCCTTCTTCTGCTTACTGTAGGTTACAATTCAGCTTCAGAATGGTCTGTAACGTTTTAGGACATAAATGACCAATTACATAAAAATAAGCAGTGAAAAGTAGCTGCAGTGATGAAGATCCAGTCTGAGAATGGCTTCTCTGGACACCTGTTTCGCGTCTGCTAAGTGAAGGCGTTACTATCCGGGAGGGCGCCTCACCTGTCCTGGAGGAGGTATTGTAGCAAGGATGGGTCACTGCACAGAGGCCCCCAGGAGCAGAGGGTTCCCAGTCTATGATGGAGAAGCCACAGAGTGTGGCTGCCATCTACAATAAAAGCCACTCTCCAGGGCCTTGTTCAGCAAGAGGCTTTCCTGGGGGCTCTGGCTTCACTCCGAATCACCCCCTCCAGCTTCCTCCGGGCCCCTCTTTCCACATCAGTAGAAACCATCCTGCTTCTCCCCATGACCTCGGTCCCCAGGATGGTACACAGGCTTAAGTGTTTGTGTTTTTTTTTTACAAATTACACTCTGTCTTGATCCTGGGAGTGAATAAAAGATGTTTTAATTAAGATAATTAAAAAATATATCAAAAATTAACAGTAAGTCAAACAAAGCACAGGAAACAAAACATTGTATAGGCACAGTAATGCTTCGTCAGAGTCCCAGAATGATGCAATTAATAGTTAACTGGAGGCATTTGCTTTTCCACTGTATTTACACGCTATCTGGCATTTTTTTCTTCAGTTATAAGCAGCCTGTTGAATGTAGAATGTTCCCCCATTAGAATGTCTCTGATTTCTTCTTCACATAGCATTCTTATTTCTGATGCAGACAATATTTGTTTTTAAAAAAAGTTATTTTCTTTCTTCTCTGAGAAACTATCAAGTAAGAATGCATCCAAAATGTCTTATAACCTTGATAATAGCAAATTGTCCTCTCTAACTGGAAGCAAACATTTAATTTTAAAGATTATGGTTCTACTCATTTGATTCATCTATTTATGGCTCTCGTCAGCCCTTGAAATTGCTGAACATTCTTATTGAAACTTTCTTCTTGGTGCACATAATTGTTTTCTTTGCCCAATCTCCTTCTACCTCAGGCTGGTCTGGTTTGACTGCAGGGAGTATGTGTGTCCTTTTTTTTTTTTTTTTTTTGTCTGACAGTGCAGTGCAGCCTTGGGGCTTGAACTCACAAGCCATGAGATCATGACCTGAGCTGAAATCAAGAGTGGGACACTTAACTGACTGAGCCACCCAGTTGCCCCCAAGATTCTTAAGGACAGTGCAGCAGCCACAGAATGCGGCATATAGCAGATGTGTAATACCTGGTTTAGAATGAATGAATGAATGAATGAATAAATGAATGAATGACAGAGAATGAATGAATGAATGACAGAGAATGAATGAATGACAGAGAATGAATGAATGAATGACAGAATGAATGAATGAATGAATGACAGAGAATGAATGAATGAATGACAGAGAATGAATGAATGAATGACAGAGAATGAATGAATGAATGAACGAACGAACCAGTTAAACAATTGGGGCACTCACCTATTCTGAAGCCGAGAAGCATTTATACAAATCCAGTGGATAAAGCACCAAGGGGTTTGAATCTCAGGTTCATGAGAATTGGAAAGACTTGGATTTATTTGGCCTTATCTTTTGTTTATGATTTTATCAGATGTGTAGGTTGTTAAGCTACTGCCTGTCATTCTCAACTCTCCCTTCTGAACTTCGCTCTTGATGCTGGTGTTGGGACTCTGTAAAACCCATTTCTCATTTGCCTGTGGTGCACTATATGAGGCAGGAAGGGAGCCAGAAGGCCGGAGAAGAAAGGGACACACTCTTTCCATACTGCTCACTGTTTTAACAGCATCACCGTAGCAAAGATCTGTCCTGGAGGCACAGTTGGCTTCTTTACAGATTATCCCCCAGATTATCCCCCAGATTATCCTCTAGAACCAACCTCAGAGATACCAGCACTAGCCCAGCAGCATCTTCCTGAGAGATCTGAGTCCCAGCAAGACCGTGCCTTCTCCGGCAGACAAGACTTCACCATTCACAAAGCTTCTCTTTAGCACATTGCCAGGCTCTAATAGACTGAGGTGGGAATGTGGCACGTCAAGTGACCATCCAAGGGGAGAGGCTTATCAGGAGTAGGAAATGTCACATCCACCGAGTCACAAGGTGGAGCAGGTGCACCAGTATGTCATAGATAATAGACAATTCTGCTTTCAGGCCAAGCTGGTCCACAGAGCACCAAAATATTAAACAAACTAGTGTCCCAAATCCTATGTTGCCTACCTCTTTTTTAATGTTTGTTTATTTTTGAGAGAGAGAGAGAGAGTGGAGGAGGGGTAGAGAGAGAGGGAGACACAGAATTCGAAGCAGGCAGGCTCTGAGCTGTCAGCATAGAGCCCAACACAGGGCTTGAAGTCACGGACCATGAGATCATGACCTGGGCTGAAGTCGGACGCTTAACCGATTGAGCCACCCAGGCACCCCTCACCTACCTCTTGAACTGACATCACTTCTTCAGCTTTCCTTTATGGCCTAATAGGTGAGGTGGGGAGAGTGGGGTGGATTCCCTACCCTGGAGTTTGTCAATAGAATAGAAGAAAAAAATAATCTGATCCTTTTTCATGGATGGATCAGCTTCAAATATTTGTGTGGACTGAAAATGGACAGTTGAGAAAGTACAAGTCCTCTCTAGGAAGCCCCAAAAATCATGAGGGTGGGGAAAGTGTCCAGAAAGTTACAGCTTTGAGGAATTCTCCTAGTCATCAGCCTTGGGTAAGGAAGATATGCTCTGAGGCTGGGATATATGCAAATTCCTGGCCAAGAGCAAATGTCTTGGAAGGCGACAGGCATTGAAGGTATAATATCCTAAGAGCAAAGTCAAGGACGTCTGAGCAAGAGGCCCTTGGATGGACCTATGGAATTATTGGGCACCAAGTACATGGGTCTTCATGTGTCCTACCAATGTCTGCCAGAGCATTTGCCACAGATGAACATAGTACACTAAACACACAAAATTACCCATCCAGTGAGATCAGACAGTTTCCGTCCTCACCACTCCAGGGCCTATGCAAAGGCCCAGGGACGAAGCAGTCATTGAGACAGGGATGGAGTAAAAACAAAACTCAATCAAGATGAACTGTCACTCTCCAAAATTTCCGGTGATGAAGAATATTGGACCTGTCAGCTGAGATAACCTCTTGAGTCCTCAATATGGTCTCATCTCTGGAGGAGACCAATCAGGACCTTGGTAGCAAGTTGATTGCAACAGCCCCTTTCAGCTTGGAGAGAATGCTGATGTGCTCTTATTGGATTGATACATATTCTGGCTAGGATTTTTCATCCCTGTCTGCAATGCCTCTGCACCGGGCTCCCAAACTACCTGATTTATTTTTACCAGATCCTGCATAATACATCCAAACACTAAGACACCCTTTTTATGTCGAAGGGGTGACACTGGACACATGCCCCATGAACTCACCGCGAGATCTGACCTGAGCTGAAGTCGGACGCTTAACCCACTGAGCCACCCAGGCGCCCCTAGAATTCCCTCTTCTGTTTCTGTTCAGGGACTGACAACCTTAGGGGTTGGCTTGCTGCCCTTCATGACACAGAACACATGGGACGAAAAGCTATCATACTGGCTCTGTATCCCTCAAAAGGTAGAATCGAGAGAACAGAAACAAGGGAAGAGTTAGGAGTGGGCTCCCTGCTAAAAACAGTGAACAAGAATCAGGATAAGCCTAGGATCTCTTTCCAAGCTGAAATGAATGTGCTCTTTTCCTTTTTAAAATCTGATTTAACACCATCATGGGCTGCATGTTTGTTCTCCCCAAATTTATGTGTTGAAATCCTTACCACCCATTGCATTGGTGTTCAGAGGTAGGGCCCTTGAGAGGTTATTAGGTCATGAAGATGGACTCTTCATAAATGGAATTGGGACCCTGATACTAGAGACCCCAGAGAGATGTCTCCTCTCTTCTTTCTCTACAATGAAAAAGTGGCTGCCCACAACCTGGAAGAGGGCTGTCACCAGAACCCGACCATGCTGTCATCCTCCACTCACACCCTCAGCCTTCAGAACAGAGAGAAATAAGTTTCTGATCCATATAAGCCATCCAGCCTGTGGTTTTCGGATAGAACAGCCCAAACTAAGACAAATGCTTTAGTATATTTATATGGTTGTGGGTATATCTCATGAGCACATGTTTGCACATGCACATGTAAAATAGAATGAACAGCCTAGATATTAAGCTCTATAGATAATATCTACAGATATTAGTAAACTTTCAGTTTAGTAACTGAAAGTAAATTTTCAGTTTGCCTCGTAGTGATCATGGCCACGCTTTTACATGGTGGCTCTATAGCAAATGTGTGTTGAACTGAATATCCATTTTATTAAACTGAACATCTTTCTAATTGAACAGTGGGCTTCCACATGAGGGGGAAGAAAGAAGGCAAAGAGAAGCCAGGCTTTTCACAGCTCAGTAGTGCCTGCACGTGACACATGGGCACTGAGTTGTTTTGACATTCCTCTCTAGGGTTCTTGATTTTCCACTCAGTCCCTCAGTGATTCTTTCCAACGAACAGTGTGCTTTCTTTAATGGTACTTCCTCAGTGGTGTGGCTCATCTGTCACCTGTAAAGAAGGGTATCATTTGGTTTACAATGAAGTAGAATAGAAGCCTTTGAAACGATGTTCAACAATGCATGTGCAATTTAAGCAAAATAACTCCACCCTGAAAAGGAAGCAATACCCTAGACAGTTGAGCATGAATTTTTCTGACCACAAACTTTTTTTTTGTTTTGAAAAAACATCATTTCACCAAAGGAAGAAAGTCCATGCATAAAAGGATGCTCCGAATGATTGTCGACTTGCTGTGCATCCGGGTCTCAGGCACACTTAACCCATCTTGTTGTGCGACCTGAAATCCAAAGGGATTAGTGCATTTACCGAAAAGAGGCAGAGCTAAGTAGATTTTTTTAAAGCAACACGACTTTGAGATATTTTTCCTTATAGCATTCTTTCTTGTCTTCCAGAAACTCCTTGTTGATTTTGACAACTTGACTTTGGAACGAAAACACAATGCTAGTGATTTGAACATCCCAGTGACTTCTCAGAATTTGCAAATACAGAATCAAATCAGGCACAATATGACACAAAACGTTGCAAATTTTGAATTCTTGCTGTCCTTTTTGGCCACCAAAGAAAGGGTGATGACAATCACTTAAAATATCTAAAGACAATAGGGGCATTTGAAAGCGAAGCAGAGACACAATCTGTTACTGGTATGAAATAGATCCTCCTTAGCAGACATGATGCTAAATGGATGGCTTGACAAGCAGAAAGTAGGGCACACTGAGCAACAAAATCACTTGGTCAGGTAATGTCAGGTGGTATGTGGGGAAGTTTATATGCTACAGTGAGCAGGTGATGGTGTATCTGACACATTTAAAGTATATATTTAAGATTGAGGAACACTTTGATCATACACTGAAATGTCAGCTGTGTATAGTTCCTCCTAACCTTTTAAAAATGTAGGTATAGAGGGTCTTAAATTCTCCCCTGTGCAGTAGAAGTAAGAGTTGTAATTTTGCCTCATCTGGAAATAATAAAAATTTAACACACTAAGGGTTCCTTACTCCAGCTTCCTTTACCTTCAAAACAAAAAAAGGAACTACTTTGGGGACAAAGTTACAACTTTGGGGAGAGTAATCCAGATTAGTTCTTTCATTAGACATACATGATTCTGAACTATTAAATGCTGAAGAAATTCCCATTCATTCTTAACACACAGATTCCTTTCTATCAAGGTAATAATGTTGGCTGGATGAAAGCCACATGTGCATGGGGGATGGAGAAAGGAAGGAGAAAAGAAAGAAAGAAAGAAAGAAAGAAAGAAAGAAAGAAAGAAAGAAAGAAAGAAAGAAAGAAAGAGGAAGGAAAGCAAAGGAAGGAGGGAAGGAAAAAGGAAGGAAGGGAGGGAGGGAGGAAAGAAAGGAGAGAGAGAGGAAACGTGAATATTTGAAAAACAAATACAATCACTTTCCGTGTTAGGCTGACATAAATGTTTTCTAGCTTGCCAAGGAGAGTGTAGGTTATTGTATTAAGGTATTAAAAATATGCTAAAACTTCTTATTAACTCAACATAAGAGATTCAATGACCCCTTTAAAAATTACCCAAACTAGGTAAAGCTACCAAAAAATTAGGTACACAAGTTTGTAAGTTCATCTCATTCATGATCCCGTATCAAAGATGTTCCTCTTTGAGCCCCTATTTTACAAATTCTGCTCATACACCCTCCTTACACCTCCAGCCTGCCTCTTCACTGCAAGGCCCAGTTGGCCCCAGGACTGTTGTGCTCTGGGCTTTTCATTTGCCCCCTTCAGTTGCACATTAGGCATGCACAGCCCATACTTACTGAGAGTGAAAAAGGCTTGTCAATCGGCTGCCCACAACTGCTTTCTCCTTTCTCACCTTTGGGAAAAGATGCTCGGGGAATATCACTGTAGGATCTGAAGGGGGCTGGGCAGTAAGGTGCTGGTGAAGTTCCAGGCTGTACACCCAACACCATTTTCTGCACAACGTAGGGGGGGAAACGATGGCCTTGGTTGCCAGCGGGCCAGCTTCATAGGTTCCTGACACCCTCAGTTTCTTTCTTTTTCTTCTGTGGGTCTGGAGGGAGCAGGGAGCTGTCAGCCCCTATCAGCCCTCTGTCATCCTCCCTTACTTTCCATAGGGTTGAGGAGCTGGCTGGAAAAGATCCATTTTGCCTGAGGCTTCTGGGCATGATATTAGGTCTGAGGGGAATTCAGATGATCACCTTTATCCACCACTGAACCTAAATGTAGAAGAGTCAGAAAGTCACAGCAACACAAGCTGCAGGATAAGACTGCAAAACATGAGCGCACATCACAGAAGGGGGGATTTGCATTAGGTATTAGAAGAAGTGTTTGAGTGAACTGGCGCCAAAGCAGGTTGTGGGGTCTCCATTATACAGGGACAAAAATAAGAAGAACAAGTTTAATTTAGGCTGTAACTGGTCTAAATTTAAGTACTTGGAAGCAGGGGACTAGTCTAGATGACTTCTGACATTTTCTCTCCCTGGCATTCTATTTTTAGGAGCAGTCAATCAATCGCATGCAGAAAAACATGAAATGTTCCCATCTATAGTCCTCCAAGTTCACTTTGAAATTCATCCAGGTTGTCAAAAATGCATCACGGTGTGTGCAGGAAATAATGCTTTAAGCTGGCAAAAACTAAAAGTAAGTTATGTGTTTACAGCGATGATGCTTCTATCAATACAAAATTATTACACTCTAGCCCTGACACCTATCAGAGTTATAATCATGAAAACATAGACTGTCATCAAAGTAGAAAAAGCTAAATTTTGTGAATATAGCAAGTTAATATAGGTAGGAGCAATATATTATATTTATATATATCATATATGCATTATTGGAAATGCATAACATATATATAAATTCTGTATATCATATATATCATGATATGTATATGATATACAGAATTTATATATATGTTATATATATAATTTATATATGCATATAAATATATATGATATATCATATGATATATATGATATACATAATTTATATATATGTTATATATATAATTTATATATGCATATAAATATATATGATATATATATCATAATGATATGATATATATGATATACATAATTTATATATGTAATGCATTTCCAATAATTGTCAACAGAACACCACAGTTAAAAATAAAAGGTGTGGTTGCTAAATATTCTATATTCCAAATTCGTCACAACAGATTCTGAAAAGTGCGCTTTTAGCAAAAGAGGCACTACGGTCTTGCTGATGTATCTGCCTGCACTCCCACCTCTGGGCAATACAAGAAAAATAGAAAAACATCTTAGGATAATGAGAAGAGACTGTCTTCTGTGTGAATGGAATTTGTGGAGCTCAAGATAAGGATGTTACCCCCCTTTCTGCAAGAGGGGAGGTGCCCAAACCATTCCACAGGAGTGATTTTTCTCTTGCCTGAAAATTGTGAGCCAGGGAACCAGCGGAATCTGTACCCCAAACTGGAAGCTTCAGAGAGTGAAGAAAGGTATTTGAGGAATTAGACAGTTGAATAAACCACTGCTAAGGAAGTGTTCATCTTAGGCTAAGGCCACCTAAAACAGGCGGTAGGGCTTTACTACCTTGACAGTGGCTCCTGATAGAGCTGAAGGGCATAGGGGCCTCCAGGAACAAAAGCCTGTGACATGGCTTTCTGTGTTAGAAAGGTAACCTCTGTGAGAGAGAGGGCAAGACAACCTCATCAGTCATGATGTGGGTGATGATCACAAAAAGGTCGAGCAATTGTACCAACCTAGAACGCACAACTCATTCTATGAAGGCACAAATAAATGCTTTCTCTCTTTTGCCTCCTCCTTGCAACCAGAGGACTGTGGGAAAGCAGAGAATTCCACATCACTACCTTCCAACAGCTTGTAGCTGGAATTGCAAGGGTGGCCTCCTCAGAGATAGGATGAGATCTTGGAGTCTGAAGTCTTAAACGGATAGAGCTAAATAAATGGTCATAGTCAAAATAGACTATCTTTATCAAGTGACTAACCAGTCAAGAAACTAGCAGGGATCTCTGAGAAGAACACTACTGCAGGTCAAAAGAGTTTTCAACATAGTGAAGCCCATATTCAGAAAAAAATAAAAATGTTCCATAGAGAGGGTACGGTGAGGAATTTACTAAATCTTTGACTGCTACAAATAAAGTCATTAGAGGTAAATATAGAGGGATCTGGTGACAGATCCCAAACTTCACTGGGGACTTAACAAAAACAAAGCATTGGGAGTCAGCATCAAAAGTTCTGAGCCACTGCAGTTACTAACTGACCTAGGAGAGTCTCTGACCCTTTCTGGCCCCTGTTCCGTCTTTGATGAAATGAAACAGTTGCATGAGGATCTAATCACATGACGCCCTTGAAGGTTTGGGTCATCTAGTATCCGTGGTGATTCATGTCTGAGCAGATGTGATGAGCTGAACTGAGCAACCCCAGTGGTGGACAAGAATGAAGCCTCCATTAAAGAGCAACTCTTTCTATTATTACTTATTACTGATAGTAAGATAATGTCTCTTCTTGGCCCTGCACACAAAATGTGTACCTAATGTGTACTTTGAGAGAATAGCTCATTGTCTTTACTTTAAGAGATGCTATGGACTGAAAATTTGGGTGCCCCCCAAGTTTATATGCAGAAGCCTAATCCCCAGCATGATGATATTTGAAGGTGGGACCTTTAGGAACTAATCAGGTCCTGAAGGTGGAGCCATTGTGAATGGGATCAGTGTTCTTGTGAGAAGAGACACTAAAGAGATGATTTCTTTCTCTTCACTATGTGAGCAAGATGGTGGCCATGTGCAAGTAAGGAAGGGAACCGCTACCAAGAAACCATGAAACCATGATGGCTGCCTGATATCAGACTTCTCTGGTTCTAGAATATTACATTATTGCAATCTAAATAAACATCTATTGTTTGAGCCAATACCCTATGGTGTTTTGTTAAAGCAGCCCAAATGATGAACACAAGACGTCAACAGCTGTTCTCTCTATTTTTGCAAAGCACCAAATTTTGCAAAGCATAAATCAACATGTTTTTCCTCCTGTTGACCCAGCCATTGAACTCCTACCTGGGGACTCAGGGCTCCTGCTAAATAAGGTCAACAGGGTTTACTGCTGTGAGCAATTGTTTTCTGCTCTCCTCTCCTGAGTACTCCGTAAATCTTTGAGTAGGAGGTGTTCTTCATCAGCTTCTGTCAATTATGTTTCCTTCTTTTATCCTCACAATTAGGCAAATGACTGTCCCTCAGCCCTGCAAAGTGATGCAGACTTCTCGCTTCCTCTGTAACGAGAGTCACAGGACACATGGGGTCCTGCAAAGTTGACTGAGCTTTGTATCTACACAGGCTTTATTCCCTCACCATTTGAGATCCTTTTCTATCAGGTTCTTTACACATTCTTCTCAGTTTGCTTTATGTTGATTTGAACTTCCCTTGTCTTTGTTTACACATTTGACACTTTTGCTTTCCTTGTGCTTCAAATCATCCAGTGTTTCCTCACTGTTGCAGGCTGCCTCCCTCACTGCTTCCTACAGATACCCATGCTTGCTTTCCGACTTTCTTTGGAGCTGCAATTTTGAGTGAATTATGCTTGACATTTAACATATGCACACAGAGAATATTCTGACTTCAAAGAATGCCAGGAAGCAGACTCCTCTGCCTTCTATTGTTTAGACAGGCACGAACTCCACTTTTTCTTTGATTTTCAGTGTCAACTGCCTTAGTCCCTGAGTCACCGAATGAGCTCTTCTTTGCTAGGGGCAAAGCAATGCTTACTGGCCCATTGATGTGTATAAATCAGAATTCGATCATGACACAGTCTTTGTCCTCCAGGAACCCAGAAGCTAAATTCAGACTATAAAGGCTAGAGGTAATGAGATTGAGCCTCTTTCCACTCTTTTAGGAGGAGAGTGAGGTATGAGTTCATAAATACAGGCACCATTTGAGAGGGACCTGGAAGACTGTGAAGAGAGTCCCCAGGGAGATGGAAAGTACACTGAGCAAGAAAGCAGAGGGTGGTGAGCAGAGAGACTCTGACCACTCCTAGGGACAGGAGAGATGACAGTTGTATTCCTTCCTCACAAAAACAACAAGTATTTGGTGAAGGACACCAAAAGCTCGAAGTGGGTGAATGGGCTTTACCAAGATGGCCTTAATGTTCCTTTCAGCTTGTGGAAACTCGAGACAGGCTTCATCCTGACTCTAGGCCCCTGACCTTCCTTCTCTTAGATCATTTACTTTAGAGGGGCACCTGGGTGGCTCAGTTGGTTAAGCATCTGTCTCTTGATTTCAGCTCAGGTCCTGATCTTCGTGGGTTCGAGCCCCGTGTCAGGCTTTGTGCTGACCGTGCAGAGCCTGCTTGGGATTCCTTCTCTCCCTGTCTCTCTGACTCTCCCCTGCCCACTGTTTCTGTCTCTCTCTCTCAAAATAATTAAACTTTAAAGAAATTAAAATTGGGGCACCTGGGTGGCTTAGTTGGTTAAGTGACCGACTTGGGCTCGGGTCTTGACCTCATGGCTCATGAGTTCAACTCCCACATCAGGCTCTGTGCTGACAGCTCAGAGCCTGGAGCCTGCTTCAGATTCTGTGTCTCCCTTTCTCTCTGTGCCTACCCTGCTCACACTCTGTCTCTCTCTCTCTCAAAAATAAAATAAACATTAACAACTTTTTAATAAAAAATCAAAAGTAATTTAAAAAAATATTTACTTTAGAAAACTTGTAACTGCAAACATTTTTTCTGTTCCTTTAAAATGCTGATAAATCTTATGGCGTGTTGCCAATTTTGCAACCCAGGAATTTCTTTCTCAACGACCTGGGAGGCATTGCTTTGAAAGGTAATCATCAAGAAAGATAGCGCCCCTGTCTCCCAGCTTCTGTGGGAGGGGAAAAGCCTAATGCTAGCCAATAAAAGCCAATAAATGCCAATTAGCTGACGTGGATGGACTACTCACCCCTCAGTATCCTTCAGTATTTTCCCAGTAGCTCCCTCCAGCCCTTAACAATCCTCCCATCTGCCTGGTGACAAAGGAGTTGAGTTCAACAGCCAGGTATTCAAGGTGCAGGAAGGCCCGGTACTGAAAGGTCTACAGTTCAGAGTAACTAAAATGCAGTGAGATTGAATTAGGGTTTCGTGATCTCTAGGAAGCAGATGAGGATATAAAATCATCAGAAGCCATAAAAGATATCTGAAAGCGAGCCAGGCATCTTTGGTGTCTCAGAACTGCCAATGTGATTACTCTTCTAAGCCGACATGCTTGGAAACAGTGATTGCTACCACCGGCCTGAGGCATCACTGTTGCATGAGCGGCACAATCACTGACATCCAAGAAGTCTAATCAACGGCTAGCAAGGGTCTTGATGACAGATGGGGGACCTGGCGGAGGGGCAGAACAGCTTGCATCATGCCTTGTCACTAATAAATGCAGTCGGAAACAAGGGACCTGCATACCCCTTTCGTTCCACGCTTTCAGCAGAAAGGCCTGTGGAAGCAGCACCATTTCTTTGACAAGGGTTTCCTGGGGTAGCCAGCTGAAATTGAGTGCCACCACTTTAGTGCGAGGGTTCACCCAATGGTGTGGCACAAACACGATCAGAAGGAGAGAAGGCGGAGGAGGCGACGGAGGAGGAGGGAAAAAACCAGGTTCCATGAGGGCTGGGTCTTGATCTGATTTGCTATGATTGTTGCCAAGGGCTAGAAGGATACTTGGTATACACCAGGTCCACCCAAATACTTACAGAGAAGGAGGAGAGAGGATGTGAGAGCCAGAGAGAAAGGGAAGAGGAGAGAGGGAGGGAAGAAGAGAGGGAAGGAAGGAAAGACAAAAAAAAAAAAAAAAATCAGAGACTGTATTTAGAGAGAAGAATTTGCCACAGTTGGGGAATCACACTCTGTATTTCTTGAAAGGCTTTTGAACATGTTACGATGTATACAATACATGTGTACTGTCAGTTTATTCCAAGAGGTGGGATCAGAAGGCTGTGTTTACAGGAGTTTGTGCCGCCAACGTCATCACCTGTGCTTTCTCTTAGCACGTTAAATTCTTTATCTTTCAAGCTTAAAAAATTGTTCCTTCTTGATGCTAAAGATATAATACCGGTCTTTCTGCTGAATTGGTTTTGACAGTTCAGCCCAGGGTAACTTCCGATAGCATAAACAAGAGCGTATATGGAAATAGTCATAAAGTCGAGAAAATACCAGATAACATTGCCAGGGCAGGCACTGAGCATCTGAATAAACACGAGCCTTGACTATCATTCTGAGCCCTCTGCAGGCATTACTTTAGATTTTGCTACTTGACTGGACACCAGAGCAGTGATACACAATGAGATATGAGCTCATGGGCCTTAAGGCACCCTTCTTTAGTGCATGGTGCTGGAATTCAGGATGATTCCAAAGGCCTGAGAACAGGTTTACATGATACTCATAAGGCAGATCAGGGCATTCCCCGGGGAACACCAGTCAGTGTGACTTTTCAGAGTCAGTGCACAATTGTATATCTGCACAGAGGTATGTGGGTGTGAACCCAGAATCTGATCAACCTTGACACGAATGGCAAAGTGCCAGATCACACACCAAAGACACGTAGTTACGGCACTGCTACTCCAGCAAAGCTGTAGCTTATCCAAAAGGTTACAGAGCCATCCGAGCATGTGTTACCCCCTAGAATGGGCCTGACAGCAACATCAAAGGTCAAAACTGATGGGAAGGATGTTGGATTTTAGTGCGTTGAGTAAGGATAAGTTTAAAAAATGACATCTGCGCAGGAGTAGAGATGCTTTTTAGGTAGCACTCAACCTGGAAGCCATTTCCCCCAGGTGAACGCAGTGGTGACCCCTATAATACTACCTGCTCTTGTTCTGTACAACAGAGAGACCTCAGGGCAAGGGGGCACAAAAAAAGAGGACATTAAATGCTGGTAGGGGGAACAGAGGGGAAGCTTTAGCATTTCAAGTTCACGCAACAAGGGTGAAAGCTCCGCCCTTGATATGAAGCACTTGCAGACCGTGAAATGGAAGCCTCTTCTGCAATTAGCAGTAAAGAAATAAAGAGTAGAACGCAAAAGGATGTGGGGGCATAGAATAGTGTAGAGAGTGAAAAGAATCAGCGTATCGTACCAGAAACAGAGTAAGAAACAAAAGTGGAACTTACGGACACCAGGACAAAGAAATCCCCATATTCTGATTTTTTGTTGTTATTAAAAGATCTAAGTTATGACAACCCCGTGGATAAATCCAAAAGCATGTCAAGTGAAAGGAAGTAGAGACACGTAAATGCTAAACAATTCTATTTCTATGAAGTTCATGGATCAACAAAACTAATTCATAAAGATGGAAGTCAGAAAGTGGTGAGGTTTGGGGTGGGAGAGATTGACTGGAGAAGGGCACGAGAGAGCTTTATGAGGGGATGAATATTCATCCCCAGGTGTGGTTACACCGTCTAAATATGAATTTAAAAGGAAAGAGGGATACCTGACTTTGGTGGATCCCATCACCATCCTATCAGCCTTTGGTCCGAGTAAGCGGGATGGTTAATCTTAAAGTGTCACCTTGGCTCTGCCATGGGGTCAGCTGTTATGGATGTGTCCATGAGTCTGTGTTTGGGTGAGATTAATGTTTCAACTGGAGGACCTTGAGCAAAGCAGACTGCCCTCCATAATGGCAGTTGAAACAGTCGAAGGCCTGACTAGCACAAAAGACTGACTTTCCCACAAGCAAGAGGGAATTCTGCAGAAGACTCAAACTTGAATTACGACATGGCCTCCTTTCTGGGTCTTCAGCCTACCAGCCTACTCTACAGATTTGGATTTGCCAATGTCCTGTCCATAATTGCATGAGCCAATTCCCTAAAACAAACAAACAGATAAACACACACACACACACACACACACACACACACACACACACACCCTATTGGTTCTGTTTCTCTGGAAAACTAGGTCGACTGTTTTTATGGAATAATACCTGCATGAGGTCTGTTCCGAACCAGAGAGGCACAGATTCTACTGCTGCTTCCTAGGAATTAAACAGAATGAAACCATCCTTGAATATTTATTCCTATCAGCCCCGTTTGGTCCTTATCACATTGTGAGTGTCCATAAATATTAAGAAGGCACTCCAGTTCAGAAGAATACACAAGGGGATGAAAAATGTTCACTAAGCCCTGGTATTAGAAGCCACTGGTGTGTTAAGCAAAGCTTAGGTTTAAGATATTTTCTTTGACTTTTTTAAAAGAATTTTCTTTTATTATTTTTTTTTTAATTTTTTTTTCAACGTTTTTTTATTTATTTTTGGGACAGAGAGAAACAGAGCATGAACGGGGGAGGGGCAGAGAGAGAGGGAGACACAGCATCGGAAACAGGCTCCAGGCTCCGAGCCATCAGCCCAGAGCCTGACACGGGGCTCGAACTCACGGACCGCGAGATTGTGACCTGGCTGAAGTCGGAGGCTTAACCGACTGCGCCACCCAGGCGCCCCTCTTTTATTATTTTTTAATGTTTACTCATTTTTGAGAGACAGAGAGAAGACAGAGCACAAACAGAGGAGGGGTAGAGAGAGAGGGAGACACAGAATCCGAAGCGGGCTCCAGGCTCCAAGCTGTCAGTACAGAGCCCAATGTGGGGCTCGAACCCATGAACCCTGAGATCATGACCTGAGCCGAAGTCAGACGCTTAACTGGCACCCCACTTGAGATGTTTTCAAAAGTACTTTGGAAAGTATAGATTCAATACTCTGCTCAGTTTTCTGAACACACAAGCCCAAACACACACACACACACACACACACACACACACAGAGGAAGAGCCACCATTCGTAAAGCTTATTAGTACACGATCATCTCTTAATCAGCTTAGCCTCTAGGTGATGCACATGAATCTCGGGGGGTAGAAAGAAAGGATTCCAGTTTTTCAGTTCTGTGGGCCTTTATTCTCCATCTGCTCCTTGGTGAATGGAGGAGGTTTAGCACCACCGCAGTAGGTTGGCCCTGCGGTCACAGGTAAGGCATGCTGATGATGACCAATAGGTAGAGAGAGCCAGCAGGGAAGGGGAGAGTTGGTGACACGCAGGTGAAGAACTGGAAATCATCCATTCATCCAGCTCTTTTAACTCAGACTTGAAAACTAGAGAGAAAACTATTTTGATTTCTCCTGGCTCACAGCTGAGAACTCATGGAGACTTTCTGTCTTTGTATCCTCATCTTCTATAATCAAGGAAAGAAAATGAGAATTTTGAGCAAGTGTGCTGTGTGTGTGTGTGTGTGTGTGTGCGTGTGTGTGTGCAGGGATCTAGGGAAATACCTCCCAGCATGCGGGGCTGGGCCTTCCAGGGACTCTCCTGCCACACTCATTCTCTGCTTCATTCATTCTTAGCTGTTTGCTTTTCAGCTAACCTCCTCAGTGACTACGGTGAAAATAACCCAAAGTGACAGCTCGAGACCGGCATGAAAACTGGTGTGTGCCCATAAAAACAATTTATATTTCAGGCAAACTTGTCCCAGGGTACTCTTTGTCAGTTTTCTTTGCTCAAATCCCTGTTATTTCTGCTTGAAACCACTGCTGTCATAACCATATTTTAAAAATGGAAAGTAAGAAGATAAAATGGGTTTGGTGGGAATAAGGAAGAAGGGAAAGGATGGCAGGAGTGAAAAGAGCTTGACACACTGTGCCTTGCACTTTTCTTCAGTCTGTCAAAACTTGCCCCTACTGCTCACGTGGACTGCGGTGTGTTGGCTCGTGGCCCTGTCAGTCTTGGCCTATGGAAGCTTTGGGGGTTGGATCTCTGGGTGAGCAATGCACTGTGAGCTGGCAGGGTCTATACTGGGTGGTCGGTGGCGTTGGTTGGGGAAATTTGATTTCCATGCTAATATCTTCTCAGAGAACCTGCTGCCCTTTCTGTAAGGGCTGTTTATGCCTCAGGAAATATGGAGTTGCATGCCACAGCACCCCTCTGATGCATTTGGAGTCGCTGCATCTTGAAGAAACTCACCCTCGTGAAGTTTGGGGCGGGACCATTCCCGAGACCATTCCCACCGCCTCCAGTTCACGTGCCGCTTGATGCGGAAGGTCATGAGGAAGAAGGAAGGGTATGTTAGATCCCCACTGGTGATACGAAGCCATCCCAGACGGACACGGGCACACTTTCCTTCAGGGAAATCAAGGGAAACGATGGGCGGAAAGGCTGTGATACCCGGAAAGACATCCCGTGTCCAGACACGACAAACGTTTCTTTTCTCCCGTTTTCCCCTGGACCAAAACGTACGGCAGCCCGGTGTGAATGGGGCTCTTTGACACCCAACCATTTCTCCATGACCAGTGTGACAGACAGCATAGGCAAGGGTGACAGGGGGGAGGGGGAGGGGTGTCAGCACCCAAATACATTTAAGCCTCCCGTAAAACGGGCTGTCTCAGCAGCAGCAGCAGAGGATTATTCAAACTACTCACAGTCGGTGCAACTATCCGGGAGAGCATTATTCCGTTGGCTCCAGTGTGTGCCGTGGATTAAAACATGCCCCCAAAGACCCATCCACATACAAGGAAAGGCTAATATGAAATTATTAACTCGTATTAACTTTATTAGCATTTCCCTGTTGCTCGAAAAATGAAATTACAAATGAACTTCACTTCTTAAAACCATTTCACCATCGAAAGAAATCTGCAACTCTTTGTGTAAGCTCTGTGCTAAGAGCTGTGTGAAGAAAACTTTACAGGTCCACCCCTTGCCTCGAGGAGCATGTAATTTGACACAGACACACTGACTGAAGCAAATCTGCACATGACAGTAAGAGAAGCCCCGACCTTAACAGTACAGGTGCCTCAGGCCACTTAGGGAACAGACAACAGGCCCTACACACCTTCAGTAGAAGGCATCAGCATATTACACAGCAATAAAATAGCTGATGTCCAAAACGTCCAATCTTTTTTTAAATTTTTTTATTTAAAAAAATTGTAATGTTCATTCATTTTTGAGAGAGAGAAAGAGAGAGAGCGGGGGAGCGGCACAGAGAGAGAGACAGACAGACAGACAGAACCTGAAGTAGGCTCCAGGCTCTGAGCTGTCAGCACAGAGCCCAACACACTGGGCTCAAACTCACGGACCACGAGATCTTGACCTGAGTGGAGGTAAGACACTTAACTGGCTGTGCCACTCAGGTGTCCCAAAATGTCAGTTCTGACTCCTCAAGAAAATATTACATTGTCATGTTCAGAGTAGTTTAAGAAAGCAGAAAAGGGTAACTTACTATCAAAATGTTAATTACTGTAGAAAATATTTAGCCAAAGATTTTAATTTTTCATGTTACAACACACATAACAAACTCTGCCTGGAAAAAAATAATTTACGTGTACACTTAATTACTTGGCGGTGGTGAACCAGGGAGAAGATTATAACCATTAAATATATCCCAAATCCATTGTGGACACCCTGGAGGCCTCTTGGATAAACGATCACCTGATTCGAAGGCTTTGATGGCTCCCTACAGAGGAGGAAAAGTAAACAAGTAGAACAGTGAAGCTTTCGATTTACAAGTCAGAGAACTAAAGAGAAGTCATTTAATTCTGCGCAATGGTAATTGATAAGATTGGTAGAGGGAAACAGAACACCTGTAACTGTACATAGTTCATGGTTGAAAATCGGGGATGACGGGGTTGGGGGGAGGCATCTCCTAGGTCTCTGTTGGGAACTCTGGAGCGCATTTACTGATAAGTAGGACCTTAGGGGAGAGCGGGGTCGAGTCAGGGCAGTCTGGGGCAAGTGGTGAGGAGGCTTACGTTTCAGACTTGTTCAGTTCGCAATGCCCTTAAAACACCAGAGACAAGGCATAGAACTGGCAGTGTCGGGGACTCAGATGTAGATCTTGACTGAAGATACATACACGGCTTAACTTATTAACTGTGATACACAATAGAGAGATGAAAAAGAGAAGAATAAATAGATGGGTAGATGGATGGACCGAAATATGAAGAGGGACGGATGGAGAAAAGAACAGAGGGCTCGAAAGAGAGAGACAGAGACAGAGGTTGATAGCAAAGTGCACTGGTTGCCCTAGCATGTGAGGGCGTTCTCCTGTCTGTTACACAAAACCCTTTCTACATGGTTCTCAAAATACAGCACCAAAGGTGCTGCATTATACGTAATTTGATTTGTTTCTGATTGATGCTAGTACCCCCACACCCTGTCTCTGATTCAAAACTCAGTTTTTAATTTGCAGAATACTAAATTCCTTAAAAAAAGAAAATATCGTCGAAGGGAAGAGGGAAATATTTATAAGGTTTATGAAACGTCAATCCAGGCTTTTAAGGCTCACATGTCTGTAGATTTAGTAAAATCTTGACTGAAAATAGTTAAATCTAGCCTTGTCACAAGGCTACTAAAATGACTTCATATCTCACTTTATTACTTTTTCTTCCTAATGGCGTATATGACTCAAAACATTTAGCTTCATAAAACAAGATCTGAAACTTCTAATCACATCTCTTTATGTTAAGTGTAACCAAAATAGTTCAGAATGGAAATGTGTTTGCCTAAGAGATTGGATTCAAATGACATTTCAAATACACACACACACACACACACACACACACTCCAGTTTCCAAAGCAACTTGATGTTATATTGCTGTTTCTCTCAGTGTGAATTTGATAAATCATTTACATCTACTCTTGATGAAAAGGGACAGTGAGGTGGCAACATAATGTATTGGGTTAATAATAATCAGATTCCCTTGTACTTACATAACCCCCTGATTCCAAGGAGCTTTAAGTACCTTATAGATATTATCTCATTAATCCCTACAACATCAGTGTGAGACGGATGGCAGATAGTATGCTCCACTAGGTTCAGGAGAGATAGAGACGATGATTATAATAATACATCGTGTTTGTAGAACATCCTGTGCTGAGGTGCTCAGAACATTTCACAGATGCTATCAAATGAATTGCCTGATCTTCCTAAGAGATTGGGTTCTGGCAAACATCAGCTTCCTTCAGATCAGTGTGGAAAACGAAAGCATACACAGTGGCTTATTCAAGTTTACTGGTGGGGACACAGTCCAAAAGATTGTTTTCTCCTAAATGTGTACTTGATGTTCTGAAAACTTGACAATTATTGTTATTTATTTGATACTAAAAGTAGATAGTAGATGATGATGATAGATGATAGATAATAGAGATGATAGATAGATGATAGATAGATAGATAGATAGATAGATAGATAGATAGATAGATAATAGATAGATAGATGATAGATAGATATATAGATAGATGATAGATAGATAGATAGATATAAAGAGAGAAACAGACAAAGAGGTAGGAGACCACAGTTCCATGCTGACAAACGTAGAGCTGCTGATTAAAGACAAGACCAAGGTTCTTAATTTAGTACGTTTCAGAAATTCTAATGGACTTCATTTCCAAAAGCTAATCCCAAGCCTTTTGGAGGTAGCCATAGAGGAGACGATACAAACGGCAAAGAATTTAAGAATTCAAATAATGTCCCTATTTTAAAGTTTTGAATGCCCAAAGACATAAAACTCCCAATGGTTTTATGACAAAATGACACTTTTGGAACGGCCTGATATGTTCCTTAAGGTGAAAAGAAGTAACCTCTCCCTATAACCTGGTGGATTTTGCGGTAAGGGTAACTCTGCGTTCACGTGAAAGAAGCTACTAGAAAGAAAGCAGCGTTGCCATGTCACACAAATGAGGAATGATGAAGAGACCAGCACGTTGAAGCAATATTCAGAGACCCTGTGGCTGTAGGAATGAGTGGAGGGCAGAGTCTGAAACACAGTAGTGGGAAAGCTTAGGAGCTGGGCTTAAAAGCACTATGGAGTCTTTGGAAAGAAATGTATGGGGTTTTTTTTAACAATTTTTTAAATGTTTATTTATTTTTGAGAGAGAGACAGAGAGACAGAGAGAGAGCACAAGCAGGGGAAGGGCAGAGAGAGAGGGAGACACAGAATCTGAAACAAGCTCCAGGCTCTGAGCTGTCAGCACAGAGCCCGACACGGGGCTCGAACCCATGAACCATGAGACCATGACCAGAGCTGAAGTTGGTCGCCCAACCAACTGAGCCACCCAGGCATCCCAAGAAATGTATGGACTTTTGTGTACAATGAAAATAACTGGAGGGTTCTGAGCAGAGGCCTGATGTGACCTGACTTGCATTTAAAAGTCACTGTTCTGGGGCGCCTGGGTGGCGCAGTCGGTTAAGCATCCGACTTCAGCCAGGTCACCATCTCGCGGTCCATGAGTTCGAGCCCCGCGTCAGGCTCTGGGCTGATGGCTCGGAGCCTGGAGCTTGTTTCCGATTCTGTGTCTCCCTCTCTCTCTGCCCCTCCCCCGTTCATGCTCTGTCTCTCTCTGTCCCAAAAATAAATAAAAAATGTTGAAAAAATTTTAAAAAAATAAAAAAAATAAATAAAAAAAATAAAAGTCACTGTTCTGAGGATGCTAGATGGGAAGGACTCGGGACTGGGAGCAGGAGACCCCTGAGGAGTCTGTAATAGTCAAAGACATGATAGCACTGCTAGAAGAACACTCAACAATGAGATATTAAAGAGAATTACCGATTTTAGGTCACCCCTGCTATTTGATTAACCAAGATATTGCATTGCCTAACTGTGATAGACCAGAGAGGACTTACATTAAATGACATAATAGTAGCAATTGCAACATTTTTTAAAAAGCCACAGAGGGGCACCTGAGTGGCTCAGTCGGTTAAGCGTCTGACTTCGGCTCAGGTCACGATCTCAGGGTTCGTGAGTTCGAGCCCCGCGTCGGGCCCTGTGCTGACAGATAGGAGCCTGGAGCCTGCTTCGGTCTCTGTGTTTCCGTCTCTCTTTCTGCCCCTCCCCCACTCACACTCTGTCTCTGTCTCTCAAAAAATGAATAAACGTTAAAAAAAAAAAGGCACAGAAATAACTTACAAACACGGACATGGTTATCATGGTGAGAGACACAGAACAGGTTGGGTCTGTTCATTTCTTCGTGTTTCTACTTTTCACGGAAGCAGCTGAAACGTGTGTTAAGTGCAATTGCTTCCCACACAACGCCAAAGCAAGAATAACTAATAACTTCCTGGATCGTAACAGGCAAAACACATTCGAAAGAGATAGATGATGGGAAAGGATTGAGCGATAGCCCAATTATAGGCACTCCCCTGCTTCATCGGATAAAGATGGACACCAGTGGGCCATTGTGTTCCCATCGTTTACTGCGCTCCTCTCGTTATCCACTCGTGAATTTTTAAGCATTTGCACGTGAATGAAAAGCAAGCTCGCTGTGTTCAATATTCTTTACAAACACAGATATGGACACGGACTCAGAGAGCTAAGGTTACATTCTAACACGGAGGCTACCTTTATAGCCCACACCAACTCATTAGTCAGCTTCTACTTGGTTCACGCCAACTTCACTGACCATTAAATCAGCTTTGTTATCTCTGCTAGAACATGGTGTACCCCGTGTTGAAATGTACATGATTAATGTAATTATTTACTTGCAGTATCACTTTCTCATTTCATGCCAGACAGGAGTTGGTACATTTTAAGCAGAATTAATAAGAATGTCTACCCAGTCTAGAAACGTCCCATCCTAATCCAAGTATAAGAGTAAAACTGGCTGAAAGAAATACACAGTTTTCGTTCAAAATCCATAGTATCGCTTGCAACATCCCACAAAACGTCAGATTTGCAAAGCCCAGGTTTAAAATTTAAAGTGTCATGAATCAAAAATGAAGCCAAAGCTACTGCAATATCAAAGAAGTACCAGAATTATTTTACCTCGAAGAAGGAGGTGCTCTTATTCTCAAATATGTCTCCATCCTTCGTTAATTTTCTAACTCAATAACCCTGGTAGAGCGCAGACGTAATTCCTCAAGGCAGGCCGGGCCCTTCCCCGGGGCAGAAGAGGAAGACTTTACAGTATTCTGTATCAAAGGCTACAGACCAAAGCAGGGGAAGAGGGAGTGTTTTTCTAAGGCCACTAAGGCCATCCTTCTTCCCTTAACTCTGATGCATTTTCCTGTGTCGCTGAACAATCTATTACTCTTAACTTGGCACGGGTAAAGCGTTGCCTCAGCAGGAGTTGTCGGGTGCTAAGTGGTTTATAGATTTGAATGTTGAGGCAATTTGTAAGCAGCTGGGGGAGGGGGAACCCAGATGAGTTAATGCTTTCACTTTGGCTTGCCAAATACGCATTTCATTTATAACTTAATGAATTATTCACTTTGGTTGAAATAATCCATTCTTATTAAGGCACATCTGCTGATAATTATGAAGTGTGTAAGCAATGAAAAAAGTGTATTTCACACCAGTAAATAGAAATTTATCAATATTGGTAACAGCCCAATGAAACTACATCCCCTCTCTATTTTTATCTATATTTGAAATACCTAAAACGTGCCTTATTATCTTGACATATATTAATATAGAATATAAAGGGTCTCTTAATATCACATTTAATTCACCATTCTTATTAAAATCTAATTAGAGTTCCCCCAAAGGAATAGTCTGAATTGAGTGATTAGGCTTACACAGCCATTGAACTCTCATTATTACTAAGGGGATAAACTGAAAACATTTTGGGAATATAAAATGATTTGAATTTACATCTAGCCACCAATCACATGTTAAGTATAAAATTTCTTTAGAAGAACAAATCACAGCTAAATAACTTCACAGAGAAAATTCTGATTATCTCTTACACAACGCTCATATTATTTCAGTATTCAGTAAAACCTTGGTTTGTGAGCATATTTCTTTCTGGAAACATGCCTGTAATCCAAAGCGCTTGTATATCAAAGTAAATTTCAAGAGCCATTGGCTCAGTTGTGATCATGTGACATTCGGCATCATGTACTACTTGTGTTGCAAGACATCGCTCGTTTCTCAAGTTAAAATTTATGAGAAATGTTTGCTCATCTTGTGGAATACTCACAGAACAAGTTAGTCACAATCCAAGGTTTTACTGTATTTATTTTTTTCCATTGGTCATGAACGTAATGTTTTAAGCTGCAAGAAGAGTACACCGGAGGGAAATCAGGAATATTCTTCCCTAGAGAGTAAAACAAAAATCTTAAGTGAATCCTGTATTTTTTATTGTAGGTTGATACTGACTTTGACCAGAAATAAAGCCACTTCAGCATAACCCAGTGGTTCTTTATGCATTTCCATGGGACCTGCATCTATTCATGCATTCAGCAAATATTAAGTGTTTACAGAGTACCTGGCACTGTGCTAGAGGCCGGGCTGCAAAACTGAGCAAAAGCAGATGAGGGTGCTGCCCTCCTGAAGCTGACCACCCAGTGGGGGTACGGTTGGGGTTATAGTCATGAAGCTTACAGCGTAGGGGTTACCTCATTTTAGCTTGTATCATAGTACTTTGCTCGGTAGTGGGTACGGGCATGCCCACTCCTTGGTACGTTTTGATTTATTCAACCTTGTTTCTCCAGCTCAAACAGAACAGAGCTTAGTGTTGAGAAACGAACCCAGCAGTGTTCAAATGTGATCTCTGTCACGGTAGCCAGTGTCGCTCCTGGGCATCCCCACAGCCCTCTGCTCGTGCGTCGGTTAGAGTGTGTGCCAACTGTATTGCAATCGCCAGTTAATATCAATGCGTGGTTCTCCAGCAGGAGCGAGATCACATGCCCCTCACGTTCTGTACCAGAAACCCAGGGGTGCCATGTTGTGAGAGGTTTGTGTTACGAAAGCTGAGTTGAATTGAGGAGAGTGGAGTTTTCAAAAGGAGCATGAGTTTCCAAAGCTGGAAAATCACTGCTTTATATAAAAATCAACTAATATGTAGGTCTTTCCCTTCTCACTGGTCTGTGGTTGCCTCTCAGCCATAGTTGGCCTTACTGTACTCTGTTGTGCCCCAAGCCTGGCACATTGCCTGACATGATGGCAGGCTCTGTACCCATTTCTCACCCTCTCTCTGCCTGCCCTCACTCCTTCGAATCACAGTGTCACGGGGGTTTTCAGGAACCACGCCACCAACTAGAGGCACATTGCTCTCATTTCAGTGGGAACCATAGAGCCACTGTCAGTGGATCCCCAGCAATGACTTTCCCAGCAGCAATTTCACCAAATGTCAGAGATGGAGAGGCATCCGTTTTGCGACACCGATGTGGTATTCCAGGACAGCGTGGAGTTTTTTTGTGTTTTTTTTTTTTTTTTAATTTTTTTTTTTCAATGTTTATTTATTTTTGGGACAGAGAGAGACAGAGCATGAACGGGGGAGGGGCAGAGAGAGAGGGAGACACAGAATCGGAAACAGGCTCCAGGCTCTGAGCCGTCAGCCCAGAGCCTGACGCGGGGCTCGAACTCCCGGACCGCGAGATCGTGACCTGGCTGAAGTCGGACGCTCAACCGACTGCGCCACCCAGGCGCCCCGCGTGGAGTTTTTATAGACATGAAGTACCCTCTCTCTACCATATATTTGATTATTTCTCCCTTTCTTTTGGGGAAACAAATGAAAATAACTGGTGTTCCCAAGTAAGTCACATGGCAATGTGTGTGAAACTCTGCAGAATAACAAATTTCACATCATTACGTCAAACTGAACATCTAATGTTTGGGAAGTTCCTCTCAAAAAATCTGATCAAAATATTTGCCTGAACTTTTAGTTTAATGCTAACAGTTAACAAGGAAGGGCCTATACACTTAGCAGAAGTCAAGTGAGAAGGTTATGATGTGATGTCCTCAAGCCAATCTTTTCAACCCAAAGACTCCAGAGTAAGTGGGTTGAAATTTGAAATACATGTCTAATTTTTTTTAATGTCCCATATCCATCCTCCAAAACGATAAATGAGGTGAGGTAAGAATTCCCAACAACTTTCATTTCATAAGGTAAAGGCTTGACACTATATAAACAGAAGACTGAGGCTTCCATAGGGCCCTGTGAACATTTTGCAATATTGCCCTAAGTAGAGATGAAGGTGGCAGTAAAATAACCTTTGACCTTCCTTCAAATCTTGTGTTCTGCTGCAATTTCTTCATGATTGCCTATTTAAAAATAACTTCAATTAGGCCTGGCTCAGGGAAGGAAGTGACCCCTAATTTGAGCACAGAGTTTTCCCTACTTCACATTTGGTTGGTCAAATTCCAAGAATCCTAAACATTAAGGAGAGAATTGTACATCAATACGCTTAGAGAATTTTCCCTACATGTCCATTTCTTGGGTTTACTTGTTATTCCAATTACGTTAACAAATATGTAAGCGTAAACTAATCCTATGTGCAATCTGGGGATACAGGAATGAAAAGGACAAAACCATTCCTTGCCTAGTGGAACTTTTACATTCCAGTAGAGGAAAGAGGAAGAGGGGCAAGAAATTACACACAGATGTTGAGACGTGCTGTAACATTGCCAAGTTCGGCTCTTAATTCAGAAGAGCATACCAGACCTCTTTAACAAGTTTTCAATTTTACCATTTTAATTGACTAGGTTATTTTCTCCCAGGAATACAGTATCCCATTAATTCTTCAAAAATACTTTCATCGATGCTTTACCAATGAGGACTGAGAGATTTAAGGACCATCGAAAAAATCATTTATGGATTGTGCTGTGGGGAATACAGATGAAGGGGAGCAGTGGTCAGGAGGAAACCTCTGGAGAGCTTGCAAAAAAAAAAAGGTTGCAGTTACACAAAACCGTAAAGGCTTCTCTAATAGGATTCCAAACCCCAAGGACAGGGTAGATCACCTGAAGAGTCAGTACTGTCTTTTCTTCTATTTTAATGCAAGAGAATATAGGGTGAGCACATTTCTGAAGACTGGAGATTAGTTATTCTTCATCCTCCCCAGCAATTTTCCTTCTAGCCAAGTAAGTTTCTAGCTTAAGGGAGAACCCTGCATTTAGTTGCCCAAAAGCCTTTTGTGACAAATGATAGCTATATTAACCTGGTGGATAGGTATGCTGAAATAGAGAATTATTACATCTACATTGCATCAAATTCTGATCTCTTTCACTCTAGGCAACTCCCGGCTGCCTCCTTTGAAAGCTTTGTGGGCAAATTGTATCAGGAGAGGCCTTTCCTTTTTCTTTTCTTTTCTTTTTTTAAGGCTATGGCTAGATCATGATTAACCGCTATTGTAGCTGCTTCTTTTCCAAAGTATGGGGAAAGAATGAGCTAAAGTGTGTCTCAAGCTATGGAAGACACATTGAAAGTAACACTCCACTACAGAAAATACAGCGTTGATCATACAAATCCTTCCATCAGACAGAGAATCATCATTTGCCTGAAAGACTCTTTCAGCTCATGTATATTTTCCCCCAATGGGATATATAGTGACATTCAATCCACATCTGTAGATTTCTGGAAATCCTTGCTGTCAGTGTCCATGTGATTATGTGTAAATTAATTGATGGAATTGCTTTGTTATAAGCTGTCAGTGTCTAGAAAATATAGCATGTCTGATCAATATTAGATTTATATAGACAGAATGATGTTAACTCTATGATGGTGTTTCTTCCAAGCCATTAGAAGTCTAATCTAAGGTTCACCATGCTTCTGCCCAAGACAATTCTTGATTTTTTTTCCATACTCACATGCAAAAAATGCATCAGAAATGTCAATGTGGAAAAAAAAGAAATCTCAGTGTGGGACATAAATGTAAACATCATTACATATAGTACCTTGGTCCAATTTAAAAGGCAATATAGGTATTTTTAAATATTTATAACAAAGATTTCTAAAAAGTAATGCAGCTAATTTGGACGATTTTCAGTTAATCTAGACAATCTTCAGATGTCAAACAGAATTTTTGTACTATCTCAAGCATTTTATTCTCTCTGTAATAATATAGCTAGAACATTGCCTTTCGAATAAGTGAAGAGGGAAGGAGGGAAAGAATATGGCCATAGTTTGTCATTCTTGGCAGACTAGGATATTAATTCTTATAGACCAGTGTCCTACAGAAAAACATTTCCTTTTGAGACAATTTTGGGATAGAATAGGGAGATTGCATTCTTCTCGCAATGAGATCTTATGTGACTTAGCTGTTGGCAGACTCTGGGGTTATAGATGTGAACTACCTGGCCGGACTATCTTAAGTCAACTCTAGAGGAGGTGTTTCATCCAGACAAACTACACATGAGCCAGTCAGCATCAGCCCAAGGTTTCAGTGGGCATTTCCCATCACCTTTCATGAAATCCCAGCACTGCACTTCTATGCTCATCTGATTACTAGGTGTGCATATACAGCCCATATGTATTTTCATAGTTGTAATTGGAAACAATTGGATTTTGGTTCTCATCCATAAAAAATTCTGTAAGGGAAATTTCCAGTCTGGTCCTTAAGTGTATCCTTCAGAGGAGGCCATAAGGAGGCAATACTGCCCACTTTAAGAGTAACTCAAAAAGTATTATTCATTATAAAGAAACCGAGGGGTGCCTGGGTGGCTCAGTCAGTTAAGCATCTGACTTTTGATCTCAAGCTTAGGTCTTGATCTCAGAGTCATGAGTTCAAGCCCTGCGTTGGGCTCCATGCTGGGCACAGAGCCTACTTAATGGGGGAAAAAAAAACAGAAAGAAAAGAAAAGAAATAAATACATAGTTTTTGAGTTGCTTATATTCTGAACAAAAGACATTTTAAAATTCAGCATGCTAATGTAAAACACCTTCATTTCTTCACCTTATCTTTTGAAGTCAGAACATATGAGCTATAGAGGAAAAAAATTGCTTGTAAAGCTCTAAACTGATACAAAAGTGTTTCTTTTATGTGTCTCATTTATATATGATCCAGGCAATTTACCAAAATAATTAAAAATGATCCACTTTTACTCTAAGGATTATACCAGAATCCCAAATCAAAATATAGAAATTTTATGATTAAATTACCTGTTTCATATCTAGATTGAATTGAATTTAAAATTAGTGATTCAACATTATTCAGATTAACTTTGCAATGAGTTTTCGTATCACATCTGATCTATATATAATACATTTTATTTCCCCTAGCTTTATTTCTTTTTAAAATCCCATATACTCCATCTATTCACAAATACCTAAAATTAACCACCAAGGGAAACTCTTTTTCTGTAATATCTTAAATTCCCCCTTTACTACTGATAAACAAACAAGATGGAAGAAAAGAACTGAACCAAATCATATAGCAAAACTATAAATGCTTGTCTCTTGAAGGCACTACCTCAGAGCCTGATTCTCAAAAAGTAAAAAATAAATAAACACTTATGCAGCCGTGATGGGAATTTTCAGTGCATCTTTTATGCATGAGTAGAAATGTTCAGTGCACTAAACTCAAAAAAGAAATATCAAGGATTTATACGAATATATAGCAGTTTAAAATATAGGATAGGGAGTTGGGGGAGAGAAGAGAATCCAATGAAAGAGAAGGTAAGATCACCGCAGGCAGTCAAAAACACATTATCATGAAAAAGAGTGAGTGAACTCTCTGTACTGTAATGTTCCGCTTCCCCCTCTGTTCTGCTGGCATCTATATCCCTGGCATGTGGACACAGTGAGCTACATTTATTATCTTTGGGAGAGCATAAGGCACATGACCTTGATTCTTCATCCATCAGACCCCAAAGCGACTGAATATTGGGAGATGGGAAGGTCCCTCACAGATGAGTCAATGAAATCAAGAATTCTGGTGCTACCATGAAAGGAAGATTGGCAGTGAGGTAGGAGAACTTTATTTCTTCCAAAGTCTGAGGAAGTAGGGCCACAGCAAATCTCTTTCGAGGAATGAATTCCCAGACAGCCAAAGAATGGCTTATCAAGGTGAGAGATGAGCTGTGGTCACTGTGACCAGGAGCTTCTAGTTCCTGGAATCAGATTTTCTCCAACTCGATTCTGTACACAAAGATTGCTCATCACATTGTGCAGTCCAGAAATGCAGGAAGTTTGTGGGTTGATTACAAGCCAGTTAGCACGGGAGAAACACCGAAACACTGATTGTTAGAACTGAAAGGAACCTTAAAGACCATTGAGTGCCGCCATTTTAGCCTACAAATGAGACAATTGAGATGACTTGTTCTGGGTCACCAAGCACCATAAGTGGCCACCAAGCAGCCAGGGAAGGCTATTAGAAAGTAGTGAGGCCACTGGAACAGGAGCACTGTGTGAATTGCATGGGGTCATTTTGATTAGGTGTCCAAATACACAGCACAACTAATAAGAACATAAATTCCTGTGAATAGGAACAAAATTAATATTATACTAGAAGAGACTAGTGTTCACATATATGTGGTCACACATATATCTTCTTGATAATATCCATGCAAAAGGGCAAAGACTGTTTATTAAAGCCAACTCTCTTGAATTGCCTGCTGTATACTTCAATTTGAAGGACACTAACATACCCATGTCTCAAATATATCTGCCCCACCTGTTAACCCACCTATTGACCAGGTGTTGACTCTAATGTCAACATCAGACCCATTCTTTCATATTAATAAGTTATCTGAAGAATATCTCTATTAAAGTACAGTTATATCATCAGGAAAATAGCAGGTGACCTGATTAGCACTCACTAGTATACTAGCATGGATTCAGTAATAAGGTTAGTGGCTACCAATCAGCAGAACCAGGGCTCTGAGGACAGAAGTTTTCACAGAATGCAAAGGAGTTGGAAGAGGTCATAAACACAGGGCATGCACTGCCTATGGGGAGCACTAAGTGTTCTAGGTAGGAGGCTGAGCCCCCATTTAGCCACTGAGCTCTGATTTCACATGTTCATTCTGATGCTCACTTTCCCCCTTTACTGGAAACCAATAAAATATAACTCAAAGTGTTTAGGGAGGATTTAATAAAATAACGAGTAACAAATCCAAAGTCACAAGGTAATTCGTGGAAATTTCAAGACACCTTTCACAAATGTCTCTTTGCCTATAAGGTCATAATCTGATAGTAACAAAAACTCAGAGCAGACACAAAAACAGAATTTCCTTGTAAATTTCTCCAACTTGGCTCAACATGGTTTACATAGAATTAGCCACTAAAAAGAGACCTATGATTTATTAAGGTTACAAGTAAGAATCGCTAATACCCCATACCATCCTGCTTCCCCACAACTTTCTCAAAGCTCCCATCCCCAATGTTCCTTCAGTAAGTACAGACTACTTTCGAATGAGTATTTAAAATATGACCTTTAGCTATAGCATCCCTGCTTCCCAAAGACTCTCCAAAAGAAGGAATTTTGAAAATATCCTGGGGTACAAGGGCACTACCTCAGCATTCCCTTAAATTTAACATTATTTTTAAATGTTTACTTATCCACTTTGAGAGAGAGAGAGAGTGCAAGTGTACAAGGAGGGGAGAGGGGCAGAGAGAGAGGGAGAGAATCCCAAGCAGGCTCTACGCTCAGCGCAGAGCACTGGGGCTCGATCCCATGACAGAGAAATCATGACCGCGACATCATGACCTGAGCCAATATCAAAAGTCAGATACTCAACCTACTAAGCCACCCAGGCACCCCCAGAATTCCCTTAAATTTAGAAAATACTTCTCTGCGCGCCAATCTTGGATCTTTGAGAGTGGTTCAGGAGGCAGTCTAGGTATGAGAAAGTTCACAGGGGATCATGTTCAGTTCATCCATGCTGGCGTATCTTTGCTGTCAACCCCAGAAAGATAAGGTTTTCTTACAGAAACAATAGGCACATATTTTGACAGATGTAATTACTCATATGCAAACTTCTGGCAAAATGAAGTACAGAACACTTTCTTCAAACTTCCAGATAGGAAAATGGCTCCGGAGGAAGATAGATTATGGACGATTTGTTATTTAAGGTAACGTGCAGGCACCAACACTTTGCTGATTATTTCACTTCATACTATTTAAATAGGATTCAGTTCTTTCAAAACGTATTTTTGAACATTTATGGAGGGTAAACATGCTAAGAACTATACACTCTGGAAGACAGCTAGCCCCATCCACACTGGATGTTAAGAGTTGGTGATTTTAAGTCTGAGCTGGTTTATACATGTTTTCTCACATTTGAGAATCTTACAGTTAATAAAGCCAACATTTGGTAAGTGACAATATCTACTTTGCTGGCTCAATCTTCCAAAAAATATTTTTACCACATGGTTTTTAAAACGTGTATGCATTTAGAGAAACTTTTTTGAAGTTCAATCCAGAATCAGCTGGTGTGATTTGAGAACCCAAAGAGGGAAAAAAAAAAATCTATGCACAGAAGAAATTCCATTTAAAATGGCACCTTCTACTTAGTAAATTACCCTTACAGAGGTTTGAAATTAAATTCAATCTGTAATACTAAAGAAATATTTCACTCTTTATAAGAAATGTAGTTATAATTACAATATTTGGGCATCATTTAAATTCATAATTGGTCCTATTCTCCTTCTTTGCAATCTAACTTATTTTAAGAAGAAAAATCAATTTTTTATCTGTCTCTCATGGGAAATGGGATTATTCATTTTATTTATTTATGAATTCATATTCTGGGCCTTTTCTCCATAGACAATCTTTTACAAGTAATGTTCTCAAATTCTAATCAACGATAACTTCTAACAATACTCGGAAGAACTTCGTACCTTATTTTTTATTCAGTCTTACACTTTTCCTATCCTATGCAACGTGGGGAGCTGTTGGGAAATGGAAATCAGAAAGCTGGAGGAATTCTTTCTGCTCCCCTCAGCCTATGAGATAGGGCAGAGCAAGAAATCTTAGATGCACTCCAACCATGAGGAGGAAAGGATGGGAAGGCAGATGGGAGGAAAGGTAGGAAGGGCTGATCAGAAGAGAAAAATCCGATAGATTTTCTGATAGCGGTAGTATTCTTTACTAATACCGCAGAGTGATCTGACCAACACATACTTACCCCATTCCTTCCCCCCTGCCCAACGGTACAGCAGAGTCAATAGATTAATTGCATCCCTTTAGCAACAGGGATTTGCTTTTCTTCTCACTCATGCAAAACACCGACAAAGTATCTTGTACTTAATAGAGTCTACTTCCGGTCTCTCTCCCTCTCTTTGTTCAAGTGACGTTTAGTGCACATTTAACATGTGCTTGATTGGCATCGACACTATAAAGATGAAAAAGACATAGTCCTTACTCTTGAAAGGTTTAGCCTACAAAGAAAGATGGGCGTTTAAACAGATGATTTGCATGCACCATGGAGTTCACACCAGGACTGTCTCTCCCCCAGACATGTAAAAAGGCTTCATAGAAGAGAAAATACGCTGCACAAGGAAGAAATATGGAGAAAGCATTACAAGCAGATAGAAGAGAATAACCCTAGACATGTTCTCAAAGCACAGTTTGATATGTACAGAAAACCACAAGCTGGCTGGCATTACCTAAATGTGGGATACAAAGGGCACAGAATAAGAGAAATGAAGGCAGGGAGGAAGGGAGGTGGTAAGAAACCAATGCAATGTTTCTGGTCAAGGTCCATGAGGCCAGAGCTGAAGTGGGTAAATGTGCTGCTAATTGAAACCATAGATATTGCTGGAAATGCAGGTGGCAAGTAACAATCCCAGGATCGCAGCAAGGGGACACTGGCTGTGGTTTTGGACATTTCATCCTGATGTGTGCTTATTCAAATATATAAATCTAGCCTGAATACAGGCAAGGAAATCTAAAGCATAATAGACAAAGCAGAGTCAGAGACGTAACCTTAAGAACCGTCCGCATACGCTGAATAATTAAACCATGAGGTTAGTTATTACTGAATTGCATCTGAAGTGCATCATTTTATAGCAGAGAAGATTTCCAAAATCATTTTATAAAATGTAATGAATGTGTTAAAACTTTTCCCTCGGAAGACAGAGATAGACTTCAGGTTTTCAGTCAAGCATGCAAGGAGCTTGGAAGTTGCCGCTCCGTTGTAACGATGGGTAAGAAAGCCCAACTGAAAAATCAGCAAGTCTCAGATGTGTAAAAGAAGAGAAGTCACAGGGAAAGCTACAGACTCCAAAACTGGAGAGTCAGGCTGATAAGAGAATCACAACTCACTGGAGCAGAAACCTCTGTAAGAACCAAGTCTAAACGGCAGCTGACAAGTTGCTGGAGGTTCTGGGTGGACTTGTCTGAGAGAGGAAAACTCCAGAGCGTCACAGGGCATACTTGCTCCAGAAGCTCAGCCAGATTGCCACAATGAAGATCAAAGAAAACTCCCCTCTTGCTTCTGGAAAGAGAAGGGGAAAAGTAACAATTTTGAAATGTGCCAGAGTATTTCGTTCTTCTTAACAAGGCCTGTCCTCAGGAGACACTCTTTTACCAGATTCTCAACTGTTGGGGTATTAGCAAAGCCTAAATGACATGGGGGAAGGAAAATAACCAATTCTAGCCCCCTTCCCCAAGTCTGTCTGTCCCATGTAAGGAGAAGGGAGAAGAGAGAGAGAACTCATGACCTTCACAACCCAGAGGCACAGGCTCACCGAAAGACTGAGCCCTAATCATAGGGCCAGAGAACAAACACATCCACTCCTCGATGCCTCATCACATTGCTAAAGTCTTACACACTAGTGTTCCTTTCACCCAGTGCATCATGTCTGGCATTCAACAAAAAAAATTACAAGTCACACTAACAGACAAAAACACAGTTTGAAGGGACTGAACGAGCATCAGAACCTGTCTCAGATATGAAATTATCGGATGAGAAATTTAAAGCAACTACGTTGAATATGCTGGAAGCTCTGGTGGAAAAACTAGACAACGTGGGGTGCCTGGGTGGCTCAGTTGGTTAAGCGACCAACTTTGGCTCAGGTCATGATCTCACAGTTTGTGAGTTTGAGCCCTGCGTCGGGCTCTGTGCTGACAGCTCGGAGCCTGGAGTCTGCTTCGGATTCTGTGTCTCCCTCTCTCTCTGCCCCTCCCCTGCTCATGCTCTGTGTCTCTCTGTCGCTCAATAATAAATAAACGTTAAAAAAAAAATTTTTTTTTAAAGAAAAACTAGACAACGTTCAGAAAGAGATGGGCTGTAAGAAGAGAGGTGGAAATTCTAAGAAGCAAAACAGAAATGTTAGAGATCAATAACACTGTTATAGAAAGAGAGATGTAAGAAAAGATCGTGTATGCTCTCCCCACCACCCCTCAAGCCCCCTTTTTATCAAAATCTTCCGGGTTAATCGAGGAGAAGCATCAATCAGGGAGGTGGAAGGAGGAATTCAGAACACTCATACTAAGCAAAGTCCGGTCCTTTTGACCAGGACAGAAAGCTCCGCATCTGAGTTCCTACGGTCCCCGTACCACTTGCCTTGTGCCTTCATTAGGCTCTGCTACCTGGAAAATTGATGGGAGGGAGGGACCACGTACAAGCACTCTGCTTTGTGAAGCATTTCATAACTGCTGCTTGCACACTGTCCAGATGAATTACACCATCAATTGTGTGAGCTCCTACTTATTACCACTAATTGCTTCCGAGAGGACGGTGCTGACCACAGCAGAGCAGCTACTGCAACAAGGAAGGTAAGGCCAGGAGGGCCTGATGGTTTATTGGGACCATCGGGAAAGTCCGTGTAGAGAATCAATTTCCCTGTAATTCTCAGCCTGATAACAGCAAAAGGCTCTCGGGTTTTTATAGTAAATAAAGGCCTCCTGAGGACGAATCGTTAATTCCTCCCAGAAACTTGCCCTTTACAGTAAGGTATTTATCATATGCTACTGCTTATCCTAACACATGCTTCTCAGCTCACAGATGAATTTTCCAAACCTGGATCCTTATAAGAAATCCCAATGACTTACAGGTATTCTTAATTCTTGAATTATTTATCTCAAGGATCCTCGCAGAGTGTTCACAGGAGGCCAAAGGCAGGCTTGTGTTCCCTTTTGGTGTTGTTTTCGTTGTTCTCTTTTAACTGGACATCTTTTTGCGTGAGCATTATCACAAAAGTAATTCATGAAAATGGAAAACGAACCCCATGATCGGTGGCATTGCTTATTTTCACTGGGCTTCCTGGAGAAGGGAAAAGATTTTAATGTAAAAAGTTATACATTACTTGTTTGTGTAACATTTCCTTTAACGTGTGACCCTGATATTTTGGAGTCAGGGACTCTGTCGAGAATCTGCCGGAAGTGCTAGAATCTCTCGAGACAAAAACGCACAACCGCGCATGTACCCAAGTCTGCACGCAAGGTCTGGGCTGAACTTATCCCTGGTTGCCACGGATGAATTCCCTGCAGGTTCAAAGCCCGCCGGTTAAACACTCCCTGCTGTAAAGGGCGAGCGTGGTGCTCCTTTATTTACAGGTGGTGTCTTTAGTACTCCTCCCCTCCACTCGTGAGAAATTCATTTCCTCCACTTCCCAAGAGATGGTGGAAACATTTTACAAGGCCCTTGACCCATGGATCCCTCCCTCCAGTGGCCATGACAGCGAATATGACTAATTTATTTTATAAGCTGAAGTAGCTTCCTGTTCTCAAACATTCCCACCCCTCAGCAAACAACCATCCAAAGCCTGCCCACTCTACTTGTGAGTTTGCTCTGGGAATGACACAGCTCTGACCCCTATGCCCTCCGCCTCCATCAACCTGCCAGCAGCTTCTCCCTCGATGTCCTTTCTGTAGGACTGAGCTTCTCCCAGTGATGCCTACATTATGGCACACTACAAGCATCATCAACCTGCCCTGTGTTCAAGCCAGTCCCCGGGAATCCTGAAACTAGCTGAGATCTTGGTGTGGAGAATTACAGCCATAGAGAAACCCATCTGCCCTTCACAAGATAGCTGCAAAATCACTCTCCCTCTTCTTTGCTACATTATTGAAAGTAAAGAAAATAAAACACACGAACCAACAGCCACAGTGTGGTCTCTATATGTGAAAAACCTCAAGTCCGACTCTGAGAAGTGGAATATGCCCAGATGGATGAGGAATTTTTCCCTCCAACTCTTTAGAAGGAGCATAAATTTGTACCTCCCCACCTTGGCTCCCCACCTCTTTGGAGACAGCCTAGAACAAAGAGAACCTGGCTTGGCTTTGGGGTCCTCCCTAAACATCCTTATGTTCCTTTATAAGACAGTTGAGTTGAAAGCCTGGCTTGGTTGATGGTATGTGGGAAGATTATATAAAGAGCCAAAAGAAAAAAACCCAAAAAAACCAACAACAACAAAAAAACCCTTTTTCATATTAAGAGCAAAGCTTACAAATCTGAGCATGAGTCTACGGTTCGTCCTAGTGAAAAGACAAGAGAACATCAGATAAGGAAGAGATAAGGCAAGTTTTCACCTCAATGGAAGAAATGCCTTCTGGCCACTGTAGGTTTTGGCGCTAGAGCATAAAAGGGAGGCACAAGCTGAGCTCTGCTCTCCTCTCTAAATTGAATCTTAGTAGAGGTCCCCAGGGATCATTTGGGGGTGGATGCAGATCCTAGGTAGGAAGCTTGTCGCCTGGAAGATCCCTTGCCTCCCAGGAGGCACACAGTGCAGCATTCAACATGGCGGTACTTTGTCAGCCAAGTGGAGGCAGCTAACAGTGGAGCCCAAGTGCATGAACCTGAGATGGATGCAGGGGAACTAGTACACGAGAGCTGGGCTTTGACAGAGGTGATAAAACCAACTAGGAATGATAACAGCTCTGGATGCTTATGCAGCCTCCCCCACATCGTGGTCATCCTTCCTCCATATCATCTCATTACATATATTTCCTTTTGCATTCAGATGCAGTGTGGGAAGAGTGGAAACAGGGGATTACACCTAAAGTTCTGAGTAATGAATTCCAAGTGACTAAATTTCAAAATGAAGAGAAACCATGACTCCTTCAATGGACAAGGTCAAACATGTTCAGCAAGAATAGAGGTTGAAAACAAGATGAGATTTGTTACAAAAGATGAGGTTACATATTTGTACATCATTTGCACAAATCAGTAAATTCCAAGTCCAATTTACTTGCAGCGTTAAAAACAGCAAACAGAACAGGGCTCTGTGGAGTTACTTGGAGGAAAATGATACATATATGCAAATACATGTAAATTTCCTCAATGCTTCAACTCACATAAACTCATTCAATAGACTTTATTCACCTTTAACACCGCTGTAGAAACTTAACGGTTCAATGGGTAGAATTCTTCTATTGCCATATAATACCACCGTACCCATCAAGTATAATCCTTTATAGGGTATCCATTTAGCTCGAAGGTATCCATAAGTTTTCACCTTATGAAGGGACTGAATGATGCTGAATCCCTAGGTCTCATGTAAACCATTCTAATATTCCAAAGAATTTGCATGTGGTGTTGAGCAATAGTCAAAATTATTGAACCCCAAGTAAGTTCCTTTACTCACCACACAGCCTTCCATTATGCAAGTTGTATGTGTACTTTCTGAAGAAGAAAAAACTGGGGGAAACAGTGTAATTAAATAATTACCTTTAAAAACATCTGAAAAACATACAAATGGGCCTGCTAATATGTGAAGCTGGACTAAAAGTATCTCCTTTAGGTTTCAATAGGAGGTTCACTAATTATTAATTTAGTAGTGGTTCGATACAATAAACACACACATCCTGAAGCCTCTCCTCAAAATAGGCCCAAGACCACCAAAGAAATTCTTTGCACTTCTATTGCTCTCTCCCCCCATCCCAGAGCATGTGTTAAAGCATGACTCTGCTCAAATAGGACATTCTATTTTTGAGTCTCTGGAAAGATTTAGCCATCTTAATGTTTTCTAGCTGTGTGTCCATGCATGGCTATTTAAAGAGCAACTTAAGAAAGGTAAACCCAAATCTTTGCCACTGAAGCCTCGCCTGTTGGGTCTGTTCAGGCGTGTTCATTGATGCGCACCATTAACGTCATGGCACTTCTCTTCAGGATGATTACCAGGCACAAGGTGGGCAGTCCAGACCCCTCACGTCTGCGTCATTTTGTTGAACAGTCTCTCAGTATTCAACCTTGAAGGGATACCGGTCACTTAAGATGCTTCCCACAGCCACAGTCACTGGACATAAGGTTTCATTATATGTTCACACACACATACACAGTCCAATTAAATTTTAAAAATGTTAAATTAGAGAAAAAATCATAATGGGAGCCATTTCTTGGGAAATTTACATTATTATCTTTGGACATTCTGTGTTAAAAAAAATAGCTTTCTTTATAACCAATCTCTGCTATTATTGACAAATTTGTCTAATAATACAAATTCCCAAACTTTCTTAACCAAGATCAAAAACATCATTGATTTTGGTTGGTGTATAATTTCGGACAAAATTAATTCAGTGCTGACTAAAACTTTGTAATATTAACTTAAAATAAAAAGTTAATTCTCTTTTAAAACTTTTCTCCCTAATTATCAAGAATAGCCTGAGGTTTGTTCTTTCCATGAAATATTAATATTTTCCATTGACTTTTTTTCCTCATTTTGGAATGACTAATAAGTACTCTATATTTTTCAAATAGTTTAGTCTGAAACCTACCTTTTGAGTTCAAAAATTAATGGCTTTTAGAAGCAAGTGGACCCTACAAAAAGAGAAATGGTATTCTCAGCAGGTACAAGCAGAATTGAGGGCATATCATTGTACAAGCATATGATTATGCCCGTATAGCAACAAACACACAGAAAGTACATTAATTTTCTGTTGTTGCCGCAATAAATTGCCTCAGATTTAGTGGCTTAGAGTAACGCACTTTTATTGTCTTACAGTTCAATAAATTAGATATTTGATATGTTCTGCCTGGGCAGAAATCCAGATTTCAGCAGGACCACATTCTTTCCTGGAGGCTGTAGAGGAGAGTTCATTTCTGCACCTTTTCCAGTTTCTAGAGGCTGCCTGAATTCCTTGGCTCATGAGCCCTCCTCTCCCCTCCCATTTTCCATCTTCAAAAGCCACCATCATTGTTCCTCCATGACCATTCTTCTATAGATACATCTGCCTCTGATTCTGAACTCTGCCTCCACCTTCCTTTGTGATTATATTGGATTCTCCCAGTGAGTCCAGGATAATCTTCCTGTCTTAAATTCAGCTGATCAGGGACCTTACCTCCATCTTCTTAATACCTTAATCAGTATCTTAAATATATATGTGTGTATATATGCCATCGATATTTCTCAGGTACTGAGTCATCTTCTAATTACTGTATCATGGAATCCAAGCTGCCAAATTAAACATCAATAGGTACTTATTAATATTCTTATCGTACTGATCTTCCTTTTGCTATGTTTTAAAATGTATCCAGATTTGGGGGGCGCCTGGGTGGCGCAGTCGGTTAAGCGTCCGACTTCAGCCAGGTCACGATCTCGCGGTCCGTGAGTTCGAGCCCCGCGTCAGGCTCTGGGCTGATGGCTCGGAGCCTGGAGCCTGTTTCCGATTCTGTGTCTCCCTCTCTCTCTGCCCCTCCCCCGTTCATGCTCTGTCTCTCTCTGTCCCAAAAATAAATAAAAACATTGAAAAAAAAAAAAATTTTAAAATGTATCCAGATTTGGTAAGCAAATAGAGGGAACCATACAGATAAAGAAACAAGTAGATCATTTTTAAAAAAAGGACATAGCTATATTATAGCCACCTAATCCAAGGCCAGATACATTCTTTTCCCTCCAGTTTTTCCAGAAGTTTTTATAGCGAGGCCAGTTCTCACCGTTTCAATTCCTACTTCCTTCCCCTTCTCCTCATGATGCTCATTTTGCTTGGTATATTTCTGTGGGTGTGTTTGATCCTTTAAAATATGTAATGTTTTTATTTCTGGAAATGATAACTATGGATTTTATTCCGTTTCTGATTTTGTCCTATTTGACACTATAGTTTTAAAATCCATCCATATTGCAGTCTGTACATGTCGTCACTTACCTCCACCTACTTTGCGATATTCCGTAGCGCGTATCCATCGCATGGCACTCATTCCTTCTCCTGCTTTCGAGCACTATGTTGCTTTCCATGTCTCTGACACTAGCATAGGTTTTTCTCATTGTATACAAGGGGTGAGGGGTGGGGGTTAAGTATACCACGGGATCTTTCTTTCACTAGGCACTGTTACTTATGCTTCTCCCATCAGAGCCAGTCCGGGATAGGCTTTTAGTAGTGGTACGCAGGGCTCCCTGTGATCCATGTTCTAGCTTACACTTGCTGGTGTCCAGAGATTCCTCAAACAGTAGGGCTCCATTCGGAAGTGATGAGAATAACAGTCTCCTCAACTTTGTATCACTGTGTCACTTGATTGTGCAGGAGGCTCACAATCCTCTGGCAAATACAATTCCGACAACCTTGGACCCTCACTCCCATGATCAGCTTGAACCCAAGGGCCAGACTGGAAGGAGACGCCATGGTCCCAACTGGACTGAATCCATCTATCCTTCCCCCCACATAGCCTCCATACCAAAGCAAACTACCTTCTCTCCTGCCAATTATAGAACTATTGTTCTATAATCTATAAATTGTTGGGGAAAATGTTGAACCACCCGTCCCCCTACACACACATACACACCCCAACTCCGCACCCTCCTGTGCTCACAGACAGCAAAGTCTGAGCTGCAGCTCAGCCAGAAAACTGCCATTTCTTATGCTTGTTCATATACAAATATGAAGCTATGAGAAAATTTCATTCCAAGACCTTTATAGCTCAATAACATACATCCTATTTTAGCCTAGAAACTGTGAAACAAATCAGGTTTGTGAGATCATAAGATTAATCAGCCTTAAACATGCCATAAATATTTTGAGCTAGCTTCTCACCCTAACATTAATCATGGAGTGAGAATATTCCCATTTTAAGTATACAGATAATGCTCAGCACATTGTTTCATGTGCGTGAGTATCATACTCAAGTGTTTAAAAAAAATGCACTTCTGAAAAATAAACGAATCTTAGAATAGAATAGAACTCTTCTGAAGATGCCAGTGCCAGTACACCCAAAAGAGTGATCATATTTTAACAACTCATATTTTAGGAGTTTGTTTTTTTTACCATCTACAAACCATTTTGATTTAAATAAGGTCTAGGGCTCTTCACAACTCCCCTGAGGTAGATATTATCATTATCTCCACTTAAGTGACTGACCCAAGGTCACCAGGCATGGAATGAAGAAATTAAGACTCATACACTGACTGAAGTCTTCTAAATAAAAGACAGTCCACACTCTTTCAACAGAAACACTTTTTTCAAAATACAATCTGTCAAGTTAGCTAACATACAGTGTGCTCTTGGTTTTGGGGGTAGATTCCCGTGATTCATCACTTACATACAACACTCAGTGCTCATTCCAGCCAGCGCCCTCCTCAATGCCCATCACCCATTTTCCCCTCTCCTCCACCCCCATCAACCCTCATTTTGTTCTCTGTCTTTAAGAGTTTCTTCGGGCTTGCCTCCCTCTCTTTTTGAAACTATTTTTTTCTCCTTCCCTTCCCCCATGGTCTTCTGTTAAGTTTCTCAAGATCCACATATGAGTGAAAATATATGATATCTATCTCTCTCTGACTCAATTTTTTCACTTATTTGACACCCTCCGGTTCCATCCACATTGTTGCAAATGGCAGGATTTCATTCTTTCTCATTGCCAAGTAGTACTCTGTTGTATATATAAACCACATCTTCTTTATCCATTCGTCAGTTGATGGACATTTAGGCCCTTTCCATAATTTGGCTATTGTTGAAAGTGCTGCTATAAACATTGGGGTACAAGTGCCCCTATGCATCAGCACTACTGTATCCCTTGGGTCAATTCCTAGCAGTGCTATTATTGCTGGGTCATAGGGTAGATCTATTTTTAATTTTTTGAGGAACCTCCACACTGTTTTCCAGAACGGCTGCACCAGTTTGCATTTCCACCAACAGTGCAAGAGGGTTTCCTTTTCTCCACATCCTCGCCAACGTCTGTTGTTCCCTGAGTTGTTAATTTTAGCCACTCTGAGTAGTGTGAGGTGGTATATCAGTGTGGCTTTGATTTGTATTTCCCTGATGATGAGTGTCGTTGAGCATCTTTTCATGTGTCAGTTGGCCATCTGGATGTCTTCTTTGGAAAACAGTCTATTCATGCCTTCTGCCCATTTCTTCACTGGATTATTTGTTTTTCAGGTGTGGAGTTGGGTAAGTTCTTTATAGATTTTGGATACTAACAGTTTATCCGATATGTCATTTGCAAATATCTTCTCCCATCCTGATGGTTGCCTTTTAGTTTTGCTGATTGTTTCCTTCACTGTGCAGAAGCTTTTTATGTTGATGAGGTCCCAATAGCTCATTTTTGCTTTTATTTCCCTTGCCTTCAGAGCTGTGTTGAGCAAGAAGTTGCTGCAGCTAAGGTCAAAGAGGTTGTTGCCTGGTTTCTCCTCTAGGGTTTTGATGGTTTCCTGCCTCACATTTAGGACTTTAATCCATTTTGAGTTTATTTTTGTGTATGGTGTAAGAAAGTGGTACAGTTTTATTCGTCTGCATGTCGCTGTCCAGTTCTCCCAGCACCATTTGCTAAGGAGACTGTCTTTTTCCATTGGATACTCTTTCCTGCTTTGTCAAAGATTAGTTGGCCAGACATCTGTGGGTCTAATTCTGGATTCTCTATTCTATTCCATTGGTCTACGTGTCTGTTTTTGTGCCAATACCTTGCTGTCTTGATGATGACAGCTTTGTGGTAGAGGCTAAAGTCTGGGATTGTGATCCCTCCTGCTTTGGTCTTCTTCTTCAAAATTACTTTGGCTAGTCAGGGTCTTTAGTGGTTCCATACACATTTTAGGATTGTTTGTTCTAGGTTTGAGAAGAATGCCGGTGCAATTTTGATTGGGATTGCGTTGAATGTGTCAATTGCTTTGGGTAATATTGACATTTTACCAATATGTGTTCTTCCAATCTATGAGCACGGAATGTTTTTCAATTTCTTTGTGTCTTCTTCAATTTCCTTCATAAGCTTTCTATAGTTTTCAGCATACAGATCTTTTACATCTTTGGTTAGGTTTATTTCTAGGTATTTTATGGTTCTTGGTGCAATTGTAAATGGGATCGATTTCTTGATTTCTCTTTCTGTTGCTTCATTATCGGTGTATAGAAATGCAACCAATTTCTGTACATTGATTTTGTATCCTGCGAATTTGCTGAATTAATGAATCAGTTCTAGCAGCTTTTTGGTGGAGGCCTTTGGGTTTTCTACGTAGACCATCATGTCATCTGCGAAAAGTGAAAGTTTGACTTCTTCTATGCCAATTTTGAAGCCTTTTATTTCATTTTGTTGCCTGATTGCTGATGCTAGAACTTCCAGCACTATGTTAAACAACAGTGGTGAGAGTGGACATCCCTGTCATGCTCCTGATCTCAGGGGGAAAGCTCTCAGTTTTTCCCCATTGAGGATGATATTAGCTGTGGGTTTTTCATATATGGCTTTTATGATGCTAAGGTATGTTCCTTCTATTCTGACTTTCTTGAGTGTTTTTATTAAGAAAGGATGCTGTCTTTTGTCAAATGCTTTTTCTCCATCTATTGACAAGATCATATGGTTCTTATCCTTTCTTCTATTAATGTGATGCATCACATTGATTGATTTGTGAATATTGAACCAGACCTGCAGCCCAGGAATGAATCCCACTTGATCATGGTGAATAATTATTTTAATATACTGTTGAATTAGATTTGTTAGTATCTTCTTGAGAATTTTTGCATCCGTGTTCATCAGGGGTGTCAGCTTGTATTCTCCTTTTTAGTGGGGTCTCTGTCTGGTTTGGGAATCAGGGTAATGCTGGCTTCATAGCATGAGTATGGATGCTCTCCTTCCATTTCTATTTTTTTTGGAACAGCTTGAGAAGGATGGGTATTAATTCTGCTTTCAATGCCTGATAGAATTCCACTGGGAAGCCATCTGACCCAGGACTCTTATTTGTTGGGAGATTTTTGGATAACTGATCCAATTTCTTCACCGGCTATGGGTCTGTTCAAATATTTCTATATCTTCCCGTTTGAGTGTTGGTAGTGTGTGGGTGTCTAGGAATTTGTACATTTCTTCCAGGTTGTGCGGGTTGTTGGCATATAATTTTTCATAGTATTCTCTAAAAATTGTTTGTATTTCTCTGGTGTTTGTTGTAATCTCTCCTCTCTCATTCTTGATTTTTATCTATTTGTGTTCTCTCTCTTTTCTTTTTGAGAAGTCTGGCTGGGGGGAGCGGGTATCAGTTTTGTTTATTCTTTTAAAAAAACAGCTTTTAGATTCGTTGACCTGTTTTCCTGTTTTTTGTTGGTGTTGGTGTTGTTTTGATTCTATATTGTTTATTTCTGCTCTAATCTTTATCATTTCTCTTCTGCTGGCTTTGGGACTTCTATGATGTTCTTCTTCTAGTTCTTTGGGTGTGCAGTTAGGTTTTGTATTTAGAATTTTTCTTATTTCTTAAGATAGGCCTGGATTGTAATGTATTTTCCCCTTAGGACTGCCTTTTCTGCATCCCAAAGGGTTTGGAATGTCATGTTTTCATCTTCATTTGCTTCCATATATTTTTAAATTTCTTCTATAATTGCTTGGTTGATCCATTCACTCTTTAGTAGGATATTCTTTAACCTCCATGCATTTGGAGGCTTTCCCAAATCTTTCTTGTGGTTGATTTCAAGTTTCATAACATTGTGATCTGAAAATATGCATGGTATGATCTTAATTCTTTTATATTTATTGAGGGCTGTTTTGTAACCCAGTATGTGATCTATCTTGGAGAATGTGCACTCAAGAAGGATGTGTATTCTGCTGCTTTTGGATGAAAAGTTCTGAATATACCTGTCAAGTACACCTGGTCCAGTGTATCATTCAAGGCCATTGCTTCTTTTTGATTTTTCTGCCTAGATGATCTGTCCATTGTTGTAAGTGGAGTATTAAAGTCTCCTGCAATTGCCATATTCCTACCAATAATATTGCTTATGTTTGTGATTAATTGATTTATATATTTGGGTGTTTCATGTTGGGGGCATAAACATTTATAATTGTTAGCTCTTCTTGATGGATAGACCCCATAATAATGATATAATGCCCTTCTTCTTCTCTTGTTACAATTTTTAGTTTAAAATATGGTTTGTCTGATATAAGTATGGCTACTCCAGCTTTCTTTGGACTTCCAGTAGCATGACAGATGGTTCTCCATTCCCTCACTTTCAATCTGAAGGAGTCTTCAGGTCTAAAATGAGTCTCTTGTAGATTAGATATAGATGGACCTTGTTTTTTTTTATCCATTCAGATACCCTATGTCTTTTGATTGTAGCATTTAGTCCATTTACATTCAGAGTTATTATTGAAGGATATGGATTTGGTGTCATTGTGTTATCTGTGGGTCTCATGATTGTTGTGATGTCCTTTGTAGTCTTTTCAGTGTTCCACTTACAGAGTCTCCCTTAGGATCTCTTTCAGGGCTGGTTTAGTGGGCATGAGCTCCTTCAGGTTTTGTTTGTCTGGGAAAGCCTTTATCTTTCCTTCTATTCTGAACGACAGGTTTGCTGGATAAAGGATTCTTGGCTGCATATTTTTTCCTAATCAGCACATTGAATATTTCCTGTCACTCCCTTCTGGCCTGCCAAGTTTCAGTGGACAGGTCTGCTACTACCCTTATGTGTCTACCCTTGTAGATTAAGGCCCATTTGTTCCTAGCTGCTTTCAGAATTCTCTCTTTATCTTTGTATTTTTCCAGTTTCACTATGATATGCTGTGGAGAAGACCTATTCTTGTTAAATCTGAAGGGAGTTCTCTGTGCCACCTGGATTTGGATGTCTGCTTCCTTCCCCAGATTAGGGAAGTTCTCAGCTATAATTTGTTCAAGTAAACCTTCTGCCTCTTTCTCTCTCTTCTTCTTCTGGAACTTCTATGATACAGACATTATTACGTTTTATTGAATCACTTAGTTCTCTAATTCTCCCCTCATGGTCTAGTATTTTCTTATCTCTCTTTTTCTCGGCCTCATCGTTTTCCATAATTTTATCTTCCATTTCACTTATTCTCCCCTCTGCTTCCTCCATCCTTGCTGCCACTGTATCTAGTTTATTTTGCACCTCATTTACAACATTAATTTGTCGTGACTATTTCTTACTTCCTTGATCTCTGCAGCAACAGATTCTCTGCTGTCTTCTATGGTTTATTCAAGCCCAGCTATTCATCTTATGACTATTATTTTAATAATCTTATAACTATTATCTGGACTTATATTGATAGTGCCTTGGAACCGGTGGCTGTGCTGGTCTGGAGGAGAGGCTGTCTGGTTCGGTCAGTGTCAACCTTGCTCTGTTAGATAGGCAGTTACCAGGTGCAGAGGGGCATGGTTTGGTGTAGACAGGTCCTGTCTCCATTGTGGGCCCATTGTCCATTCCCTGAAGCCCCACCTTGTTGATGATGGGAAGAAAAACGGTGACACCCCAGTCTTTCCTCCCCAGACCAGGTGTCCCAAACCACTCTGTTCAGGCCATCCTCACAGTGTCATGCGGGTACTAACAGGCTAGTCTATTCCACTCCACAGTCTCATGCCTCCCAGGTGCTCAGCTGGGATTCAAAAACTGATGTCTTAAAGGATCCCACTCCATGTGCCCCAGTTCCAGGGTAGTGCCACTCCTCCAATCAGCCAACAAGGGCCTCTGGCTGGCTGATACCTGTAGGGTCTTTTGTCCTTGGAGCAGCTATATAACTTCTTCCCTCAGCACTCAAGAGAGGGGATTGCCCTCTCCAACTGCACCTCTGAGCTCGCTACTGGGCCCCGGGCTGGTCCCCTCCTCCCCTGACGTGCAAACAGGACACCCGGTCCCAGTTCAGAGAAAGCCCCGCAGTTAGAAATTAGTTCTTTCTCCATTTTTTTCCGTTCCTTTGTCCATGTTTTTTCTCTTGTCCAGATTCAATCCTACACTCCACAGCCTTTCTCTTCCTTTTGTCTCACCACAGAAGGGGATCCCTCCCCTCCATGCCTATGCTGCTCACTTTCTCTCTCCAATTCGCAATCACACACCTACGGCTAGACAAGTTGTCCCTGTGAACCTCTGGACATGCTTCTGTCTGGAGCCTGGATTCCTGGAATTCCAAGTCTTCTGGCCTCAATACTGCTGTATTTGAGGACGAGGGAACTTCAGGTCCTCTTACTTCTCAGCCAGGTTGACCCCTTCCTCCTTGATAGGAAACTTTTTAAAAACCTATTCAATTTTATAATATTTAAGTCTAAACCATATGGACAGCCTTTGCTCTATACTTCCTCGACCTAATAACAGATAACTTTAGTAACTACTTAATACTTTCTCTTCTGGATATTACATTTCAAAACCCAAAATATGCTTTAGGCAATATTTTTATGTTTCTCTAATTTTTTATGTATTCTCCATTTTTATTCACTTTGCTCTTTTTTTTTACTCCTCGAAACTTATACAGGACAAAACAGATATAGGTACCTGATTGAAAATCTGAAGCCATAATTTTATTTTAAAATCTGTTAACAGTTTTATTGAGGTATAATTGACATACAAATAAATGCAATTATTTAATACATAGTTTGATGAGGATGGAGATATGCAAATACCTATGATAATGTCACCACAATCAAGGTAATAAACAAAGCCAACCCCTCTCAAAGCTTCTTTGTGCCTCTTTGGTTTTTAGTTGTTATTTTTTGTGGTAAGAACACACCATGAGATTCAGCCCCTTAACAAACTTTGAAGTACACCATGCTGTGTCGTTAACTGTGGACACTGTGTTGTGCAGCACATTTCTAGAACTAATCATCTTGCGTAACTGAAACTTTATACCAGTTGAACAACTCCCCATTTCCCCCTGCCCCCCGGCAACCACTATTGTGTTACCTGTGTCTACGAGTTTGACTATTTTAGATACCTCATATAAGTGGAATCAGGCAGTATTTGTCCTTCCATGACTGGCTTATTTCACTCAGCATAATGTCCTCCAGGTTCATCCATGTTGTTGAGAATGGCAGGATTGACTTCATTTTTTATTTTTAACTATAATGTTCCAGTGGTGCCTGGGTGGCTCAGTCAGTTAAGCATCCAACTCAGGTCACGATATCATGGTTAATGGGTTCAAGCTCTGGGTCAGACTCTGCTCTTTCAGTGCAGAGGCTGCTTGGGATTCTCTCTCTCCTTCTCGCTCTGCCCCTGCCCTGCTTGTTCTCTCTGTATCTCTGTCTCTAAATAAATAAATAAATAAATAAATAAATAAACTTTAAAAAACGAATAAATACAGGGGGGCCTGGGCGGCTCAGTTGGTTAAGTGTCTGACTTCAGCTCAGGTCATGATCTCATGGTTCGTGAGTTCGAGCCCCACATCGGGCTCTGTGCTGACAGCTCAGAGCCTGGAGCCTGCTTCAGACCTTGTGTCTCCCTCTCTCTCTGTCCCTTCCCACTCTCACTATCTCTCTCTCTCTCAAAAATAAACACTAAAAAGATTTTTTTAATAAATATAATGTTTCATTTTATTTAGTTTTTGTTAACTCTAGCCTATATATGACACCTGGGGAAACAGAATGTAATGTTAATATGCAAATGACTATAACCAGCACATCTGTCTTTCCTTTAAAATATATGCTTTCTATCATGCACTTTTATTTTCTCTAAACAAATCAGGGATTTATCCTTCATGCCCCATCCCCCAGGTGATGGTATCCTTCTCGACAGTGTCTCACCTTCCAGAAAATTCTGTTCTCCCTCCAGGCCTGCTTCTCTGTAAAGAGCCTCATGCTCTAGACCAGGAGTCACAAACTATAGCCAAGGGGCCAAATCTAACCCACCATCTGTTTTTGTAAATAAAACTTTTTTGGAGTATGGCGATATATCCCTTTGTATATGAATTGTCTATGGCGGTTTTCCCTCTTTAATGGCAGACATGAGTGCTTGCTACAGAGACCACGTGGCCCGCAAAGCTGAAACGATTTACTATTCAGCCTATCACGGAAACAGTTTGCTGGCCAACCCCTGCTCTCGGCCAACACCTGCACCAGAGTCACCTGTGGAAAGATTTTAACATATAGGTGCTCAGGCCTCACACCCCAACATTCTACTTTATTAGGCCTGGAGCAGACTCTAGATATACTGACTATTAACTAGTCTGAATGTTGACCAAGTCTCTGAGGTGATTGTGATGCACACCCCTAAGTGAGGCGGTCCGTCGTAAGAACTCTGCCTCCGCTTCCCTCATCCACAGGAGGCTCTTCTCTACAAGTCATACATGGTGCCTCCTGAGTTGTGGGCCCTGAGCACAGGACAGAGGGCGATTCGGACACACAGCATTCAAGAGGCACCCATCTGGGGTGCCGGGGTGGCTCAGTCGGTTGAGCGCCCAACTTCGGCTCAGGTCACAATCTCACAGTTCATGAGTTCGGGCCCCACGTCAGGCTCTGTGCTGACAGCTTGCAGCCTGGAGGCTGCTTCAGATTCTGTGTCTCCGTCTCTGCCCCTCCCCTGCTCACGCTCTGTCTCTCTCTCTCAAAAATGATAAACATTAAAAAAAAAAAAAAAAAAGAGGCATCCTTCTGCCATCAGGATGAGATCTCATGCTCCTGTGGAAACCATGCATTATTTTTCTGCCTAACACTCACCCTCCTCTCCCTAGTAAAGGTGCACTGAGCATGCTTTAAAAAATCATTCCTCCCAACCTTCCAACTGGGTGGTTCCAGGAAGAGACATCTGAGTGAGGCCTGGCCCATTAGACCATCCTGTTCCCTACAACTGAGTCATGGACTCATGTGTCACCCGGCCATGCCAGCCCATTTCAGGTCACCAACTCAGCCACTAAATATGTACTGACTGCCTATTGTATCGGTTCCCTATAGCTGCTCTAACAAATGCTCATAAACTTAGCGGCTTAAAACAGCACAGATGTATTGCTTCATTGTTTTTATAGGTCAGGAGTCTGGCGAGCTCAACTGTGTCTCTGCACAGGGATTCATGGGCCAAATTCAAGGTGTTCACAGGGCTGTACTCCTTCCGAGAGACTCCAGGGGAGGATCTGTTTCCTTGTTAGTGTAGGCTGTTGGCAGAATTCAGGTCTTTGTGCCTCTAAGCCTGAGATCCAATTTCCTTGTTGGCTGTCAGCTGAAGGCGGTTCTCAGCTTCCAGAAGCCATCCATCCTCCAGACCAGGAACTGCTTGTGGCCATTCTGCACTTACCCCATAACAAGGGGGCCTTTTACAGATGGCAGACCTACTTTATGACTGTGCCTCACCTATTGCTTGCTTCGTTTATTTTTTTTATCTTTTTCTGTCTTCATTTATTTTTGTGTAACTATACCATTTATTATTTATTTGATATTGAGTTTAACTTTATTCACACAATTATTTAAATCTTCCAAGATTAAGCACACACACACACACACACACACACACATGCATATAACTTTTTTTACTGTTGGACGGAGATTCTTGAACTTGTTCAACCCAAAGGCATCATGCATGCTCAGAAAATGCTGGACTCCTTTGGAAAAGTAAGCAAATGTATCACTCAGACCCTGCAACTAAAAGCAACAGACTCTTAAGGGCGCCCGGGGGCTCAATCACTTGAGCGTCTGACTTCGTTTGGGTCATGATCTCATAGTCCTTGGGTTCGAGCCCCGCGTCGGGCTCTGTGCTGACAGCTCAGAGCCTGGAGCCTGCTTCAGATTCTGTGTCTCCCTCTCTCTGCCCCTTCCCTGCTCACAGTCTCTCTCTCAAAAAAGAAAGAAAGAAATAAAGATTAATTTTTTTTTTCAAAGCAACAGACTCCTAGAATTACTCTGCATATCCAGCGGTAAACCAGCAGCACCAAAGTTGCCGTCCTGGGAGTTTGATCAGGCTTCCCCTGGGATCCTATCCACACAATGAGATCACACACATGACTTCCTCTCCATGTACTCCTCCCCTAGCATCATTTTGTTCTTAATGACACGAGCAGGCACAGTGCGCGGCTCTGAGGAAGCAAACACAAAGACGACCTTGATTAGAGGCTGCTGCTATGAATCTCTCCTAGCTGGAGATTCGGTTCCTTAATTTTCAGGAGATTAAGACTTGAGTGGTTTTGCTGACAAGGATTTCAGTCGGCTGATTGGAATTTCAGTGTTTGATTGGAGGGGAGCACCCACAGAGGGAGAATGTTTGGAGGCTGGTAAGGACAATGTCACCGAAAGAAACTGTTTCCTGCAGAAGTTCTATTATGAGGAGTTGCCTGTGGCAGTTCTCGGTGTTTTTGCTGAGGAGCTGACAGCTTTTACTGATACTGTCTCCATGCACTGGTTATCGCCTGTGCCCTGTGCACACTGTTCTCTGCATTCGGATAGGGTCATTTATTGCAAGTTTATTCAAGTCGTTCCAGGCTCACAACCAACATTATCTTCAAAAACCAATGAGTGATGGTTGAGCTTTATATACTAAGAAAACCCAGAGAGAGAAATGGAACTTGACAAGCATTAGGAAAGAGTCTGCCAGAAATTCAGCACTAAGTATGCCACGGCCAAGGGTGAGCAAATAACCACAGAAGCACCCAACTGGCTGCTGAATAAAAAATAGGCAAATGAAAATGAAGAAAACGGTGCAAGAAGAAAACAAACTAACTCTGCTCTAGAAGGAAAGCAGCGTTGCGTTTTCACATGCCAAAGACTCTAATTAGAAAAGAAATTGCAGGGGTGCCTGGGTGGCGCAGTCGGTTAAGCGTCCGACTTCAGCCAGGTCACGATCTCGCGGTCCGTGAGTTCGAGCCCCGCGTCGGGCTCTGGGCTGATGGCTCAGAGCCTGGAGCCTGTTTCCGATTCTGTGTCTCCCTCTCTCTCTGCCCCTCCCCCGTTCATGCTCTGTCTCTCTCTGTCCCAAAAAAAATAAATAAACGTTAAAAAAAAATTGAAAAAAAAAAAAAAGAAAAGAAATTGCAAACCAACAGTCAGATTGTTACGCACCGTGAAGAAATACACAGCAAGTGAGAAAGGGCCGTCCCCAATTTTATACACTGTAACACAGCACAAGCCAGGTGTGATGCAAATAACATTCCCATTGGAAGGTGCTTGAGGTTTCACTTCTCACTTGTGTCCAGGGACTTGACTAGGGATTTGATCATCAACCTTGAAACACTTTAAATAAAGACAACATTATTCTTTGGTGGATCGGATTCAAATGACAGGAGGCAGATGGGAAAACGAGAGCACAGTTCTGGGCTGGTTTTTGTTTTGTTTTGTTTTTTGTTGTTTTTTTGTTGTTGTTGTTGTTGTTGTTTGTTTTTTTCCATTTTTGGTGGAAAGCAAGAGAAAAGAGCTCAACTCTCCCATTGTCCGTTTGCCCCCTCATTCCCGGAATGCTGCCATTTCCCTCACTTATGTAACCAGCAAACTCACTGCCTCCTCCAGGGCTAATAATAGCATCCTGATTTCTGTTCTCTACTTGATCTGCAAACTGCTTCCCTGACAGCATTTTTTTTTTTTTCAGGGAAAGCCCAATACCACTGGCGTTTAGAGAAACACGCTGAAGAATTTCAGTAAAGGAAATTAATATTTCCCATCCAAGTCAGACAATACACTGCAATTAAGAAAACACCAAGGGCTATAGAAAAGAAATGAGAGGGTGAAAATAGAAGAAAAATTGGTGTTTTTGAAATTATTTGTGTTTGTCCTTTTTACTGTGAGTTTTAATGACTTATGTTGAACTCTCGGAGAAATTTTTCTTTCCTTTTTTTCTTTCTTCTTTCCTTTTCTTTCTTTCTTTTTTTTTCTTTTTGGCATGCGTGTGTGTGTGAGAGAGAGAGAGAGAGAGAGAGAGAGAGTGTGACAGTGTGTGCCTGAGAGGAGGAGACGGGAAGAGAGAGAATCCCAAGCAAGCTCCAAGCCCAGAACAGAGCCCGACCCAGGGCTCTCCATCTGATGACTGTGAGATCATGACCTGAGCTGAAATCAAGAGTCGGCTGCTTAACTGACTGAGCTACCCTGGGCGCCCCAAGAAATTTTTCTTAATCAATGCAAACTTTAATACAGGTTTTCCTCTTGAAACAAAGTACAGCAAAACTTGGATTGTGAGTAACTTGCTCTGCAAATGTTCCACAAGATAAGCAAACATATCTAGAAAATCTTAACTTGATGAACGAGGAATGTCTTGCAATGTAAGAAGTGAAAGAGCAGACCTAGGCCGGCCGACTAGTGACTGTGTCCCCAACGTGGCCGCAGAAAGAGGTTCCCGCTCAAACCTCAGACCACGCCTCCTCCCCTTGAGTAACTTAGGTTTTCTAAGAAAGCAGGCTACTGATTGATGCATTCTTCCGAAGTCTGAGGTGGGAGGAAGGGTGTGTGAGAGGCGTGGAAAGTGTGAGTAGAAGAGGGAGGGCTTCTCTCAGGTAGGGGCCAGAGGCAGGAGCCCTCAACCCTGTCCAGGCTTAGAATGACCTGGGAGCATTTTACCCCTCCCCAAACCAATTAATCAGAGTCTCTGGGGATGGTGTTTGGTGCTAGATATTTATACATCACAGCAAGGCTGACAGCCAATGGTTAATAGGTGAGCAGTGAGAAATGTTCTGTATACACTGAGGCCAAACATGTTAGAGATCCTCAGACACAGTGGTTCTTAAACTTCAGGTGCATCAGAATCTCCTGGAAGACTTGTTCAAACACAGATTGCTGAGCCCCATCCCCAGAGTTTCTGATTCAGTGGGTCTGTGACCACCAGGCCCAACATTTGCATCTTTAACAAGTTCCAGGTGACGCTGATAATTGCTGATCTGGGACCACACCTTGGCAGCCATTGTTCTATCCTTCCCCAGCCAATCGGCTGAGGCCATGACCCTTCCCCAGCCAATCGGCTAAGGCCATGATCCCTATAAAACCTTTGTGCTCTTGAAACCTGCTCTCTCTCTCCGGTATCTCACCGCTGCGTCGGTGCAGGTAGGGGATTGAGCTCGAGTTAGCTCGAATAAAGGCTCTTTGCTTTTGCATCGGACTCGGCTCCCTGGTGGTCTTTGGGGATCACAAATTCTGGGCATAACAGTAACACCAGACATCACATGATCACGAATGAGCCAATGGTTCTTCTCTCTCTCACTGTGGGACTGTGGGTGATCGCCAATGCAATTGGCATCACATTTCTGCAAAATCCTCAAAAGGAGACAAAAGCAAGTGTCATTGGATGGGTTCCTTGTTAAAATTGTAGGTAATGAAAAAGATTCCATTGAGCCAATAGACAGCAGTGATTCCTTAGTGACAGTGAAAATCGTCCTACACAGTAACCCTCCCGTCTCCTGTCTCCCTCACACCAGCCATGAGGGTTTTCAAAGGGAAGTGCAGGTTGATTTGTTTATTTTTCTGTATATGTTGTATTTTCTTTATGACTTTGTATTATAGTGTAGTATCGTAATCATTTTTATATGAATATTTTGGGGTTGTGGAACTAATCATCTGAGCTCCCATGATTTCTTATGGGGAAATTCGCTTTGATTTACAAGTGCTTTGGATGATAAGCATGTTTCCGGGATGAATTATGCTCGCAAACCAAGGTTTTACCGTATATTGGATTTCAAACTTGAAAGCTTAGGCTCTCTGGCAACACACAGGTATAAATTAGGAACCCCTGAGTCTGATTGGCAGGCCCCAAAGAGAGCTTCATACGGAGCAGCATTCCTCACAAAACTCCGCTTTGGAATTTTAATTCTGGATTTGAATTAGTGGTTTAACTCCACTTCTGAAGCCAGTTGTAAACCTCTGCGGAGTTATATCTGTGTCCAAAATTGCTCAACATTGAAGTGTAATGTCGGTGGTGGTTTCTGAGGGCTGTCCTAACAAATTACCAGAGTATCACTATAGTAAATTCTTTTTTTTCCTTTAAAAAATTTTTAAAGTGTATTTATTTATTTTGAGAGAGAGGGAGGGAGAGAGAATCCCACGTAGTCTCCACACCGTCAGCACAGAGCTAGGACTCAAACTCACAGACCATTAAGACCATGACTTGAGCAGAAGTCACTGAGCCACTCCGGCACTCCCTGGAATAAATTCTGTGGAACCGCCTCCCTTGAAGCACCAGTCCTGGGAAATTTCTCACACCCAGCCAACCCTGTGGATGGAGCAGAGCTGCCCCCTTCTGGGGGCACAGACAAGAGTAAACGGCTGGGCCCTCAGGTGCCTGCCCTGTGATTGTTCAAACTCCAAGGAAGAGCATTGGGCACGCCTCTCCCTCCCCCGTCCCACCCTTGGGAGACTTGTCAGATACCAGCAGTAATGTGAGAAGTTAATCTATAAAGAAAGAAAACAGAGCAGATGAAAGGCAGAGCTGAATGATGGAGAAAGAATCCTGACAACATTTTAAGGGCTGGGACTGCTATAGCATGTCACGCTCTCTGGATTCTGTGAACTAACCGATTCCTTTCATTGAGTCGAAACCAGGTGCATTTGGGTTTCTTTCACTAAAACAACAGAAGTACAGACCACCACATAGAGGGTCTTGACAAAATGTTAAAGCTGCAAATAAAAGGATTGGGGACATTTTTTTCTGGGTTAAATGTGTCCTTCCTTAGAGGTGGAGTTTTCAGAAAAGTAATTAAGTTAAAGTGAGGTCATTCGGGTGGACCCTAATCCAATGTGACTGGTGTCCTTCTAAAAAGGAGAAATTTTTGAGCACAGAGGCAGACAAATGGAGGGAAGATGGCATAAAGAGACACAGGAAGATGGGCATCTTCAAACCAGACAGGCCTGGAGCAGATCCTTCTGTCACAGACCACAGAAGGAACCAACCCTGTTGACATGCTGACTTCAGACTCCTAGCTTCCAGAACCACGAGGCAATGAATTTTGGTTGTTTCTGTCACACGGTTTGTGGTACTTAGCCCTAGAAAATGAACACTACAGACATTATCTATTAACTCTCCAATAACAAGTAAGGAAACAGGCCCAGAGAGGTAATAAGCCCGCCTACTGTTTCAATTAATGTTGAAAGAGCTATAGTTCCAGTCCAAGATGGCGATGGAGGAAAACCCTGAACTCACTTCCTCGGGGGACACACTGAACCACACCTGTTTATAGAGTAATTTCTCTTCAAGAAGAACCGAGGGCTGACTAAACAGCTTCTGCACAACAAAAGATAGAACAACAAAAGAGAAAGGCCAGAGAGAAAGAGACAGGGTAATGTTGAAAGAGCTAGAATCTGAATGCAACCTCATAATTCAGTGTTCATTTCCATCATTTTACCCGAATTTTTTAGCCCCAAGTTTTCATGAAAACTTCTAACACACACTTTCTTCTCAGGAAGGTATAGCAGATACAAGTAATAAAATCTGAAAAGTAAATAAATTACAAGAAAGAAGATGAAACCTGGCCACCCATATTTATAACAGCTGTCATGATATTAAGATGACATCTTCTAGTTAAGCATTCTCATTTAAAACCAATTTACATAAATAATGACGAGTCATTTCACAAAGAAACAGCCCAGTGAGAGAAATAAGATTGACTGAAGGGTATGCTGAACATGTCAGAGTCCAAGCTGGGCTGGTAGTTTTTATTATTACTCTAGGCAAAAAAAAAAAAAAAAAAAAAAAAATAGTCACTCAAACTAGGCACGCAGAGAAGTTACATGTTCTGAATAGAAAAAAAACATTTCTTGATCAGCTCAAGAAAATTTCTTTATATTATATAAAACGTGGATATAATTATGAAACTGTAACTCACCTGCTGCTTTGTTACCAATAAGGGCCTTTATTTTTTTCTTCTCCTACTAACACTCACCAGCTATAGAAAAGTTCCATGATCTCCCACTATTCCTGTTTGTCAGATTTTCCATATATGATTGCCCTCAAAATGTTAGCTTCACTTTGGTGTTTTAAGCGATATAATGTGTTTCTCTTCATTTTGTTTTACACAAGATGTCTGATATATTTACATTGAAATACTCTTCCGTATTCTTTAAGAATCTAATATAGTTCAAAATAAATAAAAACTTTTTTTATCTTAAAGCGCAACTTGTTTAATGCCCTAACCACTATATTTCAGAGCCTCTCTACTCAATTAAGCAAATATTTATTACACAAATATTAATTTTTAGGGGTGCCTGGGTGGCTCAGTTGGTTGAGCAACCGACGTCAGCTCCAGTCATGATATCGCAGTTTGTGGGTTCGAGCCCCACATTGGGCTCGCTGCTGTCACCTTGTCAGTGCAGAGCCTGATTCAAATCTTCTGTCCCCCTATCTCTCTCTCTCTCAAAAAATAAATAAAACATTTATAGAAACAAATATTAGTGTTTTAAAAATATTCCAATAAATGCAACATTATCTAAGTATTTACTATTTTGTGCGAGGTTGGTTTTCTTACAGGATGAAGCTCTGCTTTACATTCTAGGAAAAGGGGAACCAGTGAGTGTTTTAACACAGGAAAGAATAAGATTAGATTTGGATTTTGAAATATTATGTTAGAAACCATGAGAACAGCATGGTACATGTCCTTTTGTTTCTTGCGTAACATAAGAAGATTGGGCACAGCTTCTCAAAGGAGGTGTGAGTTAAGCTCCTACTGGAATTTAATTGTGGGATACAGGAAGAAAAGGTGCTTGCTGCTGGCTATAGGAGCCAGTTCAGGCAAGACATTGAAGCGAAAAACCAAAAGATGCCAAACCCATGGCCTGTGGTTGGAGATCAGGGTGGAAAGGTAGAAAGGAATTAGCACTTGAGAGCCTACCCACGATGTCCTGAACAACTTGGCTTTTATTCTGTAGATGACTTCAATCGGGAGTCGCCTGGGACTTACATTTCAGAAACATCATCTAGCCTCAGAATAGAAGGTGAATTCCAGAAGGGTGAGTCTGGAAGTTGAGTCCTGCCTATTTTTTTTCCTCTCGGCTCTAAAAACGCAACATTCATTTAGAACCTCACACAGCCCTCAAATCTGGCTGCTCTTCTCCACCCACCTCTGGTCTGGGTCCTTGTTGTAATACACATGAAGTTAAGTCAGCACAGTGGATTCTTCCCTTGCGTCCTCTCCAATCTGTCTCCTATGGTGGCCAGAGGAGTACAGAGCTAGAAATGTGAGCTGCTCACACTGCCGACGGCACCCATCTCCCATTGAAGCGATTCTGTTTCTTAGCCTGCCCTCCCAGACTTTCCAGGTGGTGAGCAAAGGGCATATAAATAACCCAAAGTGGCAACATCAGCAACAGTAGACTCCGGCCACGCCCTTACGATGTAGCGGCTGGAGTCCCAGCCATCCAATCTCCCCACATGCCCTGGGAGCATACTGAGAACTCACTAATTCTCTCCACTTAACTTGTCAGCACTGTTGGCCACACAGCCAGAGCCTTCACCCCCCTCCTGACTTTATCCTAGAAGTGGTATCTCGCTGGGTCAAAGCCATCCGCAGAAGAGCAAAGTGGACATCACCCAGAGAGCCCCTTAGTGCCTTCTGGGCATCATCCCTCAGCTACTCCCCCACCCCTCAGTGGTGCCCAGAGCAAACACCTCCCACTCTCTGGCAGGAATGTGAGACCTTCCTTTTTCTGCTTTTCCCAGCCCCAAAGAGGTTAGGCAGAACTCAGAAGAAGCTGGAGCTGTGGCCGAAATCACACCCTTCAGAACCAGGCTCTGCTGGATTCTAATCCTGAATCCAGGGCTACTCAGTGGGTATGTAGTGTCTATAGCTAACTTTCCTGAGCCCCATGGTTTGCGTGTTGTTTTGTTTTTCTTGTGTAAGAATGGGAACAATAATATCAATTGTAAAGAAAAGTTATCTGAGATTTACAAGAGATGATGCATATCAAGAATTCAGCACAGAGCCAGAAACAGATCATTACTGAATATGTGTAAATAATTGATATAATGAAGCACCCTTTTCTATCATCACACACATATAGATACAAGGAACCATGGAGAAGGAAAAAATTCTCAAGCTGTTGATGATTATCTGTTAATCTATTTAACAATAGATCTACTGCTAATTGCTTGCTTCGTGCAAATGCTGTAGAATAATTCTGCTTATTTTTCTTTTGGGGAGATCATTTAAAAAGATGCTTTTTATGTCTGAATGCCATGAAATTCCTACAGCATAGCAATTAAATCATAAGACACTCTCCCAATTTCCCAAATTTTCTTATTGAAATAAATATAGCACTATACTAATATTGAGCAAGTAAATTTGCATTTGATATAAAATTGGCATTGCCCCTTATTATAAAACAAAATAAAATATTTGTTATTGCAAATGCAAAAAATATCACAATGGGTAATACATAATACGATGGACCCCCACCGGACAAAGTGCTTGGCCAGGAAAATTCGTGATTTGTAATTTGGGATAAATAATTTACTTCTTATGCTTCTTCATTTCAAATAGGACAGGAATGCCGCCATTCTGACATTGTTGATCCCCATTTCTGGTGACACTTCTGGAACTGTCTTCACACAGCACATTGCCTTGTGCAACCCAACCACCCACTACAACCTTCCCCTCTAGTCTCATCTGCCTGTTGCACCAAATCGCTGACACGCTGATGCCACATAGTTTCCAGTACTTTTCTAGCAATCGCCTGATTTATAAATTACAACCACAGGTTATCTCTTATTCCACTGAAATATTGTGAGAAACCATTATGTAAATGCTGTTTAAGCCCTTCGTGGACAGATGCCATATGTAAAGAAAAATTACTAGCTTTGTATTTCAAACCTCAACCACATGACATCCCAACAATACAGAAGCAGGCACTTCCCTCTGACATAAATGCATGATTTATCATCCCTCCCCCAGAGCTGCCCAGTTCAATCCCTTTAGCTTTTTTCTATCTGAATTTCCCTTTTCTACATAGAGTTAGCCTTTCCTACCTGAATGATCTTTGTCAATGGGTAATTTAGATTTCTCAGCAGATGTCACATAAGCCTAACATGAATATTTTTTAGGTGCAAGTTAAATTTGTGGCATGGCATACAAAGGCCAACGTTTCCATTATAATCGAAAATGATAAAGAAATTACCATCACGTTTTGAGTGAATAGTAGCACATAGTTCCCAATGTTTAGAAATGAATATTATTATTTAGAGTTCTTGAAAGAGGAATCATACTATTAGTCAGACATACTATTTTTATTTTCTTTTTTTTTTTTTTTAATTTTTTTTTCAACGTTTATTTATTTTAGGGACAGAGAGAGACAGAGCATGAACGGGGGAGGGGCAGAGAGAGAGGGAGACACAGAATCGGAAACAGGCTCCAGGCTCTGAGCCATCAGCCCAGAGCCTGATGCGGGGCTCGAACTCACGGACCGCGAGATCGTGACCTGGCTGAAGTCGGACGCTTAACCGACTGCGCCACCCAGGCGCCCCTATTTTCTTAATAGTAAATTGCCATATTTTTGCAGCCTGCTTTCTCCATGATGTCACAGCACAGTAGGACTAAATGAGCTACAAACAAAAATCTAAGGGAGATGCCACCCGTTTTGTCCCTGGTCCATGCACATCAACAGTTGTGACTTAGTTGTGATTTGCCAACCACCTCTGTTAGCTGTCCTTTACCTACCAACTAAAACCCAAGTTTCTTAAGATATTTTATGGACTATAGTCTTCTGTCCTCCCCAAATTCATATGTTGAAACCCTAACCCACAATGGGATGGTATTTGGAGATGGGGGCAATGGGACAGGGAGGTAATTAGGTCATGAGGGTGGAACCTCATGATTGGAGAGCAGTATCTTGCTTGTTCTCTCTCTTTCTCTCTCCCTTCCTCTCTCTCTCCCCACCATATGAGGACACAGCAAGAAGATAACCATCTACGAGTCAGGAAAAGGGCGCTCACCAAGTACTGGACCATGCTGGCACCCTTGTCTCTGACTTTCAGCCTCCAGAACTGTGAGAAATACACTTCTGGTGTTTAAGGTACCCAGTCTGGTATTTTGTTATTGCAGCCCAAACTGACAGAGATGACATGGAAGGTCCTTCGTGATAGTCCTTCACTGCCTCACCAAGTTTACTCCCTATCTCTCCCCATCATGCCACTTGAACATTTCATTGCTTCCTAAATAAGCCAGATTATTGAACAAAGTGTGCATTCCATCTGGAATGCCACTGTTTGCTCTTTTTCCTTTTACCCAGGAAATTCATACTCATCTTTGGAATTATAACACAAATGTCAACAGCTCTATGAAGATTTTCCTAAATTTCTTTTTTTTAATTTTTTAATGTTTATATTTGAGAGAGAGAGAGCGAGGGGGGAGGGGCAGAGAGAGAGGGAGACACAGAATCCAAAACAGGCTCCAGGCTCTGAGCTGTCAGCACAGAGCCTGATGCAGGGCTCGAACTCACCAACCGTGAGATCATGACCTGTGCTGAAGTTGGATGCTTAACTGACTGAGCCACCCAGGTGCCCTAAATTTTCCTAACTTTCTGAAGACAGAGTGACTCCATCCTCTGTATTCCCATCGTACTTTTTTAAAATTCTATCTCAATTTACTACATTATGTAGAAATGTAGTACATAATGTAGTATACCTTTCTCACATGAAAGGTAAGCATACTCATTGAAAAAGTGTTCTATTTTTAGATTTATCCTTTTAGAAATGTATTTGGCACATAATATAAGTAATATATTATTGACTGGATAACTGGGAAGGTAGGACAGATGGATGATAATAATTATTCATTTTATTGGCAGAAGGGCAGAACTTTAAATAAGAGATTTAGTATGCACAGAAACTGTGATAAAAAGAAGAAGGACTTGTTCTTTATTGAGCTAAGCACACAATACATACTTCGTAATAAAATAAAATTGGATAAACATTCACTGAGCACATACCATGTTTAAAGTCTTGAACAAAGAACGGGAATCACAAAGGCTACAAGTGTGTTGTCTCTAAATTCATGAAACGCACAGACTACTGCAAATAAATAGGAAGTATTAAAATAGGGTGGGTTTTCATTTTGGCCCATCGTCTGTAGCATGTAGGATAAAAAAGAATCTTCTTGAGAAAATGGTGCACACGAACCATTTAAAACCCGTATTCAGTCTAATTGGTCTCCTCAACATGTAATATTTCACACCAGTCTTTCTTAGTCTAGCTACAACTCACCTTTAGCAAAAACGACTACTTGAGTTTAACTTCTTTCTGCCTTCGCTGATTCCACAGAATAGATGTGCTCATGTGAAACAGCTAGAAGGAAGGTAGGGAAAGGGAACAAGGGGAAAGATTATCATCGTTCAGGAACTAAGTGACTATCAAGAGCTGGATCCACATGGGTAGAGTCCTTCGATACATACGGCTAAATGTAAAATAATAATAACAATAGAGTAGATAATCTGAAGATTTCCCCTGCCATTTTTGGCCAAGTTGACTGCAGGGGAACACAAATCCCACAGGAGGACTCGAGTGGAGAACATGATCGATTACATGTGTTTTCAGTATTTCTTCCAACCTATTTCATGTTCAATAATAAAAGAGAGTTCAGTTCTGAGTTCAGATGGATAAGAGTGTAGGTGTAGATATTGTCTGGGAGAACACGGTAAATCATCCTGCAGCTCACGGTAGAGCACAAAGCACCCATTAGGGTTCTTTTTAAAAATATTTTTAATGTTTTTGTTTGTTTGTTTAATTTGAGAGAGAGGGAAAGAGACAGAGCATGAGCCGGGGAGGGGCAGAGAGAGGAGACATAGAATCCGAAGCATCTCTGAGCTGTCCGCACATAGCCAGAGGCGGGGCTCAAACTCACAAAGAGTGTGATCATAACCTCTACCGGAAAGACCATGACCTCAGCTGACGTCAGACCCTTAACTGACAGAGCCACCTGGGCATCCCTAGGGTTCTTTTTAAAAAACCACCTCTCACCCTCCCCCCAGATTTTTTGATGCAGATTCTAACATTAAATTACATTAACATAAATAAAATTTAAAATTAGTAAATTAATCTTTTAGGAGGAAAGAGAGACATACCGAGTACTGATATAATTTTATTGTTTAACTGAGTATTAATTTTAATGCTGGGGTTTCTAAAAGGCCAAGCAAAAAGAGAACTATATTGTAATGTATTCTTTCTGCCTGAGTAAAAGAAACAAGAGGTTTTCCAGAGAAGCACATTGTATTCCTAGAAAAAAAAAAAAAAAGCACCTCCAAAGAAATTAAGAAATTCATCACATGAATCCTGGAATGAGAGACAATAGACAACAAATACTATCTTCCACTGCAGTTTTGTAAAAGATCCAAATTATCCTATAAAAAGGCTATTTCTTAAATTGATGCTATGTAAAAGCCAGCCCACTTACGTTCTCCACTTCTCATTTTAGGGACAATATTTAAAATATTTCACAACAAAGTGGCACACGTCTTGGCATTGGTGCAGAGCCCAAGAGGAGCCCTGCCTGCAGTGTCATGGATATTTCCTTTATTTGCTGGCCTGGGGGGAAAGTCCAAGAGTCCTGAGGGAAGGGCTTTGATTGGAGAGAGTTCACTCAGGGGGCTCAGGACAGTGATTATTTATTGCCTGGTATAGAAGAATTTTAATGTATTAGCACCTGGTATGTCCATATCTGTACACACAGCTCTGTGGGTAATTCTAGAGTGAGATAAGATGCACGACCTATCACCAGAGAGACAATCAATTACAGATCAAAAGACACCCCTTAAGTCCTGCACCCGAATAGTTTTAAGGCGATAGCTGGCTATGATGTTCATCTCTGTCCTCCCAGGTGAATCATCAAGTGCCGCTGACAATCATGTCGAACCCCTCCATCCAAGCCTGTGGTTGTGCAGCTTTAAATAAAATAACATTTTCCAGTAGGTAAAGGTTCACTGACTTCTTCAGTTTATGTTAGACAGCAGTTGAAGATCCTGACCTGGAGGTGACAGGTGACAGGTGCTGGTGTCACAGTCTAAGAATATATGTCTTCTATTCTCCTCATTTGGGCCAAATGAGCCAAACTGATGAATAGCTAGGACTTTCTGCACAAGAAGCTCAGGAAACCTGAAAAGATCACTCTTTCAGAGAATTAACTTTTCTATTTAAATCTCTCTAAAGCCAAACTACATTGAATGTAAGTGATTTGGGTTGTTCATTTGCAAAACAATTAGACAGACACTATTATTTGATTTAATCTGACACTTCACATTAGTATCAGGCAGTGACATTGGCTGTCATTGATAGCAACTTTAAAACAGAACAATCCCAAAAGAAGACCTAAAGCATATTTCTTATTGGAGTAGCTTAGTTCTACCTTAGAAAGCTCAGTGTGTGAAGCTGAACTCAGCCTCCACTCTCCCCACATTCACTCACTTAGTAAAACCCCAAATTCCTCATTTTCAGAATGTTCTGGTCACTCTATACGAGAATCAAATTCAGAAAAGAGTAACACACAAGAAAGGTGCACCCGTTACTTAAGGAGGTTGAGGTTGCATGGAGAATAGAATGCAGAAACAAACATGCACAGATACGTGTTACTAATAAGAACCATCCCACACAACAGGTAGAAGTTTGCAAAAAGACTGGATCATGGCATTGGCTTCCAAGAGACTTTATAAAGTGTTGCTTCCTCGGTTAATTTAACATGAGCTGGAGGCTGATCCTTAGGCTGAAAACAGGTACAGTCTTGCTAACTTGTCTCTTAACACAACAGACATAAACCAGGCTGTCAAGGATGTTTAGAACCAGACTAGCAATCCCTTAAGCAACAGTGAAACCGCCATGTGAATGGGGACACTGGAACAGGAAGGGATTTGCCTGTCGGTCTCTCTGACTCCAGGGTCCAGTTTCACTACCAGCTGTGTGGCTTTGGCAAGGCACCTCATGACTCTGAGAGCCTCAGTTTCATCTGCAAGATTGGGATGATAAGAAGTAACTACTTGTAATTACTGTGAGAAATTAATGAGACAATAGAATGCAAAATGCCAACCACAGGGCTAGGCACACAACTTGTGTTCAATACCTGTGATAAAACAGGTATTATAGAAAGCAGAAATATAGAAATTATATTGCAATACCTGTAACACGACAGTGCAGTGAAGAGGGGCCCTAAATATTGAGGGAGTAAAAAGGGATAAATTATTGTTTTTTTATATATTATTTTGGACTCCCAGCATCTTACCTGCTTTCAAAGTGGTTGCCACTGCACTGATATATAACAGGGATATATGTAGCGTGATGTTAAGATAAAAATGCTTTTCCTTACGTTGAAAAATTTTTAAGTCTATGAAATTTGTCTCTTGCCTGACTAGAGGCACGGAGGTTTAAGTAATTCTATTATAATTTATTGACCATTTAATGCAATAGTTTGTTAAAAATCCTAAATCACAATTAGTTATTTGGAGAGATCTCTGGAGTGCCTATCCTGTGCTAGGGGCAGAGGGGATATAAAGCTGGAAAGTCTGTAATCAACTAGAAAGTAAACATGGATTTGCTGACCACCATTTGTTTACTCAGTCCAAGTCCTTGGTAGTTAAGATGCATCTAGTAAACATTCGTGGAATGGATGGTGTATTCTCAGAGTTCTTGGCAAAGGAAGGAAATATTAAGGGCAACCTCACTTCTCAGTGAACAGCTCTTCACTCACAGAGGTGGGGCCAGAGTCTGAGTCAGCGGCCATATGCAGATGAGCAGCTGAGACGGGGACATCTGAGACCTACTGGATTTAATAGGAAGAAAATAATCATTCTTTAGCATTTTTCTAAAATGGCTACTATTATGTTTTCTTGTGAAAAGTGTAATGACTGCAATTGTTTCGTGAAAGTATGCTCATTGCACAAAATTTGGAAAATACAGAAAAGGAAGGAATTGAAATCATCTCTAATGCGACCACTGAGATGACCCTTATTAAGATTTTGGTGTAATTACTTTGGAAAAAAAATATATATATATATACACAAATGATGATGGAACAGAGGAAGGGAGAGGCTGTATGGGAAACTGGCACCTTCCAATTGCAAGGTAATAAGGATCCAACTCAGAGTAAAAGAATTGAGGAAAAGCAGCACAAGAGGATGAATGTAAGAGATACAGATACAGATACAGGTACAGATATAGAAATAGGTACAGGTGAACGCGTGTAGAAGAAATATAGATGAAAGAGACACAGGTGTAGATGTAGATATAGATGAGAACTGGATGATACAGATTTAAGACAGATACACACACATATATACACACATACACACATGTATGTATTTTTTTTAAGTACAAAATAAATTATTATTGGGATATTTTTAAGATCTCTCCATTACAGAGGCTGAACAGTCATGGTACTAATTAAGGGATGAATATTTGAGAATGTGACTTAAGATGGGAGGGACGCTCTCTAGGTGCTTCCTTTTTTCTTAATGTTTATTTGTTTATCGTGTGTATGAGAGATAAAGAGAGAGAGTGTGAGCACAGGTGTGGGGAAGGAGCAGAGAAAGAGAGGGAAAGAGAGAATCTCAAGCAAGCTCTGCACTGTTAGTGCAGAGCCCAACGCAGGGCCAGATCTCAGGAACCGCGAGATCATGACCTGAGTCGATATCAAGAGTTGGATGCTTAATAGACTGAGTCGATATCAAGAGTTGGATGCTTGATAGACTGAGCCACTCAGGCGCCCCTAGGTGCTTCCTGCGTAATTGTGAAAGAAAAAGCCAACCTCTGTTTGGGAGACTTGAGACAGAAATGTGTGTAAGAAACTAGGACGAGAGGAAAAGATATTGGGGGTACTAGGGTAGCAGATACCTGGGGTATAAGACGGCCACTGAGAATCTGCGTGGCCAGGCAGGGTGAAGGAAGAGCGGACTTCTAGGAGTTATCCTCAGCTGGGAAACCACGAAGGAACAAACCCACAAATTGAGGCAGGAAAACATTATTTTAAGGAAGGTGGGGAAAAGATGCTCAAGTGTATAGGCAACAGTGGTGGGTCTTAGAGAGAGGATTCTCTTAAGACAGTTATTAACAAGCTTCTGATTGAACATGTTCTGCAGAGAAATGGGGGGCAGAGCTAGAGTATCCGTGGTCAGTGGACAGGAGGACGGTTAGAAAGAAAAACAACGTGTCCCTATCATAGGTTCATTAGGTCAAAATCTGCTTTCATCAAAAATGAATTCAGAGCAAGAGAGCATAGGATTTGGAGTCAGACTGCCCAGAATAGAAGCCTGGCCATGCCAGTGACCAGGTGCCTGAACTTCCAGTAAAAATAATAGAGCCACCTCAAAGCGTTGATGTATATTTAGTAAGTATATAAAGCTCTCAATACAGGGCCAGCACAGAGTAAATACTACATGATTGTTTGGTAGCATCATCATCATTGCGGTTGTCAATTGATTAATAGCAAGATTTCACTACAGACCAAGGGCTCCAGTTTAATTCAACAAATGTTTCTTGAGCACCTTACAGATGCGATGACTATAAACCATTATGGGAAGATGATTAAAACTGGCCTTTGGCCTCAATGCCTTTTTTAAAATTCACTCAGTTTGCCAATAGCTTTTACTGAATCTCTACATATGCCAGACACTCTACCTGGCAGAACATGGAAATTATAGCAGAGTGTGATTCGAGCATAGTGTAACTCATGCTGTGATAGAGACACACAGAGTAGGGGCATATTAGTCAGAAAGAGGTCTGTGGACTCTTCCTAAAGCACTTGAGGGAAACCAGCTGAGAGCTTCTCAACACTGCAGGCTGGGCATTCAACCAGAACATCCTGGATGTTTACAGCCAGTTAGGTTCTGATCAGTGGGTAGCCATGCTGTGAAGAGGGTAAATATTGTGAATGCCATTCCTGGAGAAGTACAACCTCAGGGATAATCTGGTGTGCACACAGGGGGAGGAGAGGAGCAAGGGGAATGTCTGAGGAGGTTTTTTTGGAACAGGTAGTATTTACATGGACATTGAATGTAAGACATTAACATACAGAAATGTGAAAGAAAAGAACATTCTAGAAAAAAGAACAGGATGAGCCAAAAAACAGAGTTGGGAGTGAGGGGAACATCTGGAATACATATTAAGGCATAGTTAGTGTGTGACTGTGTTAGCAGAGAATGGGGTACAGCGTGATAATAAGAAAAATGAGAATGGTCAGGGGGCCTGGCGGTAGGGACATCCGTGCAGGAGCTGAGCTCTGGGCTGACGGCTCAGAGCCTGGAGCCTGCTTCGGATTCTGTGTCTTCGTCTGTCTCTCTCCCTGCCCCTCACCCACTTACACTCTGTCTCTCTCTCTCTCTCTCTCAAAAATAAATACACATTAAAGAAATGAAAACATAAAATGATCACACAGCCATTCGGAGTTATCTTGTGTAAAACATGCATGTTACCTGTACCATATTTAAACTATAGGTGAATGTATGCATCACTGCCTTAGAGAACGTTACACTCGGTTTTATTTTATATTTTAGTAAACCTTATTTTTTAGAGCCGTTTTAGGTTCACAGCAAAACTGAGAGGAAAGTACAGAGATCTCCTGGATACCCTCTATCCCCACACATGCATAGCTCTCCCCTTTAACAACGTCCCCCGCCAGAGTGGTACAGTTCTTACAATTGATGGACCTACACTGACACATCATTATCGCCCAGAGTCTAGAGTTTATATGAGGGTTCCCTCTTAGTGTACATTGTCTGGGTTTTGACAAATGTACTCTAATGACATGTATCCACCAGTATAGTATCATACAGAGTAATTTCGATGCCCGAAGTATAATAGACTTTTAAAGTAAATTTTTTTTTAATTTACTGAAATTTTGAGCACACATCTACAAGTAATTTTAAAGTCGAACACACTCCTAGCAATTTACAAGAAAGTTTCTGTGGAAACACATTTTCCAGTAGTCTATAATCATCCACAGTCTGCTTTGTATAGTGCACAGAAATATTTAAGTGTGTTGATGATATTCATTTTCACTTGCAATCTGGTTTAACTGGCAACTGGCAAAACCAGTTAAAATTAAGAAGATAGATATTTTGAGCTAAACTACAAACAATTCTGCCGGAAATAGAACGTGGTAACTAAATTGCTATCATTCATGCCTTGGTCTCTAGAATCTGAAAAATGGAGGATTAAAGAGGCTACACTTCCCTACATGGAACAAAACAAAACAAACCAGTGCATCGGCTCTCCGTGAGCATCTGAAATGTCCCCCCAGACACCTCACAGATGCACAAAGGAAGTTAGTGCTAATACAAACATCATTCTCCATCATTTCGACCCCTAATATGTCGAGCAGGAATTTCTCTCCAAACCCTACAGAGCCTAAACGCATACCCTAGTTAAAGCGTCCATTTAATTCATCACTGTGTGCACTTTACACAGGGGTTCTAGATCATTAATCTGAACCAGCTTTAGCAGTTAATAGAAAGATCTGGTGTGTCAGTCAAGCAGACTGTTTCTCTAAATTTAACTATCATTCAGACTTTAGAATCTCTTTAACAACAACAAAAAAATCAAAGCCATCTTAGAGAGAGATTGGAAGAGGAGCATCTATTCTGTGAACATCCATCATGATTGGCTTGGTTTCTTTGCTAATTGTGCTCCACATCATGTTGGGACCTTTGACAGCCAAGCTCTTATTACTCACGCCCCTGTTCTCTTTATGGGGAAGTGCCCCCCACAGTGCCCATAAATCTTTTTTGTAAAGAAGAATAATTAGGTATAACTGCTTCTCAAAAACGAAGGGGAAGCACACACACACACACACACACACACACACACACACACACAAAATACTGATGATCCAAAGCTTATTGTTCATGCAGTTTTTTTTGTTGTTGTCGTTGTTGTTGTTGTTGTTTTGTCATGGTGGGGGTTCTTTCTATACTTGTAGTTATTTTCATGAGCATGGAAAAGGAGCACCGCTGTCCATTTTTGTATCTATCTGACAGACTGCATAAGCGTACCCAAAAGCAAAAGCAAAATTGTGTCCCCAAACCGTAATAAGATAGTAAAAAAAAAAAAAAAAAAGCAATGGAGAAAGAAAATTTTAGTAGTAGATCAGTCTTTGAGGTAGAACAACCCAGAAGGTTTTCAATTTCTTGCCTACTGTCAAAGAAGTTCAAGAAAACCCATTTCACCCCTGCAAGACGGGACGCAGAGGGAGTGCCTTGGGAAGAGCTCCCGGAAGAGGTGCCTTTTCCATTCATTCACTTTGAGGAGCCATGTTAGGGTGAATTTCCATCAAACTAAATGTAAAAAAGTATCATAAATTTTGTATCAGTAAGGCAGAAAGTCTATAACAACCGAATTCCTAGAAGTTCTAGCCGTATCTTGTTCAGTAAAAGTACACATACCCATTTCATCTCACCTTTTTAATCCCTATAAGGCTTGGCCCAGGAAAATTCACTATGTAATTAATTGTATATAATTGTTACTAATTGCAATGAATCGATACATTGGTTAACAAGTATGCTAAGTGGAAAATCAAGCCCTTTTCCAATCTGAGCTTCATGAAATTCTCAGAATTTCAATTTAATCATTTTCTGAACGATTTCCCACTGACCAGGCCAGCTCTAGCTGTATTCCTCCTGTTTGGTCTGTCTCTGATTCCTTCTGTTCTCGTTTTTGGTTTCACTCAGGCTTACTGAAAATCCCTTCTCTCCTAGGAGTTTTTTACCCATAGTTATTATATTATACAGGTGTTTTGTTTTGTTTTGTTTTTTGTCACTTAACTAACTGTTAATTGCCTGACAAAGATTCTTAAGCTCCTCAGCTACACCACACATTCTTAAAGATCAGAACCTATGGTTCCTTTTTTCTACACTTGCACAAAAGAGGTATTCATTAAACATGTGCTTCACATATCACTTAATAAATTAATTATATAAATAAAAACATAGAAACTAATTGTCTAACAACACACAGTCACTGAGCCCCTATCTTGTACGAAGTGTGGTCCTGTGTATGAAGGAAGATATTAATATATATACATAAGGCAGGGTCAACTAGTTTTATTTCGTGTTTAGGGAGAGGAGACCTAGGTTGATGACAGACAGGCAACAACACATAGATAGTAAGTGTAAACTTAGCAGTGCAAAATTATGGGTTAACAGAGTCTAGACTACAGTAGACAAGAAGTGTTAAATGGAAATGTCAAATGAAAACAAATCTGGACTTAGGTAAAGAGAGACTTTATTTGAAAGGATGATTACAATAGGGGAGGGAGGCCATTGCAACAGGGGAGGAGGGTGTCATCTTAATAAGGTAAAGGGACCGGTTCATGTAGGGGACAATGACCATTGTAATAGGAAGAACGTTCTTATTGAAAGGAATGTGTCTGAAGGTCAGGCAGGAGTGCACTGGTCTTATATGGGGACAAGTCAATAAGCTAGAAAGAACTGAGTGGGGTGGGAGCTGAGTTGGTACTGAGACCTGATCAGAGACCGTTCCTCCTTGAAGTCTCCTGACTGTCCCAAGGGGCTGTTCTGTGTTCCAGGGCTCAAGGATGGGCAAAGTTTCAGGGTTTGTGGAAGGAGAGACGCTGGATGAGACGAAGTGTGGGAATTTGGACAGGGAGCCTAACTGCAGTTTCTTAACATCACAGAATTGTGCGTTTTCTTCATCTGTAAAATAAAAGCATTAAAGGAGGTGATGGTTGAGGTTCCTTTAAGCTCTTTTTATGGACTTAAATACCAGAGGCACGCCCCCTCCCCCCCCCCCCCCCCCCCCCCGCTGGACCCGATCAGAATAAAATGCCTCTGTTCACACTCAGGAATTACTTTTCTATAATACATTCAGGCTGGAGAATCCAAGACTCTCTGAGTTTTTCCTCTACTTAATTGTTAGAAAATCTCCATAAGATGGATATTATTCTCACCATTCTTTAAGAAGCAAAACAAAGTCTTAGAGAGATGACGTTCCTTATTTATCGAAGGGCAAAGAAAAGAGAAGTAGGCAAAGCCAGGAATAAACATGACACCCGTGGACAGTTTCATTTGCTACACCCTATAAGCCTCTCAAGAAGGCTTTAACTATAAATATCACTTTTCTGAGTTTAGAGGGGAAAAAATGCATGGAAACATGGGTCTGTATCTGCTCACTGGAGAAACCCAGGGCTGCCCTCTAGCTAAACCTGTGGAGATTCATACCACTTAGAAGCCCCTTTAAAAGCTATCCGAAATGGTAACCCAGTGGGGGTAAAATTTGCTAAATCTGGGAGAGAGAACTCTTTTGACTGCCCTCCTTGAAAGGCCTGAATTGTACATACTTCTCTGGGCCCAAGACACTCACCAAAAGCAGTACACTCTGAAGTCAAGGTCACAGAATTCCAAGCTTGGAATGTAAACTTCTCCATTGGTTATAAATGTCCCCATTTTACAGGTGAGGAAGTGGCATAAGGCATAGGAAATTCATTGATTTTGATGCCAACCAGAATGAATTTCGAAATACAGTTCTGACACCTTTGTTGTGAAATCTGGAGTATCATGGGTAACTTCTCCGCCTTTTCTTAACTGCAGAACAGAGCTACCGATGTGTTACTCCTCTGACTATTATAAGCATTAGATAAGATTATTATATATTATATACAGGATCTATTATAGGGGCACCTGGGTGGCTCAGTTGGTTAAGCATCCAACTCTTGGTTTCGGCTCAGGTCATGATCTTGAGGTTCATGGGACCAAGCCCCATGTCAGGCTCTGTTTTGTCAGTGCAGAGCCTGCTGGGGATTCTCTCTCTCTTTCTCTCTCTCTCTGCCCCTCCCCCACTCACATTTTTGTCCTCTCTCTCTTTCTCTCAAAATAAATAAGTAAATAAACTTAAAAAAAAAGAAAGGATTTCTTTCATAATAAATAAATAAATAAATAAATAAATAATAAGTAAATACAGGGTCTATCATAGTAGGAATGCTTAGTAGGCATCTAAGTATCACTGACCTAGAGGGCATTGGGGACACGGAGGGTATTCTACCTAAGTCACATGGATTCTTGGGAGCAGTGTTCAAGATTTTGAGTCTAGTTACGTCATTTCCCCATAAAATGGAGCTCTATAGAAGGACCACAGTTAGCATTTTGTTAGTAATCCCAGGAGAGTTCTAAGGTTTGTCTATAAATACTCAATTTGTTGAGGTGAGCAAGGCCTGAGAGCCTGAGAAAATTACTACAGGGAATAAAAGAGAAGAATAAAACTATCATGCAAACATAGATTAAAAACACAGTCATGTGAACTTTTTGTTTTGCTTTGTTTCAATAAAGGAATCAGGTGTGTGGGTCTTCGTGTGCCATCACTGCAGAGGCCCTTTCCCCACCTCTGGACTCAACCCTGTCAAAGGCCTGTGGCAGCTGTGAGTTTAGCACTTTTTGTTGTGTAAAAAAGTGTGTAAGAAAGAAGGGCAAGCGATTTCATGCAACTATCAAAGCAAAAATTGCATCGGACCCATTTAACCAGGCAGGGAACACTTTATTCAAGGCTATTGCAATACGGGAGAGAAAACCAAACTCACTCCTCAACCTCCCTGAAACTAAGGGCTGAAGGTTTCTGAACTGAGGTGGGGGATCTCAGAGCATCTCTGTTGGTGAGTTGGCCTTCCTCAAGGGAAAAGTTGAGCTTTTCTCCTCTTTACATGACAAGAGGTAATTTTAGAACTTGGAACAAGTTAGGTTCCTACCCTCCCACTGAAACTCGTAAGTAGGGGTGCCATCTTCCTTGACAACAGCATTTCAGAGGGATGACTCCAGGTCCTTGAGAATGACAGATAGTCCTGAGTGGTGAGAAGGACAAGAGGCCTTTAACAAGTTTTACATCTCAAAAGGGTGGAGAAAGAACTTATACTTGCAAGTTTTCAAAAGCAAATGCTCTGAGGAAGATTAGGAGCCTGAAGCAGGAAAAGCCTGTCTAGACGTTTAGTCCAACTGAGGAGAATGTTGGGGCTTTCCTGGTCGGACTCATGAGAGGATCTAAAAAACAAAAAAACAAAAAACCTGGAATCTCCTGCATTTCACAATGTCCTACAATATTTCAGCACATAGAATGGGTCTTGGGCCTTCCTTCCACCATCCCATCTGACACTTCCCCTTTTCCTCACTTATCCCCACAGACAGCACCCCACACACATTTGTGCGAGACACTCCTACCTGTACTTCCTTCCTTGCAAAGTCCCCGAGCTGGAAAACCTTCTAATTTGTTCCTCAGTGAGGCCATGTTGCCTCAGGCAGCTGTCTGCTTTCTCAGTAGGATGTCCCACAGTGTAACCTCTATCCATCCCCTAAGCGATGGTTCATGGTAGATTAATGCATCAGCCCTCTAAAGATGCCTGCATACATAAAGTGGACATCTGGGAACACAATATCCTCTCACTAGACAGATGCTCTAGAAATGATCAAACTTGGTACTTGGAAAATGTGGGTAAAACAGATGATTTGGGTTGGAGGTAAGGTGGGGGTGAATGTAGTTTTCACAGCCTCTCCTACATTATAGCACACTGCTTTCCTGGAGGCTTTCCTGGTTTCCTTTAAAACCACCTAAAGTGACTGACTGCAAACTGGCACATCACCCCAGCTCTACATGGGGGCAGTGGGGGTAGGGAAGGGCATTTTGAAATACTTGGAAGGTTTTCAGACTTTTTTCCTTACGCGTATTTTCTTACTATCATCACCCAGTAGCGTCTCACACTCAGTGGGTTAAGTGTCCGACTTCAGTTTGTGAGTTCGAGCCCCACATTGGGCTTGCTTCTGTGAGCACAGAGCCCGCCTCAGATTCTCTGTCCCCACCCCTCTGCCCCTCCACCACCTGCCTTCTCTCTCTCTCTCTCTCTCTCTCTCTCTCTCAAAAATAAAAAAAAACATTAAAAAAAATACTCAAGACAAATAGACATTCTTAGAATAAGCACCAAAGGAGATATCAGAAATTTCCAGTATAGACTTAGGGTATAAAATGTGAGGAATCAAATCAGAATCACCCCTGTTCATAACATACAGTGAACTTGCATTTTGTTCCATTTGGCTCCTGAAGCGATTGAAGTAACAAAATTAGCCACCTCCTTCCTCTCCCAAAGCGGATTTATAAGACATCACTCAAGAGAATGGCAGGGAGGATCCCTTTGGAAGTTTTCACTTTCAGACTCTGAAATTTATACTTTGTCCCATTTTTATGTGCTTCTTATCAATATCGCAAATCTTTACTTCAGATTTGATAGCTATTTGTGAATATATCGATGGAAAAGTCACATCGGTGAGAGTTAGAAATGTCAGTATGTTCGAATATGCCTAAGGAATCTCCAAAGAGATATCATGGAAATCTGTAGCTTTTTACCATGACTGGGTGGTTCTCCAGCAACAAAGGGCAAGGTCAAGATCATCTGTCTCTTTCCCACACATCTGCTCTATACATATTGGGTCCACACACACTCCACGCACGGCTGAAGCCGAGTGTCACTGCCATCCTGTCCCTGAGGGCAGAACAGGGGCTTCAGAAGCATGTGGTCCAAATGCTGCTGGCACTCCCACTGCTCCCTGGGCCTGGGGAGGAAGCAGGTGTGCATCTCACACAACAGGGCCAGTCTAGAGGTCCAACACTCCTCTAAGTAACCTGTGTTTTGCTTTCCATGGGGCAGTGACAGGGGAGGGTAGAAATTTTGAACATTAAATAGTCAAATGAAGGAAAATAGCTATGGCTTTTTTCCAGGATTTTCCAGGATATGCACACTGTGTTTGGGGTAATGATTACAACAATCTTGTTTTTTGGCTCTTACTCACAGTTGGGCTTTGTGCTACATTATCTCCTTGATCTTTATTTTAAATTGGAAAGCTGACTCTCATTATAAGTGGAAACTAAGTCAACTGCCAAGGCAGTACCTGGCACAGACAGGTGTGGTTCCGGGTCCATCTGGCCACACAACCCACGCTCACGCTGCCCCTCGCTCTGCTGTGTCAGGATCTGCAGGAGTGGACATCGGGAGCTTGAGTGTTGGAATGAATGGTTTCCGAACGCCGAATCTGCAGGGTGCTCGGTGTATAAACTTTAGACAAAGTTTTTAATACCTCCTAGTGTCAGTTTTCCATTCTATAAATTATAGGAAATTGTCATGAGAGCTCTCAGCACAGGGCTGAGTATGTATTAATAGGCTCACAGTAACTACTGTGTATCAGATGCCTTCTTTTCCTTCCTGGAGTATGAAACAACGAAAACCAAGCCAAAACAAACAAACAGAAAACTACTGTTGTTTTCTTAACCAGAAGTTGGGAAAAAGAAGTAAAATTTTTGGCGTCTCAGGAGAGAACAGTATATTCAAATATGAAGCTAACACCATTGACTGGGAAAAAAAATATAGAAGGATCTTTCTGGAAAGAGAGATCAATGGTCTGAGAAAGACACCTATGATAGAAGAGGATGAAGAGAGGGAAGATTTGTGAATAAATATTTATTCAACAATGGAGAAAGGGAAAAAATGAAATAATTAATAGCCAGTGTGATGAATGCTGGCCAACCCTTAAGTACTGCATTTTGCTCATCAAAGATAAATGACATTATACCATTAAATTCTACTTACATTACCATCCCCTCAATAAAATTATTCTCAATAAAAATAATACCAGAAATACTTTTCCTCTCTGAGAAAAATACACAGGCTAACTTTAAGTCAAGCCACATAATTTATTCCAGGGCAAATGTTAGTCTTTGCAGGGTGAATCTGACTGAACATTCCAGGATAAATGTTCCCATTGTTCTTCGGGAACAAACAAGCTTGGGTTTTTTAAAAGTAACATGTGCAGGGGGCGCCTGGGTGGCTCAGTCGGTTAAGAGTCTGGCTTCGACTCAGGTCATGATCTCACGGTTTGTGAGTTGGAGCCCTGCGTCAGGCTCTGTGCTGATGGCTCAGAGCTTGGGGCCCGCTTTGGTTTCTGTGTCACCCTCTGTCTCTCTCTGCCCCTTCCCTGCTCGCACTCTGTCTCTCTCTCTCTCTATCTCTCAAAAATAAACATTAAAAAAAATTTATAAAAGTAATGTGTGCAAAGGGAAACGTTTGAAAAATAATTTCTTAAAGAGCAGTGTGTAGTTGCTAATGGGCTATGACACGCTATTTTTCCAGTCTTCCATTTTCAATCCATATTTCTGAATAGCTTTGTGAGATTTTGCATTAGCTTCACAGATTCCCCCAAATGATTATGCCGCAGTAATAGAAGAAGGAGCATCTGTGGCAGACTGATCGTATCGCAGTGTTTACTGGGAATGAAGAACTGTCACGGGCAGGCTGATCGGAGAAATAAGCTTGAAGATTACTATTATTAAACAACCAACTGTTAAAAGACCCACACAACATATTAAGGGGAAATACAGACTAAGCTGGTTTTGTCGCTGAAGCCAAATATTTTGGAATTCATCCACATTAAGCTCTCACTTTCTCTCACCATGGTGCTTGATTCTGCGATGTTTGCATACATTATTCTTCCCTGAGGTACATTTAGTTTAATTAAATTTTACTATTAAAAAGTATTAAAGCCTGCTTTTCATAATCCTTTGGAAGCCTGGCGTGGAAACACGTTCCATCCGCAACCCTTGCCTACAGGAGCTGCGACGACTTTCTGCGAGCAGGTTTGGCGACCGGACAGCCATCCGGGAGGAATCACATTGGGAAACTCGAAAGGGCAGGACACTTATCTTTTGCTTCTGAGTCTACCGGCTGACCTCAGTCTTTTCATAGTCCGTTTCATGATGCCACAGCTATTTCCTTTCCTTCCTCTTCTCTGGACAAGAATTCCCATTTCAAATGGCAGAAAGGAAGTGGTGTTGGGAGCTGAGTCTGCACGTGAGCCTGGCTGAGACAGGATGTTGCTGCTGTTTCTCTCACCCAGGGTTGACCTAGAACCTCCGGAGAGCCAGGTCCCAGGCTAGGGCCGAATCCTTTCAGCCAAGGCATTTGCAATCTTGTGGTGAAAACACCCTGCCTTAATTCTTATCTCACGCTGACAGCTGGTCTTGAAGGATGGATAGCTATGAGCTCTGTTGGTCATTCTTCAAAGAGATGAAATGGGAAAACATGATATGTCATAATAAGGAAACCATCCTGACTCACTAAACGCTAAAGAACTGCGGCTATGTAATTGAAGGTAGTTTGTAATATTTTCTCCACACAGTCTCTCCTCTGACAGGTTAACTGCGTACTCAGTGGATCTGTGATGGCCAATCATCTGTATCCACAGTATTTAACAAAACGGACCACCGCTCTGTTCTCAGAAGGCACCACACGGAGATTCTAAAGCACTAATCAGGATGTAGAAAAACACACCAGTCACCTGGCGTTGGAAACCGGGACACACTTTTGGAGCCATATTTCAAGCTGGGAGGTCATTAGCGGTGCGTCCATCCACAGCGAAGTGTTTTGCCACAGGTAATAACGGCTGTAGTTATTCCTAATGTCTTCAAGTGTAGCATGAATGAATGAGCCGGTGTTTGTGTCAGGCCAAAGCACAGGGTCTTTTGTAGCTGTCTATTTACTTATTTGGGGGGGGGGGGGCGGGGAGCAAGCAGTGGGGGGAGGGGGGAAGAGAGGGAGAGAGAGAATCCCGAGCAGGCTCCACTCTGTCAGCACAGAGCCTGATGCGGGGCTCCAACTCACAAACCTGGAGATCTTGACCTGAGCTGAAATCGAGAGTCAAATGCTTAACTGGCTGATTTACCCGGGTGCCCCTGTGTTGGTAACTTTAGGTTTCACCATAAATATCTCAAGTATTTCTTCTTCAAAGAGTGTTCGTTTATGCCTCCAAAGACTCTCCACGTCGCTGCTCTAAGCTACCATTCCTCTACAGTGCTCTTGGTCTAGCAGACACAAGTTAGCTGGTCAACTTACCCAAACTAATTTACGGGCATCAGGTTTTGAAGACAAAAACAGACAGGTTCATACTCCAGCTCAACAATCTAATAGGCAATACCAAATAAGTCCTCATATTTCTCCAGGCCTTAGTTTTCTCATCTGTAAAATGTAACTCAATAAGTAAACAGACTTTGCAGAATAAGGACAGGCTAGGCAACAGTACAGTAACAGGCAATTCTACCCAACGGCTTCAAACAATAGGCGTCATTCCCTATTCACTCAAAGTCCTCCGTGGGACCAGCAGGCATCTCAGGATCCAAACTACCTAATTATTCTGACCCTACCATCTCAAGGCAAAGCTTTCCAGAACGGAATGGAACAGAGGCTTTCCCACCGGCAGTTGAGTGCTTTGACCCGACAGTGGCACACACCATTTCCCTTCCCTGCCCAAAGGCTAGAATCAATGTATGGCCACACCCAGCTTGGAAGAGCTTGGAAAAGGCCGCCTTCTGTGTGCCCAGGGGCAAGAAAGATAAAGATATGTGTTGATGAGCATTACTAATAGTTTTCTTTACCCAAATTGTTAAGATTAATGAGGCAACCCATTAACTGTGACAACGGAGCAATGTGGGAATGAATGTCAGAAACAGAATGGTGCAGGAAGTGGTTCCCAAGGCACTCGTCACTGGGGCCCCAGGCTTCTAGGGGGTAATCGGTTCTGAGTTTGTACAGGCAGCACTCAGACACCATAACCAAGGGAGCCTGAGTGGAGGTGCTGTCCCAGCCAGCCTGTCTCCATGTTTCCAGGCAACGCACATGCCAGGCTTTACAGAAACTCCCTGCGAGAAGCTAACCTCAAAGGCAAGGAGATTAGGGAGCTAAGCAGAGGTAAGTAACAGGTCACTGGATAAAACATACAGAAAATTCTGAATTGACGGGTAACCTGAAAACATTGAAGTTCTGTAGCATTAAATAAACCTTCTAAAGTTCAGGTGCCAATCAGAGCTTCAGTTTGTAAAAGTAGAAATCTCAAAGGCTAACTGCTGACAAATTGCTAGCATTTCCTTCCTTGCTTGAGGCCAGAATGTCATGGGAAACGATGTTACATGCATTCCTACAAACTAAGACCTAGGTATGGTCAATGGAAGAGTATGAGAAAGCAGGGGTGAAGAATGCCCTTTTTAACTGTATTTCTTCAATGTCACTCAGAATTGCTATTTTCCCCTAATTTGGTTCATGTAGGAATAACTTCCAGCTCTTGAAACTCGGATGGCATCTCTCACCTAGGAATCCAGGTTGTCCTTGGGTACTAAGGGAAATACTTCCCACGGTACTGATACCATCAGAAAGGGCTGCAGCCCCTTTGAGAAATGTGAACCAAACAGTGGCAGGGATTGAAACTCCATTCTTGCTGCAGACGTTGGGGAATGAGATCACTATCAGTGTCCCGGTAAGCAAGAAGTATTTTCTAGAAAACTCATATATATGTTTTATGTTTACACAATGTTAGTGGGCTTTATACTCAATTTCTTAGTAAAAGATTTCACTAGATCATGTTTTTTATATTGAACTGTCACTCTTGTCCCTTTTTTCCTTCCCCACCAGCAGGCGGAAGGAGCTGGGCAGTGTTGCATCTAGGAAGCTGTGTAGAAAGATAGAAGCACAAAGAACTTTTGTGGCTTCAAGGTTTTGGGGCATTCAAAGGATTTGCAAAGGAGGTTAAGAGGTTGGGCTGTTGTTGCTAAAGTGGTAAAGTGGGAGACCATGAACAGAGAATCTTAGAGGCACCGTAGGGATTGGGAGAAATGGCTGCATGATGAGGGTCCAGGCAGATAGGACCATGGCTGCCTCACAGAGGAGTCACACCCTGGAAGCAGGGGAGAGAAGCCACTCCTGAAAAAGACATCTGAACAGAACTCGCCCTTATCTCCCAAAGAGGTTTGGTTCCCTACAGGTTTATAGAGCTCTGGCTACTTCTCTCTCAGAGAAAGAAAATAAAAGCCTGCCCAACAGTAAATTCCCACTCCAGGCACTTACTCATCCCAGTCATTATCAGACTCTGACTCTAGGCTCTAGAATCAAGTGGAGCACTGCAGGTCGACAGGCAAGGAGAGTCTTTGATCAAGCCGGAAGCTGGATTCCTAAAGAGGATCTGAAAGTCTACTGTGAATGTTTACAGTCTGGACACCCAGGTGAGCTCTCCTTTTTCTCTTCCTCAAGATGAATCTGGAGTATGCGTTCCTAAGCAATATGCTGGCCATCAGCATTTCCTGATAGCACTTTTAGAACAGACTAGAAGGGAGAATGCAGGGAGGGTGCAGAGCTCAGGAACCTGGATACTACTCAAGGAATATGGAGAAGACTTCAAACGGTTACTCACCATCCCCCAATACTGCCTCCTCACAATATGCATCCAGAAAGTTCTTTCTCAGAAGAGCCCATCACCCACCACTCACGATATAAACTGTGTTCCCAACCTTTGTTATTGGCTCTAGATGGTATTAGGCAGTGAGTCCCAACACTGGTACCATCTAATCCCAAAGGTTCTCACCCTTGATGAGGACCCAACACTACAAGAATGGAATGTCTTAAATGTCTTAAAACATGCAGTGACCCTTAAGAAAAGTTGAAACATACATTTGGTACTAGTCTTGGAAGTGAGAAGAGAGAAAGGAAGGATGACATAATATTCTAGGAGAAACAAACTAAGAATGAAAAGACTGACATAAATTTTCTAATTATGAAATAAACCACATCTTGGGCAGGATAGATAAAACCAAATACATGTCTAGACCTAGTTAAGATAAACTGGAGAATGCTGAAGACAGAGGAAGCAACCTGGAAGGGAGGAAAAACTACCCATGAAAGGATGACAATTACAGGCTCTCTATCAGTAACAAGAAAAACTACAAATAAGGGCTTGATATCCTCAAGCTGCTTAGGAAAAAAAATCATCACCCCATACTGGGTTGAACTTTCAGTTCAGGAGTGATGTTGACTGAAATAAAGAAATTTACACAGAAAGACTGAGAAGTTCTAGTTCAGGAAGACAAAAGTCGATGAGGGAAAAGTGGAATAGAAGTAAGACAGAGCGGCAAGGACAATGGCATACGTGTTGTCAAACCTGGGTACAGTTTTATGTTAAGATTTTTGTTTTCATTCTTGTGATCCTGAAACTGGAAATGGAATGTGACAGAGAGGGTATACCGCCAAGAAGAAAAATAAGGAAATTAGGACGAAATCAAGAGCTATTTCAGGTATTGGGAATTACGAGAAAAAATCAGCTACAGAGCCTGCTTGCCTTGCCTGACTGTGACTGTCAGTCAGGGTCCAGACATAAATCGATCACCGGCATACCCACCCAGACTAACTTTAAGTGTTTCTGTCTTTTCTGCTACTTAGTTGAATGTATACCTTTATTTCTCCATAATTGCTTTTTTTTAATATTAAATATTGTAAATGCCATTATATTTTATTTTACCCCTTATATTTACATTCTCAATAAGGAGCAGAGGACTTGTAAACTCAGAGTGCAGGTTCATGAACACGGACATCCTGAATGTCTACTTAAAATGAATCGAAAAGTTGCTATGGAACTCTAAGATGAGGTGACCGATAAAAATGCTAATTTTTGTTCATTTTCTTTCATCCCCTGAGCACTAGTATATCTAATCACTAGATCAGGTGAAATAATAGTGAATGAACACAGCAAGGGAAGGGTAGTCAACAGAGCCTCAGCAATCTCTCATGAAAGCATTCTGGTTGGTTGTCACTGAGGGTTTTGTGCTTGTGTATGTTTCTGTGGCTAGAGAGGGTAAGTTTCAAACGATTCCGAAATGAATGGCAGTCCCTGGGGGCATCTAAGCTTGGGATGGTGCTGTGAGTTTATCAAAGTGACGTAAGTAACGAGATTTGAAAAGGCACAAATTCCAGTGTGGGGTTACATGGGGGAACTTTAGAACATATCAGGGGAATCATTTTGTGCTCTAGAAAGATGGTTTGCAAAAGTATACCCAGTGGCCTGAAAGATTCAGCCACATTCAAAAATCCAGGTTCTCTTGTAGCATATAACCCACGCCATGGAAGAGTGTGGCATTACACTTACACCATACTCAAGATAGGCGCCCTTTTGGATAATGATCCTGGAAAATTGTTTTTACTTTCTGTAAAGGAGCTCCAGGGGACCAAAGATGCTGTAAAAGGATGTACTAGGTTTGTAGAGCATCCTTCAAAAGCTCATGATCACTCAGAACTTCAGGAGGTAACCTGATTTGGAAATAGGGCCTTTGTCGACGTGATTAGTTATGATGAGGTCATACTGGACCCTGATTCAATGACTGGTGCCCTTAGAAGAGGAAAATTTAGATACAGACGTGTGTGTAGAAGGAAGACAGTGTGGAGACAGACACAAAGAAAGTACCATGTAAGAAGGGAAGCAGAGATTGGAAGATGCATGCACAAACCAAGGAATGCCAAAGCCTGCTGGCAACTACAGAGCTCGAAAAGAGGCAAGGAAGGATTTTCCCATAAATTCTTCAGAGAAAGTACCGTCCTGCCAACACCTCCTTTTCAGACTTCTAGCCCCCAGAACAGAGACTGTCAATTCCGTTGTTGAGAAAACTGCTACCCAGGACGTCGCTCTCATAAGGGCTCAGGTTCCTTTCCATTATCACGTTCTCTTCCCTCAACCCTGAGTTAGCCCTCAGTGCTCAGCTTCATTTCTTTCTGCTCTGACAGATACAGCTTCTCAAACCCTTCTCTTCTGTTGAGGCAACTATAGAAAGGGGTTACTGCATATAAGCCCACAGTGAGATTCAAATAAGAATGGATATAAATATCACTTTCAACAGCAGAGATCAGGTTACCCAGAGCATCTGCAAAGATGTCCAGCTTTACGTCCCATCAAAGGAGCATTCTACCCATTTCGGTGTTCCATGGGACATGTTTGCAGAGCACTCCCAGAAAGAACTGGAAAGCAAGCCCCCTGTTCCCCTGCTTAAAATGAATGGAGAAACAAATGCACTCTATCTCAAACAAGACAGTCAGGAAACTCTGACCTTCGCCTTCCCTGGGACATCATCGCTCTCCCACCCAAACAGCCCTGGAGCTGAAGGGAGCCAGTTGGCTGCCGGAATGAAGCAAGCAGCCACGTACGGGCACATATGTGCACAGATCTCTAAGTGCTGATTCCAAACTGCAGTATGTCCCTGGAGAAATGCACATGCTATAAATACATAGGAGATCATTTGTCAGGGGAAAAGAGAACATTTAGTTCTGATTTCAGATAAAAAGAGAAAATCAATGTCTTCTAAGACCTGATGAGTCATTTCACGTATTTGTATTCGCTTGCTTAAGGATGTGGGAAAAGGCAGGTTAAACGGAGCTTCCACTAATAACTAGTGATGAGGAGGGACTGATTTTACAATCCTTGATCTGACTCCTTCAAGTCGTTCTGGAAAGTTCCCTGAGGAAGAGCAACACCTGGCCCCGGGAGTCAGTCCTGAAGTCTTGCAGGATGAACATCTGCCCTCCTGTGACATTTGTCGACACTTCCGTGAAGTTTCCTAGATAGCAGAGCTCTGCTTTATTCTGTGTATTTAATTAAATGGAACAAATACCACACTTGAGTAGCATTGTGTCTGTTGAAGAATCACATAGAATAAGCTCATTGCTTTACCTTCATAAAGCCAGAGAATCCTCATAACTGTCCCCCCATTAAAAAAAAAAGTAAAGAAAAACCTTAAAAACTAAAACTTAGAGTTAGCAAGCCAGTTATCTCATAAGAATAATTAGATATTAAGCCTGCCTTCCTTCCTTCCTTCCTTCCTTCCTTCCTTCCTTCCTTTATTTATTTTTAATGTTTATTTGTGAGAGAGAAAGAGACAGAGTGAGAGTAGGGGAGGGGCAGAGAGAGAGAGAAAGAGAGAGACAGAATCTGAAGCAGGCTCCAAGCTCTGAGCTGTCAGCACAGAGCCCGATGTGGGGCTCGAACCCACAAACTGTGAGATCATGACCTGAGCCGAAGTCAGATGCTTAAGCGACTGAGCCACCCAAGCACCCCAGCTTTATTTACTTATTTTTTTTAGGTAAGCTTCACACCCAGCACAGAGCCCAATGCGGGGCTTGAACTCACAACCCAAGACCTGTGCTGAGATCAAAGCCAGGCTCTCAATCAACTGAGCCACCCTGGCACCCCAAGTCTTCCTTTAAAACTATATGTTCTATGTCAAAGCAGGGTTGCATGATAAATAGACACCATGACTAATTCTGAGTGTGAAACTGCAGCTAAGCGTTCTCTTACTTCAACACCTAGAACAACATAGAACGTCCTGCAACTTTGCATAACTTTGAACTTACTTGTGTTGGGAAATGTGGCATGTAAGTTAACAAGGAGCCACAGAACACATGTTTTATGCTATTTGACAGGCTTTGTCAAGAACGTATCAAGAAAGTATTCAAGAGTCCCACTAACAACCTGGGAGGATGGAGACTACAAAATCAATCAATTGCGATTGCAAAGGAGGATCCCGGGATCTAATGAAACCAAAGATTGCTGCTTTTGACTTTGGGTACAGAGTTCTTCCGGTTACAAGTTAAATCCTCTCTGAAATCCTATGACAAGAAAAAGGAAAGGTAAATCAAATGACTTCAGGTGATGAGCTAGCCAAAGACGTGTTTTCTGGAGAGAAAACACAGAAAGACGTGTTTTCTGGAGAAGTCAACTCTGTAACCACAGGCCACTCTTCTCTCTCTTCTCTACCGGTGCTTAATCCCACCTCCCAGGCTCTCCGCATCTTACCATCAAAGTGTGTAAACGTGTTGACGTGTTTGGCTCGCCTACCAGGGTGTGCACCTCTCAGGCTGTGTCTCATATATCTTTGCATCCATCACACTTCACCCAAAGTTTGGCATGAGGTCAGGGCTTCATAAATGGTGCTTTTAAATAAACTTGTAATGTCACACAATTAGAGACCACACATATGTGAAATGTGGCCATGCTCAGGGAACACATAGCCGTGAAAATGTACAAGCAAAAAGGTAAAAAAAAAACAATGTCCCCAGGCATATTGGATATAAAATAGAATTCTTCACTCCTCTTCTTAGGAAGTTTTCATCTTTTGGAAAAAGTACATGACTGCTTAGTGATAAGAAGGAGAAGGTAAAGAGTGCACTAAAGAAGTAATATCTTGGGGCACCTGGGTGGTTCAGTCGGTTAAGCTCAGACTTCTGCTCAGGTCATGATCTCACGGTTCGTGGGTTCGAGCCCTGTGTCGGGCTCTATGGTGACAGCTCGGAGCCTGGAGCCTGCTCCGGATTCTGTGTCTCCCTCCCTCTGCCCCTTCTCCGCTCATGCTCTGTCTCTCTCTCTCTCTTAAAAATAAATAGACATTAATAAAAAAAAAAAAGAGAATATCTTTTCTTCTCACCGATTTGAATCACAGCCCTCCTCTGCCCACACACCCAACTTTCCCTCTACACATTGGATGCCAAGATTCCTTCTTTCTCCATAGTCTTTTCCTCCTTCTTTATGGTGCAGGAAGCTTCAACTGTCCTTGTCACTGGACTTAGTGCCTAGACCCTACCAAACAATTGTGTCAAATTAAATCAGTGGCAGCATAAATTCAGAAAAAACTCTCAGGCTAATCTAAACCAGTTGTATGCAAATAAGAGGACATGGTTAAAGTTGTTCAGGTCCAGGCTTCATGCCAGCTGAGCACCGATCCACACCGCAGAGCAGGAGATACTTAAACTCCCGTTACTAGCTTTTATTGTTTTTGCAGAATTCACTGAAATTCACATTTTACTGTCTTTTTTTCACTCATAGGATGGAAAGCATCTGGTCTTCCCCTCTGGGTATGATCAACCTTCATATACATGAACAGTGTTGAATAACCATTTCAAATTCTCCCTGTAAGATAACTAACCTAAGAAACAATAATCCTGTTTGTTGTATTTTGTCATATTTCCCCCCCGAATTTGAACACTACTGACGATATGTGTGAACTCACTTCAAATTTTCTCCTTCTCTCTCCAGATGTAGAACCAACAATTGAATGCAGAACTTGAGCTCAACTGACACTCATAAAAAAAAAAGAATTATCCTCATTGTGCCGCACCCAGCATTCTAGTTAATACCTCACATTATCATGGTTTTTATGATAAAACAGAACTCACTCCTAGTTCTCACTGTGTGGTAGTTTACCATAGAAACTCCAAGCATGGTTGAATTTATAAAGAGCTCACACAGGTGCTGGGAACAGGAACACTAGTTTTGAACTCTGATTGTTGACATAGAAAAAGCCTTCAATTAGACTGATTTACCTTCAACTTTTATATTTAATGAACTATTTTGAAAGAGAACGTTGCTCGTGCATCTTCATTAAGTTGCAGATAAAAGATGGCGAATTATTCAGTAGTTAGGTGTTCATGACTTCTTGCTTTCCACCATCTTGTTCCCTGGCTCACTTACCAACCCCACTACATGCAAAAGAGAAAAAGATAAAGCAGACAAGTACACGCTTCAATCAGCCAGGTTTTTGTTTCTCAGCAACACTTACAAAGGTCAAATGTGCCAAGTCGGAGGACAGACAGACATTAGAGTGAAATGAAATTCTCTGGATTAAGAATGAAGTTAAGTTTAATGTTTCACTAAATCATCAAATAAGACAGATTTTTTTAAAGTTATCATAAAGAGGGGCGCCTGGGTGGCTCAGTCGGTTAAGCGTCCGACTTCGGCTCAGATCACGATCTTGCGGTCCGTGAGTTCCAGCCCCGCGTCGGGCTCTGGGCTGACTGCTCAGAGCCTGGAGCCTGCTTCCGATTCTGTGTCTCCTTCTCTGTCTGCCCCTCCCCCGTCATGCTCTGTCTCTCTCTGTCTCAAAAATGAATAAACGTTAAAAAAAAATAAAGTTATCATAAAGAAATATTTCTATGGTGACATACTTTTTCATTAGTATCCAACATGTGAACTTGAAATAATATTACACTTCTGATAATAGAGTGCTTGGATTTGGTGCACTTTTTTTTGCAATCTAAAAGCTCCCTCTTCTGACCATGCGACATAATTCTTCATATATTCTCTTTACATTTTAAAGCTCTTGCAGCTCATCCTAAGAACGAACAAATCTGATGTAATATAAAATACAGCTTGTGCTTAACTTTGACCTGGAACTGTAAGTTTTAAGATTTTTTTTCTCCAAAATTACAAGTGGTATTTCTGAAAAAAAAAAAAAAATCAACATTTGTTGTCTTAACTAGTCAGTCTAAGCTGCAAATATTGTGTTCCTCAATCACCACTCGTGGGGCAAACTCTTTGGTTTTTATAAAAATAATATAATTTTATATTACACAAATAAAATAACTCATAGAAAAATTTTAAAGTGTACAAGATGAGTTTAACTCACAACACGTTAATTTAGGTATTAGAGTATTTGAAAATATATCTTTCATGACTGCATAGTATTCTATGGTAAGTATAGGCCATAATTTCTTTATATAATAGCATAAAGGTACATAGATTATTCCCTGCTTCCACCATTATAAGTGATGTTGAAGTTACTTATTTTAAATAAATATTCCCAATTACTAATTAAAAAAACAACTAAAAAGGATTTCTAGGAGCACCTGGGTGGCTCAGTAGGTTAAGGGCCTATCTCTTGATTTCGACTCAGGTCATGATCTCACAGTTTGTGAGTTGGAGCCCCACGTCAGGCTCTGCACTGACAGCCTGCTTGGGATTCTTTGTCTCCCTCTCTCTCTCTCTCTCTCTGCCCCTCAGCCACTCACGTTCAGGCTCTCTCTCAAACTAAATAAACAAACATTTAAAAAAAGAAGAAGAAGAAGAACTCTGTCAGTATTTTAGTGTTCTTCTCCTTTTGGAATGAGAAATTGGAATTGTTGAAATTCCAAATGTTTATGGAGAAAAAATTTAGATGTTGATCTCTTCAATAACATTTTTCCATGTTTCATAACTTCCCCCAGGTTCTCACTGAGCTGGTTTTATAGGAAGGTTTGGGCCTTTCTTCAGCTCGAAAATGATTTTGTGTGTTTAAGTAATTGTATTTGTGTTAGTCTCAGGTTCAGAAACATCAAATTCGTGGGTACTGGAACTCCAGACTCCTCTCCTCCATGTTTGTCTCGTCATTTTTCTTTCTCTATTTCAGTTTATTTAATTCGGCTCCTCATGTGTGTTTCCCATCTACTAATTAGAAGTTCTGCAGTGTTGGCTGTGTTCTTTTATGGGTTCTAAAACAGTTTTAAATTCCACCGTCGCATCTTTGATTTTCTCGAATTATTTTCCTTTCCTTTTCTTTGATTTTCAGATAGCTTGTTTTACTTCAGCCTGTGTGATTTCTGTCATCTTTCACTCCTTATATAAAAGCCCCTCTTGTCTTATAGTTTACGGACATCATAAAACAGGTATTGCCCAAATATAATTTATTTCCTGTAGTAAATCTTTTCAAAACCAGCTCTTTCCCTGGATATTGAGTACCTTGTCCCTCTCCTTATTTTGAGCTGTAAAATCTTTTCACAGGCCTCCTGTTGGCTGTTTTCTATCTGTGCATCCTTGAGAGAGGAGAGATCTCTCCTAGCCTCCTGTTTGCACCTAAATAGACGGGAGGATCCTCCTGTGTCTCCTCACTGTCCATCTGCTTACGGGTCTAATCTTCTCTCAGATTTTAAGCTCAAAAGATTTTGTTTGTTTGTTTTTACTTATGTTTGCTTTACCGGTTTAGTGAAGCCAGCAGCCTAAAAGAAACGAGGAGAAAACCAGAACCGTGGGCAAACAAGGCCAGCTCGGTGAGGTCCGGACTCAGCCATCTGTATCTGACGCTCTTCTCCTCCTCGTCTCCACCACGGGCCCGGGGATCCAGGCTTCTCATTAGGAGGCTGCTCTCGTCCAGGTAGTTCTGCTTTATGAGGCGGAGGCCCGCCGTCTGGAGGAGAGCCTTACCCCATGCTATTGGTGGAGCCATACTGGAAGGAAGCCCTGGACGCTAATGGGGACTGCCTTGGATGGCTCCTTAATTCCCAGCAGCAGAAGTGACTCTGAGGGCAGTGCGTTCTCTGTCTGCCCCCAGCCTACCGTCACGCCTCCAAATTAAGGAATATCCCTCGAGTTCTGTAGGATTTGCTCTCCTTAATTCCCAGGTTGGCACCATCTTCCCAGAAGGGGGCACCGAGCCAGCCTTCAGTGTTCCCTCAATCTGGCTCCGGTTGCTCTCTATCCAGCAGAGATGCTTTGCAAGTTCTCCTGAGTGATGGGCTGTCTTCCCTAGTTTTCAGGAACAACGAGCCACATTGCCTCCCTTTGTTTTGTATCATTTTGGCCATCTTTACCAAAATGCCATTCGTTTCATTTTTTTCTCTCCCAGCTCCAGGTACATCAAGGGATTTGCACTCACCTGGCCCCAACTCCTTTCTGCTGGAAATCACTTCTCCCTCCTCCCGAGAGCACTTTACCTTTATTTCTCACTTTTTATGGGCGCTTCTCTCAACAACTGGATTGCAAGTTCTTTGAGGGTGAGTAGGGTGATCAGCTCCTCCTGGTTTCCCCAGGACCTCTCCAGATTTGAAACCAGAAGGCCCAGGAATCGCCTCAGACCTAGACCAGGTGGTTGCCCTGAGCAAGGTCAATGTAGGCTTTATCTTTAAGCCCCTCCCCCACACCCATTATCTAAAACTGTCATGCCCAAAGCAGAAGTTCATGAAACATATACTGATGAGTCATTTCTCCCTGCCCCTACACTCCAAGCACGTTCATAGAGTCAAGGACAAAGCTGATGCCTGCCAACCAGACAAGCTAAGTAAATGAACGAGCACATCAAGTCTATTCGTGTGGTGAAGTTGAGAACTTTTCATAATAAATGACATAGCCTGGTTCATGATCTCTAGATACTTACAAATTAAAAGAAACCTCGTCACTGGAGAAGTTTCAGGCGTAATTACAAAGAGTAAAGTATGGATAGAATGATTCCTCTAAGACTAATATTTTCAGAAACTAGCTATTATGCCATTCAGTAGATATGCAAAATCTGTTTCTAGAAGCACCTACGCCTCTCAGGCTGCCCTCCACAGGCATTTAAAATACTACCATTAATTACCTACTGTATGGGTAATAATATACCAACTGTGCTTGGAGACATCTTCTCTGTCCTAAAGAAGATTTTGTTTAGAAGGAATGATTGAGAGCTGTAGCTGTTTACTTTTTCCCTACAGCCAATTCAAAAATCACCCCAAGTACGGCCCTAATGAAAATAAGATTCTGAACAGTTTCTCATTTCTTACAATATTTCTAAGTGACTTTCTGTTTTTAAGTAGAGAGAACAAGTCTTGCTTGCAGCATAACAACTGAGAGAACCCACTTGGGTCCTTGGTGAGATCCACCCAAGCACTGACCACATCTCATGTCTTACAGGATTCTAGAGGCCTCCAAGGCCAGGAAAAGGAGAAAAAACCTACCGTGCTTAATTTGAAGAATCGAATAACCCATCAACGTTTTCCAAACCACAACCATGCGGCAGAGGAAAAAATCACAGAGCCACCATGCAATTGATGCGGGCCAAAAAAACCCTAGAAACTGGAAAAAGCTCTTGATAAAAACAAAACCTGTGAAGACACGACAAAGGAGCTGAAATTGATGGCAATTTCCTAAGGCAATTTTTGCTTTTCAAACATATTCAAGTTTCCTGAGGGCAGAGATCGCTCCTCGTGAACGAAATCGTTTTCTCTTTCAGACGTCAGTGCATAGGAAGTGGTTTTGTGTGGAAAGGAAAGCAATTGAATTTAGATAAATGCCAGTCCCAGAGCAGATGTTCGCTACTTGGACAAAGAAATAAAGCACAGGGAGAAAAAGTCATTCGGAAATTAAAATTAAAAATCACGTATTGATTGTGGAGTGAATAATCATCGGACCACGCTACTGATGACTGTGCCATCTGTCGTCAGAGATCTCCAAATATAGCCACCGGAGGGCTGAGTGTGCGGAATCTGGAGCCCAGCACAAGAGCCCGGGTCAGCACGTGGGCTCTGGTGTCTCACGGCCTCAGTCAACTCCTGGCTCCGTCACCTTCCACGCGGGCCACCTTGAAAGTGACCTGACCTCTCTAAACCTCGGTTTCCTGATGGAGGACAGTAACACCTCCCTCCAAGGCTGTCACGTGGGGCAGTCAGTGCCTCAGCAGAGGAATGAGTTCTGGAGAGGTGACATCACAACCTCCTATTGTTTGATCTGTAGCGTCCGAGTCTGTGGCTTGGAAACTGTTCCAACCGACCTCCCAACGGACCTCTAATGCGTCTGGAGTCATGCTTTTGGTCTGTGCTACCAAAGAGCTCACTCAATGCTTTCTGCTTGCAAACATTTAGTGAGGTTCTGTAAAGACGCTTCCACCTAAGCATTAAGAGATCCCCTCAATTTGGCCTCCCCTTATCGATTGAAACATTTGTCTCTGTTCTCCCAAATACACACGTTTCCGTGTCCCTTCCAACATGGACAGCTTCATTTTGCCCCCCAGGTGCCCTGCTTATTTCTACCGTGTTTTATCCCCTACTAATTGCTCTCTGAAGGACGCTTCCCTGTGTGGGGTTTGTTCCTGTCTGCTCTGGAAGACCGTTCCCTGCCCTTCCCTTACTCCTGACCGGATCAAGTGATCTTCCTCAGTCTTCTTGGACAACCGGCTTCCCCCGGGGCCCTCACTCACCACCGGCAGCCTGTCCCCTTAGCCCTGGCAATGCTATCTTCTCCTTTGTCCCTCTAGCCCTATGGCCGGTCCACTCTCTGTCGATGCCAACTTCTGGGTTGAGTTCTTGTCTCCCTTTTTTCTCCAGTTCTTTTTTTTCTTATTGTGGTAAGATACACAGAGCCTAAAATTTACTATCTTAACTCTTTTGAAGTGAACAGTTCAGTGATATTAAGTACAGTCATATTGTAACAACCATCCCTACCATCCATCTCCAGAACCCTCTTCATCTTGGAACGCTGAAATGCTGTATCCAATAAACGCTAACACCCCTTTATATCTGTTGAGCCTTCCCAAGACTCTTTCAGCTAGTTCTCCCTATTAAGGAGCCTCTCTTGATGCAGCCGGTATAGGCTCTGTTTTCCTGACGGCGTCTTTCACCTTCAACACTGGCTGAATGCAAGGCTATCTTGTAGAAAGACACCTCCCTAGTGCAGGCTGCTGGCAGTGCAGATGAGGAGACGGGGGCAGGAAAGTTATTTGTCCAGAAGGGAGAGGGAAGGGTTGAAAAATAAGCGACAAACTTTCTGGTCACTTACGAAACCTTCTGCGACGGTTCCAGGCCAGGTGGATCTTTTCTCTCCAAATCTACCACCCGAGCAGTAATCCGTTTCATTATCTCCCATTCTCGGAAACGTTCATTCTTGCCCTCCTCTCCTCCAGACTGAATGATGGGTTCTTAAAGATAAAAGCAGCAGCTTAATTTTTTTCTATCCCCCCGTGTTCCTTATAATATTTCATATATAAGGATGTTTAACAGATTTCTTTGAGGACTCTAGGTCTTTGAAAAAGGATACATTACCACAACCCAGATTAAGTAATAATTCAAGAATTTAATAAAATAACTAACTTTTTTGCTTTCCAAAACTAACAACTTCCTGAACATTAATTATCAAATGGAATAGAAAGGGCAATCTTACTTTTAAGAGTTTGAGCTTCTACAGTTTCAGCTTAATCTTACCAACCAACTTCAGTAATAAAGAGTTAGTAATGGCTTGATGATCTGAAATCAGAGACCCAATTTGATTAGATTTTCTGATTAAGTGGACTAATGTTAACTATGCAATATGATGCATAATAATATATCAAACCCCATTTTGGGGCTCTCCTTTAACGGAGGTCTTACTGCATGATTAGAAAATGAAAAATGCAGTTTTTCAGGATTCATTTACTGTAAATTGACCGAAATTGAGTGGAAGGAAATCTAAGCCTATTTGCCGTATTGATGCTATTTCCATGTATATAATAATTATTTCTTAATATCGATTTGAGAAGCTGTAATTTGTTTTCATAATGAATCAATGGAGAGCAATATTTGAATCAGAATCCTTCTTGAGTACTCCCATAATTACTACGTTATAGAGCCCTCTCTTTCCTTTCCCTCGCCAGCAATTTTAGATTTCTGTTTCCTACCAAACCGTTTAGCCTATTTGGAATTCATGCAACATTTTACATGGAAAGAAGTATGAAATGCCACTTTCCATACTGCTTCCCTATAAATTATTCATCCCTGCTGTTTATCAGGCAGCTTCTGCACTTAGATAAGAAGTCACCTCTTGTGTGCTGCACACATCACAGGGACCTAAATAACCAAAAATAGTGTGTAGCCTGCTAAGAGAGCAAGGAGAAATTCCAAGCAAGCACAGTTTGGGATAAGACTCTCCCATGCTGAAACCAGCCCCACCAATCTTACTTGACATGAATGATACCATTTAGCTTGCAAAGTGTATGGTTGGGAGAAAGATCTACACTCTCAATAGCGGACAGGCAGTAGAGTGTAAACTTTCTCTACCTTGATGGGTAGCTTTATTGAATCAAACGCCAAATGAGAAATCGTTGTCACCTCTACAAGTGACCTTACAAATTGCCAAAGCTATGACTACTAAAAGAATCTCTTTTTTTTTTTTTTACTTTATGAAAATTGTGAGAGTTTCCCCATCTATATTATCCCATCATCTGCTCTCTTTTCTCCATGATTTTGTAATGCCTTCCGCCACAGTCGGGTGGGATCTGACCTATATATTGATCTAGAATATCCATTTTTCACCAACTTAAGATACTGAATCCATTGATTATATTTAAAGACAATAATTTAGTGGATCAAAATTTGGCCTTAAGAAGGATGACTAAGTTTATCATGACTTTAAGTGATAATTACTGATAAAAGATCATTGAACTAACTCCAACATTTCTGGGCCAGCTCATTTTTCCACTGTAACTTTTTTTACTACACTTGGTTGATCCAATTCTACATTTTCACACAGTGTAAGTTTAGGGTTTGTTTGGGGAGACCCTCACATACCTCATTATGCTTATCAAATAATCAATTTATCAGGGGCGCCTGGGTGGCTCAGTCGGTTAAGCGTTCAACTTCGGCTCAGGTCACAATCTTGCAGTTTGTGAGTTTGAGTCCTGCCTCAGGCTCTGTGCTAACAGCTCAGAGCCTGGAGCCTGCTTCAGATTCTGTGTCCCCCTCTCTCTCTGCCCTTCCCCTGCTCACATTCTGTCTCTCTCTCTCTTTCTCTCTGTCTCTCTCAATAATAAATAAACATTAAATTTTTTAAAATAAAATAAAATAATCTATCAATCAATAAAAATCATATGTTAAAAACTTACCCTGTACTTGACAGAGTACTAACTGAGATGCTATGGTAAACTGAAAAGAAACCTAAGTTATAGAGTGGAGTGCCTTCTAGTAGGTACCCTCTGCTCTAGCCCCCACAGCTTAAAAATGGTAATGCACAGACACAGACTAAAACAGCTTCCCTAACTAGTTAATGACAGAGTCAACACCAGGACTCAAGTTTCCAGTCATCAAAGCTATAATTTTTCCCACTTCTTCAAGGAGCCTGCATTCTGTCTGGACAGTTACTAATTACACATGCATAAAGATCAGAACAAATAGCATCTAGATTATAATTAAGTGTTAGGCGGGAGAAAGGGGCAGTGAGAGCTTAGAAAACTGGTAGGAATGTTTTAGTATGAAGCAGAAGGAAGACTTCATGGGGAAAATGGGTCTTGAACTGTGCCCTGCAAAACGCATAAGGATAAATGAGAATCAAATAGGTAGATGTGAATAGGAGGGCAATAGCTAGGTGTCTGGATTAATGAGTCAATAGTGTGAACAAAGACAAGACAGAGGCTTTATTAATCGGGGAAGCATCAGAAGTCAATCTGAGCAGGGGTCAGTGAAGTCATTGTTGGTGGCAGAATATTAGAAGGCACAACATGACCAGTGTCATCCCTCCCTGAAATACACATATCCACAGTTTTCTCCAGGCAACTAGTCGATAGCAGCCAACACCATGTGTGGTAGATGGCATCATTGGATCTTAATTCTTCATACCTCTTACGTCAGCACTTTTTTTTCTACAACTGTGTAGTTCACCCCCACCAGGGTCAGAGTGACCTGCCATGATTCTTGATTTTGGGTTCAGCCATGGACTTGCCTTGACCAACATATGATGTTACCAGAAGTGAAGTAGGTAGAGGTTTGAAAAGAGCTTTGTGCGGGGGCGGGGCGGGGGAGGGGGGACTTACTCTCTTGTGTACCCACCAGCAGCATGAGAAGGCTGGCTTCCGGCACATGAGGAAGCTAGATCTCATCAGCCAGGTCCTGCCTAGATCACCCAGACACAGCCAACCTCAGATGGCCACATGAGCCCAGCCAAAAGCAGCACAGCCCCTGAGGCAAACCCAGCCTGGATGGGACGAACCCAGCAGATACATGAGAGGAAGGTTTATTAGAGTGTATCCCTGAGGGTTTCTGGTTGTGTATTATTGAACAAATGTTAAGTGATACATCATGCAAGACCCTGTTCAAATAATGCCAATTTCCTACTTGAATGATATATAAAATATCCAAAAATACGGAGCCCTAAAGAAAAGAGGTCAACAACACTCTACATGTCCACTGTGTCTCAGTTAATGAAATGGATACTATGGGAGTACGAAAGAGAGAAAGCATTATTGCCTTTATTCTAAGAAGGTTACAGTGAAGTTGATATATTATGCCATACATAGAAGAAAAAAAGACAAGTAAGATTACTCAGCTATTCAAATGTAGATATTGCCTTTCTTGAAACATTATCTGTACGTGAGATGTTGTTCAATAGATTAGGAAAAATAGGGAATTCCCTTAATGGTGAGAAAACTTTCTTAGGGAACACAAGACATCTAGGGAGTGGGTGTGTATCATTTGGGTATTTCCATTAACAACCTGAATGTCGATCCTGGAGCTTCAGGGGCTCTGACCAGCCCTAGACGTGCTTGTCCTTGGAGATGAGAGAAAACCCAGCCCAGGCCTCCTCCCTATTGGAACTTGCCCGGAAATAACGTCCACATCTAAGAAAATGGGCCTCTCTTCCTCTTAGGTGGACACTCCCGGCAGTTCCAGAGGCCTAACAAGTTAAGATTGCCATCAAGCAAGCTTATAACTATCCCGAAAGGAAGAAAGGAAAGAAAGAAAGAAAGAAAGAAAGAAAGAAAGAAAGAAAGAAAGAAAGAAACCAAAAAGAAAACAAAACAGCTACTCTGAACAGACTCTCTCCAAACCCCATAGAGAGAGTGAGGAAAATAAATTAAGTTATAGTGACCAGGGGCGTGTAGATGGCTAAAGGATTAAAGGCAAAATGTAAGGACAAGGTAAAATGAAATGGAGTGAAAAGAACATGGAAACAATGAAAACTCCAATGATATTAGCAAGTTCAACTTTAAGAATTGAATCAAACATGGCTTAGGAAGTTGTAAATTTTTATATGGAATTAAAATAGATGCATTTTTGCGCAAATGTGTTAAAACCAAGAACTTAAAAAGAAGAAGAATTTTAAAAGAAGAAGCAAAAAGCCTAAAAAAAAAAATGAACAGATGGGGTTAACTAAAGTAGAAGTGGAAAATAAATGTAAATAACCAGCACAAAGAAAGGGAATGGGAAGCTCTAAAACTGCTGAAAAACTAATGAAACAGAATAAAGCTGTAAAGAAACAAGAATAGACAGTCCATGTGGGGAAGAGGGGACATCACTGGAAATGCAAGCAGGGATGGACGAGGGAATCCAGGATTCCCACTGCAGCAATCATGAGCTACCAGCGGTGAGGATCCCTACTTACACTTCATGGAATCCGTGTTCTGTGTTTGCTGAGACATATCCTCCTCAAGACCTCAGCACAGAGAAATAAAGTAGCCTTCTCCCCCGCCTTTTCTTTTATCCATCACTGTGTGCATACTGCCTTTTCCCTTAATTTCCCCAAAGAATAGGCTCCCCAAGCCATCTGTCCGATGGGGTCATGTCTACCCACAGAGGGCACATTTCTCCAGCTGTGGCCTCAGATGTTTCTTAAAACTGACCCCACAAACTCACATAATATTTTCACAACTTAGACTTGTCAAAATTTAACTTCCCAGATATTTGCAAATGACATATTTGATAAAGGGTTAGTATCCAAATTCTATAAAGAACTTACCAAACTCAACACCCCAAAAACAAGTAATCCAGTTAAGAAATGGGCAGAAGACACGAATAGATATTTTTCCAAAGAAGACCTCCAGATGGCTGGAGACCTAACAGACATATGAAAAGATCCTCAACGTCATTCGTCATCAGGGGAATACAAATCAAAACCACGATGAGATACCACCTCACACATATCAGAATAGCTAAAATTAACAACACAGGAAATAACAGATGTTGTTGAGGATGTGGAGAAAGGGAAACCCTCTTGAACTGTTGGTGTGAATGCAAACTGGTGCAGCCACTCTGGAAAACAGTATGGAGGTTCTTCAAAAAGTTAAAAATGGAACTACCCTATGATCTGGCAATTGCACTACTAGGTATTTACTCAAAGGATACAAAAATACTAACTTGAAGGGGTACATGCATTCTGATGTTTATAGCAACATTATCAACAATAGTCAAATTATGGCAAAAGCCCAAGTGTCATCAACAGATGAATGGGTAAAGAAGATGTGGTATATATATATATATATATATATATATATATATATATATATGTGTGTGTGTGCAAAGGAATATCACTCAGCCATAAAGAATGAAATCTTGCCATTTGCAAGATTGGATGGATGAACTAGAGTGTTTTATGCTAAATGAAACAAAGAAAGACACATACCATATGATTTCACTCACGTGTGGAATTTAAGAAACAAAACAGATGAACATAGGAGAAGGGGCGGGGGTGGAAAGAGAGGGATGCAAACCGTAAAAGACTCTTAACTATAGAGAACAAACTGAGGGTTGCTGGAGGGGTGTGGGTGGGGGATGGGCTAGATGGGTGATGGGCATTAAGGAGGGTGCTTGTTGGGATGAGCACTGGGTGTTGTACGTAAGTGATAAATCACTAAACTTTAGTCCGGAAACCAATATTACACTATAGGTTAACTAACTAGAATTTAAATAAATATTTGGAAGAATAAATTTTTTTTCTTGAATACTTAAGGTATTCAAGTATTCAAGTAATACTTAGGTCAAATTCTTTTAACCTAACATGTATATGATTCACTTTAAAAATATTCAGCAATGAAATTCAAACAAGTTTGTTGAGCAAGGACCACTTAAATTAAACAATAAATGAATATTTTCTTGGCAGCAAATAAACCTAGGTAACTTGTTCTCTTTGAGAAATATTTTTTTCCTTATGACTGTTGGTTTATGCAAGTAGCTGTCTCTTAAGAGCTCACACCCTGACCTTGCAACCTGATGCCTGAGGACTCAATAGTCATCTGGTTCTCTTCCCTTTAATGTCCTTCCAGTCTGACCTGGTACTTGTATAGTTTAATCCTTACATTAATATTTTAATATAGGTTTGATTGGGGTTGAAATGAGCAAGAAGATTCTCTGCGATCTATCTAAAGAGATTCTTTGTGTGAGTTCATTTCTCTGCATTAGTATTCTGAGATAGATACATTCTATTAGCAGAGTATATCTACATCTGAATCAAGTGTCTTGCCACAAGGCAATGTGACATCTAAGCTTGAGGTTCATAAAACAGCTATTTGGTTCAGGAAAAATAAAACATCTCTCAGCTTTTCAGTTAAACCAAACCTGCTCCTCTTTTCCAGATGGATTATACTGGATGAACTTCTTTATCCCTGCCTTCAATACTGACACACACACACACACACACACACACACACACACACAAACCCACAATGTGCATGTTGAGACTAATTTTGTCATCTGCACAGTAAAGGAATTGGACTTGATAGTTTTTCTTTTTCAAAATAAAATATTTTTTATTTTAAAAATAATTAGGTGTTATTGTAGGAAAGGAAAGGGGTTAAAATAAGTCAAGATTGTCCTTCCAGCAATAATAAATAATTACTGTTAATATCCTCATAGGTATTCTTATAGATATGTTATGTGTATATATGTATATAAATACACATAGCATACACTTTAAATAATCTATTACATATTCTGTTTGATACCATCTTCCACTTATTGCAATGTCTCTGTTGAGATAATCCTTTAATTTGATGAACCACAAATTGTACAAACTGGATTTAATCAATGGACCTAAAACTATTGTCTGCTTTCTGCTCTATGAATAATTTTGTGATGATAATCCTTGTATAGATATCTCTGAATATTCATTCAATTATTTTTTAGAATAATTGCATGCAAGTAGAATTTCTATTACAAAAAGTATGGATATTCTAAATTTTAATATGTATGAATTTTTAATCATTTGATCAAGATTTTAAAACCCCTTGGGTTTTTTATTGGGATCTCATTGAATTTGTAGAATAGGTTAATGAGAATCCATTCATTCATTCATGTAACACATACAAATTGAACTGTTAGGATGGGCCAGATACTAGCACAGCAGTGGAAAAATCAAAGAGCCTTCCCTATGGTGCATTTGCATGAAAGAGTCAAAACCAATAAACAAACAGATACATAACATGAAGTCAGAGTGTGGACAGTGGTAGAGGTTAAATGCTCTGAAGAAAAAATAAAGCAAAGTAAAGATGATAGGGGGTGATACTGTACTTAAGATGATTGGAAGGTTTCTGAAATCGGTATTGATCCAGACCTGAAAGATGCAAAGAAGGAAGCCACGTGGTTATCAAAGGGAAGAAGCAAGGAGACAGAGGAGGAGGAGGAGAGTGTCCTCAAGGAAGGGAGATGAGAAGGGCAAGATCAGAGAGGGATCAGAGCCCCACCATGAAGCACCTTTGGGTGAGTGGCAGGGACTTTGGGGTTTACTCTGTCATCAGAATCCATCAAAGAATTTCGTGCACTCCACTTTCTTCCTGAACGAAGGTCTGATCTCCAGTTACTTGTCTCGCAGGACAACATGATAGTTTCAGTACATTCTTGCTAAATGTTTTATTAAATATTTGTTTTACTCAAGTACACTTCTAAGTAAGAATTTATTTTCATTATTTTTATAATTAGTATTTTAGCTACAAAAACAAAATCTTACAGGCCCCTTCAATACTTAATTCTAGGGTTCCATGAACCTGGTGCTATACAGGTGATTCAAAATTCTCTGTGGATTCATACAAGAACAAATGCTTCTAGGGAGTTATGGAGAATGGTCTCGGGCCACTTTCTACTCCTGCTCCCCACAGTCACCTCAGAGGAGATACAAGGATAGAGTCAAAGACATTAATGTCAGAGCAGTGACTTCTGGGACAACTGTGCCTCCACCCATCAACCTCTTACACTTCTCTGGCTTCTGTGCAATTTGCTTCCCAAGCCCTTAGATCCTTCCTGAATTAAATTTCCTAGATTAGTGTTTTCCAAAAAGTGGGCAGCAAAATCACTTTGGAAACCTAAAAATCACTTCCCCAACCCCATCCCTGGTGATTCTGATCCCGAAGGTCTGGATTCTAATATGCGACAAAGTGGGGAAGGACTATCCAAGACCAATCTTAGACCCACCACATTCCTACACATCCAGGATTTCCCATCATTGCACCAGCAGTGACCAGGACAGACCTTGGAAAGCAAGTCACCTGAGGGAGTTGCTCAACGTGAAAGTGTCATCATATGGCTGCGTTCTTGAGTCTGAGAAAAGCGAAATGGAGTGGAACTCAATATCTGAGGTTAACCTGGGCCCCATTCACGTTGAAAAAGAAAAACAAACATAGGTACCTGGTGGCTCAGTCATTTGAGCATCTGACTCTTGATTTTGGCCCAGGTCAAGATCTCAGGATTCGTGGGATCAAGCCCCACGCTGGGCTCCACTCTGATAGCATGGAGCCTGCTTGGGATTCTTTCTCTCTCTGTCTCTGTCTCTGTCTCTTTTGTCTCTCTTAAAATAAATACACATTTAAAAAAAAAAAAGAAAAACAAACATGTTTCAGCTAACAGTTATCTTTGTATCTTTAAAATTTTCCAGGAAACACTCTGGGTAAAATTAAAATTTAGATATAGTGTAGATGAATCCATAGCATCGTGGAAAGGCTATGTCATGAAATGAAGCTCTTAGGGCTAGACCCTCCCAAGATAAGGAAAGTAGCTTGGTTTAGTGGAATGAGAATGAGTTAGGGTGACAGTGGCCTAGTTTCAAATGTCTGGTCACTGAATTTGATAAAGCCTCAGTTTAGTCAGCTATAAAATAGAGAAATGGTGTACTTGTCTTTAATTCAGTTGCTTTAAAGACCAAATATGCACATGCATATTCAAATATTCTATTAAATGCTAAATATACACAACCCATCATTCCATTTAGGTTTCTAGAAGGCATATACCACTGCTTCACTTCTCAGGAGAGTGTTCATTCTCCACATTCATCCTTGGGATGGAGACTTCCAGACATTCAAACCTTGGGTGCCGGATGCTTCAGAGCTAAGATTCCTCCAGATAATTTAAGATCATAAGGCAGTCATCGGAAAAGACTGAAGTCTATTCATAACCTGGGATAGATTTGGGTTATTTTTTTTTTTTCACGGAGTTCTGCCGTCATATAAAAATAACATGAAAAAATAATGACAAACTAAAATTAAAAGCCATTGGGAAATAACCCAGTTGCTGTTTTCATACTTGGAGCATGGGACTCCTAAGGTATTTGCAATTTGTGATATGGAGCTACAAGTCTTGTAACGTTGCCAAGGACCACAGAGAAAGTACAGAGAACAGACGAAACAGAAAACTCAACATTATTATTTATTCAACTAGTAGTTACCAAGCTGATCACATACTTTTTGCAACATATTATGTTAAGCACTGCAGGGGATATAGAGAAGCACTAACCATCAAAGAGCTGACATTTGGAGTGAGAAAACAAAACATACACCTGTGAACATTTAGGTAGTAAAATGACAGATTAAACAGCAGCCATACCAAAGGGTATTACAACGGAAACAACAATGAATATGACTCAATATTCAGTGAGGAAAAGAAGAGGCCAGTCTGACTTCTTCAAGAGATGAATTTGAGGGGCGCCTGGGTGGCTCAGTTGGTTAAGCAACTGACTTCGGCTCAGGTCATGATCTCACAGTCCGTGAGTTCAAGCCCCACGTTGGGCTCTGTGCTGACAGCTCAGAGCCTGGAGCCTGGCTTCAGATGCTGTGTCTCCCTCTCTCTGACCCTCCCCCGTTCATGCTCTGTCTTTCTCTGTCTCAAAAATAAATAAATATTAAAAAAAAAATTTTTTTAAAGAGATGAATTTAAGCATCACGTTTGGGTGAAATTAAAAAGGATAATTGTTCAAAAATAGGGTGAAATCACAATCCTCATATAGATTTAAAATGAACACATGTTAACAACTGTATTTAGCTCATCGTTAATGAGGACACCAGTAAGTTGTTACAACCAGTTCAGAAGAGCAACAAAGGAAGCACAAATTTATATGTAGTAAAGGACGGTTAAAACGAATTTACGAATTGGGAGCAAACATGGACTTTTTCCATGTAGTGGGGGAGGGAAGTCACTTGAACCACCAGATGGAATATTTTTTCATGTCTATAGGCAAAATTTATTTTGCATTGCGATCAGTTACAACCTTCACAGTTGTAAAACACACTCGAGGAAAAATAAAGACCCAGAGCCCCCACCCACCCCGAATCAGAGTCAGATGACCCAGAATGTGCTCCAAACATGCATGGTGTTCCATTGAAGCACAAAATTTTCCCTACAAGGGAAATCTAAATCTAAACTCTCTTTCCCACACTTGGTTTCCAAGAGGGTATTTATTATGAAGATATCACTAATATGAGAAGCTTTATTAAGGGTTATTACATATTTGTAGTATACAAAATATTTAAAATTTTTTTTTCAACGTTTGTTTATTTTTGGGACAGAGAGAGACAGAGCATGAACGGGGGAAGGGCAGAGAGAGAGGGGGAGACACAGAATCGGAAACAGGCTCTAGGCTCTGAGCCATCAGCCCAGAGCCTGACGCGGGGCTCGAACTCAGGGACTGCGAGATCGTGACCGGGCTGAAGTTGGACGCTTAACCGACTGCGCCACCCAGGCGCCCCAGGCACCCCTATTTTAAATGACTTTAGTTAGTAAAGACCAGAGTTAATAAAAACCACATATTTGTATCTTAGTGTATGAGAAAGTATGATATGAACTATATTAATCCAAAGTACATCTCACCTAATGGAATTCAGTATAAATAGTAACATAAGTTATAGCATATAAAAGTTTGAGGCATCTGTAAAATAAAGTTTCCACCCCCATGAGAAGCTCTCAAAGATCAAAATGGTGGCTTCACTAAAATGTCTCAAGGTCAATGAAATCATTCAGTAGATACTATTTTCAAATTCATGCAAGAAAGAAAGCCATCTTTTCAGAAAATTCTTTTTTGCCTGCTTCAAGGAGCTTCTCTCTAAGTTTGTTTTCTGACAAAATACGTTACATCATTGATCTTATGCCCATTACCGACAATAAATATATCTTGATCCCTAAGGAAACCAATGTTGGGGACCTTATATTAATTCAAATCAATTTTTTTCCTCCCCAAATAACAATGTGTGACAGTCCCAAAGTAGAAAGCATGTGCCCTGCTGAGTCATATTCTCCCTAGTCACCTTGTCTCCTGATTCTCTTGTCATTTAATTACAAGTCTAGATCTACTAAATATAGCATTTGGCTGCTTTTACCTCTTCTAGGGGTTATAGGTGATTTATAGGATGACACTGACTTGAGCTGGCTGACTCACAGATAGCCAGCCTTCAGACTGATGCAATAGACCCTCTCTGGGCTCTGAGCCCTAAAACCTGGGAGGATTGACGGCTTTATGTACAACTCTTAGGAGGCTCAAAGTAATGTTTTCCCTTCATTTTCCCTGAACTTAAAACTGTGTTCTAAGAAGGCATTAAATCCCAAAGTTAATTGCAAATTCATGAAGGTCGCAGAGGTGCTGGCCCCATGGAAGGCTAAGTGAAAGAACGGTTCGAACCCAAGAATACATCGGCCCTGCCTCGGTCCTCCCACCACATGTTTAACCAATTCCAAGGCTGCAGAAAAGGGTATCTCCTGGTGGAGACTGAAACACAGTGGATGGGGCATTCACCTCATGCAGGGGCGGTTTCTAGAAAATATTGGGAATACACAACACTGGAACAGTATCTGTGCCTCTCCATAGAGGTGTGAGAGTTTACTTCTGGTGACTATATAACCCTTATTCCACTTAGTAGCTGGGACATGACAGAGCAGGGGGAGCCGGATTCCAGAACCTTCCGCCCCCCACCCCCACCTCAGCTCTCTGCTCCTGTGAGCCTCAACTTGCTTATCTATAAAATCGGAAATAGCTCCTTGTAAAGGACTACTGCACTGTTGCAAAGGATAAAAATATGTAGGCAGTTGGTATGTTTTAATAATTCTTTTTTTTTTTTTATTTTTCTCCAGGAAATGAAAATTATGAGCACAAAATCACAGACAGAAGGTTTTCCCCGTGGGCTCCCACAAGGCCGGTTCTTCACTGAAGATAGGCTGGGAAGTCAGAGAGGAAAATGCAGTTTTTCACATTCACCTTCAGGCTGACCCAGCCCCTTATCCCCGCACGTCACCCTCAGAAAGAGAAACTTCTGCCCCCAGTGAAGGACAGAAACAACGGTCCCAGTCCAGGTCAGGCAGAGTGAGAAAAAACATGCCTTTGGGAGTCAGCAAACCCCAGCTTCAAATTCTGGCTCCTTTACTGTCTTTAGGATCACTTTGAAGCTTTGTTCTTTTATCCTATAAATGAAGCAAATAACATCTTCCTTTAAAACTGTTGCAAAGATTAAAGAACATACACATGCCAGAAGCATACTGAGCTCTACTTATGTATCCATACCCTTTCTCTTCCTGCCGGACAGGGACCATTGCTTCCTAACCTCTGCCAAATGTTACTTTGAAAATAGGTCTCTTTCCAAGGAATCAAGTTCTATCAAGAAATGATGAAGCCCTTGGAGGAGCGAAAGGCAAGATAGAGAGGATCAGCCTGATGCCTCGTGTGGAGTGAAGAATTAACCTGACCGGAAGAGAGGTCTGGGTTCTACTCTTGACTGCTGGGAGCAATCTCCCAGCCCTGGGGATGTCCTTCCCGATGGGAGTGTCTAAGGTTGTGATTTAGGATGGGGCTCTGGCCACGCCGTATCAGTTCCAACCTCCAAAGGAGCTGATGGCTAAAGTCATTAGCTGGACCTCCAGGACAGCTGGAGACCAAACTGTGACCATCCAGGCAGTATGCGATTGACCCAAAATAAAACCCTGCTAACGAAAGGCACAGATGATCTTCCCTGGTTGGCAATACTCAGCCTGTGTTGTCACACATCACTGCCAGGAGGAGGTTATGCCATGCAGGACCCCTTGGGTAGAGCGACCAGAACTCCACATTCGTACCCCTCCTGGACTCTGCCCTCATGCCTCTTCCCTTGGCTGACTTTAATCGACATCATTTTGTGTAAAAAAAAAAAAAAAGTAAAAACAAACAAAACCTATAACCATGAGTATAACAGCTTTCAGTGAGTTTTCCGAGTCCTTCTAGAGAATTATCAACACAGAGGGCGGCCTGGGAACCCTGTCACACCTACAATTACTGTCAGAAGCGAGAGCAGTCTTGTAGGGACTGTTCCCTCTAACCTTGCGGTTGGTCCAAATTCCTCACACTTCTAAAAAGAGGGAAAAAGTCAATAGCGAATGTCAGCTCCGTCAGCACACAGCTCGCATTTGGATTCGACCATTTGTGGATGAGCAGTCCTTTAGGACTTCCATGTAATTAAGTATTGTGTCTCCTCACGGATCAAAACTTCCTCCTGCCACCACACTTCACATCCTTGCTAGTACGAGAGGACAAGCACCCAGTTTGTGAGTATTCCAAACGCAGCAACATAAAGTGTGTGTTTAAGTGTTTTTAATCATGCGTTTCTTTTTTGCACCTACCAGTTCTTTTCACCTAAATTTCTGCATTTAATACCACTTCTGTAATACAGAACTTTTCACAGCCTCCGTATACCTCTGACACTGAGTCTGAGGACCCGTGTGGCTGAGACATATTTATAAGGAATGCCGCTGGCAGGGCACACGGTCCCAAGCAGAGATTCAAGGTCAGCCCCTCTACCTGACCTGCTATGAGTCCATACTTTTCACTCATTTAATAAAATCTCGTACAAGTAGCTCTTTACAGAGAAAGAAGAAGTGACTTCACAAGTGGAAATTTATTAATGAACGTAGACATCTTTTCCCGTAAATTATCCCCTAAAACAAAAATCTCAGAGAGAAGAAGCAAAGATTGCGGTTTCTGATATATCGGAGCCCTTTTCGTCTTTATTGTTCTTAGTAACAGAGTAGTCTTCGGGATGGCCACAGTTCTTTAATTAATTATCGTTCGTTGAACAAACATCTTTTGAAGATCTACCCCTGCATCAAGTCACTGCTGCGAACTATGACAGATATGAAGTTGTTTCATCATGGGGTAATCCGCCTTCAAGGAGGGGAGACCAAGAGTTTGTGTAACTCCCTGAAAATCGCAGAACAAGTCGTCCCTGGAACTCCAAGAAGGGAAAGGTCACTTCTACCTGGACAATCATGGAAGATTTGTGATCCATCAGCTGGGCTGGAAAGGCTGAGAGTATTTGGGCAGACGGACACGGCTGAGGGAATTTTAAGGGGATGCATGAGGACAGGGGGATGAAAGCCTGCGAAGGGAAGGGCAAATCCATTTTTCTAAAAAAAAAAAAGATATATGGGGAATCGTAATGGGTAGCAAGACAGCAAGTGTGAAGAGGTATTTTAGAACAGTGCTGGGCTAGACACATAAGAATCTATTGGCAACCTGTTTAAAAATAAAGACTCTAGGATAATACCCCCAGAGATCCTGATTCGGTAGGTTTAGAATCAGAGCTCAAGGAATCTGTAGTTTTTAAAGCACCCTGGGTGATTCTGATGTGCAGCCCCACTCAGGAACGACTAATGTATGGGCAAATTATAGAGGACTTTAAATGCCAAGCTAAAGTGAATGAACAATTTTTTCTAAGTGCTTGTCCCATAGGTCCTTTCTTCTAAGGTCTCTGTTTTTTTTTTTTTTTTTTTAACAACTAACAGAGTTCTTTATTAAAAATTCATTTATGATTTCCAAGTATGCCACGTTTAGCAGCGCAGGAAGAGTGTCCTTCAATTTGAGATCACTTCAGGAAGCATATAAAGCATGCTTCAAGCTCTTCTGAGCAGTGCCTCTCTTGTACCTGTCTTACCATTATTATCCCTCTTTCTACACAGGACAGCTCCATGATACAAATTGAGTTGCTGTAAATCAGAGGGCCCGGCAGCCCTGTTTGACACGGCAAAGTTATTAAGTTTGGAGTGTTCAATTTTCCATTTTGGTGGGATCCAACCTGTAGGCTGCCCCAACACCTAAATATCTGGTGGTCTCGTCTTACCAATGAACTCTCAAGTCTCCCCACATTGCTAACGGCGGCCCTATGCTTCAAAATTACATTTTACAACCTGGAAGCAGTCACAAATTTAACAAGAGACGCATTAACCTTATGGCCTTGAATGTATGAGATTGCAGGATGCACTATGAGAATGAATGGATTTTACGCAGAGGTAAATATTTTGGGTCTCTGGCTACTTTTGAACACTCCATAAAAGACACAAACCCCTCCTACGAGAAGGAACAAGAAAGAGACTTACAGCAGGCTTGGCAAACTTTTTCTGGAAAGGGGAAAACGATAAATACTTTAGACTTTGTGGACCGGTTACAGTCTTTGTCACAACTACTCAACCCTGTCATTGTAGAGAGAAAGCAGCTATAGATGATATGGAAACAAATGGATGCGGTTGTGTTCCAATAAAGCTTTATTTACAAAAAAAGTGGCAGCCAGGCTTTGACACTAAAGCCACAGTTGACTGGCCCCTGGTTTAGAACATTGGGGAAGATAGTCTACGGCCATACCACCCTGAATGCACCCGATCTCGTCTGATCTCAGAACATTGGGGAAGATAGAAAAGTTTGAGGGAACCCATAAGAAAACTACTAGAATTAATAAGAGACTTGAACAAGCCTGTCAGAGACTGAATCAATTACAAGAATAATAGCACTTTTTTACACTAGCAATAACCAATTAGAGGATGAGGTTAAAAGTAAGACACCATATACTAGAGTGACAAACATTGTAGAAAACCCAGGAATTAACCAAGAGCATGCAGCACTTCCTTGGGGGGAACTCTAACACAGGACATAGCGGCTGATCTCTGTGAAAAAGAGAAATGTAGACTTCCTTAACTTTTCCCCAAAGTTATCTGTAAATGCAATGCAATTCTGTAGTAGGTAGAAGAATGACCCCCCAAAGATGTCTGCATCCTGACCCCCAGACTCTGCCGATATGTCACCCTATGAGGCAAAAGGATTTGCAAGTATGATGAAGGTTATTATCTCTGAGATGGGGAGATTACCCCAGATTAGCCAAGTAGGCTGATGTAATCACATGAGTCCTCAAACAGGGAGGATATCTCCCAGCTGTAGTCAGAGGGAAATGTGACAAAGGAAGCAGGGTCCGAGACATGATATGCTGCTGGCTCTAAAGATGGAGAAGTAGGGCCCAGAGCTAAGGACTATGGGTGTCCTCTAAAAGCTAGGAAAGGCAAAAAAAAATAAAAATAAAAATAAAAAAAATAAAAAAATAAAAGCTAGGAAAGGCAAGGAAACAGATTCTCCTCTAAACTCTCCAGGAGAAAATGCAACCTTACTGATGCTTTGACTTGAGTCAAGTAAGATCATCTCTGATTTCTAACCTACAGAGCTGTAATAGGATAAATTTGTGTTGTTTTAAGCTACAAATTTGAGGTAGTTTGTTACGTCGGCCATAGGAAACTACTACAGATTCCAGTCAAATTTGTAGTTGGGGTTTTTGTGTCTTTTGAGGAATTTGCAAACTTAGTGTAAAACCTATAATGTCCTCAAAAGTTTCCACGTGGGAAAAGAAGAGTGAAAGTGGAGCTAAATATTGCCCAGGACTCACATAGGACAAAGCCATCATGGTGAAAACTGTATGGGATAGAAACTAAAAAGACCAAAGAGCTCAGAAACACACTCATTTATATGTCCTGGCACACAATTCTGACGAAACTTTCCACAAATCACTGGGGAACGTATGAGTTACTTAAAAGAACACATTTGAGGGGCACCTGGGTGGCTCAGTTGGTTCAGCGTCCAACTTTGGCTCAGGTCGTGATCTCACGGTTTGTGAGTTCGAGCCCCACGTCAGACTCTGTGCTGACAGCTCTGTCTCTCTCTCTCTCTCTCCTTCAAAAATAAATAAACATTTAAAAAAAATGTTTTTTAAAGAACACATTTGATTTTTTTTAGTATTTATTTTTTAGAGAGACAGAGCATGAGCAGGGGAGGGGCAGAGAGAGACAAAGACACAGAATCCAAAGCAGGCTCCAGGCTCTGAGCTCTCAGCACAGAGCCTAACACGGGGCTCAAACTCACGAGCCATGAGATCATGACCTGAGCCGAAGTCAGATGATTAACCAACTGAACCACCCAGATGCCTCAGAAGAACATATTTGAAAACGAACCTATCTTAAAAGAAAAAAAAAAAAAAACTGGATCCCTATCTTACAACAAACCACAACAAATTCAAGATGGATTAACAATCAATTCAAGAGACCAAAAAAAAAAAACAAAACAAAACAAAAAAAAACCCTTTAAAGTTAATAGAAATATAGGGTGCAAATAAAGTAATCAGAAATATATTTATAAAGGAAGACGTCTTAAAATTTCAAAACAAAAGTTGTAAGCTATATACATAATAAGTTTAGTAGTATCAGAACTAAAGATTTTTATTCAAAGACATATAACATGGACAGACCTAACAGATGAAAAAAAGAATGGAAGAAGGAACTTGCATGCCTTAAACAAACAAGGAAATAATATTTAGAAAACACCATGTAACCATTCTTAATGGACAGGAAAATGGGGAGCAACCACAATAGAAAAGTAGGCAAAGGGTATATGAATAGGAAACCCAAAAGTTAAGGATATGAATATACGAAAAGATGCCCAAACTTATTAGAAATCAGAAATGTGCAAATTAAAGAGAGAGAGAGAGAGAGAGAGAGAGAGGGATTAGCATCTGTTAGATTAGCAAAAACTGGAAAGCCAGATAAATGATGAGATTGTGGAGATAGGGACCTATGAGCACTACTGGTGGGATTGTAAACTGCAGTGGCCCCTATGGAGAGCATCTGGTACATTCGGGTAAATTTTATACCAGCCTGCCCTGTGATCCAGCCAGTCACTCCTGGGTTTATATCCCAGTGAATTTTTCACACAGACTCCTAACGTGACATGGATAAGGATATTTATTGCAGCATTATTTGAGGAAGTGTAGAGTTGGAAGCAAGACTGGGTTTGTTTGTTGCTAGAAAGTGGATAAAGATCGACGGTTTACCTGTCAGGAGTACTAGAGAGAAGAAAGGGACAACACCCAGGTGCTCAGTTAGCAACACAGATGGATCTTATAAACATAATGCAGGGGAACGATATTAAAAAACAACACCACCACCAGAATTTGTTATAGGACCCAATAGCTTTTATATATGTTCAAAATGCATGAACTCAAAAAATAATATACTTCTTCAAAAGCGCGTGTGAACTCAAAGACATTAGAATAGCTGCTTATGTTGGAAAAAGGAGAATGAAAATGGGTGGTGGTGAGAAAATGGAATGAATAAGGTATTGCACCTCAATCGATAATTGAGGGGATTTTACTGGGTAAATAATGATAATGTGCCATGAACTCACCTTCTGCATTTGGCCAGAAAAACTAGGAACAGGAAATTTGAATGGAAAACAAGGGATTGAGCGGTCTCTAACTTCTAAATTCAGGCCATGTGGTTTGAAGCGTGGGTGAGGAATGAGTGAGGAGTATTCGTGCAGTGCTTTAATTTTTAATTCATAACTTCGAATTATGTGGTTCTTAAATGGTTCCTTAAATATAACATCACATTTTAGCAAAAACGATAATGTCTTCATATCCATAGCAAGTTGGTCTACAGAGGCAAAGAAACAAAAAGCAAGACCTTAATTAAGCACTTGTGCCAAAATTAACTCCTAATCTAGTTTTCATTCCTAAAGTAGGTTTGTCTTTTGAATGCTTACCTTCTATGATACTAATTGCTATAGGAGACCACAGAATTTTCTCCCAATGCAGAGATAAATAAGAAGTCATCCTTAAGCTCAGATATTTCTTCAGAAGTTTGAGCAATTTGTTCTATTTTGTTTTTATATAAATTCATTTGTGTCTTCCATATTGTGACTGTTCAAGCAATATATGCTGAATTAAATTGAATGGATTTTAGTCATGATAAATAATCTGTTTCAAATAAGCCTTCTCGGAACACCCTACTTTTTTTCAGAAATAATAAAAATATTTTACTTAAAATATTATTTTTGAGTAATTTGGGGGTATTTATTTTTCACCAGTGTTTAACATGATTTTTTTTGTTCCAGTTATTTTCAGTCATTCTTAGGGAAGATGAATCACCATTAGAGGCTCCCCAAAATGAAAAGGAATTACATATATCAAGGACAGAGGGAAGTCATGTCCATTAAATGAGGGATATTGGTTTTACAAGAGAAGATCACTTTATCCTTTAAACATGATTATTGTTAGTACTGAGATTTAGGCCTTAGACCATAAGGGAAAACATTTGTCAATGAGTTTTCAAATCTTTATAGGTCTGTTTTCTTCTACGAATATCTTGGCAGAATCCTCTGGGAGAAAAACATCTAAAAGTATAGATACTATGAGAATGACAAATTCTCGCAGTTACATATATAACGGCTAACAAAATAATCAGCAAGAAGAAAAAGAATATATACTTTTCTGCCAAGCTACAGTTCAGGATCTGTCCTCAACGAGTCTGACTATCGTGGTGGAGGAGGGGGATGCTTAATCAAATCTGATAACAAAACGATTGTTTCTCGATGAAGTATAAAAAAATGTATAAAGGGGCGCCTGGGTGGCTCAGTCAGTTAGGCGGCCAACTTCGGCTCAGGTCACCATCTCGCGGTCCGTGAGTTCGAGCCCCGCGTCGGGCTCTGTGCTGACAGCTCAGAGCCTGGAGCCTGTTTCGGATTCTGTGTCTTCCTCTCTCTCTGACCCTCCCCCGTTCATGCTCTGTCTCTCTCTGTCTCAAAAATAAATAAACGTTAAAAAAAATTTTTTTAAATAAAAATTTAAAAAAATGTATAAAATATTAGAATGCAAATTTTGAAAGGTCTACCAAATATGTGTTGCCTGATTATACAATGAGACATTCCCTCTGTCTTTGTCTCTGTCTCTCTCTCTGTCTCTGTCCCTCTCTCTAACATTTGCAGAATGATTTCTTTGTTATGTTTTGCATGAATTTGGGGAGGACACGAACATTTGGTTGATGGTAAATGGTATGGTGAGAAAAGACCAAAATCGTTTCCTTAGATGAGCTTAGTGTAGTTCTTATCTCTGAGAGCTCAGGGAACAGCCCTACATGGATTATAGAGGGGAAGAAACCTTGAGGATGGCCTGACTGTGTGTAAGTACATGAAATTGAAAAGGCTGTCCAACTTCCCCTGCTACAACAAGGTGATCTCATCTACTCACTCACAGAGGACTGGAGGAACCGGGGTCTCAAATGGAAAACACCAACCCAAAGGCTGGCAGATAGTAGGTCCTCAATAATAAATGTTTGTTCTCTCTCCCCTGAAAGACAAGACCTCATAAGTAAGACATCCTTGAAACAGATTTCTCAAATCCCTTTCATTAACATCTTCTGGATACAGCACTCACATTACCTTCAAAAGGAATCCTTCCTGCAGAGCCTGTAATTAGGCTGCCGGGGAGAGTTGAGCACCTGAAAAGCACAGCGGTGCCTGCTTATTGTTTTGGCTGCCTCTCATCTCTCTAGCCCTGTGATATCAAAAACACCCAGTGCAAATTACCGATGCGAACACCTGACCAATCTCAAAGTCAGTCCATCTCCCATCAGAAATACTGGCGGTGCAGTTTTCTTGCAACTGGAACCTCAGAACAGCGCATCCAATAATTAGTGCATGATTTCCTTTCCATTTGAGTGTTTTCTCTTTCTCTCTCACTATTTCAGCAACTGAGTACTGGAGGGAAAAAAATAATGTCTCAAAGTGTGATTCATTTTTCAAAGCAGAGGGCAAGGCCCGGCTTCTTGATGTAAGCTTCCACCTTTTAATTTAGATGAAGTGAAGCTAAATTTATTTTGTTGGAGGATTTGAACGGGTCGGTGAGGCACATGGTTCAACAGTCAGGCGTCCTGTAATTAACTGTCAAGAGCCCAAGACAAAGCAGTGAAAGGCACTGGGTCAGCCTCAGAAGGGTTTAAATTCTGACGAAATTTTATAAGAATGGCCTTTCATGGAAACATTCATCCCAGTCAATAGTTCACCGTATAAGCAACAGCAAGTGTAGGTGGTTATCAAACAGGCGGCTTGAACTGCCATTAAGTTCCAACTGCCCTTTCTGGTGATCACTGACGCTCTTTTACCAGGGACACCTTCCCCCTGCAGCTCCTGGGCACCAAGAGGATGCCTTTGGGGATGTGAAGGCTGAGGGGCTTGCAAAGAACTCTTCAGCTGCTATTGTACGTTGAGTAACGGAATCTCCCTGACTCACCACCTAAGTGACAGAATGTCCTCCTTTTCACACATACGCGGACGAGTTACTGAACCGCATCCCAGACTACATAGCTCACGAAGTGTTCACAGGCAGAGTGAGCGAACAGAGGGATCGGTTTCACGTAGGGTATTGTCATAATCTCAGCAAAACAGAAGTACTTGTCCTGTGACTCAGAAGTGAAAATATTTCCATAACAGAAAGCTTTTCAGCTCTGCAATGACCAGGAGCAAAATCTCTGATCTCTTGACATTTGTAACCACAGAGCAGAGAACAGTAGGCGTGCAACTGGTCGGCCTGGAACCGGAATATCACTGAAATTTACCAAAGTGTGCGTAAGGGGCAAGGAACGTTTGGATTTGTTCACACTTCCTTTTGCAGGCTAGTGATAAATAAAATTGGATATAAATATGAATTATTGGCATGACCAAAAAACTCATTGGTGAAAAATAAATTGGTTTCCAATTAAATTTTAAAGGCTTAGAGAACAGGGTCGCCTGTGTGGCTGTCAGTTGAGCGTCTGACTTTGGCTCAGGTCATGATCTCACACAGTTCTTGAGTTCGAGCCCTACGTCAGGCTCTGTGCTGACAGTTCAGAACCTGGAACCTGCTTCAGATTCTGTATGTGTGTCTCTCTCTCTGCCCCTCCCCTGCTTGTGCTCTGTCTCTGTCTCTCTCTCTCCAAAATAAATAATCATTAAAAAACTTTTTTTAAGAATTAAAAAAAAAACCATAGTCTTAGAGCACAAAGTATTCACCTCCAAAAGTATTAGCTAAGGCAAAATTTTGCTCCTTGGTGGCTCCCATAAATGCTTAATTCCATTGGTTAATGATCGAATTTTACTATTTCATTACTTCCATATTGTATCTGCCAGCTTTTCTCTCTTACCAGAAGATTTTCAAGTCCCTCGTACATAGTAGGAATAAAATGCAATTAAGTGTTCTGTGTTAAACAAGGGAATTATGCCTTTGTACAATAAATTACTTTCTTAAAAAAGAGTTAATTTCCAGAAGCTATAGTGGTGACCACAAGTCACTGAAAAATACAAAAACTAAACCAGTGGCTTGTGGAAAGGGGAGTTCAGTAAAAGTGGGCAAAAGTTGAAGTATATTAATATAATGTTAAAGAAAATCTTCATAAAACACATATGCACTCACTGCATCTAGTGTATATCTAGTGTGTATTTAAAATAATAAGAAAGGCAACTAATCCTTCCACTGTATCTACGAGCCTATAGTTAAACTGCAGAGGTGCTGTTAATTTGGGATTTATCATTTCAATGTTGTGACTTTCTTTTTAAAAACATCTTACCACCTTTGTTGGAGAATAATTGACAATAAATCGCAGACAGGTAGAGTATCTAATTTGACAAATTTGGACACACGTATACACCACAAAAGGGTGACTACCATCAACATAATGAATATAGGGGTGCCTGGGTGGCTCAGTCAGTTAAGCGACCGATGCTTAATTTTCGGCTAATGTCACGATCTCACAGTTCGTGATTTCGAGCCTCATCGGGGGCTGACAGTGTGGAGCCTGCTTGGGATTCTCTCTCTCCCAATCTCTCTCTCTCTCTTTCTGCCCCTTTTCTGCTCTCACTCACATGCTCTCTCTCTCAAAATAAATAAATAAACTTAACCTGACTTAAAATTTTATTTATAAAATGTAAAATGTAAGGTATATAACAGGGCTGACTTTCGTGGCACAATGTATTTTCTAAACAGGCAGCCCCAATATATTTATCTCATGCTGCTTGTCTTTCCAGCGATAGCATAGGACTATGTTCCTCCCTTTAAATCTGCCCCATTGGAGTATAACCTCAGTGATGCCATAGGACTTCTGAAACTAGGTTGTAGACAGTGACACGTCTTCGGTCTGGCTCAATGTCCCTCACCTTCGGTCGTTTGCACTGGGGTAATATCATCCGCATGCAGAGAAAAGGCCCACTGTAGACCATGAGGAGAAGCCATGTGGAAAGCCAAGAGGCACGGAAATGAAGTCTCTCGGTCAAGATGTGTGTCTGCTCTCTTAGGTCTCCAGTTACTTCTACAAGCAAATTTGCAAATAAGATGTGTAGCTCATAATCAAACACAAGTAGGCTAAGCGGAAGAAGGGGAACCAGAAAGTACCAAACAAGCAAGCCTCCCTGATAATTAAGCACTAGCTTTATATAACTAGGCTTACTATGTTCAAGGAGATAAAAAACAAGTTTAAATATTTTGGCAGAGAACTGGAACAGGGCTTCTAAAAGAGCAAAACTGACTTGGAAACAACCAATAGAAACTCTAAAAGTAAAAAAGAAATGATACTAAGAACTCAATGGGTGCGTTTGAGAGTGTACCTCTTAGGAACAGTTAAAGAAAAAGAAGTTAGCAAACGGAATAAACACCAGGGAAAAAATCTAGAATAAAGCCAAAAAGAAACAAAATTTTGAGAAATAAAGAAGCATTAATTTAAGAGACCATGACAATACAATGAAAAGTACTAAGATTAATGTAATTAGAATTACAAAAAAAAAAGAATTTCAGAAAGAATATTTGAACGGAAAATGAACAAAATTTTTCAAACCTGATGGATGGCCACTATGCAGATTCACTAAGCTCAATGGATCACGGGAACAAAGAAAAAAACTGCACATACTACAATTATAAATGACTATAATACAAGTTTAAAAAGAAAGAAAAAGAAGGAAGGAAGGAAGGAAGGAAGGAAGGGAGGAAGGAAGCGAGGAAAGAAGGAAAGAAGGAAGGAAAGGACGGAGGGAGGGAGGAAGGAAGGAAAAAAGGAAGGAAGGAAAGGAGGGAGGGAGGGAGAAAAGAAAAGAGAGTATATATATGTATATATGTGTGTGTGTGTGTGTGTGTGTGTATGTGTGTGTGTATATATATATATACACACACATTTCTTTTGTATTGAAGATACAAAGTCCTTGTGACTTCCAATTCCACTCCTAGGTAGGTATCCTAAAGAAATGAGTGCACACGTGCTACAGTATTCACATACAGGAGTGTCCATAGCAACATTATTTGTAATGACCACAAGAGGAAACAGCCCAAATGTCTATCAGTCTTGCGGCTAAATAAATGGTGGCATATTCATCCAATGGAACACTTCACAATAACTAAAATTAAGACATCACGGCTACATGCAGCAGTGTGGATTGATCTCAAACACGGCAGTGGGCAAGAGGAGACATCTCAAATACTATTTGTTTTTTGTTTCCATTTAAATGCATTTCAAGGCTAGATCAGATTGAAGTGGTGCTTAGGAATGCACACTTAGGTGGTAAAGACATAAAGAAAAGGTTACAAGGAAAGCGAGGATCGATTAGTAGGAAAGTCTAGATAGTGGTTATCTTTGATGAGAAGGGGGTGGGGATTTGGATAGGAAAGGGCACACAGAGGCTCAAGGTAGTCAATGTTATAATTCCTAATGTGAGTGGTGCATGCATGGGTGTGTCTAAGGAAAATTTCACTGGATGGAGTTCCCACAGGCAAAGAAGACTTTATTCAAGACTAATGCAATGTGGCGCAGAGATTGACTTCCATTCCACTGAAACAAAAGGCAGGAGGATCTTGCCTGAAAGAGTACTGGGGGATATTAGTGGAAGGTTAGTCAATGTGACTAGACCATCTGTGTTTGCTAACTGAGATTTACAGAAATTAGGCTCCTATCTCTGAGACTGGGAGAAAGGGGCTCTGTCTTTCCTGAGAATTACATTTCAGAGGATGGTTCTTGGGTTCTTCCTGAATTGAAATTCTTGGGTTGTAGACGATTTCCATCTCAAAGGAGCAGAGAAAGAACTTACAAGTTTTGGAAAGTAAATGCTCTAAGAAAAGGGAGGTCAGGAAGAAACTTGCCTTAAGTTTAGTCCAGCTGTGGGGATCGTTAAGGTTCTCTCGGCCAGATGCTAGCTATATGATAGTTCGTTTAGAGATACATTTACGTTTTATGCAGCTTCCTATATATACATTGAAAAGCAGTTTAGGACAAAGTCATAAGATATAATATCTGGTTTTAAAAGAGATAAATATATTGAATAATTATTCAGCACAAAAGTCCTATTAAAAACAGATACCAAAGATAAACAGTGATTTTTTTTAACAAATGATAAAATATTAAGTGATTTAAATTAATTTTTATTTTTGCTTATGTTTTTAGGTTTTCTGCTCTAGCCTCATAAGGTTCAGGTAGTATAAAACGATAATAAAGAAAAACATATTTCCTCAAATAAAATGCACCTACCTACATTCTATTCGTATGAAAGCTAGACAGATTTGTAATTAACACTGTTGAAATATAATTCACCCCAAGGAATCTTAGGTTCTCCTTTGTTCAGAAACCAAAATAAGGAATGTGGTTAACTGTATCTACCTGTCCCCTCTCTTCCTTTCCCAGAAGTCTGAAGATGAAATGTGGGATTGAGCAAAATCAACTGGATTTTCCCAGACAGTGATCTATTCTCTGCAAATATTTTCAGTCTTGTTGGGGGAAAAAATGCATTAACTCATTGAAAGACTATCCTGCTTTTTAAGTGGAAATTTTCCGACAATATGTGACTTGAAGAGCATCCAATGGGCCTAATATCCTCCTGGGGAGTAAGTTAAACAGAGGGAAAACCAGAGTTTCTGTGCATTAATTTACTTGAGTTCCTATGAATTCAGAATATACTGAGGTTGAAGGGACTTTGTGAAAAGTACCTGAGCCAATTCTTGTTGCCTGTGAGAAAATTCAATCTAATAGCGCATGTTGAATATTTACATCTTTATACAGTTTATAATATCTTTGTTTTCCCCAGCCTTTATTATTACTTATGTATGCTTCCCTATTCAATACTTACCAAACCCCGAGGCTACCCAATAACAGTGTAACGTTCTTCACTTCAGTCAATGAACTTTAACAGAAACCAATGCATTTTTAACTGAATTTTTGTTTATCTCAAGGAGCACATTTTAATGAAATCAATACATTCTTGCTGAAAGCCACATGAATCTGTTGGAAAGAATACATTGTTACCGAAACCAATATACAGTTTTATAATGTCTGTATGTTTTAGGGTAAGCATAACCATACATTTTAGCTGTAACCAATATATTTCTGTAGGGCTGATACTGAGAAAGCCTTATTTCAGAGTGAAGTCAATTCATTCTTACAGAAACTAATACTGTATTCCATATTCCTGAACCAACAGTGTCAGGCTAAATGGAGACTATGATTTATATTGCTGAAAAATGTAAATACTCCCGGAAATGACATTAAAAAAACAAACAAACTAGTTTTGCAAGTGTACAAAGTAGTTTAATATCTTCATTAAAGTTACAAAAGCAGCTGGAGAAAGGTTTTTGAATTGAAAAGTTAAGGACCTTGTTTACAATTTGCATTTAGATTAAATACACAAATATATATTAACATTATGTTTCTATATTCGTCACTGGATTTTTCAAATTTGTGTTCACTTCATTAGATGCCCATGAAAAGTATGTATCTTTCAGGAGAAATCTGAGGTTAAAATATTTAGATATTTCCAATCCTAGACCTTTTCATCTCACCTAGGAATGACAAAACTCGTAAGATTCTCCCTCTGAATCCCATCCCTCCCTCCAAAATGTTAATATTAATGGAGTCATTGTAGTCAAAAGTTAGCAGGAGAACCCTGAAGGAAATAAATTCAAACAAGGACTCAACAATGAAACAACCAAATGAAAATATTTTAAAAGGGTTATGCAAATCTTTACATATGTCCATATGCATGTATATATGTTTGTATATGTTTGTAGTTAATTGAAAGGAAATTGAAAGGAAAGTCTCTTGACCCGTATTATCATATTCCCCACACCCACATCATCCTCCTACACTTTATACTTAGCCTGGTGATTGACAATGCATCACCTTTTATAAAGTTTACATTTTAAAATTCAAATGTACCTGTATTTAGAAAGTGACTGGTTATCTCCCAAGACACTATCTAATTGGGAGAGTAACCTTGTTGTATAATTTATCCAGAGGAAAAGCAAGGGCATCCCTGTTTCCTCAGATATCTTCATTTGCCTTTTTAGTTTTTACCACTAATGACATTTCCAGAAGATGAATAAAATGAAAAGAAGAATTACACTACAGTAAATGTAATAAACGCAAAGTCAATTCTTTTAAAAAGCACGTATTTCAGGAAAATATGTATCCTAGTTAAAATTGAAATGTTAGGGGCGCCTGAGTGGCTCAGTCGGTTGACCGTCTGACTTCGGCTCAGGTCATGATCTCAGTTTGTGAGTTCAAGCCCTGCATCAGGTTCTGTGCTGACAGCTCAGAGCCTGGAGCCTGCTTCAGATTCTGTGTCTCCCTCTCTCTCTGCCCCTCCACTGCACACACTCTGTCTCTCTCTCAGAAATAAATAAACATAAAAAAAATTTTTTTAATTAAAAAATAAAATTGGAATGTTATATTTAACATTCATATAAGCAATAAGAAATCAATAAGCAGTAAGAATTCTCAAACCACCTAGTTGGCTTCTCTAATTAGAAAAGTAGACAAAATACCACGATTTTGAAGAGAGGACAGTATTCTTGACAGAAAAATAAAAAGAAAAAAATTCTAGGGGCGCCTGGGTGGCTCAGTCGGTTAAGTATCCAACCCTTGATATCGGCTCAGGTCATGATCTCGCTGTTTGTGAGACTGAGCCCTACATGGGTCTCTGCACTGACAGTGCAGAGCCTGCTTGGGATTTTCTCTCTCCCTTTCTCTCTGCCCTTCCCCTGCTCACATTCTCTCTCTCAAAAACAAATTTGAAAAAAGAAAGAAAAAATTCTATGTTACACACATGCTACACTGAAAAAATGCACTGAAAACTTTTTGTCTAATTAAAGCAACTCTTGAAATCATTGAACATTCTTTGGCTTCCAGGCTTCTTTGCAAACGTTCCTCCTAGGGCTATGTCTCTGTCCCTACAAAGATCCCAATTCCTAAATAGCTGTTTCAGTCAGGGTTTATTTTTCTTAATGAGGCCCAACTCAGATGCAGTGCTCTCTACCCTACAGATCAGTCTTTACAGTAAATCCCTTTAACTTCCTTAAGTGTTTGCATGCCAGAAACTGACGTAGTTAGTGGCTCTCAAAAAGCACATTTAATACAACCCGAAATTTCACAAAAACATTAGCGCCATATTGTTTTGCTTCCCCCTTTTGTTTTCACGGTGGAGGGGGTCAGGATGTCTACAGTCACTTTCTGGTAGCAGAGAAAGCAGAGAAGCCAAGGAGTCTACGTGATTACAGCAGATGATGGTTATCTTTCCAAGGGGGGAGCCCTGGGCGCAGAGGACAGCACACAAAGGTGAAAAATCAAAGCCCATCCTAGAACTCACCTTTCGTGGTCTTACACCATATGGGTGGATTCCTGATGTCAGAGGACTCACACCCGCATGGAGTGAAGAGTCCAGCTGGACAGAGTCAACATCTGGGCAGAAGAGAATCAATCATGAAAAGGATGTTGAAACAAAGCGCAGTCACCTACTCTGCTATTCTTTGCAGAGAAAGGTGAGGGTTTGGGATGAGCACTAAATTATGTTCTTCCTTCTCCAAATAAGTAAATCCTGGAGCTTCACTGAACCCATAATTCATGCCCAGTGCTCTTCTTCACCAAGCTGGTGCCTGGCTTCATTCCCTTCTACTCTTTCCACACCCACCCTATTTGCACCCATCATTTTATAACTTTTTAAAAAAAATTTACTTATTTATTTTTGAGAGTGCTATAGACAGCATGAATAGGGGAGGGGCAGATAGAGGGGAGAGAGAGAATCCCAAGCAGGCTCTGCACTGTCAGCACAGAGCCCAATGCAGGGTTGGAACTCACAAAATCGGGAGATCATGACCTGAGTCAAAACCAAGAGTCAGATGCGTAACTGACTGAACCACCGAGGAACCCCTAACACCCATCGTTTTAATCATCAAGCACTTAGAAAAATCATTGAAATCATGTAAGACAGTGTAGCTATCACCTCCTCTCCAAATCCTTCCATATGATACTACCTTTTTTATTAAAAAATTTTTTTATTTTTATTTTAGAGAAAGAGAGAGCATGAGTGGGGGAGAGGGGCAGGGGGGAGAGAGAAAGAGAGACAGAGACTGAGAGAGACAGAGAGAGAGAGAATCCCAAGCAGGGTCCATGCTCATCACAGAGCCCAGTGCGGGGCTCCATCCCATGACGCTGGGATCACGGCCTGGAAGGAAATCAAGAGTCAGATGCTCAACCAGCTGAGCCACGCAGGCACCCCACTACCTTTTGATTTTTTAATAACTTCCAGGAGCTTACTGCTTCCTGCCTTGCACTCACACGTGAGCCTCCCACCCACCAAGGTCCCCTTTTCTGTTCAGATCTACCCTGTAAGTGGCCTCTCTTCTCCTGGCTTCACTTTTGTCAACCAATCAGCAATTCTGCAGCATTAGCGACTGTTGGAGATGGTAGGGTGACCTGTCACACATCCACGAATGAGGCCGGGAGCCATACACGGAGTCCAAATGAATTTAGACAGTTTATTAGCCATGGCACAGAAGACCCGGGCTTCGTGTTTACACTGGACCCCCTGGCACGCCAAGCCCCACGGGGGCAGTGCAGAGGCAACCCAGGTGAGCCTGCACACGTAATAGACTGGTGTCACACTCGAGGAACTCCAGATAAGAACACCTCGATCTCATCCAGGGCCCACAGGCAAACCTGCCACTCTTCCCCTCCCTATGAGAGACCTTAGCTTTATTCCCTGTAACACCGCTAGTGAGGGGACAGAGGCATCCCCAGAGAGAAAGTTCTCCGTGTCTCTGTGGGGAATCACTGCCTGTATCTTCCCCAAAGCTATCTTAATATGCAAAATCCTTGAGCAGGGTTCTCAACATCCTTTGCTCAGAAGAGTTCCAGAAATGCCACATCATGGACAGTCCTCTCCCAACATACTTCCATGTCCAGCTTAGACCCCGTGGTTTATCTAGCAAGACTTTTCTGGACAACATCCTCAGCTCCCTCTGCACCTGAACTACCACACACATCTTGCCAACAGTCCACACCTATTGTCTCGCAAGGTGCATTTTCACTCTTTCATTGAATTCCTTGAGCAGTGTTGGAGGGAGGAACGTCACAAGGGTACAGATTGATAACATTTCAAGTTAGTTATCTCAGATTTAGCTGGGTCCTCAAAACCCCACAGGAAGACTTTTCTTTACAAATTTTTTTTTTACATTTGTTTATTTTTGAGAGACAGAGAGAAACAGAGCACACGTGGGGGAGAGTCAGAGAAGGAGACAGAGTCCGAAGCAGGCTCCAGGCTCTGAGCTGTCAGCACAGAGCCCAATGCGGGGCTTGAACTCACAGACTATGAGATCATGACCTAAGCTGAAGTTGTACACTTAACTGACTGAGCCACCCAGGTGCCCCACACAGGAAGCCTCTCCTGTCACCTATCACTGCTTGCCCCTTCCCCACATGGCTATTTCAAACCTTCAGAGCCTTCTAAGCCTTCATACCTCCCTGCAAATCAACCTGCCTCCAAACTGTGAACAGCTATCTACACCCTGCACCCAACCTAACTGCAAGGCCTGTCTTTTTTTTTTTTTTTATATTTTATTTTATATTTGAGAGACAGCGCACAAGCAGGGAAGGGGCAGAGAGATGGAGACAGAATCTGAAGCAGGCTCCAAGCTCTGAGCTGTCAGCACAGAGCCTGATGTGGGGCTCGAACTCACAAACCAGGAGATCATGACCTGAGCCAAAGCTGGATGGAGGCTTAACCAACTGAGCTACCCAGGCACCCCCAAATTTTGTAATTTTTAAAGTTGAATAGTTGAAATTTTGATGATGTCAACTAAAATGTAGAGTGAAACATTTTTAGAGGCAATGGTACATTCAGCTTTCTCACCTCTTGACAATTTATTTTACATAAACTTCTTTTAGCTCCACCTTTTATTGTGACTATTTTTAATGTTTATGTATTATTTTTAAGACAGAGAGAAAGAGAGAGAACACGAACGGGGGAGGGACAGAGAAACACAGAGACACAGAATCTGAAGCAGGCTCCAGACTCCGAGCTGTCAGCACAGAGCCCGACACGAGGCTCAAACTCACAAACCATGAGATCATGACCTGAGCTGAAGTCAGACACTTAACCGACTGAGCCACCCAGGCACCGCAACTTTACATGACTCTTAAAAGTTGGGGTCTACTCATGACATTTACTCCTCTTAGTATTCACTCACTCTGCTGCCAGAGACTGAGTTACTACCTCTATTGCTTCTAATGCCATAATTTTTTTTTTTCTCATCTGCAGGTCTCCATGGATTTCTGATCATTACTGGACTTACGAATCCACAAGTACCATAGCACCCCAAATCCAGCAAGTTTAAAATTTACCTTACAATACCTACACACCCCTAAGTTTCCTCCATTACCAATGTTTCCAAACATAGTGGTGCCACACTCTTCTCACTCGCTCAGGCCAGAACCATGGGACACACACATGCCCCCATACACATATTTTCAGTAGGTCTCTTTGGATTCAGCCTACTGACCATCCTTCCATCCTGTCCCATTGCTACTGCACATGACTGTCGTAGTTGAGTCGATCATCGTTTATTGCCCGGAATATCACAACTGCTCTCCCTGTTCTTATCCATTGTCTACATAGCATCTAAGGTGATTGTTTTAATAAGACAAACTTAATTGGGTCAAAATTCAGCTTTAATTTCTCCCTACTGCATACAGAATACAGTGCAAACTCCTTAGCATGCATATGTGATCCTCCTTATGCTCTCGGCTACAATTCAGGTCAATTCTGCAAATTCATTCCATGAAAGGACTCGCTAAATCATGTGGACTTCCCCTCATGCAACGACACTTTGCTTTTTTTTTATTCTCTTTACTTGCATACCTTCTTATCTTTGACTGTGCGGTGAACTCTTACTCACACCCCAACTCAAAATGACACTATCATCTCTTCTGTGAATGGGCCACAAGAGACAGAAGCTCCCTTCTCCCTAATGCCTATTTTATTATAGATATACGTGATCACAGCAATGACTACTCTGTTTTGTAACTCTTTACGTATCTGCATCCCCCTTATGACCTGTTACCTTTGAAGGAAAGCAGATTTGGCTTCTACGTCTTTGCATGAGGAGTAGTGGGACACAGTAGAACATCTTTTGAGCCAAACAGATCAGAATTTAGCTGCCTGCTCTTAAACAGCTCTGAATACTTGTATTAGAGACGTAATTTCTCCAATCCTCTGTTCTTTAACTGTAAAATGGGACCAGAACAAAAATGGAAAAAGCTTGGTCAGTGCCTGGCCCATTAAATGCTCTCAATGGATGGTAGTTACCATCTTTATTAGTATTATCATTATTGTGATTGCTGGTTCCCCAGTGCTCGTCTCACTTTAGAAAAGAGGATACTCAGTGAGAGGATTACAAGTAAATAATTAATAGCTGTGATGTGTATATATGTATGAGGACTTTAAATGGCTGTCTTGTTGACAATGGCTTTATGTTATTTATTGTTGTTCCTCTAACAATTTCTAAAGTGATTTTTTCAAGTAGTTATTCATTAAATGTTTATTGACTGAATTTCTCAGGGGCCCGTTACTTCTGTGGGAAGAGAAAGAATAATTATATCTCTTCCTTTTTAGTTTTATTTATTTGTCTTTATTCAATTTCTTCACCACTGGCATTCACAATTTTATAGACAGTAATAAGTTTATAAAGAGTCTGTGTTTGGATTCAACTAAAATTTCCTTGCTATTTAAGAGACTTTCAAGAAGAAATTAAAGCTTGAACTTTTGAAAATAAGCCCGAGTTTAATATACTCACACCTCACGATCACTTTTTAAAGCTCTCGAGAAACAGGCTGAAAATATCATATAGTATGTAGAGGCTAAGATTAAAGCCCCGGTGTTTCATTCTTGAACTCTCCTGGATTATAAAACATCCTAGATTTATTGATAAAAAGTAAGTGGCATATTTGAAAATTTAGTTAATTACGAAAAAGATTATAAGAAGCCCTAAGTGTGCTAATATTGCTTTGTGTTTTGTAGATGTAGTGAAGCAACCATAATGCCCTCTAGGTTATTTGAGAGAACAGATCAACATCCTCCTGTGGTTCTTTTTTTTTTTTTTTTTTTTTTTAATTTTTTTAATGTTTTTGTTTATTTTTGAGACAGAGACAGAGCATGAGCAGGGGAGGGGCAGAGAGAGAGGGAGACACAGAATCCAAAGAAGGCTCCGGGCTCTGAGCCGTCAGCACAGAGCCCAACGCGGGGCTCGAACTCATGGACTGAGATCATGACCTGAGCCGAAGTCAGACACTGCACGGACTGAGCCACCCAGGCGCCCCCCTCCTGTGGTTCTTATGGCATCTCCCACCATGCTGATTAACCAGTGCCGTGCTGGTACTTGCTATAGCTCCTGTACATGATAATGATGATGATCTCTTGGATGATTGTCAGTAGACTCATACATCAAATTGTCAGACATTCTGAAAAATGCTCTTTTCTTTTTTTTTTAATTTTTTTTAATCTTTATTTATTTTTGAGACAGAGAGAGACAGAGCACGAATGGGGGAGGGTCAGAGAGAGGGAGACACAGAATCTGAAACAGGCTCCAGGCTCTGAGCTGTCAGCACAGAGCCCGAAGCGGGGCTCGAACTCACGGACCGCGAGATCATGACCTGAGCCGAAGTCGGCCGCTTAACCGACTGAGCCACCCAGGCGCCCCCAAAAATGCTCTTTTCTAAATGCCTCACAAGTGCCCACTTTTGATCATAGTTTCCAAGCAAAGTCAGCCAAACAATGCCAAAAGACCTCTACTCACTCGAACAAAACCACCACAGACTTTAATGCCTGGAAACTGTTGAGGCCAACAATTTCAAAACCCACTCTTTTTTCTCTGGTTTGTATAAAAGCCACTTTTTTAAAAAATGTTTATTTATTTTTAGAGAGAGAGAAAGAGAGAATGAGAGTGGGGGAGGAGCAGAGAGACTGAGAGAGAGAATCCCAGGCAGGTTCCATGCTGTGAGCCCAGAGCCCAATGCGGGGCTTGATCTCCTAAACCATGAGATCATGACCTTGAGCCAAACTCAAGAACCAGACGCTTAACCAACTGAGCCACCCAGATGCCCCTGAAATCCATTCCTTTTAAGGGCAACTTTTAAAAGTTGTATATCCTTCTAACCCCCAGGGCATCATCACAGTAATGAGCAAGAGTTAGAAAACTCAAAGTTAACTGATACTATTTCACCAGAAATAGTCAACAATTAGGGGAATGTGACTATCAGAAAATTTAAGGATATAGCTATTACTTTGAAGGTACAGATATTTTCTTTATTTTGCAACATATAAAGAAAATACCCTTTATCTTTATGGCTTTCTGACATATTCATCGTTGTAATATAACCCAAAGGACTCTGAAAAGAGAAACCTTTGCATGTGGAGGTAACACCTGTCCTCTGAAGGGGAAACAACCCAGACTATTCACTCTGCCATTCATCGCACAGTTGTCCATTTTCTTATCACACCAACTATATTCTCATCCCCTTCAGCTACACAATGGATGGCACTCAGAGTTTCCTAATTTCAAAGGCATATTGAGTAAATAAACCTTGACAGGCTTTCAGTGCTTTAGAAATAAGGCAAAAGATTGCTATTGTCAGAAGATTAATCTCATCCTATAGCTGGAGCTCAGATCCCATGTGCACTGGAGTCCCTGAATTTAAACCACGGGAAACATATATACAGTCAAACTTTGGTTTGCAAAAATAATTCATTCCAGAAACATACCAAAGCAATTTTTCCTATTAGAAATAATGGAGGGGTGCCTGGGTGGCTCAGTCGGTTGAGCGTCCAACTTCAGCTCAGGTCATGATCTCACAGTTCTTGAGTTCGAGCCCTGCGTCAGGGTCTGTGCTGACCGCTCGGAGACAGGGGACTGCTTCAGACTCTGTGTCTCCCTCTCTCTCTGCCCCTCCCCCACTCGTACTCTGTCTCTCTCTCTCTCTCTCTTTCTCTCTCTCAAAAATAAACATTAAAAAAATTTAAAAAAAAAGAAATGATGAAAACTCAGATGATTAGTTCCATAACCAAAAAATATTCATATAAAAATTATTACAATACTGTAATATAATAAAATAATAAGGAAAATACAAAATATGAAGAAAAACGAACAAATTAACCTGCACATACCTTTGCAACCTTTGTGGCTGGTGTAAGGGAGGCAAGAGAGAGGAGGGTTATTGTGTAAGACGCCGTTCACTATCACTAATGGAATCACTGCTATCTATTGGCTCAACGGAATCTTCTTCTTTTTGTGCACCTTTAACAAGGAACCTATCCAATGACACTTGCTTTTGTCTCCTTTTGAGAATTTTGCAGAAGTGTGACATTGCATTGTCGTTAAACAGATTCGTCGCTTGCACTGCTACAGTCTTATTCGGGTGGTGCTTTTTTACAAAAGTTTGCACTGTTTCCCACATTTTACACATCTCCCTAATCTCATTTGAAGTGAGGGATTCCTCTGCCTTTTTTTCCTCCTTCTTCTCTACAGACGAGATACAGATGTAGACTTCTTATAAAATCTTGCAATTTCAGCCACTCGCAAAACTCATTTGTATTTCTCGATTTCCATAACTTCCACTGTAATCATCTCCTTCTTCTTATCTCTTTTTTTTCAACCTTTTTCTGCATGGGGCCATTGTCTACATTCACATGAATGTTGACTATAGTACAGTATTAACAAACTCTTGTCATATACTGTATTGAATGTAACTGGCAACAAGGCAGCAGAGGAAAGGTTCTGTATCTGCAGGCGGCCCGACCTAGAATGAAGCAAAGCATTCCTAAGCTTCCTCTTGTACGGAAATACAAAGGACAGTCCATAGGTGCTTTGAAGTGACAAAAAATATACTAGTGCCAGTTGTGGGCACCTCCCAACGTTCCAAAAAATCACTGATTTCTGCCAAACACCACAGCCTGAGACCAAGCATTCGAGAATGGGAGATGATCACCCACAATCCAGAGAGAGAGACAGAGAGAGAACCATTGGCTAGTTGTGATCATGTGACATTCCACATCACGTACTACTTGAATTGTAAGACATCACTCACTTATCAGGTTGAAATTTACTGGAAATATTTGCTCATCTTGCGGAACACTCGCAGAACAAGTTCCTCGCAATTCAAGGTTGTACTGTATATATTTGTAATGGTGACCTCTGGTGGTGATTTTATTTTACTATTTTTTTGCTTGTCTTTTCTATATTTTATACTAATTATTTTTGCAATTACAAACACAAAAACATTTTTAAAGTCAGTCTGAATACCAAGTAAGACCTTCAACTGTACACATGAAACTGGGACAGATGACCTGACAACATACTGTCATTTGCTCCTTACTTAACCTCCAGCCACCCACTAAAAGTATTTTTACTGTCTTTTAACTCTAATCACCATGCAAAAGATTGTAACAGTGGATATTGATTTATGCCCGGTGTGGCCCATTTAAGCATCTCCCATAATCATTTTAAAGCAGTTAATTCATGTCTATTTACCTATCCACAGATAGATTGCCATTAGTGAAATGTGTTTGTCAAGAATTTTCCCTCCCATTCATCTTTGAAACATTCTAACATTAAAATTGTTCCAGCTGGTAAAATCTGGTGACTACAAAATACATTTTGTTTGTTTGTTTGTTTGGGCATGCCAGTTAGAAAACGCAGTCCCAATTTTCATATTAAGTTTACGTTTGAGGTATTAATCGAGTCTGTGTCCCATGGTTTGCAGAATATGAAACATAGTGTGAAATGCAAAGCTCCACCACCCATATGTAATGACAATTGGTGACCCCAGTGGCAGCTGCATTAGTAAATTTTCACTCAGCAAACCTAGAAGTGAGCCGTTCATACATTAAAGAAATAGAATAGTGTTAATCTATCTGAATCTAATCTTAAAACACACACACACACACACACACACAGAACCTCTAGGTTTTAATTTTTTTATTGGAAGGAGAGAGATTTTTCTCATATCAATTTTCTTTTTATTTTGAGGGCATTCTAATTTCTACTGTTTCAGTAATTTAGGACAAGTCACTAAACATCTGTAAGTCTTAGGGGTAAAGAGATACAGAGTTCTTCCAGGTAAAAAGAGGTGTTTTGGGCAGGAACTACCTTCCTAGTATTTAATATTTGTACAGAGACCAGAATGATGACAGAACCTAACCAAGGGGAGAGAAAGGAGAAAGGCCCAAGGCAGGATGTGTTATTAGGGGGCCAGTAGGTCAGTGGCCTAGAGCACAGGAATAAGAATGGTCAGGGAAGACGTTGAAGAAGGAGGCAGGAGTCAGAACAGAAGAGTTTCTGTAGACCACACAAAGAGTTAGGATCTCATTCTAAGTTTAAAATGGAAGCCATTGGAGGGTTCGAAGCAAGGGAATCATGTGATCAGATATAATTTTTAAAGTTTCTATCCTGGAAGCAGGGAGGATGGTCAGGAGTTTACTGAGGTAGGTCAGTCAAGAGATGAGGGTGGCTTGATCTTAGCTGCCATGACATAATTAACAACTAAGTACGGTAAATAATTAATAGCCAAATTTAAAATTCATTTTCAAATGAATTACATTATTGCCTGCTCATCACAGTCCCAAAGCAAACTTCTCATCTCATTCCCAGTTTTCAGATGACCAACCTAAAACTTAGACAGTATGCGATGTATCCAGTGTCACACAAGCATTTGGCTCAAGATTCAGAATTCAGATCTAGGCTTTACGGCTCCGTGACTACTATACCTGTGGCTCTATAACAACACGTAATAGTATTGATTTAACATTATCAGGGGCGCCTGGGTGGCTCAGTCGTTTGAGCGTCCGACTTCGGCTCAGGTCACGATCTCACGGTCCGTGAATTCAAGCCCCGCATCGGGCTCTGGGCTGACGGCTCAGAGCCTGGAGCCTGCTTCCGATTCTGTGTCTCCCTCTCTCTCTGCCCCTCCCCCATTCATCCTCTGTCTCTCTCTGCCTCAAAAATAAATAAACGTTAAAAAAATTAAAAAAAAACATTATCATTGGGCCATTGGCTGCTTTACAGAATTATATCATTTTTAGTTGGTAGGGACTTTTAAGACTGTCTCTTTTGACACTGACTCTACGGATTGAGGAAACCAAGAGTTTTTTTTTCAAGTTTGCTCAACAAGTAGCTGACAGGGATGGCAGTATGTTCAAGTATCTTGGTTCTTAGACTAACATTCTTCCCACAACAGAGTAATAAATCCACTCTAGGGTGCCTTCTGTGACAGGAAATAAATAGGAATTTTGAGAGTACAGAGAAGATTTCACTTAGTTCCCAGGTATATCTGATTTACCTTGTTCATTTTTCATACATCTGTTGAATATCCATTCTAAAGCATTATAATAGATTATGGGTATTTAGAAATTAATGTTACAGTCCCAGTTCTCCAGAAGATTATAATCAAAAAAGAAAGCCAGAAATAATGTAAAATATATTTCAATACAGCATGGTAAAGGCCAAAACACAAAAAGGGATAGAATTATGGGAGCACAGAAAATATAACAATGGATACTTGTGCCTGGAAGCATGAGGAAAGATTAAAAAAAATGTAATTTCTTCTGAAACCTTCACCAATGAGCCAATGACAAGATTGGGAAGGGTGTTCTAGGTGGAAGCAAAAGCATGGACAAGGCTTGGATTTATGAAAACAAGTAGAATGTCCAAGGGACAGTGAGCCTGTCAGTGAGGACCTGACTGGTGTATAAGGGTAAGAATGACAAGAAGTTGGGGTAGACTTTGCAGCTTTCTGTAACGAAGCCATGGGCTTTGATCTTGCCCTATGGGCAGTGGGTGCTGGAAAAACAAGAATAAATCCCCTCTCTTGACTTTCTCAAAATAGAAAAACAAAACCGTTTCCAAAAAAGTTGAAGGAATAAAGGAATAAAGCTTATCTAAAGCCTCTTCTACCAATCACATTGGAAGGTCATGACAGCAACCTTCTCAGGTTATATAATGGTAGCTCATTCTAGATTCTTTTGTGTGTTACACTGAAAGTAGTGACTTAAGAATTGTGGTTTGCATCCCCAAAGCTGTATCATTCTACAGTCAGTAGATACTTTTCTACCCTTGGAAATAAAACAACCTAAAAGTACACATGGACCAGTGAGTCCCTACTATTGTTGACTATTGTTTGGTTCTCTTTTCTCCATTTTATCTCCTATCCCAGAAAAAGCGCACCCTTTCTCATTATTCCAATCCCACCTACACTACTAAATCTCAAATAGTATCTACAGGTAGACTTACTAGGGGAAGTCAGTTTCCTGTTGGGTGGCAGTGAGGAGTGTCCTTTCCCCTTGGTTGCTATTTACCGACCTGATATCCAGAACTGGCCCAGAAAAAGCTAGTGCCTGAATTAGAATGTTCAAAACCAAAGAGTAGGCCAAATAACAAAGAAATCAAGCTATTAAACCAAAACAGAAAGCACGAATTACCTCCATGTGTGCATATAGAGTCTTCCAACATAACATTGGTCAAATTTTATTGCCTTTTCTATTTTACATGTGTCCTCCCTTGTCAGACTATTAGCTCGTCGTGAGGAAGGAATATATCTTACTTATATCCCTAGTACTGCTTAGGCTAGGGCCTAGTAGACACACACACACACACACACACACACACACACACACACAGAATGAGTAGTATGTAAAAAATGCATCCTGAGGGTTTTGGCTCCTCCATGGCACCATTAAGTCTTAGCAGATTCATAGGATCTCTGAAGCATAGTGTCTTAGCACCAAGAGAGTTATTAAAAGTCTTCAAGTGTAACCCTGTGCAACAAAGGACTTCTTTCTTCCCTGTGCACCTGAAAACCTAAAATGATAGAAGATTCACTACCTTCTGAGACTGTTGTTCATTCTTTAAACAGCTTAAATTGTCGGTGAGTTGTTTCTTTTATTGAGCTGATATCTCTGGCTTCCTCCCACACATTCTAGTCGTGCCTTAGGGCTTTCAGTGAATACATATAATCTCTCAGAAGATTCTTTACCATTGATTTGAGAGCCATGTCTAGCTCATATATGATTTCAGACTGAACTTGTTATTAGTCTTAAGTATTTTCGTTCACAAATCCCAACAAAGGATTAATCGAAACCCAATTGAAGTGTGCTCAGTGCAACAATAGCAAAGTGATGTCTTCTTTCTTAGGATCTTACCCTTGTTTATTTTATTTTATTTTTTTTTTTTAATTTTTTTTTCAACGTTTATTTATTTTTGGGACAGAGAGAGACAGAGCATGAACGGGGGAGGGGCAGAAAGAGAGGGAGACACAGAATCGGAAACAGGCTCCAGGCTCTGAGCCATCAGCCCAGAGCCTGACACGGGGCTTGAACTCACGGACCGCGAGATCGTGACCTGGTTGAAGTCGGACGCTTAACCGACTGCGCCACCCAGGCGCCCCTTACCCTTGTTTAATAAAGAAGGGAGAAATGGCCTATAAACCAGTTAGTATCAACAATGCTCAGCGAGTTTCCACATTCTTCTTACTTCAACTCAACTTGCCTCACCAATTATGGTACAAATAGTATCATTATTCTCCTCTTACAGATATGCTAATAGATATTGTTAAGGGAGCCAATTGTCTCAGGTTCAAAAATATAATGATCTGTATTTGATTTTAGATAGATCTGACTGGAAAATTATCATAAATTAATGCATTAATTTAAAAACATGAATCCATCATTGGCAGAGAAATTGCCTTCCTCTGAGTAGGCACCATGGATTTCAGAATCAAAGGGATCTTGGCTCCATTTCCTGGCTCTGCCTCTTCATAGCTAAGTAATCCAGAGCAAGATGTGTAACTTCTCTGGGATGTAGTATCCTCATCTGTGAAATGATGCTAATAACATCAACCTGGAAAAGTTGGAGTCGGGATACATTGGCACCATGTGTGTAAATGTTGAATACAATGCCCAGGACGTAGCAATGAAGATTATGATGAAGATAACGTCAAGATCCAGCTGAAGAAGAACCCATAAGTTTTCAGAGCTAGGTAGCACTTTAGCAATCACTTAGTCAAACTCTTTCTCTCTGTCTCTCTCTGTCTCTGTCTCTGTCTCTCTCTCTCTCTCTCTCTCTATATATATATATATATATACACACAAACATACATACATACGTATGTTTCTATACATTTCTAATAAATTTTAACTTGATAAACAAGCAACGTCTTGACACCGAATGGCTCATGATCAAAGTGAGCCAATGGTTCTTGAAATGTGCTTTGATATATGAGTGCTTTAGATTACAAGCATGTTTCTAGAATTAATTATACTCACAAACCAAGGTTTCACTTGGATATATATATATATATATATATATATATATATATATATAATGCAGGCTCCATTCAACGTCATTGAGCAAGTCAGTATGGGTTGCCTGTTCCCCAGATCTCTGCTCCTCCCTGTAGTCCACAGAGTCCCCCAGGCTTAGCATCTCCTCACTAAGTTAGGACAGAAACCAGTCTGCAAGGCAGCCCCTGGCACTCAGCTTGTTTTCTAACCCTGGTGAGGGGTGCAGGAGAAAGAGAAGCCCGGCCTCCTCCCTTCCTCACACTCTTCCCGGTGTTCCTTTCATGTGTAATCACTAAAGACAGTCACATGAAAAATAAACCTTCATTTCTATGGGGTCCAGATGCCAGCTCATGAATGCATCTCAATTTTAAATGAACAGTGGAATAAAATGCTACCATCAAGGCTGCCTCACAGGGGGTTAAAAGTCACAATGACGGAACCCCTCCTGAGGCACCAAGCTGATGGCTCCCTCATGCTGCAGCCCTGCTCCTGTTAGCAAGAAGGGTAAAAAGAGCCTGTCAAAGTTGCTTCCCCAGGACATGGGGCCCTCAGGCAGACAGATGTGCTGAGTCTGAAAAGTTTTCAAATGAATTCCTTGCTCCTAGCCTGGGGCAGAGCAAACAAGGCTGGGGAGCAACATTACCAGAGCTACTGGCCTCCAGGGCAGATGCCCCAGATCCTGGATTTTAACTTCACCTTCTGACTTCCCCTGCTGCAGTTCATTTTGTTTATGTTTTTTGTTTTTCATTTTAATACATTTGTAAAATTATTTTTCTTGGATCCTCCCCATCAAACCTATGTGCGGCCATGACATAGAATCAAGAAGGTAGGCTCCAGTCTCATCATGACTGAGTGAAGAACACATAAGATTGGCAGGGAAGGGCTGGAAAGAGCTGAATCCTGGAAAGAGCTGGAAAGTAGCTCCCACTTTTCATTATACCACCATTTACTCTGCCCAATCTAAACAGCAGAGGGATGGGTGGAAATCATTCCTCTACTATTCTGAATTTTCTGTGGGAAACCACATCTCCCCCATTTCAACCCATTTTTAATGCTATGGTGGACATGTGACTCACATCCGGCCCATCAGAACAGACAATGTGGGCACAGCAATGTGATCCAGTCACGATCCATTGGCCACACCAGGCTTGTTCTGAGACTATTGGAAAAGAATTCTGTTCTCACATCTACAAATTTTAATCTGAAAATGTATAAGCCTAGAAATGTTGGGAGCCACCATAAGAAATAAGAGAATGAAGGCTACTCAAGAGAAGTCAGAGCCCAGAAATGGAGAAAAAGTCTATTCTGATGAAGTCAATTGAAAGCCTAGATCAAACAATGATTGAAACTATGATTTTCCTTTTTGCCAGTTTCTGCATTCTGTCATTAGTGAGTAAAAGAAACCTGACTGATACTACTTCATTTGATAATCTACATTAAATAAAGATTTTGGTAAGACAGGTGCAGTGTGAAGGTAGGTGAACTTGTTAGCACAAGATGTTGAAATAAAAACCTCATGGGTTACTTCCTAGCATAATCTGATTTCTCTGGCAAGCACAACACAAGAAGAAAAATATCCAGGGAAAAGTTTGTTTTAGTGATTTAGTCACTGATATGTCTTGAGCAGTACAATATAGTGCCCACCCATTTACTACTCTGATTAAATTTTTCTGAACTCCAACTCCCACCTTATAACATGTCTTTCTTTCTTTCCTACACAGTTAGCACCTTCCTTGGGTTCCCTCAAATCCAGTGAGTCGATCTGACTGATGGTCCTCCAAGCAGAGAAAATGAACACATGCCCATTGCCAGAGGATCATGTGTTCCCCAATTACAGCTGTCACCGACACATGGGGCTGGCAGTTTCCAGCCCTAGAGGGACAGAAAGCCACCCTGCAACCTCTGGCTTGGGAACAGTTTCTCTAGATGTCAGAAGGAGAGAATGGTCTTTCTTCCTCACATTGATGCTCAAATATTGTCACTGCATGCCAACATCGGCATGAGCTTCCCATGACAAAACATGCCGGAATCTTGATCCCCTTGGTGTACACATAGTCATTGTTTGAGGCACACCCAAGTTGCCAGGACGCCTGGATTAGATAGAATTTGACCACGGGACTCATACTGTGTCTAGAGATAACCCTCTTTTAAGATACACACACACACACACACACACACTCACACCAAGAGACAGAGAGAGAGAGAGAGAGAGAGAGAGAGAGACCTAGGGAGTGGGGGAGAAAGGGACTTTACTTGGTTCAAGAGGTCAGTTCTGGTTCCTCTCACTGATCACTGAAAAGACTGGAAATCTCTAGGCACATGGTGGGGTGACTGTGAATGGAGGGAGGCTGAGAGGTTCTGGGCAGCAAAAACAATACCTTTTCCAATGCCCCCCCCCCCAAACTACCACACATTCTCATTCTAGCCTGACATATATATTTTTCCAAGGCAATTGTCTTAGAACTAATTCAAGTTCTTCTTATAACCACCAGAGCAGGATATTATTTTCTATAAGGAGTCAGCTCTCTACCACACTATACACTGGTTTCCACTAACATTAGCCTCTGCATCTGGTGGTACTTTGTGCTTCATCACCAATAGTGCATTCCTATTTTAGAACAGCATTGACATCCAGGATGCGCATGAAAGTACCTAACCCACTTTCCACCCTGTGGTATCTATGGAAATAACACATCTGCCAACCACTCTAAGATATTAATAGCAATAAAAAAACATATCCCTGCATGCCACCCTAGGCATGCTATTTACAATAAAATAAGTATTCAAACTTTCCCAGACCACACAGTCCTTCCCCACTGTCAGGAAAGGACTGGGCTTGCCATGAATTGCTCTGATTCTGTATGATAAACAGACACCCAAAGGGTCAAACCCCACTAACAACCAACTTGGACCAGAATAGCAAAACCTACATGCCCTAGAATGGGGGCAGTGGGAGTCACTGCCTCCACACCAAGGTTTTCTGAGCTCCCAGATGAAATGCTTCTGATATAGCATAAATGACTATAAAGTTTCACCCAGGATTCCTCATTCCACGTTTGGGAAGTAAATGGAGAACATGGATCTGACAACCAGGCAATAACCAGCCCTCAGCAGCAGTGGGACCATCACAGATTGGCCGACCCTGAGGAACTGCAGACCACTCGAAAGTATGAGGAGAAGGGAGAGAAAACAGCATAGGGCTGGCCACAGACCCAGGAAATCAGTGACAGAGAACTGAGAGTTGTCAAGGAAATCGGTGAGGTGAGCTGGCCATCGCTCCCTACCCAGTAACTTCTGCTTCTCTGTAGAAGTGACAGAAATACAAGAGCAAACAAGAGACACCCAGGGGCACAGAAACATACGCTCCATTCAGATGGCCTCACTCTGGACATCCCGTGTGCCTTCAGGATTCTATGACTAAAGGTGTCCTTGAGACTGTGCCATCCTAAAGAATTGGATTGGAGAAATGGGTCAAAGGTGATTCTGGGACCATGGAAAAGGGGGGAAGGGTATGTGTTTAAATCACAGCAAAAAGTTGAGCGGCTGTCAAGTGAATGAGAAGACAGTGAGGGCTTCAAGTGTCCTCTTCCCCGGCTAGGGGCGATGAGCGCACAGCCTGCAGGAGAAAACACAACAGGTCCAACATGCAGGAGAGGCTCGGGTATGTCCTGCGTGGTGCTCTATGAGGAGACGTATTTCGTGTGTGTTCATTTGTTTTGTTTTTAGTTTGGGGCTTTGTTTGTTTGTTTGTTTTTAGTGAAACTGACAATTCTCAGAGAAGCTGTGAGGGAAGCAGAATCTGGTCCTCCAGATGGAAAGGCAGGAGCCCGCACCGGGAGATGTATGGGAGTGAGAAGAAAGGAACAAGGTGCAAGTTGGAGGGTGGGGGAGGCCGGGTGGGCAAAAAGGACAGGTGTGTGCTGGAAATAGCCCATACAAATAGAAATCAAGGGGTCCTGGGTGTTCTGGCAAAAGCACTGAGTAAGACCTACCTTTGACTTGTAGCAACAAGGAAAGTGAATCTGGGACCCCAAGATGGAAGGAGTCTTGTGCAGGAATGCAGAGCCTTCCACCCAGGCTTGAAATTGCAGGATGGAGACTGGCCCCAGCCTCCTCATTCATGGTCGATGCAACGTAAAAATAACAAAGGAAAAAAATTATCATTTTTAGCACTATTATAAACCTCATTGATTACACACCAAGACTTAATAGGGTTTTCTGGAGACAATTATTTGATGGATTTAGGTATTCAGACCTTGCCCCCCTACAATGTACAAACTATAAGAGAAGGTATTTTGCAAGGTATCTATCAAATTCAAAATATTCTCTTTTTTTCATATTAGAATGCATTCTGGATGCAAATATTAAAATAGAGACAGGGGCGCCTGGGTTTGTGGGTTGGGGCCCTGCTGTGGGGCTCTGCACAGAAAACAGTAGAGCCTACTTAGGATTCTCTCTCCCTGTCTCTCTCTGCACTTCCCCCACTTGCAAGCACTTTCTCTCTCAAAAGTAAGTAAATAAACCTCCTGGGTGGCTCTGTAGGTAAAGCGTCTGACTTCAGCTCAGGTCATGATCCCATGGCTTGTGGATTTGAGCCCCACGTTGGGCTCTGTGCTGACAGCTCAGAGACTGGAGCCTGCTTCGGATTCTGTGTCTCCGTCTCTCTGCCCTTCCCCCATATGACTCCATCTCCCAAAAATAATAATATTTTTTTTTAATTTTAAGAAAATAAACGTTTAAAATAAAAAAAGTAAAATAGAGACAAAGACGCAGATGAAAAAATTTTAAAACACCAAAGACCAAAAACTTTCCATGAAGACAAAAAAAAAAAAAAATTGTGAGTACTTTGCATTTGTTTGTTTGTTCTTTCTGTTTGTCTAAGTACTTTCAAAGCATTAAAACATCATTACTCAGGACCACATTTTCTAGATGGGTGGTAAGAAAATCATCTAGTATGGAAGCTAGAGTAAACCGTCTTGGTTTGATTGGTAGTAACATATATTTAAAACAAAAGCTAGGTGAGTTACTTTTAGTTATTATATGTTATGCCAAATACACATAAAGTATTTTTTTTAGCTGTTCCCAAAACGAAAGGCAAAATATACTGGAATAACTTAATTCCTGCAATAAACAAAGGATATAAGATACAAAAACAACTCTAAAATAGCAGGGAAAATGAACTCATTTTAAAATAGGTCTTTAGCAGGTATAATGAAGAAGATAAATTTGAACAATTAGGAACTAATGCAGACTTTGTAAAAATTGCTATTTTCAAAGAGTAAGTGAAAAAATGGTTGGAAAACATGGACGTATATTAAGCAATATGTCTGAATGACAAATGCCCTAGGCTATTAAGGAAATTAGTCAAGAAACTTAATTAACTTACAATGATTTTTCAAAACTCTTATAATGGATTGGATACTGGCAACATGGTACCCATCTTCAGAAAAAGATGAAAACGAATGAGCTCAGAAATTAACGGGTGGTAATTTTTTCCACTAATCATATTAATCACCAGTAAAATCGGGGCGCCTGGGTGGCACAGTCGGTTAAGCGTCCGACTTCAGCCAGGTCACGATCTCGCGGTCTGTGAGTTCGAGCCCCGCGTCGGGCTCTGGGCTGATGGCTCAGAGCCTGGAGCCTGTTTCGGATTCTGTGTCTCCCTCTCTCTCTGCCCCTCCCCCGTTCATGCTCTGTCTCTCTCTGTCCCAAAAATAAATAAAAAACGTTGAAAAAAAATTAATTAAAAAAAAAATCACCAGTAAAATCATAGAATACAGCACATGACAAAAAGATGTTGGCACCAGAATCATAACAATCATGAAATCCTGAAAAAGAAAACACAAAACAAAACAAACTTTAATCTTTTCCCCTCAATACTACTGAAATACAGAGGGGGGAGAATGAAATTGACAGTGACTATTGAATACGTATTTTTTAAAATAATTTTGGAATGTGAGAAATCAAACATTCACCTGCCAAATGACTTTTAATTGACTTATTCAGAAGTTCAGCTATGTAAAATGAAATGTCATTGGTGAGGGAAACTGATCATTAATCTTCACATAAAAGAAGTCTCTAGGGAGGGGTCGCAATAGTTGACCAGTCTATGCCCTATACTCAAGATGTCAAGACTGAACATTGTGAAATTTGGTTATGTCTCAACACTGAGAGCAATTTTCCTATTTAAACGTTCATTGCATTGGGAATTTGTGGTTAGCGTTGGTATGGGTGGAAAGAGAGTGAATCTAAAAACCTCAAAGCCAGGGGAAAAAATAGCTTTAAATGAGAAAATTGGAGACAAGTATTTGAGAGGAAACAAAGTCTTTAATGAAGATAAATGGGTGGATAAAAGCAAGTAATCAGTGAAAGAAGGATGTTCCCCAGCCAGTGGCAATCCTAATGAATTATTCACTAGAACCAGGCGAGGGCCTGCTGGGAGCTGTCCTCTCCTCACTATGCGGTTACCAGCAAAGGCAATGGCTGCACTGAGACCTGACTGCCTCCAAGCGGGGCCCAGCCTTCAGGGGAGTCAGACTGTGGCAGGTTTGGGGGGATGACCTTCATGTCGTTGATGTAGACATGTAGCTTATGTCCACATACTTAACCAGAACATTAGACACAGATGGTCCGGACTGATAAACACAGTTTTAAATCACATCCTTGTGAGGTTCAAGACTAATAGTAACTTTCTTCCCATCTCCAAACAATGCAAAGTAGACTCTCTCCATAAAACAAAACGAAACAAATCCCAGTTGCAAAATAGAGATGATTTTTTGCAAGACCTACTTAACACGGTGAGAAGATCAGTTACATAAGATAACATGTGCTAAAGTTATTCATAAATTTTTATGTGCCATATGCATCTGTTACGATCCCCACATTCTGGCTAGATCATATTTGTACCCGTCCCCAAAGTATGAACATGTACATGGACCCATTTAACAAACATTTATCGTGCCTCTCAATACTGTGTTACTATAACAGGTTCAAAGATAGCGTGATAAACAGTTCTCTGCCCTCTAACTTCCCAAGGGGGAGAGTGATATTGCAACACAATGCAACAATGGATCTAATTTAAAAAAAATAATTAATTGATTTTTGAGAGAGAGAGAGAGAGAGCAGGGGAGGGGCAGAGAGAGAGGGGGACAGAGGATCCGAAGCGGGCTCTGTGATGATAGCAGAGAGAGAAGTCGGATGCTTAACCGACAGAGCCACACAGGTGCCCTGAATTTTTTTAATGGGTGTCCATGGGAAGCACACTTATTCCAGTTTTGGGTCAAGGAAGATTTCCTGGAGGAAGTGATATCAAAGATAAGAATTAATGTATACATGAAATTTAGAGAAGTAAGAGGTTTTGAGGAAGGAGCATAACCCACCCAGAATAAACAACACATCAAAGACCTGGAGGAGACATTCACTGAAGATTTCTGAAGCTGCACACAGTCCAGTTGAGATAAACTGAATAGTGTAGCCCTGAATGTAAGGAGAGATGAGACTGGGAAAGTTTATAGAAACCAAATCTTGAATGGTCTTATACAGCATGCAATAGAATCTGGACTTTTCCCAGTGGGTGAAAGCAGGTGTTGAGGGTTTTAAGCAGGCTATGGCATGATCAGATTAGCAGTATTAAGGACTGGACTAAGGATTTAAATTAGAATTGTTGCAGTAACCCAGATGAAATATCAGAGCAAAATGTTCATAAAGTTTTACTGGAACACAACCACATTCACTTACATATTGCTTATGTCTGCTTCAGCACAACAATGTCAGGGCTGGATATCATGACAGAGACTGTTCGTCCCCCAAAACTGAAAATATTTACCATCAGGTACTGACCAAACATCTTTGCCACCCTTTGATCTAAGGAAAAAAATGTTAGGAATGGAGAGAAGGAGAAGGCATTGCAGAAATAACAAAGAGCTAAAATTGATAGGTTGTGACTGATTAAACATGGAGCAGGAAGAAAAGTCAAAGATGTCTAATGTGGGTTGAGTGAATAGGTGATAAATAAATAAGCTATAGGGGCGCCTGGGTGGCTCAGTTGGTTGGGCGTCCGACTTCGGCTTAGATCATGATCTCACGGTTTGTGGGTTCGAGCCCCGCATCAGGCTCCGTGCTGACAGCTTGGAGCCTGAAGCCTGCTTTGGATTCTGTGTCTCCTTCTCTCTGCCCCTCCCCCACTCGTGCTCTGTCTCTCTCTGTCTCTCAAAAATAAATCAATGTGTTGGGGCGCCTGGGTGGCGCAGTCGGTTGAGCGTCCGACTTCAGCCAGGTCACAATCTCGCGGTCCGGGAGTTCGAGCCCCGCGTCAGGCTCTGGGCTGATGGCTCGGAGCCTGGAGCCTGTTTCCGATTCTGTGTCTCCCTCTCTCTCTGCCCCTCCCCCGTTCATGCTCCATCTCTCTCTGTCCCAAAAATAAATAAACGTTGAAAAAAAAAATTAAAAAAAAAAAATAATAAATAAATAAATCAGTGTAAAATAAATAAATAAATTACATAAGCTATATATAATAACATATTTATAAATGTTCAACTGTGAGGAAGGAATCATGCTCTCTGATAATCACACATCAGGGTAGAATACACATACTATAGAATCTTCAACCTACAAAAATGTCCATTCATATGGTTCAACACATAAATGTAATAGACCAGTATTTTATTTTGAATCAAAGTTGGAATGAATATTATTTTCCAAATATAGATGAACTTGTGCTTTCAAACCTGATTTTGTTTTTCTTGATGGAGTCTCATAGCTATTTGTGGCATTAACTAGGCATCTTGGGCAAACCCTTTCAAGTCTCAGTGTTCTCATTTGGAAAATCACTACTTCTATTACCCTAACATCTAAAGGTTCACACATTAATGATTCTGTATCACGATGATTTTCAATTAATTTGCAACAGAGGAAAAGAGCCGAAAGATGGTTGAGGTGGCTGTAAATCTGAGAAATAAAACATTGAGAGAGGGAGCCATATTTTAAGAGAGAGATTACTGAGCTACAAAGGGAAAGTTCCAGACTAGATGCTTGGGAGGCATGTGTCCAGTCTAGTCTTCCCCTGGACTGGATACAGGCAATGGTTAGCTGGTTTATACTTTTAAAAGGAAGAATATGGAAGCCTTTTAAGTGGCCTATTTCTGGACTTTCTAGTATTTCTAATGCCATGATGATTCATCTCTATTGAGAAACTCAGTATAATTACTGATTTGCTTCTCTTTATGGTGTAGAATCAGTCATTGTAGTTGTTTTGTCAACTGACTAAGGGGTATATTGGAAAGATTGAGTCAGTCCACTACGATATAAACCTTGGTAAGCCACTTTGCTTTTTGATGTTCTAGAGGCACTTCTGAAAGTTTTCTCTGTCTTACTTTTTCCTTTGCAAGTCCTGATGGGCGGAGAGAGAAGGGAAGGATATGTTGTGGTATGATACACACGGTTGATTCCAAAGGCAGTATTTGTCTTTCAGAAGAGGAGATTGAAGTGAAAGTTGCATATACGTAGTATAAGGGTTATAGTGTCTATTACTTCAGCACTTAGGCATTTGCATTTAAAACCAAGAGCACAAATATTCTGAGTCAGGATCAATTTTTCCGTGAATCAGTTGGGTAGATCCAGAGCCAAGACACTGGCAGCCAAGGTACCTGTTAAAGGAGATGATAAATTGAGTCCTTAAGTCCTTGGCAGAGGAGCTGACTTGGAGATAAGAGATAAGAAAATGAGTTTGCAATAGAATCTCTAATCGTTCGCTGGGATGGAAATCAGAAGGTCTTCTGTAGTCTTGATTACATTTTTTTATGATCTTGGCAACTTATTTGGTACATCAGCATATTTTACAACTTCTCCCCCCTTGATCCCTTCAGGAACGTCTTTTGCTTGAACGAGCAGTAAATAACAAGGAGAACTAGGGACAATTAACTATTATTGTAGCCCTATGACTAATGAAAACTCGTACATTGCACTTTGGGGGGAAATGTACTTATTAACATGCCTGTGGGGGGTAGGTTAATGTTGCTCTTTTAACTTTGCTTAGGAGAAACCGAAGTAGAATAACTTGCCCAAGGTTAGCCAGCTGTGGCAGTCAGAATTCCTTGAGCAGGTTTCTTCCCAGCAATGGCCAGTGAAGAAAGTCAAGGGGACCCGCAGCATCCTCCGGCAACGCCCCATACTCGAGCCACAGGACTCATCTCTGCACCGCAAAACACCACTGGCTCACCAAAAAATGTACGTATAAACTAAAAAAAAAAAAAAAAAGAAAGAAATCACATCTTGACACTCCCAAATCTTTTCACATGCACTCACACATTGATTTAATCAATCATTTTTGAGGATTTTTGAACCCAAGAAAAACTCCACGACCCAAAGAAGAAAGTTTTAATAGTGATGTGCCAACTGGCAGGTCGGGGTGCGAGTCCATTGGCCGTCAAATCGCGCTGTCAGTTATTCTTTATTAATTCTACCAAAATTGATCAAACACCTGCTGGGTAGCTCAGTGTTGCTATAGCGCAAACCTTAAGGGAGTCCTGTGCTTACATGACATGGAAAAAAGGATTTCATTCTCTAGTTAAGGGTTAGCTACTAGAAAATCGGAACAGGGGTTTCACTTGATTAGATTTTCTTGACTGGTTCTGGCAACAATCTGAAGCGGAGAGGAGGGGAGAAGCTGGGTGAGTAGCCCTTTTCTGAGAGAGAGAGAGAGAGACGGTGAGAACTTGAACTTGGAGAGATGAAGACAGATTATGAGAGACATCAGTGTTCACAGGACTAGAAGGCAGGGAGGCCTGAGTGACAGGATGTGGGAGGGAAAAGAAAGAGGAGGTCTAGGGTGACTTCTGGGTTTTCCAGCTTGGAGAACATGGTTGGAAGGTTGGTGCCATTTGGTGAGATTGGAATCACACAAGGGAAATCAGGTGAGTGCTGGGTGGGGTGCAGTAGATACAGGGATGGAAACGGCTTTACATTGAAATATGTGCAGTTTGGATAACTGCGGATGTCTAAGAAATAATTTCCAAAAGGCAGTTTGATATACGGGTCTAAACCCCAAGGCTCAATCTGTGTAACATAAAGATTTGATAGTCATGTGGGAGTGGGCACTCACGCACCGTGGCTGACCTTGATTCTTCACCCAGCCAGGATATGATCCTCAGTGAAGGTTATCATCTTTAGAACTGAAAAACTGAACATGGTCATTCATTCGCTCTTTGACTTTGTTTTTAATTTTTTTTTTAAGCCATGAAGAAATCGGATGATCTTAGCAAGTACTGTGGAAAATACACAGTCAAATATCAAGATGTGCCTAATAAACTCTGATATATTTTTTATGTGTAACTTGTAGATGCTTCCCCGTCTTTCCTCTATTTCTAATGGTTTCCCTGAGTATTTTTGACATTTGCCCTCTGCCTCATGGGCATCGTTAAGATAAAGTGACTTGTAAGCTGCAGAGCGTTACACGAAAGTAAAAAATTTGAATGGTTGTAATGATGAAGATGATGAGACTTTCTATACTTTATAGACTTCATAAACCATTTAACACAGTGTCTTCACGCCACAAATATCCAATCGATATTATTTGTCTTAACCCATTTCAATGGACCCAAGTACTTACGGCATCTCCAGCACAACAAAACTAAACTGGCACTAATAATCAAATTACTAGTTGTAAGAAATCAATTCTAAAAATTCCATTCGCCTTGCATTGATTTCCCCTTGACAGTATTTTAAGGGTTTCCTTCTGGTGCCGTTATTTCTGTTTAGTGCACCAAGATGAGGCTTTTTATTTTTAATACGAGACTCGTTCGTTGGAATTTGTCTACTGAAATGCACCCAAAGTCGCTTGATATTAAGTTTTGAAAAGTAAAATTAAAAATGAAGAATTTAAGCTGAATTCTGATAGATCTCTTCCGGTTTAGCCCCAAAGTACTTCTTTAAAGTACTTCTTTAAAGTAAACAAATTCTTTCTGAATTTGTCTACAATTCAGAAAGAAACGGCGGTTCAGTCAACTACATACAAATAGCGACACCAAGTGGTGCCATTTGGGAAATGTTTTTAGACTGTTTTTTAAACATCTGAAATTACCTGAGAAAATGGTTGTCAGTGACCAACTTCGTCTGTAATTTGGCTCTGAAATGGATGGAGTTTTTCAACTATAATTACAACCATCGCTTCTATATTGAAAATTTGTCTCCAGCCCAGACTCAGAGTCAAATAAAAAAATTCCATATGGACAACCATGATTAAATGAGCATAATAATTAGTTCTGTTTGTCGTTTTGGAAATAAGGACGAGACAGGTGTTGTGCATTCTGCAGAGGTAGCTGCTGCCCCTAATGATGAGAGATACTGATGGGAAGGTTAATTGAGTAACGTCAAATCCTTCTTTGCTGCCTATTAGGCATATGATTTGCAGCCCATTATTTAAAATCTCTCAGCGAGGTTTTTTCTCATCTCTAAAATGGGGATAACTAAACTTATTGGTATGAGGGGAGACTGGTTACAGAAGGATCCGTTATCACTATTAGATAGACGAGCTCCTCTCAGTACCTTTACCAGGGGACCCCCTGCAAACTCCTCCAGGTTGCAAGGTGCTCCCTGGGAGGGTAGGTGATGGCAAGAAGCCGAGCAGAAACACCTGGGCGGGTTTGACCAATAGCCACAATGCGAACACGTGAAGCAGCAAGGCATCCAAATCAAACGACGGGCTCCACTATGGTCGAACTGTGATGTGCAAGTGAAAGTGAATGGGAAGCAAAGAGCATCAAGAGGCAGTGAGGGGACAGACCATAAAAGGCCACAGCACTTGAACAAGGTCGCATTTTATCACGAAGGCACTGAAAAGTGGGGAACGGTATGAATGTATTTGCTTGCATAAATCATGACCCTAATAACAGTGTAAGGACTAGACTCAGGAGGGAGTGGATAATAAGCCTGGAGCAGAGGAACCAGGGAAGGGTTAGGGGCGCGGCAGGCGTGCATGGGCGGGGCGTTTAATTGATTGACTATGGGGGTAACCAGGGTGGGTAACCAGAGAGGTGGAAACCAGGGACGGTGCCCAGCTTTCTCCTGTTGTGCGTTGGCGGATGATATTCTATACCTGGGGCAGGAGGCGCCGAAATAGCTCTCTCTTGCTTTTTCTAAAGGCGAAAGTCTCAAGTCCTAGAGCAAGACTCAGAACGGGCCATGGGAAAGGAGGGGCTGCGAGCGCCAGAGACTCTCCTGTAGCTCTCTGCCTTCCCATTCTTCCGCACCCAGAATTGAAGGGCTGTCCCCACTTACCCCAAAACTGTTTAATAAACTGCTCTAATGTGTAAGGCAATATGCTGGGTGCTGGACAAGGCATACAAACTCTCCGGTCTCAGATTCCATAGAGCGGGGGTGGTGTTTTGAGTATTCCTAAAATCGCTCCCCATTCAAATACTGAATCTCTGTGATTGCCCAATAAATCCCTTCTTAAACACTTGTCACCCTTACCAATAACAAAATTTGTTTATTTCTTGTGCTCATCGCCCATAGTATTTCTCTCCGCTATCTACCTACAGGTAAGAACATGATCCTTCCTTCAATCTCCCCTTCAGAGCAGAAGTATCAGAGGTTCTGGGTTTTCTAGAACAATCCTGATTTCAAACCTATTTCTCAGACAACACGCTTGCCCCGATTCAGGATCTGGGGGCAATGACCTAAGTGGAGGCGGTTAGAATGCTTTCCTTATGCACCTCCCAGAAGGCTCTGTGACCCACGGAGTCGGCAAGGCCTCTCCCCCCACCACGCTCCACTGGCCAGCTGTGCCGCTCGGGAAGGGGTAACCGGGTCAGCTGTCCCTTCTGCCTCCAGGCCCGGGACCCCCAGGCCTCTATCGCGGAAGATACAGGTCGGATCTGTTGAATATAAATAAGCTTACTTCCAAACAGCAGCACTAAAGCAACAGCAGCCCCCAAGCCCCAGGCGGTTTTTCTCCTCCAAATCCTGGTCCTCTAATTGAACGCTGCTCTATTTATGGGGAAGAGGAGACTGCCCAGAGACCTTGATTAGCACGTGAGCAGGCTTGCCAGAACCTCCTTCTCTGTCAGGAGCAGCAGCCCCGGAGGACTGTTAGCAAAGGCCTTCATTCTGTCGAGAGAAACTTCAAAGGCCCCAAATGAGGAGAGACGTGTCACTGGAAAATGTCGAAATGACAAATAGCAATATTTCCGCTGACAAAAGATAAAGATGAAACAAATGTTAGAACAGAAAACATGATTTTCTTTTGCCATGCTCTCACTGGAAACTGTCATCAAAGTCTTTAGCTGAAATGAAAAAGGTGTCGAAATAACAAGCACACCAGAGCCAACTTAGATTTCTAACCACGAAAAGTCATCTTCGAAATAACAAAAGCTTACAAAGTAATGAAAAATCTCAACGAAGAAAGTAAAGCTTACGGCCCCAAATAGTCTCATGCTGCGCGTTTATTAGACAGCGCGAGAGCTGGGAGATACTTAGGGATCTTCTGGGCAAACCCTTTCTCGTTACCAAGGAGGAGACTCTGAACCCAAAGGCCTCTAAATAACTTGCTCAAGGTCGTGCAACTAGTTAGTGGCGTCTGAATTGCTAGCAACTGCTTCCTCTCCAAGCACACAGCAAATCTCTGAAGTCTTCTGGCTGCAAATCCAATCCATCGTTGCCCAGTTATTGAGGCGTCCCTGATCTGGGCTGAAGGTCAAGGTCACCAGACGCCAGGGCTTAGTATTGGTCTCACTGTCTTTGATCCACTCTGTACCGTGCTCGTTGAGCACAGACTTGCCCAGACAGACCCAGTATTCTGAGGCAGCAGATACTGAAGGAGAGAGGTGGTTCCCGCTGGCTCCCTCTCTCCCACCTTCCCGCTACAGGGTGATCGGCAATCTAGAACTGTCCTCTGGAGAATCACTAATAGTGTGAACTTTTTTGTAAAGAAATGTTTAAAATCCGGCCTGAGAGAGAAGAGGATTTTAGTATGGATACTAGAGTCCAAGAGCAGAATTCATCTTCGTCTGAGATTTGAGAGAGAATTAAGGTAGGAGGCAGGAGGGTAGAGTTGGGGGTTAACGGGGCAACCATGCCAAGCTTCTCTGCCTGTACGCCCTCTGGCACAGACGCAGGTTGACTTGCTTTTCCAGAAAACATGAGGCATCTCAATTAAGCATGCTTTTGGAAGGGAGGCCTATTGAGATAGAGTTACCTATACCCATACACAATAGTAGAGATGATGTAAGTGAGTTGCCTACACCAATAATCGAAACTCTTCATTACTAGACAGGAATGGGCAAGCCTTACAAGGAGCTTTGAAGAATATCATTGGTTTACTCTCCAAAGAACGATACTGATACTCAAAAGAGTTGACCTGGAGGAAACAATTTAAGCAAGAACATGAAAAATTCCAATTAGTATTCTTAGCTAACTCACACGCTCACAAACACACACACCCACACACAGACTGATACAAAAAAGAAATAATCAAAAGGCAAGAAAGTATGCTTATGAAATTTAAAACGTAATTCCCCCCCCCCCCCAAAAAAAATTAAGAGAAGGACTAAGAGAAAATACTCAGGAAGTCTCTCTGGATTTAAGAATGGAAAAGTTGAGCTGTCCGTGATCAATTCAGAGGGCTCAGCTGTAGATGCTCATACACTCTAGCCAGTAAGATAGGAAAGGAAGAAATAATCAAATCAACTGTACCACATTTTGTCAATTCTAAAATGATCTCAGCTCTAAAACATTATTATTTCACGTATCGCCAAGGAAATAAAGGCTGTGCCAATCGCATTATGAGACAATACTTTATTTCACTTGAATTTTTATTTTATAAATATGTAAAGAGTTCTTTTAGCTGTACTTAGATGTATGTTTTATTATATTTTATTCTTTTTCATATGTAAAATTAAATATTTGCAAAATAAATTTCAAAATAACCTTGAAACCAGTTCAGAAACTGTCTCAATAGTTATGGGGCTGAAAATCATAGATGTTCATGTTTTTTGTGGGGTTTTTTTTGTCCAAGTATTATTTATTGTGCCATCAGGAAATGTGGTATGTGGGCATTACCAGACATGTGAGCAGACAGAGCACTAGTGTCTCTAGGAATTTTTTTGCAAACTGCTGGCACCCTTTCTGCAAGCTTTGATGCTGGTGAGTATGGGTAATCCTATAGCATAGCTTCTTCTCAGGTTCTATAAATCATGGCTGGTGCTTTGCAACAGAATAGGGAATTTTACCCCTTCCTCTAAACCTAAGGATTTGCTTCTCTAAGATCAAATTTCACATCACTATTCTAGCTTAGTAATTTTTGGCATTCACAATTTTTAGCTCCAAATGATAATATGATCTTCAAAAATTAATGGCAACTATAGTCAACATAAAGATGTACAAAAATGGGTCTTAGTGTGAAGTATGGTGTAATATTGAGCTTTTTCACTGAGTTTTTACTGTTTTTTCCATGTTCATTTGTCCAGTAGTGAAAGAGGCACATTGAAAATATTTTTGTCTTTTAATAGGGAAGTTACATTTAGTGCGATTATTAAATTTAACAGTATTTGGTCTTATTTTTCTCAGCTTATTGTAGTTCTTATCACACCATACTACACCATGATTTCTCCATTCTTGTGTCAAATTTCTTTTTATTGTGAAATGTATCAGGCATATAACACAATGGATATACCAATGGGTATATTTAAATGTATATTTTTAAAAATTAATAGTAAATTTAATAAACATCAAATATCCACTACCCAGCTTAAGAAACTATCATGAATAACTCTGAAGCTTCCTGTTGGCCTGGATTTAATAGTAGCTTGTATTTTGCATTAATAATTCCTGTATTTTTCTTATAGCTTTACTACACGTATACATCCTTCACAGCATAATGATCAGTCTGCTTACTGTTTAACTTGGTGCAAATGTAATTGACTCTTGCTATTTTTGTTCTACATTATGTTTTATGCTGATAGCTAGGATTAATTCACTTTCCCCAATATGTGGTATTCCATACAAATTTGTACAACTTCCAGAAGATACCACTCCACGATGATCTATATGAAAGGTGCTAACAATGTGAATAGCGCCCCAGAGCTCAGCAAGGTTATGACCCTGATTCTGCTAAATGCCTACAACAGAATTTATTCATTTTAATCAGTCAGCATTTTTCCTACAGGTTTTTTTTTTCAACATTTTTTCTTGCCATGAGGAACAATATTGCTATGAGCATTATTTCACATGTCTCTCAAACATATAGCTGCTCTAGTGGTGAACTAGGAGTGGGATATCTGATCATAGTCTATACAAATGCATGCAGTAGTAAACTGTTTTTCTCTTGCTAATTTGTCTTCATGTTAAAGGGTCTCGGTGAAAACCCAAGATGGGTAGAGGTAAAGATTTCCTCCCCTACAAAATAAGATGGACTGGACTGCCATTACTGGCTTGGAAAATGGAAGAAGGAGGAGGCCAAGAAGCTGGGAAATGTCCCACTGACCGCTAACAAGGAAACACGCACTTGGTTCCACAAAGAGCTCAGTGTTGTGCTCAGTAACCTGAATGTCCCTGAAGTGTATTCTACTTTGGAGCCCCAGAAAGGAGATGGGTAGTCCTGCCAGCACTCTGACTTTAACCTGGTAAGACTGGGGCAGACAAGTCAAGTCTACTGATCTACCAAACTGCGAAATAACAAATCCACGTTGCGTGAGCCTCTGAATCTGTGGTCATCTGTCAAGGCAGCAACAGAAAACCAATACGGTAGGTGAACTTTGCTCGTGATAATGTTGTTGGTCCAAATGCTTTAATTTTTTTCTAATTTTTTAATGTTTATTTATTTTTGAGAGAGACAGATACAGAGAGTAAGCAGGGGAGGGGCAGAGAGAGAAGGAGACACGGAATCAGAAGCAGGTTCCAGGCTCTGAGCTGTCAGCACAGAGCCCGACACGGGGCTCAAATCCACGAACTGTAAGATCATGACCAGAGTGGAAGTTGGATCCTTAACCAACTGAGCCACCCAGGCATCCTGGTCCAAATGCTTTTAAATAACTGGATCAATGTTCTTTTTAGTTAATCTTTTCTGGTTGTGTTTATCTTTGACTGATGGATGGAAGCTCAATTAAGGCCAAAACAGGTTGAGTAGGATACAGATCAAGTGGTACACTTGATGATATTCCAAGCTTCATATTATAAAAACTTTTCTCTGGTTCATCCCTATGGTTTCCCAGGGAGGCAGGATGTCAGTACATCCTAGCCCCTTTGGCCTTGTTGTTCGTTCTAGGGTAAGTAAGTTACAAAATGGCCAATCCAAGACGATGATTGATGGTTAGAGGGGTGGATATCCACCTCGAGTTCCGTGGGGAAAGAAAAGGAAGCTGACACTTAAGAGAAACAACAAAGCCAGAGATGGGAAGTGAGCCTAAGCCAATTGAGTCCACGGTCCTAGTTATTCCTCAGGTACTTTTCTAAGCTTGATATGGGATAATAAATTACTTTTTTCTTAAGTTAGACAGAAATGTGTTTCTGTCATTTGCAAAAGAAAAGCAACAGTATTGAATACTTCGTTGATTTCTTGCTGATACTGTGATAAATTATTACAAACTGCAAGATCTGAAACACGAATTCACTATGTCACAGTTCCGCTGGTCGGAAGTCCAAGGCAGGTAGGTCTCAGTGGGCTAGAACCAGGGTACCCGTGGGGCTATGCTCCTCTCTGGAGGCTCTAGGACAGAATCCATTTCCCTGTCTTCTTCAGCTTCTCCATCTACATTCTTTGGCTCCGTCCCCTTTCCTCCATCTTCAAAAGCCAAAAACATTACATCTCTCTGCCTTTCCTCCATGGCCCCACCTCCCTCTGACCTCTAATTCCTATTTTAATTTGCTTTCTTTCATTAATGACATTGAGCATCTTTTCATATGTTTATTGACCTTTTCTGTTTTCTCCTTTGTGACCGTAGCTCTTCAAGTCTTTACCCATTTTTCCTTTGGCTTATCATTTTCTTAGATTCTTTCATGAAAGTATTTTGTTTTTGGATATTTCGCTTTTAATATCTTTTAAATGTGTTACACTATCATCTCCTGGTTTGAGCCTATGTTTTTATAATTTTTACGATGTATTTTAAAGTACATTTTTTTAAGTAGGCTTCACACCTAGTGGAACCCGGTGAGGGGCTTGAACCCACGACCGTGAGATCAAGACCTCAATTTAGATCAAGAGTCAGATGCTTAACCGATTGAACCACCCCGGTGCCCCTAAAGTACATGTTTTAATGTAGCTGATTTTGTCAGTTGTTTGTCTTAATTATTGCTTTTGTATATTGTTTAAGAAATCTATCCCTTCCTGAGAGTCATAAAATACTCTGCTATATTTTCTTGAAAAGCTTACAAAATTTGGTTTTCATATTTTGGTATTTAATCGCTCAGTAATTAATTTTGTTTTCTTTTATATAAGGAAGTTGTCCCAGCACATTATCTTGGGTTGGCATTTCCCTATTGCCCTCTAATGCCAGTTCTATCCCATTTCCATTTTCATATGTGACTATGCTTTCGAGCTCTATTCTGTACCATTAATCTGTTTGTCTATCCCTGTGTAAACACCACACCGAATTACTAAAACTTTATCATAAGCTACAATATGTGGTACAGCGGTGCTCTGCAACTTGATCTTTTTCTGCAGGAGGGTGCTGGGTATTTTTGGCCCTTTGCTTATTCATATAAATCTTTCAATGTACTCGTCAAGTTCCAAGGAAACATTGCTGGAATTTGGATTAGAATCACATTACATCTACAGGACAAGTGAGGGAAAACTGATGACTTTTCAACCCAAGGTCTTTCTATTCATGGTATGAAATCTCTCCATTTCTTTTGGTCATCTCTAATGACTTCCTATAGCATTTTTTAAAATATTTATTTATTTTTGAGAGAGAGAGAAAGAGAGAGAAAGAGAGAGAAGAGCGAGCATGAGCATGGGAGGGACAGAGAGAGAGGGAAGCAGGCTCCAGGCTCTAAGCTGTCAGCACAGAACCCGACACGGGGCTCTACCTCACCGACAGCAATATCATGACCCGAGCCAAAGTCAGATGCTCAACTGACTGAGCCACCCAGGCGCCCCTCTCTAGCATTTCTTAATTTTCATTGTAACAGCCTTACTTATCTCGAATTAATTATTATTACTGAGAACACTATATTTTTTAGTGCAAAATTAACTACATTTCTAATTATTGCTTTTTAGATGCACAAAAATGCAAGTGAGACTTGTCTAATAATGAGTCACCGATTATATGCTGTGTCCAGAATACTATGCCAGGCATGGTTCCGACCTCTTTACATGCCCAGTAAGTTCTCTCAACAACTCTATGGAGTTGGATCCTGTTCTCATCATCACTTTTCATGTTAGTTCCTGGGTGTTATGCTTGGGACACAGAGGGGCCCTCCGAGGACCTTTGCAGTTTTGAGACCCCATCTGGGCCGGGTTTCAGCTATACGGAACATCAGCTGTATAGAACATTTCCACTTTACTAGAGAGAACTCCCAAGCTAACCCCTGCCCAGAGATTTGAGGCCACTGACCTCTGACCTTGACATCCTGATTCTGTCCCCTCTGGGGACAGAAGGATCTCAACCTGACCCCTACTCCGCTTTATTTAGAAAGCAAGGAGGTCTGGGTAAAAGTTGGCGAGTCTCCCTAAGTCACCTCCTGGCCCAGTCATAGGGACTGTCAGTGTGGAGACCTTAGAGCACTGCCCGACAGGCCTCCCCTGGCCTGGTACCTGGCCATTTGTTCATTGGTTCGGTTTCATGGGTACCTACATGTGTCAAAACCTATCAACCTGTACACTGTAAATATGTAAAGTTTATTCTGTGTAAATTGTACCTCAATAAAGGTTGCAGATTCTTTTAAATTAGAGGTGGAAATGAGATTAAAACTAAAAGATGCAGCCCTTCTAGTCCCGTGGATTAACTTTCAACCGAGTCTTCTTTGGAAAGTACAGCCCCTAAAATGAATGTGACCTAACAGAGAACGTATTCTAGCTTGATGAATCGTTAAGTAAGAACTATAATATGGATGGTTCATATTACAGTAACTGTGAACTGTGAATCCAAAACAGAAGTCAGGAATAACCAATCATTAAAAAAAAAGGAAGCGAAAATGGCCATCCACAGCTAGTGGTAGTGTAAATGGTAATGAACGGAGGGTTATAAATCCTTACGGCATTCTGGAGACTAATTTGGAAGAAGTCTCAAAATATGCCCAACTTTTATCTTGACAGTACTTTTTAGGAACATTTCTTCTAAAATATGAAGGATGTGAGCAAATATTTAGTATGTTCACATAAGAGTACGGTATACAACATAAATCATTTCAGTTATCTAAATTGTCTAAAAGCAGATCCAATAGAAGAAAATAGAGCCTTAGAATAGGACCCATGAAATTGATGACATAATTATCTTGAGGAAAGTTTACACCAAGTAAGGGTAGGAACAGCTACCAAAGTAGATGATTAACTTGTGCTAATACGTTTCTAAATTTGCATTTGCATACACAGAATAGGGAAGGATATATGTCCCTCCTCGTGATTTTACAGTGCTGATTTAACAGTGGTGATTATGGGTGACCCCGGTTTTCTTTGGGAGTTTTCAACAGCTTCCAAATTGCTACCATAATACAAATTAATTTTTTGAGTCAAAAGAAGACTGCAGGGAGGCCCATTTGTAAGCCAGATGGGCTGGAGACACATGTGAGCACAGGTGATGAACTAGAGGGACTCTGCTCCTGGTGGGTGCTTCCTGCGAAGGTCCCTGCGGGGCAGGGAGAGGCGGGGACGGTGCTTCAGAACGGAGAGGACCACACGGCACAGTCAGAGCTCTGCCTCCGAGCTCAGGCCTGAAGAGTTATGGCAAGAAGATCTGAAGGTGTTGCCTTCGTGAGGGACTGTGCGAGACCACAGGGTGGTCTGTGCGACGCTGGGGGAGAGACACTTCATCTCGGCTGCTTATCTGAGACTGGCTGGCTGCAGGGTTTCCTCTGTGGTGTCGGTCCCTGGCTGTGTGTGCAGCGGAGCTGGACCCTGGCATCTCCACGTGGGCCCGGCAGCGAAGGTGGGCAGAGCTTCGAGGTCACTGAAGGACGGGAAAGCGTACGGAGGGCTGGTTTGGGAACCCTTAACACCCACAAACAGCGAGAGCAGACTGAGAGGAGTGGGCCATTCTCCGATAAGCAGATGTGGGCAGAGTCACTGAGGAAGAGGAGCTCCCCGAACCCTCCAGAATAAGCATGGCCTTCTCAGCCCCAAATATCACACACCCGACGCCTCAGTTTTCCCAGTGACTGGGGAATATTCGGTAAGAACCTTCACACACTTCCCGGGTGCACGCACTTTATTTTGGCATTCAAAGCACCGTACCAATTGGGTCACAAGGAATCTGCGTTAAAGCCAGGTGGGCAGAAGGGAAGAAGTGTGCACACGGGAACCGCCCCTCCTTACGGAGAAGAGAAGCGGCCACAGAACAAGATGCTGTTGGTGCCGTGGTGCATGATGAAGAAAAGGAAAGGGTGGTCTGCACAAAATCTTGGTTCGATTCTGCAGCACCGGGCATTCCTGACCACGGCCGTGGCCGCAGCCGCCTCTGTGCCCTCCTCATTGACCTCTACGAAGCACTTGTGCGCGACCTTGGACACAGGCACATTCTTCTTTGCTGACATTCCCGAAAAGTCTGCCTTGGCTTCCTCAAACGCATCGGTCATACCTAAACCTCGAAGAAAAGACTCCAAGTCGTAACTCTCCGCCAGCTTCAATCGGGGAAGGAAAACCTGAACTTTTTCCTCAGTCATCTTTTCTGGATTTGTCCAGGCTCTGAACTTCTCGTATGTAAGTGTTTCTTCCACCTGAAATATTGAGGAGTCAAATCTTCAAATGTAAACACAACAGCCTGGTGCCCATGTCCCCACTCAGTTCCCCTCCCCAATGCCATGAGTTCTGGCCCAAGACAATCGACAGACATTTTCCTCTTGTAAACACACCAAGATTTCCCCTCAAATGCTCATCTTTTTCCCTGTTCTATGGATATAAGAGGAAAACAGCTAAAACAAAAAAAGAAACACTTGAAACAGGGGAGATGTGTGGGGTTTTTTAACTATCCGTACTAAACTCACTTCAAATATTTTTTCGTTTAGAAAGCTCTCATGACCAATCGATTGTACTCGTGCGATGCACACTACTGTGAACGCGAGAGACGGTCGGACAAAAAAGAGACAGAGCTTGGGTCGGAACTCTGACGGGTCAAAGAGGGGGAAACCGGGGACGATCTGAACAGGAAGGGAGACGTGGCTTCTGGGGAAGGGGAGCGCAGCAACGGAGAATTCAACAAGACCGTTGCTTCTGGCATTCGTGTTTGTCTTCTGGCCTGCCCTGGCGTTCGTTTCCAAACCTCCAGCCTCATCACTCATTCTGTTTGTCCACGATGAAAAAAGAAACAGAGGAGAAGAGAGCGAGACTGGCTGGCTGCAGGGTTTCCTCTGTGGTGTTGGTCCCTGGCTGTGTGTGCAGCGGGGCTGGGCCCTGGCATCTCCACGTGGGCCTGGCAGCGGAGGTGGGCAGAGCTTGTCCCCCTTCTCTTCACCACCTGGAGCCCAGGTGAGTGCCCCTCTCCAGTGATGGCTGTTTGGACATCAGCTCTGTTTCCCAGACTCTCCTAATTTTCTTCTTACGTGGCCACGACAGATCTCATCCGTGACAGACGCCACGGGAATCAGCAAGTGTTAGAAAGGAAGCCTTTCCCCAACCCCAGAGAGCTGGATAACACGCTCACGACTGGTCCCGCACCTCCTTACAAATTGACTTTCTCCCATCCTGAACTGTGTTCCTTTTCTCTCATGGGAAGACGTCCCTCTCCTCCCGGCCAAGGGAAATTCTTCGCCTGTCCTTGAGACACTTGCTACTCAAAGTGCAGTCCTTGACCAGCAGCACTGGGGACATCAGGAATCTTGTTAGAAATGCAAGATCTCAGGCCATACCCCCCCGAGTCAAAATCTGCATTTTAGCAAGATCCCCAGGAGATTCCTATGCACACTAATGTTTGAGAAACACTGCCCAGATCAATCCTCCTCCTTTTCTAGTCCTTTTGTTCAGTAATTATTGGGACCTCTGGGGCGCCTGGGTGGCTCAGTCAGTTGAGCATCCGACTCGTGGTTTCAGCTCAGGTCGTGATCCCAGGGCTGTGGTATCGAGCTCCGCTCTGGGCTCTGCGCTAAGCCCAGAGTCTGCTCGAGATTCTCTCTCTCTCCCTCTGCCCCTCTCCCCTGCTTGCACTCTCTCTCCCTCTAATAAAAAATATTAATTAAAAAAATTAAAAAAAATTATTGAGACCTCAACCAGCCCCTCCCTTCAGAATAGAGAACAGGGCTCTTCTGGAACTCTCTCTTCTTAGCTTCATCAGAATGTGTCCTCACCAACCATTCCATTCCTAGGTAGATACTCAACAGAAATGCCAACACATGTCCACCCAAGACCTGAGATGATGTTCGGCCACTCCTCATAACCCTACACTGGAAATTCCTCAAATGCTATCTGGTCGACGGACATAAAGACATGAGCACCGGCTGCCTGCATGGACCCTCAGGCCCACTGGCAAGGGCTTCCTTACCACGGCGAGATCGGTGTTGTCATCTGGCAGCAGAACGACCAGGCACATCTCCTTCCCCGCGTAGGGCAGCTCCAGGACCTGCATGGGCACCTCGTCCACATAGCCCATTCTAAATTTAGCTTGCTTAAACATCATCTGCACGGTCTTTTTCTCCTAATGAAAATAGGAAATTTAAATCAGACTACTGAAAAAAAGGAGCACAGCTTACCAAAATAAGGGAAATCTAATTTGCAGAACCCCTAGGTACGTATAACAGGATTATGATTTCTGTGCATTATGCTGATAGATGGAAGATCTTCTTTATTACATATTAGTATTGAATACAACACGCTATTGTCCCAGCAGGTCAAATATTACCAGGCGAGAGAGGATAAAATTGGCAAATAGAGAGACAGAAACATAAAACCCTACGTTATTTTTGGAAGAAGCCGTGTTTTTCTCCTCTGGGAAGATGCATTAGAGGAGCACTCCCAGTGACCTTATAATTAAGAATTATTTATCCAAGTTAAGGGGAAGATTAACTAATATTCAGGTTTGGGGGTTGAAGGATGTGGTTAGAAAAGATGTAGAGGCCACAGAGAGTTATATTTTTATTCTGGAAAGTTGCTCACTTATATAATTGGCTTTATGGCTTTGGTTTTCTTGGAGAGGGACCTTGACAAGATTTTCAGTGTCCACCTCTTCTAAAGCTCGCATCAAATGTATTCCAGACTTTCAAATCTGTGTGCAACGTGCTATCACCAAGTTGATGCACGTCAAATTTTCAGCTAATTGCTCCTGACAGCCAGACATTAACGGGCTCAAAAGGGAATACGGCCAAAAAAATTTTTTAAGTTAGACTTTCAGTCTGAAGATCTGATATCCAGCATGATGGCTGCAGTTAATAATACTGTAGGGAATGCTGGAAATTTGCTAAGAGAGTAGATTTCAGGTGCTCTCATCACAGAAATAATACGGTAACCATGTGAGGAAAGTGTATGTTACTTAGCTTGACTGTGGCACTTTTTTCACTATAATGCGTGTATCAAAATCATCTCACACACCGTAAACATATACAATTTTTCTTTTTAAGAAGGTCCAAAAAATAATAAAGACAAACTCAGCCTGAACATCTGCTAACACTCTTTTTTTCTTGTGTTCGGAATTGTATGGCTCTGATTATAAGGCAACACACAGGCATAGTTCTCACTGATATTGCAAGAAGGTGTCTATGTAAATAGAGACAGTGACGGTACAATACAAACATAACTCCAAGGGTCAGAAGAAATTTTCTTTCAATCCAAATTAATATGACCCAAGACAGAAGAATCAGTCTGACAAAGGAGGCAAACACAAAACTGTCAATATAAAAATGATTTCAGCTTTTCTCTTTCCCTGTCCAATAAAAGATACAAGGGGGCATGAAATTCATTCAGAAATATAGTATGAGATACATTATTTTTTTCCATTCAATCACAATCTTTCCCAGCGTATTATTTTAAGTCGTAGTACACCTGAAAATATATTTCCCTACCTGGTTGGTTTTAAAGGGCATTCCCCTTGTGTGCTTTCTGTCAAATTGCTCATTCCACTTTCCTTTGAAATAGATGGCATTCACGAGAACCAGCTTCGTCAGTGGGTCAACTGTCCCAGGACCCAGTATCTCTGAAATCTTACCTGCAAAGAATACGACAGAACTTGATTGCTATTTCGGGGAGAGGGGAGGGGAATAAACATTGTTTCCCACAATCCTCTTGACATACGAAGCCTGGCTTGGTTGACAGTCAGGCTGGAATCCTGTCTTCCTGGCCACCTGAGGAACAGGGCGATGCACTGCAGTGCTGTGCACATACACAGGGTATTGCTCGTCCTTAAACAACAATCTTGAAGCAGGCAGGTCGACTATCGTTTCACCCTCACATTATAGATAGAGAAATTCAGGCCAGAGCATTTGCCTGACATTTGTGCCAAAGACCCATAGGTGGCAAGTGGCTGAGCTGAGAAAATAACCCAAGAGCCCTGAGTCTAACGGTAAGCTTCCCAGCCATGGCGCCATAATTTTTCAACCATGCCGCTACTAGCATGTAAAGCCAGATAATTCTTTGTGGTGGGGAGTGTCCTGTGCATTGTAGGATGTTAAGCCAGATAGCATTAACCCAACTGTAACAACCCAAGTATCTTCAGTCCTTGGCAGATGGTACCCAGGGGCTGATTCTGAGAATCACTGCTCTATGCCAACCTTCAAATCTCATTTAGGTGGGGAGAAGCTTCCAAAGGATGAAGGAATACAGACCTGAAAATGGGTGAAAGCAGTCTTCCTGAAGGCATGCATGGGGTAAAGGAATTAAGGGGTGCAATACAGGGGCCCAAACTGAGTTATCCAATGAGACCGGGGACAAAGTGAACCCCAATGCCCCCTCTGGCTCTGGTATCTGGGGGAAACATATTGATGGTCAATGTGACGAAGAGGAAGTGAGTGGTGTAGGGAGAGTAGTGTATGGAGAACCTTCCAGCTTCCCCTCGTGACCCATTACTGCTGGATCAACTGGAGAGCAAGAGACCACTGCACATACAACGTAGGAAAATGTGAAACGCTCTGCCCTTCCGACGGTCATTATTTCATTGGCTTTCAGTGTAATCATGGCTGCCGCCTCACATGCACTGGGCACACACCAGAAAGACTGAGCTCTGTACTCAGAGCTCTGTGGGCTCCGTGGGGACTGCACCTCCAGAGTCTGCAGTAAAGTGAGAAAAGGTCGCGCTCTGAAAGCAAACTCAGCCACAGCCACATCAGCCAGGGAGGGGAGGAATGCAGAAAAACGAGCTATGCTCACTACCACAGGGAGATCACGTGAAACGTTGCCCTATCTCAGCTGCCACCTACACTGAATGTCACTCTACCCTCAGGGCAAGGCAAGGGTCTCCCCCTCCCCAGAAGGAAGATTAACGGGGCCCCAAGGAGGAAGCAATTTTCGGAAAATTTCCAGCACAGTCCAGCGGGGAGAAGGTCTGAGATCCTTACACTAGGTTCACGTATTTTTTAGCAATCACCACTTCGTGATCTCATAAACCCAAGAAAACTATCAGAATTGCATTGCTGGCCTGGATATCTGGCAAACACACACAAGAAGGTCACTGGTTGTGGGGCCCCCAGGGGGAGGGAGAGGCGGGGCAACACCATGGAGGCCACAACCCCGCCAATCTCGCTCTCTTTCCTGCAAAATGCCAGGTGCACTGTGGTAAAAATCTCTCACCTTCGGTCTTTTCTGTCACCCAGTCGTTTATGTGTCTCCTGCATTCTTCGGTGTCCTCTGCGAAGGACAACTCCTCCAGTTGTGCCTGGTAGAACTTCTCGCAGGACTCCCTAAAGGCCTGCAAACACAGGACACCACGTTCACCCTGTTCAGCAAAGTGCCCACGAGTGTGAACGCATTTTTTCCTCTTAGCATATTTCCAGCATAAATTCCTGCACGGGCCGCCCTGCATCTTAAGACTCGTTCACGCAGCTGACAAAAATGTGTGGACCACCGGCTCCGTGCCTCACCCTGTGCCAGCTGGCGGACATCAGGGGAAAGACAAGACATCGGACCTGAGGCGGCTCACAGTCGGCTGGGAGAAACCACATCCACACAAAGACGGTTACAAACGCTTCGAGAACACGGATGGCGGCAGGCATGCACAGAACCGCCGTGAGAGTCCCAGTCGGACACTCCAGCTCCACACTGACTTCCTGTTTGATCATCTGTCTGTCTGCCAGGCACTCTAACTTTCTTTTGCTCGTTTTCGTATCACCAGCACCAACCACAATGTCTGAAATTTGTGAATGACTGGGAGGCTCCATGGTGGAACCAGATCATCCTGAAATCTTTGGGTCCTCCCGGACTAGAATGGTCTAGACGTCAGGTCTAGATCACCGTGGGGCTGTGGGGGTAGGGAGGTGGGGATTAGGGACAACAGTGCCAAGGGCTGAGCCTTGAAATGTAAGGTAAGGTCAGCTCAGGAAGAGCCTGTACCCAGTACATGAAAACCCAAAGATAACTCACCTCACAATAACTTGGTTTCAGATACAATGTGCCTGCAATTGGCTCCCATCCTCCGCCCATCTCCTGTTCTCAAATATTTTAGCTTCTACAGAAGAAAGAAAACGTAGAGAGAAAGAGAAGCCAAGCAACTGAGGAAAGGGGAAGGCGGCTCCCTGTGTCCCCAGTATTCCCCAACGACAATACGCAAAGATCAGGCCAACATTCAACAATGAACACCAACTAGGGGATTCCTGGGATCATCGGTGCTTGTCCTAGAAGACCCAGAATTCTCTCCAATGATACTCAAGTCCAGAGCAGGCAACTTCCATGGGGTGGCACCCAACAGCAGCCAGGGCAGGGAGGTATCTGAGTCTCACAGAAGAATCCATAGAACTGCCAGCCAGTAAGATGGCCAGGTTTGCCTAGATCACTTCATTAATCTGAGGTAGCGTCAATCTGCATGGTGTGCGGCATAATTTTTTGGACCTCACTTACCGCATTATGGCAGGCTTTTACTGGACTAAGGAACTTGGGAATTATATGCTTCAGAAAATAGGCACCACACGGATTTAAAAACCTGTTTTATGAGCCAATTTTCATTTTAGAAAGACTACTCTGTCAGGAATATGGAAGAACCCGGCAGGACTTGGAGAGTTCCATAGGGAAGAATTAAAATAATGGTGCAGAAGATACAGTGAGAGTCCGCACCCAGGCAGTGGTGGTGGCGATTCAGAAGAGGGGACAAATGTAAGAGGCCTTGAGAGACCAGGGGACAGCCGAACAACCAGAGGTGAGACTGGGGATAGGTGTGTAGGCACACAAGACAGTGTGGTCACCGAAGAGAGGAGTCAATGGGGAGAAGCAGGTCTGGATGCAGGAGGACGGACATACTGAGTTTGACATCCGGAAGGAATCTATCAAAAATAACTTTAAAAAGGACATAGTTCAGAGGCAAACATAAAATTCAAAATTACAATTACAGAAGTACAATTCTGAGCACATTTACAAGGCAAGAGAATTATACTTTATCTCTGTTCTTTCGTAGTTTCTATTTTATTTTCAATTTCTTTAACATCGATGTGCAAGTACAACTTACTGGAAAGAAGTCACACGTCTTCTCTCCAAACAGTCTGTTGGCAGTTCTGAGCACGTACTGAGTGCCAGATTTGTTCACCTCCGTGAGAAGTGCCTGGAAACCTTGGTGAATATCTCCACTTCCGTTCAAACAAAGAGCCTGGTAAGAGAAAACAAGGGCACAAACTTGTAGCACTGCCGCCATCTTGGTCCCCCAAAGAGCAATCTCCACACAAACGCCTGCACTGAAAATCACAAAGGATCCTATCTTGAAAGGAGTTTGATTTAATCCTCACACAGTCCTTTTTCACCTGGGCACTACTGACTTTTGGGGCCAGATACTTGGTTGCTGTTCTGTGTAAGGTATTTTGCAGCATTTCTGGCCTCTACCCACTAGATGTCAGTAGCACCTCTCATTTAGGACAACCAAGCTGCCCAGACAGTGGTGAACATCCCCTGGAAGGCAAAATCGCCCCTAGGTGTGAACCACTGCCCTGGTAGATTTCTCCACTTAGAAACGTGGGTGTGATGGGGACCTAGGGGGCTCAGTCGGTTAACCCTCCGACTTTGGCTCCGGTCATGATCTCAAGGTTCGTGAATTTGAGCCCCACGTTGGACTCTATGCTGACAGCCCAGAGCCTGGAGCCTGCTTCGGATTCTGTGTCTCCCTCTCTCTCTGCACCTCCCCTGCTCACGCTCTGTCTCTCTCTCTCAAAAATAAACAAACATTAAAGAAGAATTTTTTTTTTCTTCTTTTTTCAACTTTTTTTTTTTTTTTTTTTTTTTTTTGGGACAGAGAGAGACAGAGCATGAACGGGGGAGGGGCAGAGAGAGAGGGAGACACAGAATCGGAAACAGGCTCCAGGCTCTGAGCCATCAGCCCAGAGCCCGACGCGGGGCTTGAACTCACGGACCGCGAGATCGTGACCTGGCTGAAGTCGGACGCTTAACCGACTGCGCCACCCAGGCGCCCCAAGAAGAATTTTTTTAATAAAAAAAATAAATAAGAAAGGCAGGTATGATAACTCAGGAGGGAATCAGAACAGAACAAATAGATAGCTGGAATGAATCCAGCACGACCCAGGGAATACAAGAATGAGCAGAAATCAACAGAAAATACTTCATCAGCAACTTCACAGAAGTTCTCCAGACCAGACTGTGACTTCCAAGTCAAGTCGTTCCTCTGTCTCCCAAGGGCCCGGGTCCAAAGCCCCCCTCCTCCAGTGAGCACTTCCAGAGGTTCCCCGCGCACCCCTGCTATTAATGGGAAAGCGGTGTGCATTGGCAATGTTCTGGGACACTCACAAGGTTGTCGAAGAAACTTAAGGTACAAAGAGGTTAAAGACTATTCCCCTCAAGTGTTTGCCACTACTTGGTTTGCAGCTCAGATCCCACAGAACCCAGTTCAGACCAGATTCTATATTCCCTCTAAATAATTCCGGAGGTAGACATCCATGTTTGTGTTACTTTCATCTTGCACTTGTGCATGCACAATCATACACTTTTAGAAAGAACCCATGTAACAGAAAGTTGATTCACACGGCTACAATTCAATCTGATACAAAACATTAGAAAAAATTTAAAATATAACAAAGTTGAAATCCTCGGACTTCTTGTGGGACAGAATTATAGCTTATCCTACTTATCAAAGTTTGCTGTAACATATTGATGCCCCTATCCAGTGCAAATGACATAACGACTTGATTTCTCCTGTAAACACTAAGGGTAGACGGTGGGTCTTAAGTAATTCCCATTTCTGCCCATGTCTGCTCTCTTTCCCTCACCACGGTGCCCCTCGCCACCGACCAGCCACACTGGCGGCCATCCGCTGCGGTGAGGTATGAAGAAAGCATCAGGAAGCAAAGAAGCAGCCCGCCGCTCTTCCTTTGCAACAGGCAGGCATACCTGGGACATCTGGGTGGCAGTGTTTCCTTTGGCCCCCATGAAGACCATGGCCAGGGCAGACGAGATGCTCAGAGGGGAGCAGAACACGTTCCGCGAGCTGTCCTCTTGACCCAACATTTTTAATAAGTTGATGGCAAAACTGCCATTGGCTTCACAGAGATCATCCATCAGGAAAGGTCTGCACCAAAAAAAGCACAACACGGAGGCACATCAGCCCAGCCCACTGTTAGGTCATCTAGTCACGAGCGCCCGTCAGAGGCCACTGGGTGTGGTCAGCAGAATATCCGTGCCCCCACAGCCATCCACATGGTATCTCCCAGCTCTTCGTCATCTTCCATGGCATTAGGGACCTTGCAGATGTGATGGACTGAACCAAGGATCGTGAGATGGGGAGATTTCCTGCATTATCTGATGTAACTACAGGGCCCTTACAAGAGGAAGGCAGGAGGTGAGAGGCAGAGAAGGAGATGACACAAGAGAAGCAAAGGCCAGAAAGGACACAAGGCCACGGAGCATGGAATGCAGGCAGCCTGTAGGAGCTGCAAGAGGCCAGGAAACAATTCTGCCCTAGAGCCTCCAGGAAAACATGAAGCTCTGCGGACCGATATTGATGTCATTTCTTATGTCTGTCTGTCTGTCTGTCTGTTTAGAGCGTGAAAGCACAAGCCAGGAGGGGCACAGAGGGGAGAGAGACTCCCAAGCAGGCTCCACGCTGTCAGCAAAGAGCCCAACGCGGACCCCATCTCACCAACCCGTGAGATCATGACCTGAGCCGAAGTCAGGACTCAGACACTCAACCGACTGAGTCACCCAGGCGCCCTTCTGTAGGCCTATTATGGACTTGTGACCTCTAGAGCTGTAAAATAATAAATTTTACTGTGTTCAGGCAGTAAATTTAGGGTAAGGCGTTACAGTATTAATAAGAAACTAATACCCTGGTTTATTCACAAAGCAGCCAATCGCTGAGGGTGAATGCCACCCTCAGCAACAGACCCACTGCAGGGGCTCAGAGTCCCTTTGGGACCTGACGACTCCCTCCCTTTGTGTCACAAAGGCCAACGCGTCTCAGTGCTAGGTTCTCAGGTTTTACGGGAATCTCTTAATCCCCACAACGATACCTGAGGTCACTACAGTTGACCCACCCTACAGACAGGGAGCCTGGGCGAGGACCATGAGCCTCTTCCAGATCCTACAGGCGGTCATCAAGCAATCTGGGTCGGAACCTGCGATCTCAACCCAGAGCCTGAATTCATCATTACACAAACCCCTCATTGCTTGCAAGTTCTCCCTCAGTTTGGTCTCTCCAGTAGAATCTATAAACAGTGTTCTGTTATAAATAAGTCTTGGTAGGAGCCTGGGAGGCTCCGTCAGTGAAGCCTTTGACTCTGGATTTCGGCTCAGGTCACGATCTCACAGTTTGTGAGTTCAAGCCCCGTGCAGGGCTTTGCGCTGACAGCATGGAGCCCTACTGGGATTCTCTCCTTCTCTCGCTGCCTCTCCCTCTCTCTCTCTCTCCATCAGAATACATTTTAAAAAATAAAGATAAATAAATCTTTGTAAATAAATACATTTCTGTCACCATGTTGTGTGAAATCAACGGGATGGATTTCTTTTTATTTTTTTTTTAACGTTTATTTATTTTTGAGAGACAGAGACAGAGTGTGAGCAGGGGAGGGGCAGAGAGAAAGACACAGAATCTGAAGAGGCTCCAGGCTCTGAGCCGTCAGCACAGAGCCCGATGCGGGGCTTGAACTCAAGGACCGTGAGATCATGACCTCACGTGTCGGACACAACCGACTAAGCCACCCAGGTGCTCCCCTTTTTTTTTTTAATTTAAAAAAAAAAGTTTTTTACATTTATTTTTTAGAGACAGAGAGACAGAGCATGAGCAGGGAGGGGCAGAGAGAGAGGGAGACACAGAATCAGAAGCAGGCTCCAGGCTCTGAGCTGTCAGTACAGAGCCCGAAGCGGGGCTCGAACCCACAAACTGTGAGATCATGACCTGAGCCGAAGTCGGATGCTTAACCGACTGAGCCACCCAGGCGCCCCTCCCTTTTTTTAAATTTTTTTTTAATGTTTATTTATTTTTGAGAGACAGAGAGAGACAGAGTGTGGTGGGGGAGGGGCAGAGAGAGAGAGAGAAAAAGACACAGATCAACTGGATGGATTTCACAACATTATAAGGGTGGGTTTAGGATGATCTGACCTAAAATAGGAGCTACTAGGAAGACAGAAAATTCACTTTGAATCAGGAAGACTCCAACAGACACACTATTTTCCATGGACCATATCTGGTTTGAAATTGGGGGGAGTGGCAAGCACCCAGCAACAGAGCCCATAAGCAGGGAAACAAAATATGAATCTAAATCTCAAGTCATTAGGTGAACACTCTGAGTCAGAGGCACCAAATCGGAGTCCAGCCTGACCAAGCCAGCCTTGACCTTCATCCCAGCTTACTCCTTCCTGCCTTCCTGACCTCTCTACCTTTCCTTAGAGCATTTACTTTAAACGATGTGTCACTGTAAATTGTTTCCCTGCTCTGTTGAGATAAAAATACAGTAAAACCTTGGATTGTGAGGAACTTGTTCTGCGAGTGTTCTGCAAGATGAGCAAACATTTCCAGTACATTTCAACTCGATAAATGAGTGAGTTCTTGCAATTCGAGTAGTATGTGATGCTGAATGTCACATGATCACACTGAGCCAATGGTTCCTCTCTCTCTCTCTCTCTCTCTCTCTCTGCGGGATTGTGGGTGATCGTCTCCCATGCTCAGGCAACGGCATCTGGCAGAAATCAGTGATTTTTCAGAACGTTGGGAGGTGCCCACAACTGGCACTAGTATATTTTTTGTCACTTCAAAGCACCTATGGACAGTCCTTTGCTTTTCCATACAAGCTTTAGGAATGCTTTGCTTCATTCTAGGTCAGGCCGCCTGCAGATACAGACCCGTTCCTCTGCTGCCTTATTGCCAGTTACGTTAAATACAGTAAATGGCAAGAGTTTATTGAAAGTCGTCCTACACAATAACCCTCCTTTCTCTTGCTTTCCTCACACCAACCATGTAGGTTTTCAAAGGTAAGTGCAGGTTAATTTGTTCATTTTTCTTTCTATTTTCTATTCTCTTTATGGTTTTATATTACAGCATTATAATAATTTTTATATGAATATTTTTGGGTTGTGCAATGAATCATCTGAGTTTCCGTTATTTCTCCTGAGGAAATTCACTTTGATATACAAATGCTTTGGATTACATGCATGTTTCCAGAATGAATTATGCTCACAAACCAAGGTTTTATTGTATTTTTTAAAAGCCTCTTTCCTGTTTTAAACCCAAGACAGTCAGTCTTTCTCAATCCCTAGAAGGCATTCCTTTAAAAATGGAATTATCGGGGCGCCTGGGTGGCGCAGTCGGTTAAGCGTCCGACTTCAGCCAGGTCACGATCTCGCGGTCCGTGAGTTCGAGCCCCGCATCGGGCTCTGGGCTGATGGCTCGGAGCCTGGAGCCTGCTTCCGATTCTGTGTCTCCCTCTCTCTCTGCCCCTCCCCCGTTCATGCTCTGTCTCTCTTTGTCCCAAAAATAAATTAAAAAAAAAAAAAATGGAATTATCAAGGGGCTCCTGGGTGGCTCAGTCGGTTAAGTGTCCGACTTCAGTTCAGATCATAATCTCACAGTTCATGAGTTCGAGCCCCATGTCAGGCACTGTGCTGACTGCTCAGAACCTGGAGCCTGCTTTGGATTCTGTGTCTCCCTCTTTGTCTGCCCTTCCCCTGTTCATTCTCTCTCTCTCTCTCTCTCTCAAAAATAAATAAATATTTAAAAAATGGAATTAGCAGGGTGCCTGGGTAGCTCAGTTGGTTAGGCATCCAACTCTTGATTTCAGCTCAGGTCATGATCTCGCAATTTTGTGAGTTCCAACCCTGCATGAGGCTCTGTGCTGACAATGCAGAGCCTGCTTGGGATTCTCTCTCTCTCTCTCTCTCTCTCTCTCTCTCTCAAAATAATTAAATAAATTTAAAAAAAAAAAGAAAGACATTTTTAAAACATCAACCAAGAGAATACAATAATAACACAGCTTGCACAGCAGTATGCTATACTTAACAGGTCATTAGAGGACAGAAGTGAAAGTTTCCTTCCTCTGGAAGCCTCTCCAGAACCTTCAGCTGCACAGCTTGAACCCCAGGGCTGCAGACTTGGGGAAACCGACATGTCTGCAGCAGGCGAGTCCCACAACAGATCAGGGCCCAGCCTCCCTGCAGGCCACTCCCGGCCCCACATTCCCTCACCTCAAATTTGAGGACTTTTCAGAAAATAAACAGCTAGAAGCCAAAGGGATAGGCGATCTTCACAGCACTGGGCCAGCAAAGAAGGTGGCGCCGAACAGACCCAAAGGAGGAGAGCCTTTGGTAAACAGGAATGTGGATGTAATCCTACCTGAGCATAAGTGTAGGCTGGTGAGTGTGAGTGCGGGTGTGTGTGTGTGTGTGTGTGTGTGTGTGTGTGTGTGCGCGCGCGTGTGGTCCGGTCTGAACAGGCAAAGGAGTGAACTGGGATATCACAGCAATCCCAACTTTATGTTTTAACTGCACTTAATGGCAAATGCCTGCTTCTGGTTTCTTCCACCTTTCCTCTTCCTTCACTTGCACGCCATCAGGTGCTGGTCACTAGCAGAGTATTCACCATCAGTGTCTGCCCCCACGGCAATGACTCACTGGGTGCACACTCACCGCAAAAGCACCTCCGGGGCGGGTCCCAGGTCACAGTGGTGAAGAGGCAGGAGCTGGAACAGGAGAACCGAATGATTCTTTCCCCCGCTGGCTCTCGGTGCCCCAACCTCAGGTGTCTATTAAGCCTTTGAGAGGGCTGGACTTCGACCAGAGTGGAACCTGCCCAATAAACATGAAAAGGACTGAATTTCAATACAACATGCAACGACACCTCTGGGTACCAGTGCCACCACGGAGTTCAGCGTTGTGTCATAAAAACACAACAATGTGGAAAGATTTCCAGGCTGTAACATAAGTCGGCATTAAGCTAGTTTTTCTTTGATGACCAGGGTCAGGGCAATTAAAGACTGTCCTCAAGGCTCACAGTAAGAGTAGCAGATTGGGCAGCAAGTCCGAGGCGTCGCTCTCCCCCCAACCCCGCCGGGGGACCCAGAATGCCTGTGATCCCCTCGCTCCCTCCACCTCCCCACAGACACGTCCAAAAGTGGATTGAGGCAAACAGCATTTATGCAGAACTTTCCTTATGTGGTTTAGAGAGGAGAACGAGCAGCAGATGCCATAATTCCTTACTGCGAGCTCCCACCCTAGGGACACACACACACACACACACACACACACACACACACACAGAAACGTGTGGTCTCAAGCCAGCTGTGTGCTCTGAAACCGGATAATTTACAAAGTGCTAAGGAAGCCCACGGAGAAGTGGAATGAATTCTCTCTAGAAGCTCAGGAGAAGGTGCAGCGTAGCTGGCTCTAAGGGGCTGGGCAGGGGTCTCTGTGAGGCCGTGACAGGGGAGGTGACCGCTGAGGCCGCAGCCAGGGGTGGGGCTGGCTGGGGGAAAGACGGCAGCAGGTGCATGGTTCGTGCACGTGGGGCCCAGGGAGGGGGTCTTGGGTGACAGGCAGGGTGTGCTGAGGCAAGAAGTTTGCACTGGAAAAGCCAGGTATGGTATTTAAACGAATGTCGTACAGGCGTGCCCCAGGTTTTAGGAAACTGCAGTGGCCCACCGCTGAGCCTGGGGAAGCTGCCCACCCACCCCGGCCACAGACCAGCCGCTGCCAACCACCGAGGAAACGCGAGCCCCAGAGAGTGGAAGGTAGCATTGCCAGGCTGGGTGACTGATCATATGAGGGACAGGGAGCAGGAAGGGTCAGGGCCTACGCCCAGGCTGGTTAGAAACAAGAGCACAGGCCCCACGTGGAGTTGCTTATGCTCAGCCCCAGATCCGGAGACTTAACCTAATTACATTCTGGCTCTCCCAGAATCGGAATCTTAAACCAGTCAGTCGGGAGCTGCCTGACCAGCTCCAGCGAGGTCATCGACCTGACAGACCCCTGCCATCCCCTAGGGGAAAGGGGCTTTTGCGATATGTCTTCCCCGTGTAACTTCCTCGTTCCCAATCCCTTCTGCTTATAAATCTTTGCTTTTGCACAGCTCCTCAGAGCTCCTTTCCACCTGCTAGATTGGATGCTGCCCCATCCAAATTAATCTTGCTCAAATACACTTTTTTTTTTTTTTTAGAAAATGCTTATTTACTTATTTTGAGAGAGAGAGAGAGAGAGAGCGAGCGTGGGTGCAAGCACATACTGGAGCAGGGGAGGGGCGGGGAGAGAGGGAGAGAGAATCCCAAGCATGTTCCACAATGTCAGCGTAGAGCCGGACATGGGGCTTGAACACAGGACACGAGATCACGACTTGAACCGAAATCAAGAGTGGGACCTTCAACCGTCTGAGCCACCCTGGCACCCCTAAACGTAACTTTTTAATACGTCTCAGTTTATCTTTTAACAAACTTGCAGCTAATTTATGCTTAGGGTGAACCACGAACCATCGGAAATTTGTATGAGGAGCCAGATGGAATGAAAAAAGTGATCCATCCCGAGTCGGATGTGTGGAACGCACCATACTGAAGACGGCCACACGTCCCAGAGCGAGAGATTGGAGCCATCAGTGCTCAGACTGCCCAAGGTTCTAGGCGAATGGGAAGAAATTACTTAGAACATACAGAGAAGGCATAGGAGAAGAAACTCACCCAGTTTTTAAGAATTGCCAGCGTTTGCAGGTAGAAAAAGGAATCAGACAGGAGGACGACACAGTCAGGGAGGCCCTGGGAGACCTGGGAGGGTGTGACTGGGGGGGCCAGGGAAACAGGACAGGAAGGCAGCACAGGGGGAGGGAGGCAAGGAGTGGGAACGGCAGCTGGGGGGCACCTGGGAAGTGGGGAGTCCATTAAATTAAGTACTGTGGCTGCAGATGAGGTGGAAACAGGCAAGGAAGCATTTTCTCAAGTTGAGGTAGAGCAGCCAAAGAACAGGTGAAAGATGTGAAAGGGGGCGCCTGGGTGGTTCAGTTGGCTGAGCGTCAGACTTCAGCTCAGGTCATGATCTCACAGGTCCCTGGGTTCCAGGCCCGCAGTTGGGGTCTGTGCTGACAGCTGGGGCCCTGGAGCCTACTCGAACTGTGTCTCCCCCTGTCTCTCTCTCTCTCTCTCTCTCTCTCTCAAAACTAAATAAACATTTAAAAATTTTTTTAATAAAAAAAGAAAGATGTGGAAGAAAGAAAGACAAAGAATGTGGAAGAAAAACAGATAACAAGAAAGACAAAGGCTACGGCAGAAAACCAGAAAACAAGAAGGAAGGAGGGAAGCCCGGCAGGAGCGAGGAGGCAGAGAGGAGGCGGGAGGGACCGCGGAAACCGCAGGCATTCCCCCGGGAGGTGGCGCTGACCCAGCACCTCCCCGGAGCTGGCCCCAGGCTCCATGAAACTCCAGGCCCGGGTGTCCCTGCTGCACCCCTGCGGCGGTTCCCACGCACCCTCGCAGGGGCTCCCGCCCGGCCTTCTCCCGCAACAGCACCCCAGGCTTGGGGCACCGGCCTCCCGCTCCTGCTGGCAAATCGCGGCGCGGTGGCGTCAGCCGGACGGGAGTCACTCCCACCCCGGGGACCCCCTCCTACCCCGGGCGCGTCTGCGCGCCGCGCTCCCGCGCTGGTGCCACCGCCCGCCTCGCCGACGCTCACCTTAGCGCCCCACGCGGCGACCCCGCGGCCGCCCGGTGCGATCGGGCCGCGCCGGCAGCCCCCCCTCCCCCGTCCTCTCCTCCCCCTTCTCCTGCCCGCCCGCCTCCCTCCCTCCCCGCCCGGTGCCGCGCCGCCGCGCTCCAGTCGGGGGACCCCCGCCGGGGGGGGGGGGGGACCGGGGCCCCGCGCGCCTCCCAGCCCCGGTACCTGGCCGTTCCTGCTCCTGCTGCGGCTGCTCCTCTGGCCGGCTGCGCGCTTCCCGGCCGCTGAGATCTCGGGCGAGGCTTCCGGCGGGTGACTCAGAGCCGACCCGGATTGCAGGGCTCCGCGTGTTGTCCGCGGGAGGAGCCCCAGCCTCCCCCGCTGTCCTCGTGCCCGGGCCGGAGCGCACTTGGCCTCGCGGGGGAGGTGGCGCCGGGGCTGGTGAAGATGTTTGCAGAACGCGTCCTCGATTGAGGCTCGGTTCGTTCGCCTGGGTTGGTTGGCGCAGTATTCGTGGTGGGTGTGTGTGTGTGTGTGTGTGTGTGTGTGTGTGTGTGTGTTCGCGCGCGCGCTCAAGAGCAGTTTCAAATTTGGGACGTCGCCTTGGAAATTGACTAAAAGCAAGACCAGAGGTTAAAGGTTCTTAAAGCCAGTGGTTTCCAAACCTTTTCGGTAGGACACCCATCAAGAGAGTTTTTGAGCGTGCGTCTCTGGTATCCTTATGAAGTTATATGTGCTAATGTGCTAAATAGTAACATATTATAAACGCTATAGAACATAAAAATTTCAAAAACTAAAAAAAGAAATTTTAGAATCTGAAGCAGGCTCCAGGCTCTGAGCTGTCAGCACAGAGTCCCAGGAATTGAGATCATGACCTGAGCTGAAATCCAGTGCTTAACCTACTAAGCCACCCAGGCACCCCAAGTTCAGTTTATTTCTAAATTGGGGTTGATAGCTGTCATAAGGAAATGCTTCTCAGGAAATGGGTTGATTAAAATAGATAAAGGCATCATTGTTTGTATTGACTAAACCTTGACACTTGGTTTTCATTCACATACTAACTGTGCAGATTCCTGGTTGAAGTCTAAATGTTAAAAATCTGTTTATCCTCTTGAAAATCGTTTGCTTTTGCAAACCAAAATTTTGCAACATTATACTTTCAATATGTGAACAGGTAGAAGCCCATCAAATCTTTTCTTTTGGGAAGATTTTTACGAAGTTTACAAATTATATTTGCAAGGTTTTTTTTAAGTGCCCATATTTGACAGTTTTAACATTATTTTAGTAATAAAATCAGATATCAATGGAAAAACATCCCAATAGATGTTCTCAAAATGATCACTCAAAAGCAGTTGATTTCACATTCATAGATAAAACATGCCTTTACCTAAAGGCAGCTGTCAATCAGCAGTGTTTTTTTTTTTAAAAATACTTCCTAGATGTTTTACTAGTAACAGCCACTTATCACAGAAAAAGTCAGCACATTTGGAACACTAGACTTTTTTTAAAAAAATGCAAATAATTAATTAACTTCACACCAATGCCCTGTGTTGTGGAGAGCCCTTAAGTTTAAATGAGAAGAGGTGAATCGAAAGGCCCAATTGGTCAGAAAGTCTGTAAATGCAGAGAAAAATCCAGGTAGGTAAGTAGGTGAGCTCCGTGGGGAGCAGTACCTGTCTGCTCTGATATCTTTTATAAATATTTACAAAATTGAGATTTTACTGTGGTAGGGTCCCCTCCCTAAGGAAAGAAATCTCAAGGCCGCTTGAAAACACCCCTCACGACCTTGTAACATGAGACCACTCAATCAGACCGCCCCCCCTCCCATGGGGGACTCCCGTGGGGGACTCCCGTGGGGGACTCAGTTCTTTGGGTATGAAACCAACTGAGCCTGGGTGCCCGCAGGAATATGCCGGCAGGAATATGCCCACAGGAATAAAGTTGCTTCCTGGAAAGAAAAGCCTCGGGGTCACGACCCTCTGACCCTCACCCTCCGTGCAGAATCCTGCTACATTGTCAGTGAGGATTGTAACACATTCACAATGAGTCATCACAAAAGGTCAATACATGTGACAAAAAGTATTTGATTTCCACGTTAAAAAGATGCCAAAAAACTAAAAGGTGAATAAGAGAATAAGAAAATATTTTAAAAACTCTTTAAATGTCACTTAAATAGCTCAAGAGAAAAGCTGATTTAAAAAAAAAAGACAACAGACCCTAGTAGAAATCCTGTGCCAAGGACATTAGCAAATTTGTGGCAAAGAAAAACAGTGGCTTTTGTACACCTGGAACTAATGTAACGGTTTGCCAACTACACTCAAATTAAATTAAAAAGGAAATAAAAAGAAAGCAATGGCTAATCATACAAAAAAGGGCTAACCTCGAAGAAAATAATAAATAATTTTTGAGTACATACTATGTGCTAGACCCTAAACTAGAGCTTTTCTCTCAAGACTTCATTTAATCTGGACAACTCTGGGAGGTCAGTGCCATGAACGTCTGAGCAAAGCATCGAGCCTTAACTCTTTAAGTTGCTGGTCCCTGAAGTCACACGGCTCCAAGCAACAAAGGTTTCCACCTGGTTTCCAGGTCTGTGTGACTCTGGAGTTCACTGTTTCAATCAACTGCTACATGATGGCCTTCCAAAAAGAAAGAAGGAGGGGAGAGCAGATGAAGGTTGCCTTTTTAAAACATAAAAATTTGCAAGTATAATAACCATACATTTCCAACGCTGGTAAGATAAGATGGGCATGACTTTTTATTAAAAGAAAAGTTTATTTATTATGAGAGGGAGGGAGAGAGAGAAGGAGCATGTGTAGGGAGAGGCCAAGAGAGATGGAGAGAGAGAATCCCAAGCAGGCTCCCCATTGTCAGCACAGAGCCCGAAGCAGGGCTCGATCTCACGAACAGTGAGATCATGACCTGAGCCAAAATCAAGAGTCAGATGCGTAACCAACTGAGCCACCCAGGCATCCCATATGTGCATGACTTCTTACTCTCCATCAGCAATGCTGTCAATTGGATACCAGTTACTGATTTAGAATTTAGAATTAAATTTTAAAAAAAGAAAGAAAAAAGAAAAGAAGGATGGGTGAAATAAGAAAGAAGAAATTGCCATGAAAACATTTATACCTTCTGAATCAAAACCGGCATTTCAAGGAATTTCACTGAAAGTAAAACTCAGAGATACGGAGTAGAATATTGTGCAGAATGATGACCACTTCATCTTTGACTTCTCACGCACAGAAAAAAACCTCCAAATGCCCAACAGAGAACAGATTAGATTCTATCACATCCATGGTAGGATACTAACGTATCTTGTAGAAAAAAACAGTATTGCCATGGGAGTGATATTAAGTGTAAATTAGGAATACCGTTACATGTGAGCATAATTCTATAGACAGACTAGAAAGAAATAAATTCTGTACATCACCTGTTTCTGGGCAATGGGGAAATTTTATGTTATTTATGTTTATCTTAGGGTTTCTTAATTTTTTGACGGATTAATGTGCATACACTTAGCTGAAAAAGCACAGTGCTGGAGGAGATATTTGTAAAGACAATAAGTTCCTAGCCACCCCTCCCAACTCCCCAGAAGCAGGCACTCTCAAGTCATTTGTTCTTTCTCCTGGTATCTGCCTCCATAATTCCAAATAATATGGATATATGACCATTTTTATCTAACAGTTTTAGATATCTGTTGCCTTCCTAATTTAGGGGGTGAGGATTCAGTCCTCTTACACCACTCACACTATCTCACTTTCCCTGTTTACTTTATCACCACTAAATAGTATTCATCGCTAAGTTAAACAGTGTCCTATGAATGCATTCCTTTTTCGTATAACACCATTTTTCCTTATTTTCATATTGCCTTCTTCCCCATTTCTTTTTTTTTTTTTTTTTTTTTAAACGTTTTTTATTTATTTTTGGAACAGAGAGAGACAGAGCATGAACGGGGGAGGGGCAGAGAGAGAGGGAGACACAGAATCGGAAACAGGCTCCAGGCTCTGAGCCGTCAGCCCAGAGCCCGACACGGGGCTCGAACTCACGGACCGCGAGATCGTGACCTGGCTGAAGTCGGACGCTTAACCGACTGCGCCACCCAGGCGCCCCTCTTCCCCATTTCTTTAGTTTTCTAGGTTTTCTGGTTTTCTAGCTTTCTACGGCAAATGTGCCCCTCCTAAATGTTCTACAGATCAGGCAAACCTTGTGGATGTTTTCTCACATGCTCACTCCCATTTGAGAAACTCGTGAACTCCAGTTTTCTCCTCCTGGTCTGCTACCCTGCGGGTGAGGAAGTCGTTCCTTAAAGTTTGTGGGATTTTCATTGGCAAGGTGTAATTTCAGAAGCAGCGAACAACTTTCCCTACCTTTATACCTAAGTTAACAGGCGACATATTTTTTGTCGATCGAGTAAAAAAATTTTTTTTCTCAAACATTAAGGCACACTACCTACACAGGAAATAAATCATTTTTTCTTAATGTTTAAGGATTGATTACATAATCTGTCAGATTTTTTTAAACACCTTTAAAAATAAACTTACAAAGTTTCACAAACACACTTTTTAAAAATATTTATTTATTTTGAGAAAGAGAGAGCAGGGAGGGGCAGAGAGAGAGGGAAAGAGAGAATCCCAAGCAGCCTCCATACTCAGCATGGAGCCCCATGAGGAGTCAATCTTATGACTTTGAGATCAGGACCTGAGCCAATATCAAGAGTTGGACACTTAACCTACTGAGCCACCCAGGCACCCCACAAACACACTTTCACAAACATTTGAACTTCCGTAAATCTTATCAATCAGGACTTAGAAATCTAGTGAACTAGACTTTTCCAAGATTCAAACATGTGTAAAAAACACACAAAATGGGGGCACCTGCGTGGCTCAGTCGGTTACGCGACTGACTCTGGCTCAGGTCATGATCTCATGGTTTGTGAGTTCGAGCCCTGCGTCGGGCTCACTGCTGTTAACACAGAGCCTGCTTCGGATTCTCTGATCACCCTTCTCTCTACACCCCCCCCCCAACTTTCACCTGCTCTATCTCTCTCTCAAAAATAAACATTTAAAAAATTAAGTAAATTTTAAAAAATACACAACATAGTACAGTGATTGCAAAACTTATCCTACTAATCTCGTGGTCACTCATCTGAAGTTTCTAGTATCATCCTTTTTTCCTTGTTGTTTGTTTGAAAAACATTGTGTTCAATATTCTCTGATTGTCAGTCTCTGAGAGTGTTATGATGGTCTCCCTTTATGGTGTTTAAGGACTTTTGATTTACTACAACACAGACACAAAGGCTTTGTTTTGCTGCTACTTAGTGTGAGATGGATAGAGGCAAAATGTTTCATAGACATATGATAAAATGTCATATATATTACAAATTCCTGTCTTTGGAGCTATGGCTTTTTTTTTTTTTTAATCCTATAATACTGAACCAGGATTTTATATCAGAAAACACATTCTTATACTAATGTACAGAGCTGTTCATGACAGCTCTAGTCTTTCATTTTATTAGATGAATATAAGAAAGAAACCTGGAGTATATAATCACTCTCTAAAACAAGAATAACAGCTAATAGGCTGCCCATAAGCAGTTGTGTGAACGGCTTTTGACGACATTGGAAAAACACGGCCAATTTTATGAAGATTTAGTGTGACTAAGAACATCTTATAACTTACAATACATATTATATCAATTAGAAATTTGTTCTGCTTCATAAAAATGTTAAAAGCAGGGATGTTAGCATGATGACACTTTTACACGTGATAATTATTCTTCATGAAATGTTTATTTTTCAACACTTTTCCATTCACAGAAAAGTTGCAAAGATAATACAGGGAATTCTGTGTACTACTAACACATTTTCCCCGGTACTAACACCTAACATTATCATTATACATTTGTTCAAACTAAGACGGCAATTAATTGTTAATAACTAATCTCCATATTTCGTTTGGATTTCACTGGCTTTTCCATTAATGTCAACCTAAGTATTTTTTTCTTAAACACTCTGCAGAAAGGGTGGGAGCTTCATTTTACAGCGGTAGTTTCTGAACTATCAAAATTACACTCCTGAGAAAATTCTGGCTTATCCATATATCACCTTTGTGAAGATTTTTCTTCACTCAATGAGGCATGTGAACCATAAGTGACACTGATAATACAGTGACCAAGGAGTTCCGAAATGGTAAGACGCTCAATTGAATAACATAGCACTTCTGAAATGTAAATAAAAGTCACATCAAGACAAAATGTTGAGTGGTAACAATGGCTGTATAGGTATGAAAAAATCACTAGAATGCATTATTTCAAGGCTTATCAGCTAACATTTGACTGTGAAAAAGATACGAGCTATAAGCTGATTTTTATTATAATTGCGCTTTTTCCTCTTTTGGTGCACTTTCCACACTGTAAAATGGTCTCATTTGGTGAGAGACATACATGGTTTAGGGGGAGCAGAATCTCCCGTAAAAGAGAATGCTATTGGTTCTGTTGTGCCTGATGAAGAAGAGGAATGGGTGATTCGCATTAAATTCAATGGAGGGGAGTCTGCTTCGAAAACTCACCTCACTCCCGGTGCCGGCTGAAGCCTCTGTACCTTGTTCGTTTATTTCTACAAAAGACTTGTGGAAAACATTGGACAGAAATAAGTTTCTGTCCATAGACATTCCTGAGAAATCAGCTTTGCCCTGGTTAAAGGCGTCGCTCATGCCCATACTGCTCAGGGTCGACTTGAGGTCATAGGTCTCTTGGAGCGTGAACTTGGGGAGATACAGCTGCACGTCACACAGCTCCATCATGTCTGCGCTGGTCCACCCGCTCAGCTTCTCATAGGTGATGGCCTTTTCCAGCTGCGGGTGTGGAACAAGAAGGAGAGAGTCAAAGTAGAGGGAGGAATATTGGGTGGGCGAGGCCTCGGGATAGAACAGAGATGAATTACCATCACTCCTGTTACCCCGGGTAGCAGAGCACACACTTTTGAAAATTATTTCTGTAATGAAATGCTTCACACTGTTGACCTACAGAATCTTTCTTTTGCAACTTAGTTCTCAGGATACAGGGGAACTAGACTTTGATTCAAAATGGCAGTACTTTTGCGTCACCTGGGTGGCTTAGTAGGTTAAGCATCCATCTCTTGATTTAGGCTCAGGTCACGATCTCACAGTTCGTGAGCTTGAGCCCCACATCAGGTTCAGTACTGACAGCATGGATCCTGCTTGGGATTCTCTCTCTCTCTCTCTCTCTCTCTCTCTCTCTCAAAATAAATAAATAAACATTTAAAATAATGGCAGCACTTCTATAACAGTAATGCAAGACATCAACTACACATGGAAATGCAGTAGAAATATTCATTTAGATTCTGTCTACGCAAAAGCATAACCTTTGGAAGAAATTGTGTGCCAGGGTACAAAAAAAAAACATATTTGTTACATTAACATGGGAGACAGTTCTTTGAAAACAAAATCTGAGATAAGATAAAATGTCACAACAGTATGAAATTAGTCACTATAAACTATGCAAAAAAGAAGTGAAGGAAAAGTAAAGAAAGGAAACTCTCCACATCTTAAGAGTAATGCCTTTTTTAGTGTAGTTTTGAGAGTGTTTATCTCCTCTTTATATTAAAATTTTTTTAAATAATAAATACATATACATCCATATGCATAAGGATATATCTAAAAAATGTGCTTTCTAAAAAATTTTTAAGTGTGTTTATTTATTTATTTATTTATTTATTTAGAGAGACAGAACACAAGCAGAGGAGGAGCAGAGAGAGGGACAGAGAGAATCCCAAGCAGGCTCTACCCTGCCAGCACAGAGCCCAGTTCAGGGCTTGAGTTCACAAACTGTGAGAACGTGACCTGAGCCGAGATCAGGAGTTGGATGTTTAACCGACTGCACCACATTTTTTAAAAAATAGCATGTTTGTTTCAGAACACTTGCTTTTGCTGCTCTGAGAGTTTTCTACACCCAAACATTGCTGTCAATTACATACTTGTAGATGGTGTACATTGTTAATCTGACAGCATATTCAGCTCAGGAACCTGCACTCTTAGGAGGAAAGGCTTATCTTACAAGGGTGTGAGCCTAATGGCTTAGTGTCAACACTTGGTCTTATTTTTACCATCCTCTCTGGCTTCACAAATTTTATGATACAATTTGGAAATCTTTTCTACCTTCTTGCGGGACTGTGGAAACTTTTAAGTATAAAGAATCTGGCACACATGAGAAGTTACGCACTGTGCAAAGAAAGCCAGGCCACCCATTGCATGAGAGACTAACGTTCAATTTAAATTTACAAATGGCTCAGAAACATGGTCTGACCAAAGTTCTGTCCACCATAATAGAAATTTGGCTGATAAACAACTTAAATGATGCTTGAAGGTGGTCCTGATACAGATATTTACATGATTTACATGATTATTTTACATGATTAACAATTAAAATTAAAAATTAAAATTATTTACATGATTAAAAAATTTTTTTTTAAGTTTTGGCAGTCAGTATCTTGTTTAAAAATGTATATCTAGGGGCGCCTGGGCGGCGCAGTCGGTTAAGCGTCCGACTTCAGCCAGGTCACGATCTCGCGGTCCGGGAGTTCGAGCCCCGCGTCGGGCTCTGGGCTGATGGCTCAGAGACTGGAGCCTGTTTCCGATTCTGTGTCTCCCTCTCTCTCTGCCCCTCCCCGTTCATGCTCTGTCTCTCTCTGTCCCAAAAATAAATTAAAAAAAACGTTGGAAAAAAATTTAAAAATGTATATCTAAAGCTAGATCAATGCAAGGGATTTAAAAAAAATTAGCCTCTAATTAGGTGGGCTTTACCAGAGGGAGAAGAAAGACCCAGACTGATTGAAAGATAGATCAATGCACACAGCTTTGTGACAGGCACTCTGTTGCTCGTGTGGCTGTTTGTTTAGCTACCCAATGCTAGAGCCTGTAGATTCCTAGCCTTTCTGAGGATAGTAATACCAAACTGACAGACTTTTAGAAAGCTTAAATGACACTGTGAAGGTAAAGTCCCTAGGGCTCCAATGTGTTGGTTGCCTTCCTCTACAGGAATCAAAGAACAAGGAGATTATGTCTTATATTTACCCCCAGAGCAGTGAACACTGAAACCACCTTCACATCAGACAGACTGTACCTGATCCAGTCCTTCGACATCTTCTGGCAGCAGGATGAGCAGGCTAAGGTCACGGCTGTTATAGTAGAGTTGGAGGCCCATGGCTTGTGGCTCTTCAATGTGAAAAGCTTGGAGTTTTGTTTTCATGGACATCATTTGCACTGGTTTGCTTATACTCTATGGGAAGTAAGTAGCAAAGATTGGTGTTCCACCAAATCTTTAAATTATTTTTATCATAATTCGTCCCCAGTAGTCTGAGATACTGGTAAAACGTGATTCTCTGCAAAATGCTGAATAAAGTTATTCAGACCTTGCTTTCTGGAAATATGTGTCCCAGTGGAAACCATTATCCATAAGTGGTGTGGAAGTTTCTTTTATAACACTATTGTGGCAACCTCTGTAAATCATAGCAAGATGGATCCTACTGAACACCTAAAAAACTATATAATCTTATGTAAACTATGTAAATGTCAACGATTCAGAAACTGAATAAGGTGTATTTCACATGCAAGCCATTTGAGAAAGTAGTTTAGTGTCATAAACACTGCAATTTACTAAGAGAATGAAAAGATAATAGACTAGGAGGAAATATTTGCAAAACACATATCTGATAAAGAGCTGGTATCAAAACATACAAAGAACTTTTATAAAGTCGATGATAAAACAACCCAATTTTACAATATAGGCAAAAGACATAAACAGATACCTCACCAAAGGAAGACACGTAGTATTTGAAAAGATGCTCAACCATATGTCATTAGGTAATTGCAAATTAGAACAATGAGACACCACTACAGACCCTTTAGGATGGCTAAAAGTCCAAAACACGGACAATATCAACTGCTGGCAAGAATGTGGAGCAACATGAAATGTCTTTCTCTATCAGTGGGAATGCAAAGAGCAAACCCCTTCAGAAGACAGTTCTTTTGATAGGTTCTTACAAAGCTAAATGTAGTATTACCGTATGATCCAGGTGTGCTGGTATGAGTGAAAAACTTATGTCCACAAAGTCTTGTGCACAAATATTTATAGCAGCTTTATTTATAATTGCCACAAACTTAAAGCAACCAAGATGTCCCTCAGAGGGCGAATGGCTAAGCAAACTGCAATACCTCCAGTCAGTAGAATACCATTCGACAATAAAGTGAAATGATCTATCAAGCCGTGGAAAGACAGGGAGAAAACTTAAATACATATCGCTTAGTGGAAGAAGCCAGTCTGAAAAGGCTACATACTATACAATTCCAACGATATGACACTCCAGAAGAAGTAAACCTGTAGAGACAGTAAGAAGATCAGTGGTTGCCAGGTATTTAGGAGGAGGGATGAGTAGGTGGAGTACAGGGCATTTTTAGGGCAGTTAAACTATTCCGTATGATACTATAATGACAGATCCATGACAAAAAGCATTAGTCAAAACCCATGGAACTGTACAAGACCAAGTGAACCCTAAATGTAAACTATGGACTTCAGTTAATGAAAAGATATCAATATTGGCTCATTAATTGTGACAAATGCACCACACTAAGGCAAAATGCTAATAATAAGAGAAATTATGTGAGTGGGGGGGGGGTGTGTAAGGGAACACTACTTTGCTCTCAATTTTGCTATAAACCTAAAAATGCTCTTTAAAGTGTCCATTTTTAGTAAAGACAATGGTAAAACAAAAACAAAACCCTGCAATTCAGATATTGGGAAACATGTCATTTATCCATTCTATATGGAGCTAAATGGCAATCACAAAGCCCCACCCTTCTGCTAATGTAGTGGCCATATGAGTAGAGCTGTTCGTTCAGGATACTTCATGATACGGTGATTGTTTCGGGGATGAGCACATGAATGGCACAAAATAGAGTCTTGCCTGGGAGCCTTCTGTTGGAGCTAGCAGCAGACTTTATCTACCAGGGTTTCGAAGCTAGAAGACTGACAAAGGGGCAACCATATTCCCAGGTCGTGTGGATAAATTGTGTCTTCAGTATTAGACTCCCTGGACCTCTCAATTCCTCTCAGTTACACGAACTAATGCTAATACAATTCCCATTTCACCGGAGCTAGTTTGGAATGCTATTTTTATCACTTGCAACTGAAAATTCCTTGTGGATATACTAAGCCAGCTAACTATCCAGCTCATTTCTGGCTAGTCTATTTGATTACATGTTCAGTCCCTTCCCCATCTTTATCCCACTGATTATGTAAGAACCATCTATTGTACACATCCACGTGATTGCTGCAATAGGTCCCTGGCAACACTGTTTATGTGAGATGAGCCACTCCAGGACCAAACAGCTCCAAACAAATGTTGGATAATCAATTCCTTTCCTGGGAATTTAAAATGAGATCTATCAGAACGGTCTCTAAAACAGAAACAGTGTTGTGAGTAGATTGTGCCATTGTGGATGGGGAAGAAGAGAAAGTTAGACTTTAGCATGGTGTAAGAATGATGGGAGAAACAGAGTTGAAAAGGTAGAGACTGAGTCTTGTTTCCACTCAAGTTCCAAGGCCCAGCCACATCCCAGCCCTTGGATTCTATGAGATCTATCTGTCACCTTATATTAGTCTCCCTTTTTGTTGCCATCGGTTCCTATCACAAAAATAAGCATGATGCATCCTAACGATAGGAGAAAACTCAATGAAAGAGATGCGATTTTAAATTTGTATTTCTTTTACTTTTGGAAGTGTAAGAGTTTGGTAGAAGAGAGTATTTCTCTGGTAGAACAAGAACAGAACTTATAGTGAAGAGTTGGGGTTACAGTTCTGGTAGGTTTCTGACTTAGACATGACTCCAGTCATGTGACTCCAGCCACTTAGCCACCTGGGAAATAAATATAATAACTACCTTATGTACTCTATCATAGCCGTAGCAAGGACTGAGTGATAAATCTGTGAATAGTCTATTTTAAGAGAAAAAAAAAAACAACGAAAGGGGAAATCCCAAGTGTGATGGATTTGGGAGCTTTTAGTTCAGCCATCCCTGTCCTGGTAAGAAGCAGAGTTATAGGAACACATAGTCAGAAAGAAGAGTGAATTTACACTAGAATCTCCTTCACAATGCCGTGTAAAAGCTCATACTGATTATTAAGAGATTTCTACCTTGTTTATTCTGAAAGGCTTTTCTGTGGTATTTTGGACTAAGAATTGATGTTCCCAGATTCCTTTGAAGTAAAGGGCGTTCACCAGAACCATTCTGGTTGCAGAATTCACAGCATCATCAGGTAGGAGATTCACAATTTTTCCTAAAAGAGCAAGAGGACAGATTACAAATGGTATCATTGCATCCTGGCAATATGCCACACTTATAAAAATAATAATTATGGGATACTGTTAAGTGATAATATCTCATATCCACCAATGATCGAAACTGGGATGTTAGCACTGATATAATATTACTAACAGAGCCTATTTAAATTTCGTCTATTTTTCGAAGAAAGTCCTTCTTCTGGACCAAAAAGCAATCCAAGATCTCAAGTTGTGTTTAAGTGTCATTTCATCTTAATCCCTTTGAATCTGGGACAGTTCTCATTCATTCTTTGTCTTTCATGACTTTAACATTTTTGAAAAAAGTTTGGTAGCATGTCCCTCAATTCTAGTTCAGATTTGTCTGATGTTTCGTCAATTGTTTCCACCGAGAAAGATACGTTAGTTCCTAACAGCCAATGCCTGTAAATGCAATCTTATTTGGAAACAGGGTCTTGACAGATCAAATCAAGTTAAAATGAGGTCATACTGGATTAGGATAGCTCCAATCCAATGACGGACATTCTCACACAAGAAGGAAAATTTGGACATAGACACAAAGAAAGGACAAGGCTTTGTGAAAACACAGACACGGGACAGACATAAAGAAAAAATTATGTGCCAACAGAGGCAGAGATTGGAGTGAAGTGTCCATAAACCAAGGAACTTTCAAAGATTGCCAGCAACCACCAGAAGCTAGGAGAGAGGCACGGAACAATGCCTTCCCTACGCATTTAGAGGAAGCATGACCCCGCTAACACCTTGATTTCGGACTTGCAGCCTCCAGAGTTACGGGAGAACACGCTTCTATTGTTTGAAACGAACCAGTGTGTGGTAATTTGTTATGGCAGCCCTGGGAAACCATCACAACCACGGAAGTGATGTGTCTTTCTCAATGAATCATACCAGGAAATATATGATGTTCATATGTCCCATTAGTAGTGATATTAACCTTGATGATTTGATTTCTACAGGCCTCTCAGTGTAAAATTATGACGTCTTCCCTTTGTAATTAATAAATATCATGTGGGGAGATACTTTGAGACCATACAAATTTCCTGTATTCACCAAACTTTTGCTCACTGATTTTAGCATTTATTGATGATCTTGACTGAAACAATTATTACTGCAGTTTTTGCCAAATGGTGATTTTCAATTTCCACTATTCCTTCTACATTTATTAATTGGAATTCTACTACGAGGAAGAACTTTCCCATCTCCTTCTTTTACTTAGGTATTCAATAATTTATATCCCTATAGATGCATGCATATTTGTTTTACTCTGTGTCTTAAAATTTATTACTATCATTATTTTTTTTGTTTCTCAAACTCTCCCAGATTTGGCTATTGGGAACTTCCTCAGCTTGGCTCCTATGTCCATTTGACATGTTCCCAAATATTTTGAGCACTTCCCTACATTCTGGTACCACAGTATATCCTACGGTTTGTCTGGTGCTTTTTAGGAACCCTGGTTACTTTTTTGAAAGGATGGCTTTTAGAAATCAAGATGTGAATGTTAGCTATGCAGATTACTACTGGGGTGTCATTGCTCAGCAGGGAAAGCTAGGAAATACATATATTATACACACATCTGTAAATATTTTCATATCTATATAATTCTCTTTCTTCTTACCTGTTAAAGATGAGGAAGTCATATTGATATGATATGATATGAAACAGGATATCACCTGTTTCAATCCAACACTGTGGGGTTTATGCTCACCTTTGCTTTTCCTTATTTGTAATTCCTTTCTCTGTCAACTAGAAACCTGGACCTTATTATTCCCAATATATTTACTTATTTGCTCAATCCTAGAATGTACGTAAAATAGGTTCAGAATGGCTAATCCATTCTCCTATGGAAAACAAATTTGATAACTAGGGTACAAGATTTGTATACGGTTCCCTTTTTTAAGACTTAGATTGATTATGTAATGAAAATATTGTTTTACTAGAACAAAGATTTGTTCAAAAGAATAATTCTGAAATGGGATTGTAAGCCAAGAAAAGATGCTATTGAAGGACCGGAAGTTTTGAAGAGAAAATACAGATGGATTAGACTGATAGGTGAAGCCACAGTGTGTATGTGCACACACACACACACACACACACACACACACACACACACGAGGACTACTGAGGAAGTCCAAGTGTTATCCAGGGAGTTGGCATCTCAAAGGCCACGAGCAATGGAGCTTGTTGGGAAAAGGGGAATGTCAATAAGATTGAGGGAATTATTTCATTTACAGCAATTTTTCTTAGCCTTGACTGTGAATTAGAATCACCTGAGGATTTAGAAATACTGATGCTTGAGCCTCACTTCCAGAGACCTGAATTAATTCACCTGGAGTTGGGCTTAGGAATTATTAGATGTAGTTTCAGTAAATTTAGTTTCACCTATAGCGAGGACTGAGAGCCACCGGTTTGAAGACTTTTGGTCTATTGGCCTTTTATACCTCCCTGCGTGCCAGCAATGGGTAGCAAATATGTTAGCCTGCAGGTTAGTGCAATGAGTAAGCACACTCCCATCACAGTAGGGTTAGGACGTAGAGGGATCGCTGAATTGCATTTTTTAAAAATAAGGATTATATGTAACACTTGTAATAAAACTTTTAAAAGTAAAGAATAACTAAAATTAGGGGCGTCTGGGTGGCTCAGTCAGTTAGGCGTCTGACTCTTGATCTGAGCTCAGGTCACGATCTAACAGTTCTCGAGTTCTAGCCCTGCGTTGGGCTCTGTGCTGTACAATGCAGAGCCTGCCTGGGATTCTCTCCCTCTCCCTCTCTCTCCCTGCTCCCCTCCCTCAAAATAAATAAATAAACTTCTAAAAATGTTTATGAAAGAACAACTAAAATTAGGTCTACTAAACTCAGTTTCCCTTTACTTTTACAAATGAAAAGCAGGTCTGGAAAACGATAGTGAGTGAAATTTAATAAAGCAACAGTGAAACGAAATCCAGAGCTCTGGTCTCCCATTTCGAGTGGCTTGCTGGTCAACTGACTCCAGGTAGGGGTGGGAGAGAAGGAGACACCCGATTTGTAGCCCGTGTCTGTAGTGTCAATATTCTCACCATATTGATTTCAAGCTACCAACGTGAAGTCACTGAAAGAGGGATTGGGAAGAGATGGGTACAGACCGCCAACGGGCTCCGCGAGCCTGCACTATGCCACATGCACCACCTGCTGCAGTCCTCACAGGGGGCACATCAGAAGCACCTGTGTGGCTTTTTAAAAAACTTGTAGAGATTCCAGTAGATCTGGGGTACGACTTGGACATGTCTTTTCAAAACAAGACAAAACAACATCTCCCTCACCTATGAAACAGACATTTCGGTTTTAACAATTAAATTTGAATTCGATTTTAAATGATAACGTCAAAACTTTCTGAAACACGTTAGCATCTGTTTTTCTATCTTATGAAACACAGCATATTAAACTTAATTTAAAATGTCTTTGATGGTTCAGCATGGGGAGGCCATCTACATCCTTTTTTTTTTTTTAATCTTCATTTTTGCACAGAAGCTTTACATTTTAAAAGTTCTGGGTCATTTTTAACCAATTACTTTATCATGTGATAGAGCCGCGGGTGCAAATAGGGAACGTATCGAGGATTGGGTTTGCACAGACTTATCTCAAGTTGACCAAGATCCAGATGATGTAAGCTTTATTGCATTGTTCCCTGGGTTCATACACTTTCAAGGAAACTAGCCTCTTGAAACCTCTAACCACATGTTAGAACATGTACAATATAATTATTTTACAAAGGATGTAAAAAAATGTAGTTAAATGCAACTTTAAAGTAACACACAGAGCCTAATTTGACCAGGATTTTCCTACACTCTTGAGAACTAACGTCCACCTACTGGCTCGCTCATTGCACGTGTCCTTGGTAGTTTTAGGTATTGGGAAGGACAATCTTCGAAGATTTTCAGGGTTAAGTCCTGCTGGGCACCGAGTTATTAATGTGACACTAGAGTGCCCCATGTGCCAAGCAGATGATAGATTTTGAGATTACAAACACGGAGACAAACATGGATTACCAACCCCCACTTTTAAGGAGTTTAAGACTATAGGGAAGACAAATCAGAAAACAATTGCAACATTTAACAACACTATCATTGAGTGATATGTGTGTGTCCAGCGTATGTCCCAGTGGTATGTGTGTGCCGTGTATGGCCCAGCAGTCCATATGACTACTTGAAAGATGACCTATTTGAAAGCAGAAGGAAAGAAGCTTCCTTCAGGTGGCTCAGAGGGAACACAGTCATGCCAGAGTTTCTAGCAACTTTTCTTTACGGATGTGCAGAACTCTGCCTCAACAAAGTTTCTGCCTAGCTGGTTAATTCCTTACCTTATTTGATGTTGAATAGCCCTCAAATAGCAGATGTTTGTGTTCAATATGTAAAGAGAAAATATAGAAAGATTACAGCTTTCTTCCTCTTTAGAAGAGTCCGCTTCCCCTCTCCCTACCGGACCACATAATAGGCACTGGGTTAGGAATTTGAGACCTCAGATTTAGTTCAGCCCCAGACTATCCTTAGGCCCACTTCTGTCATATTGAGTGCTTTTGCCTATATAATCCCATGTGGTCCTCCTGCTAACTGAAACACTGCAAGTACTCAGTAAAGACTAGCTGACCTAGAATTCGAAAAACAGGCTTACTTCTGAATGAATCCAAATCAGATGTAAGTTAAGTAAAATGGTCACTCTTGCCTCACCATGGCTTTTGAGTCACTAATACAATGAAAAAGGAACTGAGAATTCAGGGCTGCCAACTTCCTCAGTTTAGTTCAACAAACAGTAACGTTCTGAACGACTGCTATGGGTGGGCCTGCCGTGTGTTAGTGATTCACCTCGAATCAGGCAGCATCATTGCACTTGGGTCCTTCAGTCTAGAAGGGAAGGCCTCAGCAGTTAACTTCAATAACAATATGGCGCCTGTCAAGGTAAACTTCCGCACCGAGTACGATGCGAACAAAGAGGAAGACGCTTAGCCAGGCCTGGGAGCCAGCAGCTTCTTGGAGGATATTACACCTGAGGGAAGCCTGAGGGGTTATCCCATGCCAACAGAGGGGCTGGGAGTGGCAGGGCAGGGCAGGATGTTTCAGATAGAGGGAAGAGCTTACGCAAATGCACGGGGTCATGAGGTGGCACCGGGAGTTCTGGAGACTCTGTGGCACTTGGAATTCCTGAACTACAAATTCTGAGTCAGAGAATGACAAGGGTTGAAGTGGGGAGACAAGCAGGGCTCTAGGGGCCTGCTGGGCCTTTTATGTCAGTTTAGGGAGCTTGAACTCATCCTGTGGGTCATGGGGCACCATGATGGTATTGTCAAGAGTGACATTATCTCCCTGGTCTAATTCACATTATAGGTACATCATCTGGGTGGCTGACAGGAGATGAGATTTGAGGGAAGCAAGAATAGAGGCAGATTATTGTATTAGCACAGATAAAGGATACCCAAAGCCAAAAGCAGGGGAGGAAGAAACTGGAAGGAAAGGTGAACTGAGAAACATGTAGAGAAGGCAAAGGAAAGGGGAGAGCTGAGAGCATCTGTCAGATTTCTGGTGTGAGCAAGAGTGTGCATGCCAGCGCACACAATCACTGAGATGGAGAACGAACACATGAGGAAGACGAGGTGTGGCAAAACCATTCTGAGGTGTGACTTCAGGTCTGTTGAGTTTGAAATATGTGGGGCCCTCAGCAGGCATGTCTGGCAGGTATATATAATGAGCACCGAAGTTCCAGGGGTACGCCTAAACATTCCACACACTTGGATGCCATGCTAAGGCTTAATTATTAGTATTCATTAATAATCACATCTTTTGCATTTCTTTGTGAGATATAATGGACCGTCAACAGTTATATCGATTTAAAAGGCAGCTTGGTCTGTTGAAATGAGTTCAGACTTTGGAGCGAAACTGACTTAGATTGGAATCTTATCTTGCTCTTATCTCTGAAGATTTAAACTCTGTGATCTTGGACAAATGAATTTCTCTAAAGCCTCAGCTTGCTAATTTCTAAGATAAGGATTACAGTAAAAGACTGCTAGGTTGTCTACGAGAGTCTTTCTACGATTTCCTTTTAGAAATAGAACGCTTGCGTTGTTAATTTTAGCCATGCTGACAGGTGTGAGGTGATATCTCATTGTAGTTTTCATTTGTATTTCCTTGATGATGAGTGATGTTGAGCATCTTTTCATGTGTCTGTTAGCCATCTGGAGGTCTTCTTTGGAAGAATGTCTGCTCTCATCTTCTGCCCGTATTTAACTGGATTATTCATTGTTTGGGTAAGTTTGATAAGTTCTTTATATATTTTGGATACTAACCCTTTCTCAGATAGGTCATTTGCAAATATCTTCTCCCATTCCATAGGCTGCCTTTTAGTTTTGTTGATTGTTTCCTTCTCTGTGCAGAAGTATTTTGTTTCGATGAAATCCCAATGGTTTATTTTTGCATTTGTTTCCCTTGCCTCAGGAGACATACCTAGTAAGAAGTTGCCACATCCAATGTCAAACAGGTTACTGCTTGTAGGATTTTAATAGTTTCCTGTCTCGCTTCACACCAGTCAGAATGACTAAAAAATTAACAACACAGGAAGCAACAGATTTGGGGGAGGAGGTGGAGAATGGGGAACCTCTTGCACTGCTGGTGGGAATGCAAACTGGTGCAGCCACTCTGGACAACAGTATGAAGATTCCTCAAAAAGTTAAAAAACAGAACTTCCCTACAGTCCAGGAGTTGCATTACTGGGTATTTACCCTAGTAAGTTTTTGAATAGAAAAATATAATTTGAAGGGATACATACACCCCAATGTTTATAGCAGCATTCTCAACAATGGCCAAATTATGGAAAGAGCCCAAATATCCATCAACTGATGAATGGATAAGGAAGTGACGGTATATATACACAATGGAATATTACTCAGCCATCAAAAAGAATGAAATCTTGCTATCTGCAACGAGTTGGATAGAGCTAGAGAGTATGCTAAGTGAACTAAGGATCAGAGAAAGACAAATACCATATGATTTCACTCAGATGTGGAATTTAAGAAACAAATGATAATAGGGGAAAAGATGAGAGAGGAAAACCAAGAAACAGACTCTTAACGATAGAGAACAAACCGATGGTGACAGAGGGGAGTTGGATGGGGGGGGTGAGTTAAATGGGTGATGGGGATTAAGGAGAGCACTTGTTGTGGTGAGCACCGTGTGTTGTATGGAAGTGACGAATCACTAAATTTTACACCTGAAACTAATATTACACTATATGTTAGGCAACTGGGATTTAAATAAAAACTTAAAGTATTTAAAATTAAAATTAAAAAAGAAATAGAACACTCAAATTTTAGGTGAGCATGCGGCTACGCATCTAAAAATGACTTAAGGGCACCTGGGTGGCTCAGTCGGTTAAGTGTCTGGCTTTGGCTCAGGTCGTGATCTCACGGTTTGTGAGTTCAAGCCCCATGTCAGGCTCTGTGCTGATGGCTCAGAGCCGGGAGCCTGCTTTGGATTCTGTGTCTCCCTCTGTCTCTGCCCCTCCCCTGCTCATGCTGTCTCTCTCTCAAAAATAAATAAACATTAAAAAATTTTTTTTGTAAAGTTTATAAAAACGACATCTTATAGGGGCACCTGGGTGGCTCAGTTGGTTAAGCGTCCTACTGGCTCACATCATGATTACGCAGTTTGTGAGTTCAAGCACCACATCAGGCTCTCTGCTGACATTTTTTAAAATGACATCTTATAGATCTTTATTACAGCAAGTCTAGGGGGCCAACTATCCCAGTTCGCCTGGGACTGAGAGACCTTTAGGTGCTAAATCCAGGAAAATCTCAGGCAAATCAGCACAGGTTGGTTACCGAAGCATAAAGTACGCCATGTGACTGACTTTGGGATATGAGTGAAACTGTTGTGTGAAACTCTCAGGTCATGTCCTTAAGAGCAAAGAGGCTTTCTTCTCCCCATTTCCTACTGACTATAAAATGACAAGCATAAGAATCATCTTAGACGTAAATATGAAAGCCATGTTTTCAGCATGGCAGAGGTGACCCACTAGTCTGGGTCTCCGGATGGCCTCGTGGAACAGACTGCTTCTTTCCATTTTGACCATTATGTGAAAGAAATGAGCTTCTATCCTATCATTAAGCTACTGTATTTCAGGTCTCTTCGTCACAGCAGCTTAGCCCTCACTCTAACACATGGCCTTATTTTGAAAATTACTTAAAATCACATGACATTTTTAAGGCCACAATTTTGTTATTAACTACTAGCTATTTTTCTTCAGAAATCACAAATGTAGCAGTGTCCTAAATATCCTTTTTGCATTTTTCTACTTTTTACCCCCGGACTTCTCTTTAGATTTACTGGGATATAAGTATTCCTTGTCCACTTAGTAAAGGGGGTATCTTGACTTTTAAGTTTTGGAAAAGACTAATTGAGAAAGCTTGGATCTCAAAATCATGGGCATGAATAGAAAGACATGTTCTGAATACCTAGAACGTGACCACAGTTCTACTTACGAAACACACATACTTACACTCAATGCAAACTCAAAAAAAAAAAAATACAACAATGCTTGGAGAAAGTGCTCTGTCAAGCACCCTGGTGAAAGCTTACCCTCAGTCTGGCTTTCAACCCAAGAGTTGATCTCCTTTCGGATTTGTCCAGAAGCTCCCACAAAGTTAACAGACTGTGGCTCCGCACCAAAGTATGTTTTCATGTCTTCTAAATATTTCTGGAAGATATAGGTAATATCTCCGTCTGTAGAGTTTATCCGAAACTGAGAAATCAAGTCTACTGATGGACAGGTGCAAACCCCCACCTCATTGCCCCTTTCTGTCTTTCCATACTCCCATTTTGGTCGAAAACTAAATACTTCCTCTCTAAAACTGGATGGGCACTGACTCGCCACGCAGAAGCCCAGATGGGGAGGGAGGCCTGCCTCCCACAGTTCCGGAGCGTCCATGCCCTGTATTTATTCATGCCTATGAAATGGGGCTGGAATGAAAAGAGACAGGATTCTAGGAATCCCAGGACTGACCCCAGTGAGCAAGAGTTTTTCGCGGTTGCACTTGGCTTTCTGTAGCAGAGATGGAGCCTAAGTGAAGCCTGAAGGGTCTGGCAGCTGGCCCCTGGGACTCTGAGTGCCCATGAGCCCGTGATGGGCCCCTGAGGAAAACTCTACACTGCCGTGGAAATTGATCGGTAGGCATGGCCGGAGGTTCAGCGGGCTTTCTGAGAGAAGAAAGCTGGCCTTTCAGCCTTTGATGTCCACCCTGATGGCAGTCATATAAGTGGGCTGTAAGGTTGCTGCTTGTGGGAGCACCTGCCTCGGGAACCCAATTTATTCCTCAGGACAGCTGTCATACTTCTTATTTTTATTACTTTATGTAGGAATCGTGTGCACTAAAAAAAAAATGAGTTAACTCAGCTTCCAGAAATCTAAATTCTGTAGAATTTATAATCTGGTTAAAAAAAAAAAAAATTGAAGAGTCACAAGGCACCATTCTTTGTCTTGACTCATGGCTTCTGATCAACCTGTGTGAGCACATCCAGGGCTGGTGGACACTTTAAAAGATGTATCATTTTGTATCTCTGTGTCCTTCTCATCTCTCAGTGCCCACCGGACTCAAATACCTCCTGCTTCTGGATCAAACCCGAATGCACACGACTATCAGTAACAAATGTCTTTAAGACCTTGTTTGGATGCTTTCATGCCTTTCGTAAGAATAACAAAGCCCAAGTCCTGAACTTCCCAGAATTCACTGACTATGGTCAGGGATAGCACTACTGGGTACCACAAGGTACTTCATCTCTTACATTGTTATCCCTCTACCCTATATGATCTCCTTCCCGTTTGCCCACTGGGCACCCGCTCTCTTATGAGATGGGCTCTGAGGAGCCTTTGAATCTGAAGCAAGGATGAAATCATGGTCTGCATTGAGGGGACTAGACCATCAGAGAAGGAGAGAAGTTGGTATTATTCTATATTAAGAGTGTTTCCTAAAGTCTCAAAAGTCATGTTGTGAAATGACTTGTCTAATCCCGAAGTCAGCTTTGCTCTTGAGGCCGCAGTCTGCAGTCATACGTCCAGGACGAGTACCTCCTTTTGTTTCTGCAGATTAAACCTCCTGAGTTACTCCACTTGTTCCACTTCCTGTGAAACAAATGCTAACCCAGAGATGAGACAAGCCACGTTTCATGTTCACAGGCTGTTCCTCGAGTGTACCCCTTTATTCTAGACGTAAAGATCTGATCGCTAGATCTGGTTTGAGACTGATTATTGGTTTCCGTTACAATTAGACACTTACGGGTGCTCCAAATGGTTGTTTACTAGAAATACTGACCACATTTGTTAACTTTGTCCCTGGGATCTCTAGAGAAACGTACAAAGAGTTTACTGATTGGTCTCGCATGGCTCTTTCTTTCCCATCAGCTTAAAACATGTTTGCACTTACCGTGTGAAATGGGTAAGTTTGCTCTCCATATATCGCATTGGCTGTTTTAAGAGTGTAAGCATTGCTGGGATTGTTGATTTCCGAGATGAGTGCCTGGAAGTGAGAGTGTATTTCTTCAACCTTGCCCAAACCGAATTCCTTTAAAAGAAAAGGGATTAGTCAAATAAAAATGTCCAACGAAAACTGTCTACATATGAACAACCTTTATTGAACTGAAATGATTTGGTGCACTGCATACAAAAGTTGAAATTGATTGCATGATGGACAAAAAATGTCTTCTTTAACGTTATCAGTGCAAGAATTTAAAAGTTTTTGGGGCTTTGTTTTCTTCACATTTAGTTTGGAAAGGCAAGAACAAGTTTGAATATGGGGCAGTTTTGAAAGGGAAGAAAAAGGTGGAGAGAGAAAAAGGGAAAGGCTATGACCCTTCCAAAAAGTGTACACATTTTTGTATTTTGGAAATTTTTCTATAATTTTCTGATATCTAAAAATTTTTAATATTTATTTATTTTTGAGAAAGAGAGAGAGAGTGAGAGAAACATGAGTGGGGGAGGGGCAGAAAGAGAGGGAGACAGAGAATCCAAAGCAGGCTTTGCACTGTCAGCGCGAAGCCTGATGTGGGGCTCAAACCCATGAACGGTGAGTGAGATCATGATCTGAGCCAAAACCAAGAGTCAGACGCTTAACTAACTGAGCCACCCAGGCGCCCCTATGCTACTTTCCTAAGAAAAGTTACCTATTAAAGGGTGCTGAAATTTGCCACAAAAAGACACGTGCTTCAAGTGTGTTCTCCTTGATCATAAAATAGATATTAAAAATAAGACATACCATCTTTCTTTTCTTTTCACTTTCAGGACAAGATTTGTTGTCCTGGTCTCTGAATTGAAGCACCTGTCATTTGAACAAAAAGGCAATATGTGAACACACTTTGCAAAGATGTAATCATATGAAATACTTATCAGTAAATACAAGTCAGTCATTCCCATCCATACAGAACATATAATTAATTAACCCGGGGAGGGGAGGGCTCTGATTTCAGTTAAATAATGCGAATGGATGAAGTCATCAGCGACTTTTAAATAGATTTTTGAAACTCCAGTTTAAGTAGCTAGTCTCTTTCTTCCAATACTCTTTATAGGACATTGGAGATGATGTTGGGAATACCCTTAGAGGTAACATTCCCTCGTATTCCATGTTTTATTTTTTTTTATCTATGGCTGTTTTGAAAACTAGGTGTTCTGTTGAGAGCGTCATTTAGACAATTTCAGCAAAAGCAACCATTGCTCTAGTTATCTAGAAAACTGAGGGATTTTAGTTGTTTATTCTAGTTCAGTGTTTCGGTTCTCATTGTGTACCCCCCCCCCCCACTTTGACATTTATAGACACACTCTTTGTGTTCACCACAGCATTTCCTTTGGGAGTTAACAAGGAGGAGGTGCACATGCTTGTTTCCTCTGAAGTGTGCAACAGTAGAAAACAAGGTGATAATTCCATCTCTCACACCCTGGACCCAGGTTACACTAAGAAATAAAGTCTAGTTTACCAAAGGTTATGCTGACACAAAGTAACAGACAGGGGTACATGAACAATTCCATCTCCATTGCAAACTGAAGCTGTTGATATTTAACTAACATTTAAGTAAAGCAAGGGTGAGAAACACTCAATAATATATTTATGTGAAATGGACCCAAATTGGAGTCCACCAAAGATTGCCTATCACATTAATGATTAAACCTTTTAACAATTACTAATGATCAACAAGTCGTGAACGAGGATTTTGTTGTTGTGTTTAAACTATGCAATATCATGTGAACCAAAAGAATAAGAATGATATCCTTGGCTGAAACTGACAGAATATATATTCTGCCTATTTTACTCAGGATTACTGGCTGTGCCCTTTTCCATATTTGGCACAGAGAAAACTACCTTGAGTGGAAATTCTGTCACTTGTCCTTTTGATTATTGCATGATTTAGGGCTGGATTTACTATTTTATATTTTTTTGTTTTAAAACACACATATATTTGTATGTTTACACATTTGCACACATAAACACATATATGGATTTTTAATTATATTTTTGCGATCTATGGCTATACTCACGGGTATACACACACACACACACACACACACACACACACACACTATGCCTGAAGATGCTTACAGCAAATCAATAATTGTTTATATGGTAATATTGTTTCATTATTTTAATGCTCTCAATGAGCTGTTTAGGATCATTCAGACAATGAGGGATTGAATGAAGACACAACCAAACAAATCACAAAGAACAGAATTCACTTGATTTTTCTATTTGTGTCTTCAAGAAAATCCTTCTGAGATCAGAAAGATGATGACAATATTTAAAATATGAGCCATCCAAATACCATATGATTTTGCTCATCTGTAGAATTTAAGCAGCAAAAAAAGGAACAAAGAAAAAAGAAGACAAAACAAAACAAAGAAACAAACAAAAAACCAGTTCTCTTAACCATACAGAACAAACTCGTGGCTGCCAGAGGGGAGGTGAGTGGAGGGATGGGTGAAAAAAATAAAAGAGATTAAGAGCTCATTTTGATGAGCACTGAGTAATGTGTAGAATTGTTGAATCTGAAACTAATATAATACCATATGTTAACTTCACTGGAACTAAAATTTTAAAATAAAATAAAATGAAGTATGAGCCATAACTTCTTGAAATATATTAATAATCAAAATTAAATTGTTTTTGATGTTGAACCAAACTTGATAATGTTATTGTTTCTGTCTGATCTTGCTAAAAAACACAGGCTCTTACATTGTTTCTCAAGCAGCAGTTTTCTAAGCGATTCTCTTTCCAAGACTTCTTTTTATGGCCTAAGGAAATGTTTAAGTGTCTCTTTTGTTTTGAAGGATATGGCCGTACAATGGAAGCTATTTGGATTTCAGGAGGCAAATGATGATAAGAGTCAAAGAAAGCATTTGGTTTGAGGGCCACAGAGGATGGTCTCCCCTACTCACCTGGGCTATCTGGGCTGCAGTGGTACCCTGGGTGCCGAAATACACCATGGCCAAGGAGGTTGAGATGCCCCAAGGAGAAAAGAAAATATTTTTGCCCTCAGCAGATTCAGCTATCTTTTTGCTAAAATCCAGGGCAAATCGGTTGATTGATTTCACTAGAGAGTCCATTGGGAAAACCTAAGAAAAATAAAGTAGGGATGGAAAACTTGTTAATCCTCTCCACTTATTTTACTTCTGAAAAAAGGATTTGTTGGCAGACAAAATATCTCCCTTTAATCACCCCTTCTTGCAATGACAAAAATAAATATTATCGAATTCGATTTTATGTAGTATATAGAATGCATATACTTCTATCCATTATGTACATATATGTTTCCATTCATCCTTGTATGTGTACCTATTCATGACAGCTGAATGAACTGTGGGAAAATTGCACACCAACACTATCCGTTTACATACTAGAAAACTGAAGTCCAGGGGCACCTGGGTGGCTCAGTGGGTTAAGGTCAGGTCACGATCTTGTGGTTCGTGAGTTCAAGCCCCGCGTTGGGCTCTACGCTGACAGCAGGAAGCCTTGGGATTCTCTCTCTCTCCCTCTCTCTCTCCCCTTTCCCCACTCATGCTCTAAACAAACAAACAAATAAATAAACTTAAAAAAAAAAAGAAACCTGAAGTCCAGAGAGTTTAAGGGAATTGCTCAAATTTTAGCATGAAGGCATAACAGAGAACAATAGGATGCTGTCAGTTGGCGGCTCCGTGTTAAGAAAACCACAACGAAAGAGGTAGTGGAACCAGGTCTCCGGCGCTGTTAGCCCCGTCCTTCTTTTCAATGCACCACGTGACTGCTGACTTTCCGCAGTAGATGAGAAATCACTATACATCGTTCCAAGAAACTTTATGCTTTTTATCACTTACCTATCGCCCATATTTGCACACGTTTTAACCCTATTTACTCATTCACGCCGTTATGTGTGACATTCCCAGTTCCTGGAATGCCTTGACCCTCCTTGACTCTATTAAAATCCAATTCTGTTCGAAGTTTCTCTTTTTCTTCAGAAGCTTTAAGGGTATGTCCCACAACCTCATTTTTTGCCCCTTGCTTGACATTTCTCACACCACTAGCTCTGTCTTCGTATGTTCAGAGCTTTCCAACTCCAGAGGAAGTTCCTTGAGAGTGAAATTTTCTGTATGTCCAATGACACCTTGCTCTGGACTTCACACAAAATGGATGCTGACAAATACCTGTTTATTACTTCTTTACAATGTTTGTTGTTTGGCCTCCAGCCACCATACTTTCTTCATTTAAACTTGAAACCACGCACAATTTAGTGGGAAATGCTCTTAGAGAAGTAAGGAACTCCAGGCTCTTTGCCTTTACTCCCACTCACTTGAGAGTCTCTGAAACTGGTCTTTTTGAACAAAAGAGCTCAGGTTTTCTCATTTTTTTTAAAATTACATTCAACCTCTAAATTTCACCTCGAATTACACTGACATTGTAAGTCTTTTAAGACTTGGGTTCTATCAAAGAAATAACTACTTCAATCTGTTGTCATTTTATAGCCAAATAATTTCTCAAACTGGTTAAGTGATGAAACATAAATCAAATTCCTAGACCTAGAAATTCCCAGTAGTGCCAATGACTGTATAGAACTTCTGGGGCGCCTGGGTGGCGCAGTCGGTTAAGCGTCCGACTTCAGCCAGGTCACGATCTCGCAGTCCATGAGTTCGAGCCCCGCGTCGGGCTCTGGGCTGATGGCTCAGAGCCTGGAGCCTGTTTCCGATTCTGTGTCTCCCTCTCTCTCTGCCCCTCCCCCGTTCATGCTCTGTCTCTCTCTGTCCCAAAAATAAATAAACGTTGAAAAAAAAAAAAATTAAAAAAAAAAAAAAAGAACTTCATCTTACGCTAATATCACCTAGCCCTCAGAACTTTAGAAAGGCCAGGAGTTCTCTCTGGTCAAACAGCTGAATCAAGGGAGAGGCATGTGTAGACAAAGTTTTGGTTTCATCATGAATTGGATTAATGGTGATCCCATTGAAATCCCTCCCAACCGTAGGCTTACATCTAATTCCAGACTGTAACTCCTGCCTCAGTTGTAGCTTCCGCTTACTGCTGAAGATGATAATCCTAGGCTAATATTACTTGACTAAAGAAAAAAACCACAACCCGGGGGGTGCAGTAATTCGAAACTTGCCAATGTCTATTTTTTTCTTGATAGATCCATTGCCATCTTGGAAATAACCTCCTTGGTCTCTTTACAGCTGTGTTCATTCAAATGATGCTCTGTTTACTGCCTCTATATCAAGCTTTATCTCTTCAAATCTCATGAATTACGTTCATATGAAAAATGCTTGAGTCTTCCAAAACGTACTGACCATGAAGGGAGGAGAGAGTAATATCTTTGGGCCTGAGATCTTTGTCTTTCTACCTATGGTTTACAGTTATTCTAGAGTTTAATTCTTTGCAACGAATTCCTGAAAACAATAATTTTCTCTAAGGAAAGAGCTAATTTCTCATGCAAAGTTAATATCCAGTTATCTTCAGCTTCATTAATTCTCTTGTTAATATCATCATTAATATATGAGGTATAGCCCAGAACATAAAAGAACAATTCCTGCCATTTTTTTTTAACAAAAAACCTTGTAGAAGTAGTAATCCATTAATGAAATTTGACCCAAGAGTAGAAAGTACCTTCTGAAGGAGGCAGAATTTTAGGATGATATTTTACAGGAAATAATTGATCCATACAAGGGTTAGACAATGATTTTTTTCAGGGAAGAGTATAAATGTGTAGGTCGGAATCCTACTATGCTATTTTCAGAATAAATTATTCTTCTGCAGTTTTCAAGAGTTATAGCTGTACCAGCTTACATGTATATAAATATATAAAAATGTAACACATACATTATATATGTTAAATATGTAAATTTCAACCTGTCAAGGGCTTAGAGAAGAAGCTGGAGAACTATGAAAATAATAAAAAGACAGTGTCATTCATCAAAATATCACATCATAGATACCCACAGTCCCAAAGAACCTCCCAGTCCCCTCTAATCCAATTGCCTTGTTTTATCTGCTAGGCAACTAAGGCCCAGAGAGGTACAATGTGCTGTCCTGTATGCACAGCCAGCTAAGAGCAAAGCTATCACTGCAACCCCATTCTCTGGACTCTGAATGCCATTGCTTTTGTCATCTCATTGTCTTTAAGATTTTAATGGTAAGGGGCACCTGGATGGTTCAGCGTATGACTCTTGATTTCTGCTCAGGTCATGATCTCATAGTTCATGGGATCAAGCCCTTCGTCAGGCTCTGCGCTGATGGCGTTGAGCCTTCTTGGGGTTCTCTCTCTCCCTCTGTCTCTCTCTCTCTCTGTTCCTCCCCTGCTGTGCCTCTCTCTCTCTCTCTCTCTCTAAAAATAAATAAATAAACATTAAAAAATATTTTAATGGTAAAAGGGAGAGATTGTGTGATGAAAGAAGGTGAACAGGAGGAGGAATAAAGGAGAGAAGATGGTGTGAAGGAGGACGGTGTGGGAAGGATCCTCGCCCTGTTTTCCATAAGAGGATACTCAACACTCCTTGCCTTCCCGGTGATACTGATGATACTGCCTACTTTGTGGGGCTGTGTCTACCAGAAGATAACATGTCCCTCCACCACTTCTATGTTCACCCAAAGCCATTTTCTAGGGGAAGCAATAGTTTGGGGTGTTTCATGATCAGTGCATAGTGGAAGATTGGGGCTTAGACTCTCCATGGAAGAGAAGGAAGCTAACAGTCCCTAGCATGTGGTGATCAGGACGGGATGTCGGCTGGGAGATCAGGGACGAAAGCCAGACCGTTAGTTCCATACATTAATGAGTGGCCTCAAATACATGTTGCCAGGCCTCTCTTCTAGAAGGGTTAGAAGGGTTAGAAGGGTTGGGGCTCAATTATTCTAACAGTACTCTATTTCTCTTTGCCTAGGTTGACGGATACGGAGGTCGTCCATCTAGAAATGTGACTAAAGGAGATTCCGTTTAGTTTCACCGTTCCTGGTAAAACAGTAACTCCTTTTAAATGAATGCTCTCTCTCCCCCTTTGCCCTCTTTCCCCTATAAACTTTGAAGCAGATTGGGGTTAAATCTGTCTGACTCGCACAGAATTCTTGAGGGGATGAAGCTTTCTTTACTTATTATTTCTGTCTGAGGGAGCTCTTGATCATTTGTTACTTACCTAGGCACTTCAGCAAAGAAGGGGAAAATAAATAAACACTTTAAAACAAAGAAAGTTTTACCATACCTTGTTTTCTTCCACACGAGCAGAACTGGCAAGGGCTCCTTCTGTAAGCGATTGTGGCTGAGTTAAGTAATTTATAACTGTAGAAATCTTCTTTAAAAATTCTAGCACCTCCCTTTTCTTAGCCCCACCCTCTGATTCACTCTCAGAAGCCCAGACACTCTTCCTTTCAAGTTTATCTTGGCCTAGAGCTCAAACAAAAAGACAGAGCTAGATGACTATGGTTTTGCCTGAATTACTTAATTAGCCACATTTTCCACGTCTGTCCGCATGTAGAGACCTGAACGCTGACAAATTGTAACCCACACTTTCCTTGCTTAATCTCTTCTCTAGGCTGCCAATTGGCAGCAATTCTAGTGGTTTTCCCCAGTAGTCTTCTTAACTAAAAAAAAAAAAAAAAAAAAAAAAATAGAGGGGCACCTGGGTGGCTCAGTCCATTAAAAATCCGACTTCAGCTCAGGTCATGATCTCACAGTTTATGACTTTGAGCCCCACATCAGGTTCTCTGCTGTCAGCATGGAGTCCACTTCAGATGCTCTGTCTCCCTCTCTCTCTCCCTGCCCCTCCCCGCTCACTCTCTCTCTCTCTCAAAAATAAATAAACATTTAAAAAATTGCAAGAATTAAAAGTTTTTTAAATAGAAAACTCCAAATTAGTGGAATGGTAATGGACAGTAAAACAGAAAATATTATGGGCGAAATATTTGCTGTTAAATCATCAAAGCTGCTTTTTTTTTAAGGTGCCGTGTGTGAGAGGCATCCAAGGAACATTGGTCCTCTTCTCCCTTGGCGTGTTGGTGTGGAACCCGGGCATAACTCCAACACGTTGGATGTCCTTTCTCCCACCCCAGGGACAAGGGGACTGGATCAATGTTTTAGACACAGTCACTGAGTTGGATGCTGGTTCATCATTTTTTGATTATCTTTTACTTCTTCCTATGAATGTCCCCTCACTCCTCCGTATTTATTCCACAGGGAAAACAATAGTTGTTTCATTTTCTACCGCTGTATGCCTGTGCTTGGCAAGGTGGTGAGAGGAATGGAGAGCAGGAAGGACAGGGGGAACATTCCAAAGGGATCGAAGGAGAGAAGGAGCCTCTCTACTTATGACAGATTTGGAACGTCCTTCATGCACTTTGCATTTGTATCTCCATGGGACACATGTCTTGTGGGAACCTGGCTCAGCGTGTAACATTTGAATGTTAGTGGGGAACCCAGCACCGAGTTTTTCTCTGGACTTCACTAGAGAATGTGACTTGCAGTGGGAAATTCCGTGGTGCCTGCCTGACGTGTGCTGAGCAGATAGTAGTATCCACTGGTGCCTCCAGACTATTTTCAGCTGAAAGTATCACATGGAGGCTGGAGATTAAGGGGGCTTCTTAATCTTGACTGACAGCGGTTCACCAGGGAGTGACTTGGGCTGCGTTAATGCACAGCGTGGAGACTGGCTGTAGTTCACGTTGCACTAAATGCATCAATGCGGATTTTGCCAAACTGGCCAAGAAATTGTTTCATCTTCAGTAAAAGTCACAGACTAAGTTTTGCTCATTTGTTTCCCCTAACCCATCTCCAGATCCCTTTCCCACTTACCTCTCAAAGTTCATATAGGTATACTCTCCCCGTCATTAAAATAATGGTTGTGCGTTATTCTGATGCCTGTTTGGGGGTGGGAAGGGAGAGAAAAAGAGGTCATAGTCTCCTTAGTTAATCATACAATATTATTAACCCAATTTTGTTTGTTGTTATTTATGGCCTGCCCTATGTATATGTGACGACATGTACAGACATTTCTAGTAGGCATGGAGAATAGGAACCATATGAATGGGGAACAAGAGTGAGAGGGATAGTTTTTGCTCTGGGATTTTTATGATATTTGGCATTTAGACCATATGAATGTATTAGATATTCCAAATAATTTTGAAACAGAAAGAACTCCAGATGCATCAATATTCTTCTTTTTTTTAATGTTTATTTATTTTTGAGAGACAGCGTGAGTGGGGGAAGGGCAGAGAGAGAGGGAGACAGAGGATCTGAAGGGGCTCTGTGCTGACAGCCGCAAGCCTGATGTGGGGCTCGAACTCTCTACCTGTCAGAGCATGACGTGAGCCAAAGTCAGACACTCAACCGCCTGAGCCACCCCAGAAGCCTCAATATTACTCAGATAGGAATCCAGGAAGAGCACAGATAGAGTGGGCAGAGACAATGAGTGGATAATAGCTATACTATTCCCTTTGCTTTGCTCTAAGAGAATAGTATAAAGACCGGGTGGCTTAAACAACAAACATCTTTTTTCACTTTTCCCACTTTCTGGAGGCTGGAAGTCTGAGATCAGGATGACAACATGGTTGGGTTCTTGGTAAGGGCTCTCTTCTTGATGGCTGTCTACTCTCTGTGTCCTCATATGGTGGAGAAAGGAAGCTCTGATCCCTTCATCTCCTCATAAGGACACCAATTACATCATGGGACTCCACCCTCATGACCTAATCTAACCATAACCACTTCCCAAAGGCCCCATCTCCAAATACAATTACATTAGGAATTAGGGTTTTAATATATGTAAGTGGGGGGGTGGTGGGACACAAACATTCGGTCCATAGCAATGGCCGAGAGTTTTCCAGAACTGATACAAGACACGAGTTTCCAGATGGAAAAAAAAATGTGCTGATGAACAAGACAAAATTTTGAGAACAATTTTTTAAAATATTCACAATGCAATGAAATATCAAGAACATCGTCGGAAACAGAAAGAAAGTGATGAAAACTACAAGGAACAAGAATAACCTTGACATCGACTCTCCCATCAGCAAATCTGGTTCTAGAAGACAATAAAAATCACACCCTTAAAGTGCTGAAGAGGGCTTTGAACCTAGAATTTTATGTCCATATTCTGACTTAATAATGAGAGTGAAACCTGAAGACACAGTGATTCAGAAAACTACTGCTTTCTTGCTGAATTATCGGAAGCACACGAAAGAATGAACTTCGGTGTAAGAGAATGCAACAGGCAAGAACCCTTTCTTTTTTTTTTAAACGTTTACTTATTTTTTTGAGACAGAGAGAGACAGAGCATGAATGGGGGAGGGTCAGAGAGAGAGGGAGACACAGAATCCGAAGCAGGCTCCAGGCTCTGAGCTGTCAGCACAGAGCCCGACGCGGGGCTCGAACTCACGGACCGTGAGATTGTGACCTGAGCTGAAGTCGGACGCTCAACCGACTGAGCCACCCAGGCGCCCCAAGAACGCTTAATTTTCAATAATGTCTGATTTAGAGGAAGTAAACCACTGTTCAAGCCTTTAAAACTTAATTTTTTATAATTTTTTGGGATTCTACATTTTTAAAATTATTTTACTGTATTTAAGTAATCTCCACACCCAACATGGGGCTCAAACTCACGACCCCAAAATCAAGAGTTACACGTTCTACTGACTGAGCCAGCCAAGCGCCCCTGGGATTCTACTTCTGACAAGCTGACAGTGTAACAGTTTTATTTCTGACAAAGGTAATGATCACCAACACTAGTATTTATTAAACACTGTACACCATCTACATTCTTTTAATTGCTTATGATGTATGAATTCATTTAACCATCATGGCAACCTTATGGGAAAGCCTTACTTTTTCTAGTTGACAAGGAAAGAAAACCAAAGTATATAGAAGCACTATTCCAGGCCCATGGTTAGATGAGTCGTAAGTGCCAACACTGAGATTTTAGGTGTGGACAGTCAAGGGCCTGAGGTAACCTGTTTAGCCACCATGTTCCAGTGGGTCATCGGTCCCTGTCTTCCAACACAGGCAGGGGGCTGCCTGGGAAACATTCCCAGGATCCAGCCACGCTCCCGCAGCCAGACTCTGCCACCAGCTCGGACTCCCCAAACTAGACCTGCCTTAGTTCTCAGGACTTAGAATACATTCTGTTCTGAGTAAGACCCACTCAAAAGCTTTCAGGGCTATTTTGAAACAAACACCCCTAAAAGAAGCCATTTGTATTTCTCCTCCAGCCCATTTCCCCTCCTCTGAACTCTCAGCTCAATGACCTTGACCTTGGTTCTATGTCTGAACCCCTGGACTTGGTGTTTATTCCTCATATCCTTGAGTTTAAATGTGAGTGTCCCCTAAGCACCAAGCCTCAAACTCTTCTGAATCACTGTGCCTTTGACTGCTATGAGAAGGCATCTCAAAACCATTTTTCACACGATCCCACCCCATTCCCAACAGTGGGGCTCCTTGCAGGATCAATTCTCCCCTTGTCTCCTTTATTGTGTGGGTTTTTTTGGTCCCCCCAAATAAGACATGATGCTTGATTCCTGGGAATTGAGGTGTAACGGTCTTATGGTCTAAAAACCTAGTGGAAGGACAACAAACAAACGGTTGTGTGGAGACCTGTTTATTTTTTATATATTTGCAATTTCACATAAGTTATAGACACAACCATGTGATACGTTAAGGCTGGAAATGCACATAACATACATTTTCCTGTCGTTACTGCTTTCTTCTGGGTATTTGTTATAAAGGGCATGGAAGGACTACTAATCATTCTTCATTATACAAATGAGCAAATGCATTTTTTTAGGTAGGAAAGTAACTGATCACCTGCTTCTCTAACTATATCAGCTTCAGCAACTGGCGGTGAACAATAACAAAAACCATTATATAAAATAATAAATAATACAGTAAAAGTCAACGCTACAAAATAAACTAAATAGTAAGGAAGAACTAAATGGAACATCCTTCCACTTAGAGACCAAATGGTTAACAGGGTTGCAGAGTTATGGTTGACAGTGGTCTAGTTATTTCTGTACTTATCATTAGCATGTAGTAGAAGTTGTTCAGAGGGGAAAAAAAACCCCAGAAATAGGTAGAAAAAGTCTCTAAATGTTTGGCAACTAACAGCAATTCTGAGGCTTACAGTTCATACTACAAAATCCTGTGCAGAAACGGAACTTTTCCACTTTAGGGTGAGACAAACCTGCCAAAAAAGAGAATGTTCTTAGTGATTTTGTGCAGGATAAAGAAGAGAAAAGGATGATCCGCCACAAACTGTGGGCCACCGTGGCCAGTTCTCCCTGACATCGTGGCCCCGGTGCCAGCGGCTGCCTCAGTGCCCTCCTCGTTCACATCCACAGTGGCCTGATGGAACACTTTGGACAGAAACAGGTCATTCCTTTCGGACATTCCGGAGAAATTGGCCTGGCTCTTGCTGAAGGCATCCTCTAGGCCCATGCTCCTGAGAATGGACTGGAGCTCATAACGCTCTTCTAATTTGAACTGGGGCAGGTACACTTCCACATCATCTTCGGCCATCGTGTCTTTGCTGGTCCACTTAATGAATTTATCATAGGTTATTTCCCTTTCGAGCTACAAATCCACACATTAAAAAAAAAAAAAAAAAGTCAGTAAGTGCTCGCAAAAGAAGGAAAACAACTTAAAAGTCTAATGTTAAAAATCAATGACTTTAGGGCACCTGGGTGGCTCATTGGTTAAGAGTCTGACTTTGGCTCAGGTCATGATCTCGTGGTTCATGGGTTCAAGCCACACTTTGGGCTCAGCTCAGAGCCTGGAGCCTGCTTGGGATTCTGTGTCTCCCTCTCTCTCTGCCACCCCCCCCCCACCTCTGGCTCATGTTCTGTCTCTGTCTGTCTGTCTCTCTCTCTCTCTCTCTCAAAAATAAACAAACATTTAAAAAAAAAAATCAATGACTTTAACTTTACCACATTGTGGGTGATATAAAAATTCAATACACTGGTAACATTTTTGCAGGAAGTTAGCCTGTGTGACATATTTTAATGCTCTGAATGAAAGTTTGTGATGTGCACCTTTATTACTAACCAATTTATGTGTCTGTGAGAAACTGTATACCACTTTCTAAGGTGCAGACGTGTTTATCAGGGAAAGTAAGTTTAGCTCCGGAGGTTTAAACCGATACAAGCTGGAACAGCTTACCAACTCCAAGCCAGTAGACATATTCCCAATTTCATCTGGAAGCAACAGGAACATGCTAACATCTCCAGTGTATGGGAGTTCTAGAATCTGAGTCTTTAGGTCCCCTAGGTATCCAATGTTCAGGTCTTCACGCAGGTACATCATCTGAACAGGTGTGCGCTGAGTCTAAAGTCATTAAAAAGTAAAATAAGGAAGTTGATATTAAGATGTCAAGAGTTTTACAATTAGATATAAAAGAGAATAGATTCAGCTTAGGTGTTGAGGAGATATATTCTTAAAAGTCAACAAAACAAATTATTTGTATGCCCTTATAGTTATTTTTAAGATGGACAATAATAATAATTATAATAACACTAAAATATTTGTTTAGTACCTGGCGTGGGCCAAGAATTCCTTGAAATCTCATTGAAACCTTACGATGGCCAAGTGTTATTGATCACAAAAATGGAACACATGGAAACATGGAAGATAAATAAGGTCTTGGCTGGTTACTAGCAGAACCCTAGCGGTGGAGCCTACACCTACATCCACGATTGTATAATTATAAAGCCCATGGTCTCCACCACTATTCATATGGCCTTTCAGAAAATTACTGAGTGATACTCAGTAGTTTGAAAGAGTCAACCCACTGTCCAAGGTGCATAATGTATGATGAGCAAGTCAGTGTCATGTGACCAGCTTCCAAACGTCCACTCAATATATCCCCCAGGCATCACCGTTCTTGGCTACTACTGAAAACTGCCAAGGCTTCACTTAACTTTGTGACATAAATGACAGAATGAATGTGGTCATTAACAAATAAACAGAGAATTCCCTCAAATTATTATAAAATTGGGTAAAAAAAAAAAATCAGCCCGAAGGATGGCTTGGCATTGTGACAACATAATTCCTAGATTCACAGCCACTGAAGGCAATACTTGAAGAGAAACAGTTCAGGCAGACCGTTCAGTTCATGCATGGTCTTTAACTTTTCTTCCTCTGTCTTGGCTAAGATCCTAAAACATATTTCAAGAAAATTCATAATTCATCTTGTTGTCTCATACCGCATTCACACGGAAAGGATAAAGCCCGTTTAATTTCTTCTCAAACGGAGTTTTCCACTTTCCTTTGAAGTAGACAGCATTCACCAGGACCATCTTGGTGTCCCTGTCTACAGAACCTTCAGGTAACAAGTCTGGGATTTTGCCTATGGAAAACATGACACATGTTAGGTTTCATGACCAAGAAGTGTGACCTTACTATAATTTGAAATCCTTGGAGTCACCATCAAACTCGTCATCTACAATTGTCAAACTCTGCAGAGGTGATGGCCTCAAGCTCAAGTTTTCTCCCAATTTATTCAAAGCATAAATAAAGCAGACCACATTTCTCAGAAGGTTTGCAAATTCCAAGAGAAAATGGAGGAGTAATGCATCGAAAATTTAGAATGACCATCAAACTTGGAAAGATTTTCACCTCCTTTGTTTTCTCAAAGTTTGGTGCTCCTTCTAGATCTGGTCCAGACAACCAATGGGTCTGATCCATGGATCCATTCAAAAACTTTTTTTTTTTAAAAGTCCTGCTAGACCTTCACTAGGAGTCATACAGAAACAAGAGGAGGAAAAGGAAATACTGCCCTGGTGGGGCTGAGAATATTGGAAGAGGAATTCAAAACCAGCTGTCAAACAATGTGTAAGAAACTATGAGATTGCAAAGTCCCATGGCAATGCAGAGAAGGGAATACAAGAGTGTGCCAGGGAAGGGAGGTTCTCAGAAATTGGAACATACAAGGATGGCTTGGCATTGTGACAATGTAATTCCTAGATTCACAGCCACTGAAGGCAATACTTGAAGAGAAATGGTTTGTGCTCTTCCAAAAAAGCAAAACTTCCACATGTCTCCTGAATTCTGCAGTTTTTACTTTCATTTCTGTTAATCTTCATGTTCTCTGCTTCCTGTGTGTCCCAGTTCATCACTATTTTAGAATAGTAATTTCAAAATCCACAATAGAAATGAATAACAGAAGTAGATGGACTATTTTCAGAGAAACAAAAATATTTTTGAAATTCTACAGGGCTTAATTCATATGCTTTTTCCCAGTATGGGAGCTGGGAAATCCAGCCACGCCAAACTATTGCCAGAAACAATGTTTTACACACAAGTGTCACGTGAAAAGTTATTTTTTGCCTAAGTTACCAAACAAACTCTTTAAACATCCAAATGAAGAATTCCAGAATGAGACTAGGGATCAAAGAAGAGGAACCCCCAGCTTCACCACTCACTGATAGTGAAATCTTGAATGAGTTGATTAATGTCTCAGGGGCCTGGAGTCTACAACCCTAAAGGGGTAAATTTGGATAAGTTACCTCCAAGGACCTTTCCAGTCCTAACAGCTCATTAATCTATGAAATACCAAAACAGCTCTGCCTTCATAATAATCTCTGTTTTTCTTCTTAGAAATCCATCTATATGTTGCTATTCAGTAATTATTTGTTTAAGACCTATAATTCTACGTGGAAATTTGGAAGAATGAAGGCTTTCCATTATCAGCCAAAGACTGCTAATTTTTGCGGGGACACAGGAGAGGTGGACATATTGGCCCTCCCCGCAAGTATGGTGGTCTATGTGGGATGGCAAAGTTAACAAAATCAAATCCATTCGGTAACAGTTCAAGGCTGTACAAGACAAACTTAACAGGCATCACGAAGCTCTGAAGTTAAGGAACGCATGAAAAGTAAGCATGGCGGTTAGGAATGAGCTCAAGGGGCGCCTGGGTGGCGCAGTCGGTTAAGCGTCCGACTTCAGCCAGGTCACGATCTCGCGGTCCGTGAGTTCGAGCCCCGCGTCGGGCTCTGGGCTGATGGCTCAGAGCCTGGAGCCTGTTTCCGATTCTGTGTCCCCTCTCTCTCTGCCCCTCGCCCGTTCATGCTCTGTCTCTCTCTGTCCCAAAAATAAATAAACGTTGAAAAAAAAAAAATTTAAAAAAAAAAGAAAAAAAAAAAAAAAGGAATGAGCTCGAGAGCCAAGAGTGGTGAAGCACAGGCTGTTGGATTAAACTAGAGTCTGGGTTCTGTTTCATTTGCCATTTTCATCCTCCTTCGCACGTTCAGCACCTGGCACATAATATGTGATGGATAAATACCATTGTTGACTGACGGATTGAATTCAGGAACAACGGACAGGAGGTTTAATTAAGTTTGAGTCCTTGTGACGAATACAAAGTGAGGCAGGAGCCTATGAAAGAATTGGGGGCTTCAGCTGCAACAGCAGAAGTGGTTTATCAGGGGCCAAAGGAACTTCATGGCAGATGGACTCTGAATGGTGAAAAATAGTTAAAATAGTTTTCTGGCCCCTCTCTTTCTACTGCCGATGGTCTCACACCGGTTACTCACTGGAGGGTCATGTCTCTTTTCTTTGTTTTTGTCCACAGTGGACACAGAGCACAATGATTTCAGTCCTGATTATTTCCTACATTGGAAAACATGTCTGTCTGCTGTCACAGTCCATCCCAAGGTCACATCCAAAATCAGATTAAGTACCGAACTTACGTCTTCCATTAGTTAGACCTCAACCATTTTTCCCACTTAAAAGGCCACTCAGATAAACAAGAAAAAGATTACATTAACCAAATAACTAAGACTGGGTGAATTTTAAGGGAGTTAGGGCTAAGTATAGGAATGATTTTTTTTTTTTTTTTTGTAAATAGATCAGAGTTTTATAAGAGAAGAACAGAAAATAATTGCTTTGGTTTTACCTTTGGTTTGAGTCTTGACCCAGGAATTAATCTCTTTTCTGGCTTCTTCTGCACATTCTAGGAAGTCAAGTGCCTGGGGTTCCGTAGAGTAGTATTTATTGGAGAGTTGTATATATTCCTTTAAAACAAGAAATGGGCCAAAGGTTACATCGAATATATACCGAACAAGTCTTAGTATAATTGTAAATCACGAGCTCTCCTATCAAGACTCAGGGGCCTGAGTAGGTAGGGGTAGGGGTGGAGGGGGATGGGGGGATTTGGGGGGCTGGAAGAGGAAATGGTGTGGATTATAAGTGCTCTGTTGACCCTCTTCCCCACACTCATTTGCCCTCCTGCACTGTGCGTTATAGACACTAGGTAGGAGGGAAAGGCTGGGTTTGTGGTAGCAGCTCTGGAAATCACCGTCCCTCTATATTTAGGACTCATTCTGCACACGAGGCTTTTGCAGCCATGGGAGGGGTCATCCAACAAGGGGAGCCTGCCACGACCAAGGGCGTTCAGGAGTCTTAGGGAGCTTGCGTGGAACTCTGATTCTCTCCACGACTACAGATTCTCTCAGACTACAGCTTTGAAAGTGACCTCATGGCACGTTGGGGGCCCTGCAATTTCAATTACAGGTTTCACTTACTTCCTTGAATCTCGCAGACTTCTCTCCAAACAGCTTATTGACAGTCTCCAATAAATACCCCCCTGTGGATGCGTTGATTGCAGAGCTGAGCGAATGGAAAGATGAATGGATTTTATCTCCAGCTTGTGCCTTAAACAGAAAAGAGGGACTCTATTTATATAACACAGGATGACTAAACAAGTTATTTCTTAAGCAAACATTTTTTTTTCAATGCAACAATAAAATGCTGTATTAAGGTATACTTTTTTCTGATGCTTTAGAGGAATCTCTGAGGAAATACTTTTGATGTAGTGCATTAAAACTAATGAGGTAATGTTTCACTTGTTTCAAAGTTTGCTGCGCCTACAGGTTGTACTTAACCGTGAAGTGACCGACATCCTAAAAGAAAGTGAGGCTTCTTTTATGATTTCCTAAACTTCCAGGTCTCTAAGAAATTTTATCACATTAAAATTTAAAATCTAGAGGGGATCTAGAAAAAGTTCATATAATGCCTGAAAGTACCCATTTTATAATTAAAGGGCAGTTTGTGCAGTGGAAAATCTGGGTTTTAGGAAGCCTTGAAAACAAAGAGGAATTCTGATCTTCAACCCCGAGTCTGTAAGCATGATGATAGACAACGGGGCTTAGTCGCTGCAGCAGCCAAGCCCGGAACCCTGCAGATGGACTGTCCCAGGTGTCACGGGAGACCTGGCTGAGTCTCCATATTGTAGGGGGTCTCTCCACTGCCTCTAGCCCATAATTCCTTGGGCAGTGGACAGGTGGAGTACCATTCCCAAGAAGGAAGCTATGGGAGGTATCTCCCCCGCCTAACTCACAAACGTGATTATGGAAGTTGTTTATTCAATAGGAGCACAGCTATGCCCAGTTCTTATAAGTTAGCTGGATAGCTTGTGTTTAAGGAAATAGAATACTGAGAAAAGATATTAGTCTGAGATAGACAGATGATAAATAGATACATACACACACACACACACACACACACACACATTACACACATGGACAGATAATAGATAGAGGGGTCTGGAGGGAGATCTAAGTGTCGATGGTCTCTCACAAAATCACTGGGCACGACCTACCCCACTCCTCAAGTTTTGGTCACTCCTTAACTTCTCCTACCTGGAACTCTGCATCCGTGCATGTGTATTCTAGAAGTTGCTACCCAGTTTCAGAATAAATTACACATGCCCAGCTCCGGGTGTGATCAAATTTAGACTCAGTCTTGGCCTGAAAGTCATAAAGTATAGCTTCTACCCCGGCCCTGCCCATGCTTCGCGGTGTGCCCGTAGGATATTTATTTAAGGGTTCTGAGTCTTAGTTTTCTTTCGATGAACAGGGGAAGTTGTACTAGTTTCTTTCCTTGTCTAACATTGTGACTTTAAGACAAGAAGATTCCAGAAATAAAATACAAAAGAAATTAGGAACCAGTGAGTCAGATACCTGCAAAATAGCCTCAGGATAAGGGCCCTTCTGGATCTGCTGCATGAGTTCACAGCCCGTGAACTTCTCCGGGGTCACTGCGGGGACTTCATGGACTCGAACTTTGTTAAACTGAAACACCTACAATTGGAATTAGAGGGAATAGATTTATGAGTATATTTTCCTGCTAGATTACTTGACCTGTAAACCAGGGGCAATCAAGTACCTCTTAGTGGTCCTGTCTGTTTCCCTGCCTTTGCGTCGGGGAACGAGCACAGATACTCTTTATACAAAATATACAAGAATATATATTGTATTATAATATAAAAATAATATATATTTTTACATAATATACAAGAAATTTCCCTCATAGAAAACAGCCTGAGTTATTTTATATTAATCCATATGCTGGCCATTTTGACAACAATTTGTTATTATGGAGATGATTTATAACCTCTTCACTAAAATCATCTAAATTATCATCCAGCCCATAAGTTGCCTTGATAAAAAAAATGCCAGTATTTTGAAGAAAGTAATAAAGTTAATTCGTGACCTCCCTTTTCAACGGCCTTATGTATTACATACTTTTAATCTGTCAAAAACTACAAGACAAACTCAGTTTGAGCATAAAAACAGCTAATCTTAACAGGTATCGCCTGAAATACTTGCACATACCATATTACACATAGAAATGAACATCGAGGTGGGGGGCAGGTGACAGGGGTCAGTTGACACTATGAATCTCTTTATGTTGTAGGTGGCAGATCCAGATATCACAGTGAAGCTGGCAGGTGCAGCCTGGCCCTCTATGCAGCTGCCTCAGACTCCTTCCCAGCGTTACGACTTCCCAGCCTGGCCTCTCCAGTCTCAGCACCCCCAGGCTGGCCCTGTACCCAGGCCTCCCGCCAGCCTCCAACAGCCCTTGGGTCCCACTGGTCCTGTGGCACATCCCTTGTGGGGCCCACGGTGAGGAGGAACTCATCTGGTAAACAGACTGATGGTGGGGACCCGGCTACCGAAGGAAAGGCAGGCTTATCCAGCCGGGGGGTGAGTGTCTGGGTTGGAAGGAAAGGTGGCAGGGGTTGTGGGATCTTTCTCTGCTCCTCAGATTCTACACCATAAGTCCTAGCTGACCTTCTGAAGAGAAGTGGTCCTACTCTGTACCTGAAACAGCATTTCTGGTTTTCATCCCTCCTAGGGAGGTTGATGCTTAAATCAGGAGTCTCCTGGGCAGCACTATAGCCTTCCTGAGACACTGCAAAGCCTTCCTGAATCATTGCAAAAGCCCCTGAAGAAACTGGGAAATGGGAGGGGGGACCCTGGGCCGTGCTGAGTCATGGAGTAAATAGGGAGGCAGACACACTGCCCAGATAGGCAGCTGAGCCGGGGCGGGTCTGTGGCCTTATCCTGAACAGGAGAGCTGGAAGAGAGGCACCTGGGTGGCTCAGTCAGTAGAGCGTTCCAACTTCAGCTCAGGTCATGATCTCACAGTTCATGGGTTTGAGCCCCGTGTCGGGCTCTGTGCCGACAGCTCAGAGCCCAGAGCCTGCTTCCGATTCTGTGTCTCCCTCTCTCTCTACTCCTCCCCGACTCATGCTCTATGGCTCTCTCTCTCAAAAATAAGTAAACATTACAAAAAAAGTAAAAAATAAAAAGAGCTAGAAGAAACACTCCTTGCTTGCATGCCGGTCTCACATAGATGTGTGCTACCAGAGTTCATCCTTTCGATGTCTTCCTTTCTTCCCACTACAACACCACCGTCTTTACCAGCCGCACCAATTCTCAACAATGCAGCCTCTTCCTGCCCCTGCTTCCTTATCTGCAAAATGAATATGGTGATCATAGCCTCTGCCTCATAGGATTGTGTAGCATGGGGCAAATTCATAAAACGCTCTTAGAAAGGTGCCTCGCTAAGGCACTTAAAGCATTAGCTGTTAGATCAAGGACTGCCAGCAGCTGCTTTTCATGTTATCTCTAATCTGCACAACTGTCTTGCAGGCTGGGTATTTCCATTCTCATACCGTAGATGAGAAAACTGAGGTGCAGGGACTTTCAATGCCTTTCCTCACACACCTCATAAAGAGTGGCAAAGCCACCGCTCAAACCCAACCTGGCCTGTCCCCCAAGTCCTTGCTTCCTCCTCCAAGCCAACCAGCCTATTTTTCTTTTTAGTAGAGAATTAACCAAATTTTCCTTTAAAGTTTAAAATCCGTACATGCAGCGGAGTTACAGGAAAACAGCATAAAATCCTTGCATAGACCCACGAGCTTAAAGCTCTTTCCCGATAGGGAAAAGCTGTACCGTGCCCAGAGTGACCAGCAAGTTCATTTTCCTTTGGGATCAAAATCTATTTTTCCATTTTAACAATGTAGAGTACTTCACTTATCATTTTCCCTCAAAACATATTGCTTCTGATCCCTTCTTCATTAAAAAAAATTGAGACCCAGGGCGCCTAGGTGGCTCAGTCGGTTAAGCGTCCGACTTCGGCTCAGGTCATAATCTCGTGGTCCATGAGTTTGAGCCCCGCGTCGGGCTCTGGGCTGGCAGCTCAGAGCCTGGAGCCTGCTTCGGCTTCTGTGTGTGTCTCCCTCTCTCTCTCTCTGTCCTCCCCAACTCGTGCTCTGTCTCTCAAAAATACATAGACATTAAAAAAAAAATTTTTTTTTAATTAAGACCCCGCCGTTTTCTAAAGTTTGCAATTCAGCTCACAGTTTTTCTTTTTTCAAGGGGAAGAAAATTAAGAGGAAGAGGTGTTGCCAAATGTTGCTGGTATCAGAGTTGAGCAACCAAATTTTGTCGAAAGTCTTGATGGCTAAACTACCAAACACACACAGGGAGTGATGGTTTTTTTCTTCCTTTCCTCCTGCAGTGAGATTGGCTAACACTCTTTCTGTGAACCACCTCAACCAAGGCCCGAGGTAAATGGGTCACTGTGCACCAGAGGACACATCTGCACTCAGCCACGGTTCTCATGGGAAACGCGAACGTGGCCAGGGGCACTTTGGTGTGACTCAAACACAGTCCGTGCTTGTGAGAAAGTGGAGCCTGGATTTCAAGCACACAATGTCAAGGTTTGTGTGTCTGTGAATCTGAAAGAATCTTAATTGCGTGATGACTGTATCTGGCTCACGGACCGAGGACGTCTCGGGAACATGTGCCTTTTTAAATGTACCGAATTCATCCCGTGGGAGCGTCATGGTGCGGGGTTCAATGTATTTCCAAGGCCCTTGACTCAGCGAAAGTGTCCCCTGACTGAGCTTATGTCCCTTCACCAAGGACTGAAGCCAGCGGCCTTGACGTAAATACCTCACAATGCTGCTGCACACCCTGCGGACCTCGATTTGGAAAACGGGGCCATCGTGCCACACCCCATTTTGTTGACATGACCCCACCGGGTGGATAACATGGCCGAGGCCCTGTGACGTCACACGCTCCCCTTGTCTCTCCAGCAGTGTGGTGACCAACTCTTCATGACACTCTCTTAAAACCACTGGAGGGATTCTTTGATTGTGTGAGGAGCAAACACATCACAGCGGTAGAGCCATTGAAAGAGCCTGATCTAGGGGCGCTTGGGCAGCTCAGTCAGTTAAGCCTCCGAATCTCGTTTTCAGCTCTGGTCACCGTCTCATGGTTTCATCAGTTCGAGCCCCGCATCGGGCTGTGGGCTGACAGCGTGGAGTCTGCTCGGGATTCTCTCTCTCTCCCTCTCGCTCCCTGCCCCTCCCCCGCTCGCACTGTCTCTGTCCATCGCAAAACAAATGAACAAACTTAAAAACAAAACAAAAACCAGAGCCTGATCTAGGAGTGAAGAAACCGCAGGAGACCCTGGGAGCTGCTGGGCTCACACTGCCTTGTCTTCCATCTGTAAAATGACACTTGTCTTAAAGCCAAATGAGATAAAGCACGCAAGATGCTTTGGAAAGTATAAACATTATGTTATAAGACACTGGATGTTGTCACTGTTTCCGGCCTTGCACGAGCAGAAACTCTGGTGCGCCCTCTGCACTCAACTCGACGGTTGTGAGTTTCTGTGGTTTAGCGGTTCTGCAGATTTGAATCTAGGCCACTTGTGTTGTAAGGGCACGTGACGATTGTTGGAGTCAAGCTACCTCCGAACCATGATATTGCAATTCTATCATTCCACTCAGGAATGACCCAGTCCTGGTTTGGGGCTTTCACAAACACTTACCCTGGCCATCTGGTCTGCAGTGTTGCCCCTGGCACCCAGGTAGACCATGGCCATGGTGGATGAGATACTCCAGGGGGAGAAGAAGAGATTCGGGGTGGTGCTGGTGTTTGCCAGATGCTTGAAAAAATTGAGGGCGAAGATCGTGTTTGCCACATAAAGGTCTTCCATTGTTTCAGCCTAGAAGGAAAGTGAGGAAGAAAAAAAAACCAGCTCTAAAAGGTGACTCAATATTTTGGGTGATATCAGCAGAGAAGTCCAGGGTATACCCTGCACGGGACAGGGGCTCCCTCTCTGTTCTTCCTTTATGGAACCACATGAAGTAGAGGCCAGAGGGCGTCATGCTCGTGTGACCTGTGCAGCCACAAAGGGCTCCGTGCTTGGTGAGATGCTCTGCTCTCACCAGCTTGAGTGACTTACTCATAAAATAATGAAACTTAGTCATTTTAAACAGGGGGTTCTGCATTTTCTTTTTGCATTGGATCCTGGGGATTAGGTGGCCGATCCTGAGATGTAGTGAACAGTTAAATGATGAGTAGTGATACTCCACACAGTAATAATAACAATAATAACAATAAATAGCGTCCATTAGATTCTTACTATACAACCGATGCTGTCCTAAACATTTTACCAACCATTTAATTCTTGCCAAACCCCGTTGAGGAAGGCATTGCTATTCATGTTTTACAAAGGAAGAAACTGCTGCCCAGAGCATCAGAGAAGTGACCAGCGTCCCTCACCTGGGAAGGGCAGGACTAAGCATTGAAGCCAGGTGGGGTGGCCTCCAGGTCATGCTTTCAAGCTCTGAGCTGCATCCACAAATATACAGCACGCACAGAAGCAAACACACACACATTCAAACGTGTGCCACATGCACACTTATTCTTGGCCCCGGGTTGAGACTGTCAATCTTCTTTCAGATTCCCTGCTTCTAGAAGTGGCTTAGAGTCATTGTTTGAGGGTTGGTATTTTCACCTGCTGATTTTCACCAGCTGATGAACCAGCTCCTACCTCCCGTGCCCCCGACCCCCACCACACACACACCTACATCTGCAGCCGGCTATGAAACAGCTCCCTCTGCTAGGGAGTTCAGTATGGGGGTGCTGGAACGGCCACCTGCTTCTCCCGACACCCCCTAGCAGGAAAGACCATTGTAGACAAAACCACAGAGATCATCCTGGGAGCATGAAACACGCACGTGCATGCGCGCACACGCACACACACACACACACACACACACCCTATCACCACCTGAAGATAAAGGACAGACACACCTTCCGTGACCCAAGTCTCCGTGTGCAGCGGAATGCAGGGACACACCCGAGGTGTGTAGGTATCTGTTAGTACTGGCCAGTGATCATTTCTCGACTGTGTATTATGCTCTCACGGTGGCTTAAAACACACCCTATAATTAACCAAAATATATAAATCTACCACATGACGCTGACACTCATGATCCCACAGGAAATCTTCTTGTGACAATGGCTTCTCGGAGCTGAGGAGGGGCTGAGGGTAGGCCCCAAGGTGAAGGACATCCTGCATCTGTAGGCTTGGCTCACTCAGCAGGCTTCCGAACAAGGGCCAGCACTCACTTTCTTCCCCATCCGTGGCTGTCTTAGGCGACCACTTGGGTCATGAACCCTTCTTTTTAAGAAAAGTATTGCCATTTTGTTTCAAGGTTTCTCATTTGGAATACCACCCGGTTGTATTATATCAGGACACAGTTGTAAATTAAGCAAAAGTTGTCCCTGAAACTGTCACCTCTTCGCATTCAATCCTCACAGGATCTGCAAAAGGTACTTTGCCTTATAGGTTACCTCCTGATGCGGAGAGAGGTTAAGAAACTTGCATAAGGTGCTTGCAATGGTGCAGGGATTCAAGCCTAGGTCTGCTTCAGAAACCCACTCGAGCCAATGCCCCCCCCCCCCCCCCCACTGCCTGTCCTGCTGGTGATGAACTGCACTGTTGTGTGTAAGAGTTTGGGCAAGTTACTAGCTTGAGAAATGCTAGAAAGAGGAAATGAAAATAAGAAAGTAGTGAGTCTGTTATGCTCCTAGAAGGAGTATTAAGTTAAAAAAAGAAAGAAGAAAGAAAGAAAGAAAGAGAAAAACAAAACAAAAAACCTCACTTTTGTTTTTTCTTGCTTCATCACTGAGATTAGATTAATTTGGGTGACTCAGAAATTTGTTTCCTCTTCCTTCTACTGATGTAAAACCATCTGTAAGTTTATTAGGCTTATTGGGCAGATGATTTTTGTAAATTATATCAATAATATTTTGGAAACAAACTGAGAATTAGCATAATAAATAAAATATTTCTCTAACCTCGTATGAAAAATGTAAATAAGGCCCCAGAGCCAGAAAAACGAACTGTAGGCTTCTCCTAGACCGAAATCTTCATAGTCTCCTGTGTAGTAGGTCACTTTGACACTAACAAAACTTAAGTGTAAGTTTAAGTGTCAAGACAAACTATTGGAGAGGCTTTTAATGCCAAGTTAGATTTCTGGCGACTTTATAAAGAAAAAAAAAAGTAAATGAGGACAAAATTAAATTGTCCCATATGCATTTGCTTCTTTTAAAAAGTCTAGCTTTTATTTTTTAGATAAAGTGCAATTAACCGCACGTAACATAAAACAGTAATATGTCACGTCTATACTGCCGTTACTAAATTCCTTCAGAAGCGTTGTTTTGTTTAATTTATGTAATCACTTGCCCAGAAGAATCTAGTAATATCTAGTTACCAAAGGATAAACATGCAGTTTGCCCAGCTAGTGAGCTCTGAAGCCACGAATCTCAGTCTTCTGATTGCGAGCCTGGTGCTTTTCAAATGGGGTTTGAGAAGCTTTTAGCCTTCTGAATCTATCAAGGCTTACGGAGAGTGCGTTTCCTCTCAGACAAGTCCACGGCTCACATTTGGGAGGGAATCTGCCCAAGACAATGTCAAACTGACATCACAGAATGACATCAAATAGCATAATTGCCCCAAACAGGTAACACCTGTTGGGATTTCTTAACTCCCACAATTTACAGTTTCATTACCTTCCAAATTTCATGCCGCTAATTAAGGTTTAATATTATCATGGAGAAGAATAAATGGAGAGCATATGTGGGGCTGGGCTCTGTGACATCTGTGTCACTTCCTGCAACACACGTTGACAAGTGTGCACTGGGACTCGGCACACGAACCAAGAGGTGGGGAGGGGCCCCCAGGCACACCATCACAGCCCTCTTCCCATGGACACTGGATGTGAGATCTGAGTTTGCTGTGGCTTGTGAAACAATTTGTTTTGCGACTACAGGGTGGGAGTACTTAGAAATTGACCACAAACATCAATGAAAACAAAGAGAAAACAGTAACTTACAGGAAACCTCCCACCCAAACTTACACATTCCCTTCCCAACAAAATCAAAAGCAATTCCTGTTGTTTGGTGACTTTCATAATGAACGTCTGCTTATGGGTATTAAATTATTTATGAAACTATTACTTCCACCAATCCAACAACTAGTTTGGCTAATTCTTCTCTTTCACTAAATTGACCAATTATAAACTAAACTTCAATAGATAATACTCTGGTGTTAAACTGACCCAACCCAGGTTGCTTAATTTCTGGTTTCTGATCGTTATAAAGACCGTCATCTTTTTTAAAAAATTTTATGATATTTATGTACAATTTATAGTTTACCTTCCTTGCCTAAATGAATATATGTTAATCAACCTAACTCTTTCCATCAAATTCAGTGCCAAAACCCTACTTAGTCAAGAACATCCATATTCTAACCTGTTCGATGAATTTGGCATCATCACCTGCATGTGCACTTTGGTTCGGTTAATGCTACCCAGGCATTTGCTGGCTCCTGAGATTCAAGACTAAGTCTTAATTTAGTGCCATATTAAATGTCAATTTGGTTCAATATTAAATGTAAATTTAGTTCAAATCTTAAGTGACAATATTTTCACTTAAAAAAATCTAACCAAGAGACACGCCCCTACATTTTTACTCTTTTTCTAAAGACATCCCACACTTTAATTTTCATTATATTAGTAATAGCAGCAGGAAAGAAGAAGAAATGAAACCATATTTCATGGAGATGGCCATGAAAATCAGTGAGATACCTGGTTATTCCCGGAGGCACTCCCGACAGGAAACAGTCCTCAGCGAGCTGTCTGAGTACACACATGGAGAAGGCTGGTTTTATAAAGCTCTGCCCCTCCCACGGAACTTTTTTTTTTTTCCCTCTCTCTCCCTTTCTAATCTGTATCCTTTGAGTGATTCAACATTTTACTCAGAAAGACATCACTATTATAAAAATGCTTGTTTGCTAAGGCACCCTTTAAGAAATTTGTTCTAGAGGATGACGTCATTCAGAAACTTAAGAATTTTGCAATACCTACACATGCCTGTTAAAATTAGCTGAAGTCTGTCAGCCTCAGGTTCAAGTGTCCCCCTCTACACACGCGCCCAAGGACAGTGCCGAATTCTACAACGTCCCTCTTATCTTTGTGCAGGAAAGGCTGGTGGGTCTTTGCAATATTTAAAGACAATGCAATCGTTTTTCTCTCTCGAGTGTAAGCAGCCCCCAAGCGACTCTTGGGCATGGAAAAGGAAAAGAAAAACCACTATTTTTCCTCCTTGGAGCTTATTTTAAACTGTCTTAAATTTCTCCAACTGTAATTTCCGAAATGATTCTGGTTCCACCCTAATCCCCTGTCACCAGCCACACCCAAAGAACTTTCTATTTGCCCATCTTTCCAACGCAGATCTTATCTTCTATTATACAGATAAAATCCACTGTGTACTTGAAATTGACTTTTAACTGTAGAATCACGGTGTTGAAAACTTGATTGAAGAAAATCACTAGGTGTTTCGATACAGCCAAAGGAATTTGAGGAACAGAAACAGATAAAAGACATAGTGAAAGATAATTTGGGTCTAAAACTGTTCGTAGTGCTGTAGCTTTTTGAAAAGTGCAACACACTGTGAAGGTGGCTTCTCTTCTCTTTGCTTTCCTGTTGCGTATGGAAATCCCCAAGAAGGGATGAGTGGAAGTAAAATCATATCTCTTCTCCGCTGCTATGGGGAGCTCCATGGCCATGCGTGGGAGCTGGGTTGACAACCTGCATGTCGATGAAACCAAGACTATGGGTTTGAGCCCCGTGTGAGCTGCTTATCTTGGCTGTGGTTCACAGAACCAGATCGACCCTCACCTCATCTTGCTCGTTTGAGTCTCTGGCCATAATGAGTGGAGGTGCCTTAACCCAAACCCCTCGTTATTATCAGAGGGACAATGGGATAGGCGTGTTCTTCAGAATCTGTGTCTGGCAGCCAAAAGCCAAATTATGTGATTTTTTTTTTTTTTTAATTGCTGGAAGATCTCAGGTCACATGAAAAAAGAGCTGGAATCCCACACTCAACAATGATCTTTCAACTCCTAAGTGTTCCCGTTACATCAAATGAAATTTTGGGGGAGCCGTTGACACTTTTCCAAGTTATTCTTCTCAACAGGAATACCTCCTCCCTTCTCCCCACTGACCCACATCTGTGAGGTTCTACTCACATCCCAGAGATTCCATGAAATCCAGTTTGATTTCTACAATCTTCAGTGAACTCATGCTATGCAGAACTGTACCTCTCAGAGCTACAACATGAAAATGTATTATTCATTGATTCACCATCTAATCGTATGTGTTCTAAGTATTTTATTTGAGTGAACTTCTATTCGTCAGTAGATTCCACACTGGATTCCCCTTTAGCAGCGAGAACAGTGCTGAGCATCAAGTCGGTACTTACAAAATATCTTTTGACTGAGTGAAATGTCAAAATTTACGAGAAAAGCCCTTTAGTGTGGTGAACAATGATAGGGATCCTGAGAGACTCAGAAAGCTCTAATTTGAATTTTCTTTCTGCCACTTATTAGTTGTATAATCTTGCACAAATTTCTTTCTCAACCTCTCTGAGCTTCAATTTCCTAATAATGCTGGTACTGTTCATTGCCCACACAGAAGCAATCCTTTTTGCTATTCTTCTCCCTGATTTTGTTTAGGTGTCAAGAGATTCCTTTATCTCGGGGACTAGTTGTTGGCCAAGGGAGGTAGATATATAACCACATTCTGGTCAGTGAGGCTTGGGAGAAATCTGCTGGGGAATGTCTAGGCACATTTTTCCTTCCTGATAAGAGGGAGGCATGCAAAGAGATTTTCCCTATCCTATCCCATCCCCTTCTACCTGACTTTGAGCCTGACTGTAGGAGGATATGATGCCAGGAGATGCTCCCGCCATACATCAGCTACACAGGAAGGCTAAGAGGTTTGCAGAGATGCCAAAGCAGAGTCTTAACACCAGAGCACTCCCAAGTCAATTCTGGAAATGACCTACCTCTAGTCTTCATTCTTGTTGTTATTGTTACATGAGATGATAAATAATAAGTCTATATTATTTAAGCATTACTAAATGGCATAGACTTCTGTGAAGAATCAACGAGATCATGTCTGTCAGATGCTTAGCGTATTATCGTTCACACAGTAAGTGTTCCACAGGGTTAGCTAGTATAATGGAGTGATTGTTGGTGGCCAGATTTGGAAGTTGCCTTCCTGCCTAGATTAGAGAAATTTTATGAGCTCAGTATAAACAGAAACTATGGTCACACATCAAACCGCTGGAGGAAGCATAAAAGGCAATTTGTGATAAAAAGCCAAACTGAGTGGCGGAAGATTGATAAATGTGTGTGAGGGCCTCAAGGAAACAATAAAGAGAAATGAAAAAAAAAATGAAGATTGAAAGGGGAAGGCAGTAGAATTGCAGAAGTGGGAAGCGAAGACCGTTGAGCAGTTGTCTGAGATCTGCTTGGTGCAGCCGGTGTTGTAGGGGAAGGAGAGAGAGGAGAGGGGACCTGATATCAGACTGAGCTGAAATATAATCTAAAGACATCCCGCGTAAACTCTGGGGAAGGGAAGTTGCTTGTAAAAAGTGGAAGAAGAAGAAGAAGAAGAAGAAGAAGAAGAAGAAGAAGGAGGAGAAGGAGAAGGAGAAAAAGAATCTGAAAAGTCTAGAAGAGGGAGAACCAGAAGGCTGAGACCCCTACCAGGAGACCACTGAAATAGTCCAATCAGTAAGTGGTTTAGAAGACCAGAGCTACGACACAGTGACTCTTACCGTCATAAAATAAACAAGGTGAAGTCTCTCGAACCTGAAATAGTACTTGCAGCAGCTGTATGTCAGATCACTTCTGTGGAAGTTGGGAATAAGGAAACAGCAAGGGCCCCACCTTCTCCTTATCTTATCCTCCAGAAAAATGTGTGAGATCATCATATGGGGAAAATAGGATACAACATTATACATGCAGTACAACCTCAACTATAGAAATAAAATATGTGCAGAAAGAGGACCTGAAGGGAGTGTGCCAAAATATAAAGTGACTCTAGTAAGTTTAGAGATGTTTGTCAATTTTTTTTTTTTTACTTTAAACAATTCCCCCCATTTTCCACAATAGGCGTGCATTACTTTGATAACCAGAAATACGTGATCAAAGTGTCTATATCAAGGTGTATCTTTTCTTCCCGGGAGCACTACAGTGAAACATGCAGAAAGGACAAATAAGATCCAAAATAAGAAAACAACTGTTTAATAAAGTTCTAATGTTCTACTTTGGAGATTACAGACACTGTGTTTTTTGCTCGGAAACACCTGTCCAACTGTGACTGAGGGAGCTGCCCTTAACCACCACTCAGTGTCTGTCTCCCCGTACGTGGTAAGTACCATGACTCTATATCCACGACCGTCTTCCCCAGTGACGGAGATAGGCACTTGGCTCAAATTAGAGTGCTCACTAGGTGTTTGCTGAATGACTTCTTCATGCCCAGCACCTTGCAATGTTACTTCTTTTCTCTTTTCCACTTTGAATGAACAACCACTGGTGCTTCCACAGTCACCCTTCCCGTGTGATTTGCCGGTTGCTGGGAACTATCTCTCCATGAGCAGCAATGTCACCACTGAAATGATCCAAAGCATGATATGATCGCAGGCCAAAAGGGAAGTCCCATTTTGACATAAAATTCCATCTAAAAATCTTATCTTACCAGTGACTTTCCATGAAATATCTTGAAACACTGTTTTTACAACGAAGATCGTTAACATTAATCAGCCCTAGTATTTCAATAGCATGGTGCACCCTAGAAACTGCAGTAGCTGTCACTGTAAGCAGGAGCAAATGAACGTGAAAGTAGCCACTTCTTTGGTGTTACTTTGGGGCCACCTTGACTAAGACATCGTGCGGTATATACTTTTTGAAATACCTTTGTCAGAGAATGAACACCTCCTTCTACAATTAGCAATAAAATTCGTCTTGGCTCTAGGAGAAATAATACATGTTTCTAAATTCCTGCAGAAAGCGTTTTGACAGAGTGGGGAGAGGTGGCCAGGAAAAGGACTTTCGGGCTGTGTGAGGAAGAGAAGCAAAAGACCGAGGTGCCTTTGAATGAGTGAGCCAAAGCCACAGAAAGGGACAGTATCATCATCCAGGGCAACAGAAAGCAAACCTTGCCTATTTTAAGGTATTGCCCTGGGCTAGCCACGAGTGTGAGAAAGTCTGCACACGAGACAAGTTCTGTTAGGGAGGGTAACACTTCAGTCAGGGTATTTATCTTGTTGCCAAGTGATAACCCCAACATAGATGCCACGGCTGGCAGGCTGTGGGAACAAATATCCAGTGTTCTGTGATTCAGCTACTTGAGAAAAGCAATAACCTTCCTACAACCTGTCATGCCAAAAGCATGCAGAGAGAGATCAAATTTCCAGAGCAGCCCCCGAATGCATTGTGAGTCATGAATTCACTCATTCTACACACCAGATGAAACTCTGTGCTTGTGGTGATGCATTTCCGTCAAGAATCGAACGATACAACACTGGATCCGTGTAACCGCAATTGCATGCATCGTTCGGCTCTCTGTTACCCTTGTGGATTATTTTTGGATAAGTGGATTATTTATATTACCTAACAAGTCTTAATTTAGTCTCTTTTATCTAGTGTGTGCTGAGTACATCTAGGCCAGTACTGTATGCCTAGGAAAAGTAACACATTGTTTTTTAAAGATACCTTAAAGTTTATTTATTTTTGGCAGAGAGAGGGAGAGAGAGAGAGAGAGAGCATGAGTGGGGGAGGGGCAGAGAGAGGGAGACACAGAATCTGAAAGAGGCTCCAGGCTCTGAGCGGTCAGCACAGAGCCCGACGTGGGGCTCGAACTCACGGACCGCAAGATCATGACCTGAGCCGAAGTTGGACGCTCAACCGACTGAGCCACCCAGGCGCCCTGGAAAAGTAAGACATTTTAAGGTAATTTTCATAAAACATACTTAGAAGGTAAAAAAAAAAAAATAATAAGGACATAATCAGAAAATGCATTCCAAATCCAGATGTCGATTACTTTTGTTTTACCCTCTTTATGAATTTGCGTATCTTGTTTTTTTTCCCCCATTAAGAGTAGATAAAAAGACCAGAGACCAATTGACACTTACTACTAAAATACATAAATGATTTACACACAGATTTCAGATTTGGTCCCATATAAAATGACTGGGAGAATCCCTGATTTCTAGAAAGGAACTGCCAAAAAAAAAAAGTAGATACACGGGGGCACAGTGATGCATCTTATCACGGGGTGGGGTCAGAGTACCTACGTCGCCTTCAAATGAAGACAGCCTTATTTAGACTTGTGTCAAAGTGAGGAGAAGGAGGGGAAATGATTGCTCAGTTCTCCCTCTGTTAATTAGTCATAATTCACGGAACGCGTGGACAGGAATACGGGAATGTAAGTGGGATGCACGGGTGACGAGAGCAGAAGGGGTGGAAAGGAGACCACAAAGGCTCCTGCAACTCTGTCTTCAACCTCGACCTCTCCCGGGATCCCGAGGTGGCCGAATGAAGACTCCTAGTGGACACCCGCCCTTGAACGCCTGTCTTTGTCCATCCCTCCCCGACCTCTGTCCCCCTGTTCCTCCTCACCTGCTTCCCATCTGCCTATCAGACACCCAAGCCAAAATTGAAGCAACATCCTTGATTCTTTTCTTCATATCCACTTTCACATCTATCATTTAACTAGTCCACTAATTTTAGTTTTGAATATTTCCTGAGTTGATGTGCTCTTCTTTTTTCTCTGAAACTATTACTCTTTGGTCTCCATCATCTCCGCGTCTCTAGTGTCTTGTCGCTTAAGCCGTAAGCCGCATCTATTTAATGTAAATCCGACCTAGCTATGACTCTTCTGAAAATTCTTCATTGGGTCCTCAGTAAACACAAGACAAAGTCCAGTCGGAGTCCAAGTCCATCTGTGATCTGGCCTCTGCCTTCTTTTCCAATAACATTAATTTAAACACTGTGAAATAAGTCTTTAATACCTGGCACTTAACGCTCAAATTTGTTAGCATTAGTGATCCGCTTTATTGCTGTACTTAGAAAACTCTTAAGTTCTATCTTTACACATTTGTTTCCCTGGTAAGGCTCTTACGAACAGCAACTGTGTGTCTCAGTTTCTATTCCCACAATTTTAGTATAATATGTGCTCACTTAATGTTTTTGAACTGAATTGAAGACAAACTTTATTCTAAGTTTGATCCTCCTTAGCACTACTGAGATAGCCTCAAAGTGTGGCCTTCCTTCTCTTCCTTCCTCCTTTGCTATGAAGATAGAAAACTTTATCTTCTGGGACAGGGAGCCATTAAGGGTGAATCCCATCAAATGATGTGAGTTGAATGTGAGGATCCTGGGTCTAGGAGTTTGGAGAACTTCAGCGGCAGGTGCTGAGATAGGACTCCATCAGCAAAAGAATAGAGACCTTGATCGTGGCTAGCTACAATAGACACAGAGAGGGTCAGGCCTGTGGCAGGGCAAGTACCTCGTCTACTCCAGGGTTCAGGTGAAGGCATCTTAGGAGTTGGGGCCCCAGGAGCTGTAAGCAGTGCTCAAGTATGAAGCACTAGGAAAGGAGACTAAAAGCTAAGAGAAAATGAGGGTGGGGGTGGGGGTGGTTAAGGACACAAGGGAAGAAGGCTACTTCATTTGCCTCAGTTTTCTAAGTTTTGGACATTTGACTACAAACAGAAATATATAAACTTTCAATGGGAAAAATTTTTTTGAAGATGTTGCTAATCACCATGCTACTAATAGAGTTGCAAGAGTATTGACTTCAGGGAAAGAAATGATTTAAATGATTTATGTATTTGACATTGAAGTGAGTAGGCTAATGAGATCATACAAAGATCAGAACATCTCAGATTTCCATCAGGTCAGGGCTTGTCATGGCTGTGTGTGTGCGTGTGTGTGTGTGTGTGAGAGAGAGAGAGAGACAGAGAGAGACAGAGAGAGAGAGAAAGAGAGAGAGAGAGAGAGAGAGAGAGAAAGAGAGAGAGAGAGATTTCATTCCAGACTTTATCCTTTTACAGTGTTTGTTTTATCTGAAGTCTGAGTCAGTTGAATTATCTGAATGAATTATCTCCCAAAGTATATCATTCCTCGGTGATTTTTGCCCTCACCATGCTTCCAGCACTGTTTCAATCATACTTCTTAGTCATTTCAATATTTTTACCCATATGCTTGTTGCCTTAATATGAAAGTGCTTCTGTCTCTTTTCATACACAGGCAGGGTGTAGTATTGTGTTCCAATTTAACTTTTCTATAGTAGTGACTTCTTAGAGTGCAGAGGCTCTTTGATTTATCAGAACTGGCTATGGACTGTATCAGTCTCATATTTCATCAAGTGATGCTAAGAAACCCAAATATGTGGAGGGATAAAGAATCAATCCATACCATTTATTCAAGGAAAGTTCTAGACTTTTCCACAACACTCAAGGACGCATATCTTTGTGGCCAATTCCTAGGGTTACAAATGTTTAACAACTCTTACTCCATAACAAGTTCCTGTTTTCCTGGACATGAGCACATAAAGCCCATTTCAAAATTTTTTGGAAAACTTTACCATCAAGGAGGAATCTTTGGTCATCACACTTTTTTAATGAAGAGTCATGAGCATTTAGCCTGACTCAAATTGAAATTATGTTGCATGATATTCAAATATAGCATCATGATCTTGAAGCGTAAGATCCTCTTTCTTCTATTAATGTAGAGAGTTAAGCATATATCCTGCATTTCCAAAATTTCTGCTATAGTCATATAAAATATAATAATGTTCATGAATTCCGTCAGCTCTGGATAAAACTGAGAGATATAAAAGGAGTCTCGCCTTCTATGTGAAAGACTAAAATATTTTTTGTTATAAATGAAATAATGTAGAAAAAGTGAAAGGCAGAATGTCTAATCATAATAAGCAATTGATATTATTATTATTATCATTATTTTTACTGCTGAAGTGCTGTTGGTAATTATCTCCACTTGAATGTTATACTGACATCTGATAATACCCAATATGATCTTGGGTAGGTCATTTCACTTTTGGGGGCTTCCTTTCCTTTTGGGCTCCCCACATTATGATGGTCCCATACAGCTTATAAAATATTTCAATGCACATGATCTTATTTAATATTTTCAGTGATTGTTTAAGTAGGATAAGTCATTGTCTCACAGGTAAGAAAACAGAACAGTAGTCAAGTGATTCGCCTCAGTGTTAATAAATGGTAAGAATTAAATTAAACCCAAATGTTGTAGGTCGATGTTTGTTCCACTGACAATAACTTTGATGTTCTTTCCAGTTTTGAAATGTATTATTCTATGTTCCTGTGGTTGTTTAAGAAGCTATTAGAAACTCAAGGACAGAGACAATGTCATATTCCCTCTTGAGTTGCCCAGTGCTTCGCAATGTAAAACTGGATCCTCCTTTGTCCACGCTGCCTATGACAAGGCATCATCCAGCATCCGACCTTACTAATGTCTGGGCTTTGCTCTGCATTGGTTGCTGTCAGAAAAGGGAGGAGGTGTAATTCCTTGATTGGTATCTCCATAAATCTTATTTATAGGGAAGATAAAACTTTAAATGGTAAAGAAGTAGCAATCAATCATTTTTGCATGAGAGACAGGTGTGTTTGCTATTTAATGGACAGCCGAGTGAACTTGCTTTTGCCTGTACTTGAACAAAATTATGACATGGGCTTATGTTGTCTCATTTTTGCGTGGTCTCAGAGTAACTTGTCTGAGGCTGGGATTCTGTGACAAGGTTTATGTCTAATAGAATGACATGACCTGGCTGCTGTGTCAGACCAGTTTCTGAGTGTCAGAGCAGAGGATGCTTCCCCCCCCCCCCCCTTTCTGATTGCCAAACAACACTCGTTTCTGGAAGAACAGCTTCACATGAATGGAAAGATTATGTAATGTGCTGAAGACGTTACAAAAAAAAAAGCATCTCATCCTCGTAGATTCAAGCTGACTTTTTTAATTAATTTCTTTTAAGGAAGAGGCCAATTCCAGATATCGCTGTATTTTCTTGGTTAGTTGGTTAAACTGGGAAGGGATGATCCTATTTAATACATCAGATTTTGGTTTATGGTGTCATTTTTGAAACTTATTTTTAAAATTTTAATTAAAAGCATATATAATTTTTCTTCTCGGATTTCTCACTCTGGAAAGGAATTATTTTTAACTCTTTTAGCTAATTCTTTTGGTATTTTCCTCCATATCTCTCCCAAAACTGTTTAAGAAGTAGCCATATAAGCATGGTCTTTAGAGATACACATGTGCACATCTCCCATCCTGCCATATATAATAATATCTAAATTTTTGTTACATTAATATTTGCTTTTTAATTGTTATGACTGTGCATGGAATTCAAGTTGGACCATATTCTATAATTGTACTTTTTGCACATTTTGTTTTTCTAGAGTTCTTAATTATCTTGTCTTTTAAATGTATCTAGGGGCGTCTGGGTCGCTCAGTTGGTTAAGTGTCTGACTCTCGATTTGGACTCAGGTTATGATCTCACAATGCGGAGATTGAGCCCCATGTAGGGCTCCATACTGAGTGTGGAGACTTCTTGGGATTCTCTCTCTGTCTCTGCCCCTCCCCCACTCACACACACTCTCTCTCTCCCTCTTGCTCTCAAAATAAATAAATAAACATTTTTTAATGTATTTAGTTTATATATACTTATTATTAACTCAACCACAAATCTCTCCCAGCAAGATAAATCTTATTTTATACATTTAATGAGACAAGAAAAAAAAAGCAGGAGATATCACACTCCCAATTGCAAACTGTATTATAAAACTGTAGTCATCAAAACACTTTGACACTAGCATAAAAACAGACAAACATATCAATGGAACAGAATCAAGAGCCCAGAAATAAACACAATAATATATGGTCAACTAATATTTGACAAGGGAGCCAAGAATACTCAATGGAGAAGAGACAGTCCCTTCGATAAATGGAAAATTGGATAGTCATGTGTAAAAGACTGAAATGACCCACAGTTTATACCACTCACAAAAATTAACTCGAAATTGATTAAAGACTTAAATAGAAGACCTAAAACCATGAAACCTCTAGAAAAAAAACATAGGAACAAAGCTCCTAGACGAGGATCTTGGTAATGATTTTCTGGATATGACACCTAAAGTACAGGCAGCAAAATAAAAAATAAACAAATTGGACTACATCAAACTCAAAAGCTTCTGTACAGCAAAAGAAACCATCAACAAAGTAGAAACACAACCTACATAATGGGAAAAAGTATTTGCAAACCATATATCTGATAAGAGCTAATATCCAAAATATATAAAGAACTAATGACACTCAATAGCAAAAAAACAAATAAATAAATAAAAATAAATAACCCAATTTAAAATGGGCAAAGGACATGAAGAGACATCACTCCAAAGACGTATGAAAGATATATGAAAGGCAGATACATGGACAGATGTTCAACATCACTAGTCATTAGCTGTGCGCAAATTAAAACTGCAGTGGGAGGCGCCTGGGTGGCTCAGTCGGTTAAACGTCCGACTTCGGCTCAGGTCACGATCTCACGGTCCGTGAGTTTGAGCCCCGCGTCGGGCTCTGGGCTGATGGCTCAGAGCCTGGAGCCTGCTTCCGATTCTGTGTCTCCCTCTCTCTCTGCCCCTCCCCCGTTCATGCTCTGTCTCTCTCTGTCTCAAAAATAAATAAAAACGTTAAAAAAAAATTTTTTTTAAACTGCAGTGGATACTACCTCATGCCTGTTACATGGCCATCAAAAGACAAGAGATAACAAAGGTTGGTGTAGATGTGAAGATAAGGGAGCCCTTGTCCACTGCTGGTGGGATTGTAAATTGGTGAAGCCACCATGGATAATAGTATCGAGTTCCTCAAAAAATTAAATATAGAACTACCATATGATCCAGTAAATCCACTTCTGGGAATATATCCAAAGGTAATGAAAACACTAAATCGAAAAGACATCTGCACCCCCATGTTCATAGCAACATTATTTACAAACAGCCAAGACATGGAAACCACTTAAATGCCCACTGATGGATAACTGGATAAAGAAGTTGTGTATGTATATAATGAAATATCATTTAGCCATAAAATAGGAGGAATGGCAGGAGTGTTTCAATATGGATGGACCCACGGGGCACCAGGCTAAGTGAAATGAGTTAGATGGAAAAAGGGAAATACTGTATCATCTCACTTATACATGGAATCTTTAAAAAAAAGAAAGAAAAAACTCATAGGGAAGGATATCAGACTTGGGTTTACCAGAGACGAGGTTGGGGAGAAGAAGGACTTGAAACATGGTCAAAAGGCACACACTTCCAGTTGTAAGACAAACAAGTACTATATGTAATGCACGTGAGGTATCTAATCAATTTCATTTTCTTAAAATAACGATGCTCAGAGCCTCTGATCTGGTCCAGACCAAATAGTTGGTCTCAAGGCTCCTGAAAGTCTGTCCTCTTGTGATGACCTAGAATCTGAGGATTGTGGGTTTTTCTGTTCTTTTTTGTTGTTGTTGTTGTTTTGTTTTTTGTTTTTTTATGTCTCTCTGGGATTGGATTCTCTTTATCCTACATTCTTCATCATCTTTCTCTTGGTTCCCTGACCCAATGTTGTCGAGCACATGCTCCAGTAACAACTTGAAAAGAGTGGCATAGGGAGCAACTTTTTAGATCTCGAATACTTCAAAATGCCTTTTCCTTCCCCTTTGCTAAATTATTAATCTGGTGTTGTATAGGATTCTAGGCTAAAAAATATTTTCCCTCTGAAATACCAATAGGCATTTTCTGTCATACTCTAGTATTTAGCCTTGCTAGTAAAAACTCAAAAGTTGTTCTAATTTCTGATCTTTTGTCTATGACGTTAACTTTGATCTCTGGAAGCTTACGGAATTTCTGTCTGCAATGTCCTGAAATTTCATAATGGTGGACTTACTCTTGTACAATTCTACTGGTACTCAGGCTCTTTTAATCTGGAAGCCTTTGTCATTCCGTCCTAAGAAATTTTTCTGGAATTATTTACTTTGGTTTTTTAAATTTACTTTTTGTTATATTTCTAATACAATATTTAATGCATAGAAGGAATAGTGCCATTAACTTCTATTTACTATGTATGTCTCCCCATTCCATCCTCTACCTTCTGATTCCTACATGAAGAAAACACTATTCTGAATTTTTATTCATCATTCCCTGGTTTTATTTGTATATCCTTATCATGAAAATATGAGAAAACAATAGGTTGTTTATTTTTGCTTCTGTGTGAGCTTTGGTAAAATTTGGCACTATCTAGGGGAGGCTGGGTGGCTCAGTCGGTTAAGCGTCAGGCTTCGGCTTAGGGTCATGATCTAGCGGTTTGTGAGTTTGGGCCCTGCATCAGGCTCTGTGCTGACAGCTCAGAGCCTGGAGCCTGCTTCAGATTCTGTGTCTCCCCCATTCTCTGCCCCTTCCCTGCTCACGCTTTGTCTCTCTGTCCCTCAATAATAAATAAATGTTAAAAAAAAATTGGCACTATCTTACACGTACTGTAGCATAGTAGGGGGAGCAAATGTGTTTGGTAAAGGGCCAGGTAGTAAATATTTTAGTCTTTGTGGGCCATCTGGTCTCTATTACCATTACTCTGTCACTGTGGTGGGGAAACAGAAATGAACAAATGGGTGCGGCTGTATTCAAATACAATTTTACTTGCAAAAGCATGTGGTGGGCCATATGCTGTAATTCACTGACCCCCGCCCTAGAGAGACTCTGCATAGGTATACGGATAAGGCAAGAGTTTCTCCAGGGTATGTACAATACAATGCCAAATTGTTTATTAAAATTCTACATATTCTGTAGTCTTCTGGATCTCGGTTGTTCCATTCTACATTATGTTTCTAAAACTCAGGTTGTTTCTAGGTATAGTTCTTTTCTTTTTTTAATCTTTATTTATTTTTGGAAGAGAGAGAGAGAGAGAGCGTGAGCTGGGGAGAGGCAGAGAGAGGGGGACAGAAGATCCAAATCGGGCTCTGTGCTGACAGCAGACAGCTTGATGCAGGGCTTGAACTCATGAACCGCGAGATCATGCCCTGAGCTGAAGTCCAACACTTAATCAACTGAGCCACGCAGGCATCCCAGTATAGTTCATTTTTTCCATGGAATAGCAATGAGTTGAATGAATTAAAATATTACAAATTATTTACGCATTCGCCAGTTTTCTAATATATATTCTCAACAGCACTATACAAAGACATCCCCGTCACGCACCTCACCAGCGCTTGATATTGTCAGATTTCTTGATTTTTGACCATTGAGCACGGTTAAAATGGTATGTCATAATTTGCATTTCCCTGATTGCCAAAGAGATTGAACATTCTTTCATAAGACTGTGACGATGTGGATTTCCTCTCTTGTGAATGTGAAATCCTTATTTGAAATTTATTTTGGTCAAGGAAAGTTTGGAGAAACATTTTTTTTTCTAATTGATTTATTGGAGTTCCTTCTATATACTGTTGATTATATACGTTGCCAAAATACTCTAATTTGGCATTTAAAAGTGTTTAAGATATGTCTTGATACTGTTAAATATATCTGTATTCTCCTTACATGCTTAACATTTTGTATCTTTTTAAGGAAATTTTTTCCATCTCGTAGTCGGAAAGATATTCTCCTATAGTAACTTCTAAAACTTTTGTTGCTAGAGACAACTAGGGCTACTTAAAAAAATACAGTAAAACCTTGGATTCCGAGTAACTTGTTATGCGAGTATTCCTCAAGATGAGCAAACGTTTCTAATAAATTTCAACTTAATAAGTGAACTATGTCTTGCAATATAAGGAAGACACGGCGCTCCACATCACATGGTCGCAACGGAGCCAATGGTTCTTGAAACCAACCCCTGTTGATATACAAGTGCTTTGTATTACAAGGCATGTTTCCAGAATGAATTATGCTCGCCAACCAAGGTTTTACTGTAACTGATTCTAAGCCCGGGGCCGGAAATACAGGGTGAATATGAGTATCTTGTTACGGCAGAAAGCAAAGAGGCCATTAAAGACTACTGGGGTCATGTCAAAAGGACCCAGAAGCCAACGTGAAAAAGTTCCCACTGACCAAAAATAAGGCAATTTGAGCATGAAAGAAAAATTAAAATGGAAATGAATTTAAACGTTTCAAATACATTAAAATTTATGAGTTAAAATGATACTTAGAGGAATTATATATATGTATATATACATATGTATATATATATATATATGGTGGACTTATTTGAATTAACCAACTACAAAAGGAGAAAATTCTAAATCAAGTAGAGAAATTTAAAGAATGTTGGGTTTTTTTTGATGATATGGAGAAGTTATTTTTTTAGTTATGATAAAAGGTATTGTGTTATGATTTTAAAGACCTATCACCTTTAGTAAGAGACACTTAAGTATTTGTGGGTAACATGAGATGATGCCTAGAATTTGCTTCAAAGCCATCAAAGTTGAGGGAGAAAGAGAGTAGAAGAATGGGTGAGCCAAGAGAGGCCATGGGTGACAATAACCAAAGCTAGCTGGTGAGTATATGGAGGCTCATTAAACTGTTCTCTCTGCTTTTGTATACATTTGGCATTTTCTGTAATCACAGGAAAATAAAAATCAATAGCTTCATGCCCTAAAAGGCTGCTTTCAAATCCTCCAGAGGCCCATGTGAACCAGTGGGTAGAGGGTGAACCGTCTGCTCTGTGTGGTCATTCTCAGGCCTGAGTGTAGTATCTTGTGTTATCTGGCAAAAGAGCCTAAGGCAAAGCTCACGTGTTAATGGGTCTTGTACGGTGCAATTCTGGGGCATCCAGGGGGAAAGAGAAGGAAAGTCATACAGAGGAAGAAGGGAAGCTAACTTCCTCGTTGGCCAGAGCTTACAAACCCAACCAGGTACTTATCTACCCAACGTATTCATCGCAGAGAAGCCGTATGGAAATAGCATACCTTGGGACAGTCCTTCAAAGTGAACAGAGAGGGATTCCTCTATGGATTTATCTCTTCTCCTGTCCTGTCTCTGGTCCAAGTTGTTCTGTGCAACATTAACTCTTTTAGCTTCTGAACTGTTTTCCAGCCCCTCTGGACAGCTGCTGGGAGAAGCATCTGAAGCGTGGAAAATGCTTTGATATTCTTTCATTATTAGATACCACGGGAGGGGGCTTGATCTTACCCTGCTTAGCTCCCTTGATTGTAAGGTCTGTCTCCAGTCTCACTGAGGCTACGGTTGAGAGAAAAACGGCCACTCATGTAATGATGTTATGGAAATATAGACCTCTAAACGAACATGATGCGCTTTGACCCAAAATAGAGGGGTCCGAGCATCAAAGGGGGGGATGTGGTAGGGTCCCCTCCCTAAGGAGAGAGGAAAAAAGGGAGAGAAAACTTCAAGATAACCTGGCTGTGCGCCTACGTGACAACATCCCTCATGACCTTGTAAACTGAGACCACTTAATCAGACTGCATGTTATGTGTGTTACCATTTGCGGGAGACAAAGAAATAGAAAATGTATACAAAAAACTATGCTACGTGACGTTCGGTGCTCAGTTCTTTGGGTATGAACCCAACTGAGCGGTGCCGGCACGAATAAAAGTTTCTTGCTGGAAATTAAAAAGCCTCGGTGTCACGACCATCTGTGCGAGAATCCTGCTACATCGCTCGTAGATACCTGCTAGTCTGCTCCTGGTTCAGAATGGAACATCAAAAAGCTAACCGGAAACTCTGCTCGGAAGGGAGCCTGGCCGAAAGGGAGAAAAGTGTGGAATGTAGGGTGATCAATCTGGGCTGTGTCTTTGGGAGATCCCCAATATTACTGTCTTTCAATGCCTGGAGAAAACTGTTCTGATCTCCTAGCTGCCAGCTAATGGCCGTGGGATTTCTGGGTCCTACGGAGACCTATCCAATTCAAAATTTAAACTTTTCCTTACTCTTCTCTTTTCATTATGGCAGCCTTGATCTTAGCTGTGTCTGGCGTTCGGCTGTCTACAGGCTACCATCTGTCTTTCTGTCTCTGGAGAGTCAACTCCCAGTCACCTGCCTTCCTTACTAGAGGGGGAGGGGCGGCATGCTGATGCATGGACCCTGGGAGAGGATCGGAATGCCAAACTGAATCTTCAGCAGACTACCAATCGGTCCACTGGTCTATTTTTGGCTCAAGCTTCCATCCCTAAGGTATCTGGTGCTGCTAATTCTTCAGCCTTTAGAGACATGCCGTGGATACATTAAATTTATTATCAGCCTTCCTGATGGCTCACTTTCTAGGATTCAGGTCTCTTGGTTCTCCTAAGTCAACTACCACCCACAATAAGCAACCTACTTTTTGCCTCCTAAAAGTTACTGCTGTTACATTCTCTTCAATTCCCTTTGTCTTCCTAGCTCACTGCTTTAAATCCACAGTGGTCAAAACTACGATTTTCGTGTGTTATTTTAGAAATATCCTGAGGTTAAACGACTGTGTGTCATCTGAGCCTTTAGCCAGATGGCCCTCAAACTGTGCTGCAAGCAGCCCTCCAGAGATGGTGTCCCCTCGGAGATGGTGTCAGCTGACTGACTACAGTGTGACTTTAATGGCAGGAAGTTTCAATGTTGCGGAAGAGACATTTTTGTCCTGTTGGGGGCCTCCTGGTGACCAACATATTTTACCCCAGAGTTTTCTCCTCATGCATGACTTGTGCCATGACTCCTTTAATGATGCATAACTGAGTCAAGTGATTTACCTGCTGTGACTTTTCAATATGCTTTTCAAGCTTAAATTGTGGAGTCAACTCTAAATCTTGCATTATTTTATATTTTGCTCTTTCCTCTGTCAGTGCCCAAACCTTTCCTCCTCATCCTCTCCCCACTTCCCTCCCCAAAAGATCCTAGTTCCTGCTGAAATAATGGAGACTGAAGAGTCTGGAAATTTGGGACCTGCAAGCCTGGTGTGATAGAGCTCCAGGTAGGGAAGCGAGCACTGCCCTGCCCGCAGTCAGGAACGCATTCTCTTGTCCCTGGTTTCAGCTGCTAGGCCAGAGGGCCTTCAGACTAAGAACTTTCTAAGCCCACCATGTTGCAGCCCAGATCGTGTTGCTTATTCCTGCCAGTTTAGGAGGTCTGTAGATCATCTTTTCTAACATTCTGGAGCCAAGACCACTGGAAGTTAATGTGCATACCTATCTCCCGGAGATCTTATTAATATTTGGTTTCTGATTAACTAGTCTTCCATGGGGCCTAAGTCTCCACGTTTCTAACAAGTTCCTTGTTGGTGGATCCCATGAGGCCAGATGCTGTTGGTCTGAGGCCACAGTTTGAGTAGCAAGGTTCGGGGTGCTCTTTTCTTCTTTATGACCTGTCTACCACCTCCCCCGCTGGTGGGTGGGGGACACTGTTGGTACCTTGCCCGCCTGCTCATCCTCTAGCTTCTGTCCACTTGCTGATACAGGCTTGCAACGGAACATTCAGAAAATTTCCAGTGGGGGGTAAAGCCATGTCTCCAGTAATGAGGGCTGGAAGTGCCTGTGAGTTTTACATCTCCCATGGGAGGCCCATAGCCAATAGCTGCCGGATGTGAGAATACAGAAGCCCAGCTCCTGTGTCCCGAGTGTTATGTTCTAGAGCTCCCCGCGGGATCAGGTGAGTCTGGGACTTCCCCTGAAACTCCACCCTGGTGTGGCTTCTTCTCCTTCCTCATCCTGCCTCCCCTGAGCCCTTCCTGGTTTCCCCTGGAGGTCTCTCCTTAAATAAATCAGCTCTCCAGGAATCCTAGGCTTAAGGTCTCCTTCTGAGAGAATGCAACCTAAAACAGGTGGCCTCCTCCAAGAGAGAGATTAATTAGAGAAAAACCCCACGTTAAGAAACTGTGTGCTGCTCTGTCCCGGCACCCAGCCTAACACCCAGCATGTAGGAAATGCTTCATCCATTTTAGTTTGATAAAGTTCATTTATATATCTGGACCCACAAGATGGGAGTCCCTAGCCACTGGCCTGGCCCACATCACAAGGTAAACCAAAGTCAACCTGCACTTACAGGAAATGCCTATCAAGGAAACCTAACCCAGACCAATCACGATGCTGCCATTCAGCTCTAGGTAGCTTACTTTACCCTAGAAAATCCCCTTTTAAGGAAATCCCCAGCTTCCTAGCCAATCATGTCCTGTTTCCACATTGCCTCTTCTAATGTTCCATAAAACTCACTCTTGCCCCGCTCCAGAATGGCCCCCCCCTGCCTGTGATCCATACACTGGTTCCCTTGAATGAAGGACATCAAAGTCTTTCCTCAATTGTTTTAGTGTTGCTTTTGGTAAGCTGAATGATTTGCATGATTGAGTCAACTTTCTCAATAAAGTCGATTTAAAACCTTACGTGACTTTCTGATCCTGTGGTCATGGCAGAGCCTGAGCCCTCCTCCTACAGGAATACCTGCCCAGACAGGGTCGGCCCATTTACTCCCACACCTCTAAACCTCTCAAACACTACTGGGATCTCCAGCGGTATAGAAGCTTCAGCCACAAATGTCCCCAGATCCCACTCTTTTTACATAGACCTGTACTGAAGACCTTGGTCGTTGGCAGGCCTGCCTCAACCATTTCGCTCCAGCCTTCACGCCCGCTCCAGAAAAGAACCCCAGGATATCTAGTAAGTTGCCACATCAACGCAGAGCTGCTGACCCAGCACTCCTCCTTGATAATATGGCTTTCTAATCATGAGGAAACACAGGAAGATCACTCCACACGCAAACCCATTTCCTGCATGTTTGTCATGGCAGCACATCATGCAGCTGCTGAATCGTGTGGCAACCCCACGGTGCACGTATTCTTGCAACATGTTTGGAATGCAGACCAAGCAAACACGCACGTGGAAGGAAACATCGTCATTCTAAGGACAATGAATCTACATGGAAAGTTTTCAAGCAGATGTTCACAAAATCTTCTATTTTTTATGCTCCCTTCAAGTTACTGCATAGCTTAAGAAATGAAGCAGAAAGTCAACGCGTATCATGGCCCATGTGGACACAATGCGAAAAATACAATTATAGAGGTAGTTGGCCACAGAAACACCCAAACATAAAAAGGCAGAACAAATGGTTTCTCAGGTAACAATCTCCATCTCCGAGGAGAGGTTTGAAGCATTTTATTTTGGCTTACAAAAGAGTGAAATCTGGGCGCCTGGGTGGCTCAGTTCGTTAAGCGTCCAACTTTGGCTCGGGTCACAATCTCGCGGTCTGTGAGTTCGAGCCCAGCATGGAGCTCTCTGCTGTCAGCTCAGAGCCTGCAGCCTGTTTCAGATTCTGTGTCTCCCTCTCTCTCTGCCCCTCCCCTGCTCATGCTCTGTCTCTCTCTCACACACACACGCAAATAAATAAACATTAAAAAAAATTTTTTTTTTAATGAGTGAAATCAGTGTCAAAGGATGTTTGCCTAAAACACTCTCCCATACACCTGTGTGGCAAGTGATTCTGTCTTACATTTTGCATTACTGTTCATTCTTGGCTCTTCATGCAGTTTTCTCATTTAATGTTTTTTGGGTTTTGGTGGTGTTTATTTGTTTTTTTGTTTTATTTGTTTTTTTTGTTTTTTTGGGTTTTTTTCGGTAGCCTTGGCCCACATTAGTTCATTTCTAATTATTCTTTCACGCTTTTATAATAGACTATGAAACCTCGTTGGTGTGGAAACAAACAAAAAAAAACCTGACACTGTTCCCTGCTTCCAGTGGGATTCAACACCTTGCATACAAGGACAAACAGATGGAATCCTGAGATCATTAATAACACGCTCAGATCTGGTGATGGTCCCTCAAAGAATAAAACCCTGAATAAACCTGGACCCCCTTAAGAGAACTTTGCTATGTTGACACTTGAAGCCCTGCTCGTGAATAGGACAGGTGTGTGAATGTGGTTTCCTCACCATGAGTGGATTCACGTAAATTCAGAAAACGTGGTGAGTTTGCACATTATTTCCTTGGGAAGCTTAAAGCTAACTTTTTCTCTCCCTTTCTGAATGTGTGTGCTCTGGTCATTTCCTGAGGTTCCACCCAGACAAAGCTGACCTGAGTTAAACACTTAACGCCAGGAACATGTGGTTCACGGCGTGCCTTGTGCCGACAGTGCAGAGACCAGAAATAACCAATTCCACCCTTTACTTCCATCTCCTGGGAGAATATTAAAGGGTTTCCAGTTGGGAACCCAGAACATGACCTGGTAAGTCCTTTTGCCACTCTTTTTTTTTTTATGTTCATTTATTTTTGGGTGGGCAGAAGGGGCAGAGAGAGAGGGGGACAGAGGTTCTGAAGTAGGCTCTGTGCCAACAGGAGAGAGCCTGAGCCCCATGTGGGGCTCGAACTCACTAACAGAACAGTGAGATCATGACCCGAGCAGAAGTCAGATGCTTAACCAACTGAGCCACTCAGGCGCCCCTGCCATGATTTTCCCAGCCCAGTCCCCTCTTCGCCCAAGCTCCCCGCTCTGCTGTCCTTCTTTCAGCCCGGACCTCTCGCTGGACAACAATTCGTTCGGCCCCTGTCCTCACCTCTCTTTTGTCAGCCCTAAAGGACTGTGTAGGTTCATTTACCCTCTGGCCTCTTTTCATTTCCTCTTTGTGATATGCATTACTCAGCTTCTCCTGCCTGGAAGCGAATCTGTGAAGCAAGAAGCTCCCCACCTAACAGAAACAGAGAGAATAGAGGGAAACAGGGGTGGAGGGAAGTTGTGAACACTCATTCATTGACAATTTATTGTTGTAGTTAGTATTAAATTTTTGTTGCTTTATTTATTATTTAATTTATGCATTTGATTCAATAAATCAAAAGTTTTTAATCCGATTTACAATGAGGGTTTACATTATCTTTATTGGAGAGTGTTTTATTACTGTCTTAAAACTCAGCCAAGGGCACACACAGCTGTGTGAAGTATCCGCCACTCCCGACTCCCCACCTCACCCCACCCAGCTACTCTCACTCGTTCAAACATGTTGATTCCTTCCTGACTCTCAGTTTCTGCCTCCATATCCCAGTTTTTTATCATTGCTTTGGGCCTCCTTTGGCTTTGGCAATCCTTAAAGTTCCTTTTTTGCTTTTTTGGGTGGGGAGGGGTGTAAAAAGTTGCACATCTGACTTCTAGTACGTCTTGCTCCTTGTTCTTGCTATAACCATTTCCGGGGCTGAGAACTTCCCCTAACCCTTCAGCACATACCTGGTTCCTTCCCCACCCCGCCCCCCAAATTCCAACAGGCAATGGTTTACTTGTCTGTCTTGCCCTCTTGGCCATGATTTTACAGTGTATCATATTTATCTTTGCTTCGAGTAAAGCAAGCATTCAGTGACTGTTGAGTGAATTTAATTCAACTGAGCTATTTTTTGTGGTGCTCACTCAAGCCCCCCCAGCCGCCCAAAGCCACCCTCCACATCCTTTGCACCACCATTCCGGCACCTTCTCTGTGAGCCCTCCAGGAACCACTGCTTCCTCCTTCCCACCTCCACCCACAACCCCCTTCCATTAATGCTGGGCCGAAGGACCCACCTCATTTCTGCTTCCCCTACTTTTGTACTTATATACAGACAATATGTTTTTCCAGTGAAAAGAGCACCAGCTTCGATGTAATTAATAACAATAACAATAATACCACAGTGACAAATAACAGTTGTAGAGTAGCTACCGTATGCATTCACTGTACTGAGTGATTTACATGTGATCTAATTTAATTTATACAGTAATCAATGCATTTAGTACTATTGTTACTCTGTTTCAGAGGAGAAAACAAGTTCAAAAGACATTAAGGCTACACAGATAGTAAGGATCAGAGCTGGAACTCTAATACTCTCTGGGCACGAAGTTAAAGGTGTTCAGATGCCTGGATTTGGGTTTCGGGGGGTGGTAGGTGTTAGGAGACACCCCTGAGAGCCCAAGATCAGCAGGGGATGTGCCTCCAAGCCCCAAGAGCATAACACACCATCTAGTTCCGCACTGCTCTACTCTGTTGACTACACCACCTTTAGTTAAGTCTCATTAACTCCACTGAAAATCCACCATCAACGCAATGATGAAAGAACAGCGTGATAGCTAAACCCACAGGCTACAGAGGTAGATAGTGGATTCCAAGCCTGGTTTTGCCACTTACTAGCTGTGTGACTTTGGGCAAGCTACTTAAACTTTGGGGTACCTGGATGGCCCAGACAGTGAAGTAACCGATTCTCGATTTCAGCTCAGGTCATGATCTCATAGTTTGTAGGATCGAGCCCCACACTGGGCTCTGCACTGACAGTGCAGAGTCTGCTTGGGATTCAGTTAGGTCTTGAACCCAGTTGGAATTTATTTTTGCGTATAGTGTAAGAAAGTGGTCTGGTTTCATTCTTTTGCGTGTTACTGTCCAGTTTTCTCAACACCATTTGTTGAAAAGACTGTCTTTTTCCAATTGGATATTCTTTCCTGTTTTGTTGGACATTAATTGACTTTGTAGTTGTGGGTTCATTTCAGTTTCATTGATCTATGTGTCTATCTTTGTGCTAGTACCATACTGTTTTGATTGCTATAGCTTTGTAATATACCTTGAAGTCCAGAACTGTGATGCCTCCAGCTTTGCTTTTCTTTTTCAAGGATGCTCTGGCTATTTAGGGTTTTTGTGGTTCCATACAAATTTAGTGTTATTTGTTCTAGCTCTGTGAAAAATGCTGCTGGTATTTTGATAGGAGTTACATTAAATGTGTAGATTGCTTTGGATAGTATAGACATTTTAACACTATTTATTCTTCTAATCCATGGGCATGGAATGTCTAAAGGAGTTCATGACCACTAAACCATCCCTACAAGAAATATTAAAGAGGCCTCTTAGAGTGGAAAGGAGAAACTGAAAGTGACAGAGACAAGAAAGGATCAGAGAAAATCTCCAAAAACGGTGACAAAACAAGTAACAAAATGGCAATAAATACATATTAATTATTACTCCAAATTACTCTATTAATAATTACTCCAAATGTAAATGGACTAAATGCTCCGGTCAAAAGACATAGGGTGTCAGAATGAATAAAAAATCAAGACCCATCTACATTCTGCCTACAAGAGGCTCATTTTAGACCTAAAGACACCTGAAGATCGAAAGTGTGGGGACAGAGTAATATTTATCAGGTAAATGGATGTCGAAAAAAGTTGGAATAGCAATATACATATCAGACAAGCTAGATTTTAAAACAAAAACTGTAAGAGATAAAGAAGGGCACTATATCATAATAAAGGGGACAATCCAACAAGAAGATCTAACAATTGGAAATATTTATGCACCCAAAATGAAAGCACCCAAATATATAAAACAATTAATAACAGACATAAAGGAACTAATTGGTAATAATACAATAATAGTAGAGGACTTTAACATCCCACTGACATCAATGGACAGATTATCTAATAGAAAATCAACAAAGAAACAATGGCTTTGAATGACATACTGGACCAGATGGACTTAACAGACATATACAGAACATTCCATCCTAAAACAACAGAATACACATTCTTTTCAAGTGCAAGTGGGACATTCTCTAGAATAGACCAATACTAGGTCACAAATCAGGCCTCAACAAATACAGAAAGATTGAAATCGTACCATGCATCTTTTCTGAACACAACGTTATGAAACCTGAAGTCAACCACAAGAAAATTTGGAAAGATCACAAATACATGAAGGTTGAAAAACATGCTACTAAACAACAAATAGGTCAACCAGGAAATCAAAGAAGACATTTTAAAAATACATGGAAACAAATGAAAATGAAAACACAATGGTCCAAAACCTTTGGGATGCAGCAAAAGGAGTCTTAAGAGAGAAGTATAGAGCAATACAGACCCACCTTAAGAAGCGAGAAAATTTCAATAAAAAGCCTAAGCTTACACCTAACGGAACTAGATGAGGAACAACAAATTAAGCCTAAATCCAGCAGGAGGGAGGAAATAATGAATATTAAAGCAAAAATAAATGATATATAAACTAAAAAATAAAATAAAATAAAACAAAACAAAGCAAAAACCCCAATAGAACAGATCAATAAAACCAGGAGCTGGTGCTTTGAAAAAGTTAATAAAATTGATAAACTTCTAGCCGGACTTATTAAAAATAAAAGAGAAAGGATGCACACAAAGTCACAAATGAGAAAGGAGAAATAACAATCAACACCACAGAAATACAATTATAAGAGAACATTATGAAAAACTATATGCCAACAAATTGGACAATCTGAAAGAAATGAATAAATCCCCAAAACTATAAACTACCAAAACTGAAACAGGAAGAAATAGAAAACTCGAACAGATCAATAACCAGCAAAAAAATTGAATCACTATTCAAACAACTCCTAACAGACAAGAGTCCAGGGCCAGATGGCTTCAAAGGTGAATTCTACCAAACATTTAAAGAAGAGTTAATACCTATTGTTCCCAAACTATTCTAAAAAACAGAAAAGGAAGAAAAATTTCCAAATTTATTCCACAAGGCCAACATTACTCTGATACAAAAACTAGATGAAGATTCCACTAAAAAATAGAACTACAGGCCTATCTCCCTGATGAACATGGATGTACAACTCTCAATAAAATACTAACAAACTGAATCCAACAATATATTTTTAAAAATCACTCACCACAATGAAGTGGGATTTATTCCTGGGTTGCAAGTGTGGTTCAATTATTTTAAATCAGCAACATGATACACAACATTAATAAAAGAAAGGATAAGAACGATATGATCATTTCAGGAGATGGAGAAAAAGCATTTAACAAAGTAAAACACCCATTCATGATTAAAAAAAAAAAACAACACCTCAACAAAGTAAGTTTAGGTTTACAGGGAACATACCTCAACATAAAAAAGTCATAGATGAAAAGCCCGCAGCTAATATCATCCTCAGTGGGGAAAAACTGAGAGTTTTTCCTCTACAGTCAGGAACAAGACAGGGATGTCCGCTCTCACAACTGTTATTTTTTTTTACGTTTATTTATTTTTGAGACAGAGAGAGACAAAGCATGAACAGGGGAGGGTCAGAGAGAGAGGGAGACACAGAATCCGAAACAGGCTCCAGGCTCTGAGCTGTCAGCACAGAGCCCGACGCGGGGCTCGAACTCACGGATTGTGAGATTATGACCTGAGTTGAAGTCGGCCCCCAACCAACTGAGCCACCCAGGCACCCCTTACAACTGTTATTTAACATAGTACTGGAAGTGCTAGCTACAGCGATCAGACAACAAAAGGAAATAAAAGGCATCCAAATCACCAAGGGAGAAGTAAAATTTCACTAGTTACAGATGACATGATACTGTATGTAGAGAACACAAAGACTCCACCAGAAAATTGGCCGAACTGATACACGAATTCAGGAAAGTCACAGCATACCAAATCAACATACAGAATTCTCATCCATGTCTATACTGCAATAATGAAGCAACAGAAAGAGAAATTAAGGAATTGATCCTATTTACAACTGCACCAAAACCAAGAAGATATCTAGAAATAAGCCTAACCGAGGTGAAAGACCTGTGCACTGAAAACTATAAAACAATGGTGAAAGGAATTGAAGATGACACAGAGACATGGAAAGACATTCCATGCTCATGGATTCGAAGAACAAATATTGTTAAAATGCAGCTTATTGTACAGAACATGCCAATAAGTTTGTAAAAAGTATACACTGGAGATCAAGGAGATATGAAATTTTTCTCATTAGTGCGGAAGTAAGATCCCCACTCATACCCTGCCAATTCCAGCATCTGTCTGTCTCCTTCTATCACCTCCATACTCTGTAACTTACTAGTAGCTGACATTGGCTCTTGGTAGTTTAAGTGCAACACCTGTCCTCTAGGGGTCAGTCTTGTTCCAGAAAAATAATTCAAACTAGTAAATGCGCTACCTCACTTTGTGGGAAAGTAGCCTTAAGATGTATTGGAGGGTGTGTGTGGATGTGTGTGTGTGTGTGTGTGTGTGTGTGTGTGTGTGTTTAGTTTTGCATCAAATAAAAAGACTGGTGTGTTTTAGTATGATAGCCTCCTGCCCTACCATTCTCAAAAAAAAAAAAAAAAAAAAAAAAGCATTCCCCTAGAGTGAATATGGTGACAGTTAACATTTGATGGGAGAACTCTTTAGAGAAGTCTAAGAAGGATATAAAATTAGGAACTCCTGGTTCTATGCAGGTGTTAAACCAGAAGTACTTTGGAAAAAGCAGGCACACGTAGTTATTCAGGTTATTTTCTGCCAGAAGGGAATGTTGGAAAAACTTAGTAAAGAACAAGCGTTCATTGAGGGTCAACCGTGTATTGGGACAGTGATAGGTACATTATACGTGCCACCATGTTAATCCTTACAACAGTGCTCCAAAGCTGGCACTAGTCTTTCCTATTTTCACTGGAGGAGCAGGGAGCCAGAGAGGCAAAGTAAGTCTCCAAATTCCCATGGCACTGGAGCCTGGCTTCAATCCCTGGTCCTCCTACCTTCAAAACTTAATTGATTACCACTAAAAGACACTACGTTTTAATTTTAACAAATCTTCTCAGGCATTAACCCAAATGTATTGTTCATTAATATAAATTTCTGGTCATAGCTGAAGTTTTTGGCCACAGGGTTTTTAAGGGCTACTGGTATCCCCCTAAAGGGCAAACAGAGCCATGGGATATGTTATTTAATGACTACCAAAGGCAGAGATGACCAGTTGTTTGAATTCGTAGATGACAAGAATCTAAGAGGAAATATGTTCCTCTTCTGTAGGTAAGATAATACATTCAGAATATATCAAATCCAAAAATATAAAATTTAATAGGGATAGATTTTTGAAAAACCTGGCAGAGATTTGCAAAAGGAATATAGAGGGAGGATTTAAGCATTTGAACATGGGGCAATATTTATGAAGGTGTGGGTCTGCAATTCCCACATCCTATAGGAGATCGCCCCAGACTAGAAAGGGGTTTACCCATGACTCCCAATGAAGCTATTTGGAGGAAGCTATTTGGAGGAACAGGGGTAATTCAGAGCAAATATTCTCTATGACTTCCCTCCTACATAGATACCCAGGACAAGCGATGGAATTTGGAACCAACTGAGACCCTGATCAACCAACTGAGACCCACATCAACACAGAGGGCCTATCAATAAAGGCATCCAGGATCCTAGAATGCTTATTTCTTAGTTCTTCATGAAGCCAAGATGATGTCAAATTGCCAGTTCACTTAGTTAATCAGCTCCATATACTTTATACAGTGTAGGATCATAATGCTCAGGGAATCTGGTCATAGTATCTAACTCTTCCCAGGTCAATCTACAGATAGCATGTTCTAGTCAAGAAAAGCCCCTTATTGGATCAGCCTAGCCTCTAAAATCCTCATTCCTGAGTTGAGGGTTTTGCCCTCAATGATCTTAATCTCTTTATTCCTTTTTTTTTTTTTTTTTTTTTGAATCCTCAAACTTGGCAGGATTTTCATTCCTTCTCTGAGGCAAAGATAGTATTGCGGTCAACTAGAAAATTAAGAACAGTAGGGGTTGTTAGCAATGTCTGGAGACATTTTTGACTGTCACAACTTGGGAGGAAGTGGTGCTATTCGATTATGTAGAGGCGACGGATGCTACTAAGTCTATGTAGCTCTCAATGTGCAGGACAGTCAACCACAACAAAAATTCATCTGGCAGAAAATGCCATTAATGTTGAGGGTGAAAAAACCGGAGGTAGAACGGGCAACCCTTGATGGAGAACCATTCGAGAAACTACAGAAGCAGCAAAGAAAAACACTAGGGGTCAGTAAGAACTCACGAAATGTCACTTCCTAAGTAACGTTCAGCCTGTTAACAAGAGTTTCAAACTGATTCTAAAACATTTTTGTATGTATTGTAGGAAGTAAGTAAATATATTGATGTTTCTGAGAAGCAGGTCTTTCACTGTGGGAGAGCGATTTGCAAATAAAACATGGAGCAGGGTGAAGACAAACCCTGCAGGGCTGGATTTGACACGTGGCTACCAGTGTAAATACACATTATGATATGACATGATACGATACGCTATTAATTATATTTGTTATTACATTTGTTATATATCATATCACTTCATGGTACTTTTCTCTCTCTGCCTACCGAAATGTCTTAGAAATGAAGATACCCATAAAGCAAGGAGCATTTCTGGCACCCAAATCTTGTTTTCGAAATACCATTCTCTAATAAAAGGAACTAGAGCTTCTCAAAGAATTGGCTGATTTGGGAAATTAGACAGGGAAAGTACAGAGTAGTCCTGGGATACCTTGTAGGACCAAGGAGTAAGGAAGTGCTCCAAACATGATGAAAACATGTCGCAATAACTTGGGATCTGCCTTGAGGGGGCTTCAAGTGGCCAGATTTAGGGCAGTTTGTGCCTGATAAAGAAGAACAAGCTAATGTATATAATATCTAAACTAATTTAAATGTGTACAAATTAATGAAAGAGAGACAATATTATCATAAGGAAAGTAACTCCTTTTAAAAAATATTTGTTGGTGTGCCTGGGTGGCTCAGTCAGTTAAACATCTGACTTTGGCTCAGATCATGATCTCACGGTTCATGGGTTCGAGTCCTGCATCCATTGGGTGAGCTCTAGCCCTGCTTCAGGTAAACACAAGCCCTGCTTGGAGTAAGCCCCACTTTCTCTCTCTCTCTCTCTCTCTCTCTCTCTCTTTCTCTTTCTGCCACCTTGCTCATTTGTGCTCTCTCTCTCGAAAAAAAATTTTTTTTTTTTGTAGAATAGTCATAGGGGTAGAGGGAGGGCTCTTTTCTAGAAAATTATATATATTTCAATCAGGAAAAATAAGATATTGTACAAGTTATAGTCCATAGCTTTCATGGTTCTTTGTTTGGAAACATTTCCTAAATAGAACACTTGTTAAATTATATTTCTCAAATATTATTCTCCATATGGAAGTATATGGTTTTCTGCTCTGAAATTTTAATTACTCCCATAAAATTATTTACAAGTGTTTACTCCTGATCCTTTGGCCTAGATGTCTTGGTCTAAGATAGAGCCAGGTGAAGCTTATTTTAAGTGTTCAACTTAATGATTTATTCATCATTTTGACAGATTTTCTCCCTTCATTCCTTGTTCTCAATTTTTCAATCTCAAGATCAAGGAGATTAATTCATAAGACATTTCATTTCAAATTTTATCTAATCTCATGCCAAATTTTTCTTAAAACAGCAGTACCTATCTGCTAGAACAGAGTTGCACAGGGAACAGCCCTCAGGCATTCTAGAAGGAGAGCTGTGTGAGGGAGCTGAGGTTTTCTTGTGCAATGGAGTCTCCTTGTTGCTATGTTGAAGGTGGAAGGAGAAATCTTTGGGTGGCGCCATGTTCCCTAATGTTCAAGCTACAGGTGGTGGCTGGCTTATTGACTCAACTTCATGAATATTCTCAATTCATGTATAGATCTAAGTATAGCTTTCCAAGGTGAAGCATAGAAGATATAAATTTTGATGAAGAGAAATGAAATATTTTCATCAAGTATGAAGTAAGGAATTCCTCTGAACCCATTGTTTGTGCTATCATGGAGCTCCATGGTCACTTTTGCCTGTCTGTGTATATTCCACACACATTCCAGACTCTTTTGAAACAGACCTTCTTTAGTTGATGTAAAGGCATTTTTCTTCAATCCATCCTATATACCAGAAACCATTGTTAGTTTTTTCAAAGCACTTATTTTCAAAAATAAATGCTTATTAAAAGTAATTCTAAATAATATTTAGGTTTCTAATTTTAAAAAACTAGTAATTGATTTATGGATGTATTCTTTTTTCTTTTACACAGATATTTTCTCCTCTTAATGGGTACATGATTTTCTGTTTTATTTTGACTTGTCCTCATGAGGCAGCTGGGATTCACATAATTCTATTTACAATTGCCATCTTTGGATGTTAAGAAATTTAGTGTACCCATGGGTGGTAGTTTCTGTATATGATTCTTGGTGTGTCCTGTATGCAACATGCTTATCTATTTATATCTCTTTCCAGGAAATAGAAATTGCGATCTAATTTTTAAAACAAATTTAAGTTTATTTTTGAGAGAGATAGCGACAGCCAAGTGGGGGAGGGGCAGAGAGAGAAGGAGACAGAGAATCTCAAGCAGACTCTGCCCTGTCAGCACGGATCCCGATGCGGGGATTGAACTCACAAAACTGTGAGATCATGACCCGAGTGGAAACCAAGAGCCAGACGCTTAACTGACTGAGCCATCCACGCTCCCCGCGATCTAATTTTGACTGCATTGTGTTTCCTTCTATCAAATGGATGTTATCCTGTTTAAAATAAAATATATTAATCAAAGGTGTCAAACTACTTCTATATTCAGTAATGATTTTATGGTTAAAGTTAAGCTCTCGCACATGATAGTGGAAAGAAAAACGTTTTATTCTCATATTATGTTTGACATCAATTAGTATCAGTTTGGGGAGAGAGTTAAGCTATAAGGGAATTAGTAATACTCTAGTAAACCCAGAAAAAATTTACTTCCCCAAAAGAAAAACAGAAAGAAACAAGCTGACAGAATAAAAATGGAAGAGCAGAAAATGGCGAAGAATCTCATGAGACGAAGAGTATGGAAATGTGTGTATGTGAGGGGTGCAATGACATAGTTTGGAGGGAGAAGGCAGAGGAATTTGAGGTATAAAATAATGAGTGTACAGAAAAGACACAATTACAGCCCCCCATTATCCAATCAATATCGAATGCAAGTCTAGTGAAAAAAGTCAAAATGGTTTGAATTTGAAGAGGAAAAAACATCAATGAACCAGGACACCTGGTCAGGTAAGTGATGATATAAGCCAATGTAGAATTTAGAAAGTATAATCAATGGAACCATTTGTGGACAAATCCACGCATTCAGCAAATTCATTTATGAGAGAGATACTAAAATGATTTAGATGTCTCTTCTTTTTATCACAAACACTTTTTCATGAGCAGAACCAAAGTCACCATATTAAAAAAATGGCCAGTTAAGCTTCTTGATTCCATTTGTTGGGAGAGGAAGGGTTGGCATTCCATAACCAGAAGGCTCCCTCAGCAGAACTGGCTGCTACACCCTCCAGAAGCATATCCCTGGCAAGAAAAGGCTTCAGGAGGGGGAACTGATTGTCTTGTTTCCATTAGAGATACAATGGCTTAATACTCAGCCTCTGTACATTCTGTTTGAACTAAAGATTAGGCTCCTAGAATGTTAGAATGTTATGTTCGTAGAAAACAGTTCACAAAACTGTGTGAGTCCCTCTTTCCCCCAATTACATTTTTTCTTTTCTTTTTCCTTTTCTTTTTTCTCGTCTTTTTTTTTTCTTCTCTTCTTTCTTTTCTCTTCTCTTTTCTTTCTTTCCCCTGCATAACTGATTAGGGGTGAGGATATGAAAGTTGAAAAGGAAGAAAACCCCACAGCATTAAAATGAAAAAAACCCATAGTTAAAATGTTCCAACATACTGTATGCTTTGCTCTCCACCTTTTATTTTTTACTTCCTTGGCTTCTCTGGCATTAATTGTCTTCTTGTACCTCTTTGGCTGCCTCCAACAGCACTTCATATGGAAACTATGAGGACTCAAAGGTCAGCTGAGACAATGGAAGCTATTTACAATAAACTCTGGCAATGTGTTATTAGCGTGAACCAACCCACATGGGTTGTGCAAAGTGACTCACTGGAAAACACTCTACGCAACAGTAAACTTTTAATAGCGCAGCATCACCAATATTTCCTCAGTGGTTATATGTTGCAGAATTTTATTCAGTCCTGTGAAAATATAATTGCTATATCCAACCTAAAGCAATTAAAATCTAAATTGTGAGGTAGTGGAGATTGGGAAACAATCTCATTACAATGAATCCACATCACTGGAATGACTCACCTGATTCAAAGTTACCCATCAAATGAGTTAAGGGAAGTGGTTAATATTAGATTTATTATATCAGCAAGTTTAAAGGTAAATGGCAAAATGAAAAAAATAATGTTCTGTCATAAACAAAGGGATTGAACTAGTTATGAGTTGGAATGTGTCCTCAACTCACTTAAAAAGAGAGATACAATTCGAATTTTAAAAATCTGAGAAAAGTGCTCAAAACTGTTTCTCTGAATCATTCCCACCAGACAAAACTAGAAATTCAGAATGACTGCAAAATGACACCACTAGGGTAAGTAAGGAATTGGCATTAGATAATCAAGCCTGCAGACAACATGGAGAAGGAATAAGCAGAGAGAGAAGTAGGGAGAGACAACAAAAGAAAGCATGACCCAAAGAGCATTCTTTGGGGCCCTTGTGCAGGGCCCCAGATAGCTGTGCATTTTGGCAGCCTGTAATTTTTTTTTTATTATTTACAATAGAATTATTTATTTATTTATTTATTTTTTTAATTTAAATCCAGGTTAGTTAACATATAGTGTAATAATGATTTCAGGAGTAATTTAGTGGTTCATCACTTACATATAATACCCAGTGTTCATCCCAAGTGCCCTCCTTAATGCCCATTGTCCATTTAGCCCATCCCCCTACCCATCACCCCGCCAGCAATCCTCAGTTTGTTCTCTGGATTTATGGTTTGCCTTCCTCTCTGTTTTAGTCTTATTTTTCCATCCCTTCCCCTATGTTCATCTGTTTTGGTTCTTAAATTCCACATATGAGTAAAATCATATGATACTTGTCTTTCTCTAACTGACTTATTATTGCCTAGCATAATATATTCTAGTTCCATCCACGCTGTTGCAAATGGCAAGATTTCATTCTTTTTGATTGCCTAGTAGTATTCCATTCTGTACAGTATATATTCTACATATACCACATCTTCTTAATCCACTTATTAGTCAATGGACGTTTGGGCTCTTTCCATAATTTGGCTATTGTTGATAGTGCTGGTATAAACATTGGGGTGTGTGTGCCCCTTCAAATCAGCACTTTTGTATCCTTTGGATAAATACCTACTAGTGCAATTGCTGGGTCATAGGGTAGTTCTGTTTTTAATTTTTTGAGGAACCTCCAAACTGTTTTCCGGAGTGGCTGCACCAGTTTGCATTCCCACCAGCAGTGCAAAAGTGTTCCCATTTCTCTGCATTCTCCCCAACATCTGTTGTTGTTCAACACCTGAGTTGTTCATTTTAGCCATTCTGACAGGTGTGAGGTGGTATCTCATTGTGGTTTTGATTTGTATTTCCCTGATGAGGAGTGATGTTGAGCATCTTTTCATATGTCTGTTAGCCATCTGGATGTCTTCTTTGGAAAAGTGTCTGTTCATGTCTTTTGCCCACTTCTTGACTGGATTATTTGTTTATTAGGTGTTGAGTTTAAAGCTAACAGCTTATCAAGCCCTTCCTTTTGAATCTCCCAGCAGCCTAGTGAAGGAGGCCAACTTGGAATGTGCATTCTGCACAGGAAGGAGACTGAACTCTGAGAGGCAGATGCCTTCCCCCCAAGCCCGTCAGCTTCTAGGTGCACAGAATCAGGATTTCAACTGAGATCTCCCGACACCAAATCCAGGGCTCTTTCCATTCCATTCTGGAGAGGGACTTGCGACAATGAGCCCCTAAATGCCAGAAGAAAGAAGAGCATGATGAAGAGGAAGTGAGAGGTAAGAACTGCAGTTACACACAGAAAAAAAGAATGCACATAAAATAAAGCACACTTGCCCATGAAATGATTTCAAGTATGAAACTTCTTTGGAAGCTTGCAAATCTTCCATAAATGTTATTTCTAAACTGTGCCCATTCCTGCATGAAGGAAAGGAGGAATACGACTCCTTTTTTTTTCCTTTCTGCTTCATTTTGTGCCACAGAGGCCCCGGTTCTGAGTCCCACAACACAAAGCAGTAAATAGGGCAGGGTTTATCATGGTCAAGGGCTGAGGTCTTGTATCAAACTCTCTGGGTCTGAAAATCCAGTCTGTCACTTTTCACTTGTGTGTTAAATTACTAAGCCTAAGCCTCAGTTTCCCATCTGTAAAATGCAGAAAATATGGCTCAGTCGTTTAAGTGTCTGACTTCGACTTGATCTCATGGTTTGTGAATTGGAGTCCTGCATCAGGCTCTCTGCTGTCAGCACAGAGCCTGCTTCGGATCCTCTGTCCCCCTCTGTCTCTGTCTCTCTCTCTCTCTCTCTCTCAAAAATAAATAAACATGTAAAAACATTTTAAGTGGAGAAAATAATTCCTTCCTCTCAGAGTTTCGCTCTGTGCCGGGTACGTACCCATGCCCAGCGAAGGTTAGCTCCTCACTGATACCATAGTTCAGCTGCAGGTGAGGGAAACAAGTTTTGAAGAACTACCTTGGTAATATAATCACACTGAACAACATTGTTTCTTTGAAAAAAGGCATTCTGAGTTTTAGCAACCTATAAACGAGGTTCTGAGTAAGTTGAAGGCTATCAAAGAAAAGAAATGGTGTTGATCATAATTTTTTAATAAGTACAACTATTGGTGGGGCACCTGGCTGGCTTAGTCGGTTAAGCAACAGACTTCGGCTCAGGTCATGATCTCACGACATGTGAATTCAAGCCCCACGTTGGGCTCTGTGCTGACAGCTCAGAACCTGGAGCCTGCTTCGGATTCTGTGTCTCTCTCTCTCTGCCCCTCCCTTACTTGTGCTCTCTCTCTTTCTCTCTCTCTCTCAAAAATGAATAAATAAACTTAAAAAAAATAAGTACAATTAACGGCATGCTGTAATTTGTTTAATCAGTGTAAGCCAAACCAAGGAAGAATGGGTTGGGTATTCTACATGAGATAGCTGAAAGAAAAACATTGCTAAGAAGTATGGTTTATCTGTTTCAGTTGCAACTATGTTAAATGCTTTCTTCCAGTTCGTACAATCCCGCTAATTTAAAGAATCAGTTATTTGAGTATAAATTCATTATCCCTTCCTTAAGCGGTGGAGAGTCTGCCAAAGAAGAGAATCATCTTAGTTTCCTTGTGTAAGACTAAGGGGAGGAAAGGCCAGTCCACCTTGAACATTTCAGGATTTTCCCCTTTGCTTGTTTGGCTGGTAAATGTTCACTCTGAACCACCCTCAGTGACCTCTAGCACGACCTTATCGATGATCTTGGAGGCCACAGGGCCTCCTCCTGCAATTATGCCAGACAAGTTAGCCCCTGAGGGGGTCAAAGACATCAGTCATTCCCAAAGCCACCCATGTGCAAGTTACACCCTCGTGACACCCGTCAAGTCTGAGCTGGGGCAGAGGCAGACCACAGCAGTCTCTTTCACGGTCACTGAAACTATTAAGTGTTTCTGTTTCTCCTAAGTGATTTCCGTGGTAACCTATGGGAAAGAATGCAGGAAGCAAAATGTGAAAAATTGTGTTTAGACAAAAACTGTACCCAAATGTGAAGCATTCTAAGGGCTGGATGTGAGGCTATGAATAGGCAAGGCTACTTTCCCTAGCCATTTTGGAAAGCAGGTTCTATGAGAACAAGAGGGAGAAGTGCAGCCGTGTGCATGAGCTGCAACTGAAAGCCCTGGAACCTATGCCTAGACACATCGTCCAAGACTCACTTGGGGAAAAAAAAAAACAAAAACAACTAAATCATCATAGGGAATTCCTACTTTCTTCCTTTTGTGATCACTCTATAACGAGCACAACATGTATTATAATTGTACACTTTCTGTAAGTGCCTACCGTTTTCCCTCATCCACATTCAGAGACATCTTTGGAAGCCGAGATCTTCCAGTGTTGACAACATCAATTCGAATTCTAGACTGACCGACTTACGTTCCTACCTCAACTCAAACCAACATTCTCATTAGTCAGGCATCCATAGAGACTGAATTTAAATCACAGTAACATCGGTAAAGGATTAGAATCAAATAATCTGAAATTTGAAAAAGACCGTCAAGGAGTGCTTCCCACAGCATTAGTGACACCAATCAGCACCCACTGGAGAAGCCCTTGTGTTGGTGGTCCGCCCCTTTAGAAAACAGCCAGGCTCCATGGTGGCACAGCTCAGCCCTCAAGAAAGGCCCTTCCCATTTGGACCATAAACCTTCTTCCTTGTAATTCCCACCTATTGGTTTTGGTTTTCCCTCGGGAGCCGCACATTATCCATTCCTTCTTCCAGAGAGGCAGGAGATATTGTGACACAATGAACACACTCCTGAACAAAGTGCTCCTTTCTTCACTCATTCTTAACAGAGCACCTTCTCTGGCTTGTCCTCATTCCAGTTGTCCTTACTAGGAGGAGCCTAAGTGTTCCATGACTCATCTAGACTATGTTGGGGATGGAGTCTATCAGGAAGTAGGCAGACCAGACACTAAACAATGCAATCTCAAGCAGAAAAAAAAAATTTTGTTCTGCAACTCACATTCATTTAAGAAACCAGGGCTGACTGTCCATATCCACAAAGATGCATCAATGTTAGGTACCATAACAGGAAAAAATTGTTTGACTATAAAGACCAACTAATTCCACCCCCATTCCCTCTTTAAGATCATTTTATCCAACTGTGATTGTGCCTCCGAATCTGCTTCCATCTCAGAGCTCTTAACATTATTCTAAAATGTTCCAATGTTACGACCCAGGTCAAGGATACTGAAGTACACCACAAAGCATTGTCAATGTAATTGTGCACATTATATTAGATGGATGCCATTTCACTGACCTTTCATAAGATTATCAAATTGAAGAGCTCAGAGGAACCATAGGAATAATTTACTGGACTGTCTTCATGGTGTGAATGAAGGTTTGGAGAGGTTAAATGACCATCTCACAGCTCGATAGTGAGTTTGTGGCAAAACTATAGTCAGATTCCAATGTTGCCACCTATAAATTCAGGATTTGTTTTATTTTCAATCCATGAGTTAATCTGCATTCTGGCTTCTACTAAGTTATTTTTGAAATCCAAAATTTCATGTTTCAATTTATATAATTGTTCAATGCAGTCTAAATATTCCTATTAAGTGAGCATAGAAAAAGAAGAGATTTGGTAAATAAATTATGATTTTAATCCATTTAGACCATACATGGTAGAAATCATATGTAAATAGAGTCAGAACTATACAAAATGCAAGTATGCAGGACTAGGACCAACTAAAAAACGATATACATTTGTCATATTTGAGGCATATTTTGAAGTAAAATGAACAAATTATTATAGGATGTTATTTCAATGGCAAAGGACATTCATCTTTCTTTTCAGCCTCTGAGGGTGTACTTTATACCATAACTACATAATTAGGATAATCTGACAGAAGAATTAATGCCATCAGTAATTAGTGTCAGATATCTTGGGTTCCAAGATACCAATTCCTTTTTTATTACCGATATCAAAATTTCATTAGTGTTGTCGCTTTTAATCATAAACTATGTAAAATGTATTCTTTTTATGCTTCAACCAGGCTCATCTGAAACGTGACTGAACATGTCACAAATTAACATTTGAAAATTAGAAGCCTAAACCCTTGTGTATGAAATAAACTCATATATAAAATATATTGTATGTTCTCCATATAGCAATATCTATCTCAATATATACATTATCTTTTGTTTATTTTCCTACAGTTTTGATAATACAAACAATGCTAGAATAAATTAAATGAAGTAAGGAAGGAAGGAAAGGCTTCTCTACCTTCCTTCTGCAAACATGCTTTGTTTTAACTCAGAGGCATGGATGGGCTCCTTCTGCCAATAGTCCACTTGCCATGTGGACTTGACTGGACATGTTGATTTCTGACAGAAGTGTTTGAATGTGTAAATGGACCCCTGTTTCTTGTTCACACTAGGGTGAAATTAGAAAACACTTGAAAACAGGGGCCATATCATCCCCACTTAAGTATCAGCTGAGGTTAGACGAGAGGGTCTTGGGTTTGCATTGGACACGGAATTTCAGAAAAACAAACAAACAAAAAGATTCAAAGACTACTCGTTCCACCATTTGGATAAATTGAATTTTTTTGCCTTTCACTGACTCTGACAATGAGACCATGGTCAGAGAGCAGGTGCCACAGCGTGTCACAATCACCCCATGGGTGTGCGGGACAATGGCGCAGTCCATGCCCTGGTCGGAGCTTGCCCTGTCTCTGCCACAAGATGGCCCCGAGCACACATTCATACAGACATACTAATTTTAGTATAGTTGGCATCAGAAAAAAAATGTGTTTGCTATATTTTGTAATAAATAAGAATTCTGGGCAATGAAGTTGGGTCTTAGTAGCCCACCATAGGTAACGGTGGTCTAGAAGGTCACATCTTCTAGAAAGTTATAGACCCCCTTACATAAATGAAGGAATGTATTACATTGTTCCTGTAGAAATTACCAAGAAGAAAAAGGCATTTAACAATAAATCTCATAAAGATAAGCCATCTTTAGTTACCTTCTCAAAAAATAGTATATTTACATATTTTGAGCACTGACTATGGTCCAGGCACTTCTACTGTCAGGGTAGCTTTTGGATTCCATTATGAAGTCAGTCTGACACTAATCTCCCCTCTGTACTTATTGTTCAAGGAAGGGAATAACCTTTCTTCTTGAAGACTAATTGTCTCTTTCTCAACTTTTTTGACAGTGTCCATTTCATCATCTCGTTTGTCCAAACCTCAATGTGATCATTTTAAAACAGCATGTGCAGGAGTTTCACTATCTAGATCTATATTCTAGACTGAAAGGGCATGTGAAATAAATACCCTGTTTTATTGCGTTAAACTTTTAGCCCTCCTCCTCGTGGACTAAACATGAACTTCCATTAAAAAAAAAAAAATGAAAAGAGAAGTAGGAACTATGCGTACCTTTGTGTTTAAGGAATTTGCAGTTCTTGTTAATTCATTCAAGTGAAGCATCTACAGTGGGAAACAAAGAATTATTTACAAAGGCTGTTCAAATGCTGCTCCAACAGACCAGATGGTGATATAGGAAATCAATTTCTTGCCATAAATGTTAAGCTGTTTACATTTTTATGAACTTTCTTTTCTTCATCACCTCTTTCTTTTATCTGTTTCTTAGTCTTGTTCCTCATGGGGGGAAAGAGGTATTATTTCAAAGAGGAAAGGTGAGTTTGGAAAACAAAACCTTTCATGTACTCTGAAACAGGAGTGAATATTACTGTGTTAGAGATGTGTTGTAGGCACTTACGTGTGTGTGTGTGTGTGTGTGTGTACCTTTATAATCCCTGTGATAGAATGTAGGATGAAGATTTTTTAAAAAGTTTTAGGAAAGTGTTTAAAAATCATTTCGGCCTTATTCATTTGTGTTGTCACTTAACTGTGTTCATCCCTACCTTCCCAGTTGTGAAACATAGTAGGAATCCCATAAGTATTTGCTGAGTGAAGAATGAAACGATTGTGTGAATTAATGAAGGGATCTTAACATCATTTGCGGGCAGTTAATATCATTGGTTACTCACCAAGCATGCAAAGATGATGATTAAATTAATACAATAGGTAATTATTGTCAAATTATTTTCACAAACTGTATCTGATTTGATGATCACAGTATCCCTTGGAGATTCCAGTAGCTTGTATCATTTTCCCCACAAAGGTAAGTTTCTTACAGTCCTACTGACTAACCCAAGGTGCAATTGTAGTTTCCTAAGACCTTTATCAGAAGACAGCTGAAATAAAACATTGGAATGCTCTTCATATATTTAAAAGGTTAGTAGAAATGTGATAAAGAGGCAGTTGATATAGGACAAATATTTCAACTTTCTTTTTTTTTTTTTTTAAATTTTTTTTTCAACATTTTTTATTTATTTTTGGGACAGAGAGAGACAGAGCATGAACGGGGGAGGGGCAGAGAGAGAGAGGGAGACACAGAATCGGAAACAGGCTCCAGGCTCTGAGCCATCAGCCCAGAGCCCGACGCGGGGCTCGAACTCGCGGACCGCGAGATCGTGACCTGGCTGAAGTCGGACGCTTAACCGACTGCGCCACCCAGGCGCCCCTCAACTTTCTTAAAATACACACGGAAGAGGATATAATTTTTGTGCATGTCTTTAAGACAGGAAAATGAGCCAGTAAAGGACCAATGGTAACGGAGAGGTAGACTTTAGCTGAAGGCAAGGAAGAACTTTCTACAATGTGGAATTTTCTGGATGTTTGTTAAAAAGCTACCTCACACTATTAAGCTCTGCCTTGTTGGAGGACTTCAAAGAAAAGAGCCACCTCTTGCCTGCTGGCTTCCAGATGGAAGCGTAGAGTGGAGAGTGGGGGCTGAATGACTCCTGGTTCTGAGCTTGCCTGTCAGTGTCCGACATCATAGGACATACTATTGCATAACTCATGGACTCTGCGTGAATGGCGCCCCCTGGTGTAGCTTCAGTGCCCAGCATCCTCCGACTCCTCAAAAGAAAGCACGATTGTTGAACCTGGAACTCTTGAGCGTCCGTCTCTGTCTTTGAATGTTGTAAGAGAGAATCATTAAGAGGATGAAAATATGAGGGATTTTCCTCCATTCTGTATGTGAAGCAGCAAGGAAAAAAATGTGAATTCTTTAGTTCTCGGCTAACTCGGGCTGCTTGGCAGAAGAGGCAATGAATTATTTCTGCTCCAGACTCTGCGTGACTTGCGCCCTCAGCACAGTGGGCCAGGCCGTCTCCAGTTGCAAAACCTGAAGCGAGAACAAGGGCAGATGAAGCCGCCAGCGAGCAGGCTATCCTTCATGTTGAAGGAGGGGTGACAGGAAGAGGTGACTCTGCACATACTCATCCCATGACGACTTGTGAAGAGCTCAGCATCCTCAGGCACAACTATTTCTCCCTGTCCACAAACAAGTATTGACTGAACATCTATGGTGGGTAAGACAGTTGGGACCTAGTCTTCCAATGCACAGAAACAGAACAAAATTGAACACGAGAGCTTTTACAGGTAATTTTCTTGAGTTGAAAGTTCATTAAATTCAGAATTTGACTCCAGCTTTTCAAATCCATTTCCACTTGAAATCCTGACTGGGGAGAAGCTTTGTTAATCATTTGAGGTAATCATTCCCTCTGTAATAAGCAGAGAGATGATTAAGGCATGTTGACCGAGGCCTACTAAGAAATGTTTCTTCCAGTCACCCCAAACTATTGGTTGAATTAAGGCGCTCGTGATGGCTCTGAAAATTTCATGGCATAGATTATAAATCCTTGAAAATATTCTTTATGTGAACCTCAACAGGAAGGGCCTGTTGGGTGGGTGGGGGTGGAGGTGGGGACTCCCGGCTCTGTAATGGCTCAGGCTTACCTGGCTCAGTGTGCCCGTTTGGCCTCAGCTGCGTTCCCTTACCCCTGGCCCCTCAGAACAGAGTTGTGGAAAACCTTACCTTCTGAACCCTTTTTGAAAGAGCCAATTTGATAGATAACCTGAAATGAAGGTGGACATGTTTACAGAGTGGGGCAGCTATGAAATCTCCTGACAAGTGCTTGATATCCTCCCATGATTTTCTTCTAGACATGGCTGAACATGCCTTTGTGACATAACCTCTTCCATCTGCCATGCATCATGGCCTCCGGCCCCAAAGAGCACTGCAGCCAGGATGGAGAGGAGACTCAAGGGAGAAAAGAAGACGATCGCATGGTGAGGTCATAGCTCATCTTGTTAAAGACATCAAAGCAGAAGGGGGGGCCCGGGTGGCTCAGTCGGTTAAGTGTCCAACTCTCAATTTCAGCTCAGGTCATGATCTCACAGTTCGTGAGTTCGAGCCCTGCATCGGGTTCTGCACTGGTGGCACGGAGCCTGCTGGAATTCTCTCTGTGTGTGTGTCCGTCCCCTGCTCTCTCTCACACACACTCTCTCTCTCAAGATAAATAAATAAACCTTAAAAAAAAAAAAAGACATCATTCCTTCCTGAGTTCTGGAATACAAGTGCACACACAACGAAAATGCACATGCAACCGGCACTATTTAGCAGTTTATTTCACGTTAGGCAAAGAGTTACTTCTATCTTGTGAAATCAAAATGCTCTAAGAGGGGCTTTATGGAAGCAAAAAGAACACAGATTTGGAAAAAATGCCTTTCCAGCTCTGCCACGATCTAGCCTCATGACCCTAGGAGAGTTACTTCAGTTCTCCTGGTCTCTCCTTTCTCTCTGGCAGTGGCTAAGCGACCGCTTTCTCGCAGGATTCTTGTGAGGATTAAATTATGTAATAGCTGTAAAGCAGCCAGGACTGTGCCTGCAGATAGTGGGTGGTCAGATATGTCAGTGACTATTGTCATTATTGTTGTTGCCCTTAGTTTAGTGTAGTTCATTTGGTTAGGGTGATGACAAACAGGACAAGGTTATAGCTTTGATCCCAGCAGACACATGACCTCACTGAGTGTTTCAAAAGTGCACAAAAGGGACTGACGAGAGGGTAAGGACACACCACCAAAAACCCATTTGCCTCACTGGAAAAACATCTCAAAGTGCACACCTCCCACAGTGGGATTTCAGCTCAGGTCCTGATCCCAGGGTCGTGGGATCAAGCCCCACGTTGGGCTCTGTGGTGAGTGTGGAGCCTGCTTAGGATTCTGTCTCTTTCTCATTCTCTCTCTCTCTCTTTGACCTTCTCCCTTGCTCGTGTGCTCTCTCTAAAATAAAAAAATAATAATAAAATTTGTTTTTTCAATCCTCCAATATTTGAGAAAGACGGAGCTCCCTGCTCTAGGCTGTCGGGCTGGAAGACCTTACTTTGACTTGACGCTTTCATGTGGCCACTCACAACCACAGCAGGGCTTCAAAGCTCTGAATCTCTCCAAGGGAGTTATGCAAAGTCAAGTAAATGGAGCACTCTTAGATGAAGGACAGTCTGTCATTCCTTCTTCATTCACTAAATTCTCCCTTCCCCTGGGCAATGTCTAGAGAAATGAGGTTAAAGAACAATGGGGAGGCTCAGGAGTTTTGCTTCTATTGGTGCTTGGTGGAATCAGATAATGGGACCCCACGTACTGTGTGGGGCTATTCTGAAGAACCACTTGGAGTCTGGGCCCCCTGGGATCAGTGTTGGGACAAGGATGAATGAAGACCTGAGGGTGCAAAATTTTAGGAAGCACTCACTTTACCGTGTTGACCCTCTGCTTGTGTGGCCCTGTCCCTGGCAGTGAGTACGTCCTTAAGAATGAGCCACCCAGGGGCCCTGGGTGGCGCAGTCGGTTAAGCGTCTGACTTCAGCCAGGTCACGATCTCGCGGCCCATGAGTTCGAGCCCCGCGTCAGGCTCTGGGCTGATGGCTCAGAGCCTGGAGCCTGTTTCCGATTCTGTGTCTCCCTCTCTCTCTGCCCCTCCCCCGTTCATGCTCTGTCTCTCTCTGTCTCAAAAATAAATAAACGTTGAAAAAAAAATTTTTTTTAAAAAAAGGAAAAAAAAAAAAAAAGAATGAGCCACCCACTGAGCAAAATTTCAGGAGGCACAGGCACTCAGGGTCATAAAGTCGCAGGGCCTACACCTAAGAATGAGTGCTTCCATGGGGCGCCTGGGTGGCGCAGTCGGTTAAGCGTCCGACTTCAGCCAGGTCACGATCTCGCGGTCCGTGAGTTTGAGCCCCGCGTCGGGCTCTGGGCTGATGGCTCAGAGCCTGGAGCCTGCTTCCGATTCTGTGTCTCCCTCTCTCTCTGACCCTCCCCTGTTCATACTCTGTCTCTCTCTGTCCCAAAAATAAATAAACGTTGAAAAAAAAAATTAAAAAAAAAAAAAAAAAAAGAATGAGTGCTTCCTTAAATTTTGCTCCTTTGGGAACCTTGCTTGCCTGTCCTTGCTCCTGGCCCTGCTTGGGACACCAGGTCAGGGTTTTGGATACAGGAGGCTGCAGGTCTGTGTTTCTGGTGGCTGTACTGTTCTATTATACTACAGACACCTTAAAGGGTTTCCATTAAGATATCGGAATCAGAGTGAAATTCTCCCGTTGTCTGCTGTTGATGTCAATGGAGTATCTTACCCTTAGGAAAGTCAAAGTGTTTTAGGAAAATGCCTTCTTTTTCCTGCACATTTTAAAGGGGAAAAAACTCAACGTGGTACATTTCCTTTAAAAACATCTGAACAAGAAAAATATAGTTGCTGAGTTTGAGTAAAGATGTAAATATCTTTATATTTTCCACCGAAGTATTTAACTTATACAACATCGTCTTGCCAATATCCGGGGGCCCAGAAGCAATTTTCCCAACCCAGGGGTGTGGTTCCAATAAAACAGCCTTAAGAGTTCCTACACAGTGAGGATCGAGTTTAAACAATTTGGCTAGCTAGGAAGCTGACATTTCATAGGGACCAGAAATGTTACGACTTGCTTAAAAGTTACCACTCTCTTCCCATCAACAGGGATGTAAGATCCTCTAAGACACCAGTATATTTCTGTATATTCTGGGGATCGAGTGGGGGGAGAAAAATATGGGTCAGATGGGGTTCAAGTTTACAAGAAAATAGAAACAGATGTACAGGCTAAGATCTGTTTCTCAGAGTTTGTGAGACACTGACCCATTGGGTTTTTTTCCTCCCTCATTCAACTGTTTGAGAAATCTACCTCCTGGTAACCTTTCATGGCCACCCTACAAGCAAAAACAGTCCTCTGGCTACACCAGTTAATTCTAACTGGATCCACAGAAACTGAGAAATATGATTGCTGAAGGGACAATTAGCTGAAATGGCCAATCACGGGTCTTGATAACAGAGAGCCTTTAAATCTGACAAACTTGAGTTCTAATATGAACTTTGCCTTCTGCTACACATGTGAGTAACTTACTTAACTTCTCTGAACCTACCCATAAAATAAATCTCTGAGTATAAAATAGGAGTCATCTGACCAGGTTGTGGTGAGTGTGAAATACAGATAAAGCCTCTGAATAGAAACATTATTCAATACTCTTATCTCCCTCCCCCCTTCTAAGGATTATGGATTTAACTCAAGGAAGAGTCATAGATTTGAGAAGGAAAGTACCCCAAATTAATTCTACAAATGGGGAAACTGAAGTGAGCCTAGTGGGGCTGCATAATTTACTCAAGTCCACACAGCTAGAAAACATCCAATTCACCAGGAACACCCAGTTTTCCCGACACACTGGCCAGCATCTTGCCCTCTAATTTACCAGATAGATACACAACATAGAAAAAGAAGATCTAACGTTGGCACCACAGAGCACAGTTTCTTTGTAGGTGTTGTAGCCATCTAGGAGCAAATTCGTCACTCAGCCTGAGTTCAGTCACCATGAAAGTCCTTACCTTAACCTGGGAATAAAGATGGGTGACAGGAATGGCTCTCTCCAGTGTTGGAAAACATGACATCAAAAAGCTCCCTCAGTGAGTGTGAATAGTGGAAAACAGAACCACAATGCCTTGTTTTACATTTGTGCCTCCCTTCCACCCGCCCCCTGCCCCTCAAACCATGGTGCTTCTCACTGTCCTTTGATTACAACCAAATACATTCTCCTGTAGTTTCTCAGACGACTCATCAGCAGTTATAAACATCGTGTCAAAGAAGCTACGGTTTACTTTGCATTTATACCTTGTCTTCAGGTGGGCTGAAATTCTGTTCTGTGTTCCCACAGCTGTGTCTACAACACAGAGACAAACACAGTACTCCAGTACTCACCACCCAAAGTCTTCTCAGAATTTGGTTGCACAAGTCATTTTTCTTTGCACTGTGAAGTGATTTAAAGTATTTATGCGAAGGAGTAGAGAATAAGCCAGCTGATGTATGCAATGTAAAACACACTGCTTCTCTGGTCAATGTAGTGACTCAAGAGATATGGAAAATCTTTTTTTATTATTTAAAAAAACATTTTTAATGTTTATTTATTTTTGAGAGAGGGAGAGAGAGAGAGACAGAGAGAGAGAGAGAGAGAGGAGGAGGAAGAGGAGGGGAAGAGAGAGAAGGAGACACAGAATCTGAAGCAGGCTCCAGGCTCTGAGCTGTCAGCACGGAACCCAATGCGGGGCTTGAACTCACGAACCATGAGATCATGACCCGAGCTGAAGCCAAATGTTCAACTGGCTGAGTCACCCAGGTGCCCCAAGATGTGGAAAATCTTAATGAAACATTTAATGCCATGGATTTTATACAATAAATTGGGTGCTATTTTATGATTACAGAATATATTAGATGTTCAAAAATTAAATGTAATGTGCGTATATTTATTACATAGCACTCTCTGGCTATGACAATAAATTATTGATGTTTAAAAGGCAGAGTGGAGGCATTTTTGTCTTGGGAACTGGAAACACATTTCTTTCCTTGACTCCTAAGATGAGACATGATGAAGGAAATGTTGTTCTCTCTGAAACAGAGGCATCCAAGGATGAAGTAACCCTTGTTGAGTATTTCAGACTTCTCATGGCAAATGTAGCCAGGATTCCCACAGGGAGAAAGTTACAGATCAACTATAGCTCCAACTCAGAGGAAGACCAATATGGTGTAAAATCAGAATGTGAGACATGAAGGGAACTTAAACAGGGTTTCTTCAGGGACTTTTAAACCCCAATGAAGAAATACTCCTTACACTGTGATCCAGAATAGGTATTCAAAATGGAAACAAGAATTGCGCAAAAAATACTTCCCCTTAGGACTAATGACTCATTCTGATATTTTCTTTTCTATCCTCTCCTTTTTGATGTTTTAAACACTGGTAGCAATTCACTAAATTGTTTTTGCAACCCACTAATTGGTCCCATCCCACAGTTGGAAAATGCCGATCTAGCCCAACTGTCTCATCTTGCACAAGAGGAAATAAAGCCCTAGATAAGTTTAATATAACTAAGTATGCATTTAATACAGTGCTTAGACTAGAATGAATTAGTGTTTTCAAATTGTTTAGTAGAGGGAAGTAACTTAAATAAAAGATGCTAATTCTGGGTGTTTGCGTTCAACTGCAGATTTTACCTATATATTAGTACTAGGCTTCCCGGTTGAGTTCATTCATTTCATCTAAATTCCCTAACACCTTTTGGCTTTGATTTTACCCCTACAAATTAAACCACTATAGTATAAATGCATTCTTTGCTAAAAATAAGGCATACATTTTTGCCTTTTTCATAAAGAATCACCGCAATAAATTATTATCTCACACTAATTAGGCGCAATTAGAGTCAGATCCAGCCATTTGTACCAATTCCTTTTATCAAATCACACACATATATACATACATAGAAAAGCTTCTGCTTTTTAAAAATGATATCCAAACTACAAATATGTCCAGAGGAAGAAGAATATAACTCATGGAAGAAAAAGATTCAAGTTCAAGGCAATGAAAAAGAAAAAGGAAAAGAAAAAAAAAAGGAAAAGAAAAAGAAAAAAAGTGGGGGGATGGGAAGCAGGATTTAGGTCCTTTGTATTTCCATCACATGACCCCTGATTTGTGCAGGTAACATAAAAATAGACACAAATTAGAGTTGTAACAGGAAACAAATCCAATAGTTCCCTTTATACAACTTTATAGTGAACTGATAGAAAATTTTATAAAATTATGGCACATCCAGGAATAAAAACTTGGATTAGTGTGTTCACAAAACTGAATTGTCAAACACCCACCATATTAGATTAGTGGCAGTGTTTGGCTTCACCCTAATGAGTGGGAAAAGAAAATGGCACACAAGCCAGTAGGAAACACCCCTTTGTTCCCTTGGGTTCTCAGATTCTCAGAAGGTAAAGGGAAGAAATGAAGCAACTTAATGACTTATGACAGATGAGGCATCCTGGATGCTCAGACTGTATTCTCAAGAGTCCACTCACCTCTCCGAAGCACTCCAGGCTGCCATCCTCCCTTCAGGGTAAAGACTCATTTAAAAGGGATGCAGGAGATGTGGTGTCCCTTGTTGAGGAGTGGAGAAGGGCATAGGGACTCTTGAGAAAGAGAAAAGGGTCAATATTCATGCTCTGGAGAGAAATGAGCTTCCAAATGACTCTTAAAATCTTCTTCAGTCTCTCAAAGAAATACATCTTGAAATATTTTGTCTGCCAATACAGAGAACTTGACTTCTCTCATGTAGAAGGATTTGGATTCAAGGAGGAGAAGGGGTCCCAGTGAATAAAGAAGTCTATCAACTTCACAAGACTTTCATCATCTATAGATGATGTTCAGATAAAGTATCTGCTGAACAGATACTTTAAAAGAAAAAGTAAATTATTCACTGGTTGGGTAGTCACAGAACCATGGGGCTCTTTGCAAAGAGTTGGCTGGGCGTGTTCAATGACTTCCTGTGCTGTTGTCAGCTATAAACACTACTAACAAAAGGGCATGTACTGGTTTCTCTTGCATATAAAGCCTCTTCTCCATAAAGAGTCTGATTAACAGATAGGAGTGAGGCTGTGTGTTCCTGCCTATTGTCCTAGATGGTTAAATGGACAGATCATTGTATATAGTCACCCCTGGAACCCTAATTTCATAGAAACTGTACCCATTTAGTGGACCATGGCTCTTGTATTTAATTTTCTCTGTGTTACAATGGATGGCTTCCACCCAGAATTCATTAACTGATGTATATATGTAACAGTGATTCTCCTTAAATTTTTTTTTAACATTTATTCATTTTTGAGAGACATAGAGCATAAGCAAGGGAGGGGCAGAGGGAGAGGGAGACACAGAATCTGAAGCAGGCTCCAGGCTCTGAGCTGTCAGCAGAGAGCCCAATGCAGGGTACAAACCCATGAACCATGAGATTGTGACCTGAGCCGAAGTTGGACGCTTAACCACATAAGCCACCCGGGCACCCCTGAGGTATACATAACAATGATTTTTAATCCAGCAGATGAGAGTCAAGCAGTCTTTGAACTTAAATTTGTACATGTAAATTCTTATATATGTGCTTGTTTTGATATTTTAATCTGATTCTTAAAGGGAGCATTTACTTAAAAAATAAAGGAGCATGACAATCAAAGCTCCTAGTGGCCTCACACTGGTGCCCCTGTGCTTCAGCCTTCCCCATCTCTGGTGTCCACCTTCTGTGCTCTGGCCGCCTGATGTCACCGTCATTTAAAGAGTGCTAAGTTGAATCTTGAGAAGTCCTTATCTTTTGCCCCCAAATTCGCTCAGTCACGACGTCCTGACCCCACATTCATTCAACCAAAGGCTACGTACGACACCTGTCACCTGACTACCCTTAAGACCTGCATTCTGGTCCAGACCATCATTGCCTCCCAGCTGGACCACTTCCCACTTCTCCCTGCTAACAGTCTTGTAGCACCATATCAGCGTCCACGCAGCAAACACAATCATTCAAAATGCAGACTTGAAAGCCGTCGCTCTCCTCCTTGAAGCCTTTGCTGCCTTTGCACCAAACTTAGAATAACGCAAACCCCACACAGTAGTGCCGGGGCCCTGCTCCAGCTCCTACCAGTCTACTTTTCACAGCCCTCTGCCCTCACATTCTGCGGTCACCCCTGCAGCGATCAGAGGAGCCCAGGGTCTTTCGCTGGTGGGCCTTGAACATGCTGGTACCTCTACTGGACCCCTCCTCCCCTCTCCTCCTTGTCCCTTTACCTACTCCTCCTTCTGGTTTGAGCTACAAGGTTCCTTCCTCCAGGAAGCCCTCCTGTTCTTCAAAGGCTGGTTGAGAAGCCCCTGCCGCACGCTTCCACAGCATCTCTGCCTCATTCACAGAACTCATCACACTGCTACGGTTTGCAAAAACTGTGATAGTTCTGTCCGGCCTGAGACTCAAACTCATAGCAGCGTCAACAAGTCCTTTCTGAAGAGACACACTTGGGAGAGAAATTTTACACTTAAGAATGAAATGTTTTAAAAATATCTAGAAAGTATTTGTCTGTCTTCTCTTCCCTCCACACTCTCTTTCCATTCTGCTCCCTTTTCTCTCCCTCCCAACACACTGAGTATACCCAAGCACATTATTTTTCGTCGTTCAAATTACAAGCCAATCATAAAACTTAATATTTAGAAAAGATTAGTCACCTCAGTTTCACTAAATGACTTTCAAGTTTCAAGTACAATGGCATTCTTGTTTTTGGTTCACCGTGCCACAGGCAAGAAACAAGAAGTACGAAGAATATCAGAGAAATGTCTCATAACACAATTAAGTTCTAACAGCCGACATTTACCACTTGGAGGTAAACTCACTGTGGCTTTCTCTTCTTCAAGGTGCTGCTGGCATCTAGAGGGAAGATTAAGCTTATGAAGGCTGTTCTAGTCATGGCTCTTTACAAATTCTAGGTTTGTCGGTCAGGACAGAAATAAAATGTTAGTGTCAAATGATAACCAGATTACAGACACATATGCTGCCTTTCTCTGTTGATGACTAGAACCTGTCAGTCAGTGAAGGGGTGTAGAACGTGCAGAAGAGAAATTACAAAGCAAGCAGAAGATAATTGTCTCTTGTCTCAGAGAGTTTATACTTAGGAGGGTTTACGATTGGAAGTTTGTAATATCATTATAATTCCTATATAGACTCTCAAAAAGTGTATTAGTAAGACAAATGATACAGAGTCAAGTTAATCACCTAAATCATAAAAGTGTAAATGGCCCAAATGTAAGAACACAGAGTCATGTAATTTTGGATTTGCCCAAATTTATAAGAGGTGCGGTGTTTTAGGAAAGCCTGAGGTCATCCGAGACACGTGGTGTCAGTCGGTAGGCATGCCAAAGAAGGAGTGAGCCATGAGAGGTGTTGGAGCACAAGATGGGAGGATCCTGAGCAGAACCAAGGTGCAAGTGAGATTCGGAAGGACGTCCGAGGCAGTGTGTTACGATGGAAAGAGCACACGTGATGTCAGGCAATTGCCCAGCTTCTCTGACTCCAATTTTCCTGATGAAATAAAAATAAATAACATTAAGAATCATAATAGGTTCCACCTTACAGGACTGTAAGCAGAATCGAGATGGGGTCCACGAAAACATTTTGGAAATGATGAAGCAGTGACGGTGGGTAAGGACGACGACAATGTTGCTCTTCCTCTTCATTGAAGAATGGGTGGAAAACAGCTTCTTCCCGTTCCTGCAAACATAGAAGATCCAACAGTGCTCTCACCCACCTTTGAGAGCTTGCCTTTAGATTGGCTTTGCCACCTGACTTGCGCGGCACGCCCTCAAGGAGGCACTGACAAGGTGCTGGCAAGGGTTCCCACTATCTGCCCAGAGCCTCCCTCTATACCACACTCTCTGAGTTTTGTCTTTTCTTGGGTCCTTTAGAGGACCTATTGATTTGAGATGAGGAAGGGACACTCACCATACCAACCATATGCCATACCCTGCCTTTAAAGAGCTTATAACCTAGCCACGTGCGCGCACACATACCCACTAACAGAACATAGCAAGAAATGTGAGCGTAGCTCTCGTAAAAGGAGGCACGATGTGTTTTGTGAGTCTACTCAAATAGAGATCTTCCCAGGGAATATGAACGTGATCAGATGTTTGAACAACTGGATGGATATTAAGCGAAGATGGGGAGAGTATGTCACTCAGAAGGGACAGGTTGAACAACATGAAATATTGGATTTGGTTTTCAATTAGTCCAAGGTGTGTTGAGTTCAGAGTCTTGTCAGAGAGTGGCTAAGTGGCTAAACGAGGTAAAGAGGAGGATAAGGAAAATTGGGGAAGGCCTGCAGTGCCATGCAGGAGTTTAGACTCTGTCTTTAGGTGGTGAAGAGGAATCAAGTCTTTTATAAGACAGTCTTCCCATCTGTGTTTCAGGAAGATAACTGGCATCTATGGATGAAAACAGAAATCTCTGGGGCACCTGGGTGGCTCAGTCAGTTAAGGGTCCAACTTTGGCTCAGGTCATGATCTTGAGGTTCATGGGTTTGAGCCCCGCATTGGGCTCTGTGCTGACAGGTCAGAGTCTGGAGCCTGCTTTGGATTCTGTGACTCCCTGTCTCTCTGCCCCTCCCCCGTTCATTCTCTCTCTCTCTCTCTCTCTCTCTCTCTCTCTCTCTCTCTCTCTCAAAAATAAATAAACATTAAAATTTTGTTCTTAAGAAGGAAACAGTAATCTTCACAACTTTGGGCTTAAGAGTGAAAGGGAAATACAAGTCACAAGAAGCAGGAAGAAAAGATAAGCAACAAACTACAGAAGTAGTTTGAATTTGCCTAAACTCAAGCAGTGCTCATGGGAAGAAAGAAAAAGAGATAAATTCAAGAGACGTTTTAGTAGTAAGACCAGCAAACAGTTCCAGTGTGAAAAAGAAGGAATACACGAAGATAATCTTGATGTTTTGAGCTTGGAGTTTTAGAAAACATTTGTCCTTAACTAAAGGTGGGTCCCCAAGAAGATCATGTGGAGGATGGTGATGTGTTTTAGCTGAGACATGTTTAGTTTTACTCTAGGAAATTCAGGTGGACGTTTCAGGAGGCAGTAGTGAATTTGGGTGAAGTTACACATAGAGATAGGTGTCATCAGCTATTACAGAAGCCATGTGTTTAGATGGGATCATACAGAGAGAGAATTTTGAGTAAGTGAAGAAGAGATTTGGAAATGCTTATGGATAAATAAGCAGATTGAAAATAAATATGACCCTAAAAGATAAAAAGTAGTCTTTGTATAAAAAGAAATCAATTACAAGATCAATGACTTGATCTTATACCAAAGTGGTCCCTGAGGTCTCATTTCCGTCTCAAATCACACCCTTGGGACTCACAACTACACTTATTTTAAAGACACAATGAGTGACTGTTATATATTAAGCATTGTTCTAGAGGTGTTGGTTATAGAAACAAATCAGGCATGGCTCCTGCCTCAAGGAGCATGAAGTTCAATGCTAACATGAAATTCAATAGCTGTTACCTTTGCTGTCACTGAGCCAGGGGTGTACTGACAACAGTTACAGACTTGTGAAAGTAACACCAAACTAAGCCTAGATCATGACTAGACAAGGTAGACCTTCTCTGCATGAGCTAGGGTCCTTAACCGTGAGGTGGCCACATGGGCAGGACCAACCAACCGAAATTGTAGGGCAAGCTTCTATGAGTTTTTCCAAACTATCTCCTTACAGACCTGACCAAAGTCTTCCTGATGCTTGCTTCAAACCTCAGTAGCTGCGAGTCCCACAGAAAATGCTATCAGCAGAGAGGAGCGTCCATGCTTCTGAACATTATGGCTACCGTCACCACTCATGCTCCTGTACCCTCATCCTGTATCTTTATCATCTAAGAGCAGAATCTAGAAGTATGTCATTTTTGAATGGCAATAGGTGGGAATGGGGTTAATCAGAAAAATTAGTTCCTGAAAAAAAAAAAGATACCGATGCATACCAGTTCATTTCACTCCCCCCACCCCCCACCATAAATATCTCTTAAAGACACAATAGTTATTTCAGGTGTGGCAGGTTAGTGATTATTCGGTCAGAGGTTTTTCTACATCTGTCAAATCATGTCACATTAACTCATTCGTGCTGTATTCACGGACTCCAAAATAATGGTTGAAAATCAAATAGCTGCCAGGGCTAGTTTTATGCAGCACAATGCCATGCTATAGACTATCCAGATTTATTTAGTTTCTATTCAGGTGAAAGTCTTCTGTGATAAAAACATAAGTCAATAGGCTGTTCCTGTTTATAAAATTCTAAATGAGTTCAGCTTGGTCTACTCATTCTCAACTTATTTTTGATCTGTTTTGTAAAGTTACTTATGTCTTATTATAAATATTCACATATGCAAATCCTTTTCTTAATGAACTTCAATCTTAGTATTTAAAATTACCTTATCAGCCTATGTGTCTGTAAAAGTAACTTTCATGTGTAATAAATTAGCAACATTGAACCAAATCAGATTTATACTTAAAAAGCATTCTTTCCGCTTGTTGCTCGTTTGCTTGGCCTACCAGATAAAGAAAGTGCTGGTAGTCTCACCATTGGTTAGAGGAGAACAATCACACTGTCCAGCTCTGTTGTATTTATTTATTCTGATAAATAAGAGGAAAAACTTGTAAACTACACAGCACATGAGATATCTACTGTAAATAACAAATGGCAGTAGTGAAAAGATATTTAATATTTGAAAAACTATGTACATATTAAGTCTCTATCAAGGAAAAAAAAGTCTGTATCAAGGAAAGACCAAAAGACATCAACTTGAAGTTATTGACGAAATATTTTCGTTGTCCCCTAATCCCAAATCTATAGTTTTTAGCATCTAAATTAGACACTGATTTCAAATCAGATGTGTGAAAGTAAGCTCTACTGTCTTCTTAGGTCGGCAAGGAAAGGTTATCCCTCACACCCAGGTTCAGTAGCCGGGCTTCCTTCCGAGCTCGTTAACCATGAAACCGGAGTAGCTGGGATATCCATATCCAGTACAGAGTTTCAGACAAGATCTGAGGGCCGCTTCTGCATCGTCACTGCCAACAGAGCAACTCCACAGTTCCCAGACGGGGCCCGGCTCTGGGTGCAAGGGGCTCCAGGGGAGAATGGCGGGAATGAGTGGGGGTAAAAAGAGAGTGAACTTAGAAATGGGCGAGGCACACGGTAGTAGAAAGGCTAAAGCGGGATCAGGACAAGCAACCAGGTGTCTGCGAAGGGTCAAGACACCCAAATCATCTGTCCGACCAATATTAGAAGGAAGCAAATGCAAGGGAAACACCACGTGCTTCCGTCACACTCAAATCTATTCCCTTGTGGTGGTTCCTTGATGTTGCAGGGAACTACTGTAATAGAAACCAACAGGATTTTCAAGGGCAAGAGACTTTGCCGCTAAACAAGATGATGTCATCCTTCCTGATGACAAAGAGGAACGGGTGATCAGCTCTGAACACCCTGGACTCAGGGAGCTGCTTTTCTACTATGTTATTCCCTGTGGCGGCAGCCGCCTCCGTGCCCTCCTCAGCAACCTCTATGTATGACTTGTGCATCATTTTGGACACATACAGACGACCTCCAGCAGCTACACCGGAGAGATCAGCTCTGGATTCATCAAAGATGTCCTTCAGCCCCAGGGCTCTTAAATGATGCTTGATTTCATAATTCTTCTCTATCTTGAACCGAGGGAGAAACACCTCGACATACTGAGAGCTCATTTTTCTCGGATCGGTCCACTGCATTAGATTCCGAAAGGTCAGCTTGTTTTCAATCTGTAGGAATGTTGAAAAGGCAATTTAGAATCATATGCTTAAGGCACATCTGGGTGGTCCAGCTGGCTGAGAATGGGAATCTTGATTTTGACTCAGGTCATGATCCCAGGGTTGTGGGATCGAGCCCGACATCAGGCTCTGCACTGAGCATGGAGCCTGCTTGATATTCATTCTCTCTCTCTTTCTCTCTCTCTCTCTCTCTCTCCCTCTGCCCCTCTCGCCTGCTAGTGCTCTCCCCCTCTCTCTGCCCCTCCCCTGCTCTCCCACACACTCTCTCTCTCTCTCTCTCAAAAAAAAGAACCATATGCTTAAGAGAGAGATAAAACATCATCAACTACAAAGACAGTTTTCCATAATTATCCTCTCCTAGATATTTGCATGTAAGTATGTGAATGGATTTTGGAGAGTCTGAAAATGGGAAACTATTAACACCAACAGTTCAAGCACTCTATTAAATCACTTGTTCAATTTGCTCTGCTGCGACAAGGTGTGACTTGTATTTCCAGGCATTTCTGTTCTCTGCCCCCATACAAACAAATATAGCCACAAATATAGCCAAAGTGGAACAACGGGCAAGTGAAGGAATTAGGGTATCAGAGATCATCAGAGGGAGAAAGGAAGTCAGTGGTCATTTAAGTCAGCATTTCTCGACCATTTCCCATCACTAAAGACATAGAAAATGGTAATGTTTGCACAGCTTGCGGGAAGAACCAATGGACCCCAGGTGGCCCAAGGCAAGGAGCCCAGAGCTCTAGCTTCAAGGGTTTAGGTGATCACTACCTTCCAGCACCATCACCTACACCATCTGGGCGGCTTGGATCCAAACCCACTCTCCTACCCAACTTGACAACTGAAGTTCAAGACATTGTAAGGAAATGTGCTGAATTGCATAGGTGGGCACTTCGGCTACACAGCTAGGAGCCCACGGCTCTCTCTCCAGCACCACTGTTGCCCCAGATGATTCATGAGTGGAATTCACCAACTCCTGAATACTGAGAACTGATCAGAGACTAGTCACACGCACACTGATTACAAATCTTGTATATAGACATTTGTTCTCAAATTCAGGCTCACTAGAATCCTAAACAGCCTTTCACAGCTATCCTTATCAAGAACCTAAACTTATATAATCAAATTTAGCCTAATTTAAATTTTATGTGTGTAAATTATCCAGTTCATGGTTAGTCGGTAATAACGTCTCATTCTGACTTAGAATTTTTTCCTCATTTGATGGCTCACTGTAAAGCCAACTTCCTCATTATTCCATTATGTAGGATAATGTAGGTATATAGTGGATTTATATTAATCTGATTGAAACATCATTAGGAAAATCCATGACAGAAAAGAAAAACTCAGACAATAAGTGTAAGAACAAATCTATCTTTCGAGTTATCTACTGTTTGTTTTATATGGGCTACTTTCTCTATTACTGTAGATTATTTGAAGTTAAAATAATTGATGTGTGCTAAAATGTTGATAAAGATTATCGAGTGAGTTATTGATTTCATAGGAATACCAATATTTTATATTGTCAACTTTAGATTTAATAATAGCAACTTTATGACATTCTTCTTGCTGTCCATGTCCAAAAAGGTAATTAAAATGAAGCTAAATGAAAATCATTAAAATGATTGGGTGGTTTTGTCCCTGTAGAAATTACATGTCCCAAGTTTTAAAGTCCAAAGTTTCTAAATCGTAGGAAAAAGATGGAATGGAAAATAATGCCTCTGGGTAGGAGGAGCATTTCTTCATATTCTTTTTACTTCCCAGTTGTTTTACAAGCAACATTCATTATTTTACGAATCAAAACACAAAAATATTTTAAACTTTAGATGTAACTTTTTAGGGTAGTTGATATATGTGCATACACACACACACATTTGTACATAGGTATTTATCAGACAAATTGACCAAATCCCATGAGCCTCCTTTCCCTATCCCACATGGTTGCTGTGTGGGCCAAATAAGACAACATGAATGAGGCTCAGAGCACACACCCGGCACACAGTAGGTGCTCACTGAATGGCGTCTATTATTCCTTCTGATTGGAAGTACAGAGAGCAACCAAAGATCCAGGCTTCTGGGATTTCAGGTCACAGGCTTAGGAGGCCAAATTCACAGGGAGGAAACGAGAAAGAAGGACAGGAGGAAAATCAGGATCTGAGACATGGTGATGCCATGTGGCCTTGTGGGGCCCCTGGGATGCCTCTTTTTGTCCCTTGCACTGTGCTGGTCTGTTGCCCTGGCTACATCAGTCACAGGGCAGTCCCTAACCTACGCTTTTCGCAGAGACACAGAAACTCGGTGAGAGCGTACATTTTGATGCTCAAAGGCCCAAAACCCCACTGTATCATTCCTGCCTAAAATGGTCAGTCTATCAAAGTTCTAATAACACATGCAAGACTGTTTTGATGGTCAAGTGCAAAGACCTAAACTCATACCCTTTTCCCTCCAACGCTGAGGTTTGAGAGGGTGCCAATTTCATAGCTATTCAACTAAAATTTAGGCTAAACTGAAGTAAGTCAATCTCAGCATCTATCTATAATGGTGTCAGGCACAGAGTAGGTACTCCTTAAATATTTGTCAAATAAAGGAATCAGCAGGCAAATCTCTGATTCTTACAGCCTGAAATCATCAAGTGGATGCATAAAAACACAATCAATAATATCTTAAAAATCTTCTAAGTCCCCAGTAGTGAAAGTGGCAGTAGTAACTTACTTGGGACAGGTCATTCTCGGGCAGCATTATGTACATGCTTATGCCGCCATGATACTTGAGCTCAACAACCTGCATGGGCGGGTCCCTAATGACAGACAAATTGAACTTCCGTTCTTGGTGCATCATGGTGATTGCTTTCCCAGGACACTGAAAGTCAAGTCACAAAAAACATTTTATAAGCCCACCTTATTTCACAATAAAATAAGAATAGTCTTTAGTCTTTGTCCAGTCGATTCAGTAGATTCTTCCTGACCTGTTGCCAATAGTGATTGCATTGCATTGGTTCCCAGCTTTGGGATTAACTGCCTGGGTTTAAAACTCCCAGATGGGGGCGCCTGGGTGGCGCAGTCGGTTAAGCGTCCGACTTCAGCCAGGTCACGATCTCGCGGTCCGTGAGTTCGAGCCCCGCGTCGGGCTCTGGGCTGATGGCTCAGAGCCTGGAGCCTGTTTCTGATTCTGTGTCTCCCTCTCTCTCTGCGCCTCCCCCGTTCATGCTCTGTCTCTCTCTGTCCCCAAAAAATAAATAAACGTTAAAAAAAAAAAAATTTTTTTTAAAAAAAATAAAACTCCCAGATGTATAGCTTTGGGCTAGCACCTCTCTGTGCTTCCATTTCCTCATCCATATAATGCGGGTAAAAATAGTCTCTACTGCATAGGACCATTGTAGAGATGATGTGACTTGATATACCTAGAACTTGGTACATGGCCTTGCACCTAGTGTTTTACCTGAAAATGTCTATATAATAAGTAATGAATAATTATTAAATAGAATTATAATTTAAAATGAATGCCTTAGGGGCGCCTGGGTGGCGCAGTCGGTTAAGCGTCCGACTTCAGCCAGGTCACGATCTCGCGGTCCGTGAGTTCGAGCCCCGCGTCGAGCTCTGGGCTGATGGCTCGGAGCCTGGAGCCTGTTTCCGAATCTGTGTCTCCCTCTCTCTCTGCCCCTCCCCTGTTCATGCTCTGTCTCTCTCTGTCCCAAAAATAAATAAAAAACGTTGAAAAAAAAATATTTAAAAAAAAAATAAAATGAATGCTATAGATTTTTTAATAAGACCTCATCTAAAATTGTGTGATTTTGATAGTACTGGTCTGTATTTTACCTCCAATGAAAGAAAACATCTTCAGTATTCATAGCAATATTTATCAAGTTTAGCCTTCTCTGCATGAACATAAAAGGCCGAATGATTGAAAGAAACTTTACAGGTCAGTTAGCGGAATCGCCTTATTTGTGAGGGTAGGAAGGTCTACGGTGGTTAAGCTGACTTGCCTAGGACAACGCAGATTCTGTGACACAAGGCAGGGACCCCAACACAGTACTTCCGACTCCAAAGCCTTGATGCTTCTACTATACTCTAAGATTATTGTGTATAAATTGGTAAAAACAAAAAACAAACAAAAAACACAAGAATATATATTTTACAAAAGTTGATTAGGACTGACACTTGGAAATGCATAACGTTACTAAACATAACTTCTTCCTCTGTAAAAGGAAACAAATGCACCCTCACTTTGACTCGGGAAAAATCATCGGTATTAAATGACTAGAACCGTACACCCCACCCACAGTTAGAATCAGAAGAAAAATATGGGACACACTTTTGTCCCATTTTCTTCTTACAGGCATCCAACTAGAATACCTTAAAAATGAATTCATACTTTATTACCTTCCTCAATTTTGAATGTATCTTAAGAAATATCAATTTCTGGGATACCTCCAATTGTGATCCATAACCTGCATTATCAGGAGAATAGAAAGTGTGTTTTATAAGCAATCCACCACAAAGCATTGGTGAGCAGTGGAAGAAAGGAGCAAAGAAATGATGAGTCCATCCTTTGTCTATGCAAATATCGTAATTTCTGCAAAGGAATACTATTGGCAATCGCTTCTTGGCCTTTTGGCTAAGATCAAGTGTAGGAATACTCTTGGCAAAAGAATCTTAATTGAATAGATTTCCATACCTTGGGAGATCTGAAACGGCAATTTAGGGTTTCGTTCTTGGAGAAGGCCGACTCCCACTTGCCCTTGAAGTACACAGCGTTCACCAGCACCATGACAGCGGAAGAACTTATGCTACCTTCTTGAAAGATGTTCTTGATTTTGCCTTTTGAAAAATAAGTGGAGGAAAATTGTTAAGTTTTAATGTAATTTGTCTAAAAAGACAAGATGAACATGATATTCTTCCTTATGACATAATTAGAATAATAACAATGATATTTGTCATAGCCTATGAGCAATCAATTACTCTGTCCAGTACTCTCTAAATACTTTGTGTGCAAGATTTGGTTTAATCCTCACAAAAGACTCTGTGGGGTAGGCACTATGATTGTTTCCATTTCCTGTTGAAGATGCTGGAGCACAGAGAGAGTAAGTAATTTTTTCACCACACAACAAGAAAGTTACGGCAACAGGATTCCAACCCAGAAAGAGGATTCCCGAAGCCCCTCCTTGCTGGTAAGCCCAAACTACCTTTACCACCTGGACGAGGCCATAGCATTCCAGATATAATTGAACTCCATTTGGTTGAGAGGGCTAATTACTTCCTTCATTCCACATAACAAGATTTTTGCTCGACGTCAACCCTATTCTTGATGCTTGAATCACAACTATGAAAGACATAGTCTTTGCCAACATTGGACTCACAGTCTAGTTCAGGGAGCTGCCCACACGGGTACCATAGTCATGTGCTCAGTGTGCTGTGGGAGCACAGACAAGGGCTGCCCTCTCTGGCTCAGCCCTCTGCTTGAGCTGAGGGTGAGGCGCAAGGTGGAGAGAAATTGCGTATAGCAGTAGCTCTTTATTCGAAGACATGAAAGTCTGGAAAAGCACAGTGTGTTTGGGGAAAGCCTAGCACATTCTGATGCATTAGGGAAAGGAGGGTTGGAAAGATTAGAGGGAGGGGCCAACTAATGAAGAGCCTTGAATGTCTGGCAGTAATTTTGGATTATCCTGAAGGCAATGGAAAATGATTGCTGAGGATCCATTGGAAGATAAGAAAGGACAAGGTCATGATGGGTCAGATTTACCTTCCAAAAGGGGTGCTCTGGTAGTGTGCGGAGGATGGGCAAGGGGCAACAAGACTTGGGTGAGTTTGGTGAAATGTTGGCAGCATTCTGAAGTATTCAGCATTAAGAACCAATGCTTACCGGGGCGCCTGGGTGGCTCAGTCAGTTAAGCGGCCGACTTCGGCTCAGGTCATGATCTCACCGTCCGTGAGTTCGAGCCCCGCGTCGGGCTCTGTGCTGACAGCTCAGAGCCTGGAGCCTGTTTCAGATTCTGTGTCTCCCTCTCTCTGACCCTCCCCCGTTCATACTCTGTCTCTCTCTGTCTCAAAAATAAATAAACGTTAAAAAAAATTAAAAAAAAAAAAAAAGAACCAATGCTTACCAAAATGAGAATAATTTTCAGATAGATTTGAATAAAAAAGGAAGAGAAATTAATCATTGGTCCAGATGGAAAAACGTATTAGCAATCTGATACCCTTAAACACTAAACACTAAATAGAGTCCCACTCAATTATTAGAAAAAGCAATTGCAGGGGCGCCTGGGTGGCCCAGTCAGTTAAGCTTCTGACTTCAGCTCAGGTCATGGTCTTATGGTTCATGAGTTTGAGCTCGCATCAGGCTCTCTGCTGCCAGCACAGAGACACTTCAGATCCTCTGTCTCCCTCTCTCTCTCTCAAAAATAAAGAAATAAACTTGAAAGAAAAAGCAATTGCATATTTTTTCTTGGTTTGAGAGTAGTATATTTGAAACATGTGATGGCTAATGGTCAAAGTAACCCTCTACTGAGGTAATGACCAATGAACAAAAAGCAAATTGAGACACCGCACTCTTATTCCCAGGGCTAATTATAGTATGTTTGCATTGAAGAATGCAAGTCATGTCTCATATTTTTGAAACAGAACCAGACTCAGCAAATACATGTGTGTTTTTCAGGGTATAAACCAAGGTCAGCCTTTGGTAAAGAAATGACTCGGTTTGGAATCAACTGATTAGCAAAATAGCAGTGAATACATTTCCTTATTTGTTTTGAACTAAACCAGAACATTTGTGGGAATTCAGTTTTTAGCTGTGCAAGACACTTACCAACCAATTAAGCAATGTACTTTTTCGGGGAAGATACTACCTTTGACACATATATTATTTTGATAAATAAAGAGAATTTTAAAATGAAAGATAAACTACGCATCTTGTAGGAGAAGCAATCATATAAAAATACATTTCACAGTAGGATGTCATATTTTAATGCGATTCTTCAACCCAAGAAGAAAACAGAAAGATATTGGATTAATCATTAGAATGAAATATAATGCTGTGGTCATTGAAAATAATATCCTATAAACCACTTTTAGTCTTTGTTCACTAACCAGGTGTAAGATAATGAGGATAACTGAGTATATTAATTCAGCTTGTCACTAATTTATGAAATGGTCATAATAAAATCAGTATTTGTCTCACAGGATTCTTTCTCAATCCAATGAGATAATGTAATAATAGATAAGATTTCTGAAAAGTATAAAGCATTCCCATTATTAAAATTACTCAAAACCACATTGTGGGCAAATACTAAAGCAATTTTCTTTCTTTTTTATTTAATAATATATTTTATTTAACCAGTATGCCTCAAATATTATCATTCCACCATATAAGAAGTAGAAAAATTATTAAGGGTTATGTTTACATTCTTTATTTCATACTCGGTCTATGCAATTAAATGGTTATGAAAAATTGCAAAGTCGCCCGTAAAAATGTCAGAGATAGAATGTGAAGAAGAAAATCTAGACACAGATGTGAACATAAACTATGAACATAACTAGGTCAACTTATTCCTTATGCATAAGGCCAAGGACTAGAATAGAACATGGAAAAATGAAGCCAGTGATTTGTTGAGGTGCTAGGATTGTGAGGAATTTTTGCTCCCCATTTTTTAATGTGAGTGAAAAAACATAAAATTTATCATCTAACGTGTCAGTGGCATTAATGGTAAACATTTTGTTGTATATCACATATCTCACAAAACTGAAACTCTAAATGCACCGAACAACTCCCCTTTAAGCACCAACCCCCAGCCCTTGGTAACCACCATTCTATTTTTTTTTTAATTGAAGTATAACTAACATACAGTGTTTTATTCCTTTCAGGTATACAATATAATGATTCAACAAGTCTACGCATTACTCAGTGCTCATCAAGATAAGTGTATCTTAACTCCCTTCACCTATTTCATACTCACACCTGCCTCCCCTCTGGCAACCATTAGTTTTTTCTCTGTATTTAAAAGTCTGGTCGTTTGTTTGTATCTTTTTTCTTTATTTGTTTTGTTTTTTAAATTCAACATATGAGTGAAATCATGATATTTGTCTTTCTCTGTCTCACTTATTTCAGTTAGCATAATACCCGCTAGGTCCACCCACATTGGTGCAAATGGTAAGATCTCATTCTTTTTTATAGCTTAGTAATACTCTTATCTATCTATCTATCTATCTATCTATCTATTTCTCTCTCTATCTAGATATAGATACATATACCCCATATTCTTTATTAATCTCCTGATGGGCACATGGGCTGCTTCCATAACTTGGCTACTGTTAATAATGCTGCAGTAACCACAGGCGTGCATATATCTTTTCAAATTAGTGTTTTTGTTTTCTTTGGGTAAATACCCAGGAGTGGAATTACTGGGTCATATTGATAATTCTGTTTTTAACTTTCTGAAGAACCTCCATGCTGTTTTCCACAGTGGCTGCACCAATTTGCTTCCCACCAACAGTGCACGAGCAATTTTCAATAACAGCAATCATTACATTGGATTAGGAGGAACTGTTTCCTTTCACATCTTACAAAAGACTTCCAGCTCTAACGTTGACCATTCTCAGGATTCACATATCACTAACAAATCTTTTAGAAAAATAGGGTTGCACTCACCATGTGTCTCATTTTCAATCCATTTATTAATTTTATATCTGGTATCTTCTACATCATTTGTAAAGTCAACTCGTTCCACTTTGGCATTGTATAATTTTTCAGCACACTCAATATAGTTCTAAAAAACATAAATAATTACAGTAATAAGTAAGTCTATAAGCAATACACAGTTCTTGTATTTACACCATTAACTAAGCATATAACAAATCTGTTTTTGAACTTGTCTCTTTATTTCCACCATCTTACTCAAGGACTCATTCCTCACTCAAAGATGGGGAAATATGGCTAGAAATATGAAAATATGGCTGGAAGGGGAGCTGGAAAGCCTGCAACTGAATTTGCACAGCAAGCACGCTATTTGAACGTAAGTTTATCTGAAATGGATTAGGGGAGGCTAACAGCGACTACGACTAAAGCCCATTCCCTTGGCTTTACCACTGCTTTCTCATCGCAAACACTTCAACAGCCTCCTAGCTTGCCTCCCTTGCTTGCATCACCCCCTTCATACTGAAAGCAGCAGGAAGGCTTCCGGGCTACTTCCTGCACTTAAGATACAGCCCAAGCCCCTAGACTTGCCTGTACTTGAAAGAAATGAAGTCGGGGCGCCTGGCTGGCTTAGTCAGAGGAGCATGTGACTCTTGAGCCCCACATTGGGTATAGAGCTTATTTAAATAAATAAAACTGAAAGAAAGAAAGAAAGAAAGAAAGAAAGAAAGAAAGAAAGAAAGACACGAAGTTGAGGAGGAAGAGCAGAAAAGGCGAGCCCTCCAGGCAGCAGTACCCTCAGGGGAGTAAGAGGATCTTTGCACACTCAGGAGCCCAGCAGGAGTTTGTGATGCCTGAAGCCTATGGTGAATGGGGCAGGTGGAGGCACAAGCCAGCACAGAGGAAGAGCATGTCTTGTCTCCCTGGATAAGGAGCTTTCGTTTTATTTTAGGGAGAGTTATTGAAAGGATGTAAAGAGGAGAGTAATGTAATTAAATGTGCATTTTGTAAAGGTGACTCTGAAATCAGCCTAGGAAAAACAATGGATTGGAGATAGAGGAACTTGTTAAAATGTCCGTAGAGTTTATCCCGAGGGATATAGAAAGGTCCTGAATTGAGGCAGCGAGTAGACTCAAATTGGAAGTTGCCTGAGGGCAAAACTCTAAAGAACACTCCTATTTCAGAGATGAGCAGAGGAATAAAGATAAACAAAGGAAATGGAGATAAAGGAGAAGAAAGAAAAACAGGAGAAATCAATGCCACAGAAACCACGAAAGGGGAAAGTTTTCGGGGTTGCTACAGTAGTGTGGAACACTAAGGAGGCAGATAAGATCAAAACTTTGCCAAGAGCCCACAGCCCGGCGTCCATTGGAAGCCATTAGTCACCTTGGTAAGAGAAGCTTCAGGAGAAGTAGAAGGTGGAAGGTGTATTGCAATAGAGAGAGCAGTGAGAGAGGGTGGAAAATGGATTCTGCCTGTACAGAAGCTTGATTGGAGAAGCTTGATTTTTCAAGCTTAGATTGACGGAGTGAGATGTACAGAAAAGGAAGAGAATCATGGGGTAGCTTTAAAAAAAAAAAAAAAAAAGGAGAGAAAAATTTAGAAGATGTGTACCTGGAGCACATTTATATGCTATGAGGAAGAAGACAGTAGAGTGAAGAGATTCCAGAAAAATACTGCTAGAAACATGTCACCAAGCAACTGGGGGTGAAGAGGCAAAAAGAAATGGATGAATTATCCATTAAACAAAGTATCCCCTCTGAAAATGAAGGGAAGGGGAAAGGGGGCAGGGTGTGAGTTAGATGTGGATCCCCCCCGATGGCCTCTATTTTCTTTGTCAAGTAAAAGACAAGTGGAGATGGGAATTTATTGCTTAAAAATGAAAACACATTATTCTGAGGTGGATGTGCTTCTACCTGTAGAAGAGAAGCTGAAACGTAAGACAACTCATGTCCAATCCTTTGTCTCCACATACAATTTGTTCCATGAACGTATATAATGTGTTCACCTTTAAGAAAGAGTCATACTGTTGCTTTGTCTCTTGAAAATTCCTCCATTAACTTTAAGATCACATTGCCTATCTAGGACAAAATATTCATCCTGTGTATATTACAACATATATTTCATTTCAGTATTAAATTAATTTTCTCTTAAAGAAAAAGACATTTGAAAGTTGAAAGTGCTTGTGCCAGGTATGGAAACTATTTTTAGGTACATGGCAAACGATTGGAAGATTTAGGATCAAGTCCCAGTCTGTGGTCATGACCAAGTGGAGAGCAGTGGGGTGGTGGGGGTGAGAGGGGGGGCGAGCAGAGCCATCCCTTCCCTCTGGCTGGTCATTCCAGGAGCCCAGAGCGGCAGCTCTAAGGAGCAAAGGGGTATCACCCTGAGGTCTCGGGCAACCCCTCATGATCCAGACATCCACCCACCCAAAGGCAGTGGTTGAAATCCTGTTACTGTGGTGATTCTCTGACCAGGGGAGGCAGCAAGTATACTGAAGAAAGCCCAGGCTTTTTTCCACTAAATCCACGACTTCCTGTCCTCACATGGGCTCCCACAGCACTGGGCCCTTCTCCTGTTCCAGGGCCAACTAGAAAAATCTAAGGCATCAGAGACCTGGAGCTCATGGCACAGACCTAGTTGAAACTGATGGTGGCAATAAGAGGTTGTTGGGAAACTGAGAGAAGCAGAAGAGATTTCAATAACTGTTGTGAGGAATGGGAGAAAGAAATGACCATGAGCACACAGCTGACTGTCGGTCAGCACTGAGAACACCTAGCTAGGCTGGGATCCCAGGGTGTTGCGGTGGTGACCACATATCCAGGCGTGGCACAAGTGTCACGTAGGAGCTGAGGTGCACCTGCTGAGAGAAGTCATGGGGTTGATCCAGGTGGGGTTCTGTTAGGGGAAAGAGAGAGCTGATAGGCTGAGAGCCGATGCAGAGAGGGAAAAACTGCAGAACTCAGTCAGTGCAAGTTGAAGAACAGGTAGAGTGCGCATGAAATAATGAAAGACTGAGAAGTATGGGATGATGTGGCCACTAAGGGGAAACTCAAGTTGTAGATTTCAGGAGTGCAACATTCTGGGCGTTGATGAGTTTCAGGGTGTGGCTTGAGCATTTGTTACTGTAATGGTAGAGAGAGAGGGTCAGGAGACTATAAAGAGGGAAGGTGACCTCACAGCTGGGTGTCACAGGACACTGAACTTACCCAAAATGATAGCAGAGCTTGGGGGAGTAATGGAATGACATCCTCAGAGGTCTGACCAAGAGAGATTTAGCACGGACTTGGGGAGGAGGGAGAAAGTATCAGAGGTGGTGGTTAGGTCTTCTATGCTACCTTACTTTTTGTGAAGATAATTTATACGTTATTATTATCTTCATCAGTTCTCATAGACTCATCCATATTCAGATATGAGTAAAAAAAAAACTGTTGTAAAACAAAATGTAAAAAAATTGGAGATGATCTATCTTTGTACTGATCAGACAACTGAAAGTTAACAATAGTCACATCTTTAATCAAAACTAGTTTTTATGGGGCGCCTGGATGGCTCAGTCAATTAAGCATCCGATTCTTGATATCGGCTCAGGTCATCTCACGCATGGTTTGTGAGTTCAAGCCCTGCATTGGGCTCTGTGCTGACAGCACCGAGCCTTCTTGGAATTCTCTGTCTCCCTCTCTCTCTGCCCCTCCCCTACTCATGCTCTGTCCCTCTCTCAAAATAGAGAAACTTTTTAAAAGTTCTCATTTCATTTTATTTTTTATTTTTGAGAGAGAGTGTGAACACAAGCAGGGGAAGGTCAGAGGGAGAGAGAGAGGAGAGGGGGACAGAGAGAGAGAGAGAGAGAGAGAATCTTAAGCAGGCTCCACACTCTGCGAGGAGCCCAGTTTGGGACTCAGTCTCCTGAACCGTGAGATCATGACCTGAGCCGAAATCAAGAGCCGGACACTTAACCAACTAAGCCATCCAGGCACCCCCAAAAAGGACTCTTTAGAATAACTACCTCTACTTGTAAATGTCTGGGAAGGAAAAGATGGCAGTGTCTCTATTTTCCATGTTCGTGGTCAGATCTCGTGTTCACAGTGCTTCTGGGTGCCCTGCTCCCCACACACACTAAGTGCTGGATAAGGGAACCCGGATGTGTGCTGTGAATAGTAACATGATAGACACCTCAACTTCCTGTTCAACAGAGTTGGCAGTCCCTCAGGAACTCGGCAGTATGTGTGGGAAAAGAGACACAAAATGTGGATCTGAACATACAGGGTAGCCCCTGTAAAGCTTGTGTGGGATTCTTCTTGGAAAGATTAAAAAACAAAGTGGCTTCATGCCTCATAATTGGCAGGCTGCCAAAGGGTTGGGAGTGGCGTCAGAAGGGGGCAAAGAATCCGTGTGGGTGACAGACAGAGGAGACGATGACGGTTGGGTGGAACACAGAATGCTGGCAAAGATACAAGTGGAGATTAGCCCGGAGAGGGCATGGAAGCAAAGCTTTACGGTTGTCTGACAAGTGGAGAATTAAAAGGGAGAACACACACGCCCTGAAAATCATGGGCACTGCATCTGCTTGAATGCATCTACTAACCAGCTTCCGGTGGTCACAGCAGCGATGGCTCGAAGGCATGGATCGAGCACAGTGGCACGGAGAACACAGTGTGGGTCTCCCTGGTCCTTGGGTGAGTGGGATGCCCCAGCAACTGCTCAGACTTCACGAGCAGTATGAGCAATTCACCTGCTGACCTCGAGTGAACCATATCCCTGCCTCTTTCCAGCCCGATCTGCCCCCCTGCCAGGGTCCTTACCTGCCTACGTCCCCCACAAGGAGCTCTTGTAAGTGATCGCCCTGCAGAGCTACTGCTGGCAGGAGAGATCACGGGGCACAGCTGAGAACAGAGGAGGTGAACTCAGCTCTGGGGATGCACAGCGATCCCAGGATCACAGAGCTTAGAGGAAAAGTGGGTAGACTTTTTCTGCTGCCCACAGACAACCCTAAATGAGCTGCCTTCTCCTCCCACCCGATTATAGCTCTGCCTCACTGCCAGAGAGCACTGTCTCTTCTGGTTTTGGAGCCTCTCAGTCTGGTGACCCTGAACGTGGGGATCGCTCAGCTAAAGAAGTAAAGCTGTACTCTGGAAACACAGTGATGATATTTCAAAGATATCTGGGAACATGATTAGCAGCTATAAGAAACAAAAAAATCACCATTGTCTGGCTCTGTAGAAAGACACAAGCCCTTTTACAGATGATGGATCGAACAAGACTAGGATCCAGAGTGGAAATAACCTTGTGACATGGGAGGCCGCACTTACCTTGTGAAAGTCAAACACTTTTTCTGCAAAAAGACCATTGGCAATGCTGAGCTCATAGTCCCTATGGGATGTGTTTATGTCGGAGAGAACTCTCTTCAGTTGAGACTGAAGTCCTGGCTGTTATTGAAAAGATTTATAAAAAAATGTGTTATGGGATGGCAAATATATCCACGCTCTCATTTACACATGAAATAAAACATGTATATTGTGCTATAAAAGAACTGAAAAAGAATGATGCTCATAAAAGCAGCAATGCCACAGAAATTTACGATTTCTTGCCCTTCTCAGAATAGTATCTGTGATCAAAGTTAATTAAAAGTTTTACTAAAATAATTAACCTCAGAATAAAATTCTTAACAGCAGATAATGAATCTGCCTCATATGTGTGCTAAATAATTCATTTTACCTCTCTAAGTTGGCCATGGATATCGAAGGATAAAAGCAAAACATTTAGTTCCATACTGTCCTGCCAAAATCCAGCCAACACATGGTGAAATATTGGGAAATTAACAATTAACAAGTAAATTATCAAAACTTGTTCCTGAGATACCACAATATGGCAATCCGAGTGAGACATACTCTTCTGCTTTGAGGAGACAGCGAGCATAATTAAATACATCGGCGAGACAGTAATTTCTCGAATTTTAGCCCCACGTTCCCCTTCCCTAGAAGAACGTATTGTCTTTACCTGAGTGTTAGAAGAGTTTCCCCATCCTGAGACCCTGTGGAAGTGAAGTATCTGCAGACAGGAAAGGAGAAAAGCAGTTACCAGGTCCTGATGAACGAGAGGAGACCCCACAGAACCAAGCAAGGAAGATACTTCATTGTTAACGGCTGTATCTGTGTGTGTGCTTATTAGCACACCGGGCAGCGGGGACAGGTGCAGCCACCCTACTGACATGGTTAGAACACAGATCACTCGGGGCAAGTGCCACCAGCCGGCAGAGTTAATAAATTGATGGCTACAAAATGAAATGTGTTTGATAACTATTTTGGTTTGCTCATTCTGGTGGAACAATCTTACAATTACTCACCGACTAAACGTAGACAAGGATCAAAACGAATCACATAAAAAACTGAAATCAAATAAAAAAACTTTGGGGCGCCTGGGTGGCTCAGTGGGTTAAGCGTCTGACTTCGGCTCAGGTCACGATCTCGTGGTTCACGAGTTTGAGCCCCGCGTCGGGCTCTGTGCTGACAACTCAAAGTCTGAAGCCTGCTTCGGATTCTGTGTCTCCCTCTCTCTCTCTCCGCCCTTACCCTGCTCATGCTCTCCTTCTCCCTCCCTCTCTCTCTCTCTCAAAAATAAACAGACATTTAAAAAAATGGAAACTTTATTTACCTACGTGGCGGCCAAGATTAGGACTAATTATGTAGGCACCAAGACGGAAAAGGGAGAAGTAGTTACTGAACATCTAGGAAATCCTAAATGTGAAGCAAAATTGGGACTTGAGAGATGTAATTTCAGCTTCTGCAATTATTTGGAATTAAATCATTTTAGGAGTTTGCTTTTCCAGTGTGGCTCTTATAATCCCAGTGCTCTCATAATTGCTATTCTGCCCAAACTTTAATGTTCTGTTGCACTTTATCCGAATTTCCCCAGGCCCTTATGTCCACAGGGTCTGAAATGCAAAACAGCTTCTCATAAAGTGTTCTACGCATATGATACTCATTTATGCAACTGTCGGGAGCAAACCGAATGTGTTCTGCCTCCCAGGCGTGGGTGGATGATACACAGAAACAGCTAAGATTTTCTGTAAGAAAGATGTAGGTTTTCCTGAAGGGCTCGTATGTGCTACATTTGAACCATATCCCTAGTGGGAGGTGGAGGGAGGGAGAAGGGGTGAAGTCCATTAGAAATTACGCATGGGAATTTAATTAAGTCAGTGCTGCTATTAATGCCTCTGTGCAGGCTTTCAACTTCAAGGCTTCAGAACCCTAATCAATAGCACCATCTTACTGGGTAGGAGAAAATGGAACAGCTCAGTAAAATATATGAAAACATATGAAGGCTATGAGTGTCACTGTTAGTCTCAACAGGTCATGGAGAATTGGAGCCTACCTCAATTTCTACATCCTCTTAATCTGGAATAATAATTAATGAGATGGAGTGAGAGATAAGGCGCAGGTAACAAGGCACGTTCAATATACAAATTGGTAGTCAGTTTAAAATTCACTAGCGGGGTCTTTGCAGGCATCAAGGCACCATGCCTGGCAACGAGGGGATCATCCCGCCATCCCTCACCCCCCAGGACTGTGCCATTGTGGAGCATGAAAACTATCAGCCTCCTTTCTCATTTTGCCTTGACATTGGATAGATGGGTATTTGGGAATATATGGATGTACCAGAAACATAAACTATCATGGGACAGGGTCAGGACTCAAAAATGCAAACGTCTTTCCTGAACTAACTTTTGTGGAACCCAAGCAATATTATAAAAGGTGTCTGAATCCCTAGTCATCCTTGTTAAGTTTTTGAATGAAGCTTTAACAAGCACAAACATTTAACATCATTCTTTGATCATTTCTAATTTTAATCTATTTTGATAATGATCTGGCCATCTCTTCTGATATTCCCAATTGGCTTTTAGTAAACCTGACTGGTACAATATTGAGGTGATACATACATGTTTTTACATTTTCAAAAACTCTAAGAAATTGTACATTCAACAATAAAACTGCCATGACTAAAGATGAACAGGGACACTAGTAAATAGTCAAATGTAATAAATATGAAATAAAATATCAACAGGCATAGATATCACAATCCAACATGCTAGCAGTCCTGTGGTCTCATATTCCCTGACTGACCCATGTAGGAAAAGCAGAATTTCTTTTTCACGTTCATAACTGGTAACATATTCAGATAACGACAAACAAGGAAAATCCTGGATCTACACAATGTAAGATATTTCAGGATCTTTGGATTGAGGGTAAAAAAAAGAAAAAGACTGGGGCGCCTGGGTGGCTCAGTCAGTTAAGCATCTGACTTTGGCTCAGGTCCTTATCTAGCAGTTCGGGAGTTCGGGCCCCGCTTTGGGCTGTGTTGACAGCTCAGAGCCTGAAGGCTGCTTCAGGTTCTGTGTCTCCTTCTCTCTCTGCCCTTCCCCCACCTCACACTCTGTCTCTCAAAAATAAATAAACATTAAAAAAATTTTTTTTCCAAACAAACAAAGACTATGAATTATCTGCATCCCAACGGACTTCTTTCTACCTGTGTATTCTTGCCAAATGATAAAACTATTATGTCTTCTCATAGAAGTGGCAGAATAAGTAACATATTACAGTGATTATTTTTGAAATGTTTTTGGTAAAACCCAATTGTTTTTAAAAAATTCAAATTTGCCTAACTTTTAAAAAACACTGTGATATAAAGACATGATTTAAGACAAAAATTTATGACATACTTTATTTCAATGAAATGTTATGTGAGAGAAAAGAGAGGAAGCAGGCATCTCAAAGAAAACAAAACTAAATTTTAGAACCCATTGTATTTAAAAAGCACAGTAATATTAGAGCTAAATTAAAAAATATGAACCTGAACACATGATCTTGTAAATAAATGTACTTTTCTGCTTTTTCACTCAAATGGGAATCAGCCTGCTATGTCACCTGAACTCCACTGAATTCAATGCAGATTTCATGCCGATTCTGGATTTCAGTACTGTTATCCAGTAAAGGAATCACATCTTTGCTGAGAGTAGCTGACCTGTCTTGAACCAAGGAAATTCAGGACAGGCCCAGAACACCGGGTCAGGGAGCAAAGATTTAGAGTCATCTGAAAGGACTGTTTAAAAAGGACGAGTTTAGGGGGCACCTGGGTGGCTCAGTCGGTTTAGTGTCTGACTCTTGATTTTGGCTCGGGTCATGATCTCACAGTTTCCTGGATTGAGTCCCATGTTGGGCTCTGTGCTGACAGTGAGGAGCGTGCTTGGGATTCTCTCTCTCTCTCTCTCTCTCTCTCTCTCTCTCTCTCTGCCACTCCCCTGCTCGCTCGCTGTCTCTCAAATAAAAATAAATTTTAAAGACAAAAAAAGGGACAAGTTTAAAGGGATTTCTCCTGGCCCAACTGTGACCATCCGAGCATCAAAAATAAAAAATAAGAATGACCACTGGTCCATGGCAATGCTTAAGAGAGACAGATAGATGGATTCCACAGAGACTAAACTGATCAAATATACATATGTGACACACAGTACCAAGTGTCGGGCACTGCGACAAGAAACTAACTGGGCCAGGGTTGTGGGGGCGAGAGGGGGAAGCTAAACAATCGATTTCCAAGGAGGTATAGTGCAGAGGACTAAATATTTGTACAAATGAGTTATGTGAATGGTTTTGTGCCTACAGTTGTCATTTTTTTCCTCTTACATACTTCTTTTTTTTTATTTTTTAAATTTATTTTGACAGAGAGAGAGAGAGAGAGAGAGAGAGAGCAGGGGAAGGGCAGAGAGGAAGAGAGGGTCCTCCTACCTGTTTCTTATAAGAGGTTGTAAGAGCAGGGGCTATAAAAAGTAATTCAGGAAAGGCACTGATCCCGTCAGTGACTATAAAAGAGCAGACCCCAGCAATACAGGCTCTTTGAATTCACTGTGACCCACCTCCCAAGGGTTGACTGGTCCCGCCAGGCAGCTTGGGAGGGGGGCAGGAGAGGGGCTCGCAAAGAGACCTCAGGAAATGAATCAGGCAACAGCCCAAGAAAGTTCCTAACCTGACATCATACAATAACAAGTAACTGTGTCTTCTGTCGTGTTAAAGGCATGGTGTTTCATCATAGGTGTGAAGTCTCCACGTCTTTGGAATAGAAACACCTTTTAAGCTATTTTTTAAGTGGATACCAACAAGTCCCCCCTCCCCCCCACCACCCTATAGTTTACAGGTAAGGATACTGAGGCTAACACAGATGAACTAATTTTCCCAAACCAGAATTTGGATCTAATTTTCTAACTCCAAGACCAAGTTGCCTTCCTTGGTTCTAAAGCATTATGTATTTATACTAATGAATGAATACATTTTTATTAGTGGCTAGGTTCCCCCCCCCCCCCACACCCCGCCAAAGGCTTTATATTTATCAAAGCACTAACTTCATAAAAACTGAGGCTTTGTAATAATGTACTTCGGGCTGCATTTCAGTTCGGTGGCTTTAGGGAGAATGGTTCTCGACTCTTTTGATTCTGCCTCCTGGGGGATATCTGGCAATATCTGGAGACACTTTTGCTTCTCACTACTGGAAAGAGGTACCCGAAGGGTATCTAGTGGGGAAAAGCCCCTCACAATGAAGAACTATCTGGCCCAAAATGTCCAAGGTTTTGAAACCCTGATTTAGAAGGTCACCCTGAATTTGAATCATAGCTCTGCAACTTGCTAGTCAAGATGGCACGGGAACACACAAAATCAAGGTAATATTACCTACTCTGATGTCATTGCGAGCAGCAAATAAGATATCTGTAGAGCTTAGCCCAGAGCCTGACACTGATGAGGTTCTCAGCAGTTATAGCGGCTGTCATCGCATTAAAGGTGCTCAGTGTACTTGGCTGGGACTCACTCTGGCTCTTGGAAAAAAATGGCACCCTGAGGCCTGTGGTTTTTCCCTAGCAGCAAATATTCACTGAGCTATCGGGAGAGAGAAATGAATTATTCTAATAATATTCTAATGAGTAATTCTAAATTACCTGCACAAACACTCTCTAACAACTACGGTTACAACACGGACCAGCTTCCTCTACCTCCAATTTATGAACGAAAATAATGGGGGGAACAAGGGGGCAGAAAGGGATGACAAAGACCTCCACGTGCAGCGTGGACCTGCTGTCTCACCTGCCATGGAGCTCCTACAACTCCCGAGAGGAGAGGGAAACCATGATCGTTTCACTTCCCCGTCCAGCCTGGTTCGGGGTAGTGTACGAAGGGTAACGTAAAAAGCGCTTTCTATGGCTGTTGGTGACAATGTGAAAACCACTCAGGTAGGCTGCTGTTACCTGGAATGTACTATTGCATCATTTGTGCCCAGGTCATTCATGTTTAAGTTGGGACTCTAGCATCTTCTGGTTGTGCTTCTTTCTCATCTACTTCTACTCAGGCACTGGCTCCCAAGCCTTCACGTGCACCTGCAGAGTTTATTAAACCACAGATTGCTGGGCTCCATCCCCATAATCTCTGATTCACTAGGTCTCAGGTGGGGTCCAGCGTTTGCATTCCTAACAAATTCTCCAGGGGGCACCTGGGTGGCTCAGTCGGTTAGGCGTCCGACTTCGGCTCAGGTCATGATCTCGCGGTTTGTGAGTTCGAGCCCCACGTCGGGCTCTGGGCTGACAGCTCAGAGCCTGGAGCCTGCTTCGGATTCTGTGTCTCCCTCTCTCTCTGCCCCTCCCCTGCTCGCGCTCTGTCTCTGTCTCTCTCTCTCTCTCAAAAATAAACAAACACTAACAAGTTCTCCAGGTGATGCTGATGCAGCTGGTCTAGGAAACACACTTTGAGAACCACTTGACCAAGGTAAAGAATCAAAGCGACAGTTTATGCTCTTGCAGAAAACAATCTACCCTAAAAGATTCATTGCCGGAACCATGGGCAGTGGCACAACCCGAGACTGACCTTATCAATCTGAGAAGCACAGTCACCTCGTGCACCCAAACGGACCAGGGCCAGGGCAGTGAAGATGCTCAGAGAAGAAAAGAACACATTTCCATTCCCTTGACCGTTATCCATCTCTCTGAACAGGTTGATGCAAAACTCTGCATTTGCTGCAGCAAGGGAGGCCATTGCGGAACGGTGCGCAGCCTAGAGAACGCAGAGAAACGGGATGAGTTCCAAGTACACCCTCTGGACATAAGAAGGTTTTTATATTCATCTGTTGTTTTAGATCTGAAGCCTCATTTCTTCAGCTTTGGAGGTAACCATCAAATAACTTAGAACAAAAAGAAAACGACGTCCTCTGGTCCAGTGTCCTTGTTACCAACAACTCTAAAACGATCCTGCCTGGCAAAATCATGATACAGTCATCTTTTTTTACACGGACACACGTTAGTGCAGTGTCTCCATGTCTCTGCCTCTGCTCTCCTACTCACATCCAGGACGGATTCCCACCTGTCCTTGATGGGGCATTTCTAGCACCGGTGGCCTCAGACAGTTCTGTTCTCACCTCCTAAGCAGACCCCCTCCTGGGGCCGTTTAGTGAATCACCTCAACTTCCTAAGCTGAAATAGAGCAAAAGTGCTCTTTGCAGTAAAACAAATATTAGGACATTAGACAGTCTATTAAAGAAGCTATAGTCCTTGCTTTCTAAATCGGTAGTTTTAAAAAAGGTTAACATTTGGAGATTGAACACATAATTTCCTGCTCTCCAGTATAGCCACCATACATGTGCTTAGAGTGATCCTATATCCTAACTCTTTTCAGGACTTCCCCAATTTCAAATATCATGTATCCTTAATCCTGTAGTTGTTATTTTCACACCTTTTTCTAATTTAGGGGGAATGGAAATGCTATTAACCATATTATGAATCACAGACACGCACATGACCTTCCAACACAGAGGTCTATCTCTTACCAGAGAACCTAAGGTATAACAGCTAATTTAGAATCTAGGATGAAAATGAGGCTGTCTTCAAATTCTTGATAATGTTTCCGAAATATAGAAGGCTGCCACCGGCATGGAATTCTTCAGGTATCTGCTCTGGTATTTCTTTGCAGACTTTTTCCACAATGCTCAAACTGATCCCCAGTCCCACAGGTGGGGTTGCCCTGACTAAATGGATTAACATGGATCCTCCAAATTATTCTCCTTCAATATTCTGTGACATTACACCTAATGGTGTGGCAGGTTCCAAGAGTCCCTTAAGGGACCCACTGCTAATCCCAAACTTGTTACTAACAGTTGTATGACCTGGGTCAAGTCTTTCACTTCCGTAACCTTCTAAATTTCATCTTATTCAGGGTTGCCTGGGTGGCTCCGTCGATTAAGTGTCCAACTTCGGCTCAGGTCATGATCTCGCGGTTCGTGAGTTCGAGCCCCGCATTGGGCTCTGTGCTGACAGCTCAGAGACTGGAGCCTGCTTTGGATTCTGTCTCTCTCTCTCTCTCTCTCTCTCTCTCTCTCTCTCTCTCTCTTTCTCCCTGTTCCCTGCTTGCGCTCTGTCTCTCTCTCTCTTTCTCTCTCAGAATACACATTTAAAAATTTTTTTTAAATAAATCAATAAATGATTATTTTTCTTCCTAAAAGACCACAAATTGGACATTTCCAGAGTGTTCCTGAGGAACCCATATTCAACACTTCGTAATTTCAAGAGAACATCACTGATGCTGTTTTGCAAGGTCAACTTCAGCTTTCATAATAGGTCTCCACTCCTCAGTTATGACCCCAGAAATACAGGGTGAAAAAATCATTCACACTCAAACACTCTTCACTCCAAGAAAGAACATCTATGTTTTTTAATAGCTACCCAGAAAATGTAATGATTTCACATCACATCCATGTAAACTAGGGAGAAGAGCAGTGGCAGCTGTGATTTTAAGAACAGAAGAAACCCCTTCCTTCTAGCAAAAGAGAGAAGGAACCAGAAAAAGGAGAGGACACGGGATGAGACATGTCGGACAGCTTTATCTAATGAGCAGTACTGGCAGGGACTAAGCCCCCCGACTTTTCAGGGGCTCAAAGTCACATTTTACATCGAAAGGTAAGTATTGCTTCTAAAATAGTTTTTAAAATGACAAAATTGAAATTAATGAATATACAGTAAATATCCTTAAATTGAAACATAAGTTGGTTTCTATATTAAAGTTTTTACTCGTAAGAAGTTCTTTAATGTTAGAGAGAAACGGTGTGCTGGACTCTCTCTTTAAACAATTTCCAAGACTTCAGGTCGATTGCTGAAAAGCACAGTAAATGAAATTATTCACTCTTAGGAAAGTAATTTTAAAAGCAAAATTATAATAATCATTTCCAAATATTCACAGTGAAAATTAGAGGATTGTGGGTTCATTTTGATACATTGTAAAGAATATATTTGGTATATTCAATATAATTTGAATCTTTAAGACCTGATAAATTGAAAGATTTAAAAATGGCCCTGTTTGGGGACCCACCCGTGTGTCCAAATGGGGTCTGGAAGCTACTTGGTGGTATATACTAACGTAGAACAAAATTTCAGTGCTCTTTTCTTTGGTCAAGCCCCGATTCTTCTCGAGGCTTTATAAAAGTAAAGGGTGAGGGGGTGAGGGGAGAACTTTTCGTGTTTTTAAAAATCATTTCTTAAATTATTTTCTAAGCAATAACCATGAATATTCATTTTCTGCTTTTTTAATCATCCTGGTGACTTTTCACAAAGCTATCACCATATTGAAGAGAAGCTACAAGGAATGTGTTCACTGAGGCAACTGAGTACACATTTTTATGAGTTAGATAAATTTTATGGCAGAGAAAAACCATCCTAGATAAATATTTAAAAATGAATTCAGACTTTCCGAGTTCTAAATTTTCAACGTTTTTATTTATTTTTGGGACAGAGAGAGACAGAGCATGAACGGGGGAGGGGCAGAGAGAGAGGGAGACACAGAATCGGAAACAGGCTCCAGGCTCCGAGCCACCAGCCCAGAGCCCGACGCGGGGCTCGAACTCACGGACCGCGAGATCGTGACCTGGCTGAAGTCGGACGCTTAACCGACTGCGCCACCCAGGCGCCCCCCGAGTTCTAAATTTTCAAGCAATGACTTTTAAAATGATAAACGGTGGGGCACCTGAGTGGCTCAGTCGGTTAAGCAACTGACTTCGGCTCAGGTCATGATCTCACAGTTTGTGTGTTCAAGCCCCTCATCAGGCTTTGTGCTGACAGCTCAGAGCCTGGAGCCTGCTTTGGATTCTGTGTCTCCCTCTCTTTCTGCCCTTACCCCACTCATTCTCTCTCTCTCTCTCTCTCTCTCTCTCTCAAATATATATAAACTTCAAAATTAATTAATTAATTAATGGTACCAGATCACTTATCCTTAAACATTCCTGTACAGACATGTTTATGCATTTTGAAAATAAAAGCCAATAGTATGTTTCCACTTCACATACTTGTTTTTATCTTTCTCTACGCAGGTGCACGGTTAGTTTCCAGGAATGAAAGCAAGATTCTTTCCTTCTCTTTTGATATAAAGTCTAAATCCCATTGGCAAACTGATAACTATATTTAAGGTCAAATTACTTTTTTTTTTTTTTTTAATTTTTTTTTTCAACGTTTATTTATTTTTGGGACAGAGAGAGACAGAGCATGAACGGGGGAGGGGCAGAGAGAGAGGGAGACACAGAATCGGAAACAGGCTCCAGGCTCTGAGCCATCAGCCCAGAGCCCGACGCGGGGCTCGAACTCACGGACCGCGAGATCGTGACCTGGCTGAAGTCGGACGCTTAACCGACTGCGCCACCCAGGCGCCCCTAGGTCAAATTACTTTTTATACACTCCCCAGATTCCATCTGGTGACATGAATAAATACTAGCATTAGTATTTATTGGAGTATTATTTCCTTATTATTATAAGGAAAAGTGTGATTTTCCTTTCTCCTATAATTACTTTGCATAGCATCTTTTAAAGAAATAAACAAGCACCAACAGAAATAAGTTAATACGCACAAGTATCCAGTGATTTGGGTCCCAGTTAAATAACTGAAGGAAGTTGAAGAAGAAAATAAGTTACATGAAGCCACAGAAAATGTCAGCATGACTCTACCCATTAGGCCATGGTCCAGACATAGCAACGAAGGAATATTCTTTCCAAATCATGACAGAATCTGGCTTCGGATTAATTTTTCATTCCACTAAAGGTATACTGTATTCTTACATTCTTTACACAAACATTTTAGTTTAATGTACAGACATGAAATTTACAATTTACAGGTTAACACAAACTAACAAAGACTCATGATGGTTTTTAAATCCCAAACATCCAACTTAAGGATCTAAAAGTCCACAGGAGCCCAAAGCCCATTCGCTTACTTAATGGTATATTTCAATCCAAGAAATGTGCTATCATTCTTAACTACATTTTTCATGTCAAAACAAAAGGATACATATGTTCTCACTGAAGTTTTTTAAGTCTAATAAAAGGCAAGAAAAATAATTTTTAAAGCATAGGAAAAACTAGGGACAAAACACACTAAAAAACCCCATGAAATTATAGTGATATGTTATGGACCCAGACTTACTATACTTGATTGATAAATAATGTGCCTTAAATGATTGATCAAAATATTACCTAATCTCAGGATAATTTTGTTTATACAAGGAAAAGCAATCTTACTTCATGGTACATTGTTGAAGAAAATAAAAACTCCTAAAGTTACTGAATTAGAATACACATACTGGTGGGGGGGGGGGGGGAAGCAGTAGGTAAAAACTACTATTGAGCATGCTTAATTTTTATTCCTATCATAGAAATCAGATGTAAGGCTATCAGTAGTTACTTTTCTACGCAAGTATTTTCAAATCTACTTCTTTCAGAATATGGTTTCAAATTTTGATAACTCTGTCATCAAAAACCTTGCTGAGTGATTTTTAAAGTTCAGTTCTCATCTCAAAACTTAGTATATTCCAACCCATAATGCCTTGGAGAAAAACACTGGAAATACAGAATCTAGATTTGTACAGAATTCCCCACCTGCTATTTGTTTCTCTATTCCCAAATGGAAAATGAGGTATTCAACTTGTCGCTGATCCCCTGCATGATGGTGCCTGCCATCCTCCCCACGACACCACATACACTCAGCCATAGACAAGCCAGAAGACAGAGAAGCTGACGACAGGACTAGACAATGACTTTGATGTTGTTTGATGAGTTCAGACCCTCAGGTACAGTGAAACAGCCACTGTTCTCTCTCGCACTCTCTCTCTCTCTACCTTTCTCTCTTAACCTCTTTGACTCTCATTCAAAGTGTCTGCCAGACTTTAAGTTGTGGGCTTCAGAAATATTTACCTTACTCTCTTCATAGAGGAAGTTAGCAGCTGGTTGGGTGAGTCTGAAAGAGTTCCTTGCATTACTCTGAAATATAAAGCCTCTGACTCAGACACTCCCTGCTTCCTTTTGTGATGACCTTGGAAATTTTAAATAATGGCATTAAAATGCAATTATGTTAAGGCCCTTTATAAAGCAAACGAAGAGAAATGTGTCACATATGTCCTACAGATCCAATTCAAAGTAGTCAAAACAGATAGGTTTTAATAGTCAAGTTTTAGCATGGAATTTTATCTAATTTGATATCAACATCACATCGTATTTTTATGTAGTATATGTATATATTCATGTATCGTGGGACACCTGGTATTTTTCCATATGGAAAGGCTTCCTCCCTAGAGGAGGGCAGAGAGCAAAGAGCTGGAGGACAGAGTGCGGGGAGGCACTGCTCTGGCCCCAAGACTGGGGATTTCTGTTTTTGGGAGAGCAGGGGAGCTCAGTCTTTCAGGAGTCGTCAGGTTTTACTTCACATAGATAGTGTTTCTCATTTTGCCTTACACGCTATTCCTACAAGCGTTCGCCCACCCTGCCTTCATTTAGTTGTATGTTTTAATGCTAAAAGGGAATATCCTGATCTCCTGATCATTGAAAGTTGAAAGTTCTCTAAGGTGAATATCCCATCAGAGGGATAGATATGTTAGAACGTATATAAAACATGACGTAATACCTATCTCCACCAGAGAGGAATGAGCTGGTGATAGGAACCCTGGAAACTAAACAAATAACAAAAAAGGGTGGGGGGGAATATAATTGTTAATTAGTGAGAAAGCACAGATTCCACATGAAACATATACCCCACTACACTTTTTTTTTAATGTTTATTTATTTTTTAGAGAGAGAGAGACAGAGACAGAGTGAGTGGGGGAGGGGCAGAGAGAGAGGGAGACACAGAATCTGAAGCAGGCTCCAGGCCTTGAGCTGTCAGCACAGAGCCCAACGCGGGGCTCAAACTCACGAACCGCGAGATCATGACCTGAGCGGAAGTCGGACGCCTAACCGACTGAGCCACCCAGGTGCCCCCCCCTACTGCACTTTATAGTTCAGCTCTGGATAATATTCTCTTAGTTGTAATGATTTAAACACCAAGTACTGATCTAAACAAGACTCATGATTTCTAAGGATGCTGGGAGGAAATTGTAGGGGGTGGGTGAGGAATGGGGAATCCAGGAAGCATATCTTCCTTCCATGAAACGAAGTCTACAGATAATCCATAAGAGTAAAATGTAAAACAAAATAAAACAACAACAACAAACCCAAAAAACCAAAAACAAAAAAAAAAAAAAAACCAAACAACATTAGCATGGTATTGAGATATCTGGAGAAAGATACAAGCACTTGAGATTGGAGATAAGTATACACCCATGAAATCACCACCACAATCAATCATACTTTAATGAAGTGGTTTTAAAAACAGAAGCATTGAGAGTTGTTTTTCCTGTTATGGGAGAAGCAGGGTGAGAGGGGGAGGGAGGAGGGCACTGCTGGTCTACTCCATCAGCTCGGAGGTCTCCTTGGTCTCCTTTAGAGACCATTCACTGCTTAGATCCTATATGAACTTGGCAAATAGATGGATAAAATACTAGATCTAGGAATCCATTCCAGCCAGGCAACTCAACTAGCTTTGTGACCTTGAGCAAATAACTTCATTTCTCTGAGCGCCCCATTTTCCCATCTGTAAAATAAGAATTCAGATCAGTTCTATTTTTATTTTTATTTGAAAACATACGAATGCATGTGCACATACGTAGATACTATATACACCAGTACAGCGTTGGCTGCAGGATGGGCCCTCGAAAATGTTAATCCTCCTCAATGCTCACTTTGCCTTTGCTATATCGTATTACCTGTGATTACACACAGTATAAGAAGTTGAATCACTTCAATTGTTTTTATGTAGCATTCTGCCTTCCAGAATCTGGAGTTTTACTGCTACTATCCCTCTAGTGTGATAGTTCCATCCCTCTGAAACAATACAGTGATACATAATATATGGAGATTTGGGGGGCACCTGGGTGGCTAAGTCAGTTAAGCATCCAACTCTTGATTTCAGCTCAGGTCATAATTTCATGGTCTCATGGGAACAAGCCCCAAGTCAGGCTCTGCTGAGCCTGGAACCTGCTTGGGATTCTCTTTCTCCCTCTCCTTCTGCCCCTCCCCTGCTCTCTCTCTCTCAAAATATTTGAGAGATTTTCATCCTCCTTCATAGGAGGAATGGGGAAGGCTTTTAGGACTAGTGGGCAGTTGGGAGTGAAAGCTGAGAGTTAAGAGTGGGGGAAGGGACCACTGTTGGCATGGAGCTTGATATGTGGGCAAAAGAACTGAGTATTCAATTGGTTCCAGTTTGCCTGAAAGTCCCACATCCTGGGACCCCCTCAGTCCTGGTTGGATGCAAGAACAGTTCCCAGACTGTTGCTCATCTAGCCCACCCCAAAACTGTGCTCCACAGCAGGTCATGGTCATTCAACTCAAACTATCTTGAGACAGACATGTATTCCTGACGCTAAGAATATGTCCTCATCTGCTCACTGATGCCTGAAATCACCGTGACTGGTGGGGTCCCAAGCCACAGTCAGAAGTAAGGCACAAAAGACTACACATATTACGATTCCGTTTATGAAAAGATCCGGCCAAGAAAAATTGCATTTTTAACAATGTCTACATAGGTGGGCAGACTATGTATGTTAAGGGAATGATTCCCTTTACTTAGCTCTACTTACCTCTTGGGGGAAGGAAGTTTTTGTTGGTGAAAGAACGAGGAGGGAGGTGTCAGAGGTTCTGAAAATGTTCTATTTGTTAAACTGTGTACATATACAACTGCATATGTAAATATGCATACATAAAACGTATGTATGTACTTGTATGTATCCAAGTTATATTTCATAATTTTAAAAAGTCGGTCAAAATACATAAGGAAATAAAATACCTCCGAAATAGGAGCAAGTGCGTTGTACATTAACTGATAATTGGTCTATTCCTGAGTGCAGATTTTGATGGAGGATGGGCTGGGGACCCTGAGCCCAAGATAAACAGAGTGGCAATGGGGTAAAGAGTAGGATGTCAGAGAAGGCCAAGAGACCAGACCAACACAGTGCATGATGGAGACCGGGGGTCCCCGTGTTCCCTCCAGCAACGCCCAAACCTAGCAATCCCTCCGGAGAAGTGACCTGGAGAGATTTCAGGCCTCTGCATGAGATCATTGGCCATTTTTCTACATCTTTCTGGAGATTCAGCAGGGAGCTTTCCTCTTCCCTACTGCAGCAGAAATGGGAGAAGCCTTTTGAATATGCAAATCAATAATGCATATTCATACCCACATCCCCGGTGCACAAATGCAGTGATGAGAATCTGATCTCCTTTCTCAAAGTGATGCATTCTCACAAAGGAAATATTTCCATGCTGCTCTGGACTGTTCAGCCTCCATGTGTTCCCTGCACACTTAGGAAGAGGACAAAAGCTGAAAGAAGCAAGCTGAAAGCCTGAGTCACCACCCGCCAATAAAAAGAAACAAGCGTCCCTAGGTAGATTTTTTTCTAAAAACCTTAGGATTAGGTGTTAAAGGCTGTCTGCGGGTGCAGTCTACACCCTCCCTACCCAAGCACCTGCTTATTGATGTGTAGACTTACCTTCTGGGATGGATTCCCTGTGACTCAGAGCAAGCACTGTCTCTAAAGAAGCTAACAAGCATTTAGACCTTCGCCCCAGGTTTCAGAATAGTCTCTGGATAAAGACAGTCATTATGGGATTCACTCAGTTTGTATGTGAGTCAAATTAAAAAATTGTTTTTAATTTTTATTTGTCTTTGGGGGGGGGGAGAGAAAGTGTGAGTGGGGGAGGGGGAGGGGCAGAGAGAGAGAGGGAGACACAGAATCTGAAGCAGGCTCCAGGCTCTGAGCTGTCAGCACAGAGCCCAACACAGGGCTTAAACTTACAGACCACGAGATCATGGCCTGAGCTGAAGTCGGACGCCTAACCTACTGAGCCACTCCGGTGCCCCAAAATGTAAAGGTGTAACTTGCCCATCTCTGTTCTTTACAATGCCAATGGTTTTAATGTAAACATGAAAAAAGAAATTCAGGATCTACGGCATTTATCAGTCTGTCTCAAAACATATCCTTTGTGAGAAGGATCATCAACAGATTAAAAAAAGACAGCAGAGACTCTGTGAGTTTTCTACAAAGTTTTATCACACCTTGTCGATGATCTCTAATCCTCTAATTCCTTTCAACCCTATCCTGTGTAAATGTGCTTAGCTTAAGGGCCTAAAATAGAATTTAATACAATATTTTCATCATTCCTCAGACTCAGATGTTCGTCTGGACCTCAGACTATTTTCACTGGTTTCTTTTTGTCCTGTCCTCCATCCTTCCCCTACTTTCCCTTTATCCCAGTTTTTTTCTGGCCCGAAATTTTCCAGAAACATATCTGTTGGGTTTGTAATCCCACCTGGCTTCTCTAGATGCACACCCTGAATGCAGCAGCCTCAGGTAGAAGCTGAAACTTGGGGTGTTAGTTCATTCTTGTCACTCAGCCAGACTCTTCTCCACCCTTCTGATCTGGCAATGGAAAGCCACATCTACAACACCTAGATTCTCCCTCCTAGAATACTGGCTAGAGTTCATCGAAATGGGTTTGCCCCTTGCTTAAGTGGCCACATGTAGACAAAGGTAGGTTGGGACCAACTGGGTGCTGACACCTTTACCATCAGAACATACCATACTGGGGCATACATTCCAGTGTCTGTGCTAACATCACATGGTTGAGCTCCTTGCTGTATCCACCCGCGTCTGCTGTGCACAAAAGGAACTACAAGCCTAGTTCTTCTCGCTGAATGTTTTCCAAAGAGTCGCCAACGCTTACCCAAATTACTGGATCCTCTATTGTAAAGAGCTATTGGAATCTGAAGGGGCCATAATCTTACAGTGGCTTGTCAATTTTGTCTAGTCTTGTTTCTTTCCCAGGAAGAAGGAGATCCAACTAGCTTATCCAAAATCAAATGGATCATTTTTTTTTTCAACGTTTATTTATTTTTGGGACAGAGAGAGACAGAGCATGAACGGGGGAGGGGCAGAGAGAGAGGGAGACACAGAATCGGAAACAGGCTCCAGGCTCTGAGCCATCAGCCCAGAGCCTGACGCGGGGCTCAAACTCACGGACCGCGAGATGGTGACCTGGCTGAAGTCGCACGCTTAACCGACTGCGCCACCCAGGCGCCCCTCAAATGGATCATTTATTTCCATGATGGTCTATGAGTAATATAACAGTAGAGAAAAATAAAGTCACAATGAATCCGGGAAACTTGATTTTGACTTAGCAGTTTCAATAAATTTTCTGATGGAGAAGGCTGCTGTTAATACGGAAGACAGGGTTACAGATGGATTTCCTGTTCTCTGTATTCTCATTGCACAGAGCTGAAATACGTTGAATTCCAAATTCTTCCTACCATCTATCTACCTGTTGTAGGCAGAAAGTACTTCCAAGTGGTGAAACAGCCAATAGGTAAAAGGTAAAGAGATTCGAGTGACACATAAACTGGCCAATCCTCCTGGAATTACCAAGAGTCAATCATAATTAAAGTTCTCATCATTGTTTCCTTCTCCACTTTAACCCAGGCAACTCTCTTACTACCGTCTTTACAATAGGCTATTTAGAACTAACCAATCCCAAAGTGACGTAAGTCTGGGAAGGAAGTTCAGCCATGGGAACTGGTGTGTCACGTCAATTCTTCTCCTTTGCCACACGTCAACAACCCCAATTTCCAAAGGCCTCACTGGTTCATGAGTACAGATGAGGTTTCATAAATTGTAATAAGCTAAATTTGACTGTCTCTTGCCCTCACTTATTTACCCAGGACTGAAGCCTGCTATGATGCTTGAGGGTTCCCAAGGAAACAAATTTGCTCACCAGCTAGAACCACCACATAAGCCTTCCATATTTCTTGTCTGTTCTGGTACCTTCATCAACATCCTCAACCTCCAGGATCCTTGAGGCTCCCTCACCCTTGTTACTGCTGCTGGTGCTCAATGAGGGAGCACTGGTGTCCCTACCAAGAATACCTTCCTGGTGCCCTCACAACTGTCATGGAGGGGTTTTCAACATCTTCACTTGGCCCCATGAAGAAATGGGAAGAAGTTCCCTTCCCTGCTCATATTATACTGTATTGCCAGGCACCTAGCAGGGATGCATCTCCCAGGATTTGTCATCTTAACAGTTTCTTTGGCTGATGCTTATCCTTAGGACCAGACGAATAACAGAGGTTCCTCTGTTCTTGTTTTCTCACTCGCCCATGGTGCCCATAAATGCCTATGCATGAACATCCTTTGGATAGGCTCCTTGCCTCAATTAAACAATAATAAGTAGGCACTTTGGGGGACTACCGAGCCATCATATGACCCAAATATGTCTGCATTTTCTTTAAAGTAACTACTGCACTTTCTATCTTTAACATTTAATACAAAGGCTTTATCTGAAGCATGTTTTTCTGTTACTATCCTCAAATGGCCCACTAGGCATATATTCTCTTTAAAGGCATAATATAAAGTGAATAAAATGCCCACTCTTTCCAACAGAAGTCTGGGGAATAAAACAAAGTAGTCTATCTCGACCCAAAGGCATCTCTCTTTCTTCCCTCATGTTTATGACAGCGTCTGGTATTTCATTCCGCCTTAATAAATACTATTGAATTAATGAAAGGGCTTAGGGTAAAATAAATGTTATGACAGAAAAGCAAACAAGTGAGAGCTCTATGGAAGGAATAATTAATTGGAAGTGGGAGTCTTAAGTAGGCCTCAGAAGTGAGCAAGCATTTGAGCTGGATCTTGGGAAATGGAGAAAATGAGAGGCATTCCGGGGAGACAGAACAGCAGGAGTGCAAGCCCCTGGGAAGTGCTGTACACAGTGTGCTCTCGGAATAGCCCACAAGTACCTAGTGAGGTGGCATGGAGGGCTGGAGGCCCCATAGGCTCTGCGGCCTGGATAGGTGATGGACGATGTCATGAACAGAGACAAAGAACCCAGCAGGAAGAGTATGCGGGACAGGAGAAGAAGAGGTAACAAGGTCTGCTTTTGATATGTTGAATTTGAGATGCCTAGAGGACATCCAGCTGGAAAAAAAAAAGTACTTGGAAATTCAGGTCTGTCTATGAAAGAGGCAGTTGGCGATGCAGATGCGAATTTAGGAATCTTTGACACTGGGATGGTAACTAAAACCATGACTGAGATTACCAGACAAAGGGTCCAGAGCAAGAAGACTAAAACCTCATTGGGAAGGATCCCTGAGACATTTCTCCATTTACAAGATAGGCACAGCAAGGATCTAGACCCCTAATGAGACTTACAAAGTCCAGGCAACCAGCTGTGGCTAGAAATTACCCGAAGAGGAGCTAAGTAGCAAGGTCGCGTGACTTCTCCACAGTAGCAGCAGGAAGTCCAAGAGCAGCACAGAGAAAAAAAATGGTTGGGTTTTGAATTTTAAATGCAGATGAGGTGGATTCAAAGTTAGTGTTGATGAAAGTGTGGTTGAAATGGTGGAGCACAAAGTTCAGGTTAGACATAGCGTAGTAAAGAGAGAGCATGACCGTTTTCACAATATCCCAGAGCAGAGACTGTTTCAGAACCATGGACATCAACACATGATGCTCCCACCCGAAATTCCTGTAACTGCCCTGAGCATGGTGAGCCTTGGCGGGCTACAGAGAAGATGGAATGTGGGGCACCTGGGTGGCTCAGTCAGTTAAGCATCCGACTCTTGGTTAAGGCACCAGTCATGATCTCACAGTTCATGGGATCAAGCCCTGCGTTGTGCTCTGCAGTGACAGAGTGGAGCCTGCTTAGGATTCTCTCCTTGTCTCTCTGTCCCTCTCTCTCTGTTCTTCCCCCACTCATGGGTGTGCTCTCTCCCTCTCTCAAAATAAATAAATAAATACACAAATAAACAAACATTTTTTAAAATGTTTATTAAAAAAATGATGGAACATAAGATTATGCACATCACTATGCTGGAAGACAAGATGTTACTAAGCATGTTTATTGGGAATGTGGGCCACACAAAGGTCAGTACATGTGACTGGGGTAAAGGGCTCAAAACTTCAGAAGTGGACCCTCTTCAGCAGATAACAAGGTTCACATGTGCTCAGAGAAATGGGCAGCTGAGGAAGACAGGAGGCTAGATATTAGATGGCATACCAACGTGAATGTTCAAGCCAGGAATGCTTGGAAGCAAAATCAAAAACAGTAACTAAGATGCCAAAGTCCTCTAGAGTTCTAAGGGGGTAACTAAGAATCTGGCAGATGGGAGAAAGGCGAAAGGGCAATACAAGAAGATAGAAAAATTCTCTGAAAATAATGGTGGGGAGCCACCATTCTTACCTTCTTCTCCTGGCCTACCTTCTTCTCCTGGCCTCAGATAAGGAGTTCATAGGGAGTAAACAGCTTCCATTGAGAAGAATTTGTAGCAAGTACTCAGAATAAATTCAGGATTATATGAGGTATGGGTTGAGGAGGCTGTGAACTCTGATTAGAGAGCTCTGTAGTTGGGCTGAGAATACACAGTTTCTGTGGTGAAAGAATACTAACGGGAAGGGCATACTGGAGGGTGCAAATCTAGAAGGGTGCTCTGAAAGGGGACTGGCCTATGGCTTAGTGCTGACTTTCCCAAGGAACAGAACAAAAACTCTTTATTATGTGCCTTCCATAGTAAGATTCTAAAAGGGGCATGATAAAAGCACATATGGGGAGTAAAAAAAGAAGTCCCTGTCCTCATGGACTTTTCAGTATACTTAGGGTGAAAGGACATTAAAATGCATACAAAGAAGGAGAGATATGGAGTGGCATTGACAAATAATACACAGTCTAAGTGTATAGAGTTTAGAGTCTAAGTGGACAGAGGCTGAGATCCTCGCAGTCTGAAGTTGTCATGATTGCGGCATGGACGATGCCGGTTTTGAACTTGTGTGTTTAGAATGAAGAGAAGCAGGAAGGCTACTCCGGGAGAGGATGTTCGCATCGGAAAGACCTGACCTGAGCATTAAAATTGACACCTTATTAAGGATTTGTTTCAAAATAACCCCACGATGTGGCAGAACGACGTGGGGATGAAACAAGACTGGCCACGTGTTGAATCTGTTGAATCTGGTTGGTGGATACAGGGTTTGCTTTAGACTACTTTCTCTCTCTCTGTCTCTGCATGTGCTTCAGAAACAATAAAATGTAATTTTAAAATGTCTATTGGAGGGGTGCTGGGTGGCTCAGTCGGTTGAGCATCTGACTTCGACTCAGGTCGTGATCTCACAGCTTGTGAGTTTGAGCCCCGCGTCGGGCTCCATGCTGACAGCTCGGAGCCTGGAGCCTGCTTCGGATTCAGTGTCTCTCTCTCTCTGCCCCTAAACAACTCACATTCTGTCTTCTCTGTCTCTCTTAAATATTAAAAACAACAACAACAACAATTTAAAATGTCTACTGGAACGACAGTCTAGGAAGAGAACAATAGTACACCATTAAATCAAGTTAAAAAAAAAAAAAGGATAAAATACACATTTCATGTCCTCACTGCTTGAAGGGGAAAGAGACCAGTTTGGGTCCCTTATAGCATTCATGTGTAGGTCAAGTTTGAGAGCTGGGACAGAGACCTGTAGGAGACCCCTGAGGACTAGGCTGCCGTATTTTGACTGTTTCCTCTACTACAACCATCATCGTCACCCTCTTCAGCATCAAATATTCCTCTGTGAGCTCCTAGAGTTGGCAGGGAACACTCTGAGGTATGCACATAGTCTAATCAAGATCTACCTGTCATTTCAGGTTTATGTTTTGCAATCCACGGGCTTGCTGAATTCTCGTTGGTGGGCTAGGTAGGATTCAGTTCGATCGAGTAAGTATCCAAGGCAGAAGCAAGAGGCGAGAGAGTAGGAGGAAAACTGGGAGGAAGTTTGCAGACCTCCAAAACGCTTAGTCCTCTCACTACACTAAATTGTTTACTGACGTAACGATGTTTTCACCTTTTCTCCCTGAAGTTTCTCTTTACACAATTTTTAACTGTTACAATACAGTTATGGCCACTTCCTTTGAAAAGCAATGAATTCATACTGCATCGCTTCTGCCTCTTCTTCAGCAGCACTAGTTTTGGAGGTTATTATTAAAATCCATCAAAAAGCATAGCAATAAAACATTACTTAAGGGAAATTTCCTACACATCTTAAAATAGATTACGACACTCCCTCCCTGGAAGCTGAAGTCATTTGCGTTTTGTTTTGTTTGGTGTTTCATTCGTTTGTTCTGAATTGCAGACACTGAAATTTTATTATAAACTGTGTGTACCCTATCTAATCCTCTAATCTAAGTTATCTATTTGAGTAAAACCTTGCAGCAGCAAGTTCCATGGCTTAATATCACATTGCGTCATGGTTAATTCATCCTAAATGCTTTGAATGCTAGGTCTATTTTTATTTCTTGTATTCTCTGTTGTTGCGAGATGGGCAGGGCACAAAAGAATTCCATTAGTCTACATCTCTTATTTACATGTCAGTATTTACCCAATCTTCCCTTCTCGCTCTTCCTCCTCCACTTTCTTCTTCCCCCTTTTATTTATGAAATGAACGAGCTTAGCTCTCACCTGGCCATAAATACCGTGATGGAGCATTCTCCTCCGACATTTCAATGAATGCAGTCATTGGAACGTCCTACAATCTTTTCCCATGAGAATTTCAAATATTGGAGGCCTTATTGGTTTCCACTTATTTCTGTCGTGTCATTTTGCACTGGGGTCATGGTCACAAACAACAGAATAATAAACGGTAAGTTCCCAAAGAATTGAGTCATCACTGTTGCTTCTTAGTAACCTTTCCTATTTGAACTCTTTTAGTTCTAGCTTCTTAAGAAGCAAATTAGAGTCCACTTTTCCATCTCAGAATGTGAATTTCCCAAATAAATGCAATAATCGGCCCCATTTGATTTCCTGAATTATATTTTCACCCCAACTGGAATATCACCTATCTTTCATGAAAAATAAAGATTTGAAATCCGCAGACTCATTAAGCTTTGAACAACTTTGGTGGTCAAGTTGAACATAACTGATGTACAGACATCCCCCACTTCTCCAAGTTAAGCCACTTGGCTTTTAAGGAAAGACCTGCATCAGTAGGTCTAACGGAAATAATTCCAAAGAGGAGTTTCTCTTTTATGAGAAAAGGTACAAAATGAGTTTTGCAGGAGCCACTGTAGAGGCAGCGCTAACCTAGCAGCGAGAGTGGTACTTGCCCAGCTCCTTCCGGGGAACCGCACAAGGCGTCTCAGCAGCAAGCCCCAGACCTTTGAACTGTGTGTGTGAGCATCTGGGCTTTGTCTCCATTTACTGGTGCATCTGTGTCCTTAAGGTACCAGGAAAGCCTAACAGGGGTTATTTTGGGGTCAGAGAATACTCAAATATTTGCCATGTAAATTAATAGTCATCGCTTCTTCTTCTTCTTCGCTTGAGGCCGTTTCAGCTTACAAAAGGATAGTAGGGGAAACCTTTGTATTTAGTTTTTCTATAACCTTTTATTTCCTCATCCTTTAACATCATGGTTCTGGGGGCGCCAGGGCGGCTCTGTAGGTTAAGCATCCAACTCTTGATTTTGGCTCAGGTCATGATGTCACGGGTGTGACATTGGACCCCAATTTTCTCTCTTTCCCTCTCTCCATGCCCTTCCCCTGCTCCTGCTCTCTCTCTCCCTCTCTTTCTCAAAATAAATAAACTCTAAGAAAAAGTCACATTCAAAGAAAACACATATCCCACTCCATTTATTAGCTTCCTTCAAGAGACCATTCTAAGGACTTCGCAAAGCCTGCCACACAAAAAGTCCCTCCTAGATCCTTTTTAGATCTCTCTTCCCACCCCCAAACTTTCACTCACAGCAGCAGCTAAATATCCTTCTCTGTATCACAAATACATATTTCCTCACCACGATTATGCCCCACTTTCCATTCACCCCTTCCTGTTTTACTCAAGATTGCAGTATCCCCGCCCACGGAACACCTAACGGCAGGGGACCCACCGCTCCTCCCCACCATGCAAAGTGCATGCACATCTTTTGGAAGTTCAGCTTCTCTCCCACTCTGATTACATTTCATGAGACTATCATCCCCCTTTATTCTGGTGAAGGGTGGTAACATTCTTTGGCGTGTGTGTGTGTGTGTGTGTGAGAGATAGAGAAAGAAATGGCAATAAAATAAGGTAAGATGCTAACATATTTACACAGCATAGTCATCAGAGTAAATCTAATGGACCTATATGAATTTTATATCCTGAGAACAGAGAATACACTCTTCTCAAATGCCCATGGCTAATTCATAGAACTTGACCATATACTGGCTCACAAAGAAAGCATCCATCAGTGGCTTCAACAAAGGGAGTACTGCAAACAACACCTTCTGATCCCATCGCAGCACAACTAGAGTTTACGAACAAAAACAGAGCACAAAAAGACCCTTCTACATAGATAGTAAACGTCCTGTTAACTCCTAGGGGAAAGGGAAAATAGAAACTAAAATTACAATAATAATAATAATAATAATAATAATAATAATGACACTGGTTTCCAGTTCTAGTCAGAATAGGAAAAACATATCCCACCCCATTTTTTCCTATGAATTACAACTAAAATCCCTGGACAAAAGCCATGAGACGACTGTGAATGGGGGGAAAAAAAGGAGGAAGAAAGGCTAGAACCTCAGGACTAGAGGCACAGCTGGGTCTTTACCCTCCTATACATTCCAGCCTGTGTTCCATACTTTGGAAGTACTACCAGGGACAGGAAAGAAATCTTGAAGGAAAGCCTGTTCTCTCCAGCCAGAGGTCTAGGAAGAGGGTAGCCCGGCAGGACAGAGCCCTTTAGACCGCACCCAAACAATTACAGGCAGCTGTCATGAAGGAAGCAACGCCCCAACTCCCCCTCACCTTGGCCTGGTTGCGGCAGAGACAGTGGGGTGAAACCACGGTGAGCGTCCCCACCCTACCTCAAGCAAACAGTGTCACACGTCTGGCCACTGGTGGTGGCTGCAGCCACAGAAAATAGAACCCTACTCCCTCCCATTTACACTGAGAACACAGTCTTTGAGGTGGGATCTTGTCCACTCTGACCACCCTGAAGGAAGGAAAATGAAGAATACAATAACCAACAAACAAGTAGCCCCCTCCTCTCCCAACTAGAGAGTTTGAGAAGGATCACACAAAGGCAAGAGATGGAAAAAAAAGATCCTTCAAATTTGTATATGAAGCCCCAGGCACACACCCCTGTTCCACTCATCTGTAAAACCAAACAGAATCAATAAAGCAAACACTGGGAGAAGGGAATTGTGGTGCAGTTTCACACAGGCCTCTGGATAATGCACAAGTGGGGCAGACCAGAATAGTACCGCAAAGATTGTGGCAACTAAATTGACACTAAAACCACAGCCTACCAAAGGGAGCCAGGACGTGCTTTGTAATAATAAATGTGTTAAATCCTACCAAAGAGAAGACTGAAATGAAACCAGAGTCTCCTTACAAAATACTCAAAATGTTTAGGATACAATTCAAAATTCATCATCATACCAAAATCCACGAAAAATCCCAATTCACATGACAGAGGATAATTAATAGATTTCAACATCAAGATGATACAGGTGTTGGAATTATCTAATGAGGATTTTATTTTTATTTATTTTTTTAAAATATTTTTTACATTTATTTATTTTTGAGAGACAGAGAGAGAGAGTGTGTGAGTGGGGAGGGACAGAGAGAGAGGGAGACACAAATCCAAAGCAGGCTCCAGGCTCTGAGCTGTCAGCACAGAGCTCGACGCGAGGCTCGAACTCACGAGCTGTGAGATCATGACCTGAGTCGAAGTCGGATGCTTAACCGAATGAGCCACCCAGGTGCCCCAAATGAGGATTTTAAAACAGCTATTAGAAGATGCTACAACTAGCAGTTTCAAACACTTTTGTAAGAAATAGAAAACAAACAAATAAATGCAGATACACTGGAAAATCCAGATGAATTGGATAATTCCCTAAAGAAATACAGATTACTAAAACCAGATTAGAGCTGAGAAACTTAAACAGACCAATTTCCATTAGAGAAATAGAGAGCATTATTAAGGAACGACTCCACAAAAAAACATCAGGTACAGATGGTTTGACAGTAGAATTCTACCAAAATTCCAAAGACCAGAGTCCCAGTGCTCATTATTCTAGAACACTGAAAGGAAAGAGAACATCCCAATTCCTTCCCTGAAGCAAGTGTAACATTGATACCTAAACCAGAGGAAGACAGTAGGGCAGGGAGGGGACACATACCACACATCACAAATATTCATGCAGAAATTCTAAACAAAATATTAGCAAATAGAATCCAATACGACATTAAGAAAACAATACGCCAATACCTTGTGGAATTTATTACAGAAAGGCAAGGTTAGCTCAATATTAGGAACTTTACTGCTATAATATACCATATTAATAAATCTAAGGAAAAAATATTATGATTATCCGGACATATGATGAAAAATCCACTGACAAAACTTAATACCCATTCGTGATTAAAAAAAAAATAATTTAAATGCTGAAGAAAAAAGATGTCCACTATCTCTGCTACTACTCAGCTTTGCACTGAAGGTAGGAGCAAATTCCCTTAGACAAGAGAACTCAATCAGAAGAATAAGAGTGGATGAAAAAAATAAGTTAAATCACCTGTATTTTCTAGATGCTATAATAGTATAGCTGGACAGCCATAGGTAATCAGTAATAAGAGCAAATCAAACAATTAAAGAATTCAATGAAGTAGCAGGCATAAAAGAAACATTAAAGAAAGTCCACAGTTACATCCAAATACCTATGGAAAATCCGAATATGATAAAGGCAGCATCTCAAATCAATGGAATAAAGACGGACATTTAAATAAGCAACTCTGGGACAATTGGGTTGTCATGTAGAAAAAGATAAAATTTGGGGCGCCTGGGTGGCGCAGTCGGTTAAGCGTCCGACTTCAGCCAGGTCACGATCTTGCGGTCCGTGAGTTCGAGCCCCGCGTCAGGCTCTGGGCTGATGGCTCGGAGCCTGGAGCCTGTTTCCGATTCTGTGTCTCCCTCTCTCTCTGCCCCTCCCCTGTTCATGCTCTGTCTCTCTCTGTCCCAAAAATAAATTAAAAAACGTTGAAAAAAAAATTAAAAAAAAAAAAAAAAGAAAAAAATAAAATTAGATCCATCTCACCCCATCTATAGGAAAAAACGCCAAATGGATAGGGATCTAAATGTAAAAAACTGAATCATGGAAGTACTAGAAAAAAAAATACTGGTCAATTCCTCTTTAACTTCTGTGAAGAAAAAGGCTTTGTAAAAATCCAGGGACAGTAAAAGAAAAGATTAATAAATGTGACTAAAAAATTAAAATTAATGCGTGTCAGAAAATACCAAAAACCAAGTCAAGCTATAGGAACATTAACAACATACACCACAGACAAAAGGTCTATACTTCGAATATGTAAAGAAGTCTTAAATGTGAAGGGCAAAGGACCAAAAACTTGATGGAAAAAATGTAGAAAAGTCGTGACCAGGCAATTCATACACAAAAGAAATTTTTTTAATGGACTTTTTTTTAAGAGAAATTTTAGGTTCAGGGCAAAACTGAGTGGCAGGTAACCAGATTTCCCGTATACACCCTGCCCCCATTCATAGCTAGCCTCCCACACAAACAATGTCTCCCGCCTAAGTGGTACATTTGTTACATCTGATGAACCTACAATGACACATCATAATCACCCAACGTTTATAGTCGATATTAGAGTTCACTCTTATTATATATTCTGTGGGTTGGACAAATGTATAATGACACATAGCCACTAGTATATAGTATTATACGAAGCAGTTTCACTGCCCTAAAAATCCTCTGTGCTCTGCCTACACATCCCTCCCCTCCTCCCCACTCCTATTTTAAATGTTTATGCAATTAAAAATACGGGATTTCCTCCACTGTTCTTATGTTTAAAAATTCCCTCTGTGCTCTGAGATTCAATATCTACTTGCCCATGTCTTCTGCTAGTTTGTTTTGTTTCTTTCTGTTATTTTTTGGTATGAAATGAAGACCTACTATTTAATAATAATAATAATAATCAATTATCCTACTAGTATTCCTTTAAACTCTCTTCCCTCCAAATCTGGGTGAGTCCCATTCATCACAAGCTAAGTTTTAACTATGTAAGTCTATTTCTGCATTCTATTCCATGCCATTCATCTGTCCATTTCTTTGCAGTGAATTAAAACTGTTTCATGAAAGTGTGTTTCAGTATTTGCTAAGGCAAGTCCCTCCAATTGCTTCTCGCTTTCAAAACAGTCTTGACTATTTTCAATTCACTTAAATTTTCTACAGAATTTTAGATTTATTTTTCAAGAAAAACATCCCATTACAGAGTATAGTGGAATTAATGTCTGTGATTTTAAAAATACATTGAGTCATGTGTTCCTTAAGGAGACTAGCCTTGTTTCTCTGATGACAGCCACTCCTGGAAGACTAGTATGAAGGCTCCTCAGGACACTTCCATCAGCAGCTTGGAAGGAGCAGGAAAGAACATACAAGGGATGTAGAAAGAGATAGAGACAGAACTCAAACAAGCAGAGACCTGACTTCCTTCAAAGGGCCAGACTATTCAGTCACTCCATGTTTACCTGAATATGAATCAGACAGAAAACAAATTTGGTTTCGTGAAACATCCAAAAACAGTGTCACTGGGGTACAGTCTGCAGAAGAACAGAGGTGGCATCTTCGTAGGTTAGATAACCAAATCCCATCTGCTTTTACATTATTCTACTCCAGATCCTGGGACCAAGGCTGTAAGTGACGGAGAACAATTCACCCAAACGTGTCAGATCATCTATCACTCATAAGAGTCCAAGTCTTGGGAGAATTTTCTTTTACACTTAAGGTTGGGTAAGTTTCACTGTTGGGCCTGCCTTCAATTCAGTTCATACCACGTAAATGGCATGCAGTTTCTGTTTTCATAACTTGGGAAATACTACACAACTGTAATTGTTTCGTAATGCAATTCTTTATAGTGACCCATTTAGAAACACAGGTCAAACTTGTTCTTTTCTGGGTTCCTTGGCCTGGAATATGTTCCCAAGTCCCAAAGCATGGCATGGTGAGATGACAGAATTCAAGTTGCCAAAAATTAGTAAAATAACTTAGTGCATGTTAGTAAAATAACTTAGTGCATGTTCCAAGGACACAATCTTTAACAAAGGAAGCTAGTTATAGTCTTCTTTGCCCAATGGCCACTAATTTCTGTCTCACTAAACCCAAATCAAAGCTATCACTAACACCTGCAACTCTCCTAGCTCCAGCCCCTAACCTTTCTCTGACTTTCTGTTATTTAAAGTACTCTACATAAATGCTTTATATTCCCTTAACACCTTAACAACAACTACTTAAAATGTGGACAAGTAATAATCCTTTAGGTCAAGCAGCTGATGAATTGGAACATTACCAAATTTAGTTTTGGCTGTAACTTCCCCAGGATTATTTTAAAATAAAATTATTTATGAGTGGGACTTTTTTAGACCCACTAATAAATTTGAAGTGGATTAGTTACCACTTTTTTCAATATTGAAACTAGACTATCTCAAACATAAGCAGCAAGAAAGTTTGTAGCACAAAGCTACACAGAGAAGACATAAAGATTTCAACAATTCCCTGTAGCAGTTCAGAAAAATGATGTCTATATTTTGATAATGAAAAGCAGAGATTTGTGTGATATTGGTTAGGGTGCTCAATCTCTTTCTGGAGTTGGACTTTTATCCATCCTTTTATTCCTTTCCATAATTACAAAGTGAGTCTGTGGCTAACCTCATCCACCCAATTCCCAAGGTTATAGAATATGTTTAACACTAGACCATAGTAGCTGGGCCCCCCTCCCTTTATTTCTGATGGAGTCTGAAAGTAAGGATATGACCTAACCTCAAACATATCTTATCAGCCTCTTAATTCACAATTATCTGCTAATATTATAGGCATGAGAGTAATTCAATGTTTAATTTAAAATGTTATGATATTTATATAGTTCTTGTTTTATGGTCAAATACATAAAAATAAATCTAGAATGTGCCACTGAATATAGTGAAATGTGTCATTATGTTAAGTGACTCTTCTCTTCCTAAATATTCATACCTGGAGAGGCCACGTTTAATAGAGCCCTTATTTTACCTATCTGTTTTAAAAAGTTAAGTGTTCATAGCAGTTGGTTGTCAAGAGAGAAAATGCTCAAAACCACAGAACAAGTGAGGGTCAAATGGGTCAACAAAACTCAGGCCTCTCACTCTGTCTCCTGCGCGTGCCCCTGCCCCTCGGACATCTTCAGAGGTGGATGAAAGTCTAGTGGAGCCTCTACCCATCCTCAGTCTCCTCTGCTGGATCCTCCTGTCTGCTTCCTGCTGTAAATGCTGGTCCTCTCTTCCCACCCTCTCTCTGGAAGATCTCAGCCACTCCCATTACTTCCATGGTCACCCACCACCGAGGACTCCCAAAATTGCATCTCCAGACCCAAGATCTCCTTTAATTCCTATATTCTAATGTCTACTGGACATCTCACAAGCATCTCATGATCTTCCCTCATGATCTTTCCCCAAACCTGTTCTTCCTTTTCAGCCCTTCTCTCTATGCAAATGGAACTTCTATTAGTCCAGTTGTTCAGCACACAATTTTGAGGGTAACCTTTGAATTCTCCATCTCCCCCATACTTATGCAATCCATTGCCAAGTCCTACAGTGAACTCCTACTCCAAAACCTATCCCAGGTCTATCCACTTCTTATCATCTCTTCCTGGACTACCTTAGTCCAAACCACCATCATTGCTTATATGCCTTTAGAGCTGACAACTATAGCTCTTAAGCTGTAAGAGCTTACAACTATGTATATGTGTATTTGTTTAATGTCTGTCTCTCCTTTATACTTTAGGCCCCATGAAGGCAATGCCTGTGTCTGTTGTATCACTACAATAACCTCTATCTTAGTAGAAACTAACAATAGTCCTTCCATAAATGAAATTACAGAAAGAAGAGATGACTAAACAATCTCCTTTTGTTGGTGAGTTTTCCGAGAAGTGGCGTTTCCCATGTTGAATTAGTTGAAAGCCATCAACCATATTAAAGTTAAATTTTAACTAAATATTGATAAAATGAATTATATTCTTATATTCCATAGATATGGGATTAATTCAATTGAATCGATACAAAATTTGAGATGAAAATGCCACTGCAAGGGAAAATACTTCCTCTTAGATATCTGATCTGCTGGAGAACAAGCCCAGTTGCTTCCATGCACCAACCCCCATGTGCACTTGCTGAGACAGCCACGATACCCAATCAACAACCATGCCAATGAAAACCATGCAGATCAGATCCTTGGCACATGCAGTCTTTCATGAATGTGCCTGAAGCTAGGATCCTTAATATGCATATAATCTCTTCCCACTTCCCTGCAGCCCATAAACATGTCTAGGAGGCCACTGTGTCCCCTACCATCTGATCCACATACTAATGCACATAACAATCTTTAAGTCAGACTCAGCCGTAGTAGAATGTCTTGGGCAAGTATGACCTGAATGAAGATGCAAAGACTGTACACCAGAGATAAGAGGGAAAAAACTGCACAGTCTTATTTTGGGAGGAAATTCCATGGACATTTTGGCATCATTCACAAAACCAAAGAAGACTATTAACAGAACCAATTTTTTTTAATGTTTATTTATATTTGAGAGAGAGAGACAGAACATGAGAATGAGCAGGGGAAGGGCAGAGAGACCGAGAGAATCTGAGGCAGGCTCCAGGCTCTGAGCTGTCAGCACAGAGCCAGACGTGGAGATGGAACCTATAAGCCGTGAGATCATGACCTGAGCCACAACCAATGGAGCCACCCAGGCGCCCCACAGAACTTATTTTAATAAGGTTGCCCATTCAAATCCTTCATCTAGTGGTTCTTCCCCCTCCAGTCAGCAGTTCCAAATTATCTACTCATTGATCCAACAAATTTTCATCAAGGGCCAGCCAACTGGATGTTAGGCTTGCGCCACACTGTGGGGATGCCGTGGTAGGTAAATTAAAACACCGTCCCAGCCTTCAATGGGACCAAAGTTTGGTAAAGGAGACAGCTGATGAGCAATTACAAGGCAGCAGGAAAAGTGCCACAGGGGGGTGTTGTCTGAACAACCAAGAAAAAGAGTTCATTGAGAACTAGAGGGAGCAGGGAAACCCAGCAGAGACAAGTGGACTTGATCCAGTCTGGAGGGGAAGGAAGCCAGAGCCACACATGCAAGTGTTCAGGGACAGTAGGGAACATGGCAACCCTTTAAGTGGCTGATGAACTACTGGTCAAAGGCAGAAAGAAAAAAGAATAAAAAAAAAAAAAGACAGACTAGGGGAAATAAGAAAGGAAGAGAAAAAGCTAGATAATGAAATTAAAAAGACAATCAGGATTTTAAATTAACCCATCCAGTTGTAGAAGGAAAAAAGTTGTGTATGTCCAGAGAGGCCTGAGTGCTCCATTAGGTCCCTGTGTCATGCTGTGTCATGTGTGAAAGAAAATATATATTGTTTCCTAGCCATCAATTTTAGTAGGCAAGAGTCAGTAATGTACCTAGAACGTTGCTTTTCAAACTGCAGATTATAATCCACTGGGGAAAATGAAATAAATTTAGTGGATGGACATCAACATTAAAAAAAAAAAAGAAATACATTGGTACATGATAAGACAGAATAGTATAGGACACATGAGAACAAACAAATAGAATAGATCATAAAGCACTGCTCACAGGAAGGGCAAGTATTATTTCATGGGTACCCATGCATGTGATCAATTACAATTGCTTGATAACCACCCACCAAGAAGTGGGTCCAGTGACGATTCCAATCAAGTCTTGGCATCCCTTTGAAATCTTTCTTAAATATTTAGGGCTTACTAAAGCTCCTGGACCCTGGCCAAAAAGGTAAAATTCTTGCTCTTTGCTGTTAAGTGAACTTGGACGCTGGGAGAATGCCTTTGAAGAGCTGGGCTCTGTGCCAAAGGTGGGGAGGAGGGGCCTCATAGTGGTCGTTCACCTTGGAGGGAGGGTCAGGGAGGGAAGCCTATCACACACAGCCACCAGGGTTTCCATGACAGTCTTGTGTATGTCACATATACCAAAAATCCAGATGCTAGGAGGATCTGGTTGTTTAAACGCGCCCATGCACTAAAGCATCTTTTCCCTGTAACTGTCCCAGAAACTTCTCTCTACAGTCAACCACTGTCTCTCCAGGGGCCAGACACAGAAGATTTGAGACTGGATGATAAGAGCCAAGCCATTGGTGTTTAGAGCCAGTTTCTAGACAGTGGTTCTATTTCTGAGGGCTTCGGTGAATCAGGTAACATCTTTAAGAAAGGAGTTCATGACTTTTTGCTTCACTTTATATTAACTAATCCGTTCTAGGCAGTGAACATTTGTTTATTATAAAATTTAAGTCCCATGTGCCACTCTTCACCAGCCAGGACATGCACAAATATCTGAGGAAAAAGAATTCATCTCCACGGATGGTGTCAGGCTCTGGGCACGGGTAGGCAGTTGGGCTAAGTTGTGGTCATGATACTAATAAAGATTTCTGGGGCTTTATATCTGTAAATATTTTAAAGTCACACCAATCGTGCCATTTGTTGCCTGCCACGTAGGCCAAAGTTAGCGATGGCAGTTGTACCAAGTGTGTGCATGACAGGGGCGGGGCCAGGTGCTGTGAGAATGTGGCAATGTGACACTGAAGGTTTGAAGAAGTAATTACTAGAATATGTGGACAACACACCCTCCTGGTAAAGCCACTTGTGGTTGAGGGACAAACAAGCGAACAGGAAAGCACCCCTCAGAAACTAAAACTTACCAGAGAGGCAAACTAGACTGTGAACTCGAAGGGGAGCTCTGTTGATATTTTGCTAAGTGTGGTGTCCAGTGTTGACAATTATATGAAAGACTGAGTATTGCAGTGCAGAAATTTCGAGACCGTTTATTTCATCAGGAACTCCTGGGAACAGAGGTTGGCAAACTTTTTCTGCGAGCGACCAGACAGTAAATATTTTGCGTCTGTGTGCCGTATGGCCATCTTTCACAGCTCAATTTTTCAGTTGTAGCGTGAAAGCAGACATAGCAAGTAAGGAAACAAATGGACATGACTATGTTCCACTAAAACTTTATTTACAGAATCAGGTTTGGACTGAGAGCTAAAGTCTGCCAACTCCTACCCTAAAGCATTAAATGGCCCTCTGGAAATCAATGAGATTAAAGACTTTGGCAAACCACACAATTGATTCTTGACAGACCTCTATCCAACTTTATAACTTAAAACTATTACACCAACTAAAACTATAAAAAGGCAACAGCAAATTAGCCTCTCTCTTGACCCTCACAAGCATATCCCTCAATATCGTTATTTTATTGTTGTCATTATTGGTATTCCTATTTTCAGCTGAAAATTTCAAGCGATTCAATTGCTTTTCCAAGGGTACACATGCTGTAATAAATAGAATTTATGCACAATCATTTGACTCCATAAGAATCAGAAAATCCAGAATCCAAATTTTTGTTTTGTAGCTAACCAAATTTCCTAGGCAAGGAAGATAAAGTTTCTATGTTTCTAACTCGAAACACGGAACAGAAACTTTCAAAATGGTAATGGTGACTAACTTGGGAAGCAGTAGAGAATTTGAGAAAAGAAAGACTTAATTCACTGTTATGACAACTACAAAGAAATCAGAGTCCTTGTGTTTCCATTTCCTCTCATCTCTTTTTCTCCTCCTTCTCTCTCTCTCTGTCTCTCTCTCTCTCTCTCTCTCTCTCTCTCTCTCTCTCTCTCTCACACACACACACACACACACACATACACACACACACTCTGAGTCCCCCCAAAACTCTGGAAATAGCTGGCAAAATCTAAAATGTAGGACAGGAGTCTTGGAGGAAGCTGCCAGGAAGTCTTGGAATGCCAGGCCTAACCACCCTAGGTAATTGATGCCTTCTAATCTCACAGAATCTCCTTCACCAGCTCCCCCCAAAATACTGAGCAGGAACCTCTGTTTATCCTCTACCCTGATTTCAACTGCGATGGAGCGGAGGTCCAGACCCACTTTGTCATATGAGATGAATGGCTTGCCTGGCTTTCACAACCTTTAACAAGAGACCGGGCTGGGACTGCTGTTAGATTGTGGTGTTGTCACTGGATCCTTCTGCGGGTCCTGTGGGTGTGGCTGGCAGCAAACCACTCATAAATGGATGCTCTGTGCCCCACGGACAGAAATGGCCAGTCACTGTCCATGTGCAGGAACACACATTCTCAACCACTTTGCTGAAACACTTCATAAACCCACCCCGTGTAATGATTTTATGAGACCTGGCACACAGCAAAGTTCATAATCTGAGCCTGGAAACAGGTAGCAACAGGTGTGAGAAAACAGCTCTGGTCTTTACTTTGTATCCCCTACGGCATGCTCTCATTACAGAACATCATGTGCCCTGAGATGAGTACCTTCCTACTTTTAAACTTCAAAGGCTCATGTATAAATCCCTAATATTTATCTCAATAAATGTTATTGCTATTTGTTTCCACCTTTGGTGACAGGTAATAACATATTGGTCAACCATTACAATGATCTTATATAGAGAACTGTAGACTTTTTACTGGTGATGTGATACAATTCTTGTCCATAGTTGAATAAAGATTTTTAAAATTCTTCAAGTTTGCCTCACTAACTCACCTTTAAAATGATACTATTGTAAGTGAATTCTGTTCAGTCAACCTGCAAACTCCAGTGTCTGCCATTAAAACAGGCTAATTGTAATGTCAAGGGGACCAGTGGAAAGAAATCAGGGTCCTTTGCATCTTATCCCTGATTTTTGTCCCTATTCATGCCTCCTCTAACCCCAAAATTTCTCAACTTCTCATAGGAAAAGAAAAATTGGGGGGGGGGGAAAAGGTGGGGGAGAGGAGGGGAAATGAGAAGAAAAGAAGTATAGAAAAATCGTTTTTCTTCATTTCAGAAATAGGAAACAAAAAACAAAAAACAGGAAGCCTCTAGCTATGGCCTGAAATGCCACCTCAATGCAACACTTCAGATTAAACACTGTGGGCACTAGGAAATTACTAACATTTTCCCTGCCTCCTTCCAACAGTCCATGCTCTGTGATGGCTGGAGATACTTGGAAAGAGCTTTGGGGCAGGCAGAGCAACTAACTACAGGAGGCTTTCCAGGAGAGATGATGCTCCAACTCCTTCTGGAACAAGGAAGGAGAGAAGCCAGTGAGGTTGACTGAGCTGGAGGGAAGGGCTTGGGAACAGAGAATCTCATGCACTACGGTCCTTGGGGCTCCAGCTTCTCTCTGGATGGCCCGGACAACCAGCCTTATCCCATCTTTGCACCTCTGGGGAACATTCTAAGACTGGAGGGCTTGTACCTAGAAAATGTCACAGGTAGAGCTTTTTATCTATTTGCTGGTGTTCCAGGCAGCATCACCTATGGCAACACTACCAAGTTCAGACAGGAAAACATAATCTGATTATTTCTCAAAGAATAAAGGAGGAAATCTGTGTTTGCTTTGGAGCAAACCCAGACCCCATATTCTGTCACAAAACATGAATAGAATAACACACTTCCCTAGTGTGAAACTGAGGTTTTCAGTCCGCTCTATACGGATCTCCAAGCACTTTTCAGCCAAACAAAAGACTTCACATCTCTTTTCTAAGATAAACTTCCAGAATAGTTTTACTTCATCCCTGTCAAGGAATAAATGCAACTTGATTTATCAATATAAATATAAGCTTCTCTTCAAATATGTTAGGATTGAAAACTCTACCATAGACTTTGGATCAAAATCTTCCAGCTACAACTTTGATTAAATGCAAGGTTTCCTGTTGTAGTTCTGTTCTAACCGCAGATGTCAGGGCCTCACAAATTAAAAAGTCCTTTTCCTTCCCCTCCTCTTGTGTCATGCCGTTTGGGGGCCCCATGAGAAGCCCACTCCCTAGTCCATCTTTATCGAATGCAAAAATACTAGCAGAGATATCCAGGCTATAAATTATTATAGAAGACAACATTTACAGTACAGAGACCTTCTAAAGCTCAGCTGTACCCAGCTTTGGCTTTTTTTGGAGAACTTTTGATTCTGAATAAGTTTATCAAGTACTCAAAAGCTCCAAACATTACTAAAAACAACAACAACAAGTTCAAGCCTCTCACCATTGTTGCTAGAAGTTGCCAAATATCATTGATAATAATGAAAATATCATCAACAGGGAGCATCTAACACGTAGCAGACTTTTGGGGGGGAATGCAACTTGTCATCAGGGTTTTAGATCATTTGCTGTTAAAAAAAAAAAAGTAGGGGACGCCTGGGTGGCGCAGTCGGTTAAGCGTCCGACTTCAGCCAGGTCACCATCTCGCGGTCCGTGAGTTCGAGCCCCGCGTCAGGCTCTGGGCTGATGGCTCAGAGCCTGGAGCCTGTTTCCGATTCTGTGTCTCCCTCTCTCTCTGCCCCTTCCCCGTTCATGCTCTGTCTCTCTCTGTCCCAAAAATAAATAAAAACGTTGAAAAAAAAATCAAAAAAAAAAAGTAGAAAACACTAGCTTGTAAATATCCATTCATTCATTCACACATATTTATTCATGTCGTTACGCCTGGGGGATAGAAAGCCCAGATGCAAGCATTAAGTGTATTCATTCAGTGCATAAGTTATCTTTTATAAGCATGGCTTTGTTCTGCAATTGGCAGGCATTTTTCACACACAGTAAAGAACAAAGCTGATTTTCCTATATCCAATATGTCGGCCAGTGAGATAGAGGCTGCCATTCACTGTCATCCTCATCGCAAAATTACTCTACAACAACCCTGAAGAGAATAGAGAAGGACAGGGGAGTTTACAATGCCTTCAGGGAAGCAAGAGAAGGCTACAGTTTTACCAAGCAAGTCATTGTCTCGCTTCCAGAAACCCAGATGCTGGAGGCAAAGCTGTTCCTCTGAAGGCAGATAAATGCTCACACAGACAGCCCTCAGGCTCTGGGGGTTGTCATCCATTTTAGGGTGTCTGAGAATACTCTAGAATAACCCAGCATGCATAAGAATGCCACTTACCTCCTCCCACTGCAGTTCTGCCACCTGCACTGATGGGCTCAGGTTCCTCCTGCCTCCTCCCTCCTGACTCCTCACTCCTCCCACCTCACCTCTGCCAAGGTCCAGGGAAAGTTCTCCAGAATTCCCACTGGCTCAACCCCTGAGGGAGAGGCCGGTGACTACAGCAGCAGTAGTGACAGCAATGCACGGAAGTCCCTCTCCCCTCCCAGACGGCACTAGTACGAAAATCATGGAGGGGACACCAAAGAGGCATACCAACTAGGCTTCCCTGTCTAGCTCAGGAAGGCATACGGCAGCCCCCTGCTCAGCAGGAAGCCTAGGGTGGTGCCATAGTGTCTGTTATTCATCCTACTATTTGTTCATGAGCAAGTAAACCACAGAAAGAAAACATCCCCATCTAAACTGTATGTACCTGGATGTTGGGCAGGTTATCAGTCAAGAGCCAAGAATCAGAGCCAGCAGAATAGAACACAAAGAAGGGATGCACATGAGGGTAAGCCAGAGCCAAGAGGGGCCAAGCACCAGGTGCAGGACTCAGACAGTCCTGGCCTCTGCCCAGGACTGAGACCATTCCGAGGGCACTCACTATCTAGAGTTCAAATGGTGTCCCTGGAAGATGAAACGACTCAAGTCCCAGATCTCAAGATAAGCTTGCAACACATGGATGGTTTTTGCCAATGACAGATGGCAATGTGCGACTCTGGAGAAACACTGATGACCCAATACACAGCAGAGACCATATACTCCGAACCAGACGTCAGGATATGTCTCCTGGGAAGCACACTTTTGGTGGCAGAATACAGAAGGGTGTGGTGTACTGGAAATTCCAGCTCCTCACCTTGCACCCATGTGACCTTTGGCAAGCTCTCTAAGTCTTGCTTTGCTTATTTGAAAAATGGGGAGGATTTTAGTAATGGGGAAAAACGGGGAGGATTAATGGTTGAGAGGATTATAGGTAGCATATGCAAAGTACTTAGTATATAGTAGGCATTTAATAAATGTGTTATTAACGTAATAACAGATTGAGGCAGTCCTGGAAAATCTGTATCTATAATGAGAACTGTACCTATAATACTCTTCTATCTACATGTTACCCCACTACTCAAGGTCCATGTCAAGTCTCCCCATTTTCACCATCTTCTATATGAGCATGCACCCATATTGATTTCTTTCATTCTTGATAATATGTTTTCAACATATATTTTACTGAATGTTCTACCTTTTAGATACAATTTTACCTTGTCAGTTCTAAGTCCCTCCTAGAAGATCTTTTCCTGAGCACAGAAAGCAAGCCATGCTACTTTAAAATCCCAAAGATTTAATATAACATAAGAGACCTGGTAAGCATTTGAAAAATATATGTACTTAATTAATTGTGGTCCAAGCAGTATTTTTGGTTGGCCGTGACTATAAACATCCTTCATATCCATCTGCACATTTCCCAAATTATTTTTGAAAGAAGACTTTTCATGTTTGCATTGCACCATGATCTATATGGAAAATAAAAATCCTATCCACCTCGCAAAATTATTGTCACTTTGCTTTTGTCATTAAATACAGCTATGGCCCTGTGACAATGGAACATGGAGATGTCGTGTCTGTGTGCTGAAATAAGGAGACATCCCTGCTTGTGTTAAATAAAGTCAGCCAGCATCACCGATTTATGGAACCACTTCTGTTCTCTATTTCCATTTATTTGGGCTGGGGATACCCAGTCTCCATCTTACTGGATACCCTGGTCCATGGGGTAAGTTCCAGGTTAGAAAGGGTAAGCATGGCAAAATACACTAAGTTATCTGAAGGTCACTAGTCTTTTATAGAAACAACATCCCCTGTACCCCCTCACCCCCTCACCACAAACACACTCACCCCTATGGATACAGGAAGAGTCAGACCCATTGCCAAGGCTAGACTTAGGGTATAAGTATGAGTACATCCCTTTTCCTCATTCCCTCCCATTCAAATGCCCAATGCCCTCCAAATCTCCCTTAGGTTTTGACCCCTTCCCCAGTAACAAAACCTGTTCTTACCTCAAAAGCAGTGATATTTGCCATTACTTCTTAATCTGAACCTTTATCAGAATCACTTTCCCAAAGAAACCCGTACTTGGATATCCCTCTAATCTTGGCAGAAAGAGTTTTTCCCTCAAGAGATTTCTTTTTTTTTTTTTTTAACGTTTATTTATTTTTGAGACAAAGAGAGACAAAGCATGAACGGGGGAGGGTCAGAGAGAGGGAGGCACAGAATCTGAAACAGGCTCCAGGCTCTGAGCTGTCAGCACAGAGTCCGACGTGGGGCTTGAACTCACGGACCGTGAGATCATGACCTGAGCCAAAGTCGGCCGCTTAACCGACTGAGCCACCCAGGCGCCCCGATCCCTTAAGAGATTTCAACATCAGAAGCAGGTGGAAGAGTTTTGAAGGTAACACCTTTCCAGATTCTAATGTATTAACTAGTACAATGGTTTTAAAGCTGTGGGAAAAGATGAGATTTGAAAACATACATTTAATTCTCACCCCCTCATCCCATCCCCCATATAATGTTAATGGAAATTCTGTAAGAAATTGTAATGATAAAAAGTACATCATTGATGGCAGGGAAGAGAGTTATGTAAGTACCAGAAGTGCCAGGGAAAGATAAACAGGGTTCACTTGCAAATCACTATCACAAGGAGCAGTGACTCAGAGGGAGTAAGTGATGGGACCCTGCACTCCCCTCCTGGACATGAAAATAGAAGAAAGAAGTGGAGGAAGAGAATCAGGGGACATGACCAGCGGAGAATGGCTTCACAGGGACCCTCTTTTGCTGCTGCAGACTGGTGGAACTGGAAAGCAGCATTCCAGTGGAACCTAGAAATTCAGATGGATACAAGGGCAGAAAGCCCCTAGAAGGAGATTTCCTGAGATGAGAAGACATGTTAGAGTGAGGAACTTCATGAAAAAAAAGGTCTTAAAAACCAGGGGTACCAGAAGTTACACCAAGATACCACTGGCAAAGTGTTCGAAGAGTGAATTCCCAGGGTGGCTTTGTTATAAACTGGTGAATAAAACAGGGTTCTTCTACTCAAAAATGGATTGGATACTTGGCCACAGAGGATCCCACACCTACCTCAAGGCTTTGAAAAACAACCACCACCACAAGAAAAAAATACAAAACAAATAAATCAAAACAGAGACAGGACAGCACAGAAATGAGTCTTCCCTAGCAGGCTTGTCCATGACTCTGAATCTCATCGTCTGCCCTGACATTTTCCTTGCTGAATTAGCAAATATGAAGATTGATGACATTTCTAAAGGGATCCAAAAATCCAAGAATGGTCAAGACCTCCTCACAGAACATTAAAAGAATGTAACTGAGAGACGTGAAAGAAAGTCTAAATGGCAGGACTTATTATGCTTATGGATGGAAAACTAAATATTGGAAATATGTCAATTCCTCAAAATTTTTTCATAGATTTTTTTTTTTTGCTATTCAACCAAAATCCAGTAACTTATGTGTATGTATTTGCAAACTGATGGGCTGATTTTTTTTAATTTTTTAGACATTTTTAAATCAAGTATAATTAACATACAGTATTGTATTAGTTTCTTATGTACAATATAATGATTCCAACAATTCTGTATATTACTTAGTGCTCATTATAAGTGTATTTAGTCCTTTTACCAATTCCACTCATCCCTCCACCTGCCTCCCCTTCAGCAACCAACCACCAGTTTATTCTTTATATTTGAGTCTGGTTTTTGGTTTCTCTCTCTCTCTTTAATTCATTTATTTTGTTTTTTAAATTCCACATATGAATGAAAGAAATCACGTGGTATTTGTCTTCCTCTGACTTATTTCACTTAGCATTATATCTTGTAGCTCCATCCATGTTGTTGCAAAGGGCAAGATTTCATTCTTTCTTATGGCTGAGTAGTTAGTATTCCATAGTATGTATCTTTATATATAAACCACATCTTTTTATCCATTTATCTATTGATGGACACTTGGATAGCTTCCATAACTTGGTTATTATAAATAATACTGAAATAAACACAGGGGCACATAATATCTCTTTTATTTGGGTAAATACCAGTAGCAGAATTACTGGACCATATGGTAACTTCATCTTTAATTTTGGGGAGAATGTCCATACTGTTTTCCACAGTGACTGCACCAGCTAGCATTCCTACCAACAGTACATGTGTTTCCTTTTTCTCCACATCCTTGCCAACACTTGTTATTTTTTTTGTATTTGATTTTAGCTATTCTGACAGGTGTGAGGTGGTATCTCAATGAGCTTTTGATTTCCATTTCCCTGATGATTAGTGATAAAGAGCATCTTTTCATGTGCCTGTTGACCATCTATATGTCTTCTTTGGAAAAATGTCTATTCATGTCCTCTGCCCATATTTTTTTTATTATTTTTTTAAAATTTATATCCAAGTTAGTTAACATGTAGTGTAATAATGATTTCAGGAATAGAATTTAGTAATTGATCACTTACATATAACATCCAGTGCTCATCCCCACAAGTGTCCTCCTTAATTCCCCTTGACTGATGGGCTAATTCTAAAATTTATGTACAAACATAAAAATTTATATACATAAAAGAAGACAACCTTGAAATATAAAAACAAAGTTGGAGCCTTCCATTAGGAGATGCCAAACTTAGAAAGCTATAGAAATTAAGAGTGGTATTAGTGGAAGGACAGACTAACAGGCCAATAGAGCAGAATAGAGAAGCTAGAAACAGATCAACCAATTTGATTTTTATTTAAAACAAAGACACCACTAAGTAGGGGAAGAGGGAGGGAATACGGATAGCCACACTTCTTTTAAACAAATGAAGTTTGACCTATGCTTCACAGCCTTCACAAAAATAGATTCCAGATGGATTATAGTTCTTAAGGGAAATGATTTAACACTAAAACTTCTAGAAGATAACAATGGGGAATATCTTCGTTAACTAGGTTTAGACAAAAATTTCTTGAACAGATAACAAAAAGCATTAGCCGTAAAGGAAAAGATTGATAAACTGATTCCATTAAAATTAAGAACTTTCTGGTCATCAAAGGGACACCTTCAAGAGAGTGAAAACATAAGCCAGAAACTGATAGAAGATATTTGCAAAAAATATTTATGACAAAGATCTGTTATCCAAATACATGAAGCGTGTTCTACAAATTAGTAATAAAAGGAAAGAAAACCCAATAGAAAAATGTGCAAAATATTTGAACAAGAACTTCTCATACATTGCTGGTGCAAACTCTACTTTGGGATACTCTCTGGCAGTATCTCAAACTGATTATAAGTCTGTGCATAAGCTGTTTCAGCACTATATACGTACTCAGCAGAAATGCACACACACGTGTCAAATTAACTGCATATTCTGCTTCTCTCATGGTTTGCATCCTGCATTTTTAGTGCCAAATCTTGGAAATTCAAAAAGCCTGGTCTCCCAAATTCAGGTATATGCAAACAAAAGCTTGACTTTCAAGGCTATTAACTAGAAAATCCATTGAGGAACCCCTTCACTGCCCAGAGCATTCTCTTTCTTCATGAAGCCGATGTACACAGAAAGCCTAGAGGTGGATCTGAGACATCAAGGGGGCAAGTAGCCCTCAAATATTATCGCAAACTATCATCTGATACGTTTAAAATTTTAAAAGTAAACCAACTGAAAATATACAATAATAAGGAATTATTTATAGAAATCCTGCTGCATCCTGTAAATGAATACTGTACTGCTCTTAAGAATTATTTAATGTTTTAAGTACACAAATCAAGTTAAACATGATATATGCAATATAAGCCTTCTTAAAACAGAAATTTAAATATATGTGTATATATACATAGGAAAATTATAAAGGATACCGGCATAATCTTAACAAAGGTTAGAGTTCAAGGAAGAATTAATGAGGTTTTTTTTTTCTTTATGATTACCTATGATTTCTAATGTTTACACACTGGGTAAATTTTTGCAAATACAATGTCTCTTTAAATTTTCAATGGATATAAGAGGGTGGATCCTATTCCGTTCATTACTGTTGAAATTTGCTTCCAATATTGTTTTCAGAGCATAGTTTCTTACTTTAAAAATATCCAAATTGAGGTCCAGAGAGATCCAGTTGGGGAATTTAATTACACGTCAATAAAATAATCTTTAATCTGAACCAGCAAATAGGTAGTAGATGTACAATATATGCACACTTCACTGTCTCTTATCCACACTCCAGTGCAAGTACCTAGAGGGTCATAGGAGAATAAAAACTGAGGCCAACAGTATAGCGATTGGCCAAATGGATCATACGGCAATGTACAGCAGAAAAAGATGCTAAAATTTGTGGGCAAAGCTTGAGGGGAGACTAGATTTGCATCATCTCCAAAAAAAATCTCCTCAAAGGTGTTTAGTAAGACAAAGGGATAAAAAAGTAACTTTATAATGGAGAAACCTAGCAATCATCACATCATCCAAGTGATCAAGGTAAACATCACCAGCAATAAGACATACCAACATCATGAACACCCTGATGTGGTGCACAGATGAGAGCACATCATTCTTCTGGTTTTCTTGCCCCAAACGCAATACCTCACTCCAATTAGCAGAATACATTGGACAAATCCAAACTAATGGACATTCTGTAAAATAATGGATCAATAAAAACTGTCAAGGTCATGAAACACCAGGAAAAATCAAGGAATTTTTACAGAACTGGAGAAGACTAAGAAAACATAATAACTAAATATAATGTGAAACCCTAAGTATGGGCCCAAAACAGAAAGAGAACATTAGCGGGGAAAAAATGGGTGTAATTCAAGTAAGGTTTATAGTTTAATTAATAAGACCATACCAATGTTAATTTTTTATTCTTGATATCTGCACTAAGGTAATGTAAGACGTTAACATTACAGGAAATGGAGTGACAGATAGAAGGCAACTCTGTATTATGTTTTCAACTTTTCTATAACACTAACATTTGTTCAAAATGAAAAGGGAAAGGAGATCCTTACAACATAAAAAAAAAAAAAAAAAAAAAGAAAGAAAACCTCAAATAATTTTGAGTCCTGACTATAGGCCAGATACTGTTCTGGTCATTGTCATGAGCGAGGCAGCCAAATTCCCTGCTATCTGACTTATACTCCTTTTGTAGATACTGTATACATTGAACAAATAGAGAGGAAAAGGGGGAACTATTAAATACAAACTGAAAGAAATTTAATAAGTAGAAATGTAATGAATATTTATAATACCAACTGAAATAGCCCATAAACTATTTTACCAGTAGGATAGAGATTTACAAATTAAATACCATACATACATCTATACCACACCTTCCCCTCCCTCCCGCCACCAACTCTGCCATCTAGTGATAGGAAGGGGAGCTGCCCCAATACATCTAGAGCCTTTAAGCAAGTGTCAATTAGCCCAAAGTGTTTAAGGACCATAGGACTTAAAGGGGAGTGTGGCAGAAACAGAGTTAGAACACAGGCCTTTAAATTGCCAATCTAACCCCCCGCTCCAACTTTCACAAATGTACCAAGTAGCATTACAGCAATGGCACAGAGGACAGAACACAGACTCTAAAGTCAAGCTGCTGGGGCTCACATTTTGGCCCTACAACCAACAGTGTGACCTTAGGTAAGTTACTCATTCTTACTCAGTCCAAGTGACCGAGGGACATCACATACAGTTGTGGGGATCAAATTGGTAAAATGCTTAAAAGGGTGGCTGGCATGTAGTAATACCTCAATAAATTTAGTTCCCACTGCCATTACTGTCACCACGGTCTCCCATAAGCAGATTATGTTCTTTACACATCTTATACTATGGTCTCACCCAGCAGGAAGAGACTGGCAAAGAGGTGGTAACTTAGCATAAAAGCTGAATATGAGATACCACCTCATACCTGTCAGAACGACTAAAACTAACAACATAAGAAACAACAGATGTCGGCCAGGATGTGGAGAAAGGGGAGTCCTCTTACGTTGTTGGTGGGAATGCAAACTGGTGCAGCCACTCAGGAGAATGCTGCGGAGCTTCCTCAAAAAGTTAAAAACAGAATTACCCTAACAATACAGCAATTGCACTACGAGGTATTTACCCAAAGGATACAAAAGTAGAGATTTGAGGGGGTACGTGCACCCCAATATTATAGCAGCATTATCAGCAATAGCCAAACTATGGAGAGAGCCCACATGTCCACCGACTACAAAATGGAAAAAGAAGAGATGGTATCTAAATACCATGGAATGTTACTCAGCGATAAAAAAGAATGAAATCTTACCATTGCAACAATGTGGATGGAGCTAGAGTGTATTATGCGGAGCAAAATAAGTCAGTCAGAGAAACACAAATACCGTATGATTTCACTCACAGGTGGAATTTAAGAAAACAAAACAGATGAACATATGGCAGAGGGGAAACGAGAGAGAGAGGGAAACACATCGTAAGAGACCCTTGAAGACTTAAAGATAGAGAACAAACAGTTAAGGGAGGGAGGTGACTGGGGGATGGGCTCGCTGGGTGATGGGTATTAAGGAGGGCACTTGTGCTGAGCACTGGATGTTGCTCGTAAGTGATGAACCACTAATGTCTACTCCTGAAACCAAAATTGCACTGTACGTCAACGAACTAGAATTTAAATAAAAATCTGGGGGTGGGGAGGAAGCGGAGTAAAATTTAGCCGAAGTAATTTCAAAATCTGGTCATATCATATAACACTATGAAATTTTGTTTTGGAGATGCCAGAAGACTCTTGACCATCCTTAACAATCTGACTTGATTTGAATGATGTCCTAACAAACTAGCAACCGCTAAACGGCTCAGCTCGCTGTTATCAGCACTTTGCACTCAGTTAGACAGGTTGGACGTCCCCTTTCACTTATAAGCATCATTGCAATGGGTCAGCTGACTTCAGTGGTCATGGACTCTCCTCAACTGTGGTTTAGATGTTCTGGGAAACCCAGCTCAACACAAGGTGCATCTTAAGCCTATCTTACATCGGAGTATACAGGCTCTTTCATCTTCTTTGTCAGAAGAGATTGCGCATGCAGAAATAAAACATTTTTCCACATTGCGGCCTGGGGTCATCTTAATTTCACTATAAGCAATCCTATTAGAATTGTCACATGAGTTCTGCCATGGGCCAAGTTCACTGCATTAGCCCCCATTCAGCATATCTCACTCAGACCAATAAATGCTCTTCATTTCCCAAATCAAGAACATAGTAGACACTCGACGTATTGAAGGATTTAAGGATTTAATTCCTCAACTGATTCAACTGGCATTTATTGAGCATCTGTTATGCTCTACACATTACTGGCACTGAGACGACAACAAATATTTTAAAAAATGGCCCTTATGAAGTTCACATACTCGTGGGGAAAGACTGTCACTAAACTAAATAAATAAAATATATAATGAGAGTGACAAGTATTAATGAGAAAAGCAAAACAGAGAAGAGGGACTGTGTGTAGTGAGGCTGCGAATTAGAAGTTTGGAGGCTGATATGTACAAGTGAAAACTGGGAGCATGGCCAGATGGACCTGTGGTCCTCGCAGGAATTCAGGTGGCATGGGCACACAGGTGGGAGAGCACACTGGAGCCCATATGCATGAGGAACCAAGAGGCATCCTGCAAAGAATTCATGTTCAGGAGGAGAGTCAGGGCGTCCATGAACCAAGGACAGTGGCTCAGGTTCAGAGATGAAGGGCAACTGTATAAACAGCCCACCTGTATACTCAGGTCATGTCCCTCCCACACTCGAGCCTGAGTCTCAGGGCAAAAAGCTTCATGGGGCAGTTCAAATAGCCTCTGCGTCATCCTTGAACAAGACTGGGATAGCAATGCAGCCTTGCTTGGGAATGACGGGATGGGATACGGCAAACAGGTAGTGAGAGTGTTCCAACCCCAGCTTCCACTCCAAGCAACGAACTGCCTCCTCACACCAAATCCTTGGGCCCACTGGACAGGGGCAGCAGGTCCAGGCCTAACCCAATGCGGTTCTGGACACAGCACCAACAGAGGGTGGCCCCTTCGTGGACCCGTTAGTGACATCACAGGTGGCTTCTGTGGCACCAGAGACAGGGGAGCAGACTCGACACTGAGCCAACCACAGGGAAGGGAAAAGTGGGGAGTCCCAGAGAGGATTTGGGGCACTATGGAAGTAAGGGGTGGGATTCTGAAGGACCCACAGTAACCAGTGGGAACAAGCGCAGGAAGAGTCTGTTGGTTTGGTGTAAGTTCTGTAAGACTTACAAAGATTTAATTAATAGAAAGCAGAATTTTAAAAAATAAATCTGAAGACTGCGTACAAAACCTAGAAACCCTGCCAAACCCACGCTGGTAAATGTCAGCCAACAGCCTTATTACCTCTTCACATGAGTCTTTTCTACACTGATGGTCAAAGATGCTTGGGGACTAGACTGGGGGATTCTTGGCATAGATGTATCAGAGCTGCTGTGAGCGACGCTGACTCATGTCCACATTACCGGACATTTCCATCACCCATTTAAGCATCTTAACGGCGCCTTCACTGTCACACCTAAATTGTCAAAGATGCTATCTACATATAACCAAAACAAACCATGAGCAGGCATTGTACCCGCACCTCTAGCCTCTTCGGGTTCTGTCAAAATAATTGTTAACATGGAAAATACTCCTTATGATGTACTTTATGTAGCTTATACTGCATCTTTCCCATTACAAAGGTGGCCATTTAGAAGCTCAAGTGATGTTTACAGAATGCAAATCTCATCAAGTCATTTGTCTCGGAAGAAAGTCCTCATTCCCTGAAATGGCTTACAGCGTTCCGCACTAGGAGGTCCTCACCCATCACTCAACCCTTGTCCTTGCCCATCGAAGCCTTCTCACAGCGCCCAGCACCCAAGTGGCATTACTGTTCTGAAGTCTGGCTTCTCTGTTTATGAAGACAAGGACTGAGGCTCTGAGGCTCTTTGGTATTCATTTTATATATACATAAATTCATATATATATATATATATATATACACACACACACACACACACATATATGTATATATGTATGTAATGAATAAAATACATAAATAATATGTATAATAATACACACAAGGCTTAGAACTTAGGTGCTCCAGAAATATATCTTCCAAAAATTAACCAGGTTATAAATGAATAATGAAATGACAACAATCTTTTAAAGTCATTCACTCTTGGGGCGCCTGGGTGGCGCAGTCGGTTAAGCGTCCGACTTCAACCAGGTCACGATCTCACGGTCCGTGAGTTCGAGCCCCACGTCGGGCTCTGGGCTGATGGCTCAGAGCCTGGAGCCTGTTTCCGATTCTGTGTCTCCCTCTCTCTCTGCCCCTCGCCCGTTCATGCTCTGTCTCTCTCTGTCCCAAAAATAAATAAACGTTGAAAAAAAAAAATTTAAAGTCATTCACTCTTGGGCAGCAAATCTGGGGCTGACTGGAGGTACACGTGCTTTTTTGTGTCGGACTGAGGGTGGGCTGGGTGCCTCACTGAACTCCGCTTTCTCTACTGACCCAAAGAAAAAATCAAGTGCCACCAATGGAAAGAAACAAAAGAAGGTTCCCCCACAATAAGACAGAGAAGGAGCAGCTTCCCCGAGAAAGGCCCCAAAACAAGAAGAGGGATGACACTCTCAGGAAGTGAATCAAAGGAACATGGGACATGAAAGCAAACACCAAGAGCTGGTCGAGCATCAGTGTTATAGCTACTGGGAGAACTGGAGCCTCCTTCCAGCTGCCCTTTTCTGTTGCCTTAGGTAACTAACAGCCATTTGATAGGATGACCACAGACCATGACATAATATCCAGTAGGATTAAGGTAGGAAAACCATATAACTTATAATCCAAACCAGGATACTTTTGAGCATGAAATGGGAAGCTGTTGGTTGTTACACAAGGACAACAGAGGTGAGCCAAGACTGGGCCAGTCACACCAGTATTTTGGTTACCCCATTAATCCAGGCACTCCAAGGACAGCATGGGGAGAAGGATCTAGATTCCTCAATGCAGAAGTCTGAGGGGGATTTCTCCCCAAGAAGCGTCTCCATTAAGTCTTCATTTCTGCCATTCCATTCTGCTCCTGAAAAAAAAAAAAAAAAAATTAGAAGTCAAGGGAAAAAGCTATACTTATCAGTAAACACACAGACAAATCTCTCACTGTACCATATTTTTTTTTTCACTTCATCTTTAACTGTGCAGTAATTTCACACGGAGGAGGTCACTCTGAAGAGAGATCCGAGAAAAGTCCGACGTTCTATGCCCCGTTGATACACAAGGACGCAGAATCTGGTTTGATGCTATTTACTGTCCAGGGGGGCGTCCCAGGCTTCCCTGTACATTATAGTGAGGATGTGAATGCAGTTAGGAGAGCAGCGATTTTGCCTGAGTCACTGTGACATTGTATATACCAAACACTGATCTGGAGGTTCAGTGTTCCTGAAATAAGAGAGAGAAAAAAAGATGACTGATAAACTAAGAAGAGTGTTTAAGTATGAAAGGGAATAAAACTGATAGAAATGAAAACAAAATACTATCAGAAAACACCTAAAAAAAAAGGTAGAGACTTTTTGGTTTTTGAAATCCATGTAAAGGAGATTTCCTCCCTACTAACTTTTTTTTTTTTCTTTTAATTATTAGTCTTTAAGTTTTTTGGAGCAGTTTTAGCTTTACAGAAAAATCGAGCAAAAAGACTTCCTATCTACTCCCTTTGCCCATCCTTCTGAATTTCCCCATTATTAACATCTGGCATTAGTCATACACGTATCCTCCCATATGGTGTTGTATTCAACAGTTTCATGGTTCTCCGTGATGGATACTTGGGTTGTTTTCCTGTCTTGGATATTATGAATAGTCCTGCAATGAACCTGGGAGTACAGATGTATCTTCAATACACTTACTTCATTTCCACTGGATATGTATCCAGAGATGGGATTGCTGGATCTTATAGCAGTTCTGTTTTTAACTTTCTGAGGAACCTCTGTACTGTTGCAGTAATGGCTAAACCAATTTACACTGCCACTGACCGTGCATAAGGTTCCCTTTTATTTACATCCTTGCCAACACTGGTTAGTGCTTTTCTTTTTGACACGGCCATCTTAACAAGTGTGAGGTGATATCTCATTGTGGTTTTGATTTGCATTTCCCTGACGATTAGTGATGTTGAGTGATCTTTTCATGTACCTGTTGGCTTTTTGGAGGTCTTCTTTGGAGAAATGTCTTTCCAGGTCCTTTGCCCATTTTTTTTTACTGAGATATAGTCGACATATAATGTTAGCTCTTGGAAGAGTGAAAATAGCTGTGTTCTCCGTATCTGGGGGAGATGTAGGAGAAAAACATCAAAGGAAAAGACCTCAAAAGGGAAAGGCTGCAGCAGGTGCAAGGCCTTAGGACATGTTTTCACAGCTGCTCTTAAGGAATGCCTTGAGCCATGAGCATTGTCCAGGGCCTTCATGCCTGACCCTTCCTGGTCATAAAGAACAATCATCTAGAAATTCAACCTTGAAAAACAAAACCATTAAGTTGATTAACACACTCGCTTAGCTGACTTTTTGCACGTAGTCTTTAGCAATTTCCCTAATAAAAGGGGGCCTCATTCTGACTTCAGCATGAGGACCTTCACTTAACTGCATTTTGTTTAAGGACTCATCTTTTGCAACTCTGGCCATACTCCCTGCAACGGGTGCCTGGGTGCCCTAAAAAGCTCCCCATCCTACAAAGAGACTTCGGAGAATGACTCCAGCACCCCTCCCAACTTTGCTCTCCCAGGCTGATTTAGTCATTGTCTCTCCAAGTTCTCCTCTCCTATCCCAGCACTCACACTGGTGTTTCTGAAGGCCCCTCTCTGAGACTTATTCCTGGCTTTGACTCTAAATGATGACCATCACCAGCTCAGTCCCCATCCCTTCAAGCGGGTTTTGGGGTTCTAGGACTGCAGCCTGTGAGCAGACACTCAGTCTGAGTCTTTTTAACAGACAGAGGCCAAGCCAAGTGAGCGCCATGATGCTCTGCTATGGTCAAGCCCACAGCACTTGGCCTATGTGATACCCCTGAGTTCCTATACAGCATATGCCAGGTTCACGTAGAAGGACGCGGCATTCACCGGACAGGTCCTAGTCATCGTTTCTTTAGGATGTTTAAAGTGAATAGTAGATGCCAAGATACAACTCTTTTCTCCACCCATCATTGTTGCTTCAGGTATCTCCACTGTAGCACAGTGAAACCCTCTGTGCTCGGGGACCACTGGGTTATTCTGTGAAGTAGGCCAAAGTGGCCTCTTGGCTCTATGCCATGTGACAAATGGGCTTATAAAGGATCATTAGGATAGCCCATCCTTCAGTGCCCTGATGGGGAAAAAAAGCCATCACTGGCTGCCCCCACTGTCAGTAGAAAAAGAGCGTGTCCCATCACCTTAGGGGGGAAGCAGTGGCCTGTTATGGACTGCCTCTTCTAAGATTGGGTTACGGAAGAGAGAACTGAAGGGCCCCTATGCTTTGTTCACATCTCTGAGAGAGTTCTGGTAGGAAGCATTTATGAAGAGGGCACTGAAAAGGCAGTAAATGTATCATGGCCATTATTATCTGATTATCACTTCATGTTATCTTGAGTAGAAATTAAGGAGGATTTCTTTTTTTAAAAAGGTTATCTTTTAAATAAAAATCTCCTGATTGATTTCTGTTTTTGCTGTTCTGAATTTTTATTCATTGCATTATTGAAAAAAAAGAGAGAGGGGGGAAGAAGGTAGGAAGGAAGGAGAGAGAGGAGAGGAGGGAGGGAAAGAGAAAAATGAAGGAAAAATGGAAAAAATAAAGGAAGGGAGGGAGGCAAAAAGAAACATCAGTTATCCAATTTAGGGCTTGAAAACATTTGGCCAAAAATTCCACGAAAATGTTGATTCAGACTCCTCCTTCTTCAATCTCCTTTGGTAAGTCATTTAATTACTGGAGTATATTAAAAATCTTCACAGAACTGAAGGCATTTTGTATGTTTATTATAATGAATACAGAATTTTGAACTAAAATTCATGATGTTATGTCTACACATGCAAGGAAAACTATAATATTTAAAAATCCAACCAAAGCTGAAGCCCTTAATTTAGTTTTCTGAAGGTAGATTGGTCACTTGTTCAAGAGATCACTGATATATACAAGTCAAGTAAATCTAACCCTTGAAAACTGTTCTCATCGACTTGATCATGTCACCCAGATAGCACTTAAATGAGGCCCCAAAGATAAGAGAACCAGAGAAGCTTTTTTTGTAAATGTATCTTCTTCCATGATTTCCGTAATTTTAGGGTTCACCAATTCAAGGTGTAAATTGAGAGAGATCCTAGACCCATTTTGCTGATGAGCAAAGTAAGGCACAGAGGTGTGTAAGGGATGAGCTACTTTTAGTCATGGGTTTGTGCCTGTACCTCTTCTGTGACCCTGAGCCCCCCTCAGCCCCACTTGTTTAGGGAGAGGCGAGCTTGCCACAGAAGACGATCATGTTGGTAGGGATGTGCCTTATGAAAAACAGGAAAGGGTGGTTCGCCATGAACTGAGCTCGGATGGGGAGTCTTTTTACAACGAAGCTGTCCCCAGTAGCTGCTGCTGCCTCGGTGCCCTCTTCATTGACATCCACGTATGACTTGTGGATGACCTTTGATAAATGCAGGCCTTTGGCTGGTGATATTCCAGAGAGATCAGCTTTGATTTCGTTGAAGACATCTGTCATCCCAAGGGAGTTTAGCAAAGCATTTAGCTCATACTTCATTTCAAGTTTGAACCTGGGGATATGCACTTCAACTTCCCTCTCTACCATGTTAGCAGAGCTGGTCCACTCGTAAAACGTCTTCATGTTCAGCTGTTTCTCTATCTAAGAGACAAAACACAGATGAGCCCATGTAAGCCAAACACGTGCCTGTGGCATTAAATGCCATTCGTTTTATAATTCTCAGTGTGCATGATTCCATGTATTGCTTTCTTTTGTACCTTGAAAATATGCTCAAGTCCTATCTGGGAAAAAACAAAAAAAACAAAAAACACAAAGAATGTGGCATTCAGCCACATCTTCCCCATTCTATTGTCTACTTTTCATCGATGTTTCATAAGTAAACGCCCCAAACGTGTATCCTACAGTCTTCTGCCTTAACTCCCTCAGATGCAGACTTCACCTAAACTCCCTCTCTTGCCTCTGAAGTCCTTGTGTTTCCTGGATTAAGTCACCATTTCTTGACTTGGTTCTCAACTCCGAAACATTAAATCGCACCCTCTATTACAAATTTGTTGCTCACTTGACTTCTGTGATGCCAGGATCCCCTCGTTACACCTGGCTTCCCTCCTGACTTTGCCCTTGCCCTCACTGCCTCTGCTATGTGACTACTCCCGAAGTCCCGAAGAACTGAGGTTCTACATACCTTCCACACCTCCGCTCAGCCATGTAGCCTACCAGGCCCCTTCTCATCACCCCCACCAGTGCCATCATTCTGTGTAAACCCTTCAAACTGCTCCCCTTGGGCATGTGATCCCTCCAGCCAGTCCTCCCCACAGCTCCAAGACCAGCAGGCCAAAGCCCATCATCCCACGACAAGAGTTGAAAACTTTTTGTCACCTTCTCTCCATCCTGACAATATACAATCAGACATAAACTATGTTTTCCTTTTGTCCTTTTCTGCCCTAATCAGAGTTATCATGATGCAAATCTGTCTTGCTGGTCTCATATCTCTAGGGCATTTTCATGAGCATTTTGCTCTAGCTGGAACCACAGGGTACCCTTGTTCACCTATTCATCTTCTACCCCTCCACCTGTGCGACATCAAGGTTACTCTACTAGGAGCCTTCCAGATCCCCTCATTGTCTACTCTCTCTACTCCCACAGGACTTCCAGCAGAGTATCATGGCACTTGTTACATGCTATTTATAACTGTGTGTTGGAACCACACGTTTGTCTATGTTTCAGAACCCACTACGTCTATGTTCTATGTTCCAGAACCCACTAGAATTCTCAGCATAAACAATGTTTGGTGTATGAATGGCTAAACGAACAGATAAAATGAATGCATCACAAGCTAATAAAGACCACTTCTACACTGCTTCCAAAATGCTATCTGCCTCCAAATATCTTCCCTGGCAGTCCCCAACAGGTGCCCAGAGGTCTGAGCCCCTCTGAATCGGCCATGCCAGTATCACACCTGTTCTCCTGGCCACAGCCATGCTTCTCTTCCTAGAGGTCCACACACACACATCCCAACCCAGGTGCTTCAAGAAGCCTTTCCTAGGCCCCACCCGCCCGTGCCACATTGTTTAACCTCAAGCAGGCGCTCCCTGCCTTAGAAACCTCTGACCGGGACCATCCCATCCGTGCGTGTACGTCAGCTTCCTCTTTGTCATTCCCGCAGAGCACTGGAGGGTTCCAGCAAGGCTGGCGAGGCGCGCTCGCTCCATGTCAGTGGCTTGCCTGCTTCTGTGCTAGGCAGTTTTGGCTGCAGCCAGAGAGGGGGGCTTTGACCCAAACCCCTGCCACCACCATGACCTTTTCTCAATGGCTGTGGCACTCACTTCCCCTACAATAGCAGGATGCTAAGAAAGAGTGGTTGCCTCATGAAAGCATGTTATAACTGGGTTGGAAAAACTGCTCCCGAGTGGAAGGTGGCTTAATTAGATTGCTGTGTACTAAGACCCTAACCGGCATTACAAATCCATCACTAGAGAAAGATGCTTCCCAAATGTCAAGTAAGCAGCAGGTGCATGTATTAGTCCAAGATGGCACTTTTGCCTCCTTGTGCCCTCTTTTATGGAAGAATAGATTATTCCCCCTGAAATGCATGGTCCCGAAGGCAGGGCCCAGGGTCCCCCTTCCTCTCACAGCCCCTGCGGCCTACCCGCTGAACCCAGCGTGTGACTGAAATAGGGACTGACCACACTAGCGTCACACCCACGTGCACATGTGTTTCCTCTTCACATTAGCATTCTCTAACTTCACCTGTTCCAGGCTGGCCGTGCCCGCGGGAAGCAGAACAATCATGCTTAGTTTGTGGTTCACGTAGGGCAGCTCCAGAATTTGCATCCGCGGCTGCTTTATGAAGGCTAATTTATATGTTCCCGTTTGATACATCATTTCCACAAGTACGCTTTTACCCTATTAAAAAAAGGGGGGTTCTCATTAGGTACAACAGTCACATATTTGCATGCACATGTATGTATGCTGATGTTTTTGCAAAATATGAATATTTGCATTAACACTAAAGGCGTGGGTAAAATAAAACCAATAAAGGACACCCTTTATTACTTTCCTTTGCAAAGGTTATGAATTTTTTATTTTAAAATAAGTCATTGTTAGAGCCTGTCTAGTTCAAATACTATATACAGTTATCTACATATAAAATTTCTTTTATATATTAGCTTGAGACACATTCAAAACGAAGCTAGCATTACCACCTAAGATGATTTATGTGGAAAAATGACATCATAGGATCATTTTCTTTGCTAATCCAATTGGAGGCTCTCTAGGAGAAAAGTAATACGGAGAGCTGTGTTGTGCTGAGAAAGCAACCCCAGCACACGTGGACAGAATGCGTGGCTACGGGAACAGGCTCTCTTATCTGGGAGAGGGGTGCCAGTCTCCAAAGGCTCTAGTTACAGGCCCCATGAGAAAGATTACTGGCACTTTGTGAGGAAAAATTAAAGTAAAATTCACAGAAAACACAATTAAAGAAACCTATGGAGGGGCGTCTGGGTGACTCAGTCGGTTAAGTGTCCAACTTCGGCTAAGGTCGTGATCTCGCAGTTCGTGAGTTCGAGCCCCACATCAGGCTCTGTGCTGACAGCTCGGAGCCTGGAGCCTGCCTTGGATTCTGTGTCTCCTTCTCTCTCTCTGCCTTTCCCCCGTTCACGCTCTGTCTCTCTCTCCCCCCGCCCAAATAAATAAATAAATAATAAACATTTTAAAAAAAGAAAGAAACCCAGACCAGTGTCTTCACTGAAACTTTCTAAATTGGCCTTAACATTCTCCAGAATTTATCATCAGTCTGAAAACAAAATACTTACCTCACTTAGCAGAAAAGGGGTTTTAATTGTCTCTCTTTCCTGAAACTTATTTTGCCATTGTCCTTTGAAATATATGGCATTCACCAGGACCATTACACAAGAAGGATCAATTGTGCCCTTTCCAAAGAGGTTTGTGACTTTTCCTTATAATAATAATTAAAAAAAAAAAAGATAATATATTTGGATTAGAACTTGGGTTTATTGATAACAGAGAGTTGAACATTCACTAGAAATCTGGAACCATTTCTTAATTTTTTTTAATGTTTATTTGCTTTTGAGGGAGAGACAGAGCGCGATCAGGAGAGGGGCAGAGAGAGAGGGAGACACAGAATCTGAAGCAGGCTCCAGGCTCTGAGCTGTCAGTGCAGAGCCCGACGTGGAGCTCAAACCCGCAAACTGTGAGATATGACCTGAGCCAAAGTCAGATGCTCAAACCGACTGAGTCACCCAGGCAGCCCTGGAACCATTTCCTTTTTAAGGCTAGTTATAAATTTGAGACACCAGAAGAACCCTTTTATCTCCTGGCCATGGAGGCTGTCCTTGTCAAATGACGTTTATATCACAGGATTGAATGCTTTGTTATTTCTAATCAGAAGATGGCATCCAGAGAGCAGCTAGTATATTAGCTAATGATCCACTTGTCTGATACCTAGTCATATCCAATGCCTTCCTATACATTACTGCTTATTTAGAAAATCTTTAATAATTTCTTATGGCTTCCCTTTAATAGTTAACAGGCTTCATACTTACCAGCACTTCACCACATCCAAATAGGTTAAGCATTCAAAAGATTCACTGATTCTTACAATGTACTAGCAATTCGTGTATCACAAGTATATACCAACACTTAAAGTAAATACATATCTAAAAATCAGAATTTATAAAAAACATACAAGATGTTTACTGCTTTGTTAATATACTGTTCAAATTGAACACCAAGCCCCCTTGGTGCACCCTGGTACACTGCAATTTACAAAACCTTAATTCAATACAAGCTAGCAATAGGAAACATAAGGATATCTGGAACATCAGACTCTAAGCTTAATTTTTCCACTACTGTTCTAAGTAAATTAGCAGATCTGAAAATGTGTAGACCTTTCCAAGCATTTTCTAACTTAATACAAAGAACTGAATAAATGCATATTTTAATCTTGTCACCTATTACTAAACTTGAATAACACCCATCAGTCCACCCATCAACAAAATATTGTTGACACTTCACTGATAAGTGAAATAGTGAGATACAAATATGTTAGGGGCAGTCTTTAGGCTCAGAGAAGTATTTATTTTGTACTACTGACATGTTCTTCATAAATGCAATTAGCTTCAATTTAATACTTTGATGTTATTTCATCCTAATTTTATTACTTAATAAGCTTTATTTCTCCTGTATCAAGGAATATGATTGCCTACATTCATAAACCTCAGAGACTACCAGTACAATGAGGTGATGGCATAACCACACAGACGGGGATTTCAGCATGGTACTTTGTGCATCTCTAGTGGGATAGACCCAAAGGACAAAAAGAACTCCAAACAACATCTTAAGCTACTGTTATATTTTATTAGTATTGTTATTTGGAGACTGTGTGTATTGTTGGATGATGCGATTTTGCAGTAATATTGGTGACATTGGAATCTGGGATTTTTGACACAAGATAAAAGGGAAATAGATGTAAAAAAGGGAGGGCCGTTAAGTAAAAATCCTATGAACTGGAATTTGAATTGGTCGTATCAGTAAGAAATTATGCCGTATTTCATCTAAAAAATGTATTCACTGAGAAGGCCTTTAAACAATGACCATGCCAGTATCAATGGGAACTCTTGTACCCGGGCTATGGTCTCTAATATCACTTCTCATGAGAATGATCCAGGATTCCCGCAAGAAGTAATTCTAGGTCATCAGCAGGACATGAGTCTGGAACATCTGGTAAAATCAGAAAGCAAAGAAGCCATCAAATTCCACAAGAGTAGGGTCAAAAGGACTTAGGAGCCAATATAAAGATGGGACCCCTGACTAAAAGGAGACAATAAACTGAAACATCTCAAAATGTTTAAATTTATGAATTCATAATGATACTTACAAAAGAAAACTTGGGGCACCTGGGTGGCTCAGCTGGTTAAGCGTCCGACTCTTTGATTTTGGCTCAGGTCATGATCTCTGAGTTCGTGGAATCGAGCCCTGCGTTGGGCTCTGTGCTGACTGAATCCCTGCTTGGGATTTTCTCTCTCCCTTTCTCTCTGCCTCTCCCCTGCTCAGCTCACTCTCGCTCTCTCAAAATAAGTAAAAAAACATTCAAAAAAATCTTTGGGAAAAACCTCATTGGCTGTCTTCGAGGATGCTCAGAGGGAGTAAATGTTGGCTCAAAAACTGGTATTGAAGAGAAGGAACCTGGCATCCTTTTTGTTTTGTTTTGTTTTCCTCATATCAACTGTACTTAGAATAACCAAATATTTTATGAGTAGAAGTTTCTCATAATCCAGATTATAAAGAAGGAATGGAAGAACTGGAATACTGCATGGGGCGCCTGGGTGGCTCAGTCAGTTGAGCGTCCGACTTCATTCAGCTCAGGTCACGATCTCACGGTCTGTAAGTTCGGGCCCTGCATCGGGCTCTGTGCTGACAGTTCGGAGGCTGGAACCTGCTGCGGATTCTGTGTCTCCCTCTCACTCTACTCCCACCCCCCAACTTGTGCTCTGTCTCTCTCTCCTTCAAAAATAAATAAACATTAAAAAAATGTTTTTAAGGAAATAAATGTTTAAAAAAAAGTATTTTTAAAAAATCAGAGCTAAAGGAAGCCAGGCAGTCAACGCTGAAGGGGCAAAGATCTCATAGGCAGGAGAAACACAAACAGATGAGCTCAACAGGGACTTCTGAATAATTTTTTCCTCAAGGTATAGTGAAGTTTCAAAAGTTTCCCCAAGCCTCGATAAGGAAAAACATGACAGAAACTGAAGACCAAGAATTTAAGAACTACTTTTCTCAGTGCTAGTGAAAAACTAATTGAAGTTCAGGAGCTGGCAAGGTGGGAGAGATGTTTCAGAATAACGCAAGGAGCAATCCACTGAGAATGTATGGCAATTTAAATACCTATGCACTTAAAAACGCAGCCTCAAAATATGTGCGGCAAAATTGGACATAACTAAAAGGAGAAACGTAAAAATCCACATAGTGCAAGATTTTAATACAGCTTTTCTCAGTAAATGATGATAAAAAGCAGTCAAGAAAGAAGCAAAGACACTCAAACACAGACATCACAAATAAGTCAGCCTAACTGATAAAATTAAAAAATCTCACCCAGTAACTAAAGAATACACATTATTTTTAAGTGCACATGAAAATTTTACCAAAATTAAAACATATGTTTTACCTCAAAAGTCTCAATAAATTGCAAACAATTGAATTATTATGTTCTCTGATTACAACAGAACTGAGCTAAAAATCAGTAACTAAAAAACAACCAGAAAATTTCCACTTTTAAATAACCCCTGAGTCAGAGAAGAAATCTCAATGAAAATTAGAAAATATTTTGAGGCCCCTGGGTGGCTCAGTTGATTGAGCATCCAACTTTGGCTCAGGTCATGAGTTTGAGTCCCACATCAGTCTCTCTGCCTCCAGTGTGGACGGATTCCACTTCAAACCCGCTATCCCCCTCTCCCTCTGCCCTTCCCCGCTCATGTGTGCGCATGCACGCACACACTCTCTCTCTCTCTCTAAAAATAAAACATTAAAAAAAAGAAAATCAGAGAATATTTTGAACTGAATGATAATGGAAATACAATGAAAAATTGTGAGATGGAGTTAAAGTCATACCTAGAGGGAAAGCAATGGTCTTAAATGCATACATTAAAAGAATGTCTGAAACTCAACTGTTCATCTCAAGAAAATTACAGAAAGAGTAGTAATTTAATACCAAGATACTAAAAATAAGGAAATAAATGATAATCATAAATATTCATGTAATAAAAAAACTACAATAGGGAACACACAAGTTGATTCCTCGAAAAGACTAAAAAATTACCAATCCATAACAAGTCTAATTAGGAAAAAAGAAAAAATGCACAATTCATGTTTCCAGAAATAAAAAAAGAGAAAACATTATATAACCAAAAGACATTAAGAAGGTAATACAACTTTATTATTAGCAATTTTATGCTAATACATTTGAAAATTCACATAAAATGGCTGTATCCCTTGAGAAAAAAATTCAAAAACGTACACAAGAAGAAACAGAAAATATAAGTAGGTCTCTATTTATTAGAGGAATCAAATCTCTAATCAAAATCTTCCCACATAGAAAACACCAGGCACAGAGGGCTCACCTTGGAATTTATGTAAGATTGTTTATGTAAGATTGGAGTGAATTCTTCCAAATATTTGAAGGAGAAAAATTCACACCAATCTTGCATAAACTCTCTTTTGGAAATTAGAAAAAGGGGAGAAACACTGCCAACTGATTTCATAAAGTGAGTATAACCTGGATACCTGAACTGACAAGAATATTTGAATAAATAAAAACTAAGGTGAAATTCTTTCATGAACACGGGTGCAAAACCTCTAAAGAAAATATTAGGAAATGAAATCTGGTGATATGCAAAAAGCATAACATACCATGATCAGGTTTTGTTTATCCTAGGACAAAAAGGTTGGTTTAACATTAAAAATCAAGGTAGTTCCCTAAATTAGTATACTAAAGAAGAAAAATCACAGCTAAATAGATACAGAGAAGGCTTCAATATGATATGGTTAGTATCTATGCCTAAAATTCTTAGTAAACCAGAAATAGAAATTTCTTTAATCTGAAAAAATGCATTCATAAAAATACAGCAACAAACATTATGCTTAAATACATATTATTAAAACCATTCAGAAACAAGATATAAATCCAGAAACAAGACACAACGTAAGGATGCCCAATATCAGTACCTCTATTCAGCGGAAGGTCCTAGCCAATAAGAAAAGAAAAGCAGCAAGGAAGGCTGAAGAGGAAATGACTGTATTTATAGAAAATCTAAAATAATATAAGAGTAAGCTAGAGTTATGAGAACTCAGCAATCTTAATATATGACAGCCAGTTATACACTCCTGCGTCAACAACAAATAAAATTTGGAATAACTGATACTAGTAAAAATTCAGTAAACACCTCAAATATCTGAAAACCATTTGTCAAAAAAATACAAAATGTTAATGAAAGACATTAAAGAGGACCTAAATAGAGATAAACTTCATGGAAGTGGATTGGAAGCTGAATATTATAAAGATGCCTGTTCTTCTCCAACTCTATAGACTCCATATCACTCCAACTAAAATTTCAACCAGAATATTGACAAAAATTGACAAGGTGATTTTAAAATGTACATGGATTCCACTTCTGAGTGAAATCATATGGCATCTGCTCTCAGGCTGACTTATTTCACTTAGCATAACACCCTCTAGATCCATCCATGTTGTCTCACATGGCATGATCTCATCCTTCTTTATGACTGCATAAGAAAAACAACAAATGGGGGCATCTGGGTGGTTCAGCTCAGGTCATGATCGCACCATTCATGGGTTCAAGCCCCGCGTCAGGCTCTGCACTGACAGTGTGGAGCTGTTTGGGATTCTCTCTCTACCTCTCTCTGCCCCTCCCTTGCTTGCTTGTGCTCTCTCTCTCTCTCTCAAAATAAATAAGTAAACTTAAAAAAATGAATAAACAAAGAGCAGAATCAGACCTATAAATACAAAGAACAAAGTAATAATTGCCAGAGGGGAGGGGGTTGGGGGTTGGCCAGAATGGGTGAAGAGGAAAGGGAGATACTGGCTTCCAGTTATAGAATGAGTAAGTCAAGGGAACAAAAAACACAGCATAAGAAATATAGTCAGGGATACTGTAATAGTGATGTGTTGCGACAGATGGAGCTACACCTGCGGTGAACACAGCATAATGTATAGACTGAATCACTATGTTGTACGCTTGCAACTAATGTTACCAGCGTGCATCAATTATACTCAAATGAAAATAAATAAAATGTATGTGTAATGCAAAAGATCAAGTTAAATCAAGGCTCTTTGGAGAGGATCAACAATGGACTTAGACTTCCAGCTATCAAGACATATTATAAAGTTACTATAATTGTGGTATTTTCATGAGAATAAATAAATAGACAAATGGAGCCCGGTGAAGAACCCAGAAACAGACTCACAGATATGATCATCCGGCTTATGAAAAAATGTACGTTGGAGTGTAATGGTGACAGGATCCTTTTCCCAATAAACAGTGGTATGTCAAGTAGATGTCCATGTGGAGTGGAATGAACTTTTAAATGAATCTTGACTGTAGTGAAACAGTAAAGCTTCTAGCAGACAGCATAAAAATATTTTCATGAGCTAGGAGTAGGCAAAAGATTTATTTAAAAGTATGCCAAGGTACTGACTATAAAAGAAAAGATTGACAAATTTTGCTCCTTTGAAATTGAGAATTTCTATTCATCAAAGGCACCATTAAGGGAAGGAAAAGACAAGATACAAAATGGTAGAAATTACTTGCAACATACATATTCAGTATATGCAAAGAATTCCCTAAAAATGTGTAAGAAAAAAACCAGACAAATCATCCTGATGTATGGACAAAATATTTAAACAGGCACTTTACAAAGGAAGATACGAAGTGTATAAAAATGTTCAATGATATAATTCAAAAAGGAAATGCAAATTAAAACTAAACTCACTACAATGGCTAAAGTTAATAAGACTCACAGGTGTTGGCAAAGTTGAGAACAAATAAAACTCTCATTCATTGCTTGGGCAAGTGCATTGGTAAACCACTTTAGAAAATTGTTTTGGGGGCGCCTGGGTGGCTCAGTCGGGTAAGCGTCCGACTTCAGCTCAGGTCATGATCTCACGGTCCGAGATCTCACGGTCGAGATCTCACGGTCTCGAGCCCCCCATCGGGCTCTGTGCTGACAGCTCAGAGCCTGGAGCCCGTTTCAGATTCTATGTCTCCCTCTCTCTCTGCTCCTCCCCTGTTCATGCTCTGTCTCTCTCTGTCTCAAAAATAAATAAAAACGTTAAAAAAAAAAAAAAGAATACTGTTTTGTATCTATTAAAATTAAATATACACATACCTTATATGGTCAGCAATTTCATTTCCAGGTATCCATCCAACAAAATCACATACAGTATATGTACCAAAAGAAGTGAATCAAAATGCTGATAGCAGTGCTATTCATAACAGACCCAAACTAAAAATGTTCCGAGTGTTCATTAAGACTCAGTAGACTGGATAAATATATTTAGGTATTTTCAGAGAACAAAGACAGACATCAATGAAAATGAGCAAACCATGCAACATGTAGTCACAGGGATGAATCTCACAAAATGTTGAGCTTAAAAAACCCTAAGTACATGCTTTATGATTCCAGTTAACATGAAATTTAAAAATAGGCAGAACTAATATATAGTAAAAGGAGTCAGAGAAGTCTTAATGTTTGGCAATAGGGTGGGTTCGTTTCTGGGAGGAAACACGAGAGTGGCCTTGGAGTGTGCCCTTCCTAGTAACTAATGTTTTATTTCTCTGACCTGCTAAAGGTAGAGGGGGGTTACCTGAGGGCATTTGCTTTTGTGATAATTTCTGCTTTGTGATAATTCATGGAATAGCAAACATATACTGTATATATTTCTATAAGTATATATATACACACACACACACACATATATATATACATATATATATATATATATATATATATGTATATATATATTTCAGTCAAAAAAATTATTTTAAAAATCAAGATGAGGGGCACCTGGGTGGCCCAGTCAGTTAAGCGTCTGACTCTTGATTTCAGCTCAGGTCATGATCCCAGAGTCTTAGGATCAAGCCCCACATCATCTACCCCACTGAGCATGGAGATTAAGATTCATTCTCTCTCTCTCTCTCTCTCTCTCTCTCTCTCTCTCTCTCTCTCTCTTCCCCCAAACTTCCCCCACTTGCACTCTCTCAAAATAAAATAAAATAAAATAAAATAAAATAAAATAAAATAATTAAATTAAATTAAAATTAAATAAAAATCCAGACGTAAGAAACATACTGACCAACTGCAATGTATAAATGTTACCTGAGTCCTGATTCACGCAAAACCGAGACAATTGGGGAAATACAAAAACTCGCTGCGTATTTGTTAATATAAACGGTTATTTTTAACTTCCTATATGTAATAATGGTGCAGTGGTATTTTCTTTTAAATAATTTATATTTTTGAGAGACACAACCTGAAAAAAGATATCTGGGCTTTGTCATGGAAAAGGCAGTGAGAGAAGAGTGAGAGTACAGATAGAGAACTGGCCTTAAGTAATAAATCTTGCAGCTGAGAGGTAAATAAGGATTCACTATATTATTCTCTCTCTTTTTTCTTTAAATCTTTCCTTAACTAGATGTTTTTACATAATGAAATGAACACATCTTTAAATCTAAATATTTAATCTGCCATTTTTTAAAGAAGTATTTGACAACTGCAAGATTTATTTTAAAATCACGAAAGGTGGATTTCAATTGAATTAAATTTAATTGCAGAATGTACAACCCTTCTATAAAGTAGAAATACTGTTCTACTCATTCTCAGAATCACCTGGCTTAGCTCACAATCAGGACAAACGACTGTAAAGAATATTCCAAAATACTCCCTTCTTGTCCTCCATTGTTGATCTGTCTATGTTAGGTCCTGGATGTCACCCAGCTTCCTTGTTAGCACTGACTCAGGGAGTTTATCAAAACAGTGCAATTAAAGTTTGAAGACACCCGTGGGACTTATTCTTACCATTAGTTTTACTTTCAACCCAAGCATTAATAGTTTTCCTCGTTTCTTCTGGAGACCGTTCAAAATCAACAGTTTGTGGCGTGGTTTGATACAGTTTCTCAGAACAGTTTAGATATTGCTGTAAAAAGAAAGGACAATAGCACAACACAAAAACAGTAGAAGGGAAGCAAAAGCCTACAGCTCTATGTGTTCTAAAAATCACAACACAGAGGGGCACCTGGGTGGCTCAGTTGGTTAAGCATCCAACTCTTGATTTTGGCTCAGGTCATGATCTCATGGTTCATGAGTTTGACCCCCAAGTCTTGGGCTCTGAGCTGACAGCGTGGAGCCTGCTTAGGATTCTCTCTCTTGCTCTCTCTCTGTCCCTCCCCTGCTCGTGCACACTCTCTCTCAAAATAAAAAAAATGAAACTTAAAAAAAAAATAAGTAAAATAAAATCGCAACACAGAGACAAAAGCAGCTCGTGTTTTTATGCCTGAAAGGAAGCCGAATCCATGTATACTTATTCTTTAATTTTTTTTTTATGTTTATTCACTTCTGAAAGACAGAGAGAGACAGAGCACAAGCAGGGGTGGGGCAGAGAGAGAGAGGGACACAGAATCTGAAGCAGGCTCCGGGCTCTGAGCTGTCAGCACGAAGCCTGACACGGGGCTCGAACTCACGAGCCGTGAGATCATGACCTGAGCCGAAGTGGGACGCTCAACCGACTGAGCCACCCAGGCGCCCCCATGTATACTTATTCTTAATAAAGCAAATGGATTTAAACAAATCAAACAGCTTTCCAAAAGCAATGTTCAGAAGTGTTTGTCTCTTCTGTCCTATCATTGGCATTCTTTGTTCTAAAATGCTCAAAGCAAAATGGCAAGATACAATTTACTCTCACTGCTCTGTCCTCTCAAACAGACAAATGGGAGTCACTGCCCTACGTTCTAGATGGGAAAACTGAGGACTAGAGTAACGAAGTGATTCAGGACTGGGGTGATTACATTTTGCTTGTTGGAGGCCTAACAGAGGGCTTGGTCTCCTCATGGTATCCCTAAAAGCCACTATAATTAAAATGGTAATAATATTGTCTGGTGGACATAATTGACATTTTTTCAACTTTATGTAAAATGTGAACAAAAATAACTTAAGGAATTCACTATTTTACTCACCTATACTAGTAATCCAAGTAAAAATAGTGTGCAAAATCAGTATAAAGAACCTAGCCCTCTCTTTTAACCAAGTTCCCACGCTGGCCCCAATATGACATTCTGGACCCACCACTGATTACCACCCATGCATGGCCCTTGATTTCTAGAACTGGGAACTTTCCACTGCCTCACTGCCAAGGCACCAGTCAAATCTACATTGACTCAAATGAAATTGCCTGCTGTTCCATTCTTGAGACCTTGGGGACATACCTCTATGGTATGTTCATAGCAGGACCCAAGGCCCCACCATGAACTGAGCAGGATGATACAAGACTTAGAAATATGGCAGGTATGAAAGTGGCTGCCTGGGGTGTGGCTTGCCATTTGCTTAAGTAGGTTCTCTTGTGCCTAAATCCATTATAGAACAAAAGGAAAGCTTGCTAAGAGCAAACTCTGGGCCTCGGGATGACTCTTGTTCTGAGCTGGTCCAACTGTGGCTAGAACATGCTTAAGTGATTGTCCTTAATCCATGAGATGAAAGTTTTTCCAGACAGAATCCTGTGATAATAATATCTCATGCATGATACAGATCATGACAATCTGCACGACACTAATGAGGAGCTTCACATTTCAGGAACAGATGCATTCGTCATTATCCCAAATCAACATTTCTCTACTACCTACGTCCAGATCACTGTTTGTGGAAGACACGGGGCGGGAGAGAGAGTATTCCAACTTTAGGGACCATGACTGCTAATCCCCACCACATCAGCAGGCACTCCATAAAAGAGTCACCGTAAACTTTTAGGACAGTAGGAAACAGCACTTCTGAAACAGGTCCACACCCCAGGATGGACCACCCCAAGTTGCAAAAATTCTGACAATCAACTGTTAAGACACAGACTACATTACCAGACAAGAGGAGAACATTAGAAATTCAGGACTTCATTCTGCTTCCCCAGGCCAGCATTTAAATAAAACTGGTCAAATAAAAGCTATATCGCTGAGGCTAGCATTTCACCTTAATCACATCAGGATAACACAGCAATTAAAACAGGAAGATAGATTTGGATAGGAGTTGCACTCAGGCTTTGCCACTTAATTATCTCGGCTACCTTTGTCAACTTGACTTTTCAGAATCCGCCTCACAATTGTAGAATTAATGGCAATTTTGTACTTATATTAGGACTATGTAGCAGTTAATGTGATAAGACCTACAACGTATTAAGTCGAGTAAACGGCACATGGTAAACACTCAATAAAACTCCATATTACACTACTGTTGGGAAATGTTATAAATAGTGTTAGAATCTTGAAGCTAAAAGGGATTTAAGTCTAATTCTCTCATTTTAAAGATAAAGGTGACTTTCCCAAAGTCATGTGTCTCACAGGGAACAGAATTCACATCTCTTGGCTCCCAGTCTGGTATGCTTCCCATTGATTCTTAGTACTCTGCCATTAAAGACCTCTGAAGAAGGGGTGAGAAACGTATTTTGCTTTTTCATGATCCACAAGAGAATTCTTAACTACTTTGTTTTGTGCGTCATCCCTGACCTTGCTTCTTGGACAACTTTGGTGGTTTTTGCAAAAATAAAATTGTTATGTGATATTTCACAACTTTAAATGGGATTTTGATAAAACCATTTCACTGAAACTCTAAGTCAGCTCAAAATTTAATCTCTTACAGATGAATGCCATGTGGCTCTTCTCACTCTTCCCTTATTTTATGGTTTGAAACCTAGAGGATGCCAAGACAGCTGTGGGTTGCCATTCCAGACGGACTTACCTGATGGAACATCATCGCCTTTGTCCCGTAGAGTCTGTTGGCCATGCTGAGGGTATAGTTAGAGTCTGGCTGGTTAATTTGAGAGAATAAGACTCCAAACGCTGAATGAATCCTTCCAGCTTGGCTGCACTGAAGCACCAATAAACAAAGAATGGAGTATTAAGTTGCTTGATTTCTTGCCATTGGAGGGTTATAAATAATGTGGAAACAGTAAGTAGACAGCAAGGTGTTTGCCTCTGAATAAAAGGGTAGGGAATACTAACAAGCAAAGAGTTGGGGAGTTTAAAGCATGTTCCTTCTCTAGATTTCCTCCAGCACAACAATCTCAGCACTCGGTGACCTTAGTCACAAGTTGTGTGCAGAACTGTAAGCTATTGCAAAACACACAAGCACTTGTTGGGCCCTACAGTTAAATCCAAAAGCACAAGTTTTCATAAAGAGATCCTATTGGGGTCTTTAGGGTGACGATCCAAGTTTTGCTGCTGTCCCTGTACCTATAGAATCATCTCTGTCACGCTCCTTTCAACGTCTCCATTTTCTGTGTGACCATGGAACCAAACACTTTAGCCCTTTGCTGAACTGATCTCACTCACCCATCCAACCCATTCCCAGGAGCAATTCTGTTAGACCTACGGCTTTGAGGCATCTGCACTCAAGGACATTTTTGGGGTCTACCCACATTCCCTGAAGCAAAGTTTCCCAAACTACGGACGTGCTTTAATCTCCTCACAACAAGTTGGGTTCTGTGAAGCAAATATTTTTTGAACCTGTATGTATTTATGTGTTTTCTGAATCAATCACAATCAAACACATAACCATATCACGTGTGAGTTCTAATTCTGATGTCAACAGGAATTCTCCTACTAGAGAGAAGTGGGAATCACAGTCCCAGGCAGTGTGGGCTGGGCAACATCAGGCCCCGTTTTCCTGGGGTCTAACTATAAGGCAATGGGTCCTCTCTCAGTGACCCCACTGCAAAAATCTACTCCCTCACAGATGAGGCTGGCAGACTCAGTCCCATGTTGAGATTTACGGCACAGTCCATGAAAGAACAGAAAGCTTGAGCAAGAATAACAGTAAGACATATGATAAAAGCTGGGGGACTTTAATACTGTAATTCTTTTCATTATGTTAACTGTATAGGCTGTAGCAATTACCAGGAAGACTAAAGGACTTGACCAACGGAGACAATGCTGCTGGGTCCTTTAGGGGCCAAAGAGGGGCTCTGCCACTCAACCCCTGCACTATTAGTCCTCGGTGCTCTTATGTTGAAGAGCATTTGATAGCTCAGTAGTGATACTATCATACCTTAGCTGAGGCCTTGAACTCTGGTTTTAAGGATTCTGCAATACGATTAAAGTGAAGCACCTAGGAAGGAAAAAGAGGAGTCAACTGATATCAAAAGCAACATACAGTCTATAAACGTGAATATTTACAAGTTATCTGTTTTTCCATTTCAGAAAATGACCAACGATAACAGCTAACATTTAGTGATGTCATCTTCCGGGTACCGAACTAAGCTTTGGCATATCTTACTGAATCCTCGCAAGAGCTTCGTAAGTAGATGCTATTATCCCCATTCACGTAGGGAAACCGAGATCAAGAGAGAGGTTCCCTGACAACTGTCTGTCCATCTCCAGACAGTAATGAGGCTCCTCTGCCCCCTCCTACTGTTCTCAGGCCCTTCACTATGACAGTTGACCCTCTAGGGTCATGTAAAACATTACATGGTGTCCCTTTACAATATCTACTTTAAGCCAAGAAAATCATGAAAGTGCATCAAAATATGGAGGAAAGAAATAGAGGACAAAACAATAATATGATGTGTAAGTATCCAAAGAGTTAAGTGATATTCATCTAGACTTTCCATAGCGATCAAAAATACATATAATGGAAAAATCACTATGTATCAAGTTACCCCTTTTCTTTTAGTCTTTCTGTTTCCCCCGTGTAAAATAGGGATAATAATCCCTACCTACCACATAGGGCTGTTGTGAACGTCAAATGTACTAATGAATTATTTTTTTTACACTTGAGAGCTTTTAAAGTGTTATTAAGTTTTTCTATCGGTTGCAATCCTGGAGGGCAAGAATAGTATCACACATGTGTTCTCTGTCATATTTAAATCACTGAAAAAAAGTGAACTCCAAAAGTAAACTACAGAAGGGTATGCATGGGAACACCAATGGGAAGGAAGAGACTGTGTTGCATTTATTGTGTTATTTGCATTGTAAGTATTGCATCATTTAACCATTATTCCAAGAAATACGATTTTCCCAAATGTGTTTCTTCAGTCACAAGATGGCAGAAATTTCCTTGGTATCAAGATGCGTGTGTCTGGCTGACCCAGACGGGTGCACAGAACACGTGAAAGGCCTGTGGAAATCTCTGCTGTGTTCCATACCTTCTCCATCTGCCCTGCACTGTTTCCTCTGGCCCCAAGGAGAACCATACTTAGAGCATAAAGCAGACTCAGTGGTGAAAAGAAGATGTTTTCTCCTACGTTGTGCCTGTTCAGCTCTTTGAACACATCAAGGCAAAATTCAACGTTTGCTGTGCTGAGAGGATCCATTTTATGCCAAGCACTACCTGAGAACACATGGAGGGAAAAAAATCTCAGAATATTACTTGGAAGTACAGGTAATACATAGAGTTTGGTTATTAAATTTCACGAATTTATGAGTCTGAGCACACTGCTTTGTGAAAAATTACATACTCACTAATGAATAGAAGTCACTAATGAATAGAAATCACTAATGAATAGAACATTTAGTGTTCCTTTCAACCAGTGGTTCAAGGCTGTCTCACTCTCATTTGTGAACATTTAAAAGTAATTGTTCTGCGGCAGAAGAGCAGAAGGAATTAGGTCTTCATGCTCTTAATGTCCATGCTACAAGATCCTCCTCATCCTGGAATTTGTACAGAGAAATTCTCTAGCTACACAAGTTCAGCCAAACAAGTTGCTTTACCACTAGACTGCACACCTTCACAGCCTCACAGGAGAACACTTTTCTCTTTCCAGATACCTTCAAGTTCTCCCCAGATAGCACTGTAAAAACATTAATTACCTGCTGCTCATCCCTTCCTTTCCTTCCCCTTCTCTCCCCTCCCCTCCCCTCCCCTCCCCTTCCTCTGTGCTAAGAGGACACAGATTTCATGAATCCACTTTCATGTAACCATGCACTTCAGAGAAGGCTTCAGGATCTCCATACCCCAGGGGCCAGCCTTGACTGGCCTAACCAAGTGAGGTAATTGTCTCCTGCAACAGTGACTAACTGGGTACCAACTTTGAGTTATATTCTGAGGATCCAATGTACAGCATGGTGACTCTAGTTAATAATACAGTATCGTATAGTTAGTTGAAAGTTGCTGAGAGTAGATCTTAAGCATTCGTGCGCACACACAAAGTTAACTGTGTCAGGGGTTGGATGTGATCCTGGGAATCATTCCACAGTGTTTATGAATATGAAATCACCACATTGTACCTTTTAAATATATACTATTATATTTAGCAGTTATTGCTCAGTCAAGTTTGGGGGGAAACAAATAAAATTTTAACGATCAGAAGGTGCCGTGATTCTTGCCAATAAGGACAAAAAGTCATTGCTGGGCTTCTAGAAGAGGCTTCCCTCTGATAAAAAAAAAAAAGAGAGAGAGAGAGAGAGAGAGAGAGAGAGAGAGAGACTCACAAGAGGAAGACATCCCTCTTCTTCCTCTTATTTGTCTTCATGTGACTACTATCACAGCAGCGACTGTGTGACCGGGATGTAGCCAGCCCAAGAGGATAAGCCAGACGTCGGAGAGGAAAGGTGGACAGAACCTGAGTCCTTGTTGATGCACCATTAAGTGGATGGATTAATCCACCCTGGATCTGTCCTACCTTGGGATTTCTCATCATGTAGGATGATGTTTCCTTATATTTTAACTCATTTTGGTTGAGTCTTCTGTTACTTGCAACAAAAAGCACCCCAGCCTCCCCAGGGATTTCTTCCTACGCCCTTGACCGCTAGGACCCATTAGCCCACCTGCCTCACATTCACACATTTCTAGCACAGCTACATCTTTCTCCCTTATTTAGTTCCCCAGCGATCTACAACTACTTTGTTCTTCTTCCTCTCATCTTCTAGATTACAGCTTCGCACTCTTGTAGAATTCAAGTCTAGGCCTATATTCTGTAGGCTATTATGACAGGTGACCAGTCCACTGCCTCCGCCCGGGTGTGTTTATTTTAGTTACTAACCTGCCTTGTTTTCAGTACATATCTGAGTTGAGCTCACTGGAAGTGTGTTCTCTGGGGCATGACTCTGTTGGCTACTGATGTAGGCATTCGTGTCATACCTCTCACTAAAACATAGTTCTCTGTGCCTTTAGAGCCAAAGGAAGCTAAGCTGAAGGTGAATGCCTCAGAACTGGGGCTGGGAGGAGGGTGCACAGCTCAGCGCTTCTCGGGCAGAGACAGCTGAAAGGAAACGTGTCGCTTGTAGATTTCAAAATAATGACCCACCAAATTTATACGGCAAAAATGGTGATGACACATCCCTGTAATTAAAACTGGTTGTCCTAAAATAATCATTAGGGACTAAGTGCTATGTATTCGAATCATCAGACCACCCAAGATAGTATAATAGAGCCTAGCAGTTATATTATAACAAGCCTGGACTGTATTTTTCTTTGCTTTGGACAATTTGTTTTAAAGGTATAGCACAAAGGTTTTGCTAATCTTATTTAATGAAAATACTAGCACGTGCCTTTAACAGGATACTGTTCTTCAAGTTAGTTTTAATACAGCTCTCTGTAGCTGGTCTAATAATAACAATATTATTGTTGTTATTCCAGAGCGACATGGATAGAGCTTGAAAGCTCTTTATTTCACTACCTTAATAATGAAGCCAGTTTCGGTCCAATAATGAGGCATGTCCGAGGCAGATGCTCTTTACACTGCCTTCTGCGTTTCGGTAAATGGGGTTAGCTAATGGAATCAGGTTCTAGAATGAAATTTCAGATTTAAGATTTATAAGTGAATGTAAATTTATTCTTCTTACATCTACATCATCATATTGTCATTATTAAAAACCTGCCTACATATTAGAGTGAACAGTAGCCCTACAGTTATGGGGGCGCCTAGCAAAAGAGTCTGGAATATACTGATAGACCACCTGTATGAACCACCTACTTTTATATTACTTATCTGTTGGTTTCTTTCTCTTTTTTTCAACCACAAGCACAGAAAGCAGAAGTAATCACACCCCTCAGTTCTTGGCACAGCCATCATTGGGCCATAATTCTCTTCTTTGCTAACTGACTTCAACCCAATTCATTTTCTTTCTCTTCCATGCCTGCAGACAACACTTATCGTTCGTTTAAAGCATATTCTTTTTTTTTTTTCAACGTTTATTTATTTTTGGGACAGAGAGAGACAGAGCATGAACGGGGGAGGGGCAGAGAGAGAGGGAGACACAGAATCGGAAACAGGCTCCAGGCTCTGAGCCATCAGCCCAGAGCCCGACGCGGGGCTCGAACTCACGGACCGCGAGATCGTGACCTGGCTTAACCGACTGCGCCACCCAGGCGCCCCAGCATATTCTTATACCTACATATGTCCTTAAAAAATATTTGTTTCTTTATGTAGCTTTTCATTTTCATAAATGAGCTTATATCAAGTAATTTCTTTTTCATTGAGTACTTTTTTAAGACTCATCCATGTCACTCTGGAAACATCGTCTGTTAACTTGCAAGTACTGTGCTTTTGTGCCTTTGCATTTTGCCAATCCATTCCCCAGTGACAGATGCCCAGACGGCCTCCTCCTCACATCATCACCAGCACTGCTGTGATGGGCATCCTCACACAGACCCCCTGATGCTCCCGTGTGAGATCTCTTCACAAAGGAAAGGACTGCATCACAGGCTCCATGTACATGCCAAGCACTGCATACGTTATTCAGAGTTTAAGTCGTACAGGATGGGTCAGGTTACCCCAGTTTTGCAGACAAGGCGGTGAGGGGTTGAGAAATTCACATGGCATACGTGGGGTGGCCATGACATGAACGCAAGTCCATGTCTTCCGAAACCTCTGCTCATTCCACTTGCCACTGGACACATTCAGATAAGCTTTTATTTGAGGTAACATGATTTTACTTTTGTGGCACTGTGCCTATTATCCCTAATTGATCAGGACAGCATCTTACCAGAAAAGTTAAGACATTTTGTCCAAGATATAAGGCATTAATAGGCTTAATCTGTTCACGAATGGTTACTAAATATAGCATTATTTGCCTCACTTCACAGTGAGATCTTCCAGCTCTCCAAGCATTTGGTTCACAATACCAAGAAGAGAAACATTAGGCTTAGGTTTTTCAACAATTACTGGGAATACATAATTCTAATTAATTCATGAACTTTGGCATTTGGCATGTCTATTTGCAAGACAGAGTTTTCACTATCGTTAAGCTAGCTCTTAAGATCTCTATTTTCATCATTCACTTTCCAAGGCCCCACTCTTCTTAGTACAACAGAGTGTCCATACTAATCTTAAATTCAACAGATTTTATGCAGTAACCTTGACTGACAATTTCCCCTACATCTGAGTAATTGTCTTTGGAAAACACTGAGACACAAATATGTGGATGAATTCGCTGATTCTTGTTAACTGAGTAACTTCCTCACTAGATTTAGCGTTCTTTGAGGGCAGGGAAAATCTGCCGGTGAAATTATCGGTGTCTTGCACAACCACCCAATCACCAACACATATTAGAGAAGTCAACATTATAAACAGTTTACAGTTTCTGGTCTAATTAATATTATGCAGTCAGTTGCCGAAAAGAGGATGCCATGAGGGACAGAAGTCCCAAGGCACATAGAATCCTACCAAAGATGCATAGACCCCAGAGAAGGTTCCACCCAGGAGATGAGGGAGAGCTGGCATGCCCCTAGAAGTAGAAGGACTGTGAATTGAGCTCCCAAAGAAGGAAGGAATTGCAGAAAATTCCTTGTAGTGTTATCGTCCTGCCTGCTTTTAGACTGAAAAAACCCCTCCCAAGCAAAAGGAATAGGTCACCTGGAGGCTGCCGTGGGAGAAAACCAAGAAAAAGATGCCCGAAACTGCAGCCCTTCTAGGTTAGGAAGGGGGATGTTTAGGAAAAAAATAAAAAACTATTCAGGAAACGCAAAGAGAGGACATGTCTTAGAGGGGGATGTTGGCGATAAAGTCCTGAAAGAGGACACAGCACTGGAAGGCATTCTTCCCAGGACATCAAGTTATTGATAATGCCAGTCCAGCACAGTTGAGATCTTCTAAAGAACCAAGAAGAGTTTTGCTACACAGAGGCCACGGCCATGTGTAACCAGCTCCGTTCCGGATAAGGGTTATTGGTAAGTAGAAAGTATCAACAGAGTTCTATTTTGCTAAACAAATCAGAGGTTGGAAATTAAGTCAGCCTGCCTCCAGGATTTTAAAAATGCACACCATCCACGTTAATGTATTAACAAGCATGATAATGTACTCATCAAGGGATCAGCAAAAGGCACGCTCAAAGAATAATCTTCGCCCTCGTGTGGCTCATTACACACCTGTCCAAACGTCCTATTTTACTGCTCTTAGCTGTTCGGATCTGGCAACAAGCGCAGCTGAAATACTGAAGCACAGAAATACTTCTCTTTACCTTTGCTGCTTTCCCGGGTGAAGCGGACAATTTGGCAGGTGAGATTGGAGCTGTGTCCCTGACGAGGAAATATAAAGCCTTCACTTTTTGCCCCTCCCTTTCCATTGTGTCCTTAGTGATTCAGCTCCACATCCGCCTGGCAGAAAGCACAGCCCTGGGAAGGAAGTCCCTCTAGAGGCCACCCGGAGCTGCCTTGCATCTAGGAGACTCTCAGGACGGCCAGCGCTTTCTGGAGAAGTGTGCAGTGCTTACCCGCCTTCTGCCCTGCTAAGGAGGAAACATTTGCAAGCCTAATCTCTGTTCGAGAAAATAAGCTGTCTTTCTAAAAGGAGTACCTGGAACATATTCAAGTGGGCAGGGCCGTGTTCAAAATTCCAAAGACTGCTGTTTCCGTGTGCATGGCACAGAGCAATTCAAAAAGAAAGCTCTCGGCTGTGGCAGAAAGATTCCAGCCATGATGGCTGCTTCCTGGCCTGAGGCCCATTCATCCCAAGATTTTCTGAGCTCTGTTGCATGGAGTAGATGTTTTTGTGCGAAGCTTCTGCAATCTGGTAATTCTGCAATCAGGTAATTCCTGTCCCACATAAAGGACATAAGAATGAGCTCAAGCAGGACTTACTCTGTGGTTTCAGTTTAAAAGCTTGGTAGGAACAACAAGCCACCTCTACCTAAACTGAGTTCAGAGGTATGATTCAGCACCATGCAAGAAAGATTACAAATTAGGGGTAGAGATCAAAGCTGGAGACAAAAAAAAAAGGGGGGGGGGGCTGTGCAGTAGTGGAGAATCAGCGCCAAGAGACAAGCCTAGCTTCCCAGAGGCTATTCTTGCCCGTGTGATACAGAGCCTCCAGCCTCTCCGGGGGAATACCACTGTCCACACTTAAACTATGATGGCAGCCTGCACTGCACTTACGATAAGAGAAAGCCCTTTATGGCCAGTGATTTTTCTTTTCAACAGTATGTTCTCCCCTAGTCGAAACTCAACCATTCTAAAAGACATTAAGAGCCAGAAGAGTGAGATGTAAAATTGTGGCCCTAATAGCCACCAGGCCCAGAAGATTCTCATAGAAATAAGTGTATACAACGAACTCTACAGAACTAAAAAGAGTCCTAGATCCGTCCAGTCTTTTTTGCCCAGGGCAAGTGTTTTCTGTCATGAGCCCATTCTGCCTGGGGGTTTCCATCCACTTGGAAGCCTTGTGCCCATGGATAGCACTCACCTTCCACCTCTTCAGCTTGTCTCATCTCCCTGCAGATCTAATAAGGAAAAGGCTGATTTGCTTAGCTTTCTTGCTATCTAAGAATTGAGCTGATCAAAGATCTTTTCCATCCTCGGTCTAGACGGAACCCCTGTTATTTTCCGCTAGAGAACAAGTTCTTGCACTCCATTTGATATTTTTCTTCCAGGTGGAAGGATACTCATTAACATAACATTCTTTGTCCCTCTTTACTCTCTCACCCACTCCTCCTTCCCCAGTGTCCCAGCCTGGATTCCCCAAAAACAGAGCCTTAGACAAAGTCTTGCTTGCCTGGAATTACTTCAGGAATGATCTCAGGGAATAGAAGAGAAAGAAGGGGTCCAGGAAAAGACAAAAAGCTAATACGATGATTGTTGTAAGGTGGCCACTGATACCTGATCCCATGGACCTTCAAAGGAACCTTATAAAATGTATCTCAGAACTGTCCACATAGAGGAAAAGTGAGGGAAGCATTTATCCCCACTGGTCAAAAGTGACCCCGAGGGCATTAACTCGGGTTGTACTTGTACGCATGTCAAGCGTGCACATCCCACACCAGGGCATCAGAAAAGCGGCGGAGCCGGAAGCAACATGTGAGTGGAGATGTTATCAGGTTGCAACGCACAAAGGCATTGAAAGCATGTGCACAACCCACAGCCTCCCAAGCAGCTAGATTAGGTGGGCGACAGAATGTCCAGTGGCTCAGAACAGCTGTCCCACCCCTCTAAGCCATGACCTTACCTGTAAGCAGATTTGGGAGAAAAGCTGCCAGTTTCCTTATGTGGGTGCTAGCTACCCAAAGGAAGTGCACAAAAGACTCTGGTCTTTTCGTCCTGCCCTAGGTTCTTCCTGGGGCAGTGCCCCACATTGAGGGTCCAGGAATTCCTATGACTAGGTTGTACATCTGTCTAATTCTGTGGACAATAATTTTTTTACTGTTTATTTATTTTTGAGAGAGAGAGAGAAAGAGAGAGAGTGAACACGAGTGGGGGAGGGGCAGAGACAGACACACGCAGAATCCAAAACAGACTCCAGGCTCTGAGCTGTAGGCACAGAGTCCAACGCGGGGCTCGAAATCATGAACAGTGAGGTGATGACCTGAGTCGAAGTTGGACACGTAACCTACTAAGCCACCCAGGTGTCCCTGTGGATGATAATTAGAATCCATTGCTGGCTCATACCTAATCCAGTCTTTCAACCTATCTGACCTGTCATAAATATTTTGTTCTCCATCTCCCTAATTCTTCACTTTTCTCTCAATATTTTTCAAGACTCAGGTGAGGTAAGAGTGTTATTTATTGGACCTCATAGCCTAGGACAGTTAGCATGGGCTAGAGACAGAGTACAGGCTGGATTTCTGTCCCCAGCTATTCCCTCCTCTTGGGAAGACCATCTTGATGATGGCCTCCATCAGGAGTTAAAGAAACATTTGGGGAGCCTGGGTGGCTCAGTTGGTTGAGCGTCTGACTTCATCTCAGGTCATGATCTCGCAGCTCATGAGTTCGAGCCCTGCATCGGGCTCTATGCTGACAGCTTGGAGCCTGGAGCCTGCTTCGGATTCTGTGCCTCCCTCTCTCTCTGCCCCTCCCCTGCTCACACTCTGTCTCTCTCTGTCCCTCAAAAATAAATGAACATTAAGAAAATTAAAAAAAAAAACAAGAAGTTAAAGAAAAATTTTAAGAAAGAACCTGGAGGCAACCAAGAGGGCATAAGTAATCTTAACAGAAATTGCTTTAATGGTGTTCTAAAGGAAGAATGTAGGCTGTAATGCATTGCAGAACATATTAGAAAAGAACACACCCTTGAAGGGAAGTTGTAACATAAGATAACGCTAGAGGAAGCAAAGTTGAAGAACTTTTATCTGTGACTTTATTGAGTTAGTTGTTCTTGGGAGCTTAGCATGGAAGAGAGGGTGAGGAGGAATTCAGGAGTAGCTACTCTATGTGGGAGATAGAAAGGGATGGAGAATGTTGACTTCTGGAATTTTCTTTTTTTTCCATTAAAATTTTTTTTCATTTGTAACCATTTATTTATGACTTCTGGAATTTTCATTTGCATTATGTCATCCCCCTTTGTAGGGTAGCCAAATTTAGCAAGTAAAACTACAGGATGCCCAGTTATAGGGATAATTTTACAGAAGTATATCCCAAATATTGTATGAAACAAATTTATACTATATATAGCACGTTTCTACTAAAAAAAAGCATTATTTATCTGAAATTCAAATTTAACTGGGTGTTCTGTATTTTATCTGGCAGCACCACTTCTTCGACATTTTCCTGAGAGACTATAGTAAATATATATATTTAATGGACATTTATTTGACCTAGACACAGAATTAGGAAAGGTCCACAAGGCAGCTTGATGCAGATTTGGTTATCAAATTTATGTACTGAAGAAAAGAAAAACAAAATGGACAAGTGGCTATTGTTAAGAGAAAAGAGAGAAAAATTGATGAGAAAAACCACCCAAAGAGATATAATGTGGCAAGATGCTATGCGGATGGAAGAACCAACTCTACCCAAAATGACAGATGGTCCTTGCCAACAAAAGAGTAGAGCAGAAAAAGATGGATACATAGTTAAACAAATCTGCATATATGAGGGGCGCCTGGGTGGCTCAGTCGGTTGAGTGTCTGACTTCAGCTCAGGTCATGATCTCACAGTCTGTGAGTTCAAGCCCTGCGTCGGGTTCTGTGCTGACAGCTCAGCGCCTGGAGCCTGCTTCGGATTCTGTGTCTCCCTCTCTCTCTGCTCCTCTCCCACTCATGCTCTGTCTCTCTCTCTCTCCTTCAAAAATAAATAAAAACATTAAAAAATTTTTGCATATATGAGAGTTAAAAGTTTTGTCCAAATTGTTAATTCGTTGTGGACAGAGACCACATTTTTGCCAAATGCCTGACATTCAGTAAGCACTCAATCACCATTTGTTAAACTGAACTGCTCATCTCTTTATTGACAGGAGGGGAAAGGGATGTGTTTCACACGGAGATGGGGCAAGACGTGAAGGTTGGGAAAAGTGAAGAAGGGCCTGATAAGACCTAAAAGACTTCACTGACTGTCACTTGGGGCTGGAACCACACGATTCATGACACAAAGTGACAGTGATGTGCTAACAGGTACATTTTGCTGCGGTTTGTACACTCCCAGACCCTTGGAATGTAATCAACCAGCCAATCTCCATCTTTTTTTTTTTTTTTGCAAACATTTCAGTTTTCTGACGGAACATTTTCAAAAAACAGGACCTTCCAGTGAAACTAGAACTCCTACTTTCCCAGACATAAAGCTACTCTTTCAAAAGAAGTCAGGTCACGTGAAAACCAAGAGTTTGGAGAACAACACTTAGGGGACTTCCCTGGCTCTTGACAAAGACCTGGCTGCAACAAAATGGAAAGAGTGTGAGGCACCGACCCAAGAAAAGTAATCAACACTGCTACTGTTTTATTTTCCACGAGGCACAGAAAGAGCCTTTCAACTACAACAAGCAACTCCAAGTACTAGAAAGGTGGGCCCTTCAGCCCTCGATAGGTCTCCATACTTTAGTCCGTATACTTGCGGTATTCTTCAGGTAAGTCAAGAGGAATTCACTACCTAAAACATAAACTAAAAAAAAAAAAAAACCGGTCTCTCAAAAACTCTTACAAGTCTCATCAAAAGACCCTGGTAAGAAACTAGGCAAGTCACAGATCGGGGGGAAAATACTGACAACACATACACCTGAAAAAGGATAGGTACTTAGAACACACAAACACCTACCACCAAAAAAGTTAAAGACAAATAAATGGTCAAATATTTGCACACACACTTCACCGAAGAATATGTATGAATGGCCAACAAGCGCAGAACAAAGTGCTCAACATCATTAGTCATCAGAGAAATGCAAACTAAAACAAAAGACGTAACATTTCATAGCCGCTAGAATGAGTAAATAAAAAAGGCCGACCATCCCAAAGGTTGACGAGGAACTGGAGCAACCAGAACTCTCACACACCTGCTGGCGGGGATGTAAAATCGGACAGCCACTTTGGGAAAAGGGCCAGGTTCTTCAAAAGTTAAACGTGCACCTTCCCTGTGATCTAACAATTCCTCTTCAAAGTATTTATCCAAGAGAAATGAAAACGTATTTCCACCCCTAGCCTTGTACGAGAATGTTGACAGTGGCTTCAAACACAAGAGCTGAACACTAGATGTCCAACAAGAGAAAATATAAACAAACTAGGACATGTCCATATACTGGAAAACTACAAAGCATTGAGAAGAAACAAGTTACCAATACATACAATAACACTGAGTCAATGTGAAAAGCATTAATGCTGAGTGAAAGAAGTCAGATGAGGGGAAGAAAAAAACTACGCAGGCATCTGGTAAGTACATACGGTTTTAAAAAAAAAATCAAAACAGCAGTTGTTCCTCTTGAGGCAGGGTTAACTGGGAAGGGGCATACACCTCAGTGCAGGCATTAGTGACTAAACTGACTGATTTTAACACTTCACTATATGTAAATGATACAGTAATCATAGTGTTCTGTTTTAAATTAGATAATCTAATTTAACTTTTCCCAATATTTCCTTAATATTTTTTCCCAATATTTTCTTTTCCCAATATTTTCCCAATATTTTCTTTTTTCCAAAAATTTTTATAGTTTTACATTTTACATTTAAAGGTTAATTCTGAGGGGCGCCTGGGTGGCTCAGTCGGTTGAGCATCCAACTTCGGCTCAGGTCACGATCTCGCGGTCCGTGAGTTCAAGCCCCATGTCGGGCTCTGTGCTGACAGCTCAGAGCCTGGAGCCTGTTTCAGATTCTGTGTCTCCCTCTCTCTCTGCCCCTCCCCCTCTCATACTCTATCTCTGTCTGTCTCTGAAAAATGAATAAACCTTAAAAAAATGTTTTTTAATAAATGAATAAAAGTTAATTTTGAATTAACTTTTGTATGAGGTTTAGGTCAAGATTTTCTTTCTTTTTTTTTTTTCTTCCAAATTTTTATTTAAATTCCAGCAAGTTAACATACAGTGTAATGTTAGTCTCAGGTATGGAATTTAGTGATTCAGCACTTCCATATAATACCCAGCACTATCACAAGTGCCCTCCTTAATCCTCTATTTCCCTCATACCCGGACCCACCTTCCCTCTGGTAACCATCAGTTTGTTCACTATAGTTAAGTGTCTGTTTCTTGGTTCCTCTCTGTTCCCCCCACCCCCACCCCCCCCCCACACACACCATGTTCATTTGTTTTGTTTCTTAAATTTGCAACAACATGAGTTGGGTATCATGCTAAGTGAAATAAATCAGTTAGAGAAAGACAAATTCCATATGATTTTCACTCATATGTGAAATTTAAGATTCTTTTATCTTTCATTTTTTTGGAGGGAAGGGTCTATGGCTGTCCAATTTCCCCAACATCATTTGTTGAAAATGCTCCTTTTTCCACTGAATTGTTTTTGAACCCTTGTCAAGAATCTACTGGGCATACTAGTGTGAATCTTCTTGTGGATTCTCAGTTCTTATTCCACTGATCATTGTGACTATCCCTTTGCCAATACTACACAATCTTGGTTATCTATATAATACATCTTATAACAGAACAGAATGATCATTCGTATTTCTTCTTCCTCTTTAAAATAATTAGTTTAAAAACATTCCCAAAGGGTGTTAGGCTTAGAATTAGTATTTAAAATAATACTCTTTCAGACATAATTTACAAACCAGGAGAAAGTCACCAAACCTTAGTGACCCTGGAACAGTCAAGAAGCACCTAGGACATCCACTGCAAATCCTAGTTCCTTGTACTTGGAGAGGGTTTGGGCACTGGTACTGGTCTGTCGGGGTCTCAACCACAAAGCCTCCCTTTGCCCACACTAGACACTGACTTCAAATATTTCTTGTAGGACTTCATCAGTATCATACAAGTTAGGGCATGAATGGAAGGAGGTTCTTGTGGTTCTCTAATAGTTCATGTGTATAAATTACTTCTCCAATGTGATCTCTTACATTGGTGGCCCTCAATGAAACTCTCAATAGTTATACCTTCTGTGGTCCCTCCCTCTGTGACTTGCTTTAAACATTAGAATGTGTCAAAAATTTTGTTTTGGTTAACATATAAAAGTCAATTCCTTCTTCCCTATAGACTAGCAATGAACAATTGGAATTTGAAACTAAAAACAAAGCACCATTTACATTAGCACGCCCAAAAATGAAATACTCAGATGTAAATCTAACAAAATATTATAAGACCTATATGAGGAAAATTACAAAAGTCTCATGAAAGAAATCAAAGATATAAATAAATGGAGAGATATTCCATGTTCATAGATAAGAAGACTCAATACTGCTAAGATGTCAGTTCTTCCCACCTTCACCTACAGATTCAAAACGTTCCCAATCAAAATCCCAGCAAGTGACTTGGTAGACTTCTGCAAGCTGACTCGAAAGTTTAAGTAGACAGGCGAAAGATCCAGAATAACCAACACAGTATTTGTTTAGGATAAGAATATAGCTATGGGAAGGTTATTCTTTCTATTTTTTAAATTGAAACAAAATTGACATATAACATTGGGTAAGTTTAAGGTGTGCAACATGTTGATTTGATATATTTATATATTACAATATGATTACCACTGTAGCTGTAGCTAAAGTAATACTTCTACCATGTCCTATAATTATTTTTTTTTTTTGTAGTGGGAACAATTAAGATCTCATCTCCTAGCAACTTTGAAGTGTATAATACAGTATTGTTAACTATAATCACTGGGCTGTGCATTAGCTCTCCAGCACTTATTTACCTACTAGTGCTGACATATTCCCAACACAATACTGAAAAAGAAAAACAAAGTCTTCTTGGGTAGGGAACTGATATAACCTGACCTCAAAACTTACTATAAAGCTACAGGAACTAAAACAAGGTACTCCTGGTGAAAGAGTAGACAAATATATCAATGGAACATAATAGAGAGCCAGAAATGGACCCATGCAAATAAAAACAACTGACCTTGACAAAGGTAGCAAAGCAATTTAATGGAGAAAGAATAGTTTTTTCCACAAATGATGCTGGAATAACTGGACAATCATTTTTAAAAATGAATTTAGACAGTAACTTCACACTGCTCATAAAACTTAACTCAAAACTGGTTACAAACCTAAATGCAAAATCAAAGCTATAAAACTTCTACAACACAATACAGAAAACAATCTAGGTGACGTTGGGTTAGGTAACAACACAGTTTTTGGATACAATATCAAAAGCATTATCCCAGCAACACATTTGGTAAGTCGGGCTTCGTTAAAATGTAAAACTTCTGCACTGCAAAAGATACTGTGAAGAGAATGAGAAGATAATCCTACAGACCAGGAGAAAATATTTACAAAACACACATCTGATAAAGGACTTGTATTCAAAATATACAAAGAACTCAAAACTCAACTATCAGAAACACAAGCCACGTAATTAAAAAGGGGGCAAAAGATCTGAACAGACATCACCAAAGGAGATATGCAGGTGACAAACACAAAAAGGTACTCAACATTATTTGCCATTAGCGAATTGCAAATTGCGGCGACAGTGAGATAGCCCCACACATCTAGCAGAATGGCCAAAATCCAAAGCACTGAAAACCCCCAAGGCTGGTGAAGATGTGGCACAAGGGCTCTCACCCGTTGGAAATGCGAAACGGTGCTGCCATTTTGGAAGAAAGTTTGGCAGTTTCTTAACAAAGCTAAATATAGTTCTACCACGTGATGCAGTAATCATGCTCCTAGGTATTTACCCAAATGAGGTGAACACTTACGTCCACGTAAACGCCTACACACAAATGTTTATAGAAGCTTTCTTCATAATTGTCAAACACTGGAGCAGCAAAGATGCCCTTCAGTAGCTGAGTGGATGAACAAACTGTGGTACCTTCATACAATGGAATATCACTTGGCACTAAAGAGAAATGAACTATCAAGCCATGCAGAGACACGGGGGGATCTTAAATGCATACGGTTAAGTGAAAAAAATCCAACATGAAAAGGTTAAATACTGTTTGATTCCAAGTACATGGCATTGTGGAAAAGGCAAAACTGTAGAGACTGAAAAGATAAGCAGTTTGCAGGGAGTCGGCAGGGATAAATACGTGGAGAACAGAAGTTTTAGGGCAGGAAAATTTTCTATAGATATTGTAATGGTGGATATGTGACATTATGCATTTGCCAAAGTCCCAAGAACGGTATAACATAGAGTGAACTCTAAGGTAAACTATGGACTTCAGTTAATAATAATGTATCAAGATCCATCCATCGAATATAACACACTAATCCAAGTTGACAACAGGGAATACTATGGAGGGTACAGAGAGAACCCTCTCTACTTCCTGAACAATTTTTCGGTAAAACTAAAACTGCTCTATGAAAAAGTCTATTCGTTGTGTGTGTGTGTGTGTGTTTGTTTTAAATAGCAATGCGATGCCTGTCCTGGACATAAGCCTTAAGGTAACCTACTAGTTTTGACCACTGTGCCGTGGGGAGTCTTTAGCCGCCATAAAGTCCCACTACCGTGCTTGAGAGACAATGTGAGAAGGCCACACGGAGGGATCAAGCGGAGAAAAAAAGTCCCAGAAACAGCAGAGAAGAGTCAAAGAACCCAGCCAACAGCAAAATCCGAGGCCCAGACCCTGACCCCAGCTGAGCCACCACAGCCAGCCTCCCAAGCCACTTCCGACAGCCTCGCAGAGGCACCAGACATGTGAGTGAGCGGTCATCCTGGAGTTTCCAGTCCCAGCAGACGCCATGCAGGAAAGACAACCCATCCCCTCTGTGCCCAGTTTTGAAGTTCTGACCCCATACAATTGTGAGCAAATAAAATGGTTATTTGAAGTTTTGCTACTCGGCAATAGGTAAGTCAGAAAGACCAAACAACATGAAAGTTACTGAAGAACAGCAGGTAGGCATTTTGTTTTGCCTCCCTTCCCCATCACGTTTGGCTCCAAGCAAGTGGAAAGTATAGCTGACTCACAAAACAATCGTAGGCCTTATGAAGGCACGCGGCTTTCACGCTCTGTCCATTCAGCAGAGGTTACTAGGGGGGTGCAGTCAGTTCAGTTTTCTGCTATCATATCCTTTAATTTGGAATTTTAGGAGTGGGGTCAATGATCAGCTGATCTCATTGTGTAAAACATGTTTAGTTGGCAAACATGACCGTCAGCGACAGAGGAGTGACAGGTGGTGGTTCCCAGCCTTCATTTCTAAGTCTTCCTCACTAGGAATACGTGGATATTCAACCGATATTTATGGAGGGCCTGCCATGAGCCAGGCACTGTGCTTAGCATGCTGCGACTGGCAGAGAAAACCACAAAGCAGCTGTCACCAGGGATGTGTCCTTCAGTGACTGTGTGGCAAGTGGTGAGCTGGCTTGGATGGATCCTATTGAGACATCCAGGTTTTGCAAACGTTCCTCCACCCTTGTTTCAGAAGGCTCCGGATGCTCTTGTTACGAAAATAAGTATATGATAAAAATAGAGGGGCACCTGGGTGGCTCAGTCGGTTAAGCATCCAACCTCAGCTCAGGTCAAGATCTCAAGATGAGTTCAAGCTTCGTGTCGGGCTCTCTTCTATCAGCATAGAGCCTGCTTGAAATCCTCTGTATCCCTCTCTCTCTGTCCCTCCCCCGCTGGTTCTCTCACTCGCTCTCAAAATAAATGAACTTCAAAAAATAGTAAAAATAGTAATAGAGAAGCCCTTCTTACTTAGTTACAGGAAATACTGAGTTTCTGTCAGTAATTCAGATTTTTCAGTGCAGCATCTTCGTCGATTATAAAGAGGAGTGCTTTCTTCTGTAGCTGCCTGACGTCTGCTGCTAATTCCCCTTTATCCCAGGGAGTATCTCTCTCGCATCTATGAGCACTGAAGCTTCTGTCTTGGAACTTGGAGGAGACAGTCCCCACCTCGCTGCCTCTCTGCCTAAGCCTTGGTCGGAGTGGTGGGTGATTGAACCTGAAGTGAAAGGGAACATCCATGGTGCCCAAACTAGAAATATCTGATGTACCTGTGAACTCTGTTCAACCCCTCTTCTGACGGCCACAGGCCCTGAATTTAAGAACTTACAGGCTGGTGTGCCTCCTGACTTTCTCAGTCCCCCAAAAAATCACCACCACCACCCCCAGCCTGACCTGGCACCACTCTCTCCACTGGCATGTCCCTGGGGGGCTGCATTCCACAGTGTTTGTATTCCTGGGACGGGGAGGCGCAGTTCAGCTGCACAAAGAAAGCCTTACCCAGAGAGGACCCAGGTTGACAGCTAGGAGTTACGGTGCAGTCATACTGTTATTTTTAGATTTTCAACCAGTGAAATGCTGAGAGCAGGAAGTGGTGAATATTATATGCTGCTGTTATCTGAAGCTTGTGTATACAAAACAGTCTCATTTGGGGAGGGGAGGGGAGGGGAGGGGAGCAATGTCAGAAGACCGCTCTGTTGCCTAACTCGCTGCTTCACAGGAAGAGGCCAACTGGAATTGCTTCTTCCAATTACACAGCACCATGAAGAACTACGAGGTGATAACATTTGTAGTTCACGTTTGCTCAATGTATTAAAGGACAAAAGCTTGCAGAATGGCCAGAGCTTGTTGGCGGGGGGGGGGGGGGGGGGGGGCGTGGCAAAGGGTCCTAAGGCTTTAAGATTGATTGTGTTTAAACAACGGTCCCAGATTTTTCAGGTAGCTTCATGGAGCACCAGCGTTGCTACCTTGTACACGGAGTCTAAGCACACTCTGTGTCTCGGCCTCTCAAATTACTTCTTCATTTCGCTGAATGTGCGTTTAGTGGCAGATACTCTGCCAACTGAGTGGCGGAGCCACATAGGGTAGAACTGGTCTCATTTTACTTTTATGGAAGCGAGGACGAAACCGGCCCAGGGCAAGCACACAAAACATGCTAGGTTAATTAGTGATGATGAACCAAATGACAGGATACATCATTAGTGAACAAATGACCAAATCGTGTTGTGGTACAAGCAGACGCACCAGAGCTGGTCTCTAGGTCCTGTCATCCCCAAACCCAATTGCCTCAATTCTGGGAGACATTGGTGGAGTGTGGAAGAAACTAGCCTGACACCCTCACTTAACTGCATGTAAAATGGATGGGTTTCAGCTTACACACACGAGAGCTGAGAGAGACCCCCAAGTTCACTTAGGTCAAAGTGCTCACCTTACAGAAGACAAAAAAAGGAAGCTTAGAATTGACTACTTGGTCAGGACCTGACTAGGACTGGTAGTCAGTCTGCACCTTGACCAATCAGGTCGCTTTACCTTGATGACATCTGACTCTTCCTTTCTTTTTGTTTTTTTAATTCTTTTTTTTTTTTTATTTACATCCAAGTGAGTTAGCATATAGTGCAATAATGATTTCAGGAGTAGAATCCACTGATTCATCTCCTACATATAACATCCAGTGCTCATCCCAACAAGTGTCTTCCTTAATGCCTCCTGCCCGTTTAGCCGTCCCTCCACCCACAACCTCTCCAGCAACCTTCAATTTGTTCTCTGTTTTTAAGAGTCTCTTGCTTTGTTCCCCTCCCTGTTTTCATATTATCTTTGTTTCCCTTCCCTTATGTTCATCTGTTTTGTATCTTAAATTCCACATATGAGTGAAGTCATATGACTTGTCCTTCTCTGACTAATTTTGCTTAGCAAAATACACTCTAGTTCCATCCACATTGTTGCAAACGGCAAAACTTCATTCTTTTCGATCGCTGAGTAATACTCCATTGTGTGTATATATATATATATATATATATATATATATATATATATATACCACGTCTTCTTTATCCATTCATCAGTCAATGGACATTTGGGCTCTTTCCATACTCTGGCTATTGTTGATAGCGCTGCTATAAGCCTTGGGGAGCATGTGCCCCTTTGAAACAGCACCCCCGGTATCCCCTGGATAAATGCCTAGGAGTGCAACTGCTGGGTCATAGGGTAGTTCTATTTTTAGTTTTTTGAGGAGCCTCCATACTATTTTCCAGAGTGGCTGTACCAGTTTGCATTTCCACCAGCAGTGCAAAAGGTGAATCTTCTAAATTTTCAAGCAATGACTTTTAAAATGATAAACGGGGGGGGGGGGGGGGGGGGGCACCTGTGTGGCTCAGTCGGTTAGGCATCCGACTTTGGCTCAGGTCATGATCTCACGGTTTGGGAGTGAGCCCTGCACTGGGCTCTGTGCTGAAAGCTCAGAGCCCAGAGCCTGCTTCAGATTCTGTGTCTCCCTCTCTCTGCCCCTCCCCTGTTCATGCTCTGTCTTTCTCTGTCTCTCAATAATAAATAAATGTTTAAAAAAAATTTTTTAAAGCAAAATGATAAATGGTGGAGTGCCTGGGTGGTTCAGTCAGTTAAGTGGCTGACTTCAGCTCAGGTCATGATCTCATGGTTTGTGAGTCGGCTCTGTGCTGACAGCTCGGAGCCCGGAGCCTGCTTCGGATTCTGTGTCTCCTTCTCTCTCTCTGCCCCTCCTCCGCTCATGCTCTGTCTCTCTCTCTCAAAAATAAATAAAAATTTAAAAAAAATTTTTTTAACAAAAAAACAATGGCATCTTAAAAAAAACACTTATTTGAATGACAGCAGATTTCTCATCTGAAGCCATGAAGACCAGAGGGAAATGTAACACTTATTTCATTGGCTAAGAGAAAAGAACTACCCACTACCGATACCATATCCCACAAAACTATAGAAATAAGGGAGAAATAAAGTCTTTTTCAGATGCAGGAAAAGTAAGACAATTTTCACTAGCAGACCTACTCTTCTTAAAGAGTAAAAAAATTCCTTCCTTAAAGAAAGTGCTTCAAGGGGCACCTGGGTGGCGCAGTCGGTTAAGCGTCCGACTTCAGCCAGGTCACGATCTCGCGGTCCGTGAGTTCGAGCCCCGCATCAGGCTCTGGGCTGATGGCTCGGAGCCTGGAGCCTGTTTCCGATTCTGTGTCTCCCTCTCTCTCTGCCCCTCCCCCGTTCATGCTCTGTCTCTCTCTGTCCCAAAAATAAATAAAAAACGTTGAAAAAAAAATTTAAAAAAAAAAGTGCTTCAAAAAGAAAATGATAAAAGAAGGAATATTACCTTATCTAGAAGAAATACCAATAGACACAACAGAAATATGTATTTATGCAATAAACATCCTTCTCCTCATTCGTTTTAGAAATTATATTGATGACTGAAAAAGTTATAACACTCTCTGAAATTCACAACAATGAAATTTTAAAGTGAGGGAGAAAAAGACCTCTATCAATATCATTAATAAAACAAGGGATATTTTACCAGATCCTGCAGCCATTAAGGCGTAATAAGGGAAAGCTACAAACAACTTCAAACGGATAATTCTGACAATTTAGAAAAAATGATCCAATTCTATGCTAACCATAAACTAGCAAACTAAGGTGAAATAGGTCATCTTAATCGTTTTATAAGGATTGAATCTCCAGGTACAAATGGTTTCATGAAAAAAATTTCAACAATCATTTAAAGAAAAATGAACACTAAATAGAGAATAGAAAGTAAACAGAAGAGAAAAAACACTTCCCATTTCATTAATTAGGCCAGCATTACCTTGATACCAAAGACTGATGAAGACAGTATTTAAAAAAACTAAAGAAAACTACAAAGCAATAACTCTCCATGAACATAAATGCAAAAATCCTCAACAAAATATTAGCAACTCAAATCCAATAATGTATAGAAAGAATTAGATAACATTACCAAGTGGAATTTATTCCAAGTATGAAATATTGGTCCATCATTCAAAAGTCTCCACCATATCAACAGTTTAAAGAAGAAAAATCATATTATCATGGCAAATGATCCAGAAAATATTTAACAAAATCTGGCACCCACTCATGATCAAACCTCAGCAGAATAGGAATAAAGCAAAGTTTGCCTCAACTTGCTAAAGAGCATCTACAAAAAACCTACAGCTAACATTAAATTTAATAGTGAAATATTTAAATCTTTCCCTTAATATTGGGAACAAAACCAAGATGTCCCTCTTGCCACTCTTATTCACCATAGTCCTGGAAATTCTAGCTGCTTCAATAAGGTAAGAGAAAAAGAATGAAAGATGTATTGGGAAGAAAGAAAACGCTCCTCATTTTCAGAAGACAGGACTGTCTACATAGAAAATCCCAGATTCCTATAGAGGAATCTCCAGAAAACGTCTATAATTAGTAAGTGAGTTCAGCAAGGTTGCAGGATACAGTATCAACACATAAAAGTGAATCTCATTTCTCTATACTAACAATCAGCACGTGGAAACCAAAACATACGTTAAATTCAAAACACACGATTTGCTTACGATTTCTCAAAAAATAAAATACTTAAGATATTCACGTGTCACTCATTCACAGATTTCTTACCTTATCTCTTAAAGGGAGAAAGTATTTCGTATTTCAGTATCATTTTTTTAACTTATGCCTCACTTGGCACTTTTTTTTTTTTGCCACATTAATTTACTGCAGAATACTAGCAAATCTATGCAGATGATGAAACAAATCAATTCAATTCCATCTCACTGGAGGACACGCAAGCCAAGATCATAGAAAATATATGGGTTAGATAAGTTTGTACAGACATTAATTATAGTGCAGTTGGCCATGAGATCAATGCTGAGGACTTAACAACATACATTTAAATGAGAGTGTCTATAAGCAGAAAACAAGGTGATGTACTCATTGGCTAACATAAATGTGGTGACCAGAGGCTCAAAGGAATCTAACCCTATAATTCCCAAAAGAGGAATGGTTCAGTATCCACTAATTCAGTGCTCCATGATGACTTTAAAGAACATAATTATCACGAATACCAAAATTGGATGGTATCTTCTTTCTTCTCTAAATACAGCCTAAAGAAGAATTTATAGGAACCTGGCTACCTTGCAATGTTGCAAAACATCAATATTCTAAATATCACAATCTGGTGTGAAAGGAATTAAGAATATGTTAACATCACCGATGTTAATATTAATGTTCTGATGAATATTGTGAAAACTCACCTCAGAAAAAATACCTGTGCACACATTCATACAGTTTTGAAACCTTAAGAACTTCTGATGTAGTCCAATCTGCATTTTAAGACAAAGAAATAAACTCACAGACTCAGGAAGCACATGAAAGACATGGGCGAGTTCACCAATGAGCAAAACCAAGAAAACGAAACGAACGAGAGAGTATCATTTTATACATATCAGAACAAGGTGACTTAATGGACAGTGGACAAGCAGAATTATCCTGATCCCCACTATTCCGTGCAGAAGCATTCTGAGCTTAGGAATGCAAAAACCAATTAGAGCCTTATCCCTAGGAGTAAAAGAAAAGGAGGATTAATGTAATTTTCTTCTTAGCATTGTCATAATGATTAAAAATAATGTATAATAGGGTACAGCCGCTCTGGAAAACAAACAGTGTGGAACATCCTCAAAAAATTAGAAATAGAATTACCCCACGACCTAGCAATAGCACTACTAGGAATTTATCCAAAGGATACAGGAGGGCTGATTCATTGGGGCACATGGACCCCAATGTTTATGGCAGTGCTACCAACAATAGCCAAATTATGGAAAGAGCCCAAATGTCCATCTACTGATGAATGGATAAAGAAGATGTAGTTTATATATACAATGGAATACTACTTGGCAATGAGAAAGAATGAAATCCTGCCATTTGCAACAATGTGGATGGAACTGGAAGGTATTATGCTAAGTGAAATAAGTCAGAGAAAGACAGATAGCATATGTTTTCGCTCATATGTAGAATTTGAGGACCTTACCAGAAGACCATGGGGGAAGAGAAGGGGAAAAAATAGTTTCAAACAGAGAGGGAGGCAAACCCATAACAGACTCTTGAATACAGAGAACAAGCTGAGGGTTGATGGCAGGTGGGGGACAGGGGAAACGGGGGATGCGCATTGAGGAGGGCACTTGTTGGGATGAGCACTGGGCGCTGTACGGAAGTGATGAATCGCAGGAATCTACTCCCAAAGCCAAGAGCACACTGTATACACTGTATATTAGCTAACTTGACGATAAATTATATTTTAAAAAAATTTTTAATGTATAATCATACCAATAATGTATTAGGCTTATGAAAGACACTCAAAAAACGGCAGGTGCCATTACTATAACAGCCGATGCTGCTGAAGACTGGTCAAACTATGTGGAGAGAGAATGTGGAGCCGTCATACTCTCCCAGCTGGAATACAAAAGGGTGCAACCACTTTGGAAAACAACGTGGTTGTGTTATTTTTTCCATCTTTATTAAGATATCAGTGACCTATTACACAGTGTAAGTTTAAGGTGAACACACTGTTAATTTGATACACTTACATATTGCAGTAGGACCACTGCCATTGCATTGGCTAACACCGCCATCATGTCACGTGATTATCCTCTCTTTCTTGTGTGTGCATGAGCTGTTTTTGTTCAAGGAGAGCTAATTGTTCATCTCTGTGGGGGGATGAAGGCTCGGGTCTCTTACGCTGCCATTTTGGAGACAGCAGTCCAAAAAGCTTTAAATCTCTCAGGGATGAACAATTTCACTTCTAGAGAAAGTCTTCCTCACATGTACAAAGAGACATTCATTGTTAAAGCATATACTTACCATACGATCCAGTAATTCCACACTTTGAAATTTACCCAATAGAACAGAATGCACATGTCACAAGAGGACTAGTATGCAAATGCTTATAGACACCTTATTCATAACAGCCGCAAACTGGGAGTACCTCAAATTATTATCAGCTGGCGAACGGTCATGGAAGAGTATTCAGTGATAAAAAGGAAGAAACTACAGATTCCTGCAGCAACGTGAATGAAACTTCCAAACACTATACTGGGCAAAAGAAGTGGGACAGAAGGAGTATATATTATATACTTTTGTTTACATGATGTCCTAGAACAGGCAAAATTAACAGAAATCTGATTAGTGGTTTCCTAGGACTGGAACTAGAGAGGGAAAAGATGATAAAACAGCCCTAGGAAAATTTCTGGTTGAAATGAATGCTCTACAACTTGATTGGGGGGTGATTACACAGGTATTTACATTTGTCAAAAGTCACTGCACTATACTTTTATAATGCATGAATTTATTTTATGTAAATTATAAATCAATAAAATTGATAAACAAAGAGGAATAGGAAAAGGTTTGTCCAAAGTACACAAAGTAACTACTGTTTTTGGAAGTATGCGGGGGGGGGGGGGGCGAACATATCTTAATTAAATTTGTTTTCAAGAATAACCCCATACTTAAGAAAAAATTGCAGGTTACATTATGCATACTTCTCATGTCACCTCACCTAATTTTGTGAGGTAGATTCAATAAAATCTTCAGTTAAATATTTTAATGGTTCAGAAAGACCATGAAGTCAAAAACAGCGTGTGTGTGTGTGTGTGTGTAAGTGGAGAATCCATATACTAGTATGGTTTGGGTCTATAGCCTTGATTCATGGTAAAGTGACAGCACTTTTAAAAATCATTGCTTTTACACCACCTGTATGAATCTCAACAGAGTGAAAAAGGCAAATAAGGTCTTAGTGTTTTTATGAAACTGGTTCTCATCTTGAGCTCTGGGGAACTTCCAGGGTCTGCAGATCACACAAGAAGAATCCTTTCTACACATGTTAACCTTGGAAATGTTTACTAGATTAGAAATTCAGCAAGTCTATATAATTAACTTAAGCAAAAAGTATGCTGCTAAAATACTGGTAAGATGCTAAATTTGCAGTGGGTAAAGAAGGGAAAATGTGGACTCTAGACTCCCCAAACCTTGAGTGACAAAAGAAGTTTATTGCATAGAGTGGTTAGAAGAAAGTGGTTTATTTGCTTGCCTAAGAATAAAAGAGTTCCACAAGAGGGGGAGGTTGTTTAGAAAAGTCATGTTATAATGAAAGAAGTTCATGAGAAAATAGAAAATGCGAATAAGAGAACATGAGGAAGGAAAAGTGCAGGGCACATAGGTCTGAAGCTTAGAAGATGATGAGAAGCTCAAGAAGTTCCAAAACAATACCCTTTTCTCTTTCCTTTAATGAAATAGGAAAAGACATCAACTGGAAGTGATAATGCTATAGGATGAGTAGAGAATTTGAGAAAGGAAAGAAAGTTAATAGAAGCTTGGAGGGAAATGTGAAAGGGAGTTGACTCAAGATGATAAAAAGATTGGGAAATACTGTTGGGAGAACAGCTTAAATCAGAAATCATGACTTGCATGTGTGTGAGGGTGCTAAAATATACCTAACATGAAATTTACCATCATCATCATTTTTTAACTCTACAATTCAGTGGCATTAAGTACATTCACACCCATGTGCAGCCATCACCAATATGGTGGTTGCTCAAACTGTTTTACACACAGGTGCGCCATTTTACATTTCCACTAGCAATGCACAAGAGTTCTGTTCTCTTCATATTCTTGCATACACTTGTTATTTTCTGGGAGGGCATCTGTATATCTTCTTTGGGAAAATGTCTATTTGAGTCCTTTGCAACTTTCTATTGGGTTTTGGTTTTTTGTTATTGAGTGGTAGGAATTCTTAATATATGGTGGATATTAATCCCTTATCAGATACATGATTTGCAAATGTTTCTTTTTCCCATTCTATGATTGCTTTACATTCTCTAGATAGTGCCCTTTGATGCAAAACAAGAAAAGTTTTACATTTTGATCAAGTCCAATTTATCAATTTCCTCTTTTGCTGCCCATGTTTTAGGTAGCATATCAAAGAAATCATTGCTAAATCCAATGTTATGTTTTCTACTATGCATCCTTCCAAGAACATTCTAGTTTTAGCTTTTGCATTTAGGTCTTTGGCCCATTTTGACAATGTTCATATATATGGTGGAAGGTGAGAGCCCAAACCTGATTCTTTTCCATGTGGATATCCAGTTTTACCAAGATTGTCCTCTTCTCTGCTGAATGGTCTTGACACCCTGTCAAAAACCATTTGGCCATATATTCAAAAGTTTATTTCCAGGTTTTCTATACCACTCCACAGGTATATAGTCTGCCTTTATGCCACACTGTTTGGATTACTGTAAGTTCATAGTATGTTTTGAAACTAGAAAATGTAAACTTCCAAATTTATTCTTCTTTTCCACGATTGTTTTTTTGGATACTGGGAATGTCTTCGAGACTACATTTGAATTTTAAAATGAGTTTTCCTGTTTGGAAAAGAAAAAAAAAAGTCATTGGAATTTTGATAGGTATTATATCAAACCTGTACATAGATTTGAATAGTATTGTCATTTTAGCGATGTTAACTTTCCAAGAACACAGGGTGTCTTTCCATTATTTATGTCTTCTTTAATTCCTTTCCTCAATGATTTGTAGTTTTCATTCTATAAATCTTTGGCCTACCTAGTTAATCCCTGGAATTTAATTCTTTTTGATGCTGTTGTGAATGGATATGTTTTCTTAATCCCCTTTTCAGATTCTTCTTGTTTAGAGTACGAAAATACAAACAATTTTTGTTTGTTGATTTCATATCTTGGAAATTTCCTGAATTATTTATTAGTTGTAACAGACATTTTGTGGAATCTTTAGGGTTTTCTGCATATAAGATCATATCATCTTAAATACAGAGATCATTTTACTTCTTCCTTTCCAATGTGAATGCCTTTAATTTCTTTTTCTGGCCTAACTGTTCTGTCTGGGACTTCCAATACTATGTGAGGTAGAAATGGAAAAAGGGTAACAGAGTTCAGTCTTTCTCTCTGCAATATAATGTTACTTGTGGGTATTTCAGAAATATCCTTTATCATGTTGAGGAGATCTCCTTCTGTGCCTAATTTGTTGAGTATTTTTATCATGAAAAGGTGCTGAATGTTGTCTAATGATTTTCTACATCATTCGAGATGGTCACATGATGTTTTCCCCCTCACTCTGTTAATGTGGCATAGCACATTGATTGATTTCCATCTGTTGATCTATTCTTGCATCCCATAAATAAATCCTACCTAGTCATGATGCATAATCCTTTTAGTACGCTGCTGAAGCCAGTTTGTTGGTACTTTATGAGGATTCTTGTATCAATATTTATAAGAGATGTTGGTCTGTACTTGTCTTGCTGTAGTGTCCCTCTTGCTCTGATATCAGGGTAATGCTACCCACAGAGAGTGAGTTAGGAAGTCATCCCTCCACTTCCGTTTTTGGAGACGTTTGAAAAGGATTGAGGTTAATTTTTGCAGTATCATATACAATTCACCTGCAATGTGACTTAGCCCAACGCTTTCCCTTGTTGGAAGAAACTAAGACTTTAATGAACACAAAATAAGACCACGTTCGTCTTTATGATCAGATCAAATATAATCCATCCACCATCCTATTTAGGATGCCATTCTCTCTCCCTGGATTCTCCCTCTCTTAACAACTTTAAGAACCCCAGAACATTTATTATGTGCAGATGTGGAGGGGGAATCTCAGTCTTCTATGTGTTTTACAGAAGAAACACCAGAAACCTCTCTTGTTCCCAGGAAGTCTCGTGCTACTGACTTGCTGTTGCAGCCACTGCCACACAGTGTCACTAGTGGTGTGGCCTGAAGCGGGTAGCAGACGGCAACACCAAGGATCTGGACCCTGCAAGAGTGACCGCCAGACCCTTTGCTCAAGAGCAACCCAGAACTTTAAAGCCTCACACACGTCTTAGTTGACACCTAAATTTGTGTCCACAACACAGTTACAAAGGATATAACTTATGACATGTTATGCATGTGGCTATTTTAAAATAAACTCATTGTAGCACTCTTTAAAAGGCATCCAATGGAATCAAGCTATAGTACCTACTATTTACCCGTTTCTAAAACACACGAACAAGCCCTTTCACTTTTCAAGATTTTAAATCATTCTTCGTCACCTGGAAATTATATTTCCATTCCACTTTCTTCAAAAATTTCATCCTGATTTAATATTTTTATATCTTAAAGTCTTCTATTGATAACTTGGTCATCCTTCCTTCCAATGAAAATGTTTGTGAATTTAAAATATAAAATGTTCTTACTTCCCATGATCATATTGCTTTAAATGTTTAAAATATGTTTTCTTATCCCTACACTTACTATTAGCATAAAACTGGAGGAAAATATTTTAAAAATGATGCATAATTATTGAACACAAAAGCTATTTTTTTCAATTAGAGAAACATCTCTTAATGAGATGAATCAGAACATTTCCCTGTGCTTTTTCATTTAAGATAAAAATGCATCTCGCTAAAAAATCATTGGTTCTGCATCTAACACAAAATTTTGGACTTTGCAGGGCGCCTGGGTGGCTCAGTCGGGTGAGTGTCCGAATTCGGCTCAGGTCATGATCTCACGGTTCGTGAGTTCAAGCCCCGCGTCGGGCTCTGTGCTCAGAGCCTGGAGCCTGCTTTGGATTCTGTGTGTGTCTGTCTACCACTCACCCGCTTGCTGTCTCTCAAAATAAATAAATGTTAAAAAAAATTTTTTGGACTTTGTTAGGAGCAGGTTGAACCATTAACCATTTTTAGAAATGAAATAAAATGAAGATTCACTTTCATAGGAAAAAATATTCATGATGAGATTTGATAAAATAGATTTTATAGGGGCGCCTGGGTGGCGCAGTCGGTTAAGCGTCCGACTTCAGCCAGGTCACGATCTCGCAGCCCCTGAGTTCGAGCCCCGCGTCAGGCTCTGGGCTGATGGCTCAGAGCCTGGAGCCTGTTTCCGATTCTGTGTCTCCCTCTCTCTCTGCCCCTCCCCCGTTCATGCTCTGTCTCTCTCTGTCCCAAAAATAAATAAACGTTGAAAAAAAAATTTTTTTTTAAAATAGATTTTATATGTGAACTGAATAATACACACCGTATCTGAAATAAATTCCATAGGTTTTATATGATGTATCTTAAAAATACATAACCCAGTAAAACACTCAGTACAACCAGTTAGTTTGGTATCTTCTTGCACCTGAGATAGTATTTGGCACAGCGGAAAAGAATTTGTCACAGTAAGTAGCAAAGTCCTATTTAGTGTTCAGTAGCCTTTGAGATGCTCTTCTGCTTGTCTCTCCGGTTTAACACAATCTTGATAATAGTCAGAGGCTTAAAGGGGCTGTGTTATTGAAAAATCATCATTACTCCCACAGTCACTCTGCCTTCATTTATATATATTCTTGATTCGGAACTCACCATGAGCTAAAATACTTCCCTTCTGACATTCTATTCTTCACAGATGACAGGAGTCTGTCAAAAATAGGGAAAGGGAGAAGCCCTATGGGTGGGCATGAAGTATCTCAATTAATCGTGAAAGAGTTTTGTCTTTGTTGCCTCCTGGGCATCCCTATAGTAAGATTTGAAGTAGGTGACAAGTTAGCTTTTCTTTTGTGAAATGTGGAAGAACTGGGACGCCTGCCTCTGTGAACACAGGACATTTTCAGGCATATAAATTTTGGAGAAGAGGACACATGCATTTGAAATTTTGTAATTCTCCTATAAAAGTAAGTACAATGAATTAATACGTTTTGTCAAGTGCTCCTCATAGCGTAGGGAGGACATCACTGGAACAATCCAAGGCCAGGAGTTTCTTGCGCAGTGGTGTATAATTACTTGTACCTATGAAAGTAGATCTGTCATGCTTGGGTGACCGGAAAACTGAAGGAGGTGACGATAACTGTTCCTGGCAGTCTGGAGAGACAGATGTTAAAGGCAGCGTCACTTCCAGAATGCAGAGGCTTGTTCCAGAGGTTAATGAGATGGGCAGTATATTGTGATAGGATGGTCATGGAATTTTGGCTCAGGGTATGAGGCTAAGTCACTTGCCACCCAAATGTAAAAGGAACCTTGGCAAACTTCCCCTGTCGGTGACGTCCCTGCTTCTGGCCCTGTGCTGGAGACCACGCATTTAGCTTACCACATCACAGAAAATAACTAAGAACCCATTGCATGGACAATGGGTCACTAAAGATGCCTTAAAAATATGATGGCCAAACATATTATGTAACCACCCCTAAATTCAAACAAATCTTCAAGAAACATTCATCCAAATATAAACAGCCAATAATCAGTTGTTCCTGGTTACTGCTAGACTTGGAGCACAGAAAGAATGCTCTCTCCTTATGTTCCAAAGACAGGCTAATTCTACTGAAACATCACCAGAAGCCCAAAACGGAAGGGGTGGACAGCAGTGTAATCTTTCTGATAAGATGAAAAGTTATAGAATGAAATTTTAAAATAGAACTGATGAAAATGATTTAAAATATCAATCGATAAAAATGATAAGCATCCCCAAAACTAATGAAAAGGAAGGGCTGTATGAATGGCACTAGAGATGGAAAGGGAGGAAGGGAATGCTCTAAACTGAGACAAATGGACCAGGGAACTCATGGACTGAAGCAAAGTGGCGAGGGGGCCCAGGTAGGCTGGAAAGGGAGCACCTGCAGAAGACCCCCAGGAGAAGCAGAAACCTGCAACTGAGGGGTAGCAGTGGGAAGGGGGTCAGAGATATAGAGCACTAAAGGTAGAATCCCAAGGGAGACGAGTCAACAGTGACAATTCAGAAAATTCCCTGTCAAGGACTGGATACGGGGCCATCAGAAGGCTATGACGAAACCACCCACGCACGGACTTTAGCAGGAATGTTGACAGGGTACAATGGGGTTAGAGTACAATGGATATAGAAATAGATGAGCTGTCTGCCCTCATCTAGCTAAACCTCAAGCCTGAAAGGACAAACCACAGACGGTTTTGATGTGGCTCGGTGTTTGGACAAATGTTCTTTCTTTCTTTTTTTTTTTTTAATATATGAAATTTATTGTCAAATTGGTTTCCATAAAACACCCAGTGCTCATCCCAAAAGATGCCCTCTTCAATGCCCATCACCTACCCTTCCCCCCCTCCCAAATAGTCTCCTGATTTGTTCATTTTGGCCACTCTGACTGGCCTGAGGTGATATCTGAGTGTGGTTTTGATTTGTATTTCCCTGATGAGGAGGGACGTTTTCATGTGCCTGTTGGCCATCTGGATGTCTTCTTTAGAGAACTGTCTATTCATGTTTTCTGCCCATTTCTTCACTGGATTATTTGGTTTTTGGGTGTGGAGTTTGGTGAGCTCTTTATAGATTTTGGATACCAACCCTTTGTCCGATATGTCGTTTGCAAATATCATTTCCCATTCCGTTGGTTGCCTTTTAGTTTTGTTGATTGTGTCCTTTGCTGTGTAGAAGCTTTTTATCTTCATGAGGTCCCAATATTTCATTTTTGCTTTTAATTCCCTTGCCTTTGGGGATGTGTCAAGTAAGAAATTGCTGCAGCTGAGGTCAGAGAGGTCTTTTCCTGCTTTCTCCTCTAGGGTTTTGATGGTTTCCTGTCTCACATACAGGTCCTTTATCCATTTTGAGTTTATTTTTGTGAATGGTGTGAGAAAGTGGTCTAGTTTCATTCTTCTGCATGTTGCTGTCCAGTTCTCCCAGCACCATTTGTTAAAGAGACTGTCTTTTATCCATTGGCTATTCTTTCCTGCTTTGTCAAAGATGAGTTGGCCATGCTTTTGTGGCTCTAGTTCTGGGGTTTCTATTCTATTCCATTGGTCTATGTGTCTGTTTTTGTGCCAATACCATGCTGTCTTGATGATTACAGCTTTGTAGTAGAGGCTAAAGTCTGGGACTGTGATGCCTCCTGCTTGGACAAATTTTCTAAGAGCAGTTGGCTCTCAATGCTAATTATCATTGGTCACAAATAGGCACTATATGATACCCAATGACATTTCTCCATTTCTGAAGCAGGCGTGCCCCCTAGTTCCCAAGAATTACATCTTAATGATGAAGCTCCCTACCTTCCCCACCCACACTGCAAAAAAACAAAAAACAAAAAACCAAAAAAACAAAAAACAATGATAACTACATATCCTTTCCACCATGATTTTTCTCCACGGCACATTATGGTTAAATATCTATCCTTTCTGATACATGAATATCTGGTTCATTTACATTCACTGCTGTACGATATTCCATTGGATGAACATAGCATGATTTCTTTTCTTTAGTCTTCTATTAATATACATCTAAATTGTTTCTACCTCTCACCATTGCCAACTGTACTGCAATTAACCCCCTTACACGTGTATCCTTGAGCACTGCATGTAGGGGTACATCTAAGGTGTACTATATTTAGACAGAGAACTGCCGACTCTTTTTTTAAGTTTACTTATTATTTTTGAGAGAGAGAGAGAGAGAGAGAGAGAGAGAGCACAATAGGGGAAGGGCAGAGAGTGCGAGAGCGAATTCCAAACAGGCTTCACATTGACAGTATAGAATGCGGGGCTCAAACCCAAGAACCATGAGATCATGACCTGAGCTGAAACCAAGGGTCAGATGCTTAACTGACTGAGCCACTCAGGCATCCCGAGAACTGCTGACTCTTAAGCACATACTGCCAAATATTCCCAAAGTAGTTGTACTAACATCTTCACCAAGATTTTATCAATAATTCTCTTCTTCCACATAACACCAATCCCGAGTATTTAAAAACTGTTACTGGTGTTAATCTCACTGTTGTCTTAATTGCATTTTCTTAGAAAGGAGAAACATCTTATCACTACAAACGTATTGTATCTTTTAGTATTTACTTGTCAAGATCCATGGAAAACATGTTTCAGATTTCAGTTGGAATTGAACTTCCCAAACCCATCATAAGTAAGCAGCTGATCCCACAATCTTTATAATCAAAGTTGTCACCACAGCAACTAAGCACCACAGCCACCTGATGTCCCCACACCTTTCCACTGCACTTTATGTCTTGCTTCCATCAATGGGAACTTGCTGCCATATGCCAATGCCCCATTTGCTCTCAGCACGTGCTTCTCAATACGTGAGCAACCTGATTTCCATTTGAAGATATTTCTCCTAAAGCAATTTACTTACTGTATTGGTCAAGGGCCCAGCAGAAAACAAATGACACAGTCAAGATGGATAATTCAGGAAAGTTTAATAAAGAGACTATACAATGTATGGTCAGGTCTAAGAAAAACCAAGAAAAGATAGTGAATATCACAAGGCTGACAACAGTGGGGAGACACTGCCATCCCTAGACCTAAAGAGCAAAGGGAGAGGTTACCAAAATCCAGAAAACAGCTGTAGCTACAGAAAAGGTTTCCCAATAGCATCTGTGGCTTTTGGGAAATAAATGCATTCATCCCTTGGCAACCTAGCTGAGAGGAAGCTAGGTGACTCTTGCTGCCTCAACACTGGCCAAATGCAACTGTCTGTCAGAGGACAAGACCTTGATTATGGCTCCCTATGTCTCAGCTTCCTGGAACCCACAGGAAGTTGAAAGAGCAAAGGGTAGAACTGGAAAAGCAAATTAAATCCCCAGCAAACCAACATCTCATATACTCAAGTTTCTTTACCCCTCTGGAACTTTGCCTTTCCTTTGGTACTCCAAAGAAGGCATCAACAACATTACTTTATATAAAGAGCAAATAGATAAGAAACATCATGAATCCAGTGAAGAAAAGGGCAAAAGACACAAGAAGCTTTTCACACAGAAGGAGATTCAGCTAAAACAGAAATGTAAAATAAAATACGAATGGATTCCATTTGTTGACTATGAAAGTTTTGAAGTCACCCGGAATACTGGAAACATTTAGAATGAAGAGCTAAAACCATAAAAGGGCGCAGAGGTAACAGATGACCTGGTGAATATTAAGGAGTAACACACAAGACGGTCAGTGGGCACATGGTGATATACCCTCATGGCTGGAAACTGAAAACAGGTCATTGAAGACAGTAAAAAAAGCAATGGCTAGAAAAAGCAGTGGAAATAAAAGAAAGAGAAGACCATGTATCCTGGCTTCACAGTATGAAGTTGGGGGAGTGAGAAGGAGCCTCTGAGGAAAGATCAAGTGACATGCAGTCAGTCATGGGGAAAATCCATTATTTCAGAAAAGCAAAGAGGAAGAGGAAAAGCGGGAGCCCACGCCTACATTGGTGTTTCTTGGCAAAAGGAATGCCACCATGAATCAGGGAGGGAGTTGTAAGAGAACAACAAGGTACAGTGTTGGATTCAATTGAAAGCACAGAGTAGGATGACTGTTCTGGGTGGTGCTGGAGGTGTGGAAATGGGGAAAAGGGTGGGGGTAATATGGATTTGTCTGTCTTCCATGACACACTTACACAGGAGACCACTGCCCTAACTGATGTCTCTTTAAATCTTAGCGGAATGAGTGATCCTCTGTGAATTTTTTTTACAAAGCTACTTAACCCCATTCTGATGTCATTCAATGTATACATAGCTGTATCTATATCTGTATCTGCAGGGAATACAGTAATTGGCAGATATTTTATTACTGGATGCTTAGTCTCCACTAACCAGTTTGCCTGCAAACAGACACAAGCATATGCTTCGTAAGAAGGAAGAAATAAGATTTCCCCTAGGATGTGCAACTTGACACATCATGCCCTTCACAAGGAAGTAAGGGTCAGGAAAACCAAGGGGATATTTCTTCACCAACCTATAAAGGCATTAGCAATAGGAGGATGGCTCCTGAAAGTGTACATTCCTAAGTTTTATTGGGTTCCGGGATTCCTGGAACCTAATATCATTGGTTAATGATATTGGTGTATATTTAGAAAATACCCAGAGACACAAGTTGGCAGGTAATCACATGCAAAAACGTCTGAAAATTGCTGAGTCTTCTGTGACAGTGTAAGACATCAGGATGTCACAATCCTGTCTATTACATGCCAGGAACGCTTTTTGGGAACAGAAGAAAAGTATGAAGTTATTTTTCATGTGAGCTCCAGCTCTCTCTAAATTTAAGCAAACTCCTGGTCCTTATAATGAGTCCCCTTTCCTCAGACTCACTTCTGCATGACAAATCTTAGCAGCTTAGTCTCAGGAGAATTCGGCCTCGGTCAGAAGTTCCCTTCAAAGCCAATTGATCCCACATTGTCACCAAATTTCTTCCTTCCAAGCCCAGCCTGAGCTGCTTTTTTTCTGTTCCGTGAGGTCAGGTCCCTTTCTCTGGGAGCCCAGAGAAACCCCTCCTGCTCCTTCTCCTCCTCCTCCAGGAACCCCCATTTCTATCTGGTGACAATGGCCTGTGATTGTCTCCTGTGACTGAATAGGAGCTTGACAGAGAAGCTCCTATTCCTCGTGTTTGTAATTTTTCATCGTGGTTCTTTTTCTTGTCATTTACTTCTGTCTTTGGACCCACTCCTTCATCAAAACCCCAGTAGTCTTCCTCCTCCCTTACCCTCATCCAGTCTCAACTCCGGGGTCCTGTTACATAACAGTCCCACTCAGAATTCACTCCACACAGGGGGCTAGAGGAGAGCTAAGAGCAAGCAGCCATGCCCAAGGGGTCGGGCCCCCTACCTCCACCCCCTCCCTCCATCTTCTGAGCTCCTGGGACATTGTTGTAGGTGAATCTTCCTGTGAATTCATGATGTGCTGAGACACAAGACCCTGTCCTTGGCAAGTGTTAGAAAGGACCCACAAGAGTAACGAGTGCTGGAGAAGCGTGCTAGAACTCCCACACATAACCCCGTCATATTCTGGTGGGAATATAAAATGGCATAGTCTGGCGGTTCAGAATCAAACACAGAATTACCATATGGACAGTGAGTTCACTCCTTGGTCTATGCCCAAGAGATGAAAACATATGTCCACGCTGAAATTTCTACGCGAAAGGTCACGTCAGCATCATTCACGAGAGCCAAAGAGTGACCGAACCCAAATGTACACTGGCACATGAATGGATTACAAACAGTGCTATTATCACACGATGGAACGTTATTTAGTCATATAAAGAAACGAAGCAGCAACACATGCTACAATATGGGTGAAGACCCCTAAGTGGAAGGAACATGAGACAAGGCCATACACCCTGCAAGTCCATCTAAATGAAAAATCCAGAACAGACAAATTCACAGAGACAAGTAGATTAGTGGCTTCCAGAGACTGTGGTAAGGGAGAACCATGGAGGGGTCTCTTAGCGGGGGTAATGAAACTCTTCTGGGATTAATTCATGGTGATCTGCACAACCTTGTCACTGTACTACAAACTAGCATGTGAACTATAAATTCGACCCGCAGTACAAATAGCCCCCACCCTCATGGCAGGGCAGATGTTGTGCCAGATGTCCCACGATCACCACCCTCTCCCCACCACAGCCAGGCTTCAGGGTACGGCGTATCTGGGGAAAAACACTTTCTTTCGTCTGCCTCTTTCCCCGCCCTCCCTATTCATTTCTACTAAACCCCAGCTTGAGAGAGCCGTCTGGGGGAAGGGAGGGTTGGATACGATTTGATTCTCTCTCTGAGCCTCACGCTCAAAGGAAATCACCCTGATTTGATTCGCCACTCGCCGTTCTTGGCTGTCTCAGGACAGAGCCCTAAACGGGCATCTGAAAGCCCAGCCTCCTCTCCTGGTGACCGTGGGACTTAGTATTTGACTGAGCCTCACCCCTTCCGATTTTGTAGGAAGACTTTATTTTCTTTTGAGAGTGCAGAAGGTTCCTTTCACTTAAACACAAGGAGATATGTCATCTCAAACCCAGAGCCTGTCTAACCTAGTCTGGGTAGCGGATACACAGGCAGGTTCCTGAGCCAGCTTATCTGCCTGGATAGCTCACCTGTGCAATTCACTACCCCTAGAAACCTGAGCCTTTATTCACCTGCTCTGTGCCTTGTTTCTGTCACCTGTGAAATGGGGCTAACAAAGAGACCTGCCTTAATAAGCTGTTAAAGGTGTCCCCACTCGATAGAAGTCAAGTTTTTAATATTAGCCCATCTATGCACGTGAGCAGCGTAAGGTTCCAGTGATAGAAGAATTAACCATGGCATTCAAAGAACACCTTTTCCTCATTTTTTCTTACCATTTTTTCTGACTATGGTGTCCAGTCCATGAATATGACACCGGTATAGTGAAGGCCAAGTGACAGATAAATGTCATGATTCTGGAGCTCAAACGATCTATTTTCGATTCATATTTATATAAAAAAAATTAGAATGCTGCCATTCAAGATGGTTCCTGTTTATATCGATTGTTCTTCTCATTGTGAGCAGGTCGACACCACTAGGTAAATGAGCCCCACACTGATCTTCAAACACAGAGAAAATCCGGGACTGGCTGCAAGGGGGCATGGGCAGTCACAAGGAGGACAGTTCTCAAGGCACAGCCTTTAGGGGAAGACAACAGACTCTTGTTCCCTGCCTATTGCTGGGCCACCTCGGCAGTAGAGCTTTCGACAGAACTCGAGCTATTTTCCTGGTTATACAGAATAATTACTAAGGAAACGGACAGGCTGAACAAGCCTGTTTCAGAACAGGAGACAGAAAATGTAAACTTTTTCACTGTTTCTGTTTGATGTGGGCCTTAAAGACATCAACATCCAAGAGAAGACTTTTTAAGGGTTGTTTCCAGGTGGCTGTAGCAGGTGGGTGAGAGGAAGTTGGCATTTTAACTTTATCCTCACTGGTACTAGAAAAGACACCTACATGCATCTCCTAAGAGCCGAGGATTGCAGGGCTGCAGTATTTTCTGCTGCGTGTGGAAAGGAAGTACAGTAATGGAACAATCATGTTTTATTCTCCTGAATATTTTGAGTGGATACATGTCCCGGTTAGCCTGATTAAGAAATCAAAAGTTGATTTACTTGAAATACCAACTGCAAGGAGGAGCAGAAGGTGGCAGGAGAGAGGTATATATATTCAGGATCTCCCCACTCACTGCACACAGGCTGACAGGCTCCCTGCCCACCTCTGCTTCCTCCAGGGACCCAGGTAAGTGCTTCCAGCCGCTCCAGCTTAATAACTGGAATCATTTCTGAAAATAATGGCAATGACGCTTTATAGCATGCGTCTATTTCATTCCATGCGATTATATTCTACTTGTTCTGCCAGAGTACATTTGAAACACCTTCTTCATCTGATTTACCCTTTATTTATTTATTTCTGATTATGCAATGCCCCCTGTGGAACATGGTGGGGGGAGAGGGTCTGGCACCCACAGAACCTTGAAGGAAAAGGCAGAGAGGTGCCTCATGGGACGCGGCTGAATGTTATTACATGAATCTGTGTGTTAGTATCTGCGATGAAGCATTTTCTACCGAGGCCTAGTCCTGCCAGTAATGAAAGAAAGAAAGAAAGAAGTTCCATTACTTTCTCACAAAAGTTTTTTTTTATGTGTACAGTAATTTTGATGGTTGTCTAATTATGAAATTTATACATGTACATTGAAAGGGGTTAAAAAGTAAAAGGAAGAAAAACTTTAGTTGCCAAAATCCCACAATCCAAATAAAAGTCATTTCTTTTCAGAAAATTTCATTGTACCGGGGCACCTGGGTGGCTCAGTCTGTTAAGTGTCTGACTTAGACTCAGGTCATGATCTCACGGTCTGTCCGTGGGTTCAAGCCGTGCATCAGGCTCCGTGCTGACAGCTCAGAGCCTGGAGACTGCTTCAGATTCTGTGTGTCTCTCTCTTTCTGCTCCTCCTCAGCTCTCTCTCTCTCAAAAATAAACATTTAAAAAAAATTTTTTAAAGAAAATTCATGACAGACTAACCTTCCCTTCAGTAAAGCCATAATATGAACCTGATGCTTCTCTAGGAACTCCAGGTCACATCAAGGTCGCCATGGATTCACTCAGTGAAGCAAACACCCACTTTGCATTGGATCTGTTCCAGCAGTTCAAACTGTCAAAGAAGAATGACAACATCTTCTATTCCCCTTTATCCATCACATCAGCATTAGCCATGACCTACTTAGGAGCCAGAGAAAACACTGCCCTCGAAATTGGGAAGGTAGGTGTCAGCTGCCTACACACTGACCAGCTTAGACGGATCTCTCCGTTGGTTTGGGTGCAGATGACCACAGATCCGGCTGTGCAGCACAGGAGGCTGGGCAAACATTCCCATAACTGGGTGAGCACAGAGCTGTGGGGAGCACACGCCCTCCCCTGGGCTCTGCCCCATTTGCCTCCCTGTGCCTACATCTCCTCTGGGAGCTGGGATGAACTCCCACAACTGCACAACAAGTAGAGGAGAGGCTTAAATGGAAGAGTAACGGTAGAAGTGAGGCGCTGACTGAAATCCATGGAAAACATCCTCACGTTTCCTGAACAATGAATAACAACACAGGATTCTTTGAAGTGGCTGGTGATCAATCAGCTTTGCGGTCGTTTTTCAAGGAGCAAATGCTTACACTGCAGTGTTCTCTTTTTCCTTCGCGTATTGGTTTTGGTTTGGTTTGCTATGAGGTTTGGTTTTGTTTGTATTGGGGTTCTTTCTCTCTTTTTGACTTCCAGATCTTTTAAGTACTTTTCTTGTCCCACTTCCTGCCGCTTCCAGGTCCTTCACCTCAACGAAGCCACACACAACACGAGAGGAAGAACTACGACAGATCACGTGAGTCACAGAGCACTGGGGTCTAGAAGGCGAATCACACATCCAAGAGGGTCCCACTTTAAAACGGGAATTTCAGATAAACTGTGAAAAGTCAGCTTTTAGGAGAAATCTTAAGCAAAATAGATTGGACAGAGTTGTTTCTCATTTCATATTACACATTGATTTCTTTCGTATTTTTGTTTCCGGAGTGGAGATCACTACTGTTCTTAAAGAGCTTCAAATTCCTGCTCTGCTGTTCACCACTGGGGAACGTGAACAAGACACGACTGCTCTGAGGCACAGTGACCTCAGCCCAGAGAACTGGGAATAATAAAAGAATCTGCCTCAGTACATACGGACAGATGTAAAACATTACGACAGTGCCTAGATTACTGGAAACCCTGACAAATTTTATGTATTGTCATCATAGAATAACAATAATTACAGTAATCATAAAACTGTTGCTAAAATAGTATCATTTTAATTAATTCATAAATGGAATTGAGGAATAAGCACACATCCAAGTAACTTGTGAAAAATGATTATATGAGTTATACAGTTTATAACCTGATGGTCCAAGTCTCTTAGCTAGCAAGTGGAAGTTTCTGGATTCAGACAGGCCTAGGTTCAAAAATTGTCACTGGCTACCCATGGCTCTTTGGAAAGTTTATTCAATTCTGAGTTTCTTTTTTCATCTGAATTAGTCTAAAGACCCACAGATACCAATGTAAAGTCCTTACCAGGCACATACTGTTCCTACATGTAAGAGTACGGCTATCATGAGTGAAGGTCATGGTCAGTAGGTCTTAGAACATAATACCATCTAGGAGGGCACAGGACTTCATGTCATAATGTAACTGAAATGTACAAATCCAACATTATCACACCAGTGATGGCTGCTAAAATGAGATATGCTTCTAGTCTTTAGGGAGCTTATGTTTAGCTGGGAAGCTTAACCTAATCGTTTGTAGCAATTAGAAGGCAATCCAATGGTGGAATTGTACTGCATCTACAGTTCAAAAGTGAAAAGACTGGATTATTTAGAGCAGGAACAAAGAATTTCCTAGAAGAGACTGAATGTAAAGATTTTGAAGAATATTTAAGTAAGTCCACCGAAAATCAGGGAACAACAATGAATGTCATCTGTGGGAATACCAAACTTTACCTTCGGACCTAATAGATATACACGGGGTTAGTATTTATATTTATGTTGACAGAGACTACAATGAGCTTACTTTTTGATATTTGAAGGTTGAAAAGTTGGGCAATGTGCACCACCAATTTCAAAAGCTTCTAACGGAATTAAAGAAACCCACTGATGCATATGAACTGAACATTGCCAACAAGTTCTATGGAGAAAACAAGTATCCATTTCTTCAAGTAAGTTTCACCTGGCCTTCCACACCTTATTTGAATCCTGGGCCGTCAGTCCTTCAATGACCAAACGGGAGACAGTCAGGCAGATGAACCTGGCTGATCCACATGAGGAGCATTTACACGGGGTGCAAGATTCCCTTGCCTCAACTATACCAGATGAAGTTTCCTAGAACCTGACAATCTGCCAGTATAGAGTGTGGGTTCAGGGATTACTTTATAACCCAAGGGAAGGCTCAGTAGCAAAGGAAGTCATGAGATGCCCCTCGTGAGCTGACACCACTCAGTTACACAGTATAAATTTTGATGGGCAATGACTAATGGGATACTGATGAGAGGGCAGGCTTGTGAGTCTCTAAGGAGAGTTGGGGAAGTACCAGGGAAGACTGAATGCCCAGAATGGAATACTAAGGATTGACAGTACTGGTGAGGAGTCCCAGAAGCACACCATCTCCTTTGGGGCATCACGCTTTGCAGTTTGCAACCCACGGCCTCTCCTGTCCCAGCCTAGGTACAGAAGGCATTGCCCTTCGAAGACTTCATTCTTGCACCAGCCTGTGCTTCCTTTTCATGTTACCCACGTGGTAACTGTGTAAAATATGCATGGGCAGGAAAAAGTAGATTTCTCCAGGGTTCGTCTAGATTCCTTGTACTCTATCTTGTCAAGATTGAAGATAATTAGCTTGGGAATACATAGTTACTGACAAATTACTCTTAATTCTTCTTTGTGTCCTTCCTTCCTTCCCACATCAAAGGAATATATGGATAACGTCAAGAAATTTTACCTAGCCAGTGTGGAATCTGTTGATTTTCAAAATGCGGCAGAAGAAACTCGTAAGAAGATTAATTCCTGGGTGGAAAGCCAAACAAATGGTAGAGTATGGGAGCTCTCCCATTTAAAAAACAAAACAAAACAAAACACTTTTGAGTCCCTGCTGTGCATGAAACCTATTCTTGACACCCTATGGGATGCCCGTGGGGCGGGGCTTGGCTTTGAAGAGAGGATGGAGAAGGGCACTGCAGATGACGGAATGGTCCAAGTCAATGTGGAGAGTAACAAGGGGAGCCCAGGAGGTAGAACAGAAAGACGGCTACAAGGAAACACGGCTGGCAATCTGTGTTTGCTCGTGGCCAGAGATGACTGGATGTCTGTGAACCTCAACACTCTGCTCAGACCCTGTCTTCGGTTCACATCCTCTGTTCTCTATTCTAGTGGAGAATAAAGAGGAAGACACCGCGGGGAGTGGTGTCTGACAGCACCTACGTTTCAGACTATAGAGCTCGCGCCATTTGTCCTAAAGAACAATCAAGCCCTATTTCGTCACAGCCGTGAGCCTAAAGTTGAAAAACAGAAAGGAAAGGAGGGAGGGAGGAGTGGAAGAACTGAGGGAGGGAAGGCGGGTGGAGTCGCTTGCAAGAGCAGCTGACCCCAGTGTATGACTCTTCAGTGTGTGGTGACCGAAGTCCTCCGAAAACAGAAGCTGAACACCTTTCCCATGACAATGAGGGGTGTCTCTATCAGGCTGGTGCCGTGAGGAAAGCTGAACCTCGAGAACCACTGCTCACCGTCCCTAAAGTAGTGATTTGTGTGAATAATTAATGATCGCTTGTAACTTTCAGAGCATCTCCCAAACAAACCACTTGTACTTCTACGGCAGACCTCTGATGTTCTTACTTTTGCAGGAAAAATCAAGGATCTGCTTCCCGAAAACTCTCTTGAGTCTACCGTTCTGGTTCTGGTGAACGCAGTCTATTTCAAAGGACTGTGGGACAAGAAATTTGATAAAAAATATACGGTGGAGGAAAAATTTTGGCTGAACAAGGTATTATAATTGATTTATTTATTTAATGTTTATTTATTTTTGAGAGAGAGAGAGACAGAGCATGAGTTGGGGAGGGGCAGAGAGGGAGACCCAGAATCCGAAGCAGGCTCCAGACTCCGAGCTGTCAGCACAGAGCCCGACGCGGGGCTTGAACTCACAGACCGTGAGATCATGAATTGAGCTGATGTTGGACGCTTAACAGATAGAGCCACCCAGGTGCCCCTGTAATTTATTTATAATAATGTAACACAGTCATACATGGAATGTTAACTTTCAACTCCTATCTGATAGTGTGTACAACTGCAGGTAGAAAACAGAATTTGTCATGGCTGCACTGTCCTCTTCTTTGATTTTTTTGACTCTATTTACTTGGGGATACTTGAAGAACCCTACCATCTGTTAGAAGGAGGATGTGTATCTCAATAGCGTTATCTTCTGTTGAATAATGCCTCACTTGGCATTTGTTTGCCACGTCAATTACCTCAGGATACAAGCAAACCTGTGCAGATGATGAAACAGTCCAGTGTCTTCAATTTCACCTCACTGGAGGACGTACAGGCCAAGATCCTGGAAATGCCATACAAAGGCAAGGATCTAAGCATGATGTTGCTGTTGCCAAATGAAGTGGACGGTCTGCAGAAGGTACAGTCTTGTATCTCTGATTCTTCCTACTGTTGCCTGACTTCCCAGCAGTACAGTGCTTGTGTGCGTCATTCACTGCACCAATGATCACAGAGTTCAAGTGGTGGTGGTGGCTGACAGAGTTCAAGTACAGAGTACGTCATTTCTTCTCTGCCAACAGCCTAAAAAAGAATTGTTAAGGAGAATCTAGAATCCTGTGTGTTCCAAAAAGTAAATATCTTTTTTTTTTTACATTTTATTTATTTTTGAGAGAGAGAGAGAGACAGAGCACAAGTGGGGGAGAGGCAGAGAGAGAGAGGGAGACACAGAATCTGAAGCAGGCTCTAGGCTCTGAGCTGTCAGCACAGAGCCCGACATGGGGCTCAAACTCACAAACCGTGAGATCATCACCTGAGCCAAATTCGGATGATTAACCAACTGAGCCACCCAGGCACCCCTCAAACAGTAAAGATCTTAAATATTGCAGCGTGATATAGAAGATTATACAGAAAACCTCAACATCACAGGTGCCATTAATATTCTGAAAAACCTACCTAGGTGCACACATTAATATTTTGCAACCCTAAGAACTTCTAATATATTCCAGTCTATTCACGTGAAGACAAGGAACTAAGCACTCATATGTAGGCGACGTGACACATGGAAATATTTGCAAGCTCACTTATAAACAAAACGAGCAAATTAAAACAACAAAGGGTACATTTGAAATATTAAATCACAGTAGTTTTGCAGACAATGGACAAACAGATTTAGCTTTTCAATCTGGAAGTATTCTGTTGCTAGGAGCTCGAAAATCATTCAGAGTCTCATTGCTCAGAGACAAACAAACAAACAAACAAACAAACAAACAAACAAACAAACGTGTGTGGAGGGACTACCATTTTCCTCTTAAAACTGTTATAATGAAGTTAATATATAAGAATACCAACAATAGTATCTGACGCATAAAAGACAATCCAAAGATGGCAGCTTGCAATGACTCCAACAGCCCGTGATGCTGCTGACATCCCAGTGACCTTGCTGCAACCAAAATAGATACTGTGCTAACGCTGGGCTTTGGAGATCCTCAGGGAAGGTAATACGGCAGTACACATGAAGAGCCACGACCCTGTGCATACTCCAGCTCAGCAATCCTCGTGATCAATAACATCAGGAATCCCAGTCCTGGGATTTTAACTTAAAGTAACGAATCCAACAAGGCAAGGAGCTCAAAATATTGAAAGGTTCAGAACAAGGAACAATGGCATATCTTCCTATCGCCAAGAGTTTAACTTAGCGACTGACACACAGTGAACGCTTAAAAATATGTGTACGTTGAATCATCAATTTAGTGTTAATAGTGTGTAACAATTTAAACTTGTTTAGGGTACTATATATCTGTATGAGAAATGTTTACAAATAGGTCAAGCAAGAAAAAGGAATATAAGTAGGACATACACTATCATCATTATTTAAATCAGGGTGTAAAAAGTTAGGTATACAAGGATAGTAACAAGACGAGTCTATTTGAAAATGAAGCATGTCATGTGGGGAGTGTAAAAAATAGATACATAGTTCATTTCTCACAAAATGATCTGATTTAATAATTCTGTTGCGCATATATGTATGCATATATATCCACGTGTATATATTTATACAATGCATATGTATTTACGTACACAGAAATATAACACAGTCACGAATATATAGTACATTTTTCAATTGTATAATATCTTTTTATGACTGTGTTATTTTTGCCTCCTCAGATAAGATGTAATAAACTGAATCTCCTGTATTTACATTTTACTGTCAAAATAAAAGGTTTCTATAATTCAATCCAGTGTTAAATCATGTTTGACGTCCAATGAGAATCATGTCGGTTGTTCCTGTTTTCTACCGCTGTAGCTTGAAGACCAGCTCACCGCTGAGAAACTAGCAGAGTGGACGAGCTCACAGAATATGAGCGATAGATGGGTGGATTTATATTTACCTCGGTTCAAAGTGGAAGACGACTATGACCTCAAGGCCACGCTGCAAGCCTTGGGGATGCTGGACGCCTTCAATACACAGAGAGCCAACTTCTCAGGCATGACAGGGAGCCTGGATCTCGTGGTGTCTAAAGCCCTCCACAAGTCCTTTGTGGAGGTGACTGAAGAGGGCACCGAGGCCACAGCTTCTACAAACATAAATGCTGGGTATACATCACGACCAACTTACCATTTTCGTTGTGATCACCCTTTCCTGTTCTTCATCAAGCACAATAAGACCAACTGCATTCTCTTCCTGGGCAGAGTCTCTTCCCCTTAGATACAATTAGCCTGCCACTACTTACCGAGAAATGCAGTTTTTCCAGTACATTGACTGCTAAAAATAACATATTCTCTTTCATTCTTTTGTTCCTTTCCAATCTCATAGTCATCACTGGGAACGTAATGGTTGTCTATCTATCTCCCTCTTTCTACAAACACATGTAAACCTACTTTATCTCCCCATGATAATTCCCCTTTGGACAAAATGTTCAACACGAGGTAAAAGGATATTTTAATACTCCATCTTCTACTAAATTTGAATAATATCTATTTCAAAAACCATATCTACTATTCAAACGTACTAACCTAAATACCCACATTTATTTGAATTTAGGTGACATCTAGCACCCTTACTTGTCTAAATTTCTTTTATTTTGTGAAATAGATGATCAATAAAGCATTTATTCAAATTATTTGTTGCTTTCCTCTTTTTTTCGTTTCAACAAAGTACAAGTGACCCACCACACAGAGGAAAGATAATTTAAAAATATACTATCACATTAAAAAGAAAATTCAAAATAGGAGCAGAGCATGATAAGGCTGAAGGTAGTTTGGTACCAAACATGAAAGGTGCTGTGGCCACGTTCACAACTTTCTATTTTATCCTAAAACAAATGGAAAGCCAGTACTGGTTTCATTTGTTTGTTTCCCAAAGATGAGACTGAGATCATCATATCTGCATTTTAAAATTATATCTCTGGCTATTGTGATATAAATGGATGAGAGAAAAGAACAGTGTAGATACAGTGAGATTAATCAGTAAGCCATCAGAATGTCAGAAGTGGCACTGGGGAAAACCAGATATGTAAGAATTACTTCACAAGTAAGGTGCACAGGATTCCAGCAACACATTATATATGATAGAAATGAGAGACAGAAACCAAAAACCATGTCCAAGTTTCTGGCCTACCCAACTGGTCGCATGGAAGAAGATTTTGTTTTGGAAGGAAGAAAAGATCCTGGGTTTAGGTTTGTATCTGTCGAATTTTAACTGCTTTTTTTTTAAGTTTATTTATTTTGGGGGCAGTGTGCATGCAGGGGGGAAGGGCAAAGAGGGAGAAATAGAATCCCAAGCAGGCTCTGCACTGTGAGTGCAGACCCAGGTACAGGGCTTGAACTCACAAACCATGAGATCATGACGTGAGCTGAAATCAAGAGTCCGACACTTCACCAACTGAGCCCCCCAGATGCCCCTTAATTATTTTTGAGACATCTCAATGGACTTGTCCAGTAAGCACTGGAATACATGAGTCCAGAAAGCCGGTGCAGGATATGATCTGAAGCTCTAAATTTGTCATGTTCAACATAAAAGTTTTTCCATATTTATTCAGGAACTCTAAAACTTGGTAAAAAAAAAAAAAAAAAAAAAAAAAAAAAGGCAGCTAAAGGCAAGAATGAGATCCTAGGGAGAGAATGTAACGTGATGAGAAAGGAGGGCCTAGAACTGCCTCTGAAGTACATCAATATACAAAGATCAGGTATTGACAAGTTTTAGTTTCTAGGACACAGCTTTGCTTAAAAGGACTGTGTTCATTCCAAATCCTTCTCAGTCAGTACTGAATCCCCGCTGATTTCATAAAATGTGAATTCTGGAGGATTTGAGAAAGGTCTAAATTTTCTCCGGCAGAATTCAGCAGCCCAAGAACACAGCAGAGCAAGTAAATATTTCGGCACGTAAGGGTAAGACTCGGCCATGAGAACTGAGAGACCATGCGGTGAACAGGCTGGGAAAGGAAGACAAGGTGGCCCGCGGCTGTCTGGATGCACAGAGAAGCTCTGGGCTACCTGACAAGGCTGAAGAAAAGAAATGAGAGGCATGAGTTGGTGACAAATGTAAAAGGATCAGAAGGTTGGCCCAAGACCTGGGATCCTGAATAGTATTTTAAAAGAACGTTTTCGGTAAGAAGTAAATTCAGAGTGTCAACAACACTCAGTCTTCTAAATTCAGTCTTCACTCATTTCTAATGATTCAATGAAGGCGAAACTGGTATAGCATTCTGGGGGTTTCGAAGACTTGATTGTTGGAATGCCTTTAGACCACAACTTTCAACTGCTTGTTATTTTATTTGGGGTTCAAAAGAAACTTTACAAAAGCACACAAGACAAAGGCTCATAGGCATCGGAATCATATCCGGTAGAGGGCACGACTGATACCTAGTTGTGAGAACTGAAAACTTTTGCCTGCATTCTAGGCCAGTAAGAGAAGCAACCAGCGACCGCTGCCTGCACTGGGGCCCCGCGTAGGGAAATGGATGGAAAATTCAAATCTCGTGGCTTTATTTTTAAAGTAATACATTATATAATTCATTGCCTAACACAGGATATATTCACTCCGTATTGATAAAGAAATGCTTCAGTGAAAAGTTGTATAAGGAACGGATACTTACGTGCTCTCGAGCTTCCGCCCCCACAGAGTACACCTCGCACCCATTACAGGGGTCCAAACTCTAATTTTAGTTCTAAAAGCTGGCCATATCAATGCTGGAGAGAATACGGAGCAAGAATGCTCATACGCTACTGGTGGGGGACACAGAAAGGTGCGACCCCTTTGGAAATCAGTGTGGCCAATTCTTATAAAAAGTAAACAGGTACCTAACATATGACCTAGCAGCCCCCCCCTCCAATATTTACCTAAGAGAACTGAAAACCTGTATCCATGAAAGGACTACACCCAAATGTCCGAAGCAGCTTTATTCGCAGGGCCAAAAGCCAGAAATAACTCAAATATGCATGAGCAGGGGAATGGACAAACAATGGAATAATAGGACTCGGTGACAGACAGGAAGAAAAGTACCGACTCCTGCCGCGGGATGAACCTCCCACACGCTGTGCTGAGCAAAAGCAGCGGGACGGAGAGAACACGTAATGTGTGTTTCCACATCTACGAAGCCCAGCCTGCGGTGACCAAAAGCTGACTGGCGGTTTCCTGGGGCTGGAGCTGGGGAGGATACTGATGGTAAGAGAGTCCAAGGGAAACTTCTGGTGGGACGAACGCTCTACAAGTTGACTGGCTGGTGGTTACACAGGAGTTTATAAAAGGCACTGATGTGCACGCTTACAGGGCATGCGTTTTCTTTCATGTAAATTATGACTCACTAAAGTGAGCTGAGGAGGATGAGGAAGAGAATTGCACAAAACACACATAATTACTATTGTTTCTGGAAGGACTTGGGTGGAAAAGACTTCTTAATTAAATTTGTTTTTAAGAGCAACCTCCTTCTTACCAACTCCGGGCCAATGCTCAATGTGTTCATATACATTTAACCATATTTAATGATACGCCAGTGTCCCTGTCATATGGAAGCATCATGAAACTGCAAATTAAAAAATGAAATTCTGTGATCTGTGATCTACCAAGTTGCCTTCACTGGTCATCAAGATGTTAAAAATGACCATATTTAAATTGTAATATGAGACTTGAGGGAGTTTAATGAGAAAATTCATTTCCAGATAATTTTCCGTTAAATGTCATGGGATAACATTTGGCATTTCAAGCTATTTTTATGTCAGTTTTTGACACAATTTTCACAATAGTCAAAGATGAAAGCCGAGCTTCACAAACTATTTCTGTTTATAAATGGAAGGATACATACCTCCTTCCCTTATGAGATGATATCGTCCTCTGGGGACAACCCTCAATGGACAATCCTACCGACTCCCTCAGAACAGGGAGTCTGCCCAAATTATTTATGCTGTATACCTGAAGCACACACAGGTGGTCAGTGACAATGTGACAAATTAACAAATGACTGAGTCTTTCCCCATAAGCCACTCAGGAGCCTATCATTTGTCCTGTAAGAACTCATTTGTATTTCTACTATAAAACACATAATAAACATCTGGAAAATGTGTTATCTGCCTCACTGTGTGCACTGTAGTGTAGGCCATTCGACTAACAATTATTCTGTCCCTACAGTGTGCCATGCTGAATCAGGCAGTGGGTTCCCATATATAATAGGGTGACCAAAAAATAAATAAATAAGTCAAGCATCCCGAAGGCCAGAATATGGGAACTGGATTCAAAACACAAGCAGGCCAAAATTTGGGAAAACGTCCCAATGTTAAGTGATCAAGGCAGAGTTCAAGGTCTGGACCTAGACAAGGAGTATGAATGCAATATATTACAGGTAAGTACCTGAGACCGGTCAGAAAATAGCTGGCGGGCAATCAGAAAACTAAATATCCAAAAAACTTAAGAATCCCATAAAGAAAAGGCAAACTCATAAATTCAGGAAGACATTTTACAATAGACAGAACAGCCCAGAACTTCCCTGAGGGTTCTCCCTCCCAAGTGGCTACGTGTGTGTGATTGCCCAGAGGACAGGGATGTCCCAGAGCACAGAAACCCAAGGCCGGGCCCCGGCCTTCTAGAATCTTAACATTTAAGACTGCTATTGTTTCTGTGTCTCATCACTGTCTACCCAAATGGGTGGAAACCGGCAACACGCATAACCCAGAAGATTGCCTAAGATGATTCATATTTCACTTGAGACTACTAATGTAATTGCTTTCTCCCTAAGAAGGATTCTTTGACCTGTATTTTTTATCTAACACTCATTTTAAGAAAAACAATAGCTTGCGTTGCTAGTACATTTTTTGAGCGGTCAGACCAAAGGGAAGTGAAGATAACCTGCACACAACGGAGCACCGTCCGCATTTCCGCCTGGGAGGTGATGTTTACGCCCACTCCAAGAGTGGCACATCAACGACCTGGAAGGCAACGCACGCTGACACCGCTGTGAACCGGTCATTCCACCGACACATCCCGCAGTGACAGGCTTCCAATGTGGCAATGAGATACGGTCTGTTTGCAGATGCAGAATGCCATCACAAATAGCGAATCATACGTATTTTTAAAACCCAGGGGATTAGTCTGTGTGAGCTCAGTGAGCCAGACCTCATAAACACCCTTGATGGGCTTAATACACATATTGGTGTCCTGGAACACTTTTCCAAACTCTGATGCAGAGACATAAAGCAACCTGGGAGAGAACTGCTGCTCCACCTGGAATCCAATAACACTTTAGAACTGAGGAAACGGCACCTTATATTCTAATACGGTGGCTAAAAGCAAGATGACCGTGATTTGGTTTAACAAGGCATGACTCATACGAAATAAAACAGAAAACTCGGCAATTATCCTACTCTCTACGAGGAGTCACTATTTTCTACACTCTGTAACTCTAATAAGTGGGCTTGCTGGATACTATTTCCAAAAATCTGGCACTATCAGTTCAAGACAGTAAACATGATGATAAAGAAAACAATGTAATGAGCTCAAAGAGATAGAGACTTGAAAGTATATTTACGACCGCATTGTCTTACATAAATTTTGGAGCGAGATAGGACAGCTGTGGTAAGTAGGCTGCGACTGACTGCCCTAACAGTAAATGCAAAAACACAAGGTCAATGCCAACAATGTTAAGGGCAAATACAAATTAAAAATAGGGGCACCTGGGTGGCTCCGTCAGTTAAGTGTCCAACTTCGGCTCAGGTCATGATCTCGCAGTTCACGAGTTCGAGCCCTGCCTAGGGCTCTGTGCTGACAGCTCAGAGCCTGGAGCCTGCTTCAGATCCTGTGTCTCCCTCTCTCTCTGCCCCTCCCCCTGCTTGTGCTCGCTCTCTCTCGCTCTCTCCCTCTCTCTCGAAAATAAACGTTAAAAAAAACTTTTAAAAATAAATTAAAAATAAGAGGCTTAATTCTTCCTGTCAAATACAAGAGATTCCCCTCCTCTCCTTTTTCTCATCATTTACTCTAGAAAATGTGTAATTCTAAACACTCTCTCCTCTTCGAAATGTCTATACCCCCTTTTGAAGACTGAGCCTTCTGTCAGCTTCATGGCTTGAGGAAAGCCTTTTCTCAAGGACCCGTGAACCACCTCTTGGAAATGTAAACTTCATGGGAGCCAGCACCCCCATCTCCCAGTTTTCTAGAAGGGTAGGCACCTAAGTCAGAGGGCCAGGTTTCAAAAACTGCCTCCGACCCTAAAAATAGAAGAAGTCTGTTTTTCCTCTGGATAAAGCCAAGTAGCTCACACAGATGGTCACCTCAATTCCCAGATGAATCTAGGATGAACTGTTTGTGACACATGGTGCTATCAGGTCCTCTTACTTGAGGAATAGTTATGGTTTATTGTTTCAGAGTATGTATGTTATGAGTTACATCTGCTTGGCCATATAACAGGCTGTGATTGTCCTCTGCCTTTATACTCTCTTAGCGAATGGCCTGTGATACGCGTCACGTTCTGGTTCAATGCTTCTTCAATAATAAAAGTGTCTTCTTTTTCTACCACCTTTGTCAAGAGAATCTCTAGGCTGGAAGAACACTTTAGTGTTTAATTCTATTTCCCTAACACTTTCCACTGTTACGAAGAGTATGCTTCGTCCCACCAGAATACTGCCATGGGACACTAAAAGAAAATGTGTGTGATCATTTTAACTTTAAAGAAAGGGCGTTCTGTTTTCTTATATAGCTTCTGATGCTAAGCTCTACCAAGATTCCTAACCCACAGGAAAAATCAGATCAGAAATATTTACTGTTTTCAGCTCGCACATTTTGGTGTAATTTTTTATGCACCCAATAAATAACGAATACGGGAACTGATTTTTTTACTTTAATTTAAATGTAATGTAGCCGTGTGTGGCTGATCGCTATACTATTGAAAACCAGAGGTTTAAAAATTTTGTTTGCCTGCCATTTCATGGCTCTATCCGTGAATTTGGAGTCTCAAGCAAGGCAAGAAAAGTCCAATTTTACGTCCCCATGGGTCCATCACATGTGCCTTAGGAGTCCAATCACCTCCATACCTCTAGCCAAAGAGCCGCTTGATTTCACCCACAAAATTTCATTAAACGGTAAAGAAAATCATACCAATAGAAACTCAGATCTACAGAAAGTACTAAAGATTGACCAAAATGGTAAACTGTGCGTAATTATAAAAGACATTTTTGCTCATTTTTAAAAGATAATTGACGGCTTAAAGCAAAAACAACAGCAATCTATTTCAGGGTTTATAAGAAACAGAAATAAAATCTGTCACTAGAATAGCAAAAAGGAGGAGAGCATAAAATGGAAGCACACTCTTTGAAAGTTCGCACATTAACAATTAAGTGGTGTATTTCCTGAAGATGGTCGGTGAAGGGTTAAATATGCAAAGTGTAGTAGATCTAAAACAACCACTAATAAATCAATATTGCAGGTAAATATAATACCAAAGGGGCCCCTGGGTGGTTCAGAAAAGTTGAGCACCGACTCTTAGTTTCGGCTCAGCTCATGATCTCAAGGTTGGTGGGTTTGAGCCCCGTGTCAGGCTGTGTGCTAACAGTGTGGAGCCTGCTTGGGATTCTCTCTCTCTCTGCCCCTCCCCTGCCCGTGCACGTGCTCTCTCACTCCCTCACTCTCAAAATAAATAATCTCTTAAAAACTAAAATGAAAACTAGCTTATCAGGGCACCTGGGTGGCTCAGTTGGTCAAGCGTCCGGCTTCAGCCCAGGTCACAGTTCATGAGGTCAAGTTCTGTGTTGACAGCTCAGAGCCTGGAGCCTGCTTCTGATTCTGTGTCTCCCTCTCTCTCTGCCCCTGCCCCACACATGCTCTGTCTCTCTGTCACTCTGTCTCTGTCTCTGTGTGTGTCTCTCTCTCAAAAATAAAAATAAACATTAAAAAAAATTCTTGAAAAAACTAGCTTATCAAACACTTTAAACATTTTTTTTTTCAACGTTTATTTATTTTTGGGACAGAGAGAGACAGATCATGAACGGGGGAGGGGCAGAGAGAGAGGGAGACACAGAATCGGAAACAGGCTCCAGGCTCCGAGCCATCAGCCCAGAGCCCGACGCGGGGCTCGAACTCACGGACAGCGAGATCGTGACCTGGCTGAAGTCGGACGCCCAACCGACTGCGCCACCCAGGCGCCCCTCAAACACTTTAAAAAATGTAATACTAAAAATTCTCAATCAGAAAGATGTCAAGAAAAAAAGAAAAAGGAAACAACAAATGAAACAAGCAGAAAACATGGCAATATGGTAGATTTAAACCCAAACGCAAGCGTAGTTACATCAAACATAATGATCTAAACGTTCTATTTCAAGGACAGAAACTGTCAGATCGCCAGAAAAAGCAACACCCAATGGAACACAGTCCAGCTCCAAGTTTGATATTTGACTGCTGAGGGCATTCAAGTCCCATGGCTCTCTCCCCGGGACCCACATCTGGGCTCGCTGGTAAGAAAGCCCTAGAGCTCCCTCCCTCGGCACCTGCAGGAAGTGCAGGGCACCAAGCAAGCCCTGACAACCAGGTTAAGGAGCTCTTACCCACGGCCAACTCCTAACCACAGTAAAGCCGTCCTGGCACCGAAACCCGGAACCTCAGTATTTGAGTAATAAATCTCGTCATACTTTCTTCGTGCATGCCTGGCATCACCAGTCTCAATGTCCAACTAATTTTTTTGGAGGGGGGTCCATTCTACCTCCAGCATCCCATTATATGATAGTTTTAAAAAATAAAAATAAAACCTTTAAATACAAGGACACATCTAGGTTAAATGAAGGGATAGAAAAAATACACCATGCCAACGCCAGTCATAGGAAAGTTTGAGTGGCTACATTATTATTATTAGACAGAGTAAACCTCAGGACAAGGATGGGGCGGTCCTGACATCTGATGGAACCAGGGGTGCCCGGGTGGCTCAAGTCGGTTAAGCCTGGACTCAGGTCATGATCTCACCATTTCACGGGTTTGAACCCCACGCTGGGCTCTGCACGGACACTGCAGAGCCTGCCTGGGATCCTCTCCCTCCCTCTTTCTCTGTCCCTCCCCACTCACTCTGTCTCTCTCAAAATAAGTAAAAATAAACTTAAAAATAAATTAATTAATTAATTAAATAAAAGAACAGAGGGGGCGCCTGGGTGGCTCAGGTCATGATCTCCTGGTTCATAAGTTCCAGCCCTGCATCCGACTCTGCGATGACAGCTCAGAGCCTGCAGCCTGCTTCCGATTCTGTCTCACTCTCTCTCTCCCTCCCCCACTCACGCTGTCTCTCTGTCTCTCAAAAATGAATAAACGTTTAAAAAAAATTACAAGAAAAATAAAACAGAAGAACCAGAAACTGACCCACACACATATATGTCACAAAGTTTCCAAGGTAAGTAATTATTGGGGTAAGAAGAGTCTTTTCAACAAATGATGCTGTAACAACCGAAAATTCACATGAAAACCAATGCGCCCTAACCCTTACGTAACAAAAACGTATTCAAGATAAATCATACACCTCAATGTAAAAGCTATTAGCATAAAAGTTCTAGGGAAAAAAAATTAAAACACAGAAGATGGTCTTAGCAAATTTGAGATAGGCAAAGATTTCTTTTTTTTTTTTTTTACCTAATTCTTGTTCAACATTTGTATTTATTTTTTTCTTTTTTTTCTTCAATTTACGAAATTTATTGTCAAATTGGTTTACATACAACACCCAGTGCTCATCCCAAAAGGTGCCCTCTTCAATATGCATCACCCACCCTCCCCTCCCTCCCACCCCCCATCAACCCTCAGTTTGTTCTCAGTTTTTAAGAGTCTCTTATGCTTTGGCTCTCTCCCACTCTAACCTCTTTTTTTGGCAAAGATTTCTTAAATAAGACCAAAATGAAAAAGAAAATCCAGAAGCCATAGAAGAAAAAAAGCGACGAATTGGACATCATCAAAATGTAACCCATCCCACTGCGGGGGCGCCGCCTCTCTGGCGCCCGGCAGGGACCCCGGGCATGGGGCGCGGGGTCCCCCAGGCACTGGCGTCCTGCCACAGCGGGCCGGGAAGCCGGGAGGCCGGGCGGGGGTCTCCGGGGCCCGGATCCCGGGTGTCCTTAGCGTCCTGCGTCACCTTCCCCACCACCCGGCGCGTGAAGAGGCAGCCGCAGCTACACCGAGGGCCTGCAGTGGCCTACCTGAGCTTTGGGGACTGCTTGCAGCGACGGTCTCGCCCCAGCCCTCCATCCGGCGGGCTAGGACCCCCTGTCCCTTAGCAACCACAGAGCACGCGCCGCCTGCTGTGTGGCTGAGGCCCAAGTGGTCCGGCGCCTCCCGGAGGCGTTCACGGTGAAGTTCACCCACGACCAGAGGTGCCCCAACCCCGACTCCAGAGGATGCTTCCACGGGGGTCACGGAGATCGTGCGCAAACAAGGGCTGAAGGGGACGAGCCAGGGCCTCACCACGCCACCCGCTTCTCGGTCAAGGCCCACCCCCGCGCAGCTCGTGTGGAAAGGTCAATTTAAGGAGGCCCGGAACCCGGGGTCACCCGGCTCTCCCAGCTCTCGCGTGAACACGTCCCTGCGTCATCGAGACCCGGATGCGGGACGTGGGGACGCGCAGCTTCAACCGCGTGCGAGCGTGCCTGCAGACTGTGAGCTGTGAGCGGCTCAAGGCGCTCTGCCAGGGCTCTGACCCCCGCCTGGACAGGGCCAGCCTGGACGTGGCCATCCTGTTGGTCGTCTGTGATGAGGTGGAAGCAGCTTAGGTAAGTGTGCAAGACGGACTGAGCCCTAGAGGGGCTGCGCGGCGTGCTAACCCCCAGGCGCCTCCATACCAGCCCCTGCCGCCCTCTTACCATGATTGCTGTGCAGTCATGCCCAGAGGCCCCCTTACCCTGTCCTTTGCACTCCGTGGCCTAGGTCAGCCCTCTGTGGCCATCGAGTCCACATGTCCTGTTGTGCCATGTGTCTCTTGTGGTCTGGTATGACACCGCCATTTTATCCACGTGTTCGGCCACGGCTGGGTGTCCCTCTGGCCTGTGAATCTTTGCCCGCTTGTCCGTGTGCTTACTCTTGAGCTGTGTGCCTCTGTGTCACGTTCCGTGTCACATGACCCTGTGCCCCGCTTCCTGGGGTGCCTGTGTGGCTTGGGTCCATAGCCCTGGAGCCCCAGCCCAGCCCCAGCCAGTGCCTTCCGCTCTGGCAGCAGGGGCATCTGCGCCGTCCTCCCACAGCCGCCTCTGGGGCCCCAGCCTGGCCTCACCACATTCCAGGGGCTTAGCGCCATGCCCTGCCACCCTCATCCTGCCACGGGCCCTAACTGACCCTCAGGCCCTCCCTCTTCTGGCACAGGGTGGTACCCACCACTCTCCCCAAGGCAGAATAAACTGGATCCTGGGCAGACGGTGGGGGGTGGGCGGAATGAAAGAAGAGAGTTAGAAAAGCAGTCCATATATTTGACGTGGAATTTGTATTCAGAATATATTAAGAGCAATTAGAAATCGACAACGGCAAGACAATGTAATAGAAATAGGCGAACGTTTTGGACAGACACTTTACCAAAGAAGAGAACCACAGTGAGAGAACACCTGCACACCCATTAGAATGTGTGCGATGGAGAAGACCGGCCACACCAACCACGGGTGAGAATGCAGAGCGACTGGGCTGCTCATACGCTCCTGGTGGGAGTGGAACATGGAGAACATTTTGGCAATTTCTTAGAAATTTAAACGTATCATATGACGCAGCAATTTCACTCTTAGATGTCTAAATGAAAACATACGTCTGCATAAAGACTCACGCGCACAAATGTGCATAGTAGTGTTATGCGTGGTGGCCAAACGCCGGAAGCAACACAAAAGCCCATCAGTGAGTAAGTGGGCAAACAAGATGTGGTTTCTTCAGACAACAGCATAGTGTTTGTCAGTAAAGAGTAACAAACTACCGACACCTCAGCAACGTTGATGAATCTCAAAAACACAGTGCTGAGCAAAAAGAAGGGGGCACAAAAGAATCCACTCGAATGAATCCACTCGAATGAAACCCTAGAAATGACAAATCTACCCTGATGTGGTTGAAGGCAGATCAGCAGTGGCTGGGCTGGTGGTTGACCGGGAAGCAAAAGAAGAGAAACTTGCAGGGATAATGGAAATATTCTGCATCTTGGTTGTGGTGTTTTCATGGATACGTACATTTACAAAGAGTCACCTTCTACATTTCAAGTAGGTGAGTTATTTTATGTACATTGCATCTCTGTCAAGCCAATTAACTGTTAATTTTTTTAAGTCTCTTCTGAACCTTCCTATGGAAAAATCCCAAATAACATAAGTAGATACTCTCCCCTCCAGAAGATAGAGCTTAATCCCTCCACCGCCAGTAGGATGAATGGAACTTAGTGACTTGCTTTCAAAGAGTATAGAGTACGAAAGGGGAAAAATAGCAGCTTTATAGTGTAGAAACCTGACAGGCTCTACCTGAAGGAGGAGATCAAGGTTAACATCCCCAGTGATATCACGTACATGTCAGGTTCTTCCTCATATGATGTAATGAGAAGGCACTTCACCTCTGTGCTATTCTTTCAGAAATCCCAGAACCCCAGTCTAACCATGAGGAAACAAGTCAGGCAAGCCCCAAATACAAAATACCAAACCAGTACCCCTCAAAACTGCCAAGGTCATGAAAAACAAAAGGTTGAGAAATTGTCACAGATCAGAGGAGACTGTGGAGATATGACAACGAAACGTGTTGTTATTTCCTGTACTAGATTCTAGAACACCTAATGGACGTTAATGAAAAAATTAATGGTAACATCCAGGTAAAGCCTGGAGTTTAGCCAATAGTAATTATGTTAATTTTCTATTACTTCATAATCAAGTACCAAAAATATTCCCACACAGCTCTATGGATCAGAAGTCCTGGCACAATGGGACCAAATCCCATTTAGGGACTACAAAGGGACTACCCCCAGGGACTTACAAAGCTGAAATCAGAGTATCAGCCAGGCTGTGCTCCTTTCTAGAGGCTCTGAGGAAGAATATACTTCAGCTGGGTCGTTGGTCAAATTTATCTGTTGCACTTACAAGACTGAGTTTCCCACTTACTTACCATCTGTGAGTTAGGGGTCACCGTAAACATCTAAAGACTCTCAGGGTCTCGCCACATAGCATCCTCCATGTTCAAAGTTAGCAAGAGAATTTTGCTTCTATCAAATTCCTCGGGCTTTGCCTCTGACATCCCTGTCTCTGAGCTCTAGACCAAGATCCTACAGGTTCATGGGATTAGACCAGGCCCACCCTGGTAATTTCCCTTCCCTAAAGTGAACTGATTTGGATTCTCAGTTGCTTCTGCAAATTCCCTTCACAGCAACACCTACATTAGTATTGGATTGACTAGGACACCAGGTGGAATCATAGAATGCTGCCTGCCACAGTGACTGATGTACCAACATTGATTTCTTCGATTTGACAAACATGCCCTAGTGATGTGAGATGATAACATTAGGGCAAGGAGTTTATGGAAACTCACCATACCATCTTTGCAACTTTTTAAATCTAAAACTATTCCAAATAAAAGGTTTGTGTAGAAAACAGTGTCTTCAAAAATCCGAAGTAAATGGAATGTGCCATCTTGTGCCTCCTGGGACACAAACTGATAGAATCACTGTATTCGATGACTATGAACAGTAGCAGCATAGAGGATTGAGGAGCAATGAGGAACAATAACAAGGAAGCAGGAGGAGGAGGGAGAGAAGAGGAAAAGAAAGAGAAAGAGAAACACGAGGAGGAGGAAGCAGCAGCTTACATTTATTGACCATGTAAGTGCCAGGCATTTTCTTAAGTACTGTGTAGAAATAGTCTTATTTAACCTCTGCGATGACCAGACAGGGCATTATCTTATTGAGTTATCTCCCGATGTTACAGATGAGGAAACTGCAATAGAAATGGTTACATGGCTTCCTGGAAGTCGCACAGTCAGTCAGTGCTGGAGGCAGGAATCAAATTCGGGTAATTGGACTCCTGAGTCTTCATTCAGAAGCATCTTCCCATTAGATTCCCCATAGTCCACGCATCCACAACATCAACCCACTCCTTCAGCCATTCTGCTCTTCCCTGAAAAGCAGGTCGCTTCCAAAGAATGTAACATACGCAGTAGTTTACATTTGACCCAAATACTAGTGCGAACACAGTCCACCACCATGAAAGCCCAAATGACAGTGTCCTGAAATGCCTTGCATAAGAGAATATTTGAAACCCCAGTCATCTCACGTGTCTTTTTCCCTGTGCATAGAGCTCCGAGCTCATTCTGATGAGCTTGTGTTTATTTGTAAACACATTCTTTCTTTTTTAATGTTTATTTATTTTTGAAAGAGAGAGTGAGACAGAGAGACAGAGCATGAGCAGGGGAGGGACAGAGAGAGGGAGACACAGAATCCAAAGCAGGCTCCAGGCTTGAGCTGTCAGCACAGAAGCCCAACGCAAGGCTTGAACCCAGAACTGAGAGATCTTGACCTGAGCTGAAGTTGGCACTTAGCCAACTGAGCCACCCAGGCGCCCTGTAAACACGTTCCTATGCATAGAGTTTGATCTACTGCGATTATATTTCCAATGAGATCTTAGCCAACCTATCTATTTTCAAGCAGATGTGAATTATCCAATTCATTCTGAGAACAAGAAGCAAAAGATTGACTTGCAAAACAATTAAGTGGAATCTTTTTTAAGATTAAACTCTGAGAGTTTTCTTGAGAAATTCCTCTTCTCTTACAGCATATCGGCTGTGCCATTGGCACTCCCAATATCTGCAGCAGATGAAAATATTTTTAATCAATCCCTCAAAACAACTAGGAGTTCAGGCATCCCCAAAAACGTGGGTCCCAACTTCCCTGCTATCTTTCAAGCTTTTGTCTAAGGGAGCTATATATTCTTCAGGATTCTTCAGGCACCGAGTAACAAAACCCAGGGGTTTTTTGTTTTGTTTTGCTTTTTTGGTGGAGTGGTGAAAACAGTGTATCAAGTTCTCTCTCCATAGATGCATGACAAGTAGGTAGTGGGTAGGTAAATAGGTAGGTAGGCAGGTAGATACATGATAGATGTCTCCTTTTTTCAGATCACTTGTTTTCAGTATTGATCTCATCTTCTACTATATAAAGGAAAGCTTCCTATGTCACGAGAAGACTAGTGTTTGACTTCAGCTAATACCTAGATTATCTTCCAGCTAGTAACCCTCAAGAGAGCTTCTCTCCTCCCATCTTTATGTGAAGTCCCAGACCACATTCCCACCCTTTACGCAGATTACTGTGGCTGGAAGATGAGTTAACAATGATTGGCTAAGCCCAGAACATGTCACCTTTCAAGGGCCTTTAGTACTGTGGTTACTTCGTACTAATGGTTAGCAACCTCACCCAGATTGGCACCAGAAAGGGCTTCACCAGCAGCTCCTCTGCTGTTTGCCAAATAGGATGTTGCTCAACTGGGTCACTTGGCTTTTTGTCCCAAGGCTATCCACTTGTAGACATGCCCAGCTCCATTGAGGACATTTGTGAAACCAAAAAAAGAGATCCTGGACGCTTGGTCAAGGATATGTGGAGTGAGGAGGCTCTATCACTGAGGCTGGTGGACAAGCACCAGTTAAGATCCTGAACTGCCATTGTGGTTAGTGACACCTCTGTCATATCTGTCTTCTTATCAGAACATCCCGACCTGCATTTTGAGCCACTGTACTTTCTAAAGCCTTATTACTCATAACTCAGATGAATCACCTCCTCCCTTGCTTCCTTGCCTTTTTAAATAAACTTCAGTTTAGGGGCGCCTGAGTGGCTCAGTCGGTTAAGTGTCTGACTTCAACTCAGGTCATAATCTCATGGTTCGTGGGTTCAAGCTCTGTGCTTGACAACAGGCTCTGTGCCGGCAGTGCAGAGCCTGGAGCCTGCTTCAGATTCTGTGTCTCCCTCTCTTTCTCTCTGCCCCTCACCCGCTCTCTCTCTCTCTCTCTCTGTCTCTCTCTCTCGCTCAAAAATAAATATTAAAAAAGAAAAAATATCACTCAACAAAATGCCCATTAACACTCCTTTTAAATTCCTTTTTAAATTCCTTTAAACATCTTATTTCATGCTTCTTTTTATTCTTATTTTATGTGTAATAAATGTGTACATATTTAAGGCATACAACCTAATGACTTGATATCCAAATTAAAATGATTCCATTCACCATAGCATCAAAAATTGTCAAAATAAATTCAATGAAAAAAGGATTTGTACACTTAAATCTATAAAATATTGCTGAAAGAAATGAAATTACTAAGTAAATGGAGAGACATTTGATATTCATGGATTAGAAAATTCAGTATTGAACAAATTGGTCCATAGATTTAATGCCATTCCTATCAAAATTCCAGTAGGCTTTTTAAATAAATTGACAAACTGATTCTAAATTTTACATGAAAATGCACAAGACCTAGTCTAACCAAAAAGGATTCTGAAAAAGAACAAAGTAATTACACTCACTGATTTCAAAATTTACTACAAAGTTATAGTAATCAAGACAATGTAGTATGGTCATATCAGTAAGCATATAAATCAACAGAACAAAATTGAGACACCAGAAATAAAACCTTATATTTATGGTTAATTGATTTCGATAAAGGTACCCAGACAATTCAGTGAAGAAAGAATTGTCTTTTTGATAAATGATGCTGTGGATAATGATACATCTGTATACAAAAAAAAAATCATAACCTAAACCTTACCTCACGACACAGACACACACACACACACACACACACACACACACACACACACACGCAGAAATGGACCATGGATTTAAACGGAAGAGTTAAAACTGTAAAACTTCTAGAAGAAAACAGGAGAAAATCTTTGTAAACTTGGATTAGGGAAAGAGTTTCCTAGATACACCAAAAACATTATCCTTCAAAGATAATATTGCTACATTAGACTCTGCGCTTCAAAAGACGCCATAAAACTGTCAGATACTGCTTCACAATCACTAGAACAGCTAAAATCAAAAAGACTGGCTGTAACAAGTATTGGCAAAGAGGAGTAGAAATTGGTACCCTCCTACATTGCTATGAGATTGTAAAATGGTTGCAGCCCCTCTGGAAAACAATTTGGCAGTTCCTCAAAATGACAAACACAAAGGCACTAATCCCATTTCTAGGTATGTACCCAAGAGAAATGGAAATATGTGTCCACACAAAACTTGTATACAAAATGTTCATAGCTGTGCTATTCACAATAGCCAAAAAGCAGAAACAATATAAATGTTCATCAGTTGATGAATGGATAAACAAAATCTGAAATATCCACATAACAATATTACTCAGCCATAAAAAGAATGAAGTATTGATTTATGCTGTAACTTGGAGGAACCTTGAAAATATTATGCTAAGAAGTCAGATGCCAAAAAAAAAAAAACCTACATATTTAACAATTTCATTTATATGAAATATCAAAGAAAATTTTACAAATACGGAAAACAAATCAATAGTTGCCTGGGATTGGGGATGGAAACAAGCATCAGGGAAACATTGTAGGATGATGGATATGTTCCAAAACTGGATTGTGGTAACAGATGCACAACTATAGAAATCTACCAAAAATCATTGAACCATAAATTTCCAAAGCGTGGATTTTATGGTAGGTAAATTACAGTTCAATAGAGCTGTTAAAAAAAATTGATTGGCTACAATATTTATCTTCTCCAAATCGCCTTTATTTCACAGTATCAAAAGGCTTACACAACTGACAACAGATAATATGCTCCGTTAGAAGAGAAGATGAAAATATGGGAACCCTTTGTCTGATACATTGTTTTATTTTTTCCTGGCTTTAAGCCTGAATTTATGTTTTGCTGACGTGCTTCTAAATCCTCTTTCTTCTATGCACTTTGCTACACTTGCCGAGAAAGAAAAAAGTAACACATGAATCGAGTAAATTACTGTTTTATTTAGGGGCGCCTGAGTGGCTCAGTTGAGCTTCCAACTAGCTCAGGTCATGATCTCGCGGTCCATGAGTTCCAGCCCTGCTTGGGGCTCTGTGCTAACAGCTTGGAGCCTGGAGTCTGTTTCAGATTCTGTGTCTCCCTCCCTCTCTGACTCTACCCCATTCATGCTCTCTCTCTCTCTCTCTCTCAAAAATAAACAAACGTTAAAAAAAAAAAAAACCTCCCCCATTCATGCTCTGCCTCTCTGTCTCAAAAATAAACGTTAAAAAAAAAATTTTAAATTACTGTTTTATTTGTGTATTACGTCAAACTATTGGAACTAGAGGGACTCCCAGAATCACTAGTCTGTGTCTTTTCTGAAGAGTCTGTTTCTCGCCATTAGTACACAAAACCACAAGAGGTTGATTTACTTCCAGAAGAAATCAACAGATTATTACCGAGCCTCGATTTAACTTGGTTTTTACCGAGCACAAACAAAAGGACGTTTCAGCTTTAAGGAGAATTATAAACACACACACCCTGTTACAGTCACCGGGTCATTGATTTTGATGGTAAGATTGGAATGCAAGCAAGTAAGACAATTTTTCTTAAAGAATGGGCTATGTCCGTAGTCTTAACTGATACTCTAACACTGGTTTTCCGCCAAGGCCATGACTGTCCTAAGGAGAAGAGAATCTACCGAAGAAGAGGATGCTGTTGGACTCATTGTGCCTGACGAAGAACAGGAAAGGGTGATTGCAATGAAAATGTTCATAACCCGGCGCCAGTGTGAGAGCAAAGCCCACACCGGTGCCTGCTGCGGCCTCAGTCCCTTCCTCGGTGACCGCCACAAAGGCCCTGTGCAGGAACTTCTTCGCCTGCAGCCCGGAGTGTGAGGACAGCCCCAGAGAGTCCGTTCTGTACTCGCTGAAAGCGTCTGCCGGCCCCATGGCTGCCAAGACGGCCTCCAGGGCCTCCAGATCGTACCCATCTTCCACTTCAAACCGCGGTAAGTGCAAGGCCACGTTCCTTTCTTCCATATGCCCCGGGTTAGTCCACTCTACTAAATTTTCTGGAGTTATTTGATCTATAATCTATGCAGGAAAAGTGGTATGATTATCAACACAAAGTTACAACACTGTAACACTGATTTGAAGCTGTTAGAAATGATTAATTTTAATAATGCACAAAAGAAATGTTACTCCACTAGACAGTTGCCTTTATAGCAGGCACTTGTCATATACTTCTTTATTCATCTTTATGTATGTGAAAACTCAGTAGTAGTAAATGAATTTTTAAGGATGAGAAATAAGGTATTTCTTATTCTATCAATCCACATATTATTTCATTTTTTACTATTCCCCTGTAGTCTTTTATGCATACATAATGTATAATTTATATAGAGTAAGTCATATATTTATATGAATTATCTGTAATAATTATGTAATAATATACCTTACATAATATATATCTACTTAACATGATACATATATTTACATAGTTGCAATTACAGTGAATGTCCATGTTACTTGTTTTAATGTAAACTTTTTCATAGGTCTGTATCTCTCCTAAATATCTTCAGACTGATAGATAATACTTCCATCGAGCTGATAAATTTTGCCAAACATTCATCCACTCATTTTACAATCATCTAGTAAGTATGCAGCATGATAGATGCTGATAGATACTGTGGATCTGAAAATAGCAATGATGATGATGATGATGATGGTGATGATGAATTTTGAACTAGGTATCTTAGTATATTTAATGCAGAAATTACTGATTTGACTCAGAAAGGCAATTTTGTTTCTTCTGAACTGGAATTTTGGAGTCAGAGTATGAATACTCTTAAAGCTTTCATACATATTGCCATTCTGCTATCCCAAATTTTTCCAACATGCAAAGCAGCTAGAGATGTTTCACAGCCAGAGAACAGCATCTAGTATCATAATAATACAGCATCCATCACTTATCAAGTTCTTTCCATGTACTGGACCTCTTTTTGGAGCTATCTTAGACTAGGTTTAAATCAAGGGGGACTAAATCAAAGGGTTCAAGATTAAAGATCTTATGGATTTGGAGCGATTATTATGTGTCAATGGAGGTTCATCTTTGGATTAAAAAAATTACCACTCTGGTAAGTGATGTTGATTATGGAGGAGACTGTGTATGTGGGGGCAGGGAGGAAATGGGAAATCTCTGTACGTTCCTCTTAATTTTGCTGTGAACCAAAACTGCTCCAAAAAAAAAATAAAATAAAATCTTTAAAAAGAAATTAGGGGTGTTTGGGTGGCTCAGTCAGTTAAGCGATCGACTGACAATTTTGGTTCAGGTCATGATCTCACTGTTCATGAGTCTGAGAGCCCCACATTGGGCTCTATGCTAACAGCAGAGCCTGTTGGGATTCTTGGGATTCTCTCTCTCTCCCTCTCTCTCTGTTCCTCCCCCACTTGTGCCCTCTCTCTCAAAATAAATCAAGACACTTAAAATTTTTTTAAAACAAATAAAAAGAAATTAAAGTTCCAAGAAAGAAATTCAGGAAGTCTAATAGCCTACTGAACAGGATGTAAAATTTGCTGTATGTGCAAATGCCGTTCTTTTCTGGGGAAAAGGTGCATAGAGATCAACCATTTCTCAGAATAGTCACTGATCTTTGGAACTCCCGTATGACCTTAAATGTTCGTGTTCGCTCATCCCCAACTATTTCGGTATTGGTTGTTTTCAGGAAACCCGATACTGCTTAATGCCCCTTTTTAGACATCCGTCTGTAGCTGCTGCACAGAGTAAGGAACAGTGTCTGCTCGACACCAGCTCCAGATCAGTAGTCCTGTTTCCAAGCTTACCCAGAAACAAGCTTTGGGACACAAAGCCTCAGGAGATGAAAGCAAGACTGGGGAGATGCAAGGTGTTACCTTCTCCAGGCCATCTGTGTCATTGGGCAGCAACACACACAGGCTTAGGTCATTGTTTCTATACGGAATTCCCAGAATCTTGGCTTGTAAGTCCTCCAGGAAAGTGAAGCTGTAGGTACAGGTCTGTGTCATCATTGGCACACATTTGCTCACACTCTGCAACAAAGCAATAGAGCGTGCAGTGTCAGAGGAGGCGGAAGACAGCCAGGTTCGCCCACCAAAGTGATTGGCTCCCCCAAAAATAGTGCTAAAGATCAGGGCCTCCAGTCAGTATTTGCTGTCTACCACGTTCATTTGCTCAAGTAGGGCTTTAGGTTGTACGTTCCACGTGTCAACACATCACATAAATAAATTAGGGGCCATACCTTATTCAGCCAAAACTCTTCCTCTTTGGTATTTTCTTTCTTAAACTCCCTGTCCCATTGCCCTTTAAAATAAACTGTGTTCACCAGCGCCAGCTTGGTGAAGCTGTCTAGAGAACCATCTGGAAACAGGTCCTTGATTTTTTCTGCAAATGAACAACAACAACAACAAAGTTGGCCCATCTTCAAAATCACAAGTGCTAGGCAAGGCAGATATGATGAAGGTGGACTTGACTCGTCACTAAAAACTCAGCCAGGCCAGCACCTGAGGGCCTTGCCGACAAAGGGTTTGCTGGCAGGGTTGTAGGGAGGCCCTCGCTTTGCCCACAGCCCATGTGTCCCATTGGATAAATTGAAGTACGAGGTTAAGCGTTCAGGTTCTGGGACCGGACTACCTCTGTTAGCATCCAGTTTTGCTTCTTACCAGTTGAGGAATCTTGGGCAAGTTATAAGCTTGCTGTGCCTCAGTTTCCACATCTGCAAAACAGGAATAAAACCTGCCTTGTGGAGTGGTTATGAGGAGTAGATGACTTAATATGTGTAGAGCACTTGGAGCGCTCTCCAGCTCATAAGAAGCACGCAGTAAGTGTAAGCTATTATTTTTACCCATTTGATATAGTTACCACCCGAAACTTAAGGATTTATTATATTATTAGAAAAGAAACTGATGTTTTTGTCTCTGGGTTTAGCCCCTCCCACACTAAATTCTGAAGAATATTGCCATCATTCAACCCTTTGATAGACCCTCCTTTTTTCCTGCTCTTCAAATTTTATTTTATTTTTTGGTCTAAGTATAAAGATGGAAAAATTGTATTGTGAAATAATAATGTCTTCCTGATAACTGGAATTTTAAAAAATGTATTCTGAAATTCTAACACTAAAGTATCAGCTATTGCCCCCCCCCCCAAGTGTATTTCCATATTAAATAGTCCTCTCTGGTATTTCTTGTGTGTTTGGCTCGTACTAGGGGATAAGGAGAGAGCATGAAGTGAGGCTTTGTCAAGTTCTGTGCTGAGGATGGGGCTGAAAGTTGTCACCGTCCCAGCATGATGCTCTAGTGGAGATGAAGGCCAGGCAGCCCCAGCTGGAGGCCATAAAGATCTTGGTGGGAGGAGAGCTAAATGTCTCTCACTTGACAAGAGAAAGGAGACACTCTATGACATTTCCTCTTACAGACCCAGACTAAGAAAGAAAGGCTCTCATATAAAGGAAAAGATGTGAACCCAACACAGACACGGGTCCAGTTTCAGGAGTCCCGAAGATACTGTGAGGCACAGCCATGTTCAAATCATTCTCTGTTATGGAGCTGGCTTCCTGTGGTCCCTCCCTGGGGCCCCCCTTGGCTCTCTCCCATTTACTGAGACTATTCCGCTCTCTGTAGTGTCTTCTCCCACTCCTCATGCCCAGCCCTGCCCTTCTAACCCTAACAAACTTATCTCAAGTCTGAACCCCCCAAAGGCTTGTGCACCCTGGCACCCTATGAGTGTCCAGCTCAGAGCAGGTGCTCAAGAAGCATTTTACGATGAATGACCCATCCATACTGTACCCTTTGTTTGGCTTTCAACCCAGGAATTAATCTTCTTTCGACTTTCGTCTGCTGCATTTACAAAGTCAACAGGTTCCAGAGAAGCGTGGTAATATTTTTCCACATAATCTAAGTATTTCTTTAGGAGGAACAGGGAAAGAATAGAAGGAGGTTGAAAATTCAATTTATTTTGAAAAAAGGAAATTCAGTTTATCCATTTCCAACATCTCTAAAAATGTGTCTGTACATTAAAGATGGCTGACATTGTTATCAGGGTGTCTTAGGACCTGGGAAAATCACTTCTGAGTACTTCCAGGCACGTTTTTGGCAGGTACAATAGGGTTAAGGCAAAAAGCAGATTTAGACTGCCAGAATTAAAAAGAAGCTCCCAAAGGGTCTGAATGTCTGGAGAACAGGCAGGGGGACACCCAGTGATGTGGACTGAGCCAGGCAGTCAGCTCAGGCAGTATGCCTCCAGGACCCACAGTCCTAAATGGGCCATAGGCCATTCGTGAATACCACTCACAGATGTGGTGGATACAGCTAAACTTACTTGAAGGAAGAGGTATGTCTTTTCTCCAAAGAGCCTGTTGGCTATTCTTAGTTCATAACCATTAGTGGATTTGCCTATCTCACTCAAAAACTCTTGGAATTGGTGATGTATCTCTTCTGTCTTCTCAATCTTCAAAATCAAAACAATATATATGTTATATATATGATATGCTGTATTCTTATAATAAAGTAAGCTCAATAAAAGACAATGTTATTAAGAAAGTCATAAGGAAGAGAAAATACATTTACAGTACTGTATTTATCAAAAAAAAGATCTGCATCTAAGTGGGCCTGTGCCATTCAACCCCATGTTGTTCAAGGGTCAACTATCCCTGAATATCAATGACTGGTGACTTCAAGGCCAGTGGGGTTTCAGGTCCCACTCTCTCTGTACAACTGTATGAAATGGGCCAATATACACTGCCAAGTGGTACAGATATTGGTATAATCCCCTTGGCAAACAGTTTGGTGATATTTAATAAAGTTGAACATACATACACCCTACCTTCCAGATACATACTATAGACCAGTGTTGCCCCATAGAAATATAATGCAAGCCACAAATGTGAGCCACATATATAATCTTTTTTTAAAAGTTTTTATTATTTTAGAGAGGGAAAGAGCATGAGTGGGGGAGAGGGGCAGAGGAGAGAGAGAGAATCCTAAGTAGGCTCCACACTCAGCATGGGGCCTGATGTGGGGCTTGATCCCACAACCTCAGGATCATTTCTTGAGTCAGATGCTTTACCAACTGAACCACCCAGGCGCCCCAGCCACATATATAATCTTAAATTTTCTAGTGACTACATTCTTAAAAGTAAAAAGCAGATAAAATCAAACATAGTATTATATTTTATCAAACCAAATATATCTAGAACATCATTTTGACATAACTATAATACATAATTATATATATATAAATATACAAGTATATATTATTTCAACAAAAATAATATATAAAAATTAACAAGATGTTTTATATCTGTGACATGATAAAAAAATGTATACTTGGTCTGTTTCTCCGGTGTCTAACACAGAGCTCCTAAACCTTGTAATTTGCTGACTACAAATTCCTGGGTGCTAGGAAGCATCTTTTCTTTTGATATTTTCTCTTTGATCCCAGTTCCTGACACAGAACCCCTAAATTCCTTGGAATCTCCTGGGTGATAGGGGCATCTGTTGTTCTAACAACTTCAGGATGGGGGCTGGTCATCGGAAAAGACCAAACCATGATTAGAAGCTTGGAATTTTCAGTCCCATCTCCCATCCTCCAGGGAAAGGAGAGGGGCTGGAGGTAGAGCTAATCACTGAAAGTGCCTCTATGATAAAGCTTTCATAAAAATCCCTAAACTACAGCATTTAAAGATCTTCTGGGTTGGTGAACACATCCATGTTCTAGGAGGGTGGTGCACCCCAAACTCTTGGGAAAACCTGAGACTTCACCCTATATACCTCTTCATCTGGCTATTTGTTTGTATTCTTTACAAGAAACCAGTCTTTCCCTAAGTTCTGTGAGCCATTATAGAAAATTATCAAATTTGAGTAGGGGGTAATGGGATCCTCTGATTTGTAGCCAAGTTGGGCAGAAGTGTGAATAATCTGGGAACCTACTTCCTTGCAATTAGCATCTGAAGTAGGGCAAGTCTTGTGGAATGGAGCTCTTCAACATGTGGGGTCTGCACTGACTTCATGCAGTTAGTGTCAAAATTGTTTAATATAAGGAAACTCACACATTTGGTGTTAGAAGTTTTGTGAGTAGTAAAACAGTTTTCCTTCAACATTATTTTCTCATACTAAGATCTTGAAATGCGATGTATATTTGACACTTACAGCACCTTTCAGTTTGAACTAGGTATATTTCAAATACTCTATAGCCAATTCAGTGGCTACCATATTTGAAAGCTCAGGACTAGAGAGACTGTCATCCAGGGAAACTACAAGGCTTGTATAAGAAGGGTCATCTGTTTTTAATAAGAAGGAAGAAAGGAAGCAAGGAAGAAAGAAATCACCTATGAACAGGATCAATGGGTTAATAGCCATGAAAATGAATCATCAATGGCTACAAGTATCCACCTAAAATAAATGAATCTTATAAATACAATCCTGAGCCCAAAATAATGAGGTTTCAAAGAATAATAAAATTAAAAAAAAATACATGCAATGAAATAATACAGAAATAACAAACACCAAGTTCAGGATAGTGGAACTTCTTTCAGGAAAGGCTGGGAATGTTTTCAAGGAAAGTACTTGGGGGCATTAGCTAATTTGTCAATAGTTTATTTCTTTTTTTTAATTATTTTTTTTAACATTCATTTTTGAAAGACAGAGACAGTGTGAATGGGGAAGGGGCAGAAAGAGAGGGAGACACAGAATTCAAAGCAGGCTCCAGGCTCCAAGCTATCAGCACAGAGCCCGACGCGGGGCTCAAACTCACAGACTGCAAGATCATGACCTAAGCCGAAGTCGGCCGCCCAACCGACTGAGCCACCCAGGTGCCCCCTCAATAGTTTATTTCTTACACTAGAAGGGAGAGTTAAAAGGTATTCAGAATTGCATTATTCAGAATTGCAGAAGTGTATAAGAATTCCTAATACCTTTTGTACATGATATCTTAAAATTTTATCTTCAATTTTTAAAAGCAAGGTTCAGAATACTCTTAAGTTTATGTGATAATGAAATGTGCATCTGGCATGTCTTTGAGCAAATCACTGTACTCATCTGCTTTCTCATCTATTGAAAGAGGAGATTAGAGCATGTAGCCTCCAAGACATGCCTCAGTCCTAATGTCCTTTCAGTCAGTAATTCTATTCTCCTTCATGCTTCTGTGGGTCCCAGAAAAGTCCTGAGGGGTGGACAGAGTTGCTATGCAGAGTTGTACAGGTTGTGCCCTGCACAAAGCTGAAATTCAACCGTCACCCCCCAAGGGGGCGTTCCTTTTTCTAATTCCTGCAAAGATTCTGTCCAGGCTACCATGCTTGGGAGGGAGAGTGCTCTGAAAACAGCTGTGCTCCGTGGCCAAGTGGACAGTGGAGCAGCTATCTGACCCAGTTCTGTTACACAAACTTTGTAAGGAAGCCTGACTCTCCACATATGCCCCAGAGCCAACCAGACAACCTGGCCATGTGGGACTGTGAAATGAACAGCTCGGATTGCTGGGTGATTGGAGCCATGATTTTATGAGCATCTGGTGCCGAACCATGACTACTGTCAGGGTAGATGTGCCTTCCCCCACCCTGAGAGCTCTAACCATCCCCAGATGCCAGCCCTGACCTCTGGACTTCCCCATGTTCGAGCAGATTGTCCTTTGAGGAGCAATACTACAACCTTAGAGCCAGAAGTGACCCTAAGAAGTCATTGGTCCTGTGCTAATACATCGTTAATGTAAAATATCAGCAAGGGAGCTTAAAGTAAAAATAGAATATAGTGATAGTATCACCTACTACCGCCATTATTACTGGGTGAGTCAGCAGTATGTTCCAGACCTCCACTGGATACTTCATAGAGGCTCAAAGAAAATGAATAGCTTACCCAAAGTAGCATGGCTGGTTAAGTGACTGGGTCAGGCTTTGAACTCAAATCTGTTTAACTCCTAAACCCATTCACTCTACCGTAGGGACTTTTCAGTCCATGCATATTTACATTGGAGTGGTCAAGGTGCTTTAAAGTTAAAGTCTCCTCTTGGGGCATCTGGGTGGTTCAGTCGGTTTAAACATTCGACTTCGGCTCAGGTCATGATCTCGCGGTTCGTGGATTCAAGCCCCGTGTTGGGTTCTGTGCTGACAGCTCAGAGCCTGGAGCCTGCTTCGGATTCTGTGTTTCCTTCTCTTGCACTCATTCTCTCTCTCTCCCTCTCTCTCTCTCTCAAAAGGAAATAAACATTAAAAAAATTTTTTAAAATAAAGTTAAAATCTTCTCTTAATATTAAGGGTTTGTTACTATATAATACCAGCAACCCTACTTGGCTGCAGTGATTAAAAACAAGCATAAACTATTACCCCTCCTACACATTTTCCCAGGGAGCCCATATCAACAAAGCAGACTTACTGAAGACTGTAACACATATCTCCTCACCTTTTTTTCTTCGGCTTTGATTCTTGAGTTCCCTGCCTCTTTTTCAGAAGAGAGCATCTGGAAGGACAGAAAATATTATGGTTGTGGTCAGAATAGAGAAACCCTCACATAGAATCAGTCCGGGGGTGTTGAATGTTTGTTCAAGAAACTTCAGTGGTAGACAGGTAGCATTTCTCTCCTTGCAAAATCATGCACAGGTCTGGATTGCCCATTGATCTCACCTACATTGGTTAATCCTTTCATGTACTGATCTTTGATGCGTCATTTATAGGCTAGTGGGGATTACACAACTTCTTCCAGTAGGTTTTGTTCTTCATGCTGTGTCTTTAGTAATGAGGTTAAAGACTTTGGACAAGGCCACTCACTCAGCACCCCCTCAAAGGAATTTCAAGCACCAGGGAGCAGATGGCTTGGCGATATTTGGAGAGGGAGGAGGACTTCCCTCATAGACTGCAATTGCCCTGTGCCTTCACGTGCATTTTCTGTTGCCTAGCCCCATTTCAGGGTAATGCCGGAGGGCTGCCTCCAGAGACGAGCCTGCCTGGACAGCTTCCTTACCTTCCGTAACTGGGCCGGGGTGGCTCCTTGGGTCCCGAAGACGAGCATGCCGATGGCAGCTGAAATGCCCACGGGGGAAAAGAAGATGTTGCCATCTTTTGTCTTATTCAGCTTTTGGAAAAGATTAAACCCAAACCTTGTGTATGCTGCAGCAAGCGAATCCATGAAGATCCCAGCAAGATCTAGAACAGCAACAACAGTCAAAACCAAACAAGTTCATTTCACCTATTTGAATTGCTTTCTGTCACAGGAACCCGTCCTGCTTCTCTTCCTGTCCGTGTATTGATTCAGGAAACAGATTTTCATCCTCCCAGGGAAAAGTCACTGCTGCCTGCTTCTCACCCCTTTCCTTGGCCTTCTCTGGACAGGAGACGCGAATCAATCTGGCATCATCCAGTGTTTCTGTTCTCATTTCCCTAGGCATCAGGGTTGACACCTAAATGGTTTTCTTTTCTCTTGTTCTCTGCCAGAGTCTGCCTGTGTCTGCCTGCCCACTGCTTCCTCCCCCCAGGCGGGCCCAGCCCTTGCCTGCTCCCTTCTGATGGCCCAGCTGCTGGCCCGTGACCAGGCCAGTGAAGGGCCTGAGAATTCCTGCTGATCTCAGGTCTCCAAACCAACCTTAAAATAATAAAGTCCATAGTGGCTCCTTCTCAGGTACTTTGTATTTCTCAACTGATTGAAATCTAGTGCAGAGAGTGACTGGATGGATTAGCTATCTTAAACCCCAGTCCCTAACTGCATGAAAACTGGAGTCTTGTCTGAATTTTCCCTAAAGGGCAATGACAGATCTCTTTGCCATGGATTATTAAGTAGAGGCAAAAGTGTTTTCTTTCCTCTACTTTTTCTATATTGTTTCAGGCTTGTGCCATGAGTTCATATTACTTTTGTAACCTCACACACACAAATAATTTTAAAGAGCAATTACTGGGGCGCCTGGGTGGCGCAGTCGGTTAAGTGTCCGACTTCAGCCAGGTCACGATCTCGCGGTCTGTGAGTTCGAGCCCCGCGTCGGGCTCTGGGCTAATGGCTCAGAGCCTGGAGCCTGTTTCCGATTCTGTGTCTCCCTCTCTCTCTGCCCCTCCCCCGTTCATGCTCTGTCTCTCTCTGTCCCAAAAATAAATAAACGTTGAAAAAAAAAAAATTAAAAAAATAAAAAAAATAAAAAAATAAAGAGCAATTACTATTTACTAAAATAAGCAATTACAACACATTTTATGCTTTCTTCACCACCAGCTATGTTACAACTAGTGAATGAAGGCTTTAAGAAAAATCCTAAAACAAGAATGAGATTAGTGTGGAAGAAAATTTTTTGAAAGCCAAAATACTTTGAGGGGTTTTTGAATCGAGGGCCCATCCATGTGAAGGCATTCCACATCTGCTGTTAAAACTTCCATTTCAACCCCAAGTTTCCTTACAAGGATTCCTTACGAGTTAACTCAGAAACCAAATCAATCAGGGTGCCTGGGTGGCTCAGGCAGTTGAGAGTCTGACTTCGGCTCAGTTCATGATCTCGCGGTTCGTGAGTTCGAGCCCCACATCAGGCTCTGTGCTGACAGCTCAGAGCCTGGAACCTGCTTCAGATTCTGTGTCTCCCTCTTTTTCTGCCCCTCCCCCACTTGTGCTTCCTCTCTCTCTCTCTCTGTCTCTCTCTCTTTCTCTTTCTCTCAAAAATAAATAAAACACTAAAAAACTTTTTTAAAAAGAAATAAAATCAATTAACTTACAGTCTAACAACATGATGATACATTGTCATGACTATGTAGGCACTGAATTAAATAAAACCAGCCCAAGGAAAATTATGCACAATGAAAGTAATTCTTTCAAATCAACAAACATCAGTGTTCCCAAAACACTGACGTCTTAAGCTGAAGCTAAAGAAAGGACTTACCTGGATTTTGGAGAGACAGAGGTGGCTAGGAAAGGAACCAGGAAGCATATGTAGCAGGAGTTGTTGAGATCTTTAATTTATAGCTCTCTCTCTGTCTCTCTCTGCCTCTCCCTAGTCATTATCTTTGCATTTCAAGTAAAACAATTTTGGTTTCTCAATGATAATTTCTCTAATAAAATTAGCATACACGGTTTATGACAAGCTGAGGATTACATTTCCTGTTTCTTCCACTCATGGCCATGAAGCTGTGCACTTGATCTCAGCAACTGTTTTGTGAACTGTAGTTCACAAAGGGTGCACCTTAGGACATAGAGGAATAGAGTTTAAATTCTAATTCCTTACAAAGGATTTTGGAGGCCCCAGCATAAGAAGATCAAAATCAGCCAGACAGCAAAATAAGATTAAAAGCAGGAGCTCAACCCAAGACCAAAGAGTAGCATGAGAATGACCAAGTTAAATAGATTATGACTCAGGTGGAAAAACCATCAGAGGGCGGTCTTTCATCCCCAGTGATCTTCAGGATCCTTTGGAAAGAATTGTTTAGATGACTGGTTCTCCACCTTGGATACACACTAAAATCTCCTGGGAAACAAACAAACAAAAACTGTGCCCAAGCCCTACCCCAGACAACAAAGTCAGCATTTGCTGGGGTGGGAACCAGACATCAGAATTTTTATCACCCCAGGTGATTATGATGTGCAGCCAAGGTTGGAAATCACTGGTTTATAGCCTGACAAAGATCTGAATTAATACGTGCTTTACTTACCATGGAAGTATGGGGCTGTGTCCTAGCAAGCCCAGTCTCTGCAATAAAGTTAACTTAGCAGTTGCTCCTTATTTTAGGATGCTGAATGAAAAGAAGAAAATGAAAGAAAACTACCTTACAAGATAAAAAAACAAAAAGTGGTGAAAAGAGTTTGGGCAGGTAGCTACACGCACACACGCATGCACTCACCACTCTTGTTCTCAAGCATTCTCTCTTTATGAAATCCCTCAATGTAGTTCATTCAGTAAGCATTGGTTGAGAGTCTACTATGTACCAAACACTGGGCTAAGGACCAATAATTCATAACACCCAACAAGCTCATTGTTTCAGGAAAACAACACTGTTTCCAAAAAAAACTCAATAAGAGATTCCAGTTTTTCCTGCTAACCCTGAGGCATCCCTACTGGCTCTACTAGTCCATTAAAGAAACAGTGCTTGGATTATTCTCAGCATTGGTCTTGGGTAAAGGGTGTGAAGATTCATCGTTGTTGCCAAGAAACAAATCTTAGAAGGACAGTTTAGCTATTCCCTCTCACCCGCATGTCTGCCTAAGGAAGCAGCTCAGTGATGTACCTTCTAAGGGCATGGTCAAGTGTGTACCAATCTCAATACTCACACTTTGCTTTTTGTTTTTTGTTTTGTTTTGTTTTGTTTTGTTTTTTTCCTGAACACAACTCTTCAAGCAAATTCAAAGCAGTATTTAATTAACTTTGCTTTCTAATTGTCACTGAGAAACATGCCAGTTGAGTAAGGTTTGGAAAGAAAAAGTACTTGGTTGTGGAGTTGACCTCGGATGCCAAGAAAGTGAAGGTCTTAGGTTTTTTTTTAGATGTTATGAAATCTTTGAGTCGGCAGTAATGCTCCATTTTTGAACCTCCCTATCAGTATATGTCTTCTAATTCCTTTCTCTGTGACCCTAGACTCCGTTGTATGGCCCAGCTACCTCTGCAAGCCCTCCACATTTTCCTAAAGCATTTCCTCTATCAGGCACTTTCACAGGGAAGCCTGGCTTTCCCCTGGGGACCACACATCCCACAATCTTCCCTGGTACAAACACTCATATCTTGGGATCAGGAAGCAAAGTCCCCATTCCTAGTCTCTCTCCTACCTTTGCTCCTTCCAAGCCTTTCTTCCTTCAACACCTTCAGTGTTCCCTTTAGAGATTTACCCTGTCTCGCTGTGCCCTTCCCGAACCATAGCTACCCCCACCACCCCTGCTAGGCATGGTCTTCTTGTTCGCTCTAACCCCACTGCCCCTCTGTACATCTTCATAGTCCATGCCAGGGGCAGCTCGCACATTCCTGACATCTTCCCTCTCCTCTTGTGGTCCACACACATGGTCACACTTTAGGTGTCATCACCACCAGGAACTGCTCCTGCTGGAAAGTACTGGACACCGAAATTCTTCCCTCTGGCTATGGAGTCTTATCCCTGTTCCTCCTAAACCTAATTTTCAATGTCACAACCTCCAATCATTGCACCTCTCCCTAACCTTCTATTTCATCAGCCTCTCCCTCCCAGTATCAAAACTGTCCCAAAGGTAGAAAATACATTGACAATTAGAAGAGTAGTTCAAATGTTTCTGGGTGAGGAGACGAAAATAATTAAGCCCTGAACCAGAGTGCTAGAGGGTTCCCATCTATCCCAAGTTTGGACACAACCTCTACATCCGTGCATCAGTCTGTGACTGACGCTAGCATGTAACACTTCTTCTCCAAGACTATAATGTAATGGATGCCACTGGGTCCCAACCAGATCCCTTTTGCCAGCCAGTGCTCCTGTCACCTGGCCGCCATTTTGTCTGACAGTTCAGTGGGGAACCATGCAGCACCCCACCTCCAGCCAGCGCACACCTCAGGTGTGACACACTGGCATAAGATACAAAAAGACAGGACATGAATTTTGTGGTGTAATTTTTCCTCCAGAACTTCTGCCATAGGATCAGAGTGAATCTAATCTCTAGCTGAGACTACATGACTGGTGAACAGGTTTCCATTCCCTGTCCTTCCTCTCTCAAGGAGAGGAAACCCTCTCCTCTCCTCCCCATCCAAAAAAATTCCCCGGACAAGAACCCCTGTCTGCAGCACTGCTTCTGGGGAAGCTGACCAAGACCAGGTGTCTTCATATCTCACCCAAGATCTCTCATTGATTTTGCTTTCTAAACAGTCCTTGGCAATTCTTGGAAATACTCTCCTTTAGATTAACTTTTCCATCAGTTTACCAAGGCCAATGAAAACTCCCCTGGGTATTTAGATTGGAACCTTTAGAACTGACACATTCATTGGGGGAAATTGTCATCTTCACATTAGGAACCAGAAACATGTTTATCTTACATGGCCCTCAGTAGAGTTTATAGATAGAAAGAAATGGAGAAAGAATGAAATAGAAAACAAGTTTTGGGGCGCCTGGGTGGCGCAGTCGGTTAAGCGGCCGACTTCAGCCAGGTCACGATCTCGCGGTCCGTGAGTTCGAGCCCCACGTCGGGCTCTGGGCTGGTGGCTCGGAGCCTGGAGCCTGTTTCCGATTCTGTGTCTCCCTCTCTCTCTGCCCCTCCCCCGTTCATGCTCTGTCTCTCTCTCTGTCCCCAAAAAATAAATAAACGTTAAAGAAAACAAGTTTTATGTTTGTGATCAAAAATAAAACAAGTATGCCACTATCACTGCTTCCATTCAAAATTAAACCAGGGCTTGGAGGGAAAGAACAGAAAAAAATAAACAACAACAAAAAAAAAACAATTCAGCAAATGTGATATAGCAATTGAATAATTAATTAAGTTTCAAGACCCAAAGTGAACTAAAATTATCATTCACACAGGAATTGACACATATGTTATAAGAATTTAAAAGTGAGTTTAGTAAAATTACTGAATGTAAGGTCTCTATAAAAAAATCAAATATTGTTTATACACTAGCAACACAATGAAATGCAAAAAAATGAAAAAATTTTTAAGTATATGATTTGATAGAGTACCCCAAACCATCACATACCTACTAAAAATGAAAGATGTGTAAGCCTCCACATAGAAAAGATCAAACATAATACAGGAAAATTAGGAAGACCTAAATAGATGGAGGAATGCTTTATTTATGGTTTAGAAGACTCAATATTGCCAAGATGTCAACTCTCTCAAAATTGATCATTGCAAACTCGGTTGAAATCCCAGGAGGTTTTTTTTGTTGTTGCTTTTCAAATATTTGAGAAGCTGATTCAGAGCTCTGAGAATAACCAAAACACTCTTGGAGAAGGAGGAGGAGGAGGAGGTAAGACCTGTTCTATCAGGTAGCAAGACTTGTTAATAAAGTGTGGCAAAGGATAGGGCAAAAGAAAGGCCTAGAAAGGTGTCTGTGCATATCTGCACACTAGATTTTTTTTTTAAGTATTACTGCAAAGCAGTGGGGGAAAAGTGATATTTTCCGTAAACTATGCTGAGACAGTTGGATATCCATTGGGAAAAAATAAATCTTGACTACTGCCTCATACCACATGCAAAACATCAACCCTAAATGACCTGCAGAGCTAAATGAAACACAACAAAAACATTAACATTAATAGTAAAGATTAATAAATTGGACTACACAAAAGGTAAAAAGTTTCATTAATCAAAATGCATTATTAAAGTTGAACATACACATATCCCATGGCCCAGCATTTCCACCTCAGATATACACCCAACAGAAATGTGTGCTCATGGGCACCGAAAGACACGTCCAATGGTAGAACATAGAAATAAATTATGGTGTAGTCACACAATAAAATACTATACAGCCATAACGAGAAATGAGCTAAAGCTAGAGACAACAAAATGGGTGGGCATCAAAAACAATACTGAAGAAAAGGAGCCAAATACGAAAGAATAGAACTGTGGGGGTCTATTTATAAGAAGAAGTTCAAAAGCAGGCAAAACTAAACTACAATGCTACAAGTTGGCATACCGGTTATATTTTGAAGAGGATGAGGAAAGTAAAAATCGGAAAGCGATGCAAGGGAGGCCTTGAAGTAATGATGATGTTATACTTTTTTTTACCTGGATGGTGGTGGCATAGATGTTCACTGTTTGCCAATTCATTGAACTGTATGTTTATATATTTTTAATATTTCCATATTTGTGTTACTCGTCACACAAAACACATTTCTTTTTAGACTTATTCAGGTATTTTATAGTTTTGATATTCTTGTGAACAGAGTCTTTGGTTTTTCCATTCATTCATTTATTCAACAAGTACTATTTGAGCATTTTCTCCAATGTCAGATAACTGGTTTAAGTACCGAGGAACAGCAATGAATAAGATGTAAAACATCCCTTCTCTTGTCAGATTTATATTCTACAAGAAAATATCAAGTAGAACTAAGTGCTATGAAGTTTTAAAGAATGTTGAACTTGCAAATAGTTATTACTGCTGTAAAAACAACTTTTTAAAAAAATTTTGGATAACTAGCCAACTACCTTGAAGAACTTTCTTCTTTACTAAACTGTCAGCTAACTCATTTGGATTTTTTAGAAAGATGATCGTAAAATCTCTGCATAATGACTTGATCTCTCTTTACCAATATTTATTCTTCTGGGGGAACTGTTGCCCCGTTTAATGGAAGGCACTTAATTTCAAATATCTGTGCACATAGATCAACAAGCATAGCAATAAGCCACCATTTGTTTTGCAAGCTGCACTTAACTATGCCAACAGAATTGGGCATTCTTGATCCAAGACACATTGCCTTCCTATAGTAACCTGTCATTTTTAGCCCAGAATTCCTATACATTTCAGTATGAACAGAAAAAGTTGCCCAACAAATGTGCAAAACTACCATAAGAAAATAGTGAAAATCAAAACTTTTCAGTTAATGAAAATAATCCCCAAGAAATCAACCATGAGCCAAAAGAAAACAAAACAAAAACCAAAACCAAAAGCTGCTGCATACTACCTAATGAATTAAATACCATTTGAAAAGCAATTGTGAACAGGAAGAATGTTTCAAACCATAATTTCAAAACAGAATGGAAATGAACAACAACAAAAAGGAATACGTGTCATGATTATCTTTGTTCCTGTTACTGATACAGGCTTTGATTAATTTTTTCATCTGATTGTTACTGTCCTCACTTTCCTTCTTTTAATGTTTCTCTGGTATTTCCTCTTCTCTGTCATTACTCTAATCTTCCTATTGTTATTACTATGTCCTAGTAATAGTCTATAAATAAACCTTTCTCTTTTTAATGCAGTCTGTCTTGTAACTGTGCAATTTAACTTATCCACATTTCTAGGACCTAGTCTTTTTTTTTTAATGTTTATTTTTGAGAGAGAGAGAGAGAGAGAGAGAGAGAGAGAGAGAGAGACAGCACAAGTGAAGGAGGGGCAGAGAGAGAGGGAGACATAGAATCTGAAGCAGGCTCCAGGCTTTGAGCTGTCAGCACAGACCCCAACGCAGGGTTCGAACTCAGGAACCTCAAGATCATTCTAGGACCTAGTCTTATTTGGACTTATTTACCACCTTGTTTTACATGTTGGCTATTTTTTTTTTCAACGTTTATTTATTTTTGGGACAGAGAGAGACAGAGCATGAACGGGGGAGGGGCAGAGAGAGAGGGAGACACAGAATCGGAAACAGGCTCCAGGCTCTGAGCCATCAGCCCAGAGCCTGACGCGGGGCTCGAACTCACAGACCGCGAGATCGTGACCTGGCTGAAGTCGGACGCTTAACCGACTGCGCCACCCAGGCGCCCCTTAAGTAGCTTTTGGCTATTTTTTTTTTCAACGTTTATTTAACCACCTTGTTTTACATGTTGTATACACTATGCTTTCTTGTTTCTTTTTTCTTCTTCATCACATTTTTTTGAATTGATCAAGTACTTTTCATTCTTTTTTCTCCTAATGTTTCAGCAAGTATGTATCCTATCTCAGTTCTTCAACTGGTCAACCTTTGGTTTAACACAAATGTTAGGGGCTCCTGGGTGGCCTCAGTCAGTTAACCAAATCCAACTTCAGCTCAGGTCATGATCTCATGGTTTGTGAGTTCGGGCCTCGTGTCAGGCTCTATGCTGACAGCTCAGAGCCTGAAGCCAGCTTCAGATTCTGTGTCTTCCTCTCTCTGTCCCGCCCCACTCACACTCTGTCTGTCTCTCCCTCAAAAATAAACAAGCATTAAAAAAAATTTTTTTAACACAAATGTTAAACATAATGTCTAAAGTGAATCCCTCTTCACTCCTCAACCCTACCACCTCCCACTTCTCATGTTGAGATCGTCTGAATCTTCATTTTTTTAATAATTAATTCTAATTTAAGCTTTAATCCCATTTGACTCTTGTTTTTTTTTTTTTTCTTTTTTGGCATCACGGCTATTCATAGCTCACAATTTCTTCTCTGATTCATCTTTAAAAATTTTTTTGCAGTAGAACTTCTAAACATTCTTTAGCTTACAGACAGTCTCTACAAGTCCCTGCTCATGCATTTTGCTGTCCGCCTTTACTAACAGTTTGTATGGTACACACTCTAATTGCATTTCCTTTTTCTCAGAATTTAAAAATATTGCCCTGTGTCATCTTGCAGGGCCCACGAGCAACCTAAACTCTATCTGACTCTCATTCTGTTTTATGAATTCTATCTCTTTTGACTCACAAATCTTTGAGAATACTCCCTTCTTTCCCTGATCTTCCATAATTTTGCCACGGTGTGAAGTGTAGTTTTCAATGGGCCCTTCCAATCTGTGTGAATTTGTTTCAGTTTTGTATATTTTCTTTTCCTATATCTTGGAGTACTTCCTCCCCTCAGCTCTCTTTGTCCCTGAAATGCTCACCAATGAATGTTGGAGCTTCTTCAACTACAGTATTTTAAATGTGCTTTCTTTCTCTTTATCCTTCTATTCTACATGTTGTAGAATTTCACGGCTCAGTCTTCCAGCTGACTCATTGGCTGTGTTCATTCTGCTATTCAGTCAGCTTACTGACCTCTTGTAATAATTAAGTTTATTTCCAGGAGCTTTAAATAAAATCTTAACTTCCTATTTTTATTTTATATTTCTTAATGTATTTTATTTGATCTATTAACTCTATCAAAGTTGATTTCTGAATTCTTTCATGCGGTTATTTCCTTCACACATTTGGTAATCTATGTCATGTGCTTATCTCTGTATTTGAGATTCCTCATTAGACTGTGGATGCTCTTTTGTGGTTACCACCTCCTGCTTTAGCAACTTAGGAGTGAGAGACTCTGCATGTGCTTCCTGGCAAGGCTGCTAGCAGCTTATACCCCATGAGTGGGAACTTGGCCATCTTGGTGACAGTGGCAGTTACCTGAGGACATGACTCTGCCCCTGTGTCTCAAGTGGACCCACTTACAGCTGGGGGCAAAGACCTCTGCCACTCAATGCCTGGCACAGGGCTGGGCCAGGAAGATGCACACCTGCCCAAATCCTCCTACTGAATTACTCAAACTTGCCACCATGATGGTGGCCCACCTGGTACTTCCCCTGGCCTCTGAATTCTCCACCTCGAGGCTCAAAGAACATCGAAACCCAAAACTTCCTCTCAAGTAAGTCCTTGACCATCAAAGTTCATGCTTGCAAAATAAAAAATTGGAAGTAAATGACGTCTTGTATTCTTTATTTCTATTTGAAAGGATATATTGGGCAGTGGTTACAAATCCATGTTATAACATCCAGCCAGACTGCCTGGTTCAAAATCCTAGTTCAACCATTTGCAACCTGGGTGACTTTGTAAGTTACTCTCTCTGTGCCTCAGTTTCCTCACCTGTTAGCTATGGACACTAATAATAACCTGCCTCTGAGGATGATTGAGAGGATTAAATGGGTTAACACACATAAAGGTCTTTGATCAATACCAGTGCACATAAGTACTCAAGAAATACCAAGAACTATTACTCTTCCAATTCAGAGATTTCATGACTGTAGTCTTATTCTGGATATGGAAATTCATCCGTGCCTGGACATGATATTAACAACAGCAATAACAACAACAAAAAAATAGTGCCAAAGGGAAGAGTCACAGCTGCCAACAGTTTGGGGACATAATTAGAATTTAAAATCAAGTATTTCTCTTCTTCCTTTGATTGTCAGTTGAAATCATATTTTTACAATTACCTTACCTTTTGGAGCCTTTGACTGCATTGGATTCTACTCAAAGCAACATGAATTTAGTTTCAATTCCTTTGGTGTTTATAGCATGGTGCTAGGTGTTGGATATTAAACATACAATGCTCACATATGCAGAGATACAGCCAGGAAGGATTTTCTGTTGCATTTGCAACTTGATTGGGCAAGAAATTCTTTAATCATATGTTTCCCCTCAAACCTGTAGACTAGGTTTCCTTGTCTTCAGAAATTTAATACAACAGGAATGTCTGGGGACCCTCTGTTTATCCTTTGTAAGTGAACAATTTTCTTTTTTTGCCCAAATTCTAAGAGAATTATCTTCTCAACCTTTTATTTTTATAATTGTTTAGCAAGCCAATTTTTGCTTACTTTTCTTGGAAATTGATCTATGTAATCAGGTGACTATCCATGTTAAGAAAGTTTTCTTTAATTGTGTCTTTGGTTATTAATTTCATGCCAATTAATATGCTTGCTTTCTCAGAAACACCATAATTCTTAGGTCTTCTACAGCTGCAGATTTCCCTTTTATTATTTCCTGTATATTCTAAGACAAATGCTGAAACACACCCTAGTCATCACTAATCAAGTTTTCCAGTGCATCAGTTCTGCTTCTTTACTGCCTCTAAAATCTATTTAAATTTTGATATTATATTTTTAGTCCCCTGGAAATCTTTTTATATTTCATTCAAATTCTTTCACATCTCATCACAGTTTATTTTCATAGATCTCTGCTCCAATTCCATAGATGCATGCCTTCCTAAAATCTGTCAATCATACCAAAAAGTTTTCTAAAGTTCTCTTCTGGTGCTTGCCACGAATCATTTTCTGAAGTCTCACTTTTTTTTCCTATAGTATGATGTATTTATTCCTTATTTGGCATTAGTTGTTTGTTTTTTCACAGCTGTATATATATTTTTTCCCTATTTCCTTAACCTTGAACCTGGGATGATCTCTTTAGAACCTATGTGTGTCAAGAAAAGGTGTGTGGGTTTCCACCAACTCCACTGTTGTGCATCTGGTTGCTTCTCAAATCCTTTCACTCACCTGTAGCTAAAACATTGTTCGAAGCACCTGATGGGTAACATTATTTAGGAGGGAAACAGTCAATGAAAATGTGATAATTCCTAAATTAAATGTTAAGTCTACAGAATGAATGGGTAAAAGGTGTGTGCCGTATGTTGGGGTAAATCTATGTTTTAGCTAGCTAGCTATTTTGTTTTGGAGAGAGAGATGGCACAAGTTGGGGAGAGGGTCAGAGGGAGAGGAAGGGAAAATCTCAAGCAGGCTCCATGCTAAGTGTGGACATGGAGTTTGATCCCATGACCCTGGGATCATGACCTGAGCTGAAATCAAGAGCTGGACATTCAACCAACTGAGCTACACAGGCACACCTTGTATTATATTTATTGAGTAAAAAAATAAAAGAATAAGACAATGGATTGGGGAAAACAAGAATACAACACAAGTAATGTGGATGAAGAATACATTTGACATTGGTATTCAACTACGGAACAAAGAAACCCACAGAGACAACCGCACAGCTTCCTCACCCATCATCCCAATCATAAGGCTTCCGCCTAAGGTTAATGATACTGTAAAAAAAAAAAAAAAAAAAAGCCATACATCCAATGGAAGGAAGCATCAATCAGGGATGAAGCAACACATGTTCTGGCTTGCTCCAGCTCAAGGGGAAATATACATTAGATAATGTATGAAATCATAAGAAGGGCCCAGGTTGAAATAAAATAGAACATACAGAGCCTGTGAACTAGAGAGTGCTAGAGAGCCTGTTGGGTACTACACATTCATGGTTCTCTTCCCAGAACGTTTGTAGTCGGGGTAGATGAATCATTTGTTTTTGAATCTGCATGGCTTCATTTGTTTTACCTGTCAACATTGCTGGGTGGAGGAAATCTTGAACTAGAAATGGAGGAGCTCAGTGCCCAATTTGCAGGTTCTGGCTGGTTTTCTATCAATTATAGAGCACAGACTTGCATTTTCTCTCTGCCTCTGGCTGCCATATTAAAGGGTCAGTCTCACTGGTGCAAGAGTGAAGAGTGAAGAGCTCCTGATTTTAACATAATTCCCAGTTTCTTATAGGCTTCCATCTACTGTAGTTCAGTGGACTGTCAGAAAGCTCTCGCCTCCCTGTATGATCTGACTCTCTGAGACTCTGAACGGAGGAGGTAAATGAAATATATGAACCCAACAACATTGCCAGCAGGGTTCTTTATGTCTTTATCCCACCAAAACTACTCTGCTTGTGAAGACTAAACTGCCTTGGGGGGAAAGTGCCAATACCTGTCCTCACTTCCTATGAGTTGTACTGGGGGAGTTTAATTCAGTCTTCAAATGGCTACAGAAAGGAAAAAACTGATAAGAAAGACAGGGGCTAGGGGCGCCCGAGTGGCTCAGTCAGTTAAACATAGGACTCTTGATTCTGGCTGAGGTCATGAGCTCATGGTCATGAGATGGGGCCCAGCATTGGACTCTGAGCTGACAGCGCAGAGCCTCCCTGAGATTCTCTCTCTCTCTCCCTCTCTCTGCCCCTCCCTCACTTTCACTCTCTCTTTCAAAAATAAATAAACATTAAAAAAAAAGAAAGAAAGACAGAGGCTAGGAGACAGCAGCAAGGACAAAGGAGAGATGGGTGTCTGGAATTTAAATTGGCACAGCTCTTATGTTTCTGAACCCCAGGGGAGGCAGTAGTGAGAGGGAACAAAGCAGACTGACACATGGGTGGCATGATACAGGGAGCCCTTGACTAGGCTTTCCATCCAGCTCTTAACCTGTAGTCAGCAGAAATGTCTTCCAAATTTGATGATCCATTGGCTGTCACTCCCAGGTTTTGGAGCTGTTGTAAGCCTTCATCTTTTGTGTATGCCTTCATATGTAAGCATGGTGGAAAGGTGGGAAAGATTTCCTGGCACAAGATATATCTTTCAAACATAATTGAGATGAATTGTTAGTTCTGTAGATTGTGTATTTCTATATTTTTGGATGAAAAAAATTTTCAAGTTAGGTCTCTGTCACTAAAAAAGTCAGCTGGCACATAACATGTTGCACATATTTTAACTAATGACCAAGTGCTTTATTTACCAAGAAGAGACATTTTAATCAATCGAAGATTAGTAAAGAATATATTTACTGATTTACAGAAAAGTTTAAGAATCTCACTCTTTCTCATTTTTGTAAATAGTTACATTTTCCCTTTGTGATTAAAATTCTGAGAAACCCCAATACAAATGAGAAGATGTGTTTATCAAGGGAAAGAATAAAAACGTAAGCAATGCCAGACAGTGTCAAACCTTCATGGGGGCCATAGTTATCCAACTCAGTATCCAGCAGTGATACCAGATCAGGCCCAGAGTCATCAAAACATCAACCCCAAAAGGAACCACAGAAGAGACTTTGTATCCGATTATCTGACATAAACTTGACCCAGGAGACATGCGTTCCGTGGAAAGGACTTGGAGGAGCCACCACACACTGTCTCACATAATCAATGAGGAATTTGTATACCACAGATAACCTTGGGCAATGAAAAGACTGCATGGAGAACGTGGAACTAGTTGTTCACAGCACAAAGAAACCATTAATGTAGATGAGAAGTGGGGAGAGGGGGCCCGCATGACAGCAGGCGAAGTTAGCCTGCCTTCCCCTACAAAAACTGTTACAGCCACACTTATCCAACACAGTGGCAACTGGGAAGAGGGAGCCATAGGGCAGGGCAGGGAAACGGAGCTCTAGTGACTGTCCAGGTCTTTGAGTTAGGTGTTGTTAGTAGTCATTCCAGAGCATTCTGCTAAGGACAAGAATAAGAATTCACACAGACATATCAGGGGATCAAAGTCCCGGGTCCTGGACCCTTGAACACTCAGGCATCAGGCTTTCAGTAAACTAGAGCCTGATACAAAGCCAAGGGCCTTCCTGACAAAGGTTTCCACATGCATCATTCCCAGACCCAGGCCTGCTCTCAGGTTGTAATCAAGCATGAGGTCTCCAGGAGGAAACAGGTCTATTTCCAGGTGGCCAGACTACAGAGATAGGGGGACGGGGAGCCCAGCAGTCAGCAGTAAGGGCAGTGCTCCCCTCCCCCACCTTGCATGCTGAGTATTTAGGGTTAACTACAGAGGAGAATTCTCTGAGGCAGGGGGTGAAGAAGACACAGAGGACAGTGCTTCATGACAATGGCCTAGGAGACTCAATAAGGAAAGCCGGGACTAATTTTTAAATGCACTGAGGTTCTCCTGGGTCAACGTCAGATTCACAAAACAAACACATCCTCCTGCACAGAATGAGTGCTGGTCAGGGCAGGCTTATGTCTTGAGCTCCCACTTAAATCCACACCAGGCCCCACTTTCTGCCAGATGAGAAGCACCTCACAGGGCATCTTCCAGGCAGTAGAAGAAGATGGACAAGAAAGAGGCAGGGCATCTTGCCCAGCGACCGGCCATGGTTTTAATAGCCATAGAAATAGAGCTGAGCTTCCAAAACACATTCCACTTAAATATTTCTTCTTGCCACGCATGTTAAAGTGGTTTCTGAGTTTGTCATCTCCTAGAAGTGGTCTAATGATTTGGACTTTCAGAATTCCTTCATAACGAGGTAGGGAACTTAAAGTCAGTACCATCCCCATTATGTTGACCTGCCCGTGACAGAGGGTGAATTATATTCTTGAAAGCTTAGCATGGGGAAAGGTTAGGGAGGGAGCAAGGGCCTTTGATACTAACGCACATAGTTAAAAGTCAGCTACAGGGTGAAAGAAGGATCAGGACACACACGAGCCAGTGGCTGGAGGAAGGGAGCGTGGAGCTGTGATAGGATTCCATCAGCTTTGGATATTAGCAAGAACACAAATGCACACATTTCGCCAGGGGAAGACTATCCTGCCATTTTCTTCCAGGTCCCAGGCACTAGACAGCATGCTCCTTTCAAGGAGAGCAGACCCTGCCATAGAAGAGAATGGTTTGGGTTTTGTTGTGTCTGATGAAAAAGAGAAAAGGGCGATTGGCATTAAACGTCACCCAGGATGGTATGGACCTTTCCATGCTGGCAGCACCACTGGCGGCTACTGCCTGGGTGCCATTTTCATCCACCTCCAGAAAGGTTTTATGGACAACTTTTGACAGGTACAGATTGGGACTTGGAGAGATGCCAGTAAGATCAGCCTTCCTTTCCTCGAAGATATCCGTGATGCCCATGCCCTGTAGAATAGAATTCAGATCGTAGCTGTCTTCTAGGGTGAACTGTGGGAAGGAGACGGCTACTGGTTTTTCTGACATATTTTCCGAGCTGCTCCAGGCCATTATTTTTTCATGGGTGATGTTCCTTTCAAGCTACAAGAGGGAGAAGATAATGTTCAGGGTCAGATTATAAGCCTGAAAAGGATGCCCCAAATACTTCAAGGGCTTGAGTCTATTTCAACAGCCAGTAGCAATCTTCGAGTTTCTTTCCTAAGCCTCAAAATACTCCTGTTTCATTTAAATTCCTCCAAGCAAGTCTCTTTCCTCTTTAGAAGTCACAAGACAGTTTGAGTTCTTTGTCCTCTGGTGTCGAAGGCCCTTGCTCCCTCCCTAACCTTTCCCCACACTAAGCTTTCTGTCCTCTGGTGTCTGACAGACTGGTGTCTGGGTGCCGAAGCCCAGCAAAGCTCAGTTGACCAAGTTGGGTGCCAAGCCTTGACATTGTGAAGTTCAAACCCCTCTTCTATAAAACGGAAATAATGCCGTTAGGCTCTTGCAAGGACTGAACAAGATAATGTATGTAAAGGAATTAACATAGTGCTGGCACACAATAAATTTTGAATAATGGCTATTATTGCAGTCACTCTCTAGGTATTTCTCTCTCACTTTCTCTCTCCCTCTGTCTCCTTCTCTCCCACATGGAACAATATGTAGCCAGGCTTCCCCACCTCACAAGCAATCTATTCTGGTATCAGTATCTCCTCTCTGTCAAGGCACATGCACCCAAAAACAGAGTTCAGCTAAAGGGTCGTTCCATGAGCCATAGCAAAATAGTCTGAGCAAGAGACCAGAAGTCAGGTAATTCATAGAAAAGGAGTCATAGGTCCGGAGATTGTAGAAGACTATGAGATTGGAGAGGAAAGTCTTAGCCAACCTTTTTGGTATTTGTTCTTTTCTAAACACCAGAGGAAGACCTATCTCCACGAATTCAGATTCTTATATATTCTTTGGTATCTCTGAGAGCCAAGGTGCCATCCTTCCTCAGGACAGTAAATGGTAACTTGGGCCACTCTCCAAAGATCTACAATGAAATATTTCGTAGACACTTGAAAGTGAAGACTTACCTCTTCCAGGCCCTTCAAGTTATCTTCAGAGAAAGCCGGCAGCAGGACAAACATGCTGAGCGCCCCCTTGGTATACCTTATTTCAAGGATCTGTGCCTTCAGCTCCTCTATGAAGCCAATCCTAAATAGGCCCTTTTGATTCATCATCCTCACGGTCTTCTTTTCATTCTGTAGTGGACAAGATGGCAAGTCACAGGACTGCCAGAGTAGCTCACAGACTCACATGGCCCCATCACCCCTGAAAACAGGGCTCCATTACGATGAGAAGGGTCTTCACCAGAGGCTCTGAGCCACACCAGTGATCCAACCTAAACAGTCTTCTGCCCACTGATCAGTCAGCCCTTCCTTTACCAACACTTTTTTCCCCTTGGTTTTAATAGGCTTTTCAGCTGCCAAGCCCACCTGTTGGTAAACTGTCTATCCAGGCATCTACCTACAGTCCAGCCAGTGGAAACAAGCCCCACCAGCTTTCTACCTTCCCTGCCTGCACCACCCAGTCTCTTGGCCTCATCTTGCCCTTTCTGGCCTGCGTGACCCACCCAGTTGGAGCCTTGGTTAAATGATAACCATCTAAATGCTAAGTAACAACACTTGTTCCATAGGCTTCCATCAGACAGAAAGGCACCATCCCAAACACCTTGTGGACATGTGGGGTCATCAGTCTACAGATGAGGATGTACAGTGCCTGCTAACAGGTGACAGGCTGGAGTCTGATCCTTCCCTTTACTCCATTCTACAGTCTGGTAGCTTGGAACGTGGGTTTTTGAGACAAATACTCACAGATGTGAATGCTAATGCATGAATTTAGCTAAGTAACCTAACCCTTGCATTCTTCCCCCTCCCCCATTTCTCCTAGAATTAGAAAAATAATAACACCCACTTTCATAATGTCGTTTTTGGGAAACAAATGAAGTAGTGAGTGGAAAATGCTCAGCGCAGTGCTTGGCACCAAGATGTTCAACAACTTCAGGTACTGATTTGTGCTAATAACAAAATATTCTTATTTTATTGTATGCTGCAACCCACAGACCTGAAGTTTTCAAGTTGAGAGTACATACTGAAGTCATAGTTTCTTAGTGGCAATTATGAGCAGAATATATAGAAAACTGTGTGTTCTAATATCATACCTCATTTAGAGAGAAAGGTGCATCCACTGTGTTTTCACAGTCAAAATATTTTTCCCATTTGGCCTTGAAGTAGACAGCATTCACCAGAACCAGCACAGTTGTGCTGTTAATAGTATCCTTGCTGAAGAGTTCCTTGATTTTACCTTAAAAAAAAAAAAAAGGTTCCAGAGAATATCCAGCATATGAATCGTGTCAGAAGGATTCACACAGACAGATTATTCTTTTTTTTTTTTTTTTAATTTTTTTTTCCAACATTTATTTATTTTTGGGACAGAGAGAGATAGAGCATGAACGGGGGAGGGGCAGAGAGAGAGGGAGACACAGAATCGGAACCAGGCTCCAGGCTCTGAGCCATCAGCCCAGAGCCTGACGCGGGGCTCGAACTCACGGACCGCGAGATCATGACCTGGCTGAAGTCGGACGCTCAACCGACTGCGCCACCCAGGCGCCCCGAGACAGATTATTCTTAACGCCACTTAACATCCCCAAGGATAGAGCATGTCTGATTCAAGAACGAACCCAAGAAAACTACACCATTCATCGTCCCAGAGGGGGCAGAGGTGAGGGTGGGAGTTATAGGGAAGGAACTGTCACTCAACCCAAGGAGGGACCCATTCTAAAGCACTGAGTCTGCTTCGATTCACTGAATCATTGTGGTTGGAACTTGCCATCAGCTATCCTATGCCATGATTTACTTTTCAAAGTAGACCCTGCCACCTGATTATATTATAACCTCCTGGAGAAACAGAACTATTGTGGAAACTTCCTGTCTTAAGCACTCATCACAGCAGAGTGTATATGTTTAAATATAAACAAAAATGCATGTAAATGTGCTAGACCAGGACATAAAACCTATTTGATAGGGGCTTTTTTTTTTTTTTTTTTTTTTTTATTTTTATTTTTGGGACAGAGAGAGACAGAGCATGAACGGGGGAGGGGCAGAGAGAGAGGGAGACACAGAATCGGAAACAGGCTCCAGGCTCCGAGCCATCAGCCCAGAGCCCGATGCGGGGCTCGAACTCAGGGACCGCGAGATCGTGACCTGGCTGAAGTCGGACGCTCAACCGACTGCGCCACCCAGGCGCCCCTGATAGGGGCTTTTGAGTGTGCTGTTTCATTCCATCCCACGTCAACCACGAGAAGTGGGTATTGTTATCCCTTCTTATAGAGGAATAAACCACAGCCAGCAAGAGGTGAGGCTACACAGCCAAAAATCAGCAAGGTCAGCTGAGATCAGTCCTGGGGCCTTCTGGCTCTAGGCTCCTTCCACAGTAGCACAGCCCTGAGGCAGACTGGAACATCCCAGGCTGTCAAGCAATCATCCATTTTCAGTGCCCATCCCATTCCACCTCCAAGTACCAAACCATCAGTTATTTGAATGCATGCTGAGTCCTTAAAGATGAGTAGAGCTTTTTACTGCAAGACTTCCACTTAAACCCCATAATAATAGATTACGTTGACATCACCTACACTTACAATATTCCAAAAGAGTTGGCTAACCAGGAAAAAGTAGATAGTCATCCCTTAATATGAACTTTTTTAGTGAACACACTTTCCTCCTGGCAACTGAGTGGAACCTTGAAGGAATGGGAATTTTTGTGGCATGTGGACCAAGTGAGGGGAAATAATTTTGGAATTTGGGTGCTTCTCCCAAGAAAAGGCTGGACAGGGGATTTTCGCATTAAAAAATTATTCTGGGGGCACCTGGGTGGCTCAGTCAGTTAAGCGTCTGCCTCTTGATTTTGGCTCAAGTCATGATCTCACGGTTGGTTGGGTTTGGGCTTAGTGCTGACAGTGCAAAGTCTGCTTGGGATTCTCTCTCTCTCTCTCTCTCTCTCTCTCTCTGTCTCTCTCTCTTTCAAAATAAATAAACTTTAAAAACTTATTCCAGGGGCTCCTGGGTGGCTCAGTCGGTTAAGTGTTAGTCTTCAGCTCAGGTCATGATCTCATGGTTTGTGAGTTCCAGCCCCACCTTGGGCTCTGTGGTGACAGCTCAGAGCCTGGAGCCTGCTTCTGATTGTGTGTCTCCCTCTCTCTCTGCCCTTCCCTCGCTCTCACTCTGTCTCTCTCTCTCTCAAAAATAAATAAACATTTAAAAAAATTTTTTTAAACTTACTCCATTTTACATTGAATTCATAGTTTCACTATTCATCACTAGCTCTAAAGCCCCTTCACCCAGAAAACACCTATGTACTTAGTGAAGCGTTGATAAAAATTGAGATTTTATCATTTCCATTTCCCTCTGAATAACTAGATTCTCTTCACAATCTTTCTACTAAACTTTTTTTTTAAATGGAAACAGTTAACATCCTGCTGGCATGTGCTTGCCTGAAAAGATTTTACCTTTTATGATGGAGCAAAGAAGCATCAGTAAGTAACATAGCATCTAAGCATTTGACTCTTTGCACCTGTAAAACGGGCTTTGAACATGGCCCATGTTTGTGAGCATCTGGCCTTGACAGACTAGCCATCTGAGAAACCAGGCTGACTTTTCTCCTTTTAAATGGAAAGGAATACCAGCCATAATGTGTTTGGTCTTTCTTACCTTGGCACTGAGATTCAACCCAAAAGTTAATCTGTTGTCTGGACTTTTCGGTGTCTTTCCGGAAATCAACACTTTCAATGGTTGTGTGGTAAAATTGAATCACGCCATCTAAGTATTCCTGTTAAATTGAAATAAAGGGAAATAGTGCAATGAAATCAGATAACTGTGCTAACAGTTAGGAGTGAGGCAGTCAGGAGAAGCCTAACGAGTGAGATGTGCCCAGTCATTTAAACAGGATGTGTGTCGTCTCTAGCTATCCCCACTCTTAATTAGCCAGTGGCATTTCACTCATTGTGGTGACAATTTAGGATACAGAGTGTTTGTTCATGAAGCAGTCCACAGTTACAAGGGCACAAGCCTTTCCTACCAGATACCCTTTACCTTGGACATCCCATTTGTGGAGATGTTGCAACATGAGTATCAAGTAACTTGAGAGACTTAGCTATATAACATTCCTCTATTTTTAAGAATTAAAACCTTACTTACTAGTTAGAGTTTCTGGGATGATAAAAGCCTTTTGGAAATCAGGTGATGTTTACACAACATTGTAAATGTAATCAAGGTTACCAGACTGTATACTTAAAAATGGTTAAGGAACGCCTGAATGTCTCAGTCGGTTAAGCATCCGATTCTTGATTTTGGCTCAGGTCATGATCTCATGGTTGGTGAATTTGAACCCCGCATGGGGCTCTGTGCTGACAGTGCAGAGCATGCTTGAGATTCTTTCTTTCTCTCTCTCTCTCTCTCTCTCTCTCTCTCTCTCTCTCTCTCTGCCTCTTCCTGCTCTCTCTCTCTCTCAAAATAAATATTTTTTAAGAATGGTTAAAATAGCAATTTTTATGTTATATTTTACCACAATTTTTTAAAAGTTATAAGGTAATATACCAAAACCACTGGTGTGTACATTTTTAATAGGTGGGTTATATGATATGTGAATTTATACCTCAATACAGCTAGTTTAAAAGAAAAATCAGTATATAAAATCTCATTTCCAATGTAAGAAAACATACTTATTTTGGCTAAAGTGTGCTCAGCCTGCCCCCTTAAGAGGCCAGCCTAGCCAACTGTATCACACATTTGCCTGTGGTCACACCCCTCAAGTTTATTGCTAAGTCTGTGGCTCCTTCCAGTGGTGACAGAGGAAATTGAAGCCAGGGCTCAGAGGCGTGTTGCTCTACATACACACTGCTTAGCCAGGGAGACAAGCCAAGCACCTTTTTGGCTCCAAATGCAGTCTCCTTCTGCTACACCATTTTGCTGATAGGTGCATACCATTTTATTGAGGGCTGTCCTGATCGTGGTATGAAAGGTGATTTTAGAGAAGTGTTGGTGGGGGTTGGGGAGGGGCCGGAAGAGGACCTACCAAGTGTATCTACTAGGCATCTTCACGGGGAAAGACAGTCACAAGAAGGAAGGCCATTACCAAAAAGCTCCAAAAGCTATTAGTTACATGACCCTCTTTCCGCCCACCAGCACTGGCCTCATAAACTGCTCAAGTTGAAAACTGGGAGGAGGGCAATGGAAGGTGTGGGAGAGAAAGAGGTGGGCCCCAGACAGCCCACCAGTCCACGGCGCATCCTCCTGACAGAGAGGACTGTGTTCCAGCTGGCAGATGAGTAATCCAGCTACTCACTGATTTTTTTAATTAGTATGCCAAATGATAGTTTTAATTACCAGCCATACCAAACTCACCGGACAGATGGGGAATTCCTGCTCTCCGTAAAGCCTGTTGGCAATGCTTAGGGTGTAATCAACTCTGATCCTGTCTAACTTGGAGAGAAGCTGCCCGAAGTAGCAACTGAGCAGTCCACTCTCGTCATTGGAAGACTCAGCCTAACAAAAGAAGAAAAAAATGTGGTTTCGTCAGGGGGATGAAATGCCACTAAGGCACGTCGTCATTTCACTTTGTTACCATGTGGGGGAGCAATCTGAGAGGAAGAGAAGCCAGGAAGTGGTCCCAAGAGATGATCATGGCTCCCACTTGGTATCAAGGTCATCCAGGAACAATACATCTGGGGACTCAGCAGTGCACACTACACTTGAGATCAGTGCACATTACTTTTCTTTATATTCAAAAAGATACAAGAAAGAGACCATCTTCTCTCCACCCTCTTCTTAAACTTTCTAAGATATGAGGATGGATAACCTGGAGAATATCTTTCCCACTCCTGCTGTGAGACAACCAGTAAAAGCTTTGCGTGTCAGGAGATTTCAGCATGAAACACAAGAGGCAAAAGTGGAGAAAGAGGGTAAGACTCCCACAGCGGATCCACGCCCCTTACCACCCTTCATCTTCAACCATGCTCCATCCTGGGGACCTGTGGCCTGTACAACTAGGTGCGTAATGGGGTTCTGATCTAATCGTCTTTCTCATGAGCAGAAGATACCAGATCCTACTCTTGAGAAAACTGGCTGATAGCCAACAACATCTGAGATGCATAATCAGAAAGGAACTGGAGGTCATATGGGGTTATTGCTATTGTTGCTGACGATGATGGCCACAACGTAATGTTTGGGAATAAGAAACCATTGCCAAATATAGCACAACCAGAATGAGTGGTTCAGAAGAAGAGGGGAAGGGGTCTGTGGTGGCTCACCTGCAAAGTCAGAGACCCCCTTCTTTCCTTCTGCCCCTCCAGAGAGCCATCAGCGAGTTCTTCTGGGTTTTTCCTTTTCAGACAGGGATCAGGTTCCTTTGTTTCACTCTGGGAAAACTCATTGAAGTGTAGCACCTGCATGATGGCGATTACGGGGTCTTTCAGACAGTACGAACAGCAGGAAGTCTGAATAGCTTCAGCAACATTTTTACAGTGTCACAGGGACGATGATTACATGGTCAAACAACAATAGTTTAAAGAACAGTGGATGTTTTACTTGGCTGTGGAATGGAAGGAAAGGAAACTGCATGCTATCTCCTGGGTCTGCATTTAAGAATGAAAGTAACCAGGGGCACCCAGGTGGCTCAGTCGGTTAAGTATCCAACTCTCAATTTTGGCTCAGGTCATGATCTCACAGTTCATGAGTTTGAGCCCCATGTCAGGTTCTGAGCTGAGAGCACAGAGCCCTCTTGGGAGTCTCTCTCTGCCCTCCCACCCCCTCCCCACCAATCGTGCTCTCTGTCTCTCTGTCAAAATAAACAAAAATTTCAAAAAAAAAAAAAAAAAAAAGAGGGGTGCCTGGGTGATTCAGCTGGTTAAGTGTCCAACTCTTGATTTCAGCTCAGGTCATGATCTCAAGGTTCATGGGTTTGAGCCCTACATCAGGCTCTGCTCTGGCAGTGTGGAGTCTGCTTGGAATTCTCTCTCTCTCTCCTTCTCTCTCTGCCCCTCCCCTGATCTCTCTCTCAAAATAAATAAATAAATAAACTTTTAAAAGATTTAAAAATTTTTTTAAAAAAGAATGAATGTAACCAAACTAAATGAATTTGGAGGTATCCATGAGACCACACGTGGCTATTGAGCCAGTCAGACTGTTAATGTAAAATACACATTGGATTTTTGAAGACTTAGCATGAAAAAAAAAAAGTAAAAGATCTCATTTAAAGTTTTAATTCATTACATGTTGATAAGATATTTTGGATGCATCGGGTTAAATAAAATCAAATACATTATTAAAATTAGTTGCACCTATTTCTTTTTACTTTCTTAGTATGGCTATTAAAACTTTTTAAATTATATATGGGATTTGAATTATATTTTTGTTAGCACTGATCTAGACCTTCCAACCAATCAAGCAAGTGAGGACAGCAAAAGACAAGTTACCCAGAGCAGGGCAGAAAGGCAGGAGACAAATGCATGCCTTGCCCTTCCCAGGACACTTTTGCTGAGCAGGGTGAAACCCAAGGGCCTGGAGAAAGAACATCTGAAACTGAACGTGGAGGGTGCCAACCACACTCTAAAGCTAAGTTTTGCTGATGGCATAATATTCCAAATCAAAGTAAACGCATAAAGCAGGATGAGCTCAGACACATTCTACCTTAATCCAAGAATTCAGCTCCTCCGTATGGGCCTGGGTTCTCATATAACCTCTGTGTTGGATGCTAGATCCAGGGAAGTTATAAGACCCACCTCAGGACCTTATAGTTTATCTGGGGAGTTGTTCTTGTCACTTTCATTCATTCAGTCTACAAATTTATATTGGATGGCTACTGTAAGCCAAGTACTGTTCTAGGATAAAGATCTTCACCATCTGGGAGATCATATTCTAGAGGGGGAAGCATATGAAAAGTAATACACATAGTAATGATTATTGTATGCAGTATGTTAGAAGATGAGAAGTGCCAAGTAGGGGGAAAGTAGCTAAGGTAAGAGGGAATTTTACAGGGTTGGGGGCCAGTCTGCAGCATTAGACTGCTGGTCTAGTCAAGCAAGGTAGGCCTAGTTGAGAAGGTAAACTCTGATCAAAGACTTGAAGGAGAAAGCAAATTATAGATCAGTTATCTGGGGTGGGGGAGTGGGGGGAGGAGAGCCAGCAGGCAAAGGGAATGGAGCAAAAGCCCTAAGACATGAATAGGCACGGCTTACCCAAGGACTCTGAATGACAGTGTGGCTGGAGGAGTGGGGAGGGACAGGATGAGAGAGGAGTCACCTGGTTGTCTGGATTCAGGTACCAGACCTTCATGGGCCACTGTAAGGACTCCAGCTTCTATCATTAGTGAAATCAGGAGTCCGGGTTTTGAGCACATGAGAAACAGGATCTGATTGAGGTTTTCAAAGGATCTTTCTGGCAGCTGGGTTGAGAACAGACCATCAGCAGAAACAAGGAAGCCCATGAGGAAGTTGTATCCATAAGGGATGGTGGTGGTCAGCCCTCAGGGAGACAGTGGGGAGTGCCTGCGTTCTGGTTGTGTATAGAGAGGAAAGCCTGTTGGAATTTGATGACAAGTGAGAGAGAAAAGAGAGGAGTGAAGGAGGATGCCATGATCTTTAGCCACCAGATATGTAACTGGGGCTTACTAAATATTTATTTATGGAAAGAAAGAAAACGCGTACATACATTAAAAAATATTGCTAGCAGTGGGGCACTTGGGTGGCTCGTCCCACTCTTGATCTCCGGTTACGATCTCATCATTTGTGAGTTCGAGCCCCACATTGGGCTCTACGCTGATGGCACAGAGCGTGCTTGGGATTCTGTCTCTCCCTCTCTCTCTATCCCTTCCCGGTTTGTGGTGTCTCTCTCTCTCTCTCTTCCTCTAAATTTAAAAAAATATATATTGCTAGCAGTATCGGTATGGATAACTATGGAGAGAAAGTGGGACAGACATGCAGACAGACAGAAACGGAGAAGATGAATAAGAACGGCTATCAGACTGTGGAGGCTGGAGAAGTGTCATACCGGAGGCAGAGGTTTAATTGAGCCTTGAAGAGAACGCAAGGCAGGGTGTAAATGAAAGCTCTGGGGCAGACCAGGCTCCCCACTCAAGCCCCAGGCTCGGGAACAGCTTGGCTTGCCAAGGAGGAACTAGGGTATGACCCTGGGAGTGGACCTAGAGATACAGGATCCTCACCTGGTCTATCTGCTGTGCGCTGTCACTTCTGGCTCCCAAGCGGACCATGCCAAGGGCAGCCGAGAGGCTCAGAGGACAGAAGAAGAAGTTTTTATGGTGATCATCTTTGCTTATCTCCTGGAAAAGATCAAAGCCAAATTTGGTGTTTGCTGCAACCAGAGAATCCATCCTGAAATTGACGATAGTCTAAAACCAAAGACAAAACAGAGAAAGAGAACATGATGATTAGAGGAAAACAAATAAACAGTTCTCATTTTAAATACACGTGATACAGTAATATACAATGATTCAATATGTTATTAAAAGCCAGAAAACTAAGGTCACCGTCATCCTGGTACATAGATATTGATGTCCATACTGCTATTGATACAGAAAGAAGTCTGTTTTCATTTAGGGGTGCGAATTAGTTTCCTAGAGCTACCATAACAAATTATCACAAACCAGGTGGCTTAAGCAACAGGAATTTATCCTGTCTTCATTCTGGAGACCAGAGGTCCAAAATCAAGGTGTTGGGAGCATCACTTCATTCTGGAGGCTGTCAGGAAAAAGGTTTCCTGCCTCTCTCCCAACTTCTAGTGGTTGCCAGCAACCCTCAGCGTTCCTTGGTTTATAGAGGTATCACTTATCTCCGCCTCCAACTTCATACAGTGTTCTTCCCTGTGTCTTCTGTGTGAGTCTAAATGTCCCCTTTCTTGTAAGGACACCAGTCATTGGATGAGGGCCCACACTAACCCAATATGACCTCATCTTAACTTGATTACATTTGCAAAGACCCTGTTTCCCAAGAAGAGTACATTCACAGGTACCAGTGATAAGGACTTAAACCAATCTTTGGGGGACACAATTCTACCCACTTTGTGGTAGAACTTCCTTTATTCAGGTAAGACAAATTTACAGGCAACCGTGTCCTCAAAGTCAAGTTTGCAATCAAGAAAACTTCATTCCACCTCCTTCTCCACAGGCTATTCCCGGTTCTGCTTCAGTCTTCTGCCTGTGCTCTCCCCTCAGCATGCTAGGATTGAGGAATGCCCAGCAAATGGTCATGGGCCATGTCCTTGGTCACCTCACATCCTTCTGACTCACTCCACATGCAGCCTGTAGGACTTGAGGTGCTCCTGTCAGTCATTGATATTGTTCAAGAGATCATTGATCTTGAAAGATGTTGGGAGTTTAGAAATTCTACGCTGAACCACAGGTGATATAGAACCAACATAAGGAAGTGACTCCTTGAGGATAGATTCCTTGCCCCCCACAATAATCTATTCTAGAAGTATCAAGAAAATCTTACATTGGAGTGTCTGGGTGGCTCAGTCGGTTAAGCATCCAACTCCTGATTTCGGATCATACCATGATCTCACAGTTCATGAGACCAAGCCCTACATTGGGCTCTACACTGACAGTGCAGAACCTGCTTGGGATTCTCTCTCTCCCTCTCTCTCTCTGCCCCTATCTACTCTGCTCATGCTCTCTCTCCCAAAATAAATTTTTAAAAATCATTGGGAGGGGCGCCTGGGTGGCGCAGTCGGTTAAGCGTCCGACTTCAGCCAGGTCACGATCTTGCGGTCCGTGAGTTCGAGCCCCGCGTCAGGCTCTGGGCTGATGGCTCGGAGCCTGGAGCCTGTTTCCGATTCTCTGTCTCCCTCTCTCTCTGACCCTCCCCCGTTCATGCTCTGTCTCTCCCTGTCCCAAAAATAAATAAACGTTGAAAAAAAAAATTTTTTTTTTAAAAATAAAAATCATTGGGAAAAAAAAAAGAAAATCTTACATAGATCTCACTTTGGACCATCCCTCTCCGATGAAATGTCTTTTCTTTTGTCATTTTGTCTATGGATATTGTGTATTTCCTAGACGGAAATGTGAACCCTCTTGTTTGTGTTTTTTTTATCATCAGACATGTGGCACATAGTAAACATTAAGAAATCGTTACTGCATTGACCAGTGTACATTGGTTCTAGAATCATCCCAGTTTGATATGGGCCTTTTTAGTCTATAAATCTAATTCAAAAAGATAACATGAGATACCTTTTTTAGAATGTGCTAGATAAGGGCGCGTGGGTGGCTTAGTTGGTTAAGTGCCCGACTAAAGCTCAGGTCATGATCTCACAGTTTGTAGGTTTAAGCCCCATGTCGGGCTCTGTGCTGACAGCTCAGAGCCTGGAACCTGCTTCAGATTCTGTCTCCCTCTCTCTCTGCCCCTCCCCGACTCATGCTCTGTCTCTGTCTCTCAAAAATAAGTAAGATCAATAAAATAAAATAGATAAAATAAAATAAAATAAAATAAAATAAAATAAAATAAAATAAAATAAAATAAAATATGCCAGACATATGTTTTACATATATTAGCTTTAACCCCACAACTCTCCAGGCTAGATATTGGCAGTCCCTTTATACCAGATGAGTAAAGAATTGAAGACTCGAATCACACACATTGGCCTAATCTACATACTGTTTCTGCTGTAGCTTCTATTTCTGCTAAGTTGCCCTCAGTATAGGGTAGGCTGACCAAACACACGCCCACTATACGTTGGTGTTTTTCCCCCTTGTTCAGCTTACAGTCCATTTTTATCCTTACGGTTTTTTTCCTGCCAAATTTGCACATGACTTGTATTTCTCATTCTGTACTGATAAAACTGGGTTCAGTTATGTGTTTTCCAAGAAACCTATGTCCTGAGCATGCCTGGAAATTCAATAATGCCTCACACCTCAGAAATCTACACATCCAACATATTCACTCTACAACAGTGGCTGGCATTACCCATTTAGGAACAAATTTACTAAGAAAGTGGAGAAATCAGATAAAGTCAAGGTGGTCTGGTTTGAGGGGATTGCACAGGCTTTCATTAAATCATAAAATTTTGGATAAAAAGTAGTCTGATGTTTTTTAAATCCTCGTTCATATAACCAAGGTGGATATTTAACTAAAACATTTGGCATCAAAGGAAAAAGCAGTGGATATTCTGGCTCTTTGTTCATTGCTATTAAAGAAGCCTAGAGACACAACACTAAAGGAAAAGAAGATATTTGGATTAAAAACTGCATTATCCCAACCTGGCTCTTTAAAAAATGTTCCAGCCATTTGCTCAACTTTACCCTGTTTCTTTGTGTGGATGTGCCTCTGGCATCAGAGGGGTGGGGTGTTCCTTTCTGGCACGAGATGCATGGAACTGAACAACTGGAGTCTTAACCTGCTGTGGAAAGGACGTGATTGCTCATGCAGGCCAACTCCCTTCTTCTTGAGACGAAAAAACCCGAGGCCCGAAGCGGTGAAGTGATTTGCACCCAGTCACGAAGTTGTCCCGGAGAAAGGCAAGGCTATGACCTCTCCACGCCCAGGCCTGCTCTCTCCTGGAATATGCGGTGTTTTGTACCCATTTCTAATTCTGCTGCTACCCTTATTCACGCTGGGAGCTGCAGTGCACCCTCAAACTCTCTCTGCCATTGGTGCATAAAGAACGAGGAGCCCATGCTAAATTTTGTCTCAGGAGTTTCCCAACCTGGCTCCAAATACTATCATGTTCTCCCCCAGCAACAAGTCCCTTTTCTGAGCCTTATCTGCTTCTACCCCATGGACTGGTTCTGAGTTTCCATGAGAGTCTATGGAGCTTTAATTCTGCCCCACCTTCCAAGGGAGAAGTGAGAATGGTAGTAATAGAAAACCAGCCTGAAAGTCGCAGTATATGTTAGATGACTATAGGTGAGCATTTATTATAGGAAAATCTTGCCTGGGGTTATAGAAAACTCTAAAATATAGAAACATAACTTTATTGCTGGAGGGGTTATCGGTGAGAGGATGGGCTAAATGCGTAAGGGGCATTAAGGAAGACACTTGTTGGGATGAGCACTGAGTGTTATACATAGAGATGAATCAGTGGAATCTACTTCTGAAATCATCATTGCACTATATGCTAACTCATCGGGATGTAAATAAATAAATAATAACAACTTTATTAAAATGGCATCTGGTAATTACCTTTGGAGTGCTGTTGTCGTTTTGCTTGTTTTTAAATCAGAAACTGGCCAAATTTGACAGTGACCTAATTGCTCTTTAAACATTTATCAAGTTCTCCCATTGGGGGGCAGTGATGACACATCAAAGGATGAAATGAATGAGACCCAATCTCTGCCTCTGAGAAATCCACCCTCTGATAGAACACGTACTACGTTAGAAGCAGCTCCAGTGGGGATATAAGAGCATAGATAGGAGAATACGGTATTAATTCACAAAATGAAATGGAAAAAGCAAAAGAGTATTATGTAGGAAAAAAATTTTAAACAGCCCTCATCAAGACTTATTTGAATATTATCCTAATAATACTCAAACAGCCAATTTAAAAATATAATACTGTTAACATTTTTAAGTCCACTTAACACTGTTTTTATTCACTAGAGATAAGCTTTGGTGGGCAGTAAAAGTCATGTCATGTTGTCACAACAAAAGATAAAGTAAAATAAAAAGAACTCTAAGGTCAGTTTTCTTGTCCTTACCAAAAACCCCTTTACATCAGTACTAATCTGAAAACAGTAGGACTAAACCAGTCTCCAAATCCACTGGATTTACAAGTGGCACCAACTTACCAATAAATGGACAGTAGAGATCTAATCATCATCATACTAAAATGTAACCATAACAGATATTTTCCAGAGATGCAAAATCATTTTCAGATTTAAAAAACTGTGTGCACAAATACATTCATAAAAACACTTCTGTCACAGCCCAAACTCAGAAGCAAACCAAATGTCCATCATCAGTAAGATAAACAGCTTGTGGGTTACAAGTCCTACAATGGAATACGCACACCCATGGGTCTGAGTGAACTCTAGTCACCCCATAGTAACATGGATCTCACAATACAATGTTGAGTGAAAGAAGCTGTACAGGAAGGGTCCATAATAATACGGTTATATATGACTTTTCTATATATTGATGTATGTATATATATTTATACATAAATTATATATATATTTAAAGTTTAATTTTACTTAAAAAAATTTTTTAATGTTTATTTTTAAAGGAGACAGAGACAGAGCATGAGCTCTGAGAGGGAGACAGAGAATCTGAAGCAGGCTCCAGGCTCTGAGCTGTCAGCACAGAGTCCGACTTGGGACTCGAACTCACGAACTGTGAGATCATGGCCTGAGCTGAAGTCGGACGCTTAACCGACTGAGCCACCCGGGCCCCCTCTAAAGTGTAATTATTTTAAAATGTACTGCGGATGTATTACTAAGCATGGCAGCAAATTTTCAGACACTGCAACTTTATTTGTGTTTAACACAAGAACCAGGATGCTATTGAAAATTGAAGACTAACTTCTGACAATGAAATGTAGTCTCCAGATGCAATTAGGATGTTCCCTAAGCATTAACAGGAGGTTCTTTACATCCGCTCTGGAAAACATCTACCACACAAAGAAGTTAGTTCAGCTAAGTCTAAGCCCAAAGGCTGATTGCTGATGTAAGCTGCTTCTTAATACTCCAAAACTTGAAAAACTTGTACATAATTTACTTCAGTCATCATTATTTCCAAACAGAGCTGAAATAATCTTTAAAATAATAAGGTCCTTCAAAAATCTATTCAGCTCAAGGAATTAATACTATCCCACCTATGATGACTTTATAATAATAGCTACCATTTAATTCGCCTACAATATGCATGGCATTTCACAAACGTCTCTAATTCTCAACAACCCTGTAAGTTAGAAATTATCTTCATTTTTTTTTTTAATTTTTTTTTTCAACGTTTATTCATTTTTGGGACAGAGAGAGACAGAGCATGAACGGGGGAGGGACAGAGAGAGAGGGAGACACAGAATCGGAAACAGGCTCCAGGCTCTGAGCCATCAGCCCAGAGCCCGACGCGGGGCTCGAACTCCCGGACCGCGAGATCGTGACCTGGCTGAAGTCGGACGCTTAACCGACTGCGCCACCCAGGCGCCCCTGAAATTATCTTCATTTTAAATCCAGTCATTAAGTGACACAGCTGGTCTACAAATCTGGCCGTTCAGTCCAACATCAAAGCCACCGTCTTTCTTCCTACACCACGCGCTGCCGTTGGAGCAGATAATCCTGTGCTCCGCAGGACCATGGCTCGACTAACCCACCACATAGTTTCATGACAGGAAGATGTTCTTCTAATAAATAAGAAAATAATAATGTAAAATAAGGATAATAAAATAATTAAACACGTATTATTGGTTTCATTGGTGTCTCTGACCAGCGGCCACCACTGGGCATCCATCAGCACTGCTCTGACCAACCTCTCTGCCAAGGAACATCTTGAGCTCCAGTGCGTCCTTCCAAGACTCCTCTAATCTGCTGAGAGATCGCTTCTCTACACTGAACAATTACTTAAAAATCCCCCACACGTTGCATTAAAATCCATGCAATTGTGTCATAGAAATAGATGGGAACTTCGTGATTGCAAACAACTTTATCCCAAATTAAACCTGACTTAGGTCATTTCGTACTTACTGTCCCCAGTATCACCTCCTACCATATCACCATAACTTTAAAGGCAGGGGCTAATTGGCAATTTTTATTCAGGAGAAAAAGGAAAAACTAACTTTGATATCAATAAGAATATCACCATATTTTTGCCTACAGTTCTTTCCAAATAAGTGATTCATTATTTAACCTCTAATGAAGCAAAAGCACTTGGGTTCTCAAATTCAAAGTTATCGTGCAGAGGGAAGAAAATCTGGCATCATTAATGACATTCTGCAGTCTCAACAATAAATTTGAATTTTTCTCTCACACTATTGACAAATCAATTGTCTTTATTTTCCTCGTGCTTTCTAATCTTGCAATTATAGCAGAGGTATAAAGATATTAAACACACGACATTCATATTTCTGTTTCCCTTATCATGCTGTGAGGTGAATTATTTTTTTATATTTCTGTCTTTGCTTCCAAAGCATAATTCTCTTCCAGGCAGGTTCCGTGTTTTATATTCATCTTTGTTTTTTTTTTTTTTTTTCAACTTTTTTTTTTTTTTTGGTTTTTTTTTTTTTTTTTTTTGGGGGGGACAGAGAGAGACAGAGCATGAACGGGGGAGGGGCAGAGAGAGAGGGAGACACAGAATCGGAACCAGGCTCCAGGCTCTGAGCCATCAGCCCAGAGCCCGACGCGGGGCTCGAACCCACGGACCGCGAGATCGTGACCTGGCTGAAGTCAGACGCTTAACCGACTGCGCCACCCAGGCGCCCCTTATATTCATCTTTGCACCCCATCAGTAAAGAATATAAATCGTGGCACAATAAGAGCACTTAATAAGCTTTTATGGATTTATTTGCTAACATCTGCCCCTTTTTCATTGCAAATAATTCGAATGTTTGAAATAGTAGATGATAATTCTGTATTTCATATTCACTCTGCATACATTCTGCAGGCACCTATAATCAATAAAGATGTTACATAGCAGAATCAACTTTTGATTAACTTTCTACTATTTTAGGAATAGTTCACTTGTGAAAATTGGTTTCCTTTACAGTGAAAATATAAAAGTTTAGACAAGATAGGTTTTCCAACACCCCCAAAAAAATCTTGGGGGAAATTGTTGTTTACTATATAGTAGGGAGAAAAAATTATATCCCCAGAATATTTCATGTCTTGTGATATTCATAATGTCCACAAAACTATTAATAACCCAAGAATGAAATTCCAACTTTACACAAGTAGATGGTCTAGTGCTAGAATAAATACTCAGATCTGGTTACAACTAACTAAATGACAAACAATATGGAAAAACAAAGAAATAGTTGTGAAAGATGCAATCAAAAGCATTTCCAGGGGCGTCTGGAAATGGTGGCTCAGTCAGTTAAGCATCTGACTTCGGCTCAGGTCATGATCTCACGGTCCGTGGGTTCGAGCTCCACATCTCACCGTCCGTGGGTTCGAGCTCCACATCGGGCTCTGTGCTGACAGTTCAGAGCCTGGAGCCTGCTTCGGATTCCGGGTCTCCTCTCTCTGCCCCTCCCCTGCTCACGCTCTGTCTCTCTCTCTCTCTCAAAAATAAACATTTTAAAAAAAAAAAAAGCATTTCCAATTTATGGTGCAAAAGAGAAATGCAAGCCCATATTATTTAAAATATAGACAATCTGATAATCTATTCCTGGTGAAGGTAGTAGTTTTAGAAAAGCTACTGAGGATGAGACCAGTGCTAAAGTTGAATGGGCTAATAGATATGAGCCGCCAGTCCAAAAATCTGCTTAAAATTCAGATATTTAATGGTGACAAATAAAAAAATCCTACTTGTGATGTTTAAAAATAGATATTCTAAATATTGCATCATTTTATATTACAGAAATAACAAAAAGATAAAATACAATCTGCCAAGTATGTAAAGATTTTAAAACTATCCAAACATCCACATTTTAAGAAAATCAAGCAGGTACATCAGACAGCTGACCAGGTGCAGGGGGACCGAAGAAGATGAACCGAAGAACAGATGTTGCTAATACCTCCTAGCAAGTATTGCCACATTTACAAGAAATTCAACACATCATAAAACCAATTGCTCTTTTTTAAAAGACATTGACTTAATAATAAAAATGGCACATCCTTTGGCTTCAGCCAAATCTCTTTTGGCTTTCTGTAATTTGAAATAATTTTCCAGTGCAATATGCATTGTTAAAAACGATATTAGGCAATGCTCGCAGTTACCTTCTTGCCTTCAGAGTTGCTGCTAACAGCTGGCTGGGTAAGTTTCAATCCACACCCCGTTGGGAATGGAAATATATGAACTTTGCCCCTCCCACGAGGGCACTTTTCCAAGAGCCATTTGGGAATCCAGGGTAAAATTGTCATTGATTGATTAAAGAGAACAAAAAAGAGAAGTGTGTGGTATATGTATTTTCAAACAAATTTAAACCTTCTATGCTTTCCACTAAAATATTTAACTTACTATGCTTATTTTTTTAATGTGTATTGATTTATTTTGAGAAAGAGAGAGAGAGGGAGAGAGAGCAGGGAAGGGGCAAAGAGAGAGGGAGAGACAGAATCCTAAGCAGGCTCCACGCTGTCAGCCCAGAGCCTGACGTGAGACGCAGGGCTTGACTCAGGGCTTGAACCCACGAACCGTGAGATCATGACCCCAGCTGAAACCAAGAGTCAGACACTTAACTGACTGAGCCATTCAGGCTCCCCTTAACTTACTATGTTTGTATTTTCTATGCTTTTTCCAGTTGGGTCTCTTTTGAGATGCCTCATTTGACCTACACCTTTCAACCCAAATTCCTATACTAGAGGGAGAAGAAGAGAACTATTATACTTCATATAACCATTATCTTGGACATTCTCTTATACTCCCATTTCTATATTTTTCTAACCTTTTTTTGACTGCAAAATGTATGTTAAGCTATTCTCAATGTTCTTTTTTTTTTTTCCTGCAGCAGCCATGGGGTGGAAATGGGGGTTACTATTTAATTTATCAACTAGAATAGCTGAATACCAATCAGAGGATGGAAATTATCAAGATCTACTGATAGACCAGGTGGGGGTGCTTTCCAGAAGAAAACTACTTTGCTAGGAAGCTAAGAACTGATCAACTGTGTGCCAGTATCTCCAGAAAGTCCGTCCAATTTCATCTCCACATCCTGTGATCTGCTCATCTCTTTATCTTATTTATTTCCTCAAGGAATTTTAGAGCTCCAGACACTCTCTTCCTTTCCCTTCCTCCCTCCCTTTCTTCTTCCTCCCTTCCTTCCTTCTTCCCTCTTTTTTGTCCATCCTTCCTTACCTTCTTTTTTCCTTCCCTCTTCCCTTCCTTTGCCCCCTTCTTTCCTTTTTCTCTTTTTTTCTTATCAGCCTTCTAATAAAGTTTTCATGGGGCAAATATATTCCAGCACTAAAAAAACCAAAGTTCCAAACTGAGTCAGATAGCTTCTGATGTTGCTTTTAGTTCTAACATTCTGCAGTCCTGATTGGTTTGTGGCTATAAACGTGGGGGTCGGTGAATCGGGAACAAAGGTTGTAACTAGGGAAGAGTTAGGAAGAGTGAAAACTGTGGAACTGACAAGATTTAGGGACAGAACGAGGACTCCTCTCTGGCCTGGTTCCCTTTTTGACAGCTTCGTCTTCCTTTCCTAACATCTTGACAGACAATAATATTTCGGAGCTCCAGCCCCACAAATATGATTATATGAGACAGAGAAATTCAAAAGAAAACTTTTTTAAAGTAGGGATACTGCCATTATGGAGAACATAAACTGCTCATAGATAACGTACGTGCATCTATATGGAGAATATAAGCTGCTTATGCAGCCAGTGGTAGTGTATAAATGCAGTAAGCACAAGCCAGTTTTACAAGGCAAGATATTGGCCAATGGAAATCCGTGACTGATCATCGAGAGGGCCTCTCAATTATCAATAGGGAATGTAGAAAGCAAATATGTGGTTACTTCTCTTCCCTTCCTTTTTTCGTTTGAAAAAAATGCTTGTGGGCTTTTTCTCTAAACTTTTCCACAAAATTCTAAAAACCATCACTTTTCAGTTGAATTTTGCCATTGATTATGACTTACAAGAGGCTGGAAAATTTTAACGTGTAATCAATTAATACTCCATTCCAGCTGATGAGTACTTCACACGACTGCTGTCCAGCATCATCTTTCAGAAAAGATACTATTTACATTAAATCCAGGGTGTGGATTTCTGGTTGTCACATTTGTTGTCGTTGGCGCTGATATTCGCATCGCTTTGGGCTTCTGGGTGCCTGAGCAGATTCAAAGCTTCTTTGAATATCTTTCATCTAGGATGGCATCTGTTTATCCTCTCAAATAATCACCTGTTTATCTTCCAATACAATGCAACAAAGGTCTGACTACAGATGACTGTACCCTACAAGCCTAAAAATTTGGTGTGGTGTGATTGTTCAATCAGTAATGATGAAATCGGCAACTAAATGTAGCTAAATATTCAGGTACGGTAATAAATTGCTCAGGAGCATGTGAGAATCCGTTGAGCACCTACAATGTGCTAAGCATCGTGTGCGATTTTGCATACGTAATAATCTCATGTGAGTGAAAAAAGTCAGTCTCTCTAATGTCAGTGACTTAAAGTGTCAGCAAATTACACTAGAGTTTGAAGGAATGTTGGAGGTCGCTAACCTGACACTGCAAGGCAAGCTGGCAAGGCTTTCTGTGTCAACAGGCTGTGAGAACACAGTTTCATCAAGGGCAGAGTCGGACGGCTCCTCCTAGGTATGTTACAACGCATCATGAGTTATGAACCAATCTTTTAACTCGTTACTAACTAGTCATTTTCTGCCCAGATTAAAAATTCAGGAATGCCAGAACGATTCACCGAAGTCTTTGCCAGCTGGTGATGCAACACAATATGATTAAAATTCTCCGGTGCCATAAAGGCAGTCTTTTTGAAAGATTGTCAAGAGTCTCTTTTTCTTCTAATTTTACATCACATCACCGAGGAAACAAAATGTGTCTGGGGAAAATATCAGCATAGAGGCCTTTGAATCTAATGAAAAATGGATCTTTTACATAAACTGCTGACCTCACATGCATCGTTTTATCCTCCAAACTTAAAAGCCTGGGTAACAGCATATAAAATCAAATACACACACACACACACACACACACACACACACACACACACACACCACTAAAACAACAAAAAGCAACAATAATAAAGATGAAAACACACCAAGCTTGTTTTAGCACTTGCAGTTACTCTTAAGATATCAATCACCCTTTCCAGAAAAGCCCTCAGTTCTCCTAGATCCCAAGCCGAGGGCTCCAGGCTTGGCATCAGTACCACTCCCTGCCCCAATGGGACAGAGACACAGGGACCGCAGAGGGTCAAAGCTACGAGATGGTGAAGAATACAACACGGAACCAGCAGCACATTTGCGACCGGAGGGTGCAGATCTCGCTCTGAATCTTACTAGCCTGACATCTGGAGCAAATACCTCTTGAACTTCAATTTTCTCACCTATTCAAAGAATAGGAATAACAATACAGCCTTCCTTGCCCTAATATGTTACACAATATGTTAGTATTACTAGTATAATTACATAGAATTAGTACTGCATAAATGTTTTTTTACTTCTTAACAAAATCCATATGACATCTATCTATTTCTTCCGTAATTGTAAACCAGGGTTTCAACATCCTGATCAAGGTTCACAGACTACAGGCTTTGGGTTAAATCCAGCCCACTGTCTCTTTTTAATAAGTAAATTTTTATAAACACACAGCCGTGCCTATTCATTTACTACTGTCTGTGGCTGCTTTCCAGCTATAATGGCAGAGCTGAAGAGTTGTAAAGAGACCATATGGCCTGCAAAATCAAAAATATTTATTATCTGGTCTTTACTAAGAAGTTTGCCAGTCCTTGCTTTAAATGATAAAGCACCATAATTTTTAACACCTATGAAATTTTTATAGCCTTAGATATATAACTTCTCTTTACATAGAACAAACGTTATAATATACTGATAAGAAATACAGTTTCTTAAATTAAAAATATGCATTTGGGGGGGGTGCCTGGCTGGCTCAGTTGGTTAAATGTCTGACTTCGGCTCAGAACTCACATTCATGAGTTCGAGCCCCGTGTCAGGCTCTGTGCTGACAGCTCAGGACCTGGAGCCCGCTTTGGATTCTGTATCTCCCCCTCTCTCTGCCCCTCCCCCAACCTCTCTCTCTCTCTTTCTCTCTCTCTCTCTCTCTCTCTCTCTCTCTCTCTCTCTCTCAAAAATAAATACATTTTTTTCAGTATGTATTTGGATTTGACCTCAACCCCAGACAAAACTCTAGATCCCTTGAATACTGCAGTAAAAGAATAGCCCAGACATCCATTCAGTAAATAACTATTTCTGAGTGCCTACTATGTGTCAGGCACTGGCTGTCCGGTGAGCAAGAACATGATTGCCCCTGCACTCATGACCGCTAGTGCAGGAGGAACTTACATCCCGGACTGTCTTACCTGCATCTAGATGTCATAAACATTTACAGGGGACCTAATATGTCACAGGCCCTTCCGCATCCATTACCTCACTCAGTTCTTCCAATAAGTCAAGGAGGAAGACATTGTTTTCCTAATAGACAAATGAGGAAAGCTAGGACTCAGACACATTAAGTTGCTCGCAGTCGTGAAAGTAGAAAGTAGCAGGAGAATGTGATGATAAAGTAACACCTCCCTTTCCCCCCAATGCCAGGAATAAAGACCTTCAAACATCTAGTTTCAGCGCTGCGACCACTGGCCTCAGAGACACCTGCACCACCAACTGCTTGCCCGCCTCCCCAGGACATACCTGGAAGCCGGTGAGAACTGTCCCCAGCGAAGGTTTGTGCTCTGATGAAGTCAATTCAGTTATCACACAGAGGAGGGAGCAGCCGAGGCTTACAGCCTATGAAAACTGGTAAGGACAGGTGTTGAGCAAGTAATTCTATGCGCTTTTTAATTATGACCATGAATCACAATGGTTAGCCTATAAGACAGAGTCGGGGGAAAGACACACGTTTATGGTCATTAACTCAATGAATTTTAAATTAAAGTAATTACCTCTAAGTCTGTTATCGCTCTTTTAGAATAGAACATTCCACTGGCACAGCCTCTCTTTGTAAGTCGTCTCACAGCCTGCTATTTTCAGGAAACCAGAGGTTACAGAGGAAGCCTTTAGAAAGCGCTGCTAGAAAGGCTTGGATTTCTCTCTCCGTTCCTTATTCTCCCCAAACAACTTAGATACCTTTCAGCACTCTGAAACTCCATGAGTTCATAGTTTGTAAATGGAACACACAAAACCCAAAGGGAATGCTTTTCACAGTTTGTCCCAACCCATTCCCAGCAAATGGATTGAGGGCGACAGAACTCTACTGTCTGAGCTAAGTATGAAGAGAAGTAATGTGTCGCTGACAGAGGAGAATCGGGTATTGAAAGCTGTGTTCTCTGTGTGTCTGTTACCTACCCTGTCACGTTACAATCCAGAGCTATCTAGGATGACTCACCGAGCATCCTTACCAGCTACTACTTTTTCTTCTCACACCTCAGACAAAACTTAACAAATGAACAAATTTCCCCTGTTGCCTGTCTGTATCTCTGTCTTCCTTAGTGCCTCATTCCTTCTCCCCTAGGCTCACCCAACCTATTTCCCCATTGGTTCTTCTCTTTGTCTCTGAGTAAGGCTATTCCAAGGAATTATTTCACCTGCAAAACTCACCAGATAGTACCTTTCATCATCAAAAAACATTGGGTCTTTTTCAAAATATGGTTCATATTTTGTTAAGGAAAATAACACATCCTTGGAGGAATTTTGAGCTATTTAGAGGCTGTTCAATTCATTTTGCAGTTTACAGCAAAGCTCTAGCATTGAATTTCCTTAGAAAGACCCTTCCTCTCTATGTAATTTGAGGACAGTATACTTGATGTTCCATGAAAACCCACCCCTGAGTCATGACTCAGTGAGAATCATAATTTGTGGAGCAAATGCTATCTATATTTATACCAAAAATGAAGATTCCACCTCATTACCAAAGAAAACCCTGCAGTCCTGTGTATTGTTAAAGTTGTGAACTCCTAACCTATAAACCAAGAATCAGACAATCTATGAAGTTGACTTGCCGCAAATATGAAATTGGGTTCCCATAAGTCATATTTAACCCACAGAATAATACGGTCACTGGGAATATAACTGTAAAAGCTAAAAGCTTTGAATTAGAAAGATGGCCAGAAATTTGGGATAGGAGATTACAAATGAATTTTAAATAATACATGTTATTTGAGAAAATTGAGGATATTTAATAATGTAAATAAAAAATAAAGATAGTGATAAGCCCATCAAATCACAATTTTCTTTTTTTCTATACATTCTGTTTTTACATAGTTGAGTTCTCACTACATTGTAGTTGTATGTCTTGCTTTTTTTTTCATTTAATACTTCACCCTAATTATGTCTCCATATTTTGAAATTCTGTTCATAAGAATTACTTTTAATGACTATGTGAATGTGCCATCAATTACTCATCCATTCTTTTATTAATTCAACATTTAGGTGGTTTCCAACTGACATAAATAGTACTACTAAAAAGATTTGGTTTTAGTCTGCCTATCTGAATCTCAGATGGTCTCCTTAGCATAAATATCTAAGTACTGAATTAATGGATAAAATTTCTGAACATTTTTATACCTGACTATACCATGTCAAATGTACTCCACAGAAATTCCACCAGAGAAGGAGGTGCCATTACACTGCCGTTTCCTAACCAGTTTTTCTTCTCCTAAAACCTGGTAACCAAACCTTTTCCCTCCTAAGAAAATCCCTGAGAGAACCATGAAAAAGGTCAGGATTCTTTACCACTCCTCCTACACCAATCAGTACTCTGCACAATTAGACAAATGACTCTTTAGACCAGCTAAGTTTCTTTCAGGTCAGGTTTTAAGCGTCTTTCAGATGGTCTCTCATGTGGAGGTGGGGACATGGTGTGACCAACTAATTTCAGAATATTCCTAAGAGAACACCAAAGACAAGCTGGAGCCTACCTTTCTAGTACTTTCCCTCGTGGCTCCTCCCCCTGTTGCAATTCTCCATGTCCAGTGGCAGCCGGCCATGATGTACGTAGGATATGCCATTGCAAAACTTAGGAGAAAAACCTCAATTCATCTAGTTATATTAGCGCGCAGAATTGGACTAAAAAGAAATGGTGTACACAGGGGTTATCCATGAAGTTACCCAGCTGGTTCTACCCTCCCCCATGAGGGTTTCTGAGAGAACGACCACTCCACCACCATCTGTTTCCCAGTGTGCTTTGAGAATATAACCCACTTAGAAAAGCTGTGCAGTAGACATCAGTGTGAATACTCAAACTGAATGACAGGATTTTCCTGGCATTTAATTTGAAAGTGGAGGGAGGGGGACAGGATGAGGAGAAGAAGATGAAGAGGACAAACATTTGTTCTTGACACAGCCAGAGGAGAAAGCAAAGTCTTTGGTGTCCCCCCCACCCACCCAATCCCTTCCTGATGCCCTCTGTTCTCCCACATCCTAGAACCCTCTCCCTATTTCTACAGACGATGCTGGTGAAAACCCTGTAACATGCAACACCTCCTGGCGTTTACTCAGTTTTGTCGAAGAAGTGTGAATGTGCACCCTCTTTCCCTCCCTTTTCTTAATAGATTTTTTAGAGCATTTGTAGGTGTGCTTACAGGAAGTAAGAAAGCATGATTTTTAGTTTCGCACCTTCTTACTGGCTCTGACTGAGCTTCTGGAATGGCCTTGGCTGTCGCTACTATCGGCAATTATAGGAGCCCCTAAGAAGAGCCATGGTCACAAAAAGGAAACAATGCAAGGGGTGAAGAAGTGACTGGTAATGCGGAACCTTGAGTCTCTTTTTTTCCACAGAGAGAACAGCTGTTAGTCCCAGCCTTTCCAAGAGTCTCCATAGTTTAAATATTGGCCAGAAATGAAGGAAAATTTCTCAGGGAGAATTTATTCCTATAAAATTTAATTCAGTTACCTTGGACTTTAAAAAAAAATTTAAGTTTATTTATTTATTTATTTATTTATTTATTTATTTTGAGAGTGACAGAGAGAGCAAGAGCTGAGGAGGGGCAGAGAGAGAAGAAGAATCCAAAGGAGTCTCCACACTCAGCACAGAGCCCAATGCGGGGCTCAAGCTCACCAAACTATGAGATCCTTACCTGAGCCAAAATCAAGAGTCAGATGCTTAACCAACTGAGCCATCCCGGTGCCTCTCAGTTACCTTGGACTTCGGAGAAAAGAGTAAATAAATAACTATGGGCCAAGTCAGGGGATTTACCTCATTGTATCTGTCTCAAGTGAACTTTCTCGTTTCAGACAGTGTGAGATCCACAGGCAGCAACCAGTAAGTCTAAGGGCATGTGGCTATGTATAAAACCCCAAGAACAGAAAATATATCTATCAGTTCAATCTAATAATTATGCTTAAACTTGAGGGAAGCATCAGTATATTTGCAGAAATTCTTCTGTCAGCCTTCCTCATTGTGTAACATTGACCTAGTCAGCAAAACTTACTGAGGCTTAGTTTCTTCACCAAAACTCACTGAGCCTTCTGGTTTCTTCAATACCAGAAGATAAAAGGAATGTCCAGGGGACCAGGGGTGGCTCAGTCAATCGAGTGTCTGACTCCTGATTTCGGCTCAGGTCATGACCCCAGTGTCGTGGGATCGAGTCACACATCGGGCTCTGTGCTGAGTGTGGAGCCTTCTTGAGAGTCTCTCTCTTTCTCCTTCTGCCCCTCTCCTCTGCTCACTCTCTCTCTCTCTCTAAAATAAGAAAAAAATTAATAATGTCCAAGTAGCCACACAATATATGTCAACACCAAATTTTGGTGCCACAAGAAAAGAGACCAATAGTCGAAGTTAAGGTGGCAAAGAAGAGAGCCACAAATCACAGTTGGTGGCAGAGGGATCGGGGAAGACCGGATCTCTCTGTTTCATCCGTGATGTGACAAGAGCCTTGACCCATCTGTGTGCCGAAGCCAAAACACATTTGTCCCCTGCTCAATAATTCAAGAAATCTGACCACAATAAGAAATCAAATTCTTTTTGACCTGACTTGTTCTTTCATGTTTTAATTCCACACTGACTAATTTATTTTTAAATCACTTTTTTTGGGCTATAATTGACATACAGAAAAAAAAGACTGTACATATTCAATGTATATAACGTGATGGTCTTGAAGATAAGTATACACTTGGGAACCTATCACTATAACCTATGCCATAAACATCTCCACGACCTCCAAAAGTTTCTTCCCGCCCTCCTTGTTTACTAGATTTTGTTCTTAGAAAACTCTTGGGTGGGGCGCCTGGGTGGCGCAGTCGGTTAAGCGTCCGACTTCAGCCAGGTCACGATCTCGCGGTCCGTGAGTTTGAGCCCCGCGTCGGGCTCTGGGCTGATGGCTCGGAGCCTGGAGCCTGTTTCCGATTCTGTGTCTCCCTCTCTCTCTGCCCCTCCCCCGTTCATGCTCTGTCTCTCTCTGTCCCAAAAATAAATAAACGTTGAAAAAAAAAAAATTAAAAAAAAAAGAAAACTCTTGGGTGACCCAACAACCCACCACTTCCTTTCCTAAAGGCAAACAAACTACAGTCTTTTGCACTTTTTCTGGGAATGTACCTCAGCCCCACTCTTCCCTCATTTCTTCAAGCTTCACTTCATTCTGGCGTTAGATTTCTTGGAATTTTTCTCACTAGCTTACACAACATTCAGTTTGGATTATGTGCACTGCCTATTTTCTGTTGCACATGATGCGTTAAAATCTGAGCTCATCACCCAAACTTGTAGCTGTGCATGTTTCCTTAAATGTTGTCTTCTTTCTCCTTTCATCAGATTTCCTGATTCTCATGGAGTCAGAATTTCATTTTTAGTCCTCTGGAGCCACAATCCCTTTTAATGTCTCAGAGCAAAGGATATAATTTTGTTGAGTTTTTAAATATGTATTTAGAAAGTCTGGCTCCGTACTCCCGGAGTCCTTGCATTCCTTACCTTTGACATCTGACTTTTGCCCTCACAAAAGGGCTTGCCCGGGGCTTCCATCATACCAATGAGATCTTTTCTTGTTAGTCAAAACTAAATCCAGAGCATTCCACAGACAGAAGAATGAAGTTGGACCCTGCCTGACACCATACACAAAAATTAATTCAAAATTGATCAGACATAAGTGTAAGGGCTAAAACTAAAAACCTCTTACAAGAGGGGCACTGGGTGGGTCAGTTGGTTGAGACTTTGACTCTTGGTTTCGGCTCAGGTTATCGTGATCTCATGGTTCATGGGTTCTAGCCCTGCTGACAGCACAGAGCCTGCTTGGGATTCTCTGTCTCTCTCTCTCTCTGCCCCTCCCTGACTCATGAGCACTCTTTCTCTCTCTTTCTCTAAATAAGTAAACAAAATAAACTTTAAAAAAAAAACCTTTTACAAGAAAAATAGAAATAAATCTTTATGACCTTGGGTTAGGCAGTGGTTTGTTACATGTGACACACACACACACACACACATACACACACACACACACACACACACACACACACACACACAAACAGCACCAAAAGGAAAAACAGCTGCACTGGAATTCACCAAAATTAAAAACTTCTGTGTTGCAAAAGACGCCATCAAGAAATGGAAAAAAACAAGCCACAAAATGGGAGAATATGTCTGCAAATCACTTATCTGGTAAGGGATTTGTACAGAAAGCACTTACAACTCAACAATAACAAAATAAATCACCCAGTTTTTAAATGGGCAAATGACTTCCACAGAAATTCCTCCAGAGGAGATATGCAAACTGAACAGTAAGCACGTGAAAAGACACCCAACATCACTAGTCATTAGGGAAGGGCAAATGCAAACCCCAGTGACATTACCACTCTGTGGCTCATCCCTCTTTTTCACTCGACTCAGCCAAATGGGCTGCCACATGCTCTAAACCTCATCTTTTAAGTGCAAAGACACAATACTATTTTTACATAATAGTAATAAAACATTACTAAAGATTAGTCATTATATATAATTCCACAAATGTAATCTATTTTCATGGGTTTTTTTAAAACCACGCACAAGAGGGTTTCAATATGATAATATATAAATGTAATTCCACAAATGTAATCTATTTTTACGGGCTTTTTTTCTAAACCATGCACAAGGGGGTTTCCATATGACAATATGTAATTCAGATGATGTGGTGACTTGATCGTTTTTAGTTGGCTGTCTAGAAAAGCAGACTTTTGTTGAGTTGCTTTAGTCTCCCAAACTTTTAATGACAATTTATTGGGAACAGTAGAATAATCCCGCAATCCATCCACATTCCTAGGGAAGTTAGAAGTATGGGCGTAGAACTCAGTCAATCAAAGTGCTTCAGAGCACTAAACTGTTCCAGCGCTCTCATGACCCATCTATGTCACTGGTCTAGGACACGCTATTGTACCTTCCTGTCATGCTTCTCTGGCCACACCTGAATACCATTCCTTTGTTTCCCCAGTCTCTGAAAATACAGAACAGAATGCACATGGTGGCCCAAGTCAACACAAGACACCAGGGACACACGGATGAGCAGAATACACAGTTCTTCCCTGGAGGAGCCCAGCATTTGGTAGGAGAGACTCAAGAGTACATTCGATGTCACCCTGCATACCTCAGCATGCTTGTTTTCTAACATCGCCCTAGCTGTTTTCTCCAAATAAGTCCTAGTTGGCAGTCAGTCCATGATGTCGGTAGGTATCGGTTGACCCTGATAAATAGGTCTTTTTTTTTTTTTTAATTTTTTTTTTCAACGTTTATTTATTTTTGGGACAGAGAGAGACAGAGCATGAACGGGGGAGGGGCAGAGAGAGAGGGAGACACAGAATCAGAAACAGGCTCCAGGCTCTGAGCCATCAGCCCAGAGCCCGACGCGGGGCTCGAACTCACGGACCGTGAGATCGTGACCTGGCTGAAGTCGGACGCTTAACCGACTGCGCCACCCAGGCGCCCCGATAAATAGGTCTTTTAATGTGATAAGTGTATCTCTTCCTTGATAATTTCTTGTCGTTTCTATTTATAAAGTCTTTCCCTTTCCAGAGAATAGGTAATAACTTACCTACACTTTCCTGTAGGTTTTTCTCTTCACCTTTTCTTTTTTTTTTAACTTTTTTTTAATGTTTATTTGTTTTTGAGAGAGAGAGAGCGAAAGAGAGACAGAGCATGAGTGGGGAAGGGGCAGAGAGAGAGAGGGAGACACAGAATCTGAAGCAGGCTCCAGGCTCTAAGCTGTCAGCACAGACAGGGACCTGAACTCGTGAACTGCGAGATCATGACCTGAGCCAAAGTCAAATGCTTAACCAACTGAGCCACCCAGGCACCCCCCACCTTTTATTTTTAGTCCATCAAGAATTTATTTTAGTCTATGATATAGGGTAGGAATATTAATAAATACTCAAAACCCCTAACTACCTTGCCAGTGTGTCCAGCACTATTTGGTAAATTACCAACCCTTTCTCCTGTGGTTGGAATTACTTCTCTTATGGTTAATTAATTTTAATATATGATAAAGCTAAAATATTGATGAAATGGAAATAATAATATTACCAACTTTATAGAACTGTTTTAAGGGCTGACTGAAATAATGTATGTATATAATGTACTCCACCCTGTGTCTAGCTCATGGGAGCTCGCAATGTAATATAGTGATTAGCTTAGCCCAATGCAGATCAGGTTCTGTCCAATCTAACCAATCTTCATTGAGTAGAATGAGTCAGGAGTGGAAAAATATAGAAGTGTTAGTCCATTCGTGCTTTCTTCATGAGAGTAGAAGAAAAAGAAGCCCTAGGGGGGGCACCTGGGTGGCTCAGTTGGTTGAGTGGCTGACTCGATCCTGCATGGGCCACCATGTTAGTGTGGAGCCTGCTTGGGGTCCTCTGTCTCTCCCTCTGCCCCTCTACCCAACTCATGCGCTCTTGCCCTCTCTTTCTCTCTCTCTCTCTCAAAAATAAAATAAATAAATAAATAAATAAATAAATAAATAAATAAATAAATAAATAAAATAAAGAAGCCTTCAATTTTCCCTAACATAATCAATTTTTATAAATTGGCTAACAGTGGTAAGCATGAAATTACCCTCGTTTTAATTCTTTGATTCATTATAAATTAAGCATCTATTCACATTCATTGGCATTTATTTTTTTCTGTTAAGTGCATTTTTGTATGCATTACATTTCATATTTGAGTTATTTATATATTTTTAATTTTTTATTGTTTATTATTTATTTTTGAGAGAGAGAGAGAAACAGAACACAAGGGGGGAGGGACAGAGAAAGAGGGAGACACAGGATCCAAAGCAGGCTCCAGGCTCTGAGCTGGCAGCACAGAGCCCAACATGGGGCTGGAACTCACGAACTGCAAGATCATGACCCGAGCTGAAGTTGGACGCTTAACCAACTGAGCCACCCAAGTGCTCCTATATTTTCTTAATTTACAGATATTCATTTGATATCAGAAACATATATGAACTCTATCTGTTTTCTATCTATCTATTTTCTATCTATCTATTCTATCTATGTTTTTCCATTGCTGTCATTTGACCTTTAATTGATTATACTTTCAAAGTATAGATTTTTTAATTTTTATTAAATCAAGTCTGTTTTTTCTTTATAACTTTTCTAGGAAAATGGGGTTTTTTTTTACTTTTATTTAGAATTAATTTCAAACTTGCAGAAAGTTGTAGGAATGTTACAAAGAATAACTGTATATACTTTACCCAGATTTACCAATCACTAACTTTTCATCTCATTTGCTCTATAATGCTTTCCTCTTGTATATATACTTATATACACACAGACATCTATTTTGAAGTATGGGTGAATAAGCTGCATACATCATGCCCCTTTGCTCCTAAATATTTTGGTACATAATTCTTAAGAAAAATGACATCTCTTACAGTTATCATAAAAACAGAAAGGAAAGAGATCTTTTGAAACTATAACTATCTTGGTCTTCACCAAATATTTTCAAATTTTAGCACCCATTAGTGATTCTTGCTTGGATCAATTTTTACAGTAACTGTTTCAAAATAGTGATTTTCTACTCAGTATTTCATCTATATTTATAAGATGGTGTTCCAAGAAGCCATTCTTAAAATCAGTAAACCATTAGAGAAAAAAAAAACCTAATTGAGCATAGCTTATCTACATTTTGTTTCAACCTGTCATCCAAAATTTTTTAAGAAAAAGATTGTCATTTCTCTGAGACATTGCCTTTGTTCATAGAAAATCTAAGGGTGTCCCACATGATTATGTGACTCTGGCCTATTCTAGTTTGTTGGTCATAATGTGGTATGGATGAATCTATGTTTTACAGTTTCAGTTTCCAAATCAGCTTGATCAGAGGCACTTACCTTCCTGAGCCACCCAGTCATTATAGCAGGAGAAGCCCAGTAAGACAAATGTGCGATTGCAAAGTCTTAACCAGTCTGGAAAAGAAATTCAAAAGACAAGTACGGATGACTAAGTACAAAGATTTTGTATTAGAATATGAATGAGTACAAATTACTGGAGATTTTACTTGGCTATGTATATCCTCAACATCTATTCTTTGTGCTAGAAGAAAGAGTGGGGAAAGAAAGCTTGTGAATTCCAATAGAGTTAATCCTCAGATTACAAGAGTACAAGAGTACAATCAAAGTCTACAGAGTCCAGCTCTCCTGTGCTGGCCAACACCATGCTTGTTCATGAAAGTTCACAGAACAAAACAATTTTTGTTTTGAGTAGTAAATGATTGGAAAATCTAATCCTTTTGTGTAATTAACAGCACAATAAGGGCAGTGCCTGGGTGGCTCAGGTCTTGATTTCATGGTTCACAAGTTCGAGCCCCATGTTGGGCTCTGTGCTGACAGCTGGAAACCTGGAGCCTGCTTCAGATTCTGTGTCTCCCTCTGTCTCTGACCCTCCCCTACTCTCTCTCTCTCTCTCTCTCTCTCTCTCTCTCTCAAAAAATAAATAATTTTAAAAAAAACGCACAATAAGGTGGGAGAGCATAGTATGAAAAATTCAGAGTACTCTCACTTGATAAGTCCCTACAGGTCTCCACACTAGTTTTGCTTTCTAATGAGTTATCTCCTTGTGAAATAGAGTATAAGTTACTATGAATTTTACAGTTGCTTTTGATGGCACAGAGAACCACAAGGTCCTACAAATCAGTTCACCTGCTTCCAGAATTATGTTCAGTCAAATAGGTCTTCAGATCACTATTTCTCATGTCTCCAATGAGTTTCTCAGTTATATCAAAATATTTTTTCAAAACCATATTTTTACAACTTTAGCATCATTTTTCAAATAGTTTTTGGAAACAAAATGCTTTGAAATTTAAAATTTCAAATCACAATTTAGATGAATGGTTTAAAATGGAAATATAAAGCAAAAGCTTGACCTCAACAATGGCTTTGAGAAAATTAAAACACAAGACAGAATATAAAGGGGCACCTGGGTGGCTCAGTTGGTTAAGTGTCTGGCTCTTGATCATGGCTCAGGTCATGATCTCATGATTCATGGGATCAAGTCCCACATCGAGCTCTGTGCTGACCATGGAGTCTGCTTGGGATTCTCTCTCTCTGCTCTCTCCTCCATTCACACTCTCACATACATGCTCTCTCTCTCAGAACAAATAAACAGAAAGGAAGGAAGGAAGGAAGGAAGGAAGGAAGGAAGGAAGGAAGGAAGGAAGGAAGAAAAGAAAGAAAGAAGAGGGAAGGAAGGAAGGAAGGAAGGAAGGAAGGAAGGAAGGAAGGAAACAAAGAAACAAAGAAAGAAAAGGGAGAAAGAGGGGCGCCTGGGTAGCTCAGTCGGTTAAGCGTCCGACTTCAGCTCAGGTCATGATCTCCCAGTTTGTGGGTTTGAAACTCACATCAGGCTCTGTGCTGACAGCTCAGAATCTGGAGTCTGCTTCGGATTCTGTGTCTCCTTCTCTGTCTGTCCCTCCCTCACTTGTGCTCTGTCTGTCTCTGTCAAAAATAAATAATAAACAATAAAAAATTTAAAAAATTATAAATAACTCTCTCTCTCTCTCTCTCAAAAATAAATAAACATTGGGGCGCCTGGGTGGCGCAGTCGGTTAAGCGTCCGACTTCAGCCAGGTCACGATCTCGCGGTCCGTGAGTTCGAGCCCCGCGTCAGGCTCTGGGCTGATGGCTCAGAGCCTGGAGCCTGTTTCCGATTCTGTGTCTCCCTCTCTCTCTGTCCCTCCCCCGTTCATGCTCTGTCTCTCTCTGTCCCAAAAATAAATAAACGTTGAAAAAAAAAATTAAAAAAATAAATAAATAAATAAATAAATAAACATTAAAAAAAAGAATCTAAAAATCATCAGTAGTTGTGGTTGGTATATTGCAGTCTCTGGAGTTTCCCAGAATGAACCTGACAACCAAGTAACTAAGAGGAAAGCAGAGCAGTGAATCTGAAATGGCACTTAGAGGCCTTGCTTTTCCAGTAAGTGTTTACTATATAGATCCAAATAAACCCAAACCTTAGTGTTTCTTTGGTTAAAAAAAAAAGACATATGTCACATATGTCATAAGGTGCATAAATATATATTAAATACATGAAACCACCAATTTTACAGAGGGGAGGTAGGAGGTTCCCAAAGTTATGAATATGCCATTATAGATGGAGTTAGCCAAACTAACCTCTACAACCCCAGCTCTGGGTCAACAGTGAAGACCAGCACCTATTCATTATTAGAGCCATGAGGTATCTGGATTAACATGTCTTCAAAAGGATTAAAACTATGCTTCTATTTAATTATCTGTGAAATTAAGGGTTTGTGCAATGGGAACTTCAGCCCTGACATTCTGTAATTTCAGACCTGAAATTGAAGTCGGGGTGAAGTATAATAGGGTGTCATATTTGTTTATATGGGAGTGTAATGTGAGGACAATGACTGGATCGACCAGTGATCATACCAAGATGTCAGGGTTGAAAGATCTCATCAAAAGCCATGTTCATGATTCAACCTTCTTACACACCCTCCACCATGAGAACTCAAATTTGCATTCATTCATTTAATAAACATGCATGAAGACTCACTCTATACCAAGAATTTGTGTTATAAGGAGCTTCTGTTACTCCCAAGGTCAACTTTTTCAGGCTCAGGAAGAGTTGGGGGTACACTGCAAACATATCCTGGTAAAAAAGCAAGAATGGTGGTAGGGTTTGCTACTGTTGCTGTTATTTCTGTTGCTGCCATTGTCCTTATTTTGCAATCATCCTCATTTGCAAACATAGCCCAGAAGGCAGAATTTGTGCCACCTTAGAGGTAGCACAGTGTTGTTCGTGGCACCAGCCCTTTAGCAAACTCGTTCATACCAGGCCGCAAGAATATTTGCATCTACCGTGGAGATAATCTCTTCAATCTCAAACAACCCTAATCTTGAGGATGAAGACAGGGAGGGGTGAAAGACAAAACTGGAGAGTAAGCAAATATCCGTATCACATGAAACACCATTCCTAAAACCACACTGGCTGGAGGTTCTCAAACTGTGCTCCCACGGTGTCCTGGGTGCCACAAATTGGATCAAAATGTTCCTCGACTGCACTTAAATAACATTTCCCCCATTCAAGGAAATAAAATATTAATAGATACGATTTACATAATTTCTTAAATCTGTCATTTATTGAAGGTTATTTACGTCAGAAATAGATAAAATGGTATTTAATTTTGACAAATGAAAGAAGTAACATTTATGTCTTTCATTTTTTATTTGTAAATTTTTTTACGCTTATTTATTTTGAGAGAGAGAGAGACAGACAGAGTATAAGGGGAGGGAGGGGGAGAGAGAGAGAGAGAGAGATTCCATGTTGTCAACACAGAACCCAACATAGGGCTCGAACCCACGAACCATGAGATCACGATCTGAGCAGAAACCGAGAGTCGGACTCTCAACCCACTGAGCCACCCAGGTACCCCTAACACATTTCTTGAATGTTTCCCAGCCTCAGGCACTAAACGAGGTGTTTTATTAGTTCATCTCATGTAACCCTCCATGAGAGATAGGGAATATTCTCTGTATGTTACAGGTCAGGAAATGATAGCTCAGAGAAGTTAAGGGAGCTGCTAAAGGTCTCTAAACAGTGAGCTCCAAATAGTGTGATTCAAACCCATGTCTTTCTTACTCTAGAGTCTGTCTTGCCTCAAAAACCATATGCCTGCATTATGCATCCATAAAACAGTGTTACTTAATAGTGAAAATCATATACTGTTCAGGAATGAACCATAGACCCAGCCTAGATCTTTGGAAGTTTTTCCTTCTCCTTGTCAAGTCGGCACAAATTACTAACCTGTGTGTTGACTAGAATTGAAGAAAGGCTTCAGCATCCAAGCTGAAAGATCCCAAGATCTGCCAGGTGAGAGAAAATCGAAGGACAAAGGAGAAATGTTCTTAATCTATTTGTCTGCATGGATTATTATCAACAAACACTGAACTCCCCCCAGTATTGGGGGTTTGGCAAACCCCTTGCAGACCACTGCATATTTGGGCAAGCATGCTATGCCCTTCAGGCTACAATTTTGTAATGAAAGACTTAGGTCTAAAGTGCTTTGTGGAACCCCAATGATTATAAAGAATTAGTGGCTGTTTCTGCCAATGGGAAGACTATGAATTCATAAGTATGAATTTTATTCATAGGGACATAAGTAATAATTCTATGTATTTTTTTTTAAGTGTATTTATTTCAGAGAGAGCGTGAGCAGGGGAGGGGTAGCGAGAAAGGGCGAGAGAGAATCCCAAGCAGGTTTCCTCCCTGTCAGCGCAGAGCCCGATGCAGGCCTCAAACTCACCAACCGTGAGATCATGACCTGAGCAGAAATCAAGAGTCAGACAGTTAACCAGCTGAGCCGCCCGGGCACCCCAGTATTCATTCTATTTCTTAAAACAAGGGGCGCCTGGGTGGCGCAGTCGGTTAAGCGTCCGACTTCAGCCAGGTCACGATCTCGCGGTCCGTGAGTTCGAGCCCCGTGTCAGGCTCTGGGCTGATGGCTCAGAGCCTGGAGCCTGTTTCCAATTCTGTGTCTCCCTCTCTCTCTGCCCCTCCCCCGTTCATGCTCTGTCTCTCTCTGTCCCAAAAATAAATAAACGTTGAAAAAACAAAAGCAATGCGTATGTACGTGCCTGGCTCCTAGAGGCTAATCAGCAAATGTTTATTAAATATGATCTGAGGGGCGCCTGGGTGGCGCAGTCGGTTAAGCGGCCGACTTCAGCCAGGTCACGATCTCGCGGTCCGTGAGTTCGAGCCCCGCGTCAGGCTCTGGGCCGATGGCTCAGAGCCTGGAGCCTGTTTCCGATTCTGTGTCTCCCTCTCTCTCTGCCCCTCCCCCGTTCATGCTCTGTCTCTCTCTGTCCCAAAAATAAATAAATAAACGTTGAAAAAAAAAATTTTAAAAAAAAAAAAAAAAAAAAAAAAAAAAAAAAATATGATCTGAGTCTCCGAACTGTTGAGAGTGTATACCTCCATTTTTTTTTCCCAACTCATTCTCCCCTTCTCTAACCTACCCCTCCCATTGAAAACTACTGCTCCAATTATTGCCCTTCTATGAACATAATTCACTTAATTATACACTTGTCTCTGTAAATCCTTGAGGGAGGGCCTGAGTCTAGGCGCGTGATGTGTTACGTCATCTGCAGCAATTTGATAAGTACTTGCTGACTGACAATACTGACTGATAGAACTTGACACCAGCATCCAGCTGAGGGGAAGACGCTCGTATAGACGACAGAAGGTCCCCAGGACTAGAAGACGGCCCCCTGATGGTCCGCTTGGTGTAGACCACCACTCTTAGGGACCGCGGGGACCCGAGACGCCAGGCGTCTGTGAAGAAGCGCTGACCCCACGGGGCTAACACAGCTTCTCCATGCGGGATCCTTGAAACTTGCCTCAGAGTCACTGGCGGTGTTTGTTTCAAAATACTTCTTCTTGACTTTCGCCTTAGATGATAAATCAGAACCCACAGGGATGGCACCTCCAACGTGCACTTTCCACGAGGCTCCCAGCAGATTCTGACACACGCAAAACTTCTCATATTCCTAGACGAGCAATAAGGCATCTCACGACAGCGAGTGAAGAGAGAAGCCCACCGACACCCAGCCCTCTGCACCGGATTCCACCCAGGAAGCCCGGTTCCCTGACATAAAGGAGATTCCTTCTTTCCATCACTGAACTGCGATAATGCGCATGGTACGAATCCAGGCAACGAAGCTAGTAACGCCATCCACTGGTTTTTCAAGCTGAAGGAGATAGCAGGGGTGGGGTTGAGGAGGCAAAGGAACTCAAAAGTTCGAGAAGCTGAGCGAGGCTGCAGATGCCCACATCCAACAGGGCTTTTGTGCCGCACACACACAAAGTAGTGTATGGAAGCATCTGGCACGTGCCTGGTACAGAGCAGATTCTCAACACACGTCAGCCGCCCCGGGATTGTTTCCGCCGACTTTTCCTTTCAAGTGCACTTTGCTGAGTCTGGAGAAGGTTCCGAGGAATTCACCCAGGATGAGCACCGTCCCCAGTGCACACATCTGGTGCCCACAAGCTATGTATGTCAGGCGACTGGGGCTGAGTTCACCGTCTCACCCTTGAGGGGTGTTCTCACAGATAGGGGTGCTCTTGGGGAGAGTGTTGCTCCTACTCATTAGGGCCCCGGGGCCACTGGCCTCTGCAAGCCACTCTACCAAATATTCTGGTCTCCCCGCCCTGAATTGTGGGGAGCACAGGATGCAGGGAGAGGTCCAGAAGGACTGAAAGGGGTGAAGCTCTGAATTTCACAAGAATTGCATGGAAGGCTAAAGATGATGGTGTTTGTCACAGAACAGGGCCCGGAGCTGTCTTCCGGCTTTCCTCTATGCCAAGCGGCTCAAATGTCACAGAAGAGGGTCAGAGTAGGTTTTTATCCACTCTTGGTGTTCAGTATCTATTGGCTGGGGCTCCCTTTGACCCCTACGGGGTGACCTGTAGGTCCTTGTAAAGTGGTGCAGAAGTACCTCCGACACAAAATATCCCCGAGTCAACCCATCTTCTCCCCTAAGCTTGCCCCTTCTCTGGTATTGCCAACTCTGACTGACGGCCTCGCCATCGGGCTACTGGCTCAACGGAAAACCTAAATCACATTCCACTCTCCTCCTCTTTTCTCCTGCACCCAAAACATCCTGTCGATGTTAACTCTCACTGAATGTTACAGCTCTTTTCTCCTCCCCACCTGCACTGTCGCTGACTTAGTTGAGACCTCGACATTGCTCACCCAGAATACTGCCAGAGCCTCCAGGCTATACTTCCCACTTCTAATCTTTCTCCCCTCTGATACATTTGCCACAGGACCATCGTAGTGATTCTTCTTAATAAACGAGATAACCGTACCGTACCTCCTATTTAAAAAAAAATCTCCACTATTTTCTGCATTGTTTAGTGCATTGCTTTCTTCAGGAAGACACATAAGATGGTCTTTGTATCATGCCTCGGGCAGTATGGAATCCTAGGTTCCTTTCTCTACAAAACAGCTTACTCCTGAAAAGCATACCCTTTAATGCATCATTGGTCTCCCGTGATGTAGAAGTGATGTTCAAGAACAGCACTGTCCAGGAGGAATGTCTGCAGTGATGATAGTGTTCTCTGCTGTCCAGTGTCTTTGCCACTAGCTACACGTAGCTTTTGATCTCTGGAAACGTGTCTAGTGTGACTGAGAAGCCGTAGGTTTAATTTTACTTCATTTTACTTACCACAAATAGCCTGTGGCTGTCATACTGTGAGCTGAAATCTGAGCTTCAAAGGGTAAGCAAACTCAAGAAGTGGGAAATCTGATTCCTAGACTTCCACATGAAGCCCTGGGTGCTCAAGACTGGGTGCTCAGCCTAGATCAATTATGGCTCAGTAGCGCCCCCTGGCTCTCAGGAAAGGAAGACGCAAATCATTTGAGAATAAATGCCTCCAGTATTCCCACAGATTACTATCAACCAACTATGATTTTATAATACAGTATCACCAAACATACAGTAAAACAAGCCACCATGAAATAAGGTCAGCAGAAACAACAAACAAACAAAAACAGACTTAAAGCCTAAGATTATCAGCTACTGGAATTATCACATACAGAATATAAAATAACCATGGATGAAATATTAAAAAAAAATTAAGAGTTTCCAAAACGAACAAGTGGTAAGACCATCATATATGACCCAGCCTATTCTAAAAGAAACCAAACAAATTTTAGAGATGAAATATGTAAGTATTTCAATTAAAAATTGAACAGAGGGTTAAACAAATTAGACACCACTAACGAGAGAGTTCGTGAGATAAAAGATAGATATGAAGAAGTAGCTGAGAATAAAGTGTAAGGACATGGAAAATACAAAAGGAAGATTAATAGACGTAGAACATAAAATAAGAAATTCTACGTCTATTTTAAGTCTCAGAAGCAGAAAATACAAAAAGTGAATGAGAGGCAAATTTGAAGAGATGTGGCTGAGAAATTCTCAGAGCTTATGAGATACACGAATCCACAGAGTTTGAAAGCAGTCTTATGAGCAGAACCAGATCCACAAAGAATTACAAAATAGACTATCTTCTCGGTCCCTCCTATTCTTGGAAATGTTCTTCTCATTTTCAAGGATCCTCTTCCAAGCTTCCAAATGCCCAGTTTCCCCCACACTGCCCCCAGCCCACTCAAGTTTATTTATTATACACGTGCCCTCATCCAAACAGGGATCTTTCAAGATACAGTAATGAAATAATCAGATAAACCAGCTTGTGCTTATATATGTTCCAGCTAATGGGTTGCCTCTCCCATTAGATAATGCTTTAAAATAACTTTATGTTACGGATGTCCCTTGAGGAGTGACACAATTATTGGAATTCAAGGCACAGTGCCAGAAGAAGATTTGAAAGAGAAAAAGACTCTGGGTGTTCTCAGTTTGAGGGCCCTACCCAGCTGGACAACTCCTGAGATGGATGAGTGTCTAACTCACCCACACGTAAAATTAGCCCACCAGGGTAGTAGGTCCTTCATCATCCAAGAGAACTGATTTCATACTTATTATCAAAATTAGGAGGATGGAAATCCATATGTCTTATCTCTCAGAGTATCCCCCAACCCCATAAATGGCATATATGACCAATGTCTAAGACAACTGACATACAACATTTCTCTGGCCACAACTATTGGTTCAACGGGGAACGCAGCCACTCAACAAATACTTGTGGAGCACTTAGCATGCCTCAGGCACTGGAGACACAGCACACAACAAAGTGGACAAGATCTCTGCCCTAATGGACCTTATGCTGGAGTGAGGTGGACACAATATATAAATAAACAAATATGTTTATATACACATCTTTATAAACATCTCTTTAGGCAGGCATATAGATGTATACATGCATCTGTGTATACGTATACTTATATATGTGCATATATTTGTATACGTGTGTGTGTGGCTGCACTGTGAAGAATGGATGGAGGAAAAGAAAGACAGGATGCACGTTAGGAGTTCTGTTTCTGGTATCCAGAGGAGGGACCATGGAGGATAATGGGTGAATTTGAAAGATACCAGGATGTCGTGTTGGTCATCCTGATACGGGCAAAGGAAGAAAATCACTGTGGAAAATGATATATGAATCCCATTTGGACCTCTGGGTAGATGGTATGGCCGTTTTACAAAGAGCATAGGGAAAGAGGGGTGGGTGAATTCAGTGTGGGGTGTCTGTGTCACCTGTAGGTGTCCATGGGAGCAGTTGGATATGTGGCTGGAACTCAGCAAGAAGACCCAGGAGACAAAGATTGGAGAGCGGGTCAACAGAGAACTAACAACTGAAGCCAAGTCACTGTTATCGGTAACAAATGGCACCCCACAAGAAAACTTTAAGGAATGTTAACACTTCAGGGGTAGGCAGAGGGAGTGTTGGAGGGTGTTGTGTCTGGGCAGCAAAGAGAAGAAAGCACTTCCAGAACGTCCGCAGAGAAGCAGGGGGAGGAGGTCCAAGGCACCGCTGGAGTTTTAAGTCTTTAAGAAAAGCTGTTAAAACTGCTGGTCTGAGACCGGGAGCAGCAGAGATAGTATGATGAACAGCGCCATCTCGTGGAAGATAAGATGAACAGCCGGGAGAAGACCGATTTTCTTGCTTGTTGATCATGGGTCACATTGACTTGGGGTTGGAAAGAATCTTAAAGGTATATTTTCAGAGGAAGCATAGGCCACAAGAACTAAGTTTGGCTTCCCCACGAGTCATGTAAGTTCTCCAGTGAGAGCTAGGGCGAGTACCTGGCTTGTGGGCTCCCAAGCCAGTAGCCTCATTACACTGTCCTGCCTCTGAGGGGACTGTAAGTCATAGAACAGTCAGACCCAGACTAACTGTGACCGAGGTGTCCCTGAGGTCTCTCTGCTCCTTCGTGCCTGTACAATGTTTGGATCAGAAATCCCCGTTCCTCGCCCTGCAGAACGTCCACCGCTCTCCCAAGACCTGTGTAAATTCCGGAACACCTCGGGATATCCAGAATCTTCCTCTCACCGGTTCCCATCTTCAACTTTATCTCTGTGTTTGCATCACCCCCAGATTGAAAATAAACCCTGTCGAGGGTCCCAGCATTGAGAGAACAACCAAGACGAGCCCCACACCACCACAAACCACAACAAGCAAAACACCTCACTCGACGTCAACATGGAGATGAAAACTGGACATTAAGAAGCCCTGTCTTGACAGTATTTTGCCAATTCTACCACATTTCATGGGTTTCCTTCTCTCTGCTTTCTCCCCTGACACTTTCAGGAGAAAACCATTTTTTCCACATTGTCTTTCATAAAAAGTGTGATCATACGATTAATCCTCCAAACCAAGACATTTCTGAAAGTAAAAACACCAAAAATGATTCAAGACAGACAGACAGACAGAGTAGGGCATAGATGTAGATCTATGATGTCTTTCCTTGACTGCCAAACTGGTTTTATTTTATTGGTGGATCCTTAAAGTAGTTCTACACAAAAGCTATTTTCAGCACGCCTGGGTAGCTCAGTAGGTTAAGGGTCCAGCTCTTGATTTTGGCTCAGGTCATGATCTCACGGTTCATGAGTTTGAGCTCCAAGTTGAGCTCTGTGCTGACAGTGCGGACCCACTTGGGATTCTCTCTCTCTCTCTGACCCTCCCCCACCTGCTCTCTATCTCTCTCTCAAAATAAATAAAAGTAAACTTAAAAATAAAACCATTTTCAAAATTAAAATTATCTCTTAAAATAATATGTGCTGATGCACACTAAGCAAAATGTGAAAAAGGAAAAAAAACCCTTGACTTGATTATCTGAGCGTTAAAAAAATAATAACATAAACACAAGCGGGATAATTACTGTGTACTTTAAACAGTGTTTGAGATGCACTGCTCTCCAAACCTGTGTCAATTGTATTTTTCTGAAGACTGTAGTTTTTCAATATGATTTATTTTTAATTCTTTCATGAAACCGGCAGAAATCTTCTTCAAAGTTGCATCTTATAATTAATAAAATTAATATTATTGAGAAAATCATCTCGCTACAGGTGCCAAGGTAGCTGGTAAGCTCAGAGCTAGTTCTCCTGCGAAGGAATATTTTCAATTCGAACTTTCTGTATCTCAGTACTAGAGTAATCCAGCCCCAGTAGTGTCACAGGTACAGTGTCTTTGCCTTGACTGAAAGGACATTTATCCTACAAGCCAAACGTGCCGAATAAGTTATCTCTGTGGATCTCTTTGAACATACCACCAAATTTAGATTATGCAAAACTGAGGGTCTCACCTTTATTCTATCCTGGTATGAAAATATAAATGGATATAGAATTAAAAATCCAAGCTCTATCCTTCCCACAAGTTGAGATCTTCTAAAGGGCAGTTACAGAATTCTGAATTTAAGTCTTATACACCTTTGAGCAACTCTTGTTCCTAAATGTAGTCAGCTCCCCCTTTCTTCTTCAGTAATTAATTTAAATGCTTCCCTGTCTGCAGGTTTTATGTTCAGTAATTGCAGTTAGCCAAAAGTATCAAAAGCTGAGGTTTGGGGATGTGCTGTTCCTTAAATGCTTTGATCAGAGACTTCCAGCGAGTAGTGAACAAAACACAACCAAACGGTAAAGAATCCACTTGCCAAAACCAAGAACAAAACCTTAAGACGCGGACATAAGGAGAACTTGAGTTGGTTTACAACATAGCCCTTCACGGACTCAATGAAAGACAACATCAACTACCTCCATGTCGACCTCAGTCTGTACTTTCTAACTGATTAAGTTCTGTCCAGCTTATCTCAGGCTGGAAAGGCCAAAGACATGGCAGGCAAAGCATCCCCTGATGGGAGCCGAAACTACCCCCTCAAGCAATAAGGACCGTCCTGAGCCTGCAAGACCCCACATGCTTGACCCCAAGACAATGATCAACTTGACTTTTACAGCCCACCTGCATGTAGCCACCAACCTTCGTCCCACATTTTCCTTGTATAAACCCGGAAGTATTGTTGGCACTTTGGAGCACAATCTTTGAGATGCTGGTTCACTGTTTCCCAGGTGTTGGCCTCACTGAAATAAATTCCTTTCTGTTTCACCACCCCTCATCTCTCCGCCTTTGGATTTTGTCTGCGGCAAATGGCTGAATCTGGTCTGTTTGGGCCCCCCTAGGCCCAGACACTCTTACCCCCCTGCACCCCAGTTACATCAAGCTTTTCCAAATTCCCATTGATGATAGCGTCACAAAAATTCTGTAGTTACTCTGTGTGTATTTAAAAATCTAAATTTTTACAACTGCAACTTCTATTTTGGTAGAGTAACACAGCATATTTGGACACCCTTATGAGTTTTATGAACACCACACACAATTCCAAATCTATTGCTGTTTTAAGAGGCTTTTTCACTTAGGAGAGAAAGTTGTTTTCATTAAAACATTGAGGTCCACCAAAGTTTCTATTTATGTCATCAGTATAAAAGTAATTTTATCTTTAATGCTGAGCCTTTTAACTAAATTTACAGTGGAGTTCATAAGAATGTCAGGAGTTTTTCATTTGATAAATTGAAATCCGAAAAGCTTATGAACCAGACAAAAGGAAAAGAGAACTGTTGTTGAAATTAACATAAATGATTTTCTATTTGAAGCATCTGGAGACACTGATATAAAGCTGACATCATTTGGGACGTCCAGATGTCTCAGTCAGTAAGCATCTGACTTCAGCTCAGGTCATGATCTCTTGGTTCGTGGGTTCAAGACCCGCGTCAGGCTCTTTGCTGACAGCTCAGAGCCTAGAGCCTACTTCAGATTCTGTGTCTCCCTCTCTCTCTGCTCCTCCCCCCACTTGCACTCTATCTCTCTGTCTCTCTCTCTGTCTCTCAAAAATAAATGAACATTAAAAGAATTGTTTTAAGATGACATCATTTAACCGAGGCATTCTTCTGCTAATGGAACCAATACATCCATAGCTATTGCTTCACTTGGCCTCTGCACACAAAAAACGTGGAACTGAAAACAAGTTCATTAATTTAGAAAAATAGTCACATGAATATGAATGAAAAAGACATTTCCCGGGGCACCTGGGTGGCTCAGTCGGTTGGGCGTCCGACTTCGGCTCAGGTCACGATCTCGCGGTCCGTGAGTTCAAGCCCCGCGTCGGGCTCTGGGCTGATGGCTCAGAGCCTGGAGCCTGCTTCCGATTCTGTGTCTCCCTCTCTCTCTGCCCCTCCCCCGTTCATGCTCTGTCTCTCTCTGTCCCAAAAATAAATAAACGTTGAAAAAACAAAAGCAATGCGTATGTACGTGCCTGGCTCCTAGAGGCTAATCAGCAAATGTTTATTAAATATGATCTGAGTCTCCGAACTGTTGAGAGTGTATACCTCCATTTTTTTTTTTTCTGTGTCTCCCTCTCTCTCTGCCCCTCCCCCGTTCATGCTCTGTCTCTCTCTGTCTCAAAAATAAATAAACTTAAAAAAAAATTAAAAAAAAAAAAAGACATTTCCCAAAGTGCCCCATAAAAGTGCCTTCTCAATGGGGTGTGTTTATATACAATGGAATACTATTCAGCCATAAGAAGAAGGAAATCTTGCCTTCTGCAACAACATGGATGGCTCTTGAGGGCATTATGCTAAGTGAAGTAAACTACCAATGTTCTCACGGGTTTTCACACCCCTACCACCCAACAACTAGCCTAATCCCCTGCCTCTCTGCTTTGCATGTACTGTTCCCTCCCTTACTTTCCTCATCTACATAATGCCTACTTGTCCTTTAAAACTCAGTTTGGATTCTTGAGGATCCCTGGGCTGGGCTGGGCTGGGAGCCCTCCATCTGTGCTCAGAGGTCTCCCTGATTACCTCCTCCTAACCAGTGGCTGCTCATTTCCTGCGTGACCATGGCCTCTGTGTCTTGATTTCCCACATTGTCCAGTGTCCAACACAATCAATGTCTATCAAATGAATAATTGAATGATTGAGTTAATGAAAATTTTATTGATAACTTTGTGGACAAGACGGAGATAGGAAATGATCGCCCACTTAGGAAATTTCGTTAGGGCAGCAAGCGTCTTTGCCTGTTGGATGCTCGAGACAATTTGATTTTAAAAAAAGAAATTCATTATTGAGCCTGGTGCACTTAAAATTATTGACAACAGAAGCATAAAGCTTATTCACTGCCTATTGTAACTCTATCATTAGTGCTTGAATTCCCGCTGGGATTTATTTTATGGCAAGAGAACGACGCTCAGGATGGCCACTTACCCAGCTCTGGCAGGCTCACTCTCTGGCCAGCAACTTTGCAATGATGCCTCGCCAAGAATGGGAAAACCTGTTCTCTACCTGGAAAGCCATCGACCTAATTACCCTACCCATTTAGTTTCTGCTTTTTCCACAGTCAGCAAAGAATAAGAATTAAGGGCAGGGGAACACAGCTCATGTCAGCTCCCCATGACCTGCCTTCGGTGTTTGATCAAACTTAGGGATCAACACCAGGCTCTTGAAAAAGGAATTTTGAATAGTGCTCCAGTGAACTTAGGAGTGCAACTATCTCTTCGAGATCCTTATTTCAATTCCTGTGGATAAGTCCCCAGCCCCGGCATTGCTGGATCATTACGGTAGTTCTAGCTTTAGTTTTTTGAGGAGCCTCCATCCGGCTTCCTACGGCAGCTGCATCGCTTTACCTTCCCACCAACAGCGCACAGGGAAAGTCTATCTACCTCTAATTGGCCTGACTTTACATAAGCGTTGTTATCTTAAGAAAGTAGAATATTAAATTGGTGATGATGACATCAACAATGGTAATTATAATAGAAGTAATGATGGTGTGATGATGCTTTTACTTCTTTTGAAAATGTCACCGAGTACCGAACAGGGCCACCTTTAGCCTGTACAGCACCTTTGTATGAATTCAGAAGAGGTGACTCTTCCTCAGACTGACACAGCCTCACACCCTGGCGCACTGCGCTATGAAGGGAATGCCAGCTTGATGTCCGTCCCCTTGCCCTCTCACGAGGTGCCCTTGTGCAGCCAGCAACCCGCACAACCACACGCAGTGGCATTGGGGGACATCCAAATAAAGGGGAAAAGACTGAGTGGTCCGTAGGAAAAGAGCCAGGTCTGTGTTATAAGCAGACAGAAAAAAACAACAACTAGATGATGCCAAGGAGAAGAAGCTGGTTTCATTGCCTTGACACTTCCTGGCTGCCTCAATAACCTCCTTTCTAGGAGTGCTGGAGGAAGACTCATTTGACCACTAACGTGAGGTCCTAGAATCGGCACAGAAGAGGCTCTGCGTCAGGTGTTTCCATCCTCTACCTAAGTGAGAGGGCCATGGCAATCATGCCTCTCCATCCTGGAAAGGCCAACCTTGGTTCCCATTGACAAAAAGGAGAGCCAGCTCCTTGACCATGCTCTCAAGGGTGGAGGTGGTGATTGGCTCTGCATAGATGGATGAGTGAGGACTTGCTCGATAGAGAAGACTTGTGTTGGCCTGTGGGGGGGACTTACTGCCATCAGTAGGAATCTAAGAGATCATTGAGATAAAGGTTCTCCCTCATATTTAAGTAGCACGTGAGCCTTTGAAAGGGTGCATGGCTTGGATGCTGGGATCCAGGCTTCCTGCTCCCCATGCCAGCATTCTTTTCACAGCGCCCACCTGGCAAGCTGACAAATCTGGTCTTTTCTCCCCAACTTGATGTTCCAGGTAAGTTTACTTTGTCCAAAACTTGCTCCGCGAAACAATAGCCCTCCAAGATAGAGTGTAACTAGCACGTGTAGGGTTCATTGAAATTGAAGCAACAAGGCGGCACCTGGGTGGCTCAGTCAATTAAGTGACCAACTCTTGATTTCTGCTCAGGTCATGATCTCACGGTTCATGGGATCAAGCCCTGAGTTGGGCTCTGTAATGACAGCACAAAGCCTGCTTGGGATTCCTTCTCATCCCTCTCTCTCTCTGCCTTCCTCCCTCAAAATAAATGAATAAACATTTTAAAAATGAATAAATTTAAGAAACAAGGTCCCACATGCTTCCCCAGAGAGTTACAAAGCCCACTGACTTCTCAAAAGCTTAGAAAGTACTGCAGGAACCTCTTTCATCTCATTCAACACAATCTGTGCACGACTTTTTAAGCATGGATTCCTATTTTCATAGCATCGTCTCATCCCCACAGAACTATTGATCCTCCAGACTCATTTCAGAAGTGCTGAATGATTTTTTTTTTTAAGTCAGCAAAGAAGGCGTTGTTAGTTCTAAGAGAGAGCAAAACAACTCAAACGTGTGGATTACCTGCAGAATCAGATGCTCTTTTCCCATCAATCAGAAGTATGTATTAATATTTACTGTTTATGGAAGGCACGGAGCTTATGGTAGAGATAGAGAGGACTCAGTCCGACTGCAGGGGTCTGGTAAGGCTCCTAAGAGGCAGTGAGGAGTTCCAGTGACACGGCTGTACCTACCGTGTCTCTAACGGAGAATAGCGCCGTCTACTTATTCTGTTCCAGGACTTGGGTCAGGAAGAGTCATTCCCTATGATCTGCTCACTTGAAAGCCCCCACAGACTGGAGCTGCTATTACAGTCGGGCCAGAGGATGGAAACAGGGAGAGAAACCTGTGAGCAGGGACACGCCCATCTACTAAATCCTCTGTGGCAGTGGGGTGGGGCCGAGGGCAAGAATGCTGTGGAAGCAGTTTCAGGTCTAGGAGCAAAAAACTAAAACAGGGAAGCCTTTCAAATCCGGTAGGAAGAGCAAATGGCATACAGGTGACTGAATATGACCCCCGAGGAAAGAGCTCCGAACTGTTAAAAAATAGATTACATTTACCCAGAAATGCTTGAAAAGTAAACATTCCTACAAGGTTTGCTTACTGAGGGAAATATTTAGCTAAGGTTTATCTTTACCTACATTCGTTTGTCTTACATTTAACACAATATTTCATTTTTTTAATGCTTATTTATTTTTGAGAGAGAAAGAGCGAGCATGAGTGGGGGAGGGGCAGAGACAGAGAGGGACAGAGGATCTGAAGCGGGCTCTGTGCTGTCAGTTCCCAGAGGTTTGTCTCTTCCTGCCAGGTTTTGCTGTCAGCTCAAATGTGCCCAGGTGTAACCAGCTCAGTTGGGTACATTGATAGAACATCCTCTACGGGCCAGGTGTTGTATGTGAAAGTCTTTATGGATGTTACTCATTTGCGTATTCTTACAATAACCCTAGAGTTAGGCGCGATGCCCATATATTTCAGGAGGAGATATGGGCTTAGAGGATTTGGGCAAAGCATCCAAATCGGTGATTGGCAGAGTATGTCTGCAGCTCTGTCTGACCCCAGAGCCTACGGGCCTTCCGCGGTGACTTACGGCCCTTGAACCACACACTGGGGCAGGCTCCCTCTGGATGGCTTTGCACTAACTCATGCATCACGTGGGACCTCTGGCCACCCAGTGTTGCCAAAGAAATGCCTGTCTCTTGTCCTTTAAGAACACAGAACAGAACAAAACTTCTTGGTTAGTCCCTGTGCTGGTCTTCACCAGGACACCAGGAGCACCTCTCCCCTGCCCTGAGGGGCTGCATAGGCTCACTGGCACTCAGTGACAGGGTAGTGTCTCTCTGCTGAGGTGGCTGCACCCAGAAAGCAGTGGGAAGGAGAGGGGATTTCAGAAGGGCCTGGAGCCTTAGTCCAGATGTGCAAAGAGAGACAGGGCAGGGACCCCACAGAAAGAAGCACGTGTTCGGTGGTCCTGTTAGGAAAATGAAGTGTTGCACATTTGGCTCAGAGTGCATGTGGAACCAGAAGGAAACAGCAAGAGTCCAGATTGAAACTGGCTGGATGGGGGGTCCTGGCACCAGGTGGCCTGATGATATCTGTGTCCAGGGCTGCGGGGCTGACCCAGAGCTGCCTTGCAATGGCCGTGTATAAGAAGGGCACATACAAATATAACTTACAGGGGCCCCTGGTGGCTCAGTTGAGTAAGCATCCAACTCTTGATTTCTGCTCAAGTCATGATCTCACGGTTGTGGGATCGAGCCCTGCATCAGACTCCACACCGTCTCCCAAGTGGATCCTGCTTGGGATTCCCTCTCTCCCTCTCCCTGTGTGCCCCCCACAGGGAGGGGGCATGCTCTCTCTCTCTCTCTCAAAAAAAATATATATATAACTTGTATATATTTATACACACACATACTTGGGAAATGGAATTACTGACCCATATGCAAATATTCAGCCAGTTTTCCAAAGTCGTTCTCCAGGTTCCTCACTGGAGGAACGCACTGGGGCAGGCTCCCTCTGGATGGCTTTGCACTAACTCATGCAAATGAGTTATAATAATGTATATATTATATATATACATGTATATAATGTATAATAATGTATAATTAAATGTATAAAAAAGTATAATTACATTATAATTATTACTGTAATTATAATAGTAATATTTTATAAATAGTGCTAGTATATTATTACTAGTACCATTATTATTAAATAATTATTATTAATGAGCATTTTTTCAACTCTTACTTTTATCAACCCCACTGCCAGTTAGGAGCTGGGTACTGTGCTAAGCATAACATGTATTTTAATTCAGCTTCCACAACAGTCCTGAGGACCGGCTAAAGGAATTGAGGCTTTAGAGACACGGAAGAAACTTGCTGAGCGCATGTGGCTGCTAGATTGTGTTATGAAGATGGACACCCTCACTCTTGGACTCAGAACCCATACTATTAACCTCAGTGCATTTGATTCCATTAACAATTCTTACTTGATGAATTCCATTAAATTTGCTTCAAGGGCCGATCTTGTTCGATTTATGTTAAAAATGAAATTTTGTGGTGCACCTGGGGGGCTCAGTCGGTTGAGCATCTGACTTTGGCTCAGGTCATGATCTCACAGTTCATAAGTTTGAGCCCCACATGGCCCCACATGGTCCAAGGACCGTAAGTCACCGCGGAAGGACCGTAGGCTCTGGGGTCAGACTGAGCTGCACACATACTCTGCCAATCACCGATTTGGATGCTTTGCCCAATTCCTGTAAGCCCATATCTCCTCCTGAAATATATGGGCATCGCGCCTGACTCTAGGGTTATTGTAAGAATACGCAAATGAGTAACATCCATAAAGACTTTCGCATACAACACCTGGCCCGTAGAGGATGTTCTATCAATGTACCCAACTGAGCTGGTTACACCTGGGCACATTTGAGCTGACAGCAAAACCTGGCAGGAAGAGAAAAACCTCGGGGAACTCCAAAATAGAGAAGGTCCAGAGGAGGGAGGAATTCTCCCAGGCACCTGCAGTGGCCGCTCGCCAGGGGCCAATGCCAGGCGGAAGTTGGTGGCAGCGAGGTCAGAGCCCTGGCTCTGAACTCAGTCTGCAGGAGTTCCAATCTGGCCATCAGCTCTCATCAGCTCTGTGCCCTTGCCCTGGTGATGTACCCATTCCGTGTCTCAGTATCCTCACTTATGAGACAGGATTGTGGTTTCCTCCTCATACGTCTGTTGCCATGATTAAATGAGGTAATATACCCGTAACGGGTTTATTGGTGAACCAGGCACTTACTGCTTCCCTTCTGATGCCTTCTCAAGTCCACGCTGCTCCATCGTCCTTCGCACCCCCTAAACCAAATGCCCTAGACTGATGCCTCTCCGGTCACTTTCATGTATTAATAAAGACATTTTCAGAAGTGAAAAAGCCCAGAATTCTGCTAAATCAGAACTTCAGATTCTCCATCCATCACAGCTTGGGGTCTGTTGGGGCTCACTAACCCACAGAGGACGGAAGTGGAGGGAGGCATCCCCCCCCCCACTTACCCACCCTGCTCTTCTGCTGCTCCTTATAATATGCAACTTGTGGGGCGAGGGGAAGAAGGAGAGGGAAGGGGAGAAGGGAAGGACCTCGCCTCACTGGTGCAATTGGACTCTAGGGCGAGAGGTGCCTCTTTCTCACAGGACGCTCCCGTGGGCTCCCGGGAGAACGCACACCTTCACTGGGCAGACCTTTGAGCAGTCTTAAAATACTCCAGCGTGGCCCCCTGCACGTGTCACTGCCGCTGACAGCAGGCACCCTCTCTGCATGCCCCCTGCACCCCCTTTACCCTGCTCTGCCCGGGGGACCCCTCCCCAGCATCTGTTCTTTAGATAGGGTCCCAGCTTCCTCACCCTCAGCAGTGCTCAGTGTTGGCCATTCTCTGCTCTGGGATGTTCTGGGCATGGTAGAATATTGAGAATTCTTGGCCTTTACCCACTAGATGCCAGCAGCACCCCACCCTAGTTGTGACAACAAAATGTCCCTAGGGGACAGAACTGCCCCTGGTTGAAAACCACCGGATTAGAGCATCCCAGGCAAGAGTAAATCCGAAGTTTTGGTGCTTTCCAAATTCCAAGAGACATTTCAAGCTCCCTGAACACTTGGCTTAAAGAGGCATTAATCCCTTCCCTCCTCTAAATACTCACTACACCTTTCTGCATTAACCCATACTTTCTGTTTCATAGCCTAGAGGGGGTAATGAGCCAAGAGTGGCAAAACCTGGTTTGGACCACCCACCCCACCCCCACCCCCCACCCCCCACCCCCCGCCCCAGCAAGCCTGCACAAATGGCTCTTTCTTTTGGAGGGAATGGGGAGCATTTTCCACTTTTTGTGCTCAACCATTCCTGCAGGAGAGGACACATTCTATGTGGGCACAGCACAAGGACAGGAAAAGGACTATGTCGGACGTTAGGTTCAGGGATACTGTAACTGATTGAAAACAAATGTACCTTGAGAAACATGTACTTAATAGCAAATATTTTGAGTATATACACCTTACTTAATAAAACTAGATTTTGAGCGGGCACCTGGGTGGCTCAGTCAGTAAAGCGTCCAACTCTTGATTTTGGCTCAGGTCATGATCTCACGGTTTGTGGGATTGAGCCCCGTGTCGGGCTCTGCACTGAGTGTGGGTTCCACTTGGGACCCTCTCTCTCTGCCCCTTCCCCATGCACGTGAGTGCTCTCAGATCTCTCTCTCTCTCTCTCTCTCTCTCTCTCTCTCAAAATAAATAAATAGACATTAAAAAAAGAGAGAGAAAAAAATAAAATTAGATTTTGGGGCTGGGCCTGCAGTACAAACTGCAGGAGAAAAGCTCTGTGTCCTGTTCCTGTCCTGTGCCTCTCATGTCATTGCACACTTTCATGCCACGGAAATGCATCCCAGATCTCCCCTGGCTGAAGAGGGAGTTAACCCTAACCCTAACCCCACACCCACCCCCACCCCCCCACGATGAAAGGGAGTGGGGGGAGGAAGCAAGCTTGGTGGGCAGGAAGAAAGGAAGACAAGGAATAAGGACAGTAATTATTCTTATTCCTTTTTATTCTACATCGGCCCCCTCAAAAAGCACTCACATACAGGAATGCTTTCGTAAACGCTGACTTAGGTCTATTTCAAAATAGGAAACTTGATGTCATGGAAGAAACAAGACACGCAGTTCCATAATATTTTATTGTCCATAGCATCCAAGAAATTCAATACTGAACCTTCGGAGCAAGAAGAAAGTTGAACATATTTACAACGAATGCCAGAGAAGAGATGAGCAAAGGAATATCATGAAACCTTCAGTAAATGCGCTCTCCTTGCCAGTGAATTAATCCGTGTATTTGCAGCATAGATTACTGGACAGGCCACCTTCCCAAATTACGTTCATGGAAGTTACTGACTAGCCATCCACAGTAACTAAAGCCACAGTCTGGAAACGTGCATGTCACGGCAGTGAGAGCACTGGGTTGCTTTAGTTCTGTTTCCCAAAGGCATTAACTCCTTTCCCCTTCCCACTATCACATCGGACAAATGGAAAAGTTCCTTACTCTCTCATTGGCTCCCTTAAAAGTCCCCTCGGGTTTGAGGTCCCCGGTTGTCAGACACCCAAGACCTTGCCGACTCAGCGTTCACTGCCAGTCACTGGTCTAACCACCAATCAAGTGACTGGGTGGGTGTCCTGCTTAAAGTGAAAGTGGGCTTTTAGTAAAATCCTGCCTCCCCCACCGAGGTGCTGCACTTCAGCTGCTATAGGTCTGCAATCCCTTCTCCAACACTCCAAAGTTTCCAAAAGTTCTGAAAACACAGTCTGTTCATAAGCTGCTGGCACACTCATTTGGTGGCAAAACCTGGTACTTACGGGCTGCTCAGAGTCCGTCTATCCAGCTTGTGTGAATATGTATGGGTTGTGGCAGAAATATTAAGGTGTTGATTTATAGGGTGCTGTCCCAGACTCTATCAGTGGAGTTCCGAAACACATAGTATGTGCAACAGGTTAGCTTTCTAAAATCCCAAAAAGTCAGAGTTTGAGGAAAACACCGGTACCACCGTTTAGCATAAGGAGCCGTGGACCGACAGTAGCCTGAACGTGTGCCCAAGTTCCAGCGGGGCTAGGAAAGTTTTGTGGATCCCGTGTACCAGTTTCTTTAGTCTTTCGGGGAAGTAAGAATGTCTGGAACATTCTGGTGTTCCCAGAATTCTGATCCCAGTGAAGGAAGGTAAAGCTCTAAAATCCTCCAGATCCCCCTTCCGGGGATTTTCTTTGTGAAAGACTGTATTCCTGCCAACAACCTGAGATAAGCTGACACATAATGAATACATAGATTTCCTCCAGAGTAACTCCTTTTCATTAAAAGCATTGTGTCTTATGGGGAGGAGGTGAAGGGAGAACAAAACAAAGAATTGGAAAAGAAGGGTCTATTGGTATGAGGGCTACACAGGTCAAGTACCAGCAGCTTCCAGATCCAGCAATATTAACAATTTATTGTATTTAGAAAGTGTTTCTTTGGATGCAGAGTTTACAGAAAAGTCAGGTGAGACTTAACCTGGGCTTTTGCCACTTAAGGGGAACAGAACTTGCCAAAGAAAATGATGTTTCGCGTTTTGTTGTGCCTGACGATGTAAATAAATGGGTGGTCGGCATTGAATTCATCCTTGTGTTGCAGGATTCGTGACCCTGGCACCTCCATGGAATCCCCACCATCTTCAGTTATTTCTAAGCACACTCTGTGAACAACATTGGAGAGGGCCACTCCCTTGGTCTCTGACATTCCAGAGAAATCGGATGTATTCTCATTAAAGATATTTTTCAGCCCTAGATTTTCCAGACTAGCTTTGGGATCAACAATCTTTTCCACCTTAAATTTTGGAATGGAGAGTTTGACTTTGGCATTGGCCATGGTGCTGGGATTAGTCCACTGCAAGAGCGTCTCTGAGTTGAGTTGTTGTTCAACCTGAAGGACCAAAAGGAAAGGAAATTATTATTTTATTCCCAGATGTGAAAGATCCTGCTTGATTGGCAACAGAAAGTGCCATCGTGAGTCCAGTGCTGAAGCAGTGCCCTCGGACCACCGAAAATGGAATCAACCCTGCGGTCTGGGTGTGGGACTGGTTTCCCGTATCAAAGATGCACCCAGCCAGCCAGCACTGCTCTCCTCCCCGCCATGCTCCGACCACAGTCCCCTTGCCCCGAAATGTCTCAGGCTATTTCTTTCAAGTTATAGAGTAGAAATGGATGTGTGGCCGATGATGTTGCATAAATAAGAGTAAAATAAACATAAAACTAGGAGGGCTTTTATCCATACTATTGCTTGAATGCTGGTTTTAATTTCTCCTCTAGGAAATCCAGAATATTCGGGTACTTGGCCTGGCATCAAAAGTAACTCAAATCAAATCTAAAGTTACTCTTTGTAAAATGAGTTACTCTTTGTTAAGCTGTCTATGGTCATTCTCGAAGACCGGGGGTGATGAATGCATCCATTTCAGTTGGTTATTTTAAAAATGAGAGCTATGCCATGACACATGGAATGGTTGAGTCACAAAATTCTTCACTGAGCAAATCTGAAATTGCTCCTTGCCCTCCCAACCCCTCACTGGCTGGAGAAGAAACAAGAATACAACTGAGTTTGATGGTACCTTGACCGTATTATCATGGGACAATCTTGCACTGAAGTTATTCACATGAAACTCATAAAATCAGTAACATGGCAAGGTCACAGACTGGTCACAAGTCTGTTTGTTTTGTGCTTAGTGGGGGAAGGTACCGTTGGATTCTCTTGTTCATCTATGATAATCTGGTTTTCAATGACTACTGTTTTTATTTATGGCACATTATTAGAACCAAAAGATTGCCATAAGTAACTAGAATTTTTCAGCCAAAAGGTATATTCTCTTGCCCATTTATTATCTGAGAATGAAGAGAGGGAAGAATATCATTCATAATTCAAAAAGACTAGTCAGAAGGGGGAAAAAAAAAAGTTTTTTCCCCTCCTCCATTATATATATGTGTTATGGGTCAAATTGTGCCCCCTCCCTGCAAAAAACTAAATTTTTATATTGAAGTCTTAACCCACGGTGCCTTAGAAGGTGGCCTTATGGGGAAACAGAATGCTTGTAGGTGTCATTACTTAAGATGAAGTCATTAGGATGGGCCCTAACTTAATATGACCAGTGTCCTTATAAAAAGGAAAATTTTGGACACAGATACACACGCATACAGGGGGGAAGCCACGTGAAGACAGAGGCAGAGATTGAAGTGACACATGTATAAGCCAAGGAACACCAAAGATTGGAGGCCAATCTCCAGAAGCTAAGGGGGGAGGCATAGAACAGAGTCTCCTTCACAACCCTCAGCAGGAACCAACACCTGAGCTCAGATTTCTAGCCTCTGGAACTGTGAGAGAATAAATTCTTGTTTAAGCTACTCAGTTTGTGGTACTTATTATGGTGGCCCCTGGAGAAGAACACAAAGCGTGTTCTGGAATTTCTCTGAGACTCAAAAGTTTGGTTTCTCCCATTCTGTACTTTAATCAGAAAAAAAAAAAAAAATGGTATGAGGGTCTTTCACGTAAGTGGCAAAGTGCAAAACAGCTGAATAACAACAGCGAGAGAAGAGGAGATAGGGCATGGAGTGGAGTGAAAAAGAAAAAGCGCAGTGAATGTGAATAAAAGAATAATGAAGGCCAGGGATGCCTGGGTGGCTCAGTCCATTAAGCGTCCGACTCTTGGTTTTGGCTCAGGTCACGATCTCACGGTTTGATCATGGGTTTCAGCCCCACATCAGGGCTTGGGATTCTCTGTCTCCCTCTCTCTCTGCCCCTCCCCTGCTCGAGCTCTAGATAAATAAATAAATAAATAAATAAATAAATAAATAAATAAATAAACAAACAAACATTAACGAAAAAGAGTAACGAAGGCCAGTGATGGATAAAGCGTAATGACCATTAAAGCAGCAGGTAGGACGGACATGGACTGAGACCACTCCCTGGAAAGCCAGGGCGTAACCGAGGCATGACTGGAAATGAAGCAGGTGACCTCTGGGGTCCTCAACGAGCCTGTCCTTCTCCCTGGCCAAGGGCCGAGGCCCCGGTGGAGGGGAGCTAGGGAGCTGGGAACACGGGGCCGAGGGGGGAACAGGTGGCCCTGGGTGGCTGGATGGGGCTGCCAGAGCAGAGGGGGAGCAAAAGCATCCTTCACAAGGAGATGAACCTCTACTGTTATCTACACCTCGTGCCTCTAATAACCTCCATAAAGGATGAAGCATAATAAAATCTCCTCTGTGTGTACGCATTAAAAGAGCTTTTCCAGACCCATAGAAGGTACAACACAAAGTGAACCCTAAAGCAGGCTGCAGACTTTATGAATAATGTGTGGACAACTGGTTCATCGGTTGTAACAGATGTACCACACTAACGCAAGATGCTAATATATAGGCACTCGGGGCTAGATTAAGAACACAGATTCCAACTTTCCGGGCTCCAATTCTGATTCTACGTGCCACCGATGAGTTAGGTGACCACAGACTTGTCACCTCCCCTGCTGTGCCTCAGGTCCCTCAGTCAACAAGAGCACCGTGACAGCTTCTAATAAATAGATAGGCCTGTCCCAAGAAGTTGAGGAGAAGGCGTACATGGGGACCTCACAGCTCCTGGCTGGTCACAAGTGCCAAATACATGCTGGCCGTTTTCATATTAAAGACAAAGGCCCAGAAAGGACCACGAAACCCTTGGAGACGACTGAGCAAGTGATGTGTAAGGCAGGGCAGCGTCACAGCCACGCAGAGTGCCCTCCACACGGCTCCTTGTCACAGCAGGTGGCACCTTTGTGTTGAACACCCCTCTCCCTCCTCACCTTCTCCAGGCCCGTGGACTCATCCTCCACATCCTTGGGGAGCAGAATAAGCAGGCTGAGGTGTTTGTTTTGAAAGGGAAGCTCTATGATCTTACAATTAATACCATCAATGTTGCCCATACAGAACGTGGCGTCCATATTCATCATCTGCACTGGTTTGGTGTCTGTCTGTAAGAGGAGAAGAAATTCGGATCACTTGCTTTTCAGTTCACACAAGCATAAATACACACACCCGCACGCACACGCGCACACGCACACACGCACGTTTGTTCTTGTTATAGTTTCAGACCATTGTGGTGTAATCATCCCTCCGCTGGGATCCCAACTGTACTGGACCCAGACCATCACCGACTGTCCCCGGACGAGCAATGACTTCCTTTGAAAAGCCATTCACACGCCTTATCATTCCAATATATTTCGGGAACTATACGTAATACGGCACTTGCTTATACAAAACATCGAAAATAAGAGAGTAAGACTGAAAACAGAAGCAGACTTTGACTTAGTCTTTATAGATGCTCATAATCGCCAGCTCTTTATTCCTGGTGGAGTGGAAATAAATTTGAGGGCAAACCACATAGCTACTTAGGCAGCGTTTGCTGATCGAATACGTATGAGGGAACACTCAGCACACAGCAAGACACAAATCACATTTGTTTGGTCCTCTGTTCTCCTTTGTTTTTAATCCCCCTCTCCCTGTACGGCCGCCTACTCTGATCTGAGCTGTGAAGAAGTCTGAATTTGAGATAAGAACCTGGGGTTTCCGTCTCAAATGTGACATAAACAGATGGTGTGATCTTAAGGGAATCACTTCACTTCTTGAACCTCAGTTTCCTTGTCAGTAGCAGGAGGGAATTGGACATTTCAGAAGGGTCGTTACCTCTGGGGAGGAACCTTGAGACAGGGAAGGAGGGGCTACCCAGGGGAAGTGCTATTGTTGCTGTATTTTTTTTTTTTTTCTTTAAAAGATCTGAAATAGAGGCGCCTGGGTGGCTCAGTCGGTTAAGCGTCCGACTTCGACTTTGGCTCAGGTCACGATCTCGAGGTTTGTGAGTTCGAGCCCCGCATGGGGCTCTGTGCTGACAGCTGGGAGCCTGGAGCCTGCTTTGGATTCTGTGCCTCCCTCTTTCTCTGTCCCACCCCTGCTCATGCTCTGGGTCTCCGTGTCTCTCAATAATAAATAAACGTTAAAAAAAATTTTAAAGATCTAAAATAAATACAGCAAAATATAAAGATTGACAAAGCTGACTGTTGAGTACATTGGAGTTTGTTTTATTATTATTTTCTAGAATACTCTACATGTTTAAAATATTTCATAATTTCTTAAATGAGAATATTAAGCAACCAAATTATCTCTTAAGTCGCTTCTAGTTCCAATGCATTCCACACTCCTCCAAAAGGGTCTTCGTGCCCAGGCTTTTCTCTCTGGGCAGCATCCCAGGCCCTTCCTTCTCTCTGTCCCCATTGATATCTGACTGTGCCTCTGCTACTGACATGACTGATTTTCTGAAGGAAAATTAGTTCATACTAAAGAGTAAGAGACTGACAGTAAATTACTGTAGCTTATTATTTCGATCTCTACCTCCCTCAGGATATTTGCCTGTTAACTGGATCTCTTTTAGGGGAGATTTTAAGCTTCATATCAGGCCTGGGAGATAATATTTCAGTAAAACTTATATCTGGGATCTTCTTTTTTTTTTTTTTTTTTTTAATTTTTTTTTTTTCAACGTTTATTTATTTTTGGGACAGAGAGAGACAGAGCATGAACGGGGGAGGAGCAGAGAGAGAGGAAGACACAGAATCTGAAACAGGCTCCAGGCTCTGAGTCATCAGCACAGAGCCCGATGCGGGGCTCGAACTCACGGACCGCGAGATCGTGACCCGGCTGAAGTCGGACGCTCAACCGACTGCGCCACCCAGGCGCCCCTATATCTGGGATCTTCAAACAGTAAACTGAATTTCCCCCAACACCTCTCAGCAGAGCTAGACTGTACTAATTTTACTTTTTGTAATACCTCTATTTCAATACTTGTCACAAGGTTAGAAATGTTTATGTGACTGTTTCCCACACACACACACCCCTCACCCTAACTAGACTACAGTCAAAGCAGAAACCATGTCTTATGATCTTGATATATCCCATCACGTAGTAGTTGCTCACTAAATATTTGGTCAATAAATAATTAAAGACTTCCATTCTAGGTACAACCAGAAATAGAATTAGGATAGAAAAGCACACTACTTTTGAAATTTACTGCTAATGCTTCCATTTATTTCTCTCAAAGACGCTCTAGATTTGTCTAAAACTCTCCATCACGTTAGACGGCTAGTCATCTGAATTTGCCTACAGTTGTGGCCACCAAATACAGTCGTCTATTGCATTTATCAGCACCGAAGATGGATATAATAATTCCATTTTCTAGAATATAAATCGAGAGACATATCTTCTGAACACAGGACTAAATACAGACTCTTCCAAAAAACGTGTGTGTGTTCACCTTGTCCGAACAGGCACTATTTACACCTTTCATAATATAACTTCCTCAATTTAGTCTACCCTTAAAGAAGACACCATGGGACAGGAGAAAAGGTTTATTTAGTAAGACCTGTGAAAAAGTTCAGAGGCTGACAAAAGTAATGCAACGGAAACAAAGGAAAAGTCCGCATTCAAAAGGAGGGCGTATCCCCACGCAGCCTGGAGCAGTGTTTTCCTGCTTGGTTAGAGGCCACGCTGAAAAATCAGTGACATTTCAAATCTTGAGTGACTCTCTTCTAGAGTCTGAGTCTCCAGGATCTGACACCTCCCAGCTTTATGATTTAATGACAGTAAAGGAGTCCCCCGCACTCCCCCTCCCTTCCGCCCATGAACACTTTCTTAAATATAAAAACTACACCTCTGGGTGCAGTGGGGGCGTGCTCACTGACTATGACAAGAGGGGATTATGGTTCTTTGCCCACCCCTCCCCTCCCAACCATTGGTCTCAGGAAAGGCACACTACCTCCTGTGCCTCAATTTTCCATAATTTTTCAGATCTGTACTTGGAAGCCTTTGACATGCGGCCTTACGTACCTTGTTGATTCTGAAAGGGCATTCTCTGGTTTCGGATTCAGGAAATTTCTTCATCCACTTTCCAACGAAGTAGGCAGCATTAACCACCAGGATTTGGGTCTGATCACTGACACTGCTGTCAGACAAAATGTTCTCAAAGTGGCCTGCAAACAATTGTAGGAAACCACAGATTGCACAGGGTTATTCTTCAACACCACATCTGGGATCCACACCACATCTGCTCCCTGGGTATTTGTCACGGCTGGAGCCACCCACGCGAGGTTCGATCGATGGCCCGGAATGCCTCACAAGGGTTCCTTTCATCCTGTTGCGAGAAGACTTACCGAAGAGATCTGGCGGCAGGGGTGGGGCGGGCAGAAAGCAGAGGGGAAGGGAGGGAGAAGAACAGGAAGAACAGGAAGAAGAAAAACACGAGCTACCCCTTTTGAATGCCTCGTGTGGGGCAGTGTGCTAGAGATTTCCTATGCACGATATCGTGTATTTCTCCCCATTTTACAGATGAGGACGCTGAGACGTGCTGTTAAGTCACTTGCCAAGATGACACACGAGCAAGGACGGATTCGGGATTCTAATGAGTCTCTTGGACTGCAAAGCCTGTGCTCTGGGATGGAAAGGCACGAGTGTAATTTTAGCCTTTTCAAGCGTATTCCCTCACAATGATCCTGTAAGGCCAGGATCGTCCGCCGCATTTTATACTTGAGGAACCTGGGACTCGGAAAGGCCAAGCAGCCTTCCTCGTGCCCGCGGCTGGAAAGCAGATCCGCACAGAACCAAGCTGCGCTCTTGGCCAAACAGCTTGCCACCCTCCCCTCCCCCACCCAAAGATTACATTGCTGCAGACACCTGTTTGTGTCAAGGTCGGCACTGTAATTACCGCAGAGATCAAGCTCCCAACAGCCACAACAGTTCAGCGGTGATAATGCCTTGATAGAGCAAAGTCCTCGCGTTTGAATAGTACCGACGCGTTTAGCAAGGGGTTCTCACTGGCCTAACCCCTCGGATTGCCACGTCTCCGCTCGGGACCCGCTTCGTGGACCTGTGGCGGTGTGTGTGCAGGGCCTTGTGCTGGCTTCATGCTCCCCTGTCACCACCTTAAAATGCGTGATACCTTTTTTAATAAGGAGCCCCGCATTTTCAGTCCCCCCAACATCACACGATGTGCTGAATCCGTAATCGTGTCAAAGAAGGAACTTAAGGACCAGAGAAGAAGGGCAGCCAGCAGGTGGTCATTTCAACTGAAACCTCGAATTTCTGATTCCAAACTCAGAGGACTTTTCACTAAGCTACCTTCTCCCATAAAAACCTTAAATTTGTGAAGGTCTTTTAAAGGCCCTTGGAGAGGGGCGCCTGGGTGGCGCAGTCGGTTAAGCGTCCGACTTCAGCCAGGTCACGATCTCGCGATCCGTGACTTCGAGCCCCGCGTCGGGCTCTGGGCTGATGGCTCAGAGCCTGGAGCCTGTTTCGGATTCTGTGTCTCCCTCTCTCTCTGCCCCTCCCCCGTTCATGCTCTGTCTCTCTCTGTCCCAAAAATAAATAAACGTTGAAAAAAAAAAAATAAAAAAAAAAAATAAAAAAAAAAATAAAAAAAAAAAAAATAAAGGCCCTTGGAGAGCAAAATACGATTATATGGCAATTCTAGAAGCAAAACAATTACACAGCGATTTAAACGGAGCTGCTTTTGCTTATCAATTTTTAACTTGTGCGCAGCCTGGTGTTACTTAGACCTGTTTTTTCTTTACACATGAAGGCAATGAAAAGGTCATTTCAAGGACATATATACGTATGAATATGCGCGTGTGTCCACGCATAGCTATGGCTACCATATATTACCTTCGCTATCTTATATTATTCTTTAACCTATATTGTCTAACCTGATTCTCACAACAACCGTGTAAAAATTAACCAAGTAACATATGCCCCATTTTACAGTTCAGTAAACTGAGGTTCTCTATCCAAGTAACTCAGTGCAAAGTGGCAGTGTCTGGATTTGAACCTGGGTCTTGCATGACTCTGAGACCACGTTCTCTCCATGGCCTCACTCTGCAGTTACAGCGTGGAACCTGTCATTCCTGAGTCGGCGGCACGACAGGACCCCTCTGGCCACTCCTACAGGGCGACAGGACCCCTCCGGCCATTCCTACAGGAAGCGTGTCTCCCTTGCCGAGAAGCGTGACCTTCCCGGGACTGCAGGTGGGACCTGAAAGGTTCATCTGCACAGTCAGTCCTTCACATTTAAGTGCTGTGTCCCAACAAGTCCACTCTGTACAACACAAACATGTCCCCGGGAAGGTACACATGGACACTGACCGGCACTCAGACTCATCCGAGCTCCAATTCCTATCTGGGGAGGACGACTCACCATGGAGGTGGGGTGGGGCGGAGAGGGTCGGTGCAGGAGGAGAGCACTGAGCCAGGGGCAGGACCAGGCAGATACTGCAGAAGAGACCCTGAGGCTAGCAGAGGGCAGACCGGCACTGGGAGTGGTGGGTCTGAGGACAAGTTTCCTCCTCAGTTTGCTTTGTTTTTTCCGGACGTGTGTTTGATTGCCTAGGAGCTTTTGTCCTTTTTTCCTTCAAAAAATTTGCAGAATTTTTGAGCCGAAGGTGGCCGCAGGGATTAAGTTAAAGCCCAAGCCCTTCGTCTCCGCATCGAGAAACTGGCCAGTGAGTGGCCCAAAGCCACCCTCTGTTGGAGGCAGGGCTGGGGCTCCAGGAGGACCAGCCAGCAGCTCCCTGGGGAGCACAGCAAAGTGGACCGGAACTGAAGAACCAGGAACTCCTGCCAAGCCTTAGATGACGAGGGTGTCGACATGCCCAGGAGTCACGTGGTTGACATGTCTGGCATTTCAAGGGCAAGAATTTAGCCTGTCTACTGAAAGCATCCAAGGAAGCCTCCAGATGTTCAGTCCTCTGCTTAGCAGAAAGAGTCAAGAGAAGGCGGTGTCCAAGTAAGTAAAAGATACTTGCCGTCGGTGAGGTCCTTGATGGACTGGTTGATCTGACTTTTCGTCTCTTCCAATTTATCTTTGAAGTCAACGGTTTCCATTTCCTTCGCGTAGGGTCTCTTTGTAGAGCTGATGAACTCCTGAAAAACGTCCAGCTCATAAAATCACAAAATACCTGAACTCTGCAGTCAAACCATCGTGCCCTTCCACGATTCCAACTAAATTGGGGTTTGTAAAATGTCCAGGTGGGTGAATACCCTTTCAGCATCTGTAAATACTATAAATGGAGGCTTCGTGTGGAAATCAATGAAATGCCCTTCGTATAAAGTGTTTCATTTCTTCAATTCTAAGACAATAGCTATTATTAAATGCCTCTCTCAGTGTAGTAGCAGCTTTGGAGGAAAGAAAGAAACATTACGCTACACAAGAGTTATAATATGAATTCCAACTTAGAAACATTAAAGGGTATATTATACAGATATAGATATAGATATAGATATAGATATAGATATAGATATAGATATCTTAGAACAGAAGAAATGTACAGAAAAGAGAACTCTGTGAGCAGAAAACTCTTACTCACTGAAATTCATACCAACTCTAGAGATTTCTTGCTACTAAAAGTGGAGCTCAAGGACCAAGAGCCACAGCATCACCTGGGATCTTAATAGAAATGCAAAATCTTGGGGCACCTGGGTAGCTCAGTTGATTAAACATCTGACTTTGGTTCAGGTCATGATCTCAAGGTTCCAGGGTTTGAACCCCGCATGGGACTCTGTGCTGACAGATCAGAGCCTGGAGGCTACTTCAGATTCTGTGTCTCCCTCTCTCTCTGCCCCTCTCCCCTGCTCTGTCTCTCTCTCAAAAATAAATAAACGGTAAAAAAAATTAAAAAAAAAAAAAAGAAATGCAGGCTCTCAGGCCCCACCCCAGACCTACTGAACCAGAATGTGCATTTTAACAAGATTCCCGGGGGACTCTTCTCACATTTAAGTTTGAAACACGGCTCCGTAGTGAACGCGGCAGGGGTTCTATTGTTAAAAATGCCAAACCCCAAGACCCATCCCCATTGAGTGATCTGAGGCCAGGAATTAGCACTTTTCACAAACATCCAGGTAGTTGTGAGGCAGGCAGCCCCCCTCAGGCCACGCGCTCCTTTGTTCTATTCTTGGTGCATTTGCAAGTGATGTACAACCAACAGAAGGATGGAAAAAATTTCTTTAAACTTCAAAAATTTCTTTAAACCGGCTTTGAAAAAAATCTCTTTCAACTCCAAACTCAAGTTTGGTTGAAATAATTCAAAATGTTGAACGGAAGTTCCACCAAATGACACATAGCTGATTAAACGTCCTAAGCACAGGGGGCCCCTTGAATTTCTTCAGAGCAACGACAGCCTCAGCCACTTTGCATCTGTGAACTACAACCCAACCTTGGGACTGCGTGTTGCCCTTGACTGAGAGAACTGGGGCCACCCCAAAACATCAGAGCCTCACCAAGATAAAGACACCTCCACTGTCCTCACTGCTGGCGCAAAATGTATTCAGCATCTTCGTAAGGACCACGTGGGGAGCTTTCAAAAAACTTTCCATGCTCGGACCCCAGCTCACATCTCAGTATTTTTTTTTTTTTTTAATTCTCTGGGTGATTGTTAGCAGAAAAGAAGGCTGTGTATATATGTCTTCAAGCAATAAGAATAAAGTTACAACATGGGGCGCCTGGGTGGCTCAGTGGGTCAAGCATCGACTTCGGCTCAGCTCGTGATCTCATGGTTCGCGAGTTTGAGCCCCGAGTCAGGCTCTGGGCTGACAGCTCAGCTCAGAGCCTGGAGCCTGCTTCAGATTCTGTGTCTCCCTCTCTCTCTGCCCCTCCCTGACTCGTGCTCTGTCTCTCTCTCTCCCTCTCAAAAAAATGAATAAACATTAAAAAAAAAATTTTTAAGAATAAAGTCACAACAATAATCTAGTGATGGATGTCTTCAAAAGATCTCAACCAGAAAGACAGCTACAGTAGCAGTTAGTAAAACTATGGTAAGCTATTTAACCGACAGTCTACCTTTTAGATTTGGAGAGCTTGCAGTTTTGAACAGGCAACCACAAACTGAATCAATTCTTTATTGTTAAAGTAGAGAAAGAACGTCTATGTGGTAGTCTAGAATGCTGGCTACGTGTTTCAAATACAGACTTGAAAAATATTGTGATATACTCTGGGATCAAATCTAAGGATACTACAGTATACTTTAGATGATTCCTTCAAGAAACAGCTAAAATTAAATACCTAGAGCTACCTTGTACAGATACCCACGTGACCAGCCGAGTAAAGCAAACAAAACCAATTTGTGACGGATGAAAACTATTAATTCATACAGTTGTTATTTTTCTCATTGATTTGGGAAACATCAAGAGAATATTGTATGCAGAAACAGATGAGGCGGAGAACTTTAGAGAACTCAAAATGTTCATCCAGGTCATTTGCCCTGCTGTTTAAGGAGAACCCTAGCTGACCCAATGGTCACAGATCTTAAAAAAGGAGAATTCCATACATTCCCTTACCCCCTCACCTCCCCCCTTAACTAAGCCCCCCACTACTTTCTCAGGGCAGACAGTCTCTCCCTGACTGTCCTGTCTGCCCCTCCTGGCGATGTATCAATAAACTTCTATCTTCTTTGTTCTGCCTCAGGGCCATCCCCACCCCCCCCACCCCCACTCCCACCCCCACTCCCACCCTCCCGCCAGCCTCCATCAGATTGGGCCACACCACACTTGGCGCCCCCCATCTGATCAAGAGACCCCACACTCCCCACCAGGACTGATTTATTTTAATAAGCTTCAAATCATAAATGAGCATCTTAGAAGTGGATTTCGCTGAAAACAAAGTGGTGGGTGTAACCGCGTGAAAATGCCACTCCTGGTAAAGAGTCGAAGCGTGAGAATTGCTTTAACCCACTTACTGTAGAAGGATTCAGAGATTTGTCTACGTAGAGTCGTTTGATCAGTTTCAGGGAGTAAAAGGAACTAAGTTTGTTTACATCCGATGTCACTGTTTGAAATCCAAAGGGTACATCTTTGATGTTTCCAAAATGAAGGACCTGTGAAGAGAAAACAATCCATCATCCGCCAAGCTTTGTCTCTTCCCACTGCAGTGGATACAAGACCATGGTCAGCCGCCTCGGAGGAGCAGTATCTTCCTGCTCAACTGTCCTCATAAGGCAAGGCTTCTCAACCTGAGTGTCATTGACATCTGGGGCTGGATAATTCTTGGGGGTGTGTGAGGGTGCAGTCCTGGGAACTGTAGGATGCTTAGCAGCAGACTAACGGCCAGTAGCACTCCTTCCTCCATTTGTGACACCAGAAATGTCTGCAGGCCTTGCCAGATGTCCCTGGGATGAGAGGGAGAGGAACCGTCCCCAGCTGAGAAATACTGCCATAATGATACTCTTCTCTTTACTCAACTATCGGGGGGATTTTGCCCTTTGTTCAAAATGATGCCTCTGAGGCTCAGACCAAGGCCTTTCTAAACATGGGAAAGAGTGAAGCTGGGGTATAATTTCTATCCAATTTATTTATTACTTTTTTGATATTTACGTATTTATGTATTTATTTATTTATTTATTTTTGAAAGAGAGAAAGAAAGCGCGCGCGCACGCGCATGTGCGCACAAGTTGGGGAGGGGCAGAGAGAGAGGGGGAGAGAGGATCCCAAGCAGGGATTCAGCGCTGTCAGTGCAGAGCCCTACATGGGGTTCGAACCCGCAAACGGCAAGATGGTGACCTGAGCCGAAATCAAGAGTCAGACACTCAAGCAACTGAGCCACCCACGCGCCCCCTTCTATCTAGTTTAGACGCAAGCAAAGAGAGATTAACACCAAGAGAGACCATCACTAGGCAGATGTCAGATTCGGGGATAGAGGGTCTCTAGCAAGGTCTATGTGACCCCATCAGTTGCTCCAACAAGTCGCTCTAACCGTGAGCTGCTGCATCACTGGTGGTAGAGTCAGCACAAGTGGTGGCTGCCCTGGGTGGGCTACAGTCAGACACCCTTGCCTTGGAATCCCAGCCTGTACCCGCCAGAAACGTAATCTTGCCCAGCCCTTCAGAGCTTCCCTTTCCCCTCTGTAAAATGGACTGAGAATACCTACTTTTCGGCGTTGCTATGATCATTGCAGACATTATATGGAAACCATCTAAAACATCATATCGAAACCTTAACGATGAGGGGCGCCTGGGTGGCTCAGTCGGTTAACCTTCTGACTTCGGCTCAGGTCACGATCCATGGTTCGTGAGTTCGAGGCCCACGTCCGGCTCTGTGGTGACAGTTCAGAACCTGGAGCCTGCTGTGGATTCACTGTCTCCCTGTCTCTCTGTCCCTCCCCGCTTGTACTCTGTCTCTCAAAATAAATAAACATTTAAAAATAATTTAAAAGGGGCGCCCGGGTGGCTCAGTCGGTTGAGCGCCCGACTTCGGCTCAGGTCATGATCTCACAGTTCGTGAGTTCGAGCCCCGCGTCGGGCTCTGTGCTGGCAGCTCAGAGCCTGGAGCCTGCTTGGGATTCTGCGTCTCCCTCTCTCTCTGCCCCTTCCCCACTCATGCTCTGTCTCTCTCTGTCTCTCAAAAATGAATAAACATTAAAAAAATTTTTTTTAATAAATAAATAAATAAATAAATAAATAAATAAATAAAAATAATTTTAAAAGAAAAGAAAAGAAACCTTAATGATGAAATTAGGAAGTGGGGTTCACGAGCAAACGGCTAAGAATTCTTGAGACATTTTTGGTGCAAAAAGGTAATTTTAATATAGCACAGGGACAGGCCCTGTGGGCAGAAAGAGCTGCACTGGGGTTGTGAAGGACTGATTGTATACTTTTAAGTTTGTGGTGGGAAGGAGAATAGAGATAAAGTAAGTTTCTGAGGATTTTGAAGCAAGGCTTTCAGGACCTTGTGGGGCTTAGGTGCCATTAAGATAAAGTTACTTTTAGTTTTTAATGACATATAAACATTGAGGCGGCCATGAGTCCCTGAGGAAGGTCACACTCTGGAGGTTTCAGGTGTCAGTGGGCTGCAAGCTGTAAGGAAATTTAATTTAAGCTACGTGTCTCTTGCCTTTGTTTCCCTAGTCAGTTAGTAGTTATTCTTACAGTTATATTCTAAGCTACCTAAAACCACGATGCTATCTTCTGGAAGAAGTCCCCCTCTATTTTGTTCCCAACTTTTCTTTCATTCCAACCGATAGCCCAGCAGCTCTTGTGTTTCATGGTGCCCCAAAACGATGTCAGCATAAGGTGATTCTTTCCTGACTCTTAAGTCATAATAACTGCCCTGACACCACACCCTAGGTAATGTCACTAAATGGGCACATTGTGCCTGTGACTCACAAAGCCTCAGTACTGCAGGGTTAGATGTCTGATCCAAGGCAGTACGTAGCTCTCCTGCCTAATGACAGGTAAAAAGACCAAAAAATTAAAGAACCCAGGTCACCAATTACTGGGGGAACCATTGTAGGTACTGAAAAGAGCTTTATTATTATTACTGAGAACAGACCCACCACCAGGAAGGTCTCTTTACCATCCCTTCTCTAGTGGGAGACGAGGAAGGTAAAAGGGGGTAGGAATGGAGGGGTGGGGGGTGAGGAACCAAGGACGGAGAAGAGAGAGACAGCTTTTCTCCACAACTGAAGTTTCTTTTCCAAGCCTCACTCAATTTCAAGTGTGAATTGTTCATCCTGACCAAAATAATACTTTGTGGGTCTTACTTTGTAGGGATTTATGGATATAAGAAGAGGTCCCTATTTTTGAAATGCTTGTGAGTTGATGGAAAAGAAGATTCTACTGAACATAAAACCATCAACCTAAGAAGATAACGGAATGGAATTAGGAGCACATCCACCTATGACCCAAAAGGGGACAAAACTTCCAGGCATAAAAGAAACAATTCATGGGAATGTAATGTACAGCATGAGGACTGTAGTTAATAACACTGTATTATATACTTGAAAGTTGCTGAGGGAGTAGATCTCAAAAGTTCTCCTACAAGAAAAAAGAATTTGTAACAATGTAGAGTGAGAGATGTCAATAGACTTATCGTGGCGATCATTTCCAACATGTGCAGATATCAAATCATTATATGGTACATCTAGAACGAATATGTTGTATGTCAATTATATCACAGTTGAAAAGAATGATAACCTAAAATAAAGGTAAGTGAGCAAATATGAAACGTAGCAAGATGGAGAAGATCACTCCATTTGGAGGTCTAAGAATTTTACAAAGCTAGATGGTCAGCCATAGCCAAAAAGAAACTCAAACAACAACAACAAAAAAGTAAAATACACACACATATACATATAACTATATGCATATGTGGGGGAGGGTCGACATCAGTTCATTGCATTCTTCTTAAATAGGATACTCAAGCCCCAGGGAGTATTCTGGAACGTAAGTAAGCACAACGCATCTGCTTCTTTATCCCTGTTACTTGAAGGCAGAAAAAATTTTAAGTTATTTCTATACCAACATAAGCACAGATCGATTTATCTAATATGGACATATTATAGGGTAGAATATATCACAGAGTAGAATGAAGTTGAGCCTGCATCTTAAAGTAAAGCATGATGCCATAAATAAACACGCACTGGACGGGGTATCTGCAGTGGCACATTTAACAAACACCATCTTGATTGATTTTCACAAAGTATCAGATAGACTCCCCAAAGGCTACTCGTTAGTGTAAATATTGTGATTGCCTAGCAAGCAGGTCCCCAGGTTGTCCATCACAACATGGTACTTGTAAATGTGGGTCGCAGGACAGATTAACGACACACTTAAAGATAGATTAAGACGATGCAAGAAATGGCATACTTCTCAATCCTGAGGAATTTTCTCCAAGAGCCCCCATTCATTTTCCTGAGGCACTGCCTCTGTGTTCTGGTAAGTCTGTTCCCACAGAAAGCAGAAACAAGGTATGGAGCTTACCTGTCCAATCTCATTTGCTGTGTCACCTTTGGTGCCTACTTGAGCAAGTGACAGAGAGGTGGAGAGACAGATCGGAGAGAAGAGGACATTGCCCGCTGGCTCCTTTTCACACAGTTGTTTGAACAGGTCAACTGCAAAAGCCGAATTTGCCAGTTGTAGAGCGTCCATTGTGGGCCTGCAGCAAAGGACAAGGATGAGGTTATTTCTAAAGCATCTCTGAGGTGTTCTCAACGGCATTCTGCCAATGCAATGGGATTCTATTCAAACAAAGTAACGGTCTTGGGTAGAAGAGAGGAAGGAACTTTCAGTAAATGCAATCTGAAAAGCCAATGGTGAAGAAACTTCTGGCAAAATGTCCTAAGGTCTGAACAGTCCAGCAAATGGGATCCTCTGTGTGTCCAGCTCTGCCCAGAATCTCCAGATTCAGGCCTACTCGGCCACAAAGGCCATCCTCAGGAGCCTGCACACCTCTTCCTCAGCAGGTGGACGGAACAGTTGATGGCACTGATCAAAATCAGTCGGTCTTAAGGGCACCCGTGTGGTTCAGTCGGTTGAGCCTCCAACTTTGGCTCAGGTCACGATCTCACAGTTTGTGAGTTCGAGCCCCGCGTTGGGATCTCCGCGGCCAGCACCGAGCCTACTTTAGATCCTCTGTCCCCCTCTCTCTCCTCCCCTCATCCACTGGCTCTCTCTCTCTCCCTCTCTCAAAAATAAATCAAAAAATCAGAGCAGTTTTGTATGGTTCAATTTAATATTTAGTAAGTGTTACGGGTTGAATAGTGTCTCCCTAAAGGATATGTTGAGGTCGTGAGGGTGGCCCTAATCCAATATGACCAAGGTCCTTGTAAAAACAGGAGAAAAGACACTGAGACAGACGTGCACAAAGGGAAGATGGTGTGAACGCACCCATGGGGAAGGCCACGTGACAACAGAGGTAGAGAGTGAACTGGCGCTTCTACAAGCCAAGGAACACCAAAGATCACTGGCAACACCAGAGCCTAAGAGAAAAACATGGAACAGACTCTCCCCTATGGCTTGCAGAGAGAGCAGGGCCCTGCAGGTACCTTGATTTCAGGCCCCTCCAGACAGTGGGAGAATAAATTTCTATTGGTTTAAGCCACGCAATTGGTGGTACTTTGTCATAACAACTCAAGGAGACTCATACAGTCAGTCATGCCTTAGTAGGCCACCTAGAACACAGCAATAGTTAATAAATACAGCTGTTAACAGCTGTTGTTAGTACACACCTACAGTGTGGAAGACACTACACAAAGTATTAGAAGGATCAACTGAGTCCCTCCTCTTCTGAGCCTGCCATCTCTGGGGGCAGATACGTAGACAAGTAAGGGGAATGTGCGGCTGCCCGTGCCGTGAGAGCGGTGTGACAAATCATAGAGGAGTTAATGAAAAGAGAAAAAAGGTGGGTTCAGCTAAAAATACGGGGCCCGGGGAATTGGAGACAACAGCAAGCGGGCACCTAGTCCTGTCTGAGGACTCTTATTCTCATGTAGGTTCTCTAAGTCCCTGAGACCCTTTCGGTGGGTCCATGAGGTCAAAACCACTTTCAGGGGCACCTGGCTGGCTCCGTCGGTGGGGAATGCAACTCTTGATCTCGGAGTCGAGGTCGAGCCCCTCGAGGGGCACGGAGATTTTTTTAACGTCATAAAAGTTTTTAGACATTGTTTGTCTTTCCATTGTCAATCTGTCACAAATATGCAGCAGAGTTTCCAGAGCCTGCGTGAAGTGTCTTCTATTAAACCAAATATTAAAGAGATTCGAGGAAATGAAGAGACAGTGTTACTTTTCTTTCTGCACCTCTTTTCCTTTAGAAAACAGTGGTTTTTCATAGAAATAGGTTATTTGTGTTAATATGTAAGGGTCACGTGATTGGTATCTTCAATAAATGAGTAAATATTTTAAAATTTCTCCAGTTTTAATTTCTGATTTGGTCAATACCAATAGATATAATTGACAGAAAGAAAGAAAGAAAGAAAGAAAGAAAGAAAGAAAGAAAGAGAAAAGAAAAACAACTCTTTGGGATCCTTGGTAATTTTTAAGAGTTCAAAGACATCTTGGAATTGAAAAGTTTGAGAACTGTTATTCTAAGAAAAGGTCGACCTTTCTGTTCAATCCAGTCATTACTGACCAAGCCTGAAGGCACCTAACTGAAGGAGTCAGGGCATAACACTTTCTTGAACAGAACTGGGCTGCATAGACTCTTCAGCCCCTGCCTGAGCCCAGGATAGGAATCCGCCTTTTATGGGACGTGTGGCTTGTGTGCAAGATGGATTCGAGAAGGTTATAATGTATCTCAGAGTCTATAAAAGCAAATCCATTACCAAAAAGAATGTTTTGTTGACCCATTCATGCTCACTGGTCATCTCCAATGACTTCTTCCTCCTTTGTTTTATGCCCCCAATAAGAACAGCTAAGTGAACTTAGGTCATTGTTCTGAAAACCTACCACAAGGTAACCTTAAATCTTACATTTCTTTGGGGCCCGAGACCTTCTCCTCTCTCTGGGGCGGGATCTGCTCGGGATGACTGTGCACTCCCAGGCAAAGCCGCCCAACATCAAGGGTACGGAAGGCCATGAGACAGAAATGGAAGCACACAGGGTGTTTTGACCAGTACGTCCACCACGAAGAAATTATAAGAAACTTCACAAAAGCTTTGGGGGATCCCTGTAACAGACTTTCAGGACTTGAAGTCTGGCTTTCTCCAACAGCAAATTTAACACGGATGGGGCTGAGTTCATCAACAACTAAAATTCAACATGAGTCATTTCTCCATCAAATAAAGATGCCTAAATGAGCTATTTCTTCACCAAAGAGAGAGGCCTAAAACCCAAGCCACTGCAAACTTCTCGAAGCTTTTACAACTTGAGGCCTTATCACATCAATAATAAGATGAAAACATACCAACTCTGCTTGAACAAACATCAGTAGTCCTTCCCAGCATGTACTTCCTACCCTTCAAGAAGAGAAATTAGAATAATTTTGCATAATCGATACAAACTTTACTTTTAAAGTTTGATTTCCTCTGTGTATTCAAGGCCTCGGAGTAATCCACTCAGGGAATTTTGACTGCAAACACCTAGAAGCGGATCAAAGGGTAAGGAAATGTTCATTTTACCACATTGTTCAAGCGAAGCACTCTTCATTCATCCTTTAAAGCATCTGAGGGTAAATTTAGTCTAAATGGTTCCATGCGATACAAGATAATGGTGGTTTTTAGGACAGCTGATTACACAATCCAGTTAACGCTGTGTTGCAATTCAAGGCTTGGATTTCCAGTCCCTGATGGAAAATGTAAATCAGTACACGTCTATCAGCTGATGCTTTCCCGACAGGGGCAGACCCTCCCTTTCAAGAGTCTGTTCCTTTGCATGAAAGTCCTCAGTGTAGGCGTCCAAACAGGTGTGCCTTCTTATCTGTGTGCTGACTGGCTCCTTTCTCAGAAAATTCTCCCACGAGTCAGGGAAGGTCATACGGCCTTAATATCTGAGGTCCTAGAGATAACAATATTGTTGGATGCCTGACGAAGGAAGCAGAAAATGGGTGCACACGGAAATCTGTGTAGAGGCAAGCAATCACCAACCAAGTAACCCACCAGATATCGCATGGCAGACCTCATCACCTGCTTGGTGATTAATACCAGCAGACCTAAAAACACTTAAAGCCGGTCTGGTCTGAGGTGGTTCCAAGGGATGACTTTGGCCACAGCCCATCGCCACCTCAAGGTGCTGCAAGACAAAGCATGCAAACACATCCCAGCAACGTAGCAATACAAGCCCAGGAAAATGCATCCGGTCCTACACGGGCCATTATGTGCAGCTAATGCTATACAAATTATGGGTCCAAGGGTAGAGGTTAGCAAGTCCTCCATCATAATTATACATGCCTAATGACCTGTGTTCAGGGTGCGAAAAATCACTGCAGGTTTTTTTTTTGTTTTGTTTTACTTTTCACTTGGTCACAGAACTTCTGTCCCTTTCATGAAAACCCTCTGACAATTATAACGAAAAGAGAGAATTTCCATTACAGCTCCAACGTAGGAAATGCTACATGTTTTAGTGACTTAAATGTTTCAAAGGCACTTTTATTTTAACCAGAGAAAAGTGAGATGGAAACGTAAGTCACAACTACAGACGCAACAAACAAAAACTTGTAAGAACGTATTGCGAAGTCGCCTGCTGTTTGCGTTATGTCCTAAAATCATAAACCTTGAAAGTGCAGCCAGATCTTGGAATGGATCTAGTCTGGCTCCTCCTGTTCATGTCCCAGTGAGGAAAGTGAAGTGGGCAGAGATGAAGTGATTGTCCCAGGCCACCCACACAGGGAGGTGAAAGTGGCAAAACCAGACTTTCATTTCCACCAGCTGCCAGCCGGGTACTCCCGACCACACCTCATCATAATCGTGTCTTGGCTGGTATGTGTTCTCTCGAGTGTCTTCGGAGCTCCAAAAATTCTACACATCCTGAATTACCCCTTTAGAGATACCGAGAGACTTTGCGTATTTTTTTAAATCAACACAAAACTTTGTTTCCCATTTTTGACGAAGTTCTTGTTCTCTCTCTGCTATTTAGAGTGCAAGCTATTAATTTGATATTGCTCTCATTTAATAAGTATGGCCTGAGCACCTAATTTGTGTCAGGCACTGAGCTAGACATTAAGGAACCACAGGGGAACACACACTTGGTTCCTGCCTCTGAGGAGCTGTCGTGTGGCCTCACACGTGTGATAGTGCGATTAGTGTTTGGACGGGGGCACAAGTTACTTGTGGGGAGCACAAGTACTTCGGGAGAGGCAGTTCACTCATTGAAAAATCTCAGTGAGGGGCGCCCGGATGGCTCCGTCGGTTAAGCGGCCGACTTTGGCTCAGGTCACGATCTCGCGGTCCACGAGTTCGAGCCCCGTGTTGGGTTCTGTGCTGACAGCTCAGAGCCTGGAGCCTGCTTCAGATTCTGTGTCTCCCTCTCTCTGACCCTCCCTTGTTCATGCTCTGTCTCCCTCTGTCTCAAAAATAAATAAATGTTAAAAAAAATTTTTTTTTAAAAAGAAACATCTCAGTGAGGTCTCCTCAGAATCAGTTCCATCCAAGTAAGTCCCACCAAAGACGGGTCCTAAAGGATAAGTAGGAGATAGTCATGCAAAAGTGTGTGCCGGAGAGAACAGACCCAATTCAGAGAGTGCAGGTGACTCCCAAATGAGAGCAGGCACATGTACTAAGATGTAAGCTGGGTCACTGAGCTCAGTTCTCTAGACCTAGAGCTGGTCACTGGCCCCTGCATAAAGATTCCTAAAGGTTCTTTTTTTAAATTTTTGTTAATGTTTATTCATTTTTGCGAGAGACAGAGAGACAGAGAGACAGAGCATGAGCGGGGGAGGGGCAAAGACGATGGAGACAGAATCTGAAGCAGGCTCTGGGGATCGGAGCTGTCGGCACAGAGACCAACATGGGGTTTGAACCCACAACCCGTGAGATCACAACCTGAGCCCAAGTCAGACACTTAATAGCCGACTGAGCCACCCAGGCACAAAACTTTAGATTCCTAAAGTTTTTAATGCATCTAAGCCAATGATCCTCAAACTTTTCATCTGTAGACCATCTGGCTGAGATAAAGACCTTATGGACAGGTCAACCATATGTCCCGTTTTGCCTGAGACAGTCCTGGTTTATCTGTGTTGTCCTAACATTAGCAAGAGTGCCCCTTTCCCTCTCAAACATGCTGTATTTGAACCAGATAAGTTCACTCTATCAATAGATCCATTCTTCTATGCACAAATGTGCGCGCGCACACACACACACACACACACACACACACACAGCTATGTACATAAGCTTTTTCATTCCTTACCAACTAACTTTTCACTGTGTCAGGTTATTGTGGAAATCATTTAGCCTAGCCTGCCTCAGTTTACAGATGAAGAAAAATGTGGTGAATAGAAAACCTCTAAGTATTCGGTATAGCCAGTCCCTAGGCAATGTGTCGAGAAACCTTGTCTCTAATAATAGTAACTACAGTGGAGAATGCCTAAAACCCCAGTCTCTGCTGTCTGCACTCCCGAGAAGAAAAAGTCAGAGCCGGATTAAGAAAATAGGAGTTCTTGCAGCTTCTGCAGCATGAAAGAGTTATCATGAGGATTAAACAAAGTCATGAAATGAATAGATGCGTGTGAAAAGTGCTTCGTTAGCAGGAAAGGATAACGCAGCTATTAGTAATAAGGCCAATGGCTTGATTGCCGGTGGCAGGGCTGCTGCTGTGCTCAGATACTCTGTTTGGAAGCCTGATCTTGACCCCTGAGCCCTCCCACTGCTGCTTAACACTGGAGTCAGGCTTGCCACACCAGAATGACCAAAATTGCTCTGACTGCATAGTTTCAAAGTCAAGCAGAGGGATCGAAGGGACAGAATTGAAAGCATTAGGAAGCGAAGAAATAAACCGACTGAGTCATCTGGAGAATGCCTTTCTTCAGGCCGGCTGCCATCTCTCCACCCGTCAAGGAACCCATCCAACTTGCACAGACTGGTGAGGACTGAGATTTGGGACACACCTGATTCTATTCAAAACCTTTTTGGTGACGTTGGGGTGAAAAAGTTAAGGGTACCTGTGGAGTCGTGGAAAAGTCTACAAGCTATGAGTTTGAAGGCCTGCAGTCTCCTTCATCTCCCCACTTAGAAGTCGTGTGACGGCGGACAGTGCTTCGCCTCTGTGAGCCTCCACTCCTCATCCACAAGCAAAGGGCCGAGCTGTAGTCTGGCTAAACCCCTCAGCTCCGCAAATCCGTGTATAATCTGATTACAAGCCAACTGAACAGCCTGGCTTGTTAAATTGATCTTTAGTATGATACACTTAAATAAACCACAAAAACCATAGTGTCTATCAGGAAGAAACCATGAACCAGCCCATTTGAAAGAACACACACTGAAGGGGCGCCTGGGTGGCTCAGTCAGTGAAACACCCGACTCTTGATTTCGGCTCAGGTCATGATCTCATGGTCGTGGGTTTGAGCCCCGTGTCAGGCTCCACGGAGCCTACTTAGGATTCTCTCTGTCCCTCCCTCTCTCTGCCCCTCCCCTGCTCTCACACGCACATGCTCGCTCTCTCTCTCCCTCTCAAAAATAAAGAAATGTTAAAAAAAAAAAAGAACATATATTTGAAATATGTAAATTGTTTCAACTGTCCTGAAACCCATAAACAGGGAGGGAGAATAGTCTGCGCCCGGAAGAATGTGGTTGCTAGTAAAGTGAACAGTGACTGGTTGCTTTAAATTGCCAAAAAGAAGAGTGGTTCCAAAACTGAACTCTCACCCAACCAGGAAGGTGGGCCAGACTCTCAAACGCCTTTGCAGTCTCTCCGGTTTTCAGCACCTGGCCCTTTCTGAAATTAGTGTCACAAAATCCATTCTGAATTCCCAGGCACGGCTGAAGATGTCCTCAGGAATACTTTCTCCTCCGGGAAACACTGTTGCGCTGCCCGCCCCCCACCACCACCCGAACCCCCTAGCCAGGTTACGTCTTCACAGTTGGATGTGATTTTGCTCCCTACCTGGCATTCCTGGTTCCCAAAGGACCCAGAGCTCAAAGTGCCGCCCATGTGGCAACACTACAGCCCACAGCCTATCCTTGACAGTAACCATCATGGCGACCGACTCCACCATCTTGAAACAGCTCAAATAATTATTGTGTTTCAAGAATCTCCCTGAAAAATCGCCCTGCTACCGCGCTTTGCTCACCTGGAGTCACAGTTATCCTGGAAAACGCACAGCAAGGGAAAAGGAACACGAGAGCCTCCCGAGGACCTTGATGTAGGAGCAACCCTCTGTGGGGCAGAGGCAGGGCTGGCTCCCCTGAGCAGGCACCACTCCCTCTGTGACCACTCCCAGCCTGCGCTCCCGGCTCTTACTCATGCCTCTTGGCAGCCGGTCCATGACTGGAAAAAAAAAAAATGATTCAGGCTGAAGTTGCTGTTGTCTGCACAGCCTCCAAAGGCCTCCGACATGCTCGGGCAGGAAGGGCTTCGGTGGATCCTGCCTTGGGCTAAATATGTACATACATTCATCAGGGCAACCCTGATAGGCCACGTGGGACCGGAAGGTGAAATATGATATGAAGTAGAAGGAATATGTGACGGTCGTAATGATTCAGACTTCTCAAATAGGGTGGTGCCCGAAAGGCTCCCTAACCCCCACCTTTCCACGTAAACTGGGGCAGCTCTTTCTGCTAGGTGCGAAAGAGGTACCTCCCTATTAAACAGGATGGCGATCACAAAGGAAGAGGGCCTAGAAATTAAATGAAGTATGCTCAGCAAAATACGTAATCCCAAACTGATAGGAGAAAGCGCTTGATGAAGGTCCCGATGATTAAGACACACAGCTTTGCTCTCTGTGGAGCCTGCTCTTTGCAGGTTCCAGAGTTCCTGCCATCCTGTGGCTCCTTCATTCAGTGGGACCTACACGCTTCCTACCAAATCTGTTCTCAGGAAAGTCCCTGAAACTAAGCCATTCATTTTTCTGCTCTGCTCCCATTAACATCTATATGTTGTACAGTCTTTTCTATCTGACCACAAGATGGTAACGATAAAGACGGAGAATCCTACAGATGAAAGACCAAGCCCCATTCATTTTTGTAACACCAGCTCGGTATGGGCTTGAGAGACAGCGTGCATGCAGTCGACAAAGGCTGGTCTAAATGAATGAGAGCGCCTCATTTTGCCAAACTAAGATTGACTGATCGCTTCCCTTCCCCCGACGCCTGGTTATTATTAACCAGGATCAAAGTCATAAACCAAATGAGTTGAACTCTGAAAGGAGAATCTCAGGAGCAAGTAGCCTCAGTGTCCTCATCTGTGAAATGAGACACACATATTCATGAAGACAGAAAACACATGAAGTGTCGGCATATGCGTGTGCCTCCTAACTACGGTGGATATTATTTTACCACTTTGTCTATTCCTCAGGCAGGGGCTCAGGGGATAATCATAACGGCCAAAAGCCTGGTGCAGAATATTCACACCCTAGTCTCTACAATAACTTATTGAGCAGCTGCTACCTGCTTGCCACTGTGACCCAAAGATTTTAAGAGACGTGCACTTGAATCAGAGAGCTTTGTCCATTCCCCCTTCTGGTATTTGAATTCCCTCTGTAATACTCTTGCTCAGTGCTTGTCAAACCTGAACAGAAATGCTTCCAGTGAGGGGCACCTGGGTGGCTCAGTTGGTTAAGCCTTCGACTTGGGCTCAGGTCATGATCGCACGGCTCGCGAGTTCGAGCCCCGCATCGGGCTCTGTGCTGACAGCTCAGAGCCTGGAGCCTGCTTCGGTTTCTGTGTCCTCGTCTCCCTCTCTGCCCCTCCCTCATTCATGCTCTGTCTCTCTGTCTCTCAAAAATAAATAAACATTAAAAGAAATTTTTTTATTAAGGAAATGCTTCCAGTGACAGGAATTTAGCAATGCCCGAGGAAGCCCGACCATAATTCTGTCGGAAATAAATACTCCATTGAAGATATTTAGTGGAAAATGATACACCGGTTTGTAAGAAGCGCCATTTGCTTTTTAATTCCCCTAAATAATCGACAATTTTCTTCCCTTTCTCTTTCATTTGTCACAAAAACCATGTTATTTGCTGTCCATTGAAGGGTACATATTTGCAGGGGGGGGGAGAAGAAACACAGCTTAAAGAATGAACTATCCATTCAGTCATCATACAATTTTATCAAACATAATTTTCTCTAGTTCAACGAAAGCAATCATCGGCCCAAATATTTAATAACCTAGGAGACTGCTAGGTTGGTGTGCCTTTTCTTACCTATAGGCTGAAACCCTGTGAACATTATTAACTTGATGACTCAGCATTCTGGCTGAGGGCTGGCTTACCACACCCCGCCACTCCCGGGAGCTTCTCAAAGGAGCTTTGTTATAGCATGCTTAAAATTACTCTGTCTGTCTGTCTCTCCCTCTTTCTTCTCTTCCAAGAAGACAAATTTCAGCCACAAATTCTTGAGTATGCTCCCAAATCATCAGTGTTTTGCTGTGTTTGTTGTGCTTTTTCACCGCTGGTGGGTAGGATTCCCACCGATGGGCACGACAGTTCTCGCGTACAGCAGAGGAATACAGAGAAGCCTGCTTGTTTCCAACTACTCACAGAATCGCACAATAAGGCCCCCAGCTACTCACTGAGGACTGTCACCTCCTTTTCACATGTGGAGAAACTGAATCAGGATGGTTAGGGCAACTTTACCTTAGAGTTTCTGACTGAGATACAAAACCATGTGTTCAAAACCCCAGACGTATAATCCTTTACCCAAAGTATGTCCATTTCAAGAGTCCAACAGCTTTAACAGGCTTTCGGGCTCAACTTACCGATATCTGGCATTTGAGAAGCCTAAAATTCTGTCTAGAAGGAATTTTATATTAAATGATGGCCTGTAATGGAAAATCACTCACAGGAAATTTCTACTAAGATGCAAACTTACAGGAAAAAAACAAAAAACAAAAAACCTAACACTGAAAAAAGTGAAGGGAAATAGTATAAGTGACATAATCCTTAATCCTGAGCGTCAAGGTATATCCAAGCAGAAAATTCAATATCAAATCACTTGCATTTGGTTGATGGATGTAGAGGAAAAGAAGGTGACAGTGTGGGAAAGAGAATTCAATTCATCTTAGAGTCGATTCTGAGCCACACTCATGGCTCAGTAAGTATTAATCATCAGCGAGAAACTTAGCTTCTCTGGACCTCAGGCTCCTGCAGTGTAAAAAAGAGGCAAAGGTTGGACCTGTTGTCCTAATGTTCCTTTTAGATGTAAAGTCAGAGAGTAAAACTTCCCTTTACCTACGCGGGGCTCAGGATGTTCTCTTTTTAATACTTTTAATGTCCATCTCCTTTGGCCCAATAATACAGCCTTTAGAAAATTTTCTCAGGAAATAATTACGGGGCGCCTGAGGCTCAGTCAGTTGAGGGCCCAGCTCTTGATTTCAGCTCAGGTCATGATCCCAGGGTCAAGGGATCGAGCTCCAAGTTGAGCTTGGCACTGAGTGTGGTGCCTGCTTACGGTTCTCTCTCTCTCTCTCTCTCTCTCCTCTCTCTCTCTCTCTCTCTCTCTCCCTTTCTCCTTCTGCCCCTCTCCCCTGCTCCTGCTTTCACTCTCTCTCTCTCAAAACAAAAAAAGAAAGAATTACAGATAAAGGCAATGATTAGTGTACAGAAATATCCACAATAATATTATTTCTAACAGAAAAACAGAAACCAGCTAAATGTCCATCTTTAAGGAAAATAACTATATGTTTTTGAAGGGTACTGGTCACAAGATTAAGTTACGTAACAGTAAGTTAAGAAATATATAGATACATACACGTATTTAGAGACTTTTGGGTCTTGCTGTAATGCACTTAAGGGTTGCTTGATTTCATGTTGACAGATTACATCTGTGCATATACTCAGAAGACTTGAACACTGCGCATAAAATAATTTATCAGTAAGGGGTGCCTGGGTGGCTCAGTCAGGTGAGCCACCAACTCTTGATTTCTGCTCAGGTCATGATCCCAGGGTCATGGGATTGAGCCCCCCATCGGGCTCCACATTGAGCATGGAGCCTGCTTGGGATTCTTTCTCTCTCCCTCTCCCTCTGTCCCTCTCCCCTGCTTGTGCTCTCTCTCTCTCTCTCTAAAATTAAAAAAAAAAAAATTTTTTTAAATAATAATCTAACAGTAATGACTTCTGGCTGATGAAATTGCAAGTGACTTTTATTTTCTTTCCATACTTCCCTGTGTCTGCCAAACTTTCTAAAATCATCATATATTATTTCTTGTGATTAGCAAGTTATGTTTCTTGACAAGTTGTTTTCAAAAAAAGCTCTCTGCCACCACTGGGCCTTTGCATAATAAATCTCTAGCCGTGGCCAACGATTACCCGGGCTGTCCGATAAAGGCTATGCAACTCAAAACCAAAATTGTGTTTCTTAAGAGGTAGAAATTTCAGACTTTCCTTTGATGAGGTCCAGGACCTCTCACCGGCCCAGCAGAAGCTGGTGTCACAGCTGAGCCAAGCAACCAGCCCCAACCCCTCCCTAGATGAGCCAGACCAAGGAGAACAGGAGCCCAAGGTCCTGGGACCCAGGAACACCTCCAGGAGGATCCCTGCCCCAGGCCCCGGGAGGGGATTGCAAGTGGAAACTGGCCTGACCCTCTTTCTCCCTCCTCCTGCCTCCTCCCTCTCCTCCTCCACAGCATCAGCTGCCATGCTGACTCAGTTGCGGGCTTTGCTCTCCGCCTTCCTACACGATGCAACTAAATCCTGTCTGGGAGAAGCTGACACTTCAGAAGGAAACTCGGCCATCACCAAGTCCAAGTCCCTTGTGTCCAAATGGTGAAACTTAAGCCCACACAGTGCCTTGTGCACACATTTTTTTTTTTAACATTTTTTATTTATTTTTGAGAGAACGCAAGCAGGGGCGGGGCAGAGAGACAGAGGGACAGAGGATCTGATGCAGGCTCCGTGCTGACAGCAGCGAGCCTGATGTGGGGCTTGAACTCGCAAACCGCAAGATCACAACCTGAGCCTAAGTCGGGCACTCAACCCACTGAGCCACCCAGGTGCCCCTGCGTACACACTTTTAAAGGTGACGCAAGATTCTTTACTGCATGCCTTGTAACAATCATTTTTTTTACATTCTGTTTTTATTCCATTTTCATTAATGAAAAAGAAAAAACTACAGAGGCACAGGGCTGTTGCATAACTTCCCCCAGGTCACAACATTAGTAAATGGTGGAAACAGATTCCAGATTTAAATCCAGGTGGTGCTCTTAACAAATACACTATGCTTTTTTGTTTTTTAAGTTTATTTACTTATTTTGAGAGAAATGGAGAATGTGTGATGGGGGAGGGGCAGAGAAAGAGGGAGACAGAGAATCCCCAATAGGCTCCACACCATCGGGGCAGAGCCCTACACGGGGCTGAAACTCACGAATTTGGGGGGAAGGGGAGAAACGTATGAATCAACCTATACTATGCATGCTAGGCTCTTCATATGAGAATTCTAGTTCTGGTCTCTGCCTCCGAAGATGGGATTTAAAGGTAAAACGTTCTATCCAGTGCCGTCATCTCCCTGGACCTGGGCGACTCCAGGATTCGCTTACTGTGCCTCCAAATCCTCCCAATGTGCACGGTGCTTTGCACAGTAACATTAAATAAACATCTCTTAAATTTGTAAAACAACACATGAGCCGAAATCGAGCAGTAGAAAGCAGTAAGTTATTTGTAGCAATGGCGGGTGCAGACGATGGTCGCCATGAAAGCAACTGGTGTCCAATTCCAAGAAAGAGAGTTGCTTTTCTAGTGTTTTGAAACATAAAGAATTGAAAATTGTAGTAAACAAATCAAATTGTCTTTTTTTTATCTAATTAGATCAAAATACTTACGTTACTGGTTCTTTGATGCCATTGTGCATTAGAATCTTGGGGGGGGGAGGCAGGAAGTGGGGGGGGAGGGGAGGGGGACAAGAAAGGAAGTACAGTCAAATTACAGATACTCCGATCCAAATCTCCTGACATTGTGACTCAATATGCCTAAGTCTTGGAATCTGAATTCCTTTCAGTGGTTCAGGGCTGGTTGTTCACAGATCAACCTTTCAAAATCACAGGCTTCTGTCGGGTTCCTCGCCAACACAGACCATCCAATGGTTAGCGCTGATTCTGAAAGGAGATTGGCTGGTTCCCAGCTCTGCTATATACTGCCTCCGTGGCCTTGGACAAAGTACTAAACTCACGTTGCCTCAGTCTCCTCATCTGTAAAATGGGGTGATGTTAGCAACTCTTCCTAGGGTCATAATGAGAACTGAATGAGATAACACAGGTCAAGTGCTTCGAATAGTGCCTGCCACCAATAAAAGTCCAATAAATGTTAACCATCATGATTCTTCCTTGCTAAAAGCTGTCGCGAGGTTACAAACCTCAGAGAGATTAGTTTTACCTATATGGTAGATATAGAGAAAAAAGAGGAGGTTCTTTTTTTTAATGGAAGAAAATTTAATAGTCTATAAAGCTTGAGAAGAATTAAGAATCTTTGGCTGTATCCCACACATGCACAGACATACACACACTCACATGCACACGTATACCCAAATATACATGCCCAATTTATATGAGGTTTTCTCTTCCTACATTTAGGCCTGGGTTTTTTATAAATAGCAAAAAGTAACAGCCAAAGAATGAATATGAAAAACAAAAATAAAAGTGGAATTTACTGGTAGTAAGAGAGGAAGATTAAGACTTTGAAGAGGGGAGTATATAATTAATATTTCATATTGAATTTTATATCAGATAATAGACATTTATTGTGACTATCCCTGACAGCCTATAATACTTTGCAATTTATAAGTTTTTATTGCACACCCAGTCTTTTCCCCAAAGCAATTTTGTGTATATTATTTCTTTCAACTCAGTTATGCATCATGATTCCAATTTTACAAATGAGAAAAGTGATATTAGAAATCTAAGTAATTACTGGGGTGCCTGGGTGGTTCAGTCGGTTAACATCGGACTCTTGGTTTCTTCTCAGGTCATGATCTCAGGGTTCATGGGTTCAAGCCCTGCGTCGGGCTCTGTGCTGACATCACAGAGCCTGCTTGGGATTCTCTCTCTCCTCTCTTTGCCTCTCCCACTCTCTCTCTCTCTCCTTCTCTCTTTCTTTCTCTCTCAGAATAAATAAATAAACTCTAAAAAGGAAGGAAGGAAGGAAGGAAGGAAGGAAGGAAGGAAGGAAGGAAAGAAAGAAATTTAAGTAATACTAGTGAGAGATAGAGTCAAGCTCACACCCAGAACTCAGACTCCAGAGCCCAAGCCTGTACAAAGACCATATCACCTCCACTCCTTAAGAAAAAAAAAAGACAAAAAAGGGGGGGGGTTAATAAGTATGGAGTCCTAAGGGCCCATACCTCAAGAATGGAAGAAAATAAATTAATCAAAGATAATTCCCTTGACATGTATTATCAGTTTTCTTTCCAAAAGCAGTTTTGAAAATGAAGCCCAAAGACTCACCACAAAGCCAAACCGCCATCCTGACTCACTTGGTTAGAATCGAGTTCCCTCCCACCCACTGCGCAAAGCTCCATCCATTGGCGGGCCTCATGGCTCCCTCCATAATGGTTGTCTCCCACACATCCCTCTCTAATAGAGTCATGATTCTTGCACACCCCAAAACTGAATTATATTGTCAGTCCCACCACTTGTTAGTACTTACAAAGATGATATATTCACTCTCCTTGTGTAAAACAATGTGTCTTTGATGTTAGTTTTCAACCTACTTTCTTCAAGCTTCTTGTATTCCCGGATTCGACGAGCAAACCGGTGTTAGCATCCTGTTAGCAGTCCTGACTTCACAGGAAGATACCATTAGCCACAGAAGGAGGAGCCTGAGGAAAGTTGAGCCAGGCTTTGAGTAGCTCTGGAGGAGGAGGAGGCCGTGTTAGACCGGAAGAATCCCTCCTCTTTCCTGTTTACCTGTCCAGAAGATTACAAGTATGCCTTCGAATAGCTGAACAGCCATAACATGAAAGCTAGCTTTAGGTTAGAGAAGGAGAAAAGCCAAGAAAAGCTAATGCAGTTCCGTAAAAAACCCTGAATGAACTAGCACACGTAGGCCATGATCATCAATGGTAGATACCATCACAAAAAGAGACACAGTTGAATCTTGTGTATTTCTTGGTGGGAGTTCACAATAAACAGCTTTATTGACCCACAAACTGAGGATTAAAAATAGAGAAGAGGGACGCCTGGGTGGCTCAGTCTCTTGAGCATCTAACTCTTGATTTCGGCCCTAGTCATGATCCCAGCATTGTGGGATCAACATTGGGCTCCACGCTGTGTGTGGGGCCTACTTAAGATTCTCTCTCTCTCTTTCTCTCTCTCTCTCTTCCTCTGCCCCTCTCCCCCACTTGCTCTTTTTAGAGCGAGAGATTTCCTTTTAGAAATTTAGATTTAGATTTCTTTTTAGAAATCTCTTTTTAGAGAGAGAAAAGAAATGTGAAGTGTAAATTAAACAGAGATTTCTCACCCAGGAAGTCTTACATGTAGCATTTGATTCCTGAACTAAAATCTACAGTACATGGAATATATGCTAATATATTTATTTTCTTTTCAAAGAGGAGATGAACTCCCAGGTCATCATTAAACTCGCCAGATGGCTTTTAGGTTAGGGGGTATTGTTAAGCAACTAATAAGACAAGCCTAATGTCAGAAAGAGGCTCCTGGGTTTCTTCCTTTTGAAAAATGCCTTCCGCTGCCTTGCTTTTCACCGCACTCTCCTACCACTGGCGGCCGTGTTTGTGCTGATGAGGCAAGCTCACCAGAGATCTAAGCAATTACGAGCTGGAGGGGCAATTAGTCTGGGTGGAGAACACAAGTTTTGGATGCTCCAGCTCCAAAGGATTGGGATTATTTTAACTTCATCATCTCTGTGGTGAAAACTCTGAGTGCCAACCCTGGTGTTGAAAAGACTGAGTCCGAAGGATTATATCATGTCTTGCTTGATCCAGCTCACGATGACATGTGATCTCGCAGCAGGAACTATGTTCAAAGTGTAACACAAATACTATCTTTCCTTCATACAGAAAATCGTCAGTGTAGACTAAACAATTCCAACTTAGAGAAAAACAATCATCGTCTTGCAAATGCTGGGTGTACAATCAGTGAGGAATCTGGATCTAGTGGAGAGTTTCCCTGTCCTTGTATACTCTAAGGATATTCACAGTGGCAACAAGTAGCAAGTTATTTGTTTTTAGTGATCTGACAAACATTTGCTCATTACCTGCCATGTATCAGGCGTTATGATATATACTCCTCTGATAATACCCACGGCACAGCCAACACTCAAATTTCTGCACCCTACACAGTACGTGGTGTCAGAACTCTCCCTGTATCTCTCTTCCCAGCATGACATTCTAAATTAAGCCATATATAAATTATATTATCTCTCATGATGCCCTGTTAGCTTGGGGCAAGTTGCTCTCACATCTTCTTCAAGTCTCTATTTTCTTATCTTTAAAATGAGGTTAATAACACCTACCTGTTGGAGAGATGAGAGAGATAATTATCCCTGAAATGCTTTGAAGATGAAAAGTGCCACATTGCTCTTTGTGCTCAATGCCTGGCAAAAGATGCCGAATTTTCCACTTGCATTGGCATGTTCTTTAGGAAAACCAAAGACGAGACTGTCATAAAGAGGCTGTATGGTCAATTCTTGGCCAATGAGCAAACATAGTCTATAATTACCTTCTTCTACTGTCTTAAAGAATGCACTCTCCCAACCAGTTTACTGTTTTGAGAATGGATACAAAAGGGAAAGAACCCAACATTTATTTTGCCTTTCCTGTGCAATCTCGGATAACCAAGCAGCTGATAAAGAGTTTTCTCTTTACAAATGTTTTCCAGCCAGGCACCTCGGTGCCTTAGTTGGTTCAGAGTCTGGCTTCAGCTCAGGTTATGATCTCACGGCTCATGAGTTCGAGCCCCGCGTCGGGCTCTGTACTGACAGCTCAGAGCCTGGAGCCTCTTCAGATTCTGTGTCTCCCTCTCTCCCTGCTCCTCCCCCACTTACACTCTGTCTCTCTCTCAAAAATTAGCAAGAACATAAACACACAAAAAAATTTGAACAAATGTATTCCAGCTAATGGATAAAGAAGTGATAGGATTGGAGCACCACTTTATAACCCCAAATGAACAAGCACAGGTAGTTCCTGATCATCAGTGGCTGATCATCATCATCAATGGCTGATACTGTCACAAAAAAGAGACACAATCGGACCTTGTGTATTTCTTGATGAAAGTTAACAGCAGCCCTTCTGAAGTAGTCTAACCAAAACAAATCAAACCTGAATATGGATCAGCCTTCTATATTTAACTATGAATTTCAGGATATATAAGGAAGAGAACTTTACACCATAGAGTCCAGAGCAAAATCCAGAAAACAGGAACATCTACAAACATATGATCTATTTTCTTCAACATTTAAACTTCAAGATGGGGTTCCTGGGTGGCTCAGTCAGTTAAGCATCTGACTTCAGCTCAGGTCATGATCTCGCGGTCCGTGGGTTCGAGCCCCGCATCGGGCTCTGGGCTGACAGCTCAGAGCCTGGAGCCTGTTTCAGATTCTGTGTCTCCCTCTCTCTCTGACCCTCCCCCGTCCATGCTCCGTCTCTCTCTGTCTCAAAAATAAATAAACGTTAAAATAATAATTAATAATAATAATAAACTTCAAGAACAACAAGTGGCAATCTGTAAATTCAAAGGAATTTATGCAATGCCAAATAATCACAATTATTTAGAGCATGCTCACACAAACGTAAAAATAATAACAATGATAACAATAAGGATTAGAAATCCAAGAAGATTTGAATACTAACTGGATATTGATGATATTAAAAGGCTGATGTAATTTATGTTAGGTGTAATTGTGATATCAGGGTTACAATTTTTGTAATTCCTCTTCAGTTAGATATACCTCTAATATTTATATGGAAAAAACAAGGGTGCATGATAGGATTTTCTTTACTTTTGAACACATTTGAAATATTCCATAATAAAAGCTTTCAAAGAATGGGAGAGAATTTAAAAATGAAAAAGAGTAAAAAGTCAAAAATTTAAAAGGAAAAAAGTATACAGGCTCTGAATACAAGAAACAGGGGAGACTGCTAAATAAAATGAGTTAATCTTAAAGACAGAAGATTTTACATACTGAGGAAAGATTTCAGGAGCAGAAATCCAGAAATTCCACCCAAAGAAATCAAAATATATATCCTCACAAAAAAATTAATAACAGCCTTATTTGTAAGAGAAAACAAAGGAAACAACCCCAATATCCATGTTCTTTAGCTCTATCGGACAGTACTGAAACATTGGGACAACTGGATAAATTTGGATGAGATCTGTGCATTAGATAACAGTATTATACCAATTGTAATCCCCTGACTAAAATACTTACACTATGGATATGGGAGAAAATGTCCTTGTTTTGAGAAAACAGCCGGTGAAATATTTAGAGGTGAAAGGACAACATGCAATTATTCTCAGTGGTGGAGGAAGAGAGGGAATAATAAAGCAATCAGGTAAAATAATAACATTTGGAGAATTTAGGTGAAGAATATAAGGTAATTCCTTGTATTATTATTGTAATTTTTCCAGAAGTCCGAAAAGAAGTTAAAAAGAAACAATCGATTTGAGCAATTTTGGAGTTAGTGGAATTGTAAAACTAGAACTTTGACTTAAAAAACAAAACAAAACATGTGACTTGATTTCACTTTATACAGTAATGCAAATGAATCAGGAACTTCCAATCAAATGTTTGGACCTGAGATAGAATATTCAAATAATCAGAACCCCAGACCAAAGAATTAAGGGGTCCCACCTAGGCAAGAAGAAACCAGGGTGGTCCACTGGTCAGGGTCTGAAGGAGCTGTTTCCTCCAACAAACAAGAGTAGGGTGAGGCCAAATCAGGAGCCAGTCATTTCCATCCAAAGTCTAGCTCTGGGGAAACCAAGCTGCCTTCTCTGACCTCCTTATCCCACATCCCTGTTCTCCTTACCCCACGGAAGTGTCAAGAGGAAGTTCTGGACCCTGGCAGGAAAGGTAAGGATGAAAGTAACCAAAGCAATGTAATTTGGGGAAGATCAAAAGTACCTACTCTTTATGGAATGTTTCTGCAATTTGTTTCATTTTCTTGTATTTCCAAATGCATTGCAATTAACATACATAGCTTTTATAATTAACACTGCACAGAACAAGTGACAACAGAAACCGATGCTTTTGGCTTTCAAGAAGATACTCTAAGGGCACCTGGGTGGCTCTGTCGGTTGGGCATCTGACTTCAGCTCAGGTCATGATCTCACAGTTCGTGAGTTCAAGCCCCACGTCGGGCTCTGTGCTGACCGCTCAGAGCCTGGAGCCTGCTTCAGTTTCTGTGTCTCCCTCTCTCTGTGCCTCTCTGTCTCTCTCTGTCTCTCAAAAAAAAAAAAAAAAGAAGAAGAAGAAACATTAAAAATTTAAAAAAGAAGATATTCTAGGTAAAAATGTATATATACTAAGTATGACTATAATACCTGGATGTGTTATAAAAATTGAAAATTTACGTAAAGCTTGAACATAAACCTACAGGAATCCTTTATGCATATGAAAGTGAGTTTTCTCAGAACTCTATTGAGACAATGCAAATGATCATATATTGGGTGAAAAACATAAGGGAAACAAAATCTAAGTCTCATCTTTTATAACACTATAGTTAGAATGTTTAACAGTTATGAAAAAAGCTGTGGATAAATTCATAAATCACTGGAACTGTAAGCATCGTGGAAGGAAAGGAATAGGGAGCCACTGTGACTACTCACGGGTTCTCGGTATTTGTTTTGATCTAGAACATGTGTGTTAACACCTAAAGTCCCATTTGTGTAAGCTGTGATTTTTCACCTCTGGTGTGTGGTGCTTTTGCATAATCTCACCTGTAGCCAAAATATATAGCGATTCATAGTATTAGAAAACATTCATGTGTGAAGGAAAATTCTAGAATGCTGAAGAAAAACAAATATCTCCCCCTTTGATACATACGCCCCCAAAAGGAAAACATGTGCACAAACACTTGACCGTAAACGTCCATAGCAGCTTTATTCATCATAGCCAGAAATAAAAATAAACCAAATGTGCACCAACTAATGAATGGATGAATAGAACGTGGCACATTCATACAATGGAATCTTATTCAGCCTTCAAAGAAAGAAGTCCTGGGGCACCTGGGTGGCTCAGTCGGTTAGGCATCCAACTTCGGCTCGGGTCATGATCTCACGGTTCGTGAGTTCGAGCCCCGCATCGGGCTCTGCGCTGACAGTGCCTGCTTAGGATATTCTAGCCCTCTCTCTCTTCCTTCCCCACTCACACTCTGTCTCAAAAATAAATAAACATTTAAATTAAATTTTTTTTTAACAGAAAGAAGTATTGACGCATCATGAAAATATCACGCAAAGCGAATAGATCAGTCACAAAGGACCACATGTTGTATGAGAGGGTCCAGAAGAAAAGCCTAGAATAAAATCTACGGAAGCAGAAAGTAGATTAGTGGTTGCCTAAGACTAGGAGAGGGGAAGGTGGAGTGAATTGGGAGTGACCGCTAACGGGTACCGGGTGTTTTTAGGGATAATAAAAATGTCTGAAATCAGGTAGTGATGGTGGATGCACAACTCTGTGAATATGCTTAAGGGAAACTGATTTGTACACCTTAAAAGAGTGAGTTCTAATGTGAATTACATCTCAATAAAGCAGTTTTTTAAAAAAGAATTCCTTCGGGGAAGTCGTAGTAAAACATAAAGGCTAGTAGCAAACCAGCTGCAGGAAAAAGGAAAATCCTACTTTGCTGACACTCCTTGAGAGAATCCAGGGCTGTTTTAGAGGTAAGAAAACAGATGAGATGAACCAGATACTGTCACTGGAAGACTGAGTGGGTAGAGCCCGTGCATCAGGGGCTTGCATCCAGCCCTTGCGTCGAAGGTGTCGCTGCAGACCCCGCCAGAGGAGGGAAGAAAAAGTCGCACTGGGCACAGATACGCCGGGGAGGGGTTTCTTCTGCGACATCATACAGTAGCAACACGTCTCAGTAGCCTTCTGGATATCATTCCAGAGCACTAGTGAAAAATCTAAAACCTAGAATATTAGTCTCTCTTTCAAACTCAAAGTCTGCCTTCAGTAGCAAAGTTTTTGTGTTGTGGTCTACCGAGAAAAATGTAAACTTTATGTGAATGCCAAACATACATAACATTCCTATACTTAATTAAAAGGAGCACCATACAGGGGTGCCTGGGTGGCTCAGTCGGTTAAGCATCCAATCTTGATTTCGGCTCAGGTCAGAAACTCATGGTTGGTGAGTTCAAGCCCTGGGGCTCTCTGTGCTGATGGCAAGGAGCCTGCTTGGGATTCTCTCTCCTTTCTCTGCCCCTCCCTGGCTTGTACTCGTTTGCGCACTCTCTCTCTCTCTCTCTCTCTCTCCCCCCTCCCCAATAAATAAACTAAAAAAAAAAAAAAAAAAAAGGATCACTGGGGCACCTGGGTGGCTCAGTCGGTTGAGCGTCCAACTTCTGCTCTGGTCATGATCTCGTGGTCTATGAGTTCGAGCTCCACGTCAGGCTCTGTGCTGACAGCTCGGAGCTTGGAGCCTGCTTCGGATTCTGTGTCTCCTCCTCTCTCTGCCTCTCCCCTGCTCCTGCTCTGTCTCTCCCTGTCTCTTAATAATAAATAAACATTTTTTTTTAATTAAAAAAAAAAGGAATCGCTATACCAAAAGCCCCTCTCTTAAATCCGGAGTTAATGGAGCAATGGGTGGGGCAGTTAATGGCAGGGTCCAACAGCCCCGGGCTACTGGAAGCTCTCTGTGAGTAAGCGTGAGTCGCCCAAAGTCAAAGCCAAGCCCCATTAGTCTGGCAGCCAGTGATGTCACAGGCCAGGAAGAAGCAGAATGACGGCTGGGGTCACACCCCTTGTTAGATGTTGTGGCCGATCAGGTGTGAAACACTGCAAATGAGGGCATGAGCGATTAAGTACTTTCTTTCAATTATTGTACATGAATTAACGTCCCATTGAGACTCCAAATGCAATTGTTCTGGGCAGCATCTGCTTGGTAGGAACTGACTGATTTATCTGGAAGGGGTCTCTGGCCGCAGTGAGTGCGAGTCACTGGTATGTGACCCTTCTTTACAAGAACAGCTGGCCTGATAAATCAGCAATGCCGTATCCATTGCCAAGGCTGTGGACAACTGGTTGGTCCATCATTCATCCCATTACATGCCTGAGACCACCTAGGTTATAAAACAATGTTTAAAAATAGATTTTAGTGGGGGCAATTTTCCATGAAGCCATTTTGATCATCAGTTCATTTGCATTTCAAAGTTGAATCAAATGCGTTTTCATTCTTTCATAGCATCTCTTGGTGGAAGGAGATAGCAAAATATATTAGAAGAGGTCTGTGGCCTCAGGATCCAGTGCTGGTTCCAATACTCCTAAGATGTATGTCCTCAGATTAATTATATAACTTTTGTGAGCCTCAGGTGCTTTTTTACCTTTAAATGGGGATAATTATACCAAACTCATAGATTGCTGTGAGATTTAAAAAAAAAAAAAAAAGCACACACATTAAATTGTAAGGGAACACAATTTTCCCCATGTACACAATTGAATGCCAACTTCACCCTAGAAGTCCATTGTCTAGCTCGGACCCTCCTTGCCCAAACTACAAGTTGGAATTAACCTGAGAGCATTTTAGCAAAGACGGTTCTCAAGCTCTGCCCCCAGAAATTCTGCTGTAATTGATCCGGAGGAGGAGGGGCAGGCATCATACATTTGCAAAAAGCTGCTAGCAATTCCAAATAGCAGCCAGGGTTGGCAATCATTAGATAGGAAGAAGTGTTCTCAAATTGTGATTCAATAGAATCACCAGGTTTGGCTGTAAAATGAGGATTCTGGGGGCCTGGGCCCCACCTTATGCTTACTGAGCCAGATTTCCAGGTAGAGCTTCCCAAATCACCATTTTTAACAACTTCCCCGGTAATTAGAATGTACACCAAAAATGAAGACCGGGAGGAGCAGGAGGCTAGCGTGACCAGTGCTTCCCAAATCAGATGAAAAGGACATTTCTCTGAGCCCCACCCCCAGAAGAGATGACCTTGTCTTGTTTTTGTATCCGTTCACGTGTCTGAAGTTTGGGACTCACTCATCTAGACTTCTGGCACCTCTCTCATTCAGATACAAGGGACCAACTCTATGATACATGATCCAGATTCAGGATGAGGATATTCCTCAACCAGTTTAACTCTCACATTTTAACATATATGAGAATATGTGGGAGACACAGCTGTCTATTCACTCGGGAAGGGATGTAAGTTTGTATGTTGGGATTCCCCACCTTCTGTCTCCCTTTCAAGCTGCCTACACCTCCCCAGCTTCAAGGAGAGAAAAGACAGAAAAGTCGTGTATTTATTCAGGAAGAATAGATTCACTAATATATACATTACAATTAAACATTCATGTATATATACCAAGTCACATACACACACATACACTAATACATGTGCATACACATATACATGCACACATGTACCTATTTACACACATATGTATACACACACACACACATACTCATCGAATTCATTCAAGAATATTTCTTCACTGAATGGATCCGTCAATGAATTGAGTTGACTTGACTTAAATCAACCCAGAGCCCATATTCTGGTCAAGGGGAAATGCATGGTTCCCTGAATAAACCACTTGTTTTCCTGCTCTTTGCCATTTCCACCAGTGCGCCTGGAACATTCCATTTCCCCTCCTTCCACTGGTGAACACCTCCCCACCTTTAACATCTAGCTCAAATGAAAAAAGGCTTCTGCCCATAACTACTGGCCCAACAGCCTTCTTCTGTTCCCTCTCCCCACCAGAAACTAAAGTATTTCTCCCTCCGCACAGCCCCCCCCCCCCCCCCACAGCAGGTGTTCAGCATAGGATGCCACAGGGAGCAGTTGTTCTCAAGATGGTCAACAGTCTCTGTGTTATCTCTAGGAGATGCTGCTTCCATTCTAGTATACCTCTGGGGTATACTAGACATTTACAAGCTGTACTTGTAGTTAATGAAATATTGCCTGCTACAGCTCCCAAAATATAGAGAGTGGACCTAAGGAATTGCTAGAACCACAGAGGCAAGAGCCAGAAGGATTTCAAACAATGATCCATGGAATTCATACATCATTAGATACTTCTGGTCACATTAAAAATTTTAGTCGGAAGCATTTTGAGGACCCTTGAAAGGTGTGGGAAAGTAGCCAGACACTAAAAAACAAAACAAAACAAAACAAAAACAAAAACAAAAGACAGGGGTGGGGTGGGGAACTTATATAAACTCCCAGAAAAACAAAATGAGTTGTAAGAAAAGAAATGTAACTATATTATATACTATTTGCTTTGGTGATGAACAACACTCACAGTGTTACGAGAATGAAAATGTCATGTGGACTGAACCAGGAATTGTGACATAAGTATATCAGGAGGATGCGAGGAGGAAAATGGGGTGAAGCTGTAAGAGATGTAAGATTCTCATCTATCATAAAAGGAAGTCGTAGGTCTTGTGAGATGAATTGTGCTCCCCAAAGAGATATTCTTGAGGTCGCAGTAACTTAACTACATGTGACCTTATTGGGAAATAAGGACTTTGCAGATGTAATCAAGTCAAGATAAGGTCTTTCAGATGGGTCCTAAGCCAGTATGACTGGTGTCCTTATTCGACAAGGGAAATTTGGACACAAAAACACACATGCAGGGAAGAAGATGGGGAGTTGTATCAAGAGAAGGGCCATGTGATGATAGAAGCAAAAGAATTGAAAGCAATTGCTTCTGGGGAGTAAGGACTTCCTTGAGTGAGCGTGCTAACACCGTCTGAGTTTTTTAAACTATGCATATGTTTATGCATAGGCATAAAAATGAAAATTAAATTTCGAAAATAAACAATAACTTATACGGTTACCTAGCGGAGGTCACAGCTACCGTACCTACAAAACAGATGAAAAAGACTGTCGGGCTTGGGGTCCAGGACAGTTTCAAGTGCAATCACACAGAGCCCGACTTTCAGACAATGCAGATGAAACCTGTGATGTGCTGTAGAGAGCTCTGATTCAGGAAGCGGTGCTACTGGTAAAGACGACGTTGATGCAAAGATATTCAAAAGCATTTGAGTCAGATTGTTTCAGAAATGTGAATCTGGAGAAATGTGATCTCTCTAAATGAATCTATTGTTGCATAACATGATTTTAAATATGTGCATTAGTAATCGAATTAATATAATATAAATAAAAAGGGGAAAGAAATGGACTAGATCAGTCACTGCTTTCAAATAGAACCTTAATTTCCTTATTTCACAGTTGAGGAAACTGAGAGCCAAAGAGATTAACAACTGCCTGAATTTACTCAGCCAGGCAGTGGACAAGGAAGCCTAGAATCTGACCTTGTTGCTTGCTTGTACTTGCAATTTACCATTTGCATAGCACCTTTCAAGAAAGGACAAGAAAGAACCTATGAGCCCTATTAAGCCTCATGACTCTTTGAAGCAAGAGAGAAACAAATTTTGGTCTTCATGTGAAGTCATTGAAAGAACAGAAAACACAAAGAGAGCGTTACTACCAACGAGAATAAAGCCTTTATGTATATAGTGTCTCTGCTGTCAGAAGGTCATGCTATTAATCCACCATCCTGCCTCTTCACGAGGAAAGCAGGTAGCAATTAGCCTCCTTGTTTTACAGAAGGGTACACTGAGGCCAAGAGACGCTACCTATAAATCTGATAACCTAGATGAAACAGACCAATTCCTTGAAAGACATAATCTGCCAAAACTCACACAAGAGGAAACAGACTATCTGAGTAGGTTTATATCTAACAAAGAAATTGAATCAATAATGAAAAACCCTTCCTAAACAGAAGGCACCAAATGGGCTCATTAATGAATGCTACCAAATATTTAAGGAAACAATTATAGCAGTTTTCTACTATCTCCTCTAGAAGATAGAAGCAGGAGGAATACTTTCTAACTCGTTCTCTGAGGCCATCATTACCCTAATACCGAAATCAAAGACATTACAAGAAAACTACAGAACCATTCCTGACAAAACCAGACGTACTCTTGCCGTATAATCCAGCAATCACACTCCTTGATATTTATCCAAAGGAGGTGAAAATGTATGCTCACACAAAAACCTGCACATGGATATTTATACCAGCTTTACTCATAATTGCCCAAACTTGGAAGCAACCATGATGTCTTTGGTAGGTGAATGGATAAATACATTGTGATACATCCTGACAATGGGCTACTATCCAGTGTTAAAAAGAAAGCTATCAAGCCATGAAAAGACATGGAAGAAACTTAAAGCGTATTAGCGAGTGAAAAAAATCTGAAAAGACCATATACCATGATTCCAACCATACGGCATTCTGGAAAAGGCAAAATTATAAGGAGAATAAAAAGATCAAGGGGTGCCTGGGTGGCGCAGTCGGTTAAGCGTCCGACTTCAGCCAGGTCACGATCTCGCGGTCCGTGAGTTCGAGCCCCGCGTCAGGCTCTGGGCTGATGGCTCGGAGCCTGGAGCCTGTTTCCGATTCTGTGTCTCCCTCTCTCTCTGCCCCTCCCCCGTTCATGCTCTGTCTCTCTCTGTCCCAAAAATAAATAAACATTGAAAAAAAAATTTAAAAAAAAAAATAATAATAAAAAAAAATTTAAAAAAAGATCAACAGTAACCAGAGGGTAGGCGAAGGCAGGGATGAATAAGCAAAGCACGGAGGATATTTAGGGCAGTGAAAATACTCTGTATGATGCTATAAAGATCAATGCATGTCATTGTAAGTTTATCCAAACCCACAGAAGGTTCAACATCAAGAGTGGCCCCTAGGACAGACTACGGACTTTGGGTGATTATGCCGTGTCCATGTAGACTCGCCAATTGTAACAAATGCACCACTCTGGTGAGGGATGTGGACGACGGAGGAGGCTGTGCATGTGTGGAGACAAGAGGTATGTGGCAAAGCCCTGCACCTTCCTCTCAATTTTGCTACGAAACCAACACTGCTCTTAAAAAAAAATTTTTTTTAACCAACATTAAACAATAGGCCTACTCAAGGGGTTAACGTTAACATCAGCAGTAGCGGGACAAACTGAAAACATGCGCCACCTCTCACCTCCATCGAGCCCACCCCCTCTACTGTTAGGAAGAACTAACATTTCTTCTAGGAGAACTCGTACATTTCTTCACAAGACATTTGGCTCTTGGAGGCAGATGTGAGTGGGCAAGTTCTCTGCCCGGGACCCGGGCACGGCTTCGTGGGATTTGTTCTAGTAGTGGGCCGCCCAAATACGTCCCTGCAAGAGAACCACCCACCGGATCGTATGCAGGTAGGAATGAGTAACTTTGCTACACATTTGAAAAGAACATTTCATTCGGGCCACGGAGCAAGCCTTGTCCTCACTGAATGTTGGTTTGACGCAATGAACTCACGTGTGGAGGACGGACAAGGAGGTGATTAGGGGGACGGTTTTAAAAAGGATCATATCTTAGATCCTCGCCACCCCAGGAATGGGTCTCCTGAACTGTACCTTTGAAGAATGAATGCTGATCACACTGATCCATCCATCATGACATTCATTCTCCCTTAGGGATAAATATTTACGTGGTGATCAGAAATAACGCATATAGGTATGCATTTCCAGAGACCTATTTACACCTCCAGGAACAAGAGGCAGAGCAACATGTTTCCCTGGGGACTCATTTTTCTAACTTCCTGTCAGGCTCAGTGGTGGCCCCCCTGGGTTTACTGCCAATGAGTGACATCACCGCCGCCCCACTCAGCACATTTTAAGGAGACACTCCACTTGACCCACTCCGACACACTGGGCTCGAGAGGGCTGCCACATGCTTCTAATCTATTGCATTTTCAAATGTCTGAGCATTTACTCAAGGATAAAAGAGAGTACATTTTAATTCCCAAGAAATAAAATAAGCGATCATGTTTCCAACTACAACACTGAAGTTGAAAAAAATGAAAAAAGTAAGAAACGAAATCTTTAGAACCAGGGTACAAAATGAAATATAGGCGAAGGTCTGTTTACTCTGAATTCCTCCACTTCCGCCAGCAGGACACTTAACTTGACTCAATGCCCCTCAATTCCAATACCCACCATCACTGGTTCTTTGTACAGACCTCTGACTCTGTTTCTTCCCCGGCTCACTGCTCTGTCTGGATTAGCCCTGGCCTCCCCAAGACCCACATCACCCCACCCACGACCCTCCCAGGCGGGGTCATGTTGGAACCCCTGTTTTCTTGTGAACAGAGACAGTGTTCATGAGCTATGATCGCAGGTGGCTCCCACCCTCCACCCACATCTCTCATTTACCTCTGGAGCCTGCCCAACCGCCCCCGCGTGGCCTGAATTACCAAACAACGACGACGTTGAAAGGAGGAAGGCAGAAAAGCTGTCAAAGGAGGAAGGGAAGAGCTGACCTGGTTCCCCAGACCCCACTCCTGCTCCAGTAAAACAGAAGAACCTCTCCTTTGGGAAGAAGGAGGCAGAAAGCGGAAAAGAAGCAAGAAGGTCATTTTCAGGGGGGGAGCCACACAATCTGCCTCTCCCTTGGCAAGTCAGGTCGGAGGTGGAAGAAGGAGAAAGAGCACATGGGAAAGACCCCACTGAAGTTTCAGAATCCAACGACAGGCAGGACCTGAGCTTCAGGTCCTGGAAGAGGCCCAGAGACACAGTAGGCTGCGCAGAGGGGTCCTCCCCAGGGTTAGCAGCCCTAACGGGGGGGAAATGGCAATCCACGTGTGTGTGTGTAGCATGGGAGGGCCATCTGGGTCAGCCATGGACACCCCTTCTCCCAGGGGGCTAGGATGCACACCCGTCACATCCTAACATCTACCCTGGAGAAGCGAATAGTGCCTGGAAGGATAAGATTGAACGTGACTACATTTGTTCTGGGAGTGACACTCTCTTAAATCAGGTGTGCCCCTCAAAATTACTGAATGTAACTGAACTGACTTGTAAGTAGCGAGACTAGGGGCTCCTGGGTGTCAGTTAAGCATTCAACTCTTTTTTTTTTTTTTTTTTTAATTTACATCTAAGGTAGTTAGCATACAGTGCAGTACAACAATGATTTCAGGAGTAGATTCCTTAGTGCCCCTTCCCCATTTAGCCCATCCCCCCTCCTACAAACCCTCCAGTAACCCTCTGTTCTCCATATTTAAAAGTCTCTTATGTTTTGTCCCCCTCCCTGTTTTTATATTCTTTTTGCTTCCCTGCCCTTATGTTCATCTATTTTGTCTCTTAAAGTCCTCCTATGAGTGAAGTCATATGATATTTGTCTTTCTCTGGCTAATTTCGCTTAGCATAATACCCTCTGGTTCCATCCACATTGTTACCGAACAATGGTAGGTTGGTAAGATTTCATTCTTCTTGATCTCCAAGTAGTATTCCATTATATATATATATATATATCCCACATCTTCTTTATACATTCATCTGTCAATGGACCTTTGGATTCTTTCCATACTTTGGCTATTGGCGATGGCGTTGCTATAAACATTGGGGTGTGTGTGTCCCTTCGAAATAGCACACCTGTATCCATTGGATAAATACCTAGTAGTGCAATTGCTGGGTCGTAGGGTAGTTCTATTTTTAGTTTTCCAAGGAACCTCCATACTGTTTTCCAGAGTGGCTGCACCAGTTTGCGTTCCCACCAGCAGCGCAAAAGCGTTCCTCTTCCTCCACACCCTCGCCAACATCTGCTGTTGCCTGAGTTGTTAATTTTAGCCATTCTGACAGATGTGAGGTGGTACCTCATTGTGGTTTTGATTTGCATTTCCCTGATGATGAGTGATGTTGAGCATTTTTTCATGTGTCTGTTAGCCATCTGGATGTCTTCTTTTAAAAAGAAGATTTTTTCCTTTTCGGGTGTTGAGTTTGAGACGTTCTTTATAGGTTTTGGATACTAACCCTTTATCTGAAAAAGCATTTGACTCTTGATTTCAGCTCAGGTCCTGATCTCACAGTCATGAGTTTGAACCCGGCATCAGACTCCTTGCTGAGTGGGGAGGCTGCTTAGGATTTTCTCTCTCCCCCTCTCTCTCTGCCCCTCCCCAGCTCACACACACACACTCTCTCTCAAAATAAATAAACATTTTAAAAGAAATAAATACCCAGGCTATTTTATTTTCTCTGTATTAGAACTAAATTCAGTTATCCAAAAAGTTATATCTTTATGTGTGATTTTTGAAAGTGCATCACACTAATGCATAATTTGCATTGTATCTCCAAACATTTATTTCTTTGTTATACCTGTTCTATCTCCATCCATTAAAGTACTTGGAATTTGACTTTTAACCATTGACATCACATCCCTACAGTCTTCTCCAGTGGAAGGTGAGTTTCATCATTTCTCTCTAGGAACACCTTCCATGGCCCCCCCCTCCTTCCTTACCATGTCCTCATCACAGCATTTACAGCACTTATAACTGTGATTACCTATTTTAGTATTTATTTATTACTCTGATTATCTCACCAACCTGATGGTAAGATCCGTGTCTTTTTGACTGCATCTATCCCCAGCATCCAGCATGGTGCCCATCCCATATTGGGTATTCAGTGGAATCTGGCAGATTCTCTACTCACAAACTTGCAACCCACAAAATCGTCGCAGGAATGTACAAGCTCCTCTGGAAGGCAAGAATGTATCGGGTCTAATCACCAACAAAATTATGGTCTAGCGTCCAACACAAGTACGGTTAATTTACAGGGAAAGTAAATGGGTGACTTTTCTTAGAACACAACCAGTTGCTACTTGGGACACGTTTCTGCAAAAAAAAAAGCTCCATCTCCATCTTTGGGCATCATCCTGAATCTTTAAACTGTCCTAAGTTAAAACTGTCCTAATTCTTTATCTTTTTTGCAGGAGAAAACACAGTTCCACTTGGGATAGTTGAGTGGGAATGCTCATTTTAAATGACCTTAGTGATTTACTTTTAGCTCTCCCAATTGTAGGCAGACTTGGAGACAAAGTTGGCCAATATAAAGAGGGGGAAATAAGAGGAACCCCAATATGGAAGCAAAGTCTGAGGAGGAGGGACGGGGTGCTGGTTAAGATATAGTAACAGGTGTAGAGATCCAGAAGTCCCTTGCCTAATGAACTCCTCGTGGGGAGGCTTTCATTGCCACTGGCGTTTCATACTCTTCCTGAAGGAGCAATCCACTACTGCCGTGCGCCATGTTTGATTTATGTATTCCTCCAACATTGTCTGGGAGGTGTCCAACACCCAAGACACAGAGCAGAAAGGCAAAGACCTTATCCTCAAAGACTCCCAGTGGAGTCATGAACCAAGTGAATAGTTACCATCTAATATGGGGCCCGTGACAGGACGGAGCAGCACAGGGGGGAAAATGAGAGCAGAGCCAGGCTGAGGAGGGACAGAAACTCTCAGAGAGGAAGAAGGGCTGGGAAATGGGAAAGGTGAGCATTTGTGGTGGAGACAGGGAGGGAAAGGGCTAAATTCTCACCTTCCAGAGTGGAAAGGCGAAAGATGACAAGTAAGGCTGAAAAATCCAGAAGCAGAAATACGTGGACACTCTTTGGAGAACTGGAAATGAACTCTAAAATGGCCAGTTCAGAAAAGCTGAAAGAGGAGGCCAGTGGGAACAGAAAAGGTGGAAGGAAAGGGGGGGTGGGGCTGATGCTTTCTATAACAAACCATTCAAAACTCTTGGGTATCACTGACAAAACCAAAAACTGAAGAGGAGGGAAAACATTCATGGAAATCTTACCTGGAAAGCTGCATAATATCGATCATATGGAGATACATGGTCAAGCAATTACCAAATGTGGAATGTTTAAGCTGCTTCGGTGTTTCCCTAACAAAACAAGGCCACGTAGAACAGCTTCACCGGGCAGATCTCTTGCTCTGCATCTTTGATTAGGCCCCTAGGGTAGATTCCCATTCTGGGGCAGAAAGACTTAGACTCTGTTAGAAAAGCCACTCTCGGGGCGCCTGGGTGGCTCGGTCGGTTAAGCGTCGGACTTCAGCTCAGGTCACGATCTCGCGGTCCGCGAGTTCAAGCCCCGCGTCAGGCTCTGGGTTGATGGCTCAGAGCCTGGAGCCTGCTTCCGATTCTGTCTCCCTCTCTCTCTGCCCCTCCCCAATTCATGCTCTGTCTCTCTCTCTGTCTCAAAAATAAATAAAAACGTTAAAAAATTTTTTTAAAAAAAGCAGTTCTGAAGGGTAAGTAATTTAAAAAAAAAAAAAGAAAAAAAAAGCCACTCTCTTCCACCACAACCCATGGCTTCTTCTAATGAGACCCAACAAAAATGCCCTTGAGGACAAAGACCTTCATGATCAGTAGTAAATGTCATCAGTTTAATTATAGACTTATTTTAATGAGGTAAATTACATATGTTGATTCATTAGTGTAATTTCATATATGCATCTTACGTTTAAGCAGCCCACCCAGCCTCGGACCCCACAGGAAGGGGAGGGAAAGCAAGCCAAGCGTGCGACCAGCAGGCTCCAGGTTGCCCGGGTTCCTGGGCCCTGAAGTGAGGTGTGGGTGGAGCTTGACGGCGGAGGGTTGCAGCCATCCCGAGAGCGAGAGCCCAGAGACAGGGACTCCAAGAGCCATTACGACTGTCCAAGAGGAGCCGGGGGGCCCCCAAGCCGCCTGCGCTCACGTCCCGCTGCTACCATTCCCACAAGTGCAACTATCGGCCCAGAGCATCTAAACGTTCGGAAGCTCTGGGAACATGACATCAAACCACTTTCCAGGGCCCTATACAATGTAGGCACCCCTGGCAGGGACACACAGAAAACATGAACCCCTGGGCTCTAGGCCCCTGCAAGCCAGTCTATTAACGTTTGATGGTCCTTTTCTTAACAGATTTTGGACAAACCATAAGATGCTGCCCTGAACTATGAATTGTAAATTATGAAACAGCTAACACCGTATCCTTCCTTCGGGTTCCTATTCTTGCTTTTGGAGTTTCTCTAGTCCCGGGCTAAATAACCACCAGCCCCGTGGGGCTACTGAACATCTGAAATATGGCTAGTCTGAGTTAGGGTGTGTTCCGAGTGCAAAATACATCCCAGATTTCAAAGGCCCAGTGCAACAAAAGAGTGTAAAAAAAAGTCTCATTTTTTTTTATTGATTACATGCCGCAGTGATGATATTTTGGATATATTAGATTAAATGAAAACACATAATTAAAATGAACTTTGTTTCATTTTATTTTATTTTCAATGTGGCTACTAGGGAATTTAAAAGTATATATGGGGCTCACATTTGTGCCTTGAATTACTCGTCTATTGGACAACGTTTTTCTATAGCGAAGCATTTTACATTTCACCCTGACAGCTGTAGGCCATGATTTGCTTCATGGCTCATTTCCTAATCTGTGCCTTTTCTTGTTCCTGCCTTGAGGCTACCACCTCTGACAATTTCCAAGGAGGGAACACCACCAAAGGGAAATGGCTTACTTGGGAATCAGTCACAGCTGCAGAGGTAGAGAACTGTAGTTTCCCCAAGTAACCACTAGAGGGACCTCTTATCACGCTTAGGACTGAAAAACAGTGCGTGCTCTGAAATACAAATTCTTTTTCAGTAACTGCAGGTTGTTAATTAACAGATTGATTGAACTAAGAAAATTAATGTATTAATACTGAGTGGGAGAATTTCTTTAAGATCCGCAGATGGCTCTGATATCATGGAACTGTTCCAACAGCCCAAAAAGCATTAAGAAGCAATGTTTCAACTTCTCTTTTAGTTTTCTCAAATCCTTTTGAATTACAACTTTTAGGATAATTGTATTCCTCTTTCAGATCCCTAGACATTGAGGAGTAAAATTCCAATATTTCCTGATGTAACTATTTATAAATGAGCTTTATATCCTTTGTCATTTGTATAAAATATTTACAACAAAAGGTGACTAGGGAGTCAATATTTTGTGTCCTGTCATAACTAATGCTCTTAATGGCAGTTATGCTTTTGAGGCTAATTGTCCCTGGGTTCTGCTTCTCCTTGGGACCTTCTGGTAACACTTGGGTAATAAATCAGTTTGTTCATACTGCTGCTACTCAGAGTGCTTGCCTGCAAACAAGAAAAGCTGACTTTGTCTTATTTAAACGAAGGAGAGGGAATTTGTTGCAAGGATATTAGGACGATTGTAAAAGTGAAGGCAAGGCCACGCAGTCAAGTTCAGGAATTAAGCACAAACTAGAGGAGACCAGAAACCCCACCCACCCACCTGTGTGCCACTGTCGCTGGCCACTGTGACACACAGGGCCACCCATTCACTGCCAGGTTGTGGAGCCCAAGTTCACTGTCGCGATAGCTTTGGGGCACTTGCTCAGGATGCAAACGCGCGGACAAGAGCACCCAAGCTGGGGTTGTGGGTTCACGCTCTATCCACGAAGGAGGCAGCCCCTTCCAGCCTCTACCCCAGTCTCCACGCTGAGAAGCAGAAGTCGTCAAGTCAAGAAGAGATTGTAGTGAATTCAGTGAGCCCCATATCCAAGATGGCTGGCGTCCTCGTAAGAAAAGGGAAATCTGGGCACAGAGGCTCAGACACGAGCAGAGCACGAGGAGACATCAGAGGCAGAGGTTAAAGGGATTTGTCTACAAAGCAAGGAGCACCAAGTTACAGGAAACCACCAGGATGTAGGAGACCCACGTGCAGGCAAGGCTCCTCCCCTAGAGCTGTCACAGTGATCCTAGCTCTGCCAACACTTTGACGCGGACTCCTCACCGCCATAACGGCAAGAGAGTAACTATCTGCTGCTTGAAGCCACAAGTTCGTGGCTCTTTGTTACAGCAGCCCGGGGAGACTAACACACCGGGGGTCCCCTAAACCAGGAAAGGTCATTGGAAGCTGGGCCACCAGAAACCCCACCCACCATCCTCTGCTTTCTGTGTTTAGACGTTTGACAAGATTTCCTTAAAATCATTTTCTAGTTATTCTTTCAATCCATCAGAGAAATATTCCAGAAATAACAAAGAGCCAGGAAACGTTTAGATCCCCTACATTTGGATTTAGTCACCTAAATATGTTAATGAATTTGTGAATCAATTATAACACAAAACTCATGAACTGTAGCCGTAAATATGACCCATTCCACCTGTCACACATAGATTTCCGTGGAGCAGAGGCAGAGGTGACACCTCACGTTCATCAAGGGACTGCTCCCTCTCAGTAAAATGGGTTCCATCTTAAGGGTCACGTTAACCCTCGATGCTGGCCGTCGCTGTTGAGAAAATCGGGATTAGACATGCCGTCTAGCCAAGCTCGCGGCCTGCGGGACAGGACACCCACTTTTCTGCCGTGTCCTAGGCTGAAAAGAATACCCACAGCAAAGATGAGCTGATGAATCCATTGGGAAATCAGAATCTCCAGTGGGGCGTCTCGGAGAAAGAATCTGCACAAACCAGGGGTCAGCCCTCGTCCTGCCCCCACACCTGGCCCGGCCTCTCCTCTCCCACCGCCAAGAGCCAGCTCCGGAGTTTGTTCCCTGAGTAGCCGGCCTGGCCCAGCTCACGGCGAGCTCTTCTCCCACTCACGCCTGCCTCTCGGGACTGTCTGTTACTGATCTCTTAATACAGGAACTGACCGTGAACTCTCTGAGAGCAGGGATGGTGCCTTGTACAAGGGGGCTGACGGCGAAACCGTGGAAGCTGGAGACGCTATGTCTCAACGCTCACGTGCGAACACTGACAAGAAGTCCCAGGTCCCAAAACACTGAGCGACAGGTGCTCAAAAATGAGCGAAATTAATTCATTCGAAGTAGATTCCTGAATCACACACGACTGTGTAACCCTCAAAGGGTTTCTAACTTTGCACCTTGTAACGATCGCTGTCGGTGCACCTGAGATGAGGGGACGTGGTCAAGGTCGACACGAATCTGTGTGTTGTTCTGTTTGTTTCGCGAGAGGAGGGAGCGGCCGGCAGGATCCAGATGTGGCAAAAATGCAGAAGTGCGGAGCAGTGGCTACCCCACGTGCCAGGGATTGTGGCGGAAAGAGGAGCCTGCAAGGAATCATTGAGGAAGATGCCAAGCCAAGACGGAGCTTCATCTGGACCACAGTGTAGCCCGTAGGTCAGCTCGGGGCCTGCCTGAGCTGGCCCAACCGTGGGCATTAAGTGTCAGAATCCCAGACCGTGAGATCTGGGTAAGCGACATTACAAAGGTAACATCCAATACCTTTGCAAAGTAATGGACTCCCACCGGAGTCCATTAGTAAGTTTTTCTAACAGTTCCTACCTGAGCACCGTTACAAAAGATAGCATTATGCCGTGTCAGCCGCAGCAATGCCCTAGAAACTGTGGATGGTGATACAGTTCGTCTTATTTTCCCGCGGGAATAATGCTACACCTTGGCAGTGAGTAGTTAGTTCATAAAGGGAAAAATAAAAAGCACCGTCATTTACTGAATGTCCACTACGGGCCAGACATCGTGGTTCATTATCTCTCATCTTTGCAGGAACCCTGTAAAGTAGGCGTGATTAGCCCAGTTTTAAAGATAAGAACATTAAGTTTCAGAGCAGCTAAGTGCCTGACCTTGGGTCTCACATCAAAACCTCTTTCTGGTATACCACAGTGCCTCAACAATCTGACGTGAAAACAAAGAAGCAGGTCTAAGCACCCACAGTAATTGCAAGTAATATAATTATGCTGTGCTTCGACGGACTGGCTGAACGCAGCAAGAGATTACTTAGAGACGATCTAGCTCAACCTCGTCACAAACAAGCAAATGAAAAACGAGAGAAGCTAAGGACCTATCCAAGATCCAAGAGCAAGGGAGAGGCGTAGCTGGGTATAGAAGCAGGATCTTCTGATTCAATCACAATACGTCTCATCAAAGCCCCTCTCTTAGCTAAGAAAGGCCCCCAAGCTGTCGACTGGGAGAGTCAGGATTAACACCTGGGACATCAGACTCCAAGCCCAGAGAGAGCTCTTTCCGCCACCCTATAAAATTACAACATCACTGTTGGCACGTCTAAAAATATATTTGTCTTGTAATACCCATTAGTTAGACAATCAATGCACAATGCTGGCCCTTTTCATTTGAGAAATTTAGAAGGAGCTTGGAGGGTTAGATCCCTTTCACATAATAGCTCGATTTAGATTTGTTGACTGACATATTGTCCTCTTGGATCAATTACATGATACTTTACACTGCGGGGTCTTTGAAGAGACTCGACTTCTAAATAAGTTAATGTCTCCATCTCTCTCCAAGGTATATATTTCCCCTGACCTAAATCTGCCCCCTGAAGGCTCTTATAATATCCCTTTTCTGGAATTTCTCACTGGCACAATAAACCACTTTCTGTGGGGGTATTCCTTGCCTTGATAGGCGTAGTATACTTTCTCTTTTAAGAAAGAACCGAGCCTTTTGCTTCTAAAAGTCCCACCATTTCAAAAACAGGCCCGAGAACATGAACAATCAAGCTGAACATTTCCGTCTTTTCACACGTTATTTGTCACCTCCCCAGGCATGACATCTCTTACTGCAGTATTTTAACCACCTGTGAATACCTGATCATGACAACATATGGAAAGCACCTGTCATTAACACTGCAATTTGCTGCTTTCTCCTATGATTTTTATAGACCCAGGTTATCTCTTTATAAAACCTGTTACAAAATTGCTTTTCAGACCGCTACCAGTTGTCATTCGTGTGTACCTGGGTGTCTTTTACATAATTGTCTGGCCCAGTGCTTCCTTGCACTAGGTTAGGTAAGTCGAGGAACTCTCCTAGAGCACGGAGGGGTGGAGGATGGAATTTTCCAATGAAAAACATAGTCATTTTGCAACTTCACAATATCACTGGCCAGGAATTGCCCTTGGGAGTAGATTGTCTGGCATAGAATCTCTTTATTTTCCCAGCATGACCTTAGGATATAATTTGGTAATGAGATCATTTGGCAACCTTGAGCTCTAATACAGTGAAATTAAATAATTGAATTGGCTGTGGCTTTTAACCTATCCTTACTCTTCCAAGGTGGACTTTGGCCAAGATTATGAATAAACACTTAAGCTTTCAAGACTTCCATTTTGTAATTATAATTTGAATAACATGAAAGGACAACTCTCCTCGGAAGCCCAGAGTGTCTTTATATGAATAAATGTAAATTCCTTCATTGTATCTAAATTTGCTCTCCACTCAACTATTCAGGCCCAGCCTTTTCTGCGATCACTGCAGCCAACAATTCTCACTACTTGTTTACACATATTTGTATGTATTTATCATGCATTGTGACCTATGAAGACTGCTTCCTGTTTGCAACTGCTTTATTTTTCCAACGATATTAGCAGTTCTTAGGAGAAGGGGCCGCGTTTGACTTCTCATGTGGATTCATTTAAATATCAGATTCCAGGGGTGCCTGGGTGGCTCTGTTGGTTAAGCATCTGACTTTGGCTCAGGTCCTGATCTCACAGCTCATGAGTTCAAACCTCGCATCGGGCTCTGTGCTGACAGCTCAGAGCCTGAAGCCTGCTTTGGATTCTGTGTCTCCCTCTCTCTGTCCCTCCTCGGCTCATGCTCTCTCTCTCTCTCTCTCTCTCTCTCGAGATAAATAAATTTTAAAAAACATTTAAAAAATTTAAATATCGGACTTGGGGGCTACATATTTAATTGAAGCTCTATCAGCACCAGTTGGTTGAGTGATTAAAAAATATTGATGGTTCAAGGCATAGGGGACATAGTCATTGATGTGATTATGGCGAATGGTTAGTGACACTGTGGTGAACAAAGCAGAAAACATAGAGTTGTTGAATCACTATGTTGTGTATCTGAAACCAATGTAACATTGTGTTTCAAGATGACTCATACAAAAAATGTTTTTTTAATTTTTTAATGTTTATTTATTTTTGAGAGAGAGAGAGAGACAGAGCGTGAGCAAGGGAGGGGGCGGAGAGAGAGAGGGAGACACAGAATCCGAAGCAGGCTCCAGGTTCTGAGCTGTCAGCACAGAGCCCAATGCAGGGCTTGAGCTCGCGGACTGTGAGATCATGACCTGAGCCGAAGTCGGTCGCCCCACCGACTGAGCCACCCAGGTGCCCTTAATAAAAAAAAAAACTTTTAAGAAAAATATTGTTGATTCAAGCATAGGCGTGTCACCAATTCTATTGTGTCTTCTTAGAGCCCCTGGGTTTATATCTATTTACACACATAAATAAGAATTCCATGTAACATGCCTTGATCCCAAAGTCCAACACAATTACAAAGAGAGTGGGGGGGGGGTGGCGCCTGGGTGTCTCAGTAGGTTAAACATCAGACCCTTGATTTCAGCTCAGGTCATTATCTTGCAGTTCGCGAGTTCGAGCCCTGCATCCGGCTCTGCGCTGACAGTCTGGAATCTGCTTGGGATTCTGTCTCTCTCTCTCTCTCTCTCTCTCTCTCTCTGCTCCTCCCCCCACCTCAAAAATAAATAAACTTTTAAAAAGTTATAAAAATTTTTTGAATAGAGTAGGAAGGACACAGTATTAAAGGTCTTATCTAGTTAATGCATTGACCTAAAGGTGCATTAAAAAGCAGTTTCAACAAAACATTTTTTAGGTCTGGCAATTTTTGGCTCACCATCTCACCATTGACATACATCATTTCCAAATTTGTTTTTTTTAATTTTTTTAATGTTTATTACTTGTCTTTGAGAGAGAGAGAAAGAGAGAGAGAGAGCAGGGGCGGGGCAGACAGAAGGAGACACAGAATCCAAAGCAGGTTCCAGGCTCTGAGCTGTCAATGCAGAGCCCGACCCGGGGCTCGAACCCACGAGCTGCAAGATCATGACGTGAGCCGAAGTCCACGCTCAACCGGCTGAGCCACCCAGGCACCCCCCAAATTTGTTTTTAAATACTAAATAGGGAAACTGGCAAATCGCAAAGAAAGTTGCCAGCTTGTTTTCAGTTTCAAGGTGGTCAGGCTGACCTTTTACTTAGGGGTCCAATCCTATACCCCCACACTCTCCTCTCCCCAGAGTACTATCCACATTTGTTCCTTAGAAATTTGCGGTCCTGCCATTTACTAAATGTGTAGCTAGTAATTAAATCATGAGACTTCTCTACGTGTTCTACACAAAACCACAACCAACTTTTTTTTCTGACACAATGATACCTTTTTGAAAATGTTTGCAGATGCAAGCCTGAAAAGGAAGAAAATGAAGATGGAAGTAAAGTTTAAGGTCTGGACAGATTTGCTTGAAGTTGATACTAATGAGCTTGTGAAAGAGTGAAGGGAGCTTTATACTATTTTCAGAAGACTACTAAGCAGACATCATGTCCAAGCCCTGTCTGGTACAACATGTCATTGCTACTCTCGTGGTGTATTCGTTTTATTTCTGCTTAATCTTGTTGTTGAGCTGACTTAATTTAGCAATCAAATGGGACGATGAACAACTGATTTAGACTGTAATTCCAGGGAAAGTGTTCATTTAGATAACAAAATGCAAAATTTCATTGCTAATCTAGACAGTCATTAGCTTGACGATGGCATTGTCGCTGTTTGGAAGATTGTGCTATCTGGTGCTGGGGGCTGTCCCGAGATTGAACCTAAATTCTCCTAAGTCCTTCTTCTGGAACTAGTCCATGGGAAGTAAATGGAGGCTGATTCTTGGCCTAAAAATGATTCCACCCCAACACTCTCACCTCAGATCTCCGTGTTGGTTTAGTGGTAGAGATCTTGGGACATTTTGCCTGCTCGAAAGACAACAGGAATGAGATTCTGGGGAAGAAGCTCCCAGTGGATAATGGGAGCTTCTAGGTTCAAGTCATTTCACTGCTAGAATATGTATTGGTCAGCATATTTCAAAGGTACAGAGAAGCGATTCCTCTTTCTAAACCAAATGCTTCTGCTCCGTACAATTTTCCAAGGCAGCAACTTATCAGAAAGATCTTCTTTATAAGCATCTATATTTAGTCACTGCATGTTTTTTTATTATCTTTTTGTTATCTTAATGAATGTAATAATTATCATAGTCCGGTAAAAGCAATCATATCTACATACATATAGAGATAGAGATGGCAATACGCATATCGACTACCAACAAAAATTATATAGTTGCTTTATTTATTTGGTAGTATTTATACTATGAAATCTTACATATTTCTCTTATACTAAGAACAGAGCATTAATTTCTCCTCTTTATAAGGATGTCTTCTAAAGTATCACTGTTGTAGACCCAGTGCCCCAAAGACCCCCCAATGAGTCATGCCCTTGAATAATCCTCTTTCCTAAGTACAGACAGAACCTGTGACTTCAAACCAATAGAATATGGCCAAAGTGAAGGGGTTTTACAGGTATAATGAATGTCCCTAATTATCTGACTTGCAGTTAATCCAAAGGGAAATTATCCTGGGTGGGTATGACCTAATCAGGTGAGCCCTATTAGAAGAGAATCTGAATCTTCTCTGAGGTCAGAGACTTGAAGCATCAGAGATGGTAGAGATGGTGGATGTGGGTGTGGGTGTGCACGTGTGTGTGTGTGTGTGTGTGTGTGTGTGTGTGTGCACGTGCACACGTGCGTGTGTATTCCTGGTTTTGATGAAGCCAGCTATCATGAATTCTACAGAGAAAAGAAAGCAAATGCTGCCAATAACCTCAGGGAGCTTGGAAGCACATCCTTCCCTAGTTGAATCTCCAGAACACGAAGCCCAGCCCGCACCTTAATTTCAGCCTTGTGAGACTCTGAGCAGAAAACCCAGCTTGGCCGTGCCTGGACTTCTGACCCACAGAAACTGTGAGATGCCAAGAGTGTGTTGCTTTAAGCTGCTGTGTTTAAGCAATGATAATGTATGCAAGAAGGTTGAAAATAATTATTTATGACACCACAAGCATTCCTTTAAGTCAGGAAGAAGAAAGATTAGGATGACTGCCCTCGACGCTTTCGACATCACACAGGAAAGAGACAAAGGTATCACTGTCTGCAGATGTTTTCACTGTTCATCTAGAAACCCAAGAGATATATTGTTATTCTATCAGAAACAACACGTATGCCAAATTAATCTACCTATATTCATGGTTTCCTACATTTGAACCACAATTAACTACAAAAAATATAAAGAGAAGAGATTATACTACTTATGATAGCAACAATGCCACAACAAAATACCTAGAAATTAGCCTAGAAGAAACGCTCAGAAACTATATAAAGAAAAAAAAATGAAACTCTACTAAGAAGCATACGAGGAGGCTTGAATTAAGACATATTTTGGAAATCTGAGAAAATTCCATATCATAAAGATGTTCCTCTGCCCCGATTAATCTACCAATCCAATTTCAGAATAAATAAGCTTTTTAGGTGGAAGTTGACAAAGCGATACCAAAGTTGGCATGGAAGAATAAATATAAGAAAGTCATAACTACCCGGAAAATGACTGATAGCTCACACCTGGTGGGTGCAAACCATGTTCCAAGCCCAATTCTGCTGTACACTAGGCTCATCTAATTTTTGCACAGCCCCGTTAGACAGGTAGTATTATCATCCTCGTTTCATAGAAGCAAAAACAGCATCCTAGAGATGGTAAGTAATTATCTGATATCCATTCAAGCCGAGGTTTGAACCAAGCATTCCTACATCAGAGACTGAATCCTTAGTTTTCCCTCCTGCCTCGGATGAATCAGGCAGTTCCACAAAATATTGAGGTGAATTACAAAGCTACAGTAGTAAAAACTATTTCCCTGGCATAAGAATAGATGATGAAAAGGAGTGGTTGAAACGTAATCAAGATTTCAGACAAACCCTTGCGAGAAACTGGTCTACACGAAAGGTAGTCTTTCAGATGAGTGGAGAAAAAATGGATGCTAAATAAATAATATTGGGGGACGGGGCGCCTGGGTGGCGCAGTCGGTTAAGCGTCCGACTTCAGCCAGGTCACGATCTCGCGGTCCGTGAGTTCGAGCCCCGCGTCGGGCTCTGGGCTGATGGCTCGGAGCCTGGAGCCTGTTTCCGATTCTGTGTCTCCCTCTCTCTCTGCCCCTCCCCCGTTCATGCTCTGTCTCTCTCTGTCCCAAAAATAAATAAAAAACGTTGAAAAAAAATTTAAAAAAAAATAATAATATTGGGGGACACCCGCGTGGCTCAGTCGGTTAAGCCTCTGACTCTTAGCTCAGCTCAGGTCTTGATGTCAGGGCCATGAGTTCAAGCCCTGCATCGGGCTCCATGCTGGGCAGGAAGCCTATTTAATTAAAAAAAAAATGTTTTTTTAATTTAGAAAGAAATAATATTGGGACAATTGATTATCCATTTGAAAGAAATAAAAAGAAACAACAAAGCTAGATCTTGACCTTCATTGTTACATCAAAATGAATTCCAGAGAGGTCAAAGACTTAATGCAACAAAATATTGAAAGTCCCTTAGGAAGATACAGGTATAGTGTTGTTGTTTTAAACAACCTAGCAGTGGGTAAGATCTCTCTAAGCATAACAAAAAAAAAGAAAGAAAGAAAAAGGAAAAGAATGATAAATGTAACTGTGTTGAAACGTAAGTGTTCGTGCCAAAAGAAGTAGTAACAAAGAACAAAATGGGAAAATATTTGCAACACACAGACCAAAAGAACTTTCTTAACATACAAAGGACTTTAATAAATCAATAAAAGAAAGAAGGAAAGGTGAGCACCAGAATGGAAAACTGGATGAAGAATTTGAACAGAGTTCAACACAAACATGGAAATACAATTAAAAAAAAAAAAAGAAACCTCTTATTGTGGAGAATTTTAAACCTATAGTAAAGTGGAAAGACTGGTCCAACGGGCAGTCTCTTCCCAGCGATGGTCATCAAGGCGGCAAGTCATGGCCGCTTGTGTTTCACACACACACACACACACACACACACACACACACACACACACACTTGCATCCTAGCCATCCCTACCCTGCATTATGGTGAAAGGTCATTCCATCCGCAAATGTATCAGAGAGTGTGTATAAGATTAGAAAATGCTGTTTTTCCTATAAAAGTGGCAAAGATGGAGCTCAAGGCTTTGACCTTTTTCAGCCTTCAGCCGCAACTGCTTGAATGCTGAATCTAGCACGAGAGCACGGGAGGCATTCTTAGACGAACGTGTTCAGGAAAAGACTTGGGTTGAACAGTAGCGGGGAAAGGAGTTGGAAATCAATTCTTTCTTTAAAAAAAGTTTTTTGTAATGCTTATTTATATTTGAGAGAGCGGGTGGGGGGAGGGGCAGACGGACAGACACCAAATCGAATCTCGGAAGCAGGCTCCAGGCTCTGAGCTGTCAGCACAGAGCCCCAGGACGGGCTCGACCTCAAGAGCAGTGAGATCGTGGCCTGAGCTGAAGTCGGACGCTCAACCGACCGAGCCACCCAGGCGCCCTCAAATCCGTTATTTCTAAGTGCATTATCCGTGTTCCGAGTGTTTACAGTCTGGGGGATGGTGGTGGTGGCCTGTAAACATCTTGAGGACAGGTGCCTCAGCTTTCCTTCTGCACCAAAGCCTTAGGGTGCACCTGCCCCGAGGTCATCAACAACCAGGAATGGCTGCTTTGATGGACACACCCTCCCTCAAGGGGCTGACTGACATTGAGGCCATCAGTCCAGAAACTCTCTGTGGCTTCCCAGGAGTAAAATGAATCACAGCTATTGAGGAAGGGCTGGGTCTCCAGGCTTCCCGGGTACATTCAGAAAGGTATGCTGCCTGATATGGAGAACAGGTTTCCTGCCCGAGAACAGCCCCTGTCACTTCTTTCACGTGATCAGCACTGTCAGGGCTTCGCCTTCCTTATAGTCATGCTGCAGGGAGGAAGCTGGTGACTCAACAAGCTGGGACGACACTTCTGAGTGGACTTGAATGGCTGTGCAGGGCAGGCTATGAGGACTTTACCAGTAGGCATTTCCTTGAAGATGCTTGGAATGAGATGGATTTGGTCCTGGACGGACCTGGAGAGACCCTGCTGAGCCTGAATCCACAAATGTCGCTTAACACTCAACTGAACGTTAATCTCCAAAACCCTTGATCGTGAGCAAGGAGGCTTCCTTTTGTTCAACGAGCCTTGGCTAGTCAAGCACCTATCCTGTATGGACATGTGGGGAACCAGGGCACAGGGAGGGTTACAGAAGTGAATAAGATGAAGCCTTTGCCCTCGGTGATTTGACGGTCTAGAAAGGAAGGACGCCGTGTGAGTGAGACGAGCCATTTTTGGTGCACCCGCAGTGCTCCGGGACCTATTTTAGGGACTTAGCATGCGTGACCTAAGGACAATCCAAGGTCAAAAGTGCTATGAAAGTTCGGAGAGGTTTTGAAGTTTTCTCGAGGAACTAACATCGGAACGAGCCCTTGAAGAATAGGTATGATTTTCACCAGGTTGAAATGGAGAAAGCAGTTGTGGGAAAGAGGACGTGTTAATCACGGTCCAAGTAGGTGCTGGGCTTCAGGAATGGGACGTAGGCTGTTGGGCTCTGCCCGTCCTGTTGTCTAAACCCGAACACCACTGCTGTCGCCTCCTACTCGATCTTCCTGGCTCCTCTCTCCCCCTGGTGCACCCTACAAACTGTGACACGCATTTTCATCAAACCAATATTGAACGAAATCAGGACTCTATATACTCTACTTTCTTCCAAAAGAGGACGAAGGGCAGGAGAAAGGGGCTGGGGCGGGGGGGGGGGGGGGGGGGGGGGGGGGAGCCTGCCAATGAATCCTCAGTCTCTGCCGAACCAAGTCTGAACTCTTTATCATTCAAACCCTTGAGCACCTGTCAGTGCCTCCTGGTGCGTTTTTAGCTTCCCTCCTGCCTCTCCTTCCCCAGAGCGCCTGTCGCTTCCCCCATTCTAGCCTTCCCTCAAACATGCCAGAGGTTTATTCTCCTGTGACTTTATTCATGCTTTGCCTCTGCTCGAAAGGGCCTACATTCTGTCCAAATCAGTTTAAGATTCTAAGATTTGGTTTAACTGACACCTTCCCCGAGAAATTCTTCACCGCTCCTTCCAAATTAAGCATCCCCTCCTCTGTGGCCTCATGGTGCAAACTGCCTGTGTCTACGAGTCCTTGTCTGTCTTCTAACATCCCATCTGGAGTCATGTGACCTGGGATCAAACTCCAGCTTTATCACTTAGAAGCTGCATGGATTGGGGGACCATCTATCTCTCTGAGGCTTAGTTTTCCTCATTGGTAAAAATGGGATACTTAAGATCCACTTCACAGAATTAAGAAATAAGATAATGTAGTGGAAGTATTTTATAAACCATGATACAGATAACAATTTTAGATTTACATTTTTCAACATGAAAAAGTAACAAGTTTCTATACCACTGTAATGCAAACTCCCAACGAGCAGGAATTTAAAAAAATCTTTTAAAATAATAATTACAAAAGAGTTGCAAAGATATTTAGAGAATTCCCATATAGTCTTTTTTTTTTAAGTTTATTCGTTTATTTTGAGAGAGAGCATGAGCAGGGGAGGGGCAGAGAAAGAGGGAAGGAGAGAATACCAAGCAGACCCCACACTGTCAGCACAGAGCCCGATGCAGGGCTCGATCCCACGAACTGCAAGATCATGACCTGAGTCAAAATTAAGAGTCAGACACTTAACTGACTGAGCCACCCAGGTGCCCTGCCCATATACACTTTACCCAATATCCCCTACTGTTGGCATCTTATCTTGTTTATTTATCAAAACTCAGGGTGCCTGGGTGGCTCAGTCGGTTAAGCATCCGACTTCCACTCAGGTCATGATATTTACGCTTGTGAGTTCGAGCCACACATTGGGCTCTGTGCCGACAGTTCAGAGCCTGAAGCCAGCTTCAGATTCTGTGTCTCCCCCTCTCTCTGCTCCTGCCCTGCTTGCACTCTGTCTGTCTCTCTCGAAAATAAGTAAACATAAAAAAAAAACCTATAAAATTTGTTTCGGTGTAGTACTATTAGCTAAAATTCAGACTTAATTTGTGTTTTTTTATCAGTTTTTCCACTGATGTCTTTTGTTGTTGTTCCAGGATCCAATCCAGAATCCCATATTGCATTTAGTTGTCGTGTCTCCTGAGTTCCCTGCAATCTGTGACAGTTTCTCGGTCTTTTCTTATCTTTCATTACTTTGACATTTTTGAAGAGCCTGGTTAGGCATTTTTTAGAAGTAGAAAAGCCCTCAATTTGTGTTTTTCTTGTGTTTTCTCACGAGTAGACTAAAATTATGGGTTTTTGAAAATACCTTACAGACGATAGCCTTCTCTTTGAATATTGAGGGTACGTGATACTAACACGATTTGTTGATAGTGATAAAAGAGGGATTTTTGACTGTTTGGTTCATATCCAATATCCACAGCAGCCTGGCACATGGTGGTAATTTATATCAGTGGATTCTCTTTTCACTATTATGTGTCTGTGTCTTCCACTAAATTGTAAACTCCTGAATGGCAAAGACCATATCATATTCATCTCTGTAGTTTTTTAATGCCTAGTCGACTTACGTTTAGTGGGTGTTCCATAGACTCTTAGGGATTGAGGTGAAAGGTAAATTGGAGCCTAGTTGTATCTTCAGGGAAAATCAGGTTTATCCAACAGTCATTAAGGATCTAGCAATTTCTTTTAAGCAGCTCAGTTAAAAGGTTTAGTATTTATTAAATGTCCATGATGTGCTGACACTGTAAGGGCTGCGATCCCTACAGCATTTATCAGTAAGTGGAAGGGAACAGAGGGGTGGAAAGGTGAACTGGCAGATGAAGGCAGAGAGAGGGCTGACTTTGAGCTTTGAGCCTGGATGATGGAGTTTTCGTGATGTTATTCTGAGAAGTTTGGGGTAGATGATCATTAACTTGACTTCAAATGTGTTGAATTTGTCTTGTGGGAAAGTCCTGTGATTTCTGGAGATCTCTGGAAGGTTATGAGTGCAAGACAGAAGACAGCATTAGGCCTAGAGATGTAGATTGGAAGTCATTTCTATTATATTGCTATATAAAGTCCAGGAAGGGGATAAGATGAGCAGGGATGGAGTAGTTTGATTAAAGAGAACATGACTCTTGACACAATGCTACAGATAGAGAAGAATAAGAAGGGGAAACAGTGGGACACCTGGGTGGCTCAGTCGGTTAAGCATCTGACTCCTGATTTCAGCTCAGGTCATGATCTCACAGTTCTTGGGATCAAACCCCGCATCAGGCTCTGTACTGATGGCATGGAGCCTGCTTGGGATTCTGTCTCACTCGCTCTCTGCCCTTCCCCCGCTTGCTCTCAAAATAAATAAAAATATATATTTTTTTTTTTTAAAGAAGGGGAGACAGTGAAGGAGAAAGACAAAGAATATTAGGATTCTCTACAAGTGAGAGTTCAAGAACTGGGTAGTTGACAATACCTAGTAAGAAGGGCGAGGGAAGAACTTTAGGAGACATCAGATGATCGGGAAGAATTAGGGAGTGAGTAGGAAATAAAATGGAGGAATGATTAAATACCTATTTCACTTTCCTTTGGGAAGCTTACCTACATAAGGATGAAGAAAAAGAGGATTTTGACTGCAAACGATAGAAAGGCTGAGGCGAGGTCTTATTGTAGGTCTGCGACTAATCCCTGACATGTGATCTCACAGAAAGCACTTAACCTCTCGTCATTAACCTTCCCTATAAATGGTGTAAAAGATAATCTGATCTGCCAGTTTCATAAGACTTGTGTTCAGGAGCCTGCTTCCCCACCAAACCGTGAGCTCCTAGAGGACAGCAACCACACCTGTCTTTTACTAACATTCTCAGGACCTCACGGAGCCATGACAACTTATTGAATAAAGTGTACAGTGTTGAGTAATAAACGCTGAGGCTTACTGAGATCTTACTGTTCACCCAACACTATGCCAGCGCATGCTACTAGCATTCTTCACAATCCTGGGGTGGGTACTATATATAATTAACCCCATCTTACAGAGGAGAAAACGGAATGAATGAGACACAGTAAACGAGGCCCAAGTCCCCAAATGGTGGGTCTTGGGGACGGGATGACTTTTTCACTCAAAAGCCACAGAACTACAGGGCACGCTCCATGATGTGGACTGAAAGGAGCCAGAGCCAATAATTCACCTCAAGTGTTAAACATCTGGAAAAAGAAAAAAACGTAACAGATCTTGGCTCTCGGACGCACCTCCGCCCCTACGTAAGAGCCACAGTGCGCTTGCGCCCAGCCTGACTGCCACTAGGCCCGGGAGCGCTTCCGGGCTTCCGGCATCGCGAGACCCCGGGGCCGAGGCGAGACCAGAATGGCTGGAGACTGGGTAGCGCGCGTGCTGATGACGAAAGCGGAAGTGCTGAGGCCAGAGGCGGGACGAGAGCCCGGAGGGGGCTCAGAATTGCGGAAGTTTTCTGAGAAGGGTCGGCGGCGCTCGGAGCGGCTTGCGGTTTTGGAACCAGTTCGCGAAGGGGAGGCGTCGCTCCGGGTCCGAGGGCTACCAGCCTGCGCACGTTTGAGGCAACACCGGGCGCGGTTCGACGTTGCCGCTGTTGGCTTCCTCTGCCCTAGTTCTTCCCCTGGGAGCCGCCTCGGATCTCCGCCATGGCATCCACCTCGTCCAATCTCCAGGTATCACTGTTCTCCCACGCCCTGGAGAGCCGGAGCCGAGGGGCGGCGCGGGGTTAGGATTGGAGACAGGGGAGGAGGGAGGAAGCGGCCGCGCCCCTGGTGCCGGACGGAGGAGGGCGGCGCCCCCGCCCAGCCGCGGGTGGGAGGGTCGGGCGCTTTCCGCCCGCTCCGGGATCTCCCAAGCCCACCCGCTGTGCGAGACGCTTCACTTTTGTTGAGGTGGGTTTTCTTCCTCTTTTGAACAGAACTGGGCAGAGCTTTGAACCGGAGGCACAGACGCTCCAGTCACTGTAAGACAGAGAGGAAAGAACGTAATGTTTGCAAAGCACTGGTGATCTTAGTTCTCCGTCTCAAGCTGGTGTAGCAAAGCCCTTCTCTTTTAGCTGTCAGGTGAATAGAAACGTGAGGACAGTCTTGGAATTTGAGGAATCCGTCAGTTCATTGAGCTGTGCATTCACGTGCACTCTGCCATGGCTCCCAAAATGTATATAAAATCAGGGAGTGTTCTTAAGCTTTGTGGCTCCACCTCCCCACCCTTACCGCAGTGAGTACAGTGTTTTGTACATAAATCGTAGAACCTTAAACTTTTAGACATGATTGTTGGACATCTGTGAGATTCATTGAGAAATTTGTGAAATAGTGCCTCCGATGCCCAGAATGGATCTGAGGTTTCAGAGGGATTTAGAATGTGACTTAGCCTCGAGGACTCCCAGTCCACTGGGTCATTTTGGGGCAAAAGATCAGCATAAAAGATTGAACCCTTGTCTTCGTCTTGCAGTCGTTGATGAGACATTCATTGAGTGTCCAGTACAAGCACTAAGGATAATGGTGGACTTGCTCAAACCTGGGTAATTGACAAGAAAGACCACTGAAAGTAGATACATTAAAATAGAACTCAGAATTTCACACACAGAAAGAGGTAGGATAGGAAGGAGCTTTGGGGGATTTTTTTTTTTAACGTTTATTTTGAGAAAGAGAGAGAGAGAGACAGAATGTGCGTGGGGGAGGGGCAGAGAGAGAGGGAGACACAGAATCCGAAGCAGGCTCCAGGCTCTGAACTGTCAGCACAGAGCCCTACGTGGGGCTCGAACTTACCAACCGCGAGGTCATGACCTGAGTGGAAGTGGGTCGCTTAACCAACTGAGCCACCCAGGCGTCCCTTTCTTGGGATTTTTACCTTGAAAATCAACCCAAAAGATTATGAAAATAAATGTTTTATATGTCTCAGAATGTTGTAATTGCAACTATGGCTTATTCCTTAGAATGAAGAATAAGTCATGTGTTGATTTTTGTGTGTATCTTTTCCAACAGGGTTGCATTAGACTAAGATGTAACAATCTCCACTTAGTGTTGACTTTTTTTGTAGCCCATTCAGAAAGGGTCTTTTTGGTAAATGTTTTTGGAAAAAGTATTGTTTCTTTGATAAAAGTATTGTTTCTTTAAATTTTTTTTTTCAACGTTTATTTATTTTTGGGACAGAGAGAGACAGAGCATGAACGGGGGAGGGGCAGAGAGAGAGGGAGACACAGAATCGGAAACAGGCTCCAGGCTCTGAGCCATCAGCCCAGAGCCTGACGCGGGGCTCGAACTCATGGACCGCGAGATCGTGACCTGGCTGAAGTCGGACGCTTAACCGACTGTGCCACCCAGGCGCCCCAAGTATTGTTTCTTTAATATCAACAGTGATTTCTTTTGAAGTGTCTTGTCTTCATATTTGTTGGTTTTTTAGTTAACTCTTTATTTCATCAGCTTTTCACTTGTCAAAACTGCATGTAATTTGGACATTCTGCAACATAATTTTCATCCATTTACTGATACCTTTTTCCTCTTTTTTTTTTTTTTTTAAGGCTTTTATTTTTTGAGAGCCAGCATGAGTGGGGGAGGGGCAAAGAGAGAGGGGGACAGGGGATCCGAAGCAGGCTCTGCGCTGACAGGCTGACAGCAGCAAGCCCGATGATGCTGGGCTCCAACTCAACTCGAGAACTGCAAGATCATGACCTGAGCCGAAGTCGGGTGCTCAACCCACTGAGCCACCCAGGCGCCCCTGTTTTTTCTTTTGCAAGAATTGCACTTTGGTTTTATGGTCAGTTTGCGTCATATTTGAATTGGGTTGTTGGATGTTCCTTAATGAATCGGCTAGAGGTTGACACAAATGAAAGGCACGTTGCTAGTTTTAAACGGGGAGAGATGTTTAATTTTATGGTGGTTGGGTCATAGGTGCACTTTCTCATTCAAACCTTTTTAACCTTCTAACCTAGAAAATTTGGATGAAGAATATTCTTAAACAGCAAATAACTTTCCCACCAAACAAGGCAAAACTCCCCATAACCAGGAGCTCATAACTAATGGAGGAATGCAGATAACTAAAACTCAAAATTATAAAATAACACAATAGTGCTATGATAGAATTAAAGGTTAGTATAGGAGGGCAGAAAGGAAGGGCTTATCTAACTCTTCAAAAGTAACTGAGAAATGTTCCACAGAGGAGATGATGTGAGCTTAGATAATGTGTAAGGTGCCGACACTAACTGTCCGCCGGGTGTTTGGTGTGATCTTAATCCTCAAAGCAACTCTTCAAGGTGAATATTACTTCAGTTTCACGGTATAAGAATCCAAAGTTTATTAAGGTTATGATTTAACCCGAGACATGCAGTTAGTTAGTATAGAAGACAGTTTCGAATCCAGGTTTATGTGTTAGACATTTGTACTTTTTTCACTATGAAGTTATGCCTTCTTGGACCAGAAAATGGGATGCATTCCAGGTAAAGAAAAAGAATATATGCCTCAGTCTCGAAGTGCAATAAACCTTAGAGAGGGTTGGCAGAAATTGCGAGTAATGCAGTATACATAGAACTCCAGGTTTACTCAGTCGTAAATGTGCCATACATTTTGCTAAGTCTTAGGGAATCATAAAAGAAGTATATCATCCTTGAAATCCAAGGGCTTACGTTCTGATGTGAAAAGACATATAAAGTGGCTGGGGCGCCTTGATGGCTCAGTCGGTTAAGTGCCCGACCTCAGCTCAGGTCATGATCTCACAGTTCATGGGTCCGAACCCCGTGTCAGGCTCTGTGGTGACAGCTCAGAGCTTGGAGCCTGCTTCAAATTCTGTGTCTCCCTCTCTCTCTGTTCCTCCCCCACTCTTTCTCTCTCTCTCTCAAAAAATGAATAAACATTAAAAAAAAATTTTAAGTGGCTAACAGGGATACTGTGTGATCTTTGGAAATGTGTAACAGAGGCAGTGGAAATTTAGAGGAAGCATAGGGTAGGCCACTTGGGGGTATCACGGACACTTTGCAGCAGGAGGACCGTGACTGTGCCGAGTCTTAGAGAAGCTGGAGTTATGTGGGGAGATAACTGGATAGGATATTCCAGGTGAGGAGTACACTATAAACAAAGGCATGAAGTCTCAGTTGCCCCATTAGTTTGGCATGACTGGAACTGCGTGCATAAGGTGAGTGGACAAGCCTAGTTAGGCCATGGAAGGGTGTGTGCTAACACGGAGATGATTGGTCCTCATCCTGCTATAGTCAGGAGTCTGCGAAGGTAATATGCTCAGGGTTTTGTTTTAGAAGGAAACTACCATGCGTGCATGGGGGACAGCCAGACCGGTAGCCACCCTGGGCACATGGGAGACCAGTTAGGAGGCAGGGTTCTGTGTGATGGGAGATGGGGAGGGCCAAAGTAGTGTAGTACCTCTTAAAGAAGAAAGGATTAATCAAAGACAGATTGGAGAGGAAGAAGTCAGGCTTGGCTCTGCATTTAGAGAGGGGTGCGGAGGAGGCTGAGTTTTCGCCCCTCTTCCTGGGTTGGATATCTCAGTGGGGAAGAATTGGGTCTGGGATTACAAGAAGAGGCACATATTTGGGCGCAGGTGATCTTGAACTTTTTGGGTTTGAAATGCATGTACAGGCAACCAAGTGGAAATGTTCCATGAGCAGTTGGAGACATACGTGTAGAACTAGAGGGAGAGAGCTGGAAACAAGCACTGGAGAGTTATTAGCATACAGATGGTAGCAGAGGTTGAAGGTATCTTGGAGAGTTCATAGCATGAGGAGGAACAAGAAGGCTGTGGAATCTTGGCATAGAAGGAGAGAAAAAAGGGAGCCTGCAAAAGAATCGCCGCCCAGTCAAGAGTAGAACTGAGAGAGAAGGGTGCCATGGAGGCCGGAGGAGGAGGCCGAGTCCAGATGTCTGCTTTGAGGGTTGAAGGCTGCGGACAGAGTTAGGTCATTGCGAGACCTGGCAGGCAGCAGGAAGCCTTGGAGGAGTCAAGAAAGCATGACGCACTCGGGGTTCTCTTTGGGATTTTGCTCCGGAGGTGAAGAGATACGTAAGATGTTAACCAGGGAGGAACCTAGAAACTGGGGAGAGCCAGCGGGTTTTCCTTTGTGTTTTGGAGGTATGAGTCTGAGGTAGGACTTTACGTATGTTTTAATGCTGAGGAAGGCCCCAATTAAAAAAAAAAAAAAGGTTACGTTAGGGAGAGCAGCAGAGTGGGCATGTGATTGATAGAGTGGATGTCAGAGAAGGAAGATGGGGGTGGTCTCCAGAGCCCAGGGGAGAGAAATAGCATGGACAGGCAGGAAGACATCCAGTGGAGGAAAGTTGTTAGAGATGATCGGGGTGGAATCACCGAAAGGAAGAAGATTCTGAGAAAGCAATAGGGGATTTTTTTTCCTTCGTTCGGCAATGTTATTAAGTGCCCAGTGTGTGCCAGGCACCGGCTCTGGGGTGGGGGGAGAACCGAGAGCAGGGGCAGAGTGCAGCCTCTGCAGTAGATTAGGGAGGGCCTCTCTGAGGACTTGGCATTTGAACTGTGAAAAAGAGACTGTCCTGCGCCTGTTGGGGAAGAACATTCTAGGCCGAGGGATCAGCCGTGCGTAGGCTTCCTGAGTAAAGGCGAACTAACAGGTTTGGGGTGAGATCCGGAAGGAGCCAGGGCACACACAGGTCATTTAAGGCCCTGTCGACCGTGAGCCAGCATCTGGGTTTTATTAACTACCGTGCGAACCCACCGAAGAGGGCCCATCGTTGACTGCCAGGTGGACTCCGGGGTGTTGAGTGTGGAAGCAGGCTGACCACTCGGGAGGCTCGGTGGTAGTTTTGAATCACGTGCGATGGAAGTGGTCAGGGTTAGGAATAACTGGCACTCCCAAACCACACCAGAAACAATCACTTCATTTCAGATGAAAAATGCTGATAGAACCAAGGTTGAAGTGGGGTGTTCAGCAAGGGAAAAAGAGATACATACCCTCAAATCATTTTTGATTAAAGGTTTAAAATGCACTGTCCAGTAGTAGCTACGTGTGACTATTTAAATTTATGTATTTATTTTAATTTTTTTTATGTTTATTTATTTTTGAGAGACAGAGCACAAGCAGGGTAGGGGCAGAGAGAGAAAGAGAGGGAGACACAGAATCTGAAGCAGGCCCCAGGCTCTGAGCTGTCAGCACAGAGCTTGTTGAGGGGCTCGAACTCAAGAACTGCGAGATCATGACTTGAGCTGGAAGTCGGACGCTTAACTGACTGAGCCACCCAGGCGCCTCTATTTAAATTTAATTTTACTCAAAATTTAGAACTCGTCAGTCACACTAGCCATGGGTGCTCAGAAGCCGATTGTAGCTAGTGGCTCACAGTTGGACAGTGCAAATACAGGCCTGTCCGTCATCAAAGAAGGGCTGGTTTAAAGTCATTGTTACCGTATTTGGAGCTAGGTAATTAAATACCAACTGTAAGAGTTTTCCTTAACCATCACTGTGGTGCTGAAAATAGGACTGACTGCACATGAGGAGAACATATAGCTAGAGAGGTGAGCGGAACAGCAATTCAAAATAATAGAAGAAAATTGTATCTAGAATAAGAAAGAACTTATTTCTCCCGCATGGCTTAGCCATGGAGTCTTCTAGGTGCATTTTTATGTGACAAGGTGCCCCAGTCCACCGGTTGCCCACACGTATGAGTGCTATGAGTTCACCCTTGATATCCCACCTAGCTTACCAGACTTTTGAAAATTTAGCATCAAATTCAGCTATTTGAACTGTGCAACATCTTATCAATTCTACCATTTTTTTTCCCTCCTGCAACAACAGAGGGAAGGTCTGTTCCTCCTATTTACAGCTTTCATTCCATCTATGCATTCCATTAGCAACTGCTTCAAAATATAATATTCTCGGGGCGCCTGGGTGGCGCAGTCGGTTAAGCGTCCGACTTCAGCCAGGTCACGATCTCACGGTCCGTGAGTTCGAGCCCCGCGTCGGGCTCTGGGCTGATGGCTCAGAGCCTGGAGCCTGTTTCCGATTCTGTGTCTCCCTCTCTCTCTGCCCCTCCCCTGTTCATGCTCTGTCTCTCTCTGTCCCAAAAATAAATAAAAACGTTGAAAAAAAATATATATAATATTCTCACGTATGGTTGGTTTGGGATTGTTTGAGTGGTTTTTTTCTTATGTGCTGATTTTTAATATAGCATAACCATGATCCTTTTTTTCTACTGGCTCTTTTGTTGAATACAGTTTTACTACTTAGATTAATCCAGGTGGAATGTTTTAATAAACCATGCTTGTTATTTACATGTGTGTGTGTGTGTTTAAATATTAAAGATGGTTTTTTAATGAAGGTTTTATTTTGCTATAACCATGGGTTCACATGCGATGGTGAGAAATCACATAGAGGGGTTCTGTGGACCCTTCACCCATTTGCTCCCAGTGGTAGCATTTTATAAAACTATAGTACAGTATAACCCGGATGTTGACATTGCTACATTCCACCAGTCTTACTCAGATTTTCCAGTTTTACTTGTATTCATGTATAGTGTGTGTGTGTGTGTGTGTGTGTGTGTGTGTGTGTGTAGAGCTGTGGTAAGTTCCTGGATCCTCCATCAAAGTCGTGATACAGAATAGTCTACCCACAGGGACCCCTCCTGTGGCCCTTTTATAAATTTTTTTAGTGTCTTTTTATTTTTTGAGAGATAGAGAAAGAAACAGCATGTGGGGGCAGGGCAGAGGAATAGGGAGAGAGAGAATCTTAAGCAGGCTCCCCACCCAGCACAGTCTCACCACCATGAAATCCTCACCTGGGCTGAAATCAAGAGTCAGATGCTTACACAGACTTTTTTTTTTTTTTAATTTTTATTTATTTTTGAGAGAGACAGAATGCGAATGGGTTAGGGGCAGAGAGAGAGGGAGACAGTGAATCTGAAGCAGGATCCAGGCTCTGAGCTGTCAGCACAGAGCCCGACGCAGGACTTGAACTCACGAACCGTGAGATCATGACCTGAGCCGAAGTCGGACGCTCAACCAACTGAGCCACCCAGGCGCCCCTCAAGAGTCAGATGCTTAACTAACTGAGCCACCAAGGAGCCCCCTGTTGCCCTTTTAGAACCACAATCACCTCTCTTTCTCGCCACCCCCCCCATCCCTGTTTCCTGACAATACTAATATGCTCTCCATCTCTGGTTTTGTCATTTCCAGAAAGTTATATAAATGGAATCATACGATATGTAACTTTCTGGGATATGTAACTTTCTGGAATCTGTTCTTCCTCAAGATCCATTCATGTTGTGTGTATCAAAGTAGTTTCTTTTTGTAACTGAACGGTACTCCTTGGTATGGGTGTAGCACAGTTTGTTTAACCATGCTGTATGGTTGAAGGACATCCGGAATGTTCATGTATAAATTTTTGTGTGAACAGAAGTCTTCATTTCTCTGGGGTAAATACCCAGGAGTGCAGTCACTGGTTCATATGGTAGCTGCACGTTTAGATTTGTGAAAAAAAGCAAAACAAAACAAAAACAAAACCGTTTCCCAGAGTGACTCTACCATTTTACATCCTACCCGCAATGTGTAAGTGATCCAGTTCTCTGGAGCGTTTGGTATTATTGTCACCTTTTTTTTTTTTTTTTTTTAAGCCATTCTGATACATGTTTCAAGATATCTCATGGTGGTTTTAATTTGCATTTCTCTAATGGCTAGTGATGTTAAACATCTTTTTGTGTGCTACTTTACCGTGTGTATATCCTCTTTGGTGAAATGTCTGTTTATGTCTTCAGCCCATTTTCTACTTGGATTGTTTTTAAATTGTTGAGTTTTGGGAGTTCTTTCTATTCTAAAATACTAGTCCTTTTATAAATATGTAGTTTGCAAATATTTCTTCCAGTCTGTAGCTTGTCTTTTCATCCTTTTAATAGGATTTTTTACAGACTAAAACTTTTATAATTTGATGAGGTCCAATTTATCATTTTTCTTTTCTTTCTTTTCTTTTTTTTTTTTTTTGAGGTATAATTGACATATATTCATTTCAGGTGTACAACAGGATTCATTTTTTTTTTTTTGTATGCAGTGTGAGATGACACCACAGTAAGTCTAGCTAACACCTGTCACCTTTCATTGTTACAAAAATGGTTTTCCTGTGATGAGAATTTTAAGACACTGTCTTAGCAACTTTCAAATATGCAACACAGTGTTATTAACTGTAGTCACCGTACTGTATATTACATCCCTATGACATTTATTTTATAACTAGAGGTTTGGATCTTTGGACTCCCTTCACCTGTTTCACCTTTCCCCACCTCTGGTAACTACCTGGATGTTCTCTGTATCTATTAGCTTGGATTTATTTGTGGATGTTTTCTCTTTCAATTTCACACATAAATGAGATCGTATGGTATTTGTCTTTCTTTGACTTCTTTCATTTAGCGTAATGCCCTTAATTCTATTCATGTTGTCACACGTGTCAAGATTTCCTTCTTTTTATGGCTAAATAATATTCCATTGTGTACGTAACCACATTCTCTATCCATTCGTCTGTCTGTGGACACTTAGGTTGTTTCCATAAGTTGGCTATTTTAAATAATGCTGCATTGAACATTGAGGTGCAGGTATCTTTCGACAAAGTTCGTGTTTTCGTTTTCTCTGGATAAATAGTGAAATTGCTGAATCATATGGTAGTTCTATTTTTAATTTTTTGAGGAACCTCCATAGTGTTTTCCACAGCGGCTGCACCAGTTACAGTCCCACCAACAGTGTACAAGGGTTCCCTTTTGTCCACATCCTCACCAATACTTGCTATTTCTTGTTTTATTGATAATAGCCATTCTAACAGTTGTGAGGTCACAGCTCATTGTAGTTTCAATTTGCATTTCCCTGATGATTAGTGATCTTGAGTGCTGTTTCATAAACCTGTTGGGCGTTTGTATGTCTTTGGGAAAATATCTGTTCAGAGCCTCGAGTCATTTTTTAATTGGGTTGCTTGGTTTTTTTGCCATTGAGTTTTATGAGTTCTTCTCTCTACACACTGGATATTAACCCTTTAGCAGGACACGATTTGTAAATATTTTCTCCCATGTGGTAGGTTGCTTTTTCATTTTGTTGATGGTTTCCTTTGCTGTGCAGAAGCTTTTTAGTTTGATGGAGTCCCACTTGTTCATCTTTGTTTTTGTTGCCTTTGCTTTTGGTGTCAAATCCAAAAAATCATCACCAAGACTGGAGTTGGAGCTTAACTTGCCTGTATTTCCTTCAAGGAGTTTTATGGTGTCAGGTGTTCTGTTCAGATCTTTTGAGTTAATTTTTGTGGATGGTGTAAGGTAGTGGTCCAGTTTCGTTCTTTTGCATTTTGCTGTCCAGTTTTCCCAACACTATTTATTCAAGAGACTGTCCTTTCCTCTTTGGGTATTCTTGACTCGTTTGTGGTGAGTTAATTCACTGTACATACATAGGTTTATTTCTGGGCTCTCTATTCTGTCCCATTGATGTATGTGTCTGTCTTTATGCCAGTCCCATATTGTTTTCATTTTATATATTGTGTTTTTTGGCACATATAGTCTAAGAACTTTGCCTAGCCCTAGATGCTGGAGATTTTCAGTTTTTTCTAAGGATTTTATGGTTTCATATTTTATATTAAAGTCCATGATCCATTGTGATTTAATTTTTTTTCAACCTACAACAACCTTAACTTATTATCTCCGTTTATGTGGGTTAGAAGTCCAGGTCGAGCATCGCTCAGTGGGGCTCTAGCTCAGAGTCTCACCAGGCTGACCGAGGTGTCAGCAGGGCTGCGTTTTTGTCTGTTTGGTGGTTGTTCATGAAGTCTCTGGGGATGTGTCTGCTTCTAAACACATGCGTGTTGTTGGCAGATTTCAGTTTCATGTGGTTGTCAGCCAGGTTCTTTTGCTTGGATGCCAGTGTGGTCGGGTGGATTTTCATCAGGCTTCTATTCTTTCTGACCTCTCCTGCCTCCTATCTCCTACTTCCAGCTAGAGAAAATTCTCTGCTTTTAAGAACTTCGGGATTTTTTTTAAGTTTTTATTTAATTTCTAGTTAGTTAAATACAGTGTAACATTAGTTACAGGTGTACAGTGTAGTGAGTTAATTTTTGTGGTTTAGATCAAGATTCTCTCTGTCTTTTTTTATTTCTTTATTTTTTTTTGCTAAAGATGTCTGATTGCTCCAGCACTGTTTCTTCCGCCATTAACTTGCTTTTGCAAATTTGTCAAAAGTCCGTTAACATATTTGTATGGGTCTATTTCTAGGAGTTTTGTGTTTTTTGGGTTTTTTTTTAAATACCACAAAAGTCCATGTTCATTATGGACCCTTTTAGAAGATGAGAAAAAGCAGAAAAAGAAGAAATTGAGTCTTATCAAAAATGAGCTGTGTTAAATTTCTCTACATCTTTTTCCTGGGTTTTGCTTGTTTTTGCTATTGTTTCAAATAGTTGAACTCCTGCTATATGTAAAAATTGTATTGTGCTTTTAAAAAAATCCCATTATAGACATTTTTCCATATTGTGAATGTTTTAATATTATTTTAATGATCCTATAATATACCATTGTGTGGCATCTGTTGGCTGTTTAAAATTAATGTTTCCAAGCTTTGTTTTTGTTTTTTAAAAAGACCCCTCTGGTTACTGTCTTACTGGATTAAAAGATTTGGGCATTTTCAGATTCTTGCAATTTCATTGCCCCATTGCTTCTGAGGGGGTTTTACACCATTTACATTTTACTATTGTTATATGATTTATCTATAACAGCATTGCATTTCTGAGAATTCCCCTGAATACTTTTAACTTGAATTTTCATATTATTTGATTATTCCTTACTAGCTTTAAGCTTGACTTATGTTGAATGAAAATTAATGAGAATCTTAGTGATTGGTACTAGGTAAAAGTAGTAGTCAGCATTTACCCATTTAACAAATGTCGTTCACGTTTTGTAAATCATTATGATGTATAGTAACATGCAATTGAGATTTAGGGAAAACAGGTGGATTTGTTTTAAGATTGCTTTTACTTATTTATTTAAAAATATTTATTTTGGGGAGAGCACGGGGCGGGGGGGAGGGACGGGCAGAGAGAGGGGGACAGAGGATCTGAAGCAGGCTCTGCGCTAACAGACCGACAGCAGCGAGCCCCGTGCGGGGCTCGAACTCATGAACGGCGAGATCATGACCTGAGCCGAAGTCAGACACTCAGCCAACCGACTGAGCCACCCAGGTGTCCCTGAGGTTGCTTTTAGTTAAAAAAAAAAAAAAGAGAGAGAAGGAAAAAAACACGTTCAATATGACCATTTACATCACAGTGTTGTTGCTTATTTGATTTTGATGATATGATTTTGCCTCCCTTCAAACAGAAAGCAATAGATCTTGCTAGCAAAGCAGCCCAGGAAGACAAAGCTGGGAACTATGAGGAAGCTCTTCAACTCTACCAACACGCGGTTCAGTATTTTCTCCATGTAGTTAAATGTAAGGCCATAGTTTGTTTTCTGTTTTAAAACGTTAAAGGAAAAGATTATTCTGTTTCTTTTATAAAAGTTGAAATATAATGCCAGAAAATTCTAAACCATCCATTTGCAAAATATTCCCGGTAGCTTGTTAATAATTTTTAAGTAGTCGGCAAACAAATGTGCATAGCTATCCTAGTTATTGTTACTTTGTCTACCTAAAAATATTAAAATGCCATATAATCGATGTAAATAGTTTTTATTTTACTGGCGATATACCCACATTATGTACGAACCACATTTTCGAAGCGTCTCTGAAAATACTCTCTTAAGTACTTTAAAAAAAAAGGTTGGGAGTCATTTTGTTTGTATGTTTTCCAAATACGTACTGCATGTTTCCCACGCACCAGGTACTGTTTTAGGCACCGGGATGCGACGGTGAGGGGAACCCTGCCTCCGTGGATCTTCAGTGTAGGCTGAGCATACGACAAAAGTGTCTCTGGCAAACTGAAAGTTATTTGTTACTGAAAACTTCAGCGGTTGGATAATTTAGGATTTTCTTTTGAGCTTCTTCATTTCATGTTGAGGTTTTTCTGTCAAATAAAAGTGAAACTAAAAATGAATCCTAAGATAATTGGGGCCGGTCCTTGCCCTGCATGGACTGCTCAAGTCGGCTTTTGAAATAGCTCCTGCAGAGGCCTTTGTGGAGTAAAATTACTGTATTGGGGGCACCTGTAACACGGAATTTCCGGCATTCTTCTACCATGAGATGAAACTTACGTAGACATTAATGGAAACGGTTGATATTACTTTTGTTGGTCTTAGAATTGGTTTTATGCGAGAGCAGCCACTTTCAGCTGTCCGCACAAAATGTTAAAGGAAGAATAGAAAACCCACAGAATATTACATAATTTCTTCTTATTATTTAGCATTAATTTAACATATCCTAGTGTCTTGCTCAGATTTCTTTCTGCCTCAGACCCGCTGTGGGCTTCCAGCCGTGCTGGAGGGAAGCGGACAAGAGTTGGTGATGGTTGGTTACGAGGCTTAGAGATACCCTTCCTCCCTCCCCCCCCCCCCTCCCAAACTAGATTGTCCGTGTCTCAAAAGTGTGTCTAAGAGTTTAAACCTGTCCATGTAGAAGACTAATGGAAAGATCTCTCTCACTTCCCTTTAATAGATGAAGCCCAGGGTGATAAAGCCAAGCAGAGTATCAGGGCAAAGTGTACAGAGTATCTTGATAGAGCAGAAAAACTAAAGGAGTACCTGAAAAAGAAAGAGAAAACTCCACAGAAGCCAGTGAAAGAGGGACAGCCGAATCCAGCGGACGAGAAAGGGTATGTATTTTAGAGTGTTAGACTTTATTATATCTACTTAAAAGAGAAAACTACATTTAACTTGTGAAATCCATTTCTTTTGTTTAAACCAGCTGTTGGCAACCCAGGACTCAGAGGCCAAATCTGACCCACTGCCAGTTTTTGTAAGCAAAGTCTTACCAGAACATAGTCTCTTACGTCTAAGAAAATGAGATTGTGGGACCTTGCTATCTGGCCTGGTTGGGTTTGCAGGCAGGAGGTTCTGGTCAGCTGTACGGGGACTGTGACGCTCACTGTTCGTGGTGTGCAGTGGCGCAAGTTACTTGGGTAATCCCTGTGGTCGCCGGGAAGGGAGTGCCTTGCAGGCAAGGCTTTGGGGCAGCTTCCGAAGGCCATTTCAAAGGACATAAGGAATGGAAGAACTAGAGGTGACCGGCTGCTTCAGACTGCACGGAAGGGTTTGAGGAAGACTGCAAATTCAGCGTTTTATATCCTCTGTTCAAGACATGGTCAGGGAATCGGCGGTTCCTGTGACACCTGAGAATATTTTCTCTTCTGTACCTACAGCACTGACATAACAAAAATCAGACCCCACCTGATCTTGCGGATTACTGCATTTCAACATGGAATCAACTTTAGGGTTTCTTATGTGAAAGTTGGGCCATTTACTGGCGGACTAATGAAACCGTTGGAAAAATTTTAGTTAACCTCGAATGACCCCCTGACTCTTCCTGAGACTCCTTTGCTGGGAGAAATGTCCTCTCCTCCCTGTGAGTTGAGGACCCTGTGGGGTCCACTCCTGAGATGGCTCCCTAGCAGGGGGATACCAATTCTGTATTGAATAGCAGGACCCATCTTGGCCAATTTAAGCAAAAACGGATTTATTACAGAGTCTTAACCTTATAGATCTGGGGGAGGGCGGGCAGGGAATCCAGCTTGGATTCCGTAGCGTTAGGAGAAATGCCCGCCTCCCCCAGGGTGTTTCTGGTAAGGATCCGAGGCCTCCTGGTGCCAGGCAGGAGGACCTCCGCCCAGCTCCCTCCGCAAAGCCAGGGTGTTCGCTCTCAGGCATGGTCTCCTTGCACGCAGCGGCCACCTCAGCTGCTTGCCTCCGCCTTCTCGGAGGAGCTTCAGTCTCCTGTGGGGCCCCAGCTGCAAGGAAGCCCGGGCAGGGCAGTTGTGCGAAAGCACCGTCTTCATTGTGCAAGAAAGCACGGTGGGACGAGGCTGGAGTGGGCGTCAGGTGAATCGTTTGGCGGTCTCCACCCCACCTGTAACCCCACCATCCTAGGATAACCAAGCCAGTCCCGTTTGGGGGAAAAGATGTCTAGCTTTTTAATCCCCCTTTATATTTGATATGTAAAAAATGATGTAATGCCATATTTTTTGCTTTACCACTTTTTCATTCAACATCGTGTCGTAAATATCTTTCCAATAAACTATTTCTACATCATTTTCAAATACTACAATGTGTTCTATCATATACTAATCCCTATAATTACGCATACTCTATTTCTAATTTTTTCCCCTTTGGGAACAGTGTGGGCGTGATTATCCTTGTCGTCAACTCTTTGAACTTACTTTAAATTATTTTTTCAGAATAAATTCTTAGATATGAAATATCTGGGTTGATATACTTGTCTTTTGGTCTCAGTTCATTTTCATCAAAAGCTTCATCTATTCTTTGGAACCCCCAATCTAAGGATTACAGACCTTGATGCTTTAAATAATTAATATTCGGGGGTTTTCTCTCCTGGTTATGGCTTCTTGTTCTGATACATAGTTTGCCTGGTTTGGTGTTTTTATGTTGTTTACAACTCTCCTGTAACTCATCTAAAGTCTTTTGTGGAATGAGGTGTGGGGCATGCGTTTATAAATGTGCACATACATAGGTATGTCATGGGAATTTGGAGCTGGTTCCTGACTTCATTCTGGTCTTTTTGCCCCTTTCCTGTTCATGATTTCATATTGACAGATAACATGCCTGCTTACTATTTTATTTAATATATTCTTATTAAAAGTAATAAAATAAGGATAACTTTTAATACGAATGTCTTATTTTGCCACTTAAAGTACAAATATTTCAGATTAATTTTTCCTTCATTTTTGCCTTATTTTGATAGCAATGAGTGATCATTTGAATATATTAAATTCTTTTTATTAGGAATGACAGTGATGGGGAAGGAGAATCTGATGATCCTGAAAAAAAGAAACTACAGAATCAACTTCAAGGTTGCTTTAGATTTCATTTTTAAATTTACTATCTTATTTTTTTTTTAAAAAACCTCATAGTGAATTGTCTATCTGAATTGCTTTTTCCACCTGTATTCAAATGAGGTTCAAGAACTGGCTTTGGTTCCCAGTGGCCCCATGCTGGCTCTGTGTAGGCCATTTTCACAGGATTTGCTCTGTAGGATCTCAGCTAGGTTGTTTTTTCTATGTAGTCAAATATTGTTTGGTTTTATATGTGCCTTAGAAACCTGTCCGTCAACTTACTCGTTTTCATTTTGTCTTATTTGCCCCCTTCTAGAGAAGGTAGCATTTACACTAGTAGCATGCTGCAACATTTAATGGTATTAAAATTCTCAAACTGTCAGAGGAACAGAAGGAGTTTGGACTCACGCTTGGCTTTTATTGCTGTTGCCGTAGCGTATTCATTGATGGTTTATTTCATGTTTCCAGACCTTTCGCATCGGCTTCTTACTCTGTTTCAGTGTTGCCATTTACATTAATCTCTTCCAGCTTTCTGTTTTTACCTTCCACACCTGTAAAAAGCCTGTTCGTTCTCCTGTGCTCGTAGTATAGCGGTGTGATGGGGAGGGTATGGATTTTTAGTTCCATTCAGATCTGGATTCCCCTCCAGGGCCTCCTGCTGAAAAGCTGTCTAATCTTGGGCAGGTTCCGTAGCCTCTCAGAGTAGAAGAACCCAGCTCTAAGATGGAAATTAACAATACCTTCTTTTCTGGGCAATTAAGAGATTATGACAGTGTAAAACCTGACAATGTTATATCTGACAAATTTTAGGGCCTCAGTAAATGGTAGTCATTCTGTGTATCTAAAATGGCATCTATTCAATTGCTGACTATATATACTGAGATTCGATCATCATTTGATATGTTAGCTGATGACTTTTTGGATTGAGTTTTATGTATTTTGTTAATTTGGATCTTACCGAATAGATGCATAGCTGGGAAGGATTTCCATTATATAGGCACAGCCTTGGTGAGTGAATGGTGACTGCACCCTGCTTGGCCAGTCTTTTAATCTTACTGCACTAACTGGTCTCTTCATTTTTATTCTGTTACCTGTCTTACTAACCGCACTGGGACATCTAGGAGAACACTCTAAGGGTAACACCTTGGAAATGCTACCGTTAGTGAGGATACTTTTACGTAAGTCTGAGAGCTTGAGTGGCGGATAAAATCAAAAAGCAAAGGCCGAGTTTCTGCTGCCACAGCAGCACTGCCTGGAGCGGTGCGAGCACACGCTTGCTACTCAGTGAGCTCTGCTGGACAACCCCGTGGTCTGTGCCAGGTGGCCTTACTGTTGGAAGGCAAAAGGCATTTTTTTCTGTCCTGCTGTTGTTTCCCCTCTCTCCCCCACAAAGTAAAAACTGGATTGTATCTTTAGTTTTGGAAAAGATACAAGCCAGTTTTTAATAGGGAATTTTTCTTTAAAAATCAGTAATGATAGGGGCCCCTGGGTGGCTCAGTCGGTTGAGCGTCCAACTTCAGCTCAGGTCATGATCTCACAGCTCCTGAGTTCGAGCCCCGCGTCGGGCTCTGTGCTGACAGCTCGGAGCCTGGAGCCTGCTTCCCATTCTGTGTCTCCCTCTCTCTCTGCCCCTAACCCACTCGCATTCTGTCTCTGTCTCTCTCAAAAGTAAACAAACGTTAAAAAAAAAAAATCAGTAATGATAAGGACCAGAGATGTACAAAAATACAAATGCTGAAAACACATAAATGAGAACATTTATTTGGAATTTCAGGATGAAGTGTAGTATGAAATCCTATCCTTTCATATCTAAGTCATTTTTTCCGTCTTTTCATTTAAGAGTTGCTCATGGATTTCACTGTAAAATAGCCTTTCTTGAATCTTGCCTCTTTTCCCTGAAAGAGTATTTTAAATCTTTTACTTCTGTTTTAAGTTATGATTTTAAATGTAATATTTGATTATTAAAATTAAAGAATTTATGATTTGAGTTTTCTGTTAGCTGTTTTGATGCTCACGGACTTTTTTTTTGAGGTTAAATAACATTAGTATAATACAGAGTAGGTCAAAGACTGGATGAATTTATATAATTGGAAAACAAATCATTTGGCTTGTATTCCCAATAATCCTTCTCCTCCTTTTTAGTTACTACTTTTGTCAGTGTTACTTTTATCTGAATTTTTTATCACTAAATATTCCAAAGTCACTTTTCAACTTTGAAAAGTATTAATTAAGTATAAAGATAAATTATGGCATATTTAGAAAATTCATACTTAGGAAAAACTCTAATTGGCCAGATGATATTTACATAATTTAAAGTAAATTTACTTTTGTTTACCTATCACAAAATCCTATGGGGTGTTGTAAATGTTTCCTTACTAATCTGAGTGGAACATAGAAAAGAAAAAGTGAATTGGCTTTACTTTATACTTACTGTAAACTTTTAGAATGTAGAAAGTGTTTAAGGTTTCATTTCAATTTTTTTTTTCAAGATTTTATTTTTTTAAGTTATCTCTGCACCCAACGTGGGGCTCGAACTTAAAACCCTGAGATCAAGAGTCACATGCTCCACTGACTGAGCCAGCCAGGCACCCCAGTTTCATTTAATTTAGGTCTATAGCTAAAGATTTTCATAATTTAAGTAGGTTGTGTAATATAATTACTCTTTGAATAATAGATGATCTTTCCTAACAAGAAGAAATACCCATAAAACTAAATTTATTGGTAATCAGGAGACTGTGTAAGTGGTAATATTTTGTTATACTTAAAACAGTTATATATTACCTTAGAACTGGCTTTTGGAAATGCTTTTTTGTTGTTAATTTTTTTTTTAATGTTTATTTTTGAGAGAGAGAGAGAATGAATGCAAGCAGGGGAGGGGCAGAGAGACAGGGAGACACAGAATCAGAAGCAGGCTCCAGGCTCTGAGCCGAAGTCGGACACTTAACCGACTGAGCCACAAAGGTGCCTTCGAAAAGCTTTTGATAAAAGAATAACTAAAAACTTTTGCCAATAAGCTGTATTAGAAGAAATCTTTTGTGGATTCTTACTGCAACAATTAGTGTCGCCTTTGAATATAATATACAGAAAAACTAAATCATTTAGATAGCTTTTTTAATGTACAAAAATTTTAAGTAGGTCTATTTAGAAGCCAAAAAGAAAATTTGGCAAATCTTAGGAAAATATTGCAAATCTACAAGAGCACACTTCTCTCTCTTCCATCATCCCCTCCCTTCCCTTCTCCCTACTATTTATCTGTGCATCCATCTGTCTGTCATCAGTTAAAACTTTTGAGGACATTTTTCTTTTTGTGGTTAAGGAGAGCATTAGATCACTGGGTGTTTTTGTTAAAAAAAAAAAAAAAGAACTAGTAGATCAGCCCCCCTTGAACAAGTACTTACGACACTTTAGTGCCTTCAAACATGACGGCCACTTGCTGTAATGTCTGGCGATTTTCCAGACACTCTAGTATTCATTACGTCATTTGATCCTTACACTAACCCATCTTAAGTAGTTTGGGGAGATAGTGTTATTTTCATTTTACAGTGAGGAAGAGGAAATAGAAAAGCTAAGTGACCTCCCCGAGGTGATCTAGTCGCCCACCCCAGCTTCCAGACTCCTGTTGACTCCGCCCTAATAACTACTTCCTTGTCACACGAGTTCTAAAAGGTTCTTAATAGATAAAACTTTTCCAGACAGTTTTATAACGTGTTTCTTGAACGTCATTATTTCGTGTTGTATTCTACATTTGATAGAATAGTCTTCCTTAATTTAAAGGTGACATAATGTTTTTGTAGGTGCCATTGTTATGGAGCGACCAAACGTGAAATGGAGCGACGTTGCTGGTCTTGAAGGAGCCAAAGAGGCACTGAAAGAGGCTGTGATATTGCCTATTAAATTTCCTCATCTTTTTACAGGTGAGATGAATGTTAAATATTTTTTTGGTCATTGTTTAAAAAGTCATTGATGACTGAAGTAGAGCGTTGTGAATTTTTGTCACCGTATTATAAGGTAACAGCTTACATCAGTTCTGTTATGAGGTGGCGATACACCTTTACACAAAGGTATTTATTTCATACACATATTTGTAATATGTACATATATAGATATATGGCCACACAATGTAAATGTCAACCAGTAGGGTGATCACCGACATGCAGTGGAGTGCTGTGTGCTCACTAAAATATAGGGCACATTTACAGATCTACATTATTAACATGAAGGCATGCCCACGTGTATGATAAAGGTCCAAATCCCACGTTATAAATGTGTGTGGTATGTTTCTATATTTGTTAAATAAATGTGTGCTGGGAAGTAAAAGTAGACCGACCAAAATGTTAAGGCTCTGCCTGGGTGATAAGATTAGGGGTGATTTTTACTTCTTTGAACTTTCATCTGAAGTTTTTGCAATGGCCATGCACTAGTTTTATGAGAGTTCTTCCATTTCTTGAAAAGAGGAATAGGAATTGTTTACCATTTTCAGATGAAGTACCTACCTCTAGGGACAGCTGCTTCTCACTGTGACAGAATATTGCTAAGCCAGCCGTCTGGGTGTCGTTGAAGTTACAGCTCCAGCAGTAGGTGATTTGTGCTGCACCTTTCCTTCATTTCGTCCTGTGTGTGACCGAGAGCCTGCCTGTGTTTGTGCTGTGGCTGTACCCACAGTGTCACAGTGAAACGGGGCTTCCCTTTTAGAAACAAGCTGGTTTATGTAGAGAGCGGATCTGTGATGTTGGCCTCAAGCTGAACACTTCCAGAAGGTACTGTCGTATAGAGTAGTGGTGAGCAGAGAACCCATGGGCCCCCAGTGGTCCACCTAGCAAGGTATGACTTACAACCTAACTTTAGAAATAGGAAATTAACAGTGTCAAAGTGACATCGTGGGGGCGCCTGGGTGACTCAGTCTGTTAAGTGTCAGACTTCGGCTTGGGTCATGATCTCACGGTTTGTGGGTTTGAGCCCCGCGGCGGGCTCTGTGCTGACAGCTCGGAGCCTGGAGCCTGCTTCCCATTCTGTGTCTCCCTCTCTCTCTGCCCCCCCCCTCTCGCACTCTGTCTCCCTCTCTCAAAAATAAACATTAAAAAAAATTTTTTTTAATTAAAAGTTGACATCATGATTCTATAAAGGCACAAAAGTATGGTTGAGATCATTTTATATTACTTACATCACTGTTTTGCAAACACGTCATTTATGTATCTTCTTTATGATTGTTTCCATATATGTGTACCGTTATTATTTTTTTTTAATTTTTCTTTAAATCACTCATTTATAGAGCAAATTTGTATAGCCTAAATATACGGAGACCAGCAGGAACCTGTAAGTGTTCAGCTTCATAAGTTATCAGAAAGTAAGTATATCTATGTAATCATCATCACACAGATCAAGAAATAATACCAATAACCCAGAAGTCTCCCTCTGCCAAATCTTTCCTCTGCAAAGGTAATCACTCTCTTGACTCCTCTAACACCGTAGATTGTTTTGTCTGTATTTGAACTTTTAAGTCATCTTATTTTTATGTACTAACTTCATTTAAAAAAATTTTTTTAACATTTATTCACCTTTGAGAGAGAGAGAGACAGAACATGAATGGGGAAGGGTCACAGAGAGAGGGAGACACAGAATCCGAAGCAGGTTCCAGGCCCCGAGCTGTCAGCACAGAGCTTGACATGGGGCTCGAACCCATGAACCGTGAGATCATGACCTGAGCCAAAGTCTGCAACGTAACTGACTGAGCCACCCCGGGCGCCCCTGTATTAACTTCATTTTAAAAGATTGCTTTGTGCCTGCTATAAATGGAAAAAAATTAATAATTTTCTAATATTTAAAAATTATTTAAATACAAAGTATTTGTGTGCTGCGTAGAAAGCACTTCATATGCCACTAATTATATGTGCCACATTTAAGGGAACACTGACTTACAATTGTAGACATTTAAAATAGGAAGATAGAATTCAAGTCAAAGATGAGGCTTATGTAACAATTCTCAGATTTGCCATTAGTAATCTGCATGTCATTCTTTTATTTTTATTCTTTTTTTATTTTCTTAAGTTTGTATATTTATTTTGAGAGACAGAGTGCATGCAAGCAGGTGAGGGTCAGAGAGAGAGGGAGAGAGAGTCCCCAGCAGGCTCCACATACAGAGCCAGACACAGAGCTGGACCTCATGAACCGTGAGATCATGACCTGAGCAGAAATCAAGTCTCCACAATGCCTAACCCACTGAGCCACCCGAGGCGCCCCACGTGTCATTCTCCTATGGATACCATGTACCTGTCCAGTTTGCACCTAGAAGTTTTTTAAGTGTATAGTTAATATTTTTTTGCCAGATGTAACTCAGCCTGTTTTATTTTAGGCAGTGTTATGATTTCTCATTAGGAAAATTGAAATACAGAGTTGATTTGCTCACTTGTTATATTTTGGCAAAACTAGGATTTCAGGTAGAGTCCGCTTATCGTTACCCAACCACTTGAACAAGAAAACAAGAATAGGCTCTCTGTAATAGTAACCTTTGCCTCCTTGTGGAATCAGGAACTGAATAGAACTTTGTGAGGGATCACCCAAACTGTATTAGTTTCATTCCCCCAAGCGTCAAATATTTAAAAGAAAATGTTTCCAGCTGCCCTTGCCCTATGGATATAGTTTGTCCTACAGTGTTCTGGTATTAAGGATCATACACAGTAGACCATCAGGTAGTACGTTTTAGCTGAATGAGTCTGCCTTTACTAGATTGCAAGACCCTCTTGTATTCACAGTTCTCCGTCTGTACGTTGTGGTTTCAGTGCATAGTGGTTGAATGAACGAGTGAGCGAGCAGTTGAGCTTCCTATTAGAAGGATTATATATCTATGTAAACCCATTGGACAAAGTGGTCTCTAGAAAAAGCAAATATAATATTTCTAAGACATACTTACCTTAGATTGATTTATTTGAAAAAAAAATTATTCTGTTAGCTGCAGAGTGAAAACTTCTCCACAGTATTCTTCAGTATGGGTGATGTCTCGAGTAACTGAAATTAACAGTCTTAGGTTCTCATGTTATTTTTCTCATGTGAATTTTAGGCAAGAGAACACCTTGGAGGGGAATTCTGTTATTTGGCCCACCGGGAACAGGAAAGTCCTATTTAGCCAAAGCTGTGGCAACAGAAGCAAACAACTCAACGTTTTTTTCAATATCTTCCTCTGACCTTGTCTCTAAGTGGCTAGGAGAAAGTGAAAAGTAAGTAGTAAGTTGTTTTGGGTTTTTTTTTTTTTTTTGGTTTTTTGGTTTTTTTGGCTTTTTAGTTTTTCTTTGCCAGGTAGTCACTATATCAGTATATAAAGGAAGAGTCTTCCTACATCATGAATAGACATTCAGAGAAGTATCTGAATATGAAATAAGTATTCATTTCGCTGTCAGATCAGTCCCTAGTTTGACATTTATTTCATAGGGAAAAGATAGCATATGTATAGTTATATATAGCATAGTGTAGTAAATCATAAAGTGAATCATCCAGTTGTAGTATTCTTATTTTCTAGACCAAAACATAGTTGGACCTTTTAATCTGTAGAGTTCTTATAATACTGTATATGTGTTGTTGTTGTTGTTTTTTTTCATTAAGTCCTTTGTCATTTACTATTCTTTTAAGAAGCTGAAAGCTTTTACTTATTTTTAGGCTAGTTAAGAACTTATTTCAGCTTGCCAGAGAGAGTAAACCTTCCATCATCTTCATCGATGAAATTGATTCTCTGTGTGGCTCAAGAAGCGAAAACGAAAGTGAAGCTGCCCGTAGAATTAAGACGGAGTTCTTAGTTCAAATGCAAGGTAGGCCGACTGGCTTTTCACATAGTTTCTGTTTATTGTATCACCAATATCGTCACAATAATGAAACAGTGAAGTTCAAGCTGAGTTTCTTCGTTTTAGCGGACCGCGTGTTTGCTTATGCCAAGCTCCATTCCGGTCGTCCTCCATGGTGTAATCATCTTGCAGTACTCTGGCAGAAACAGGAAGATTTGCATATTCACTTACATCATACCAGGAACAGTACCAGCAAAAGGAATTTGTAGACTTCAAATGAAATCTTTCAAGAAATATTTTGAAAAGAATATTAATAGTATTTGCCCACAGTCTAGCAGATTTGATTCTTGGGAATATTTGCATTGTAGTTTAATAATGTGATACTTGATTTTTCAAAGAGACTCTCTCAAGGTGGGGCACTATAACATTAAAACCCCACATTCTTAACAGAACGTACAGGCAATGTTTAAAGAACACTGAAACGAAAAATTATTTAAAATATTACTTATTTTGGTGCAGGCGTTGGTGTAGACAATGATGGAATTTTGGTTCTGGGAGCTACAAATATCCCCTGGGTTCTGGATTCTGCCATTAGAAGAAGGTATGAAAATATAGTAAAGATCTTATTTCTAACTACAGATGTAACAAGTCAGTAGCAATTCCCTTTTTGTCTAGTGAAGAGGCATTCTGAAAACTTTTCAGAATTTTTTTTTTTTATTTTTTTTCACGTTTATTTATTTTTGAGACAGAGAGAGACAGAGCATGAACGGGGGAGAGTCAGAGAGAGAGAGGGAGACACAGAATCTGAAAAACAGGCTCCAGGCTCTGAGCTGTCAGCACAGAGCCCAATGCGGGGCTCAAACTCACGAACCGCGAGATCATGACCTGAGCCCAAGTCGGACGCTTAACCGACTGAGCCACCCAGGCGCCCCTAGAATTTTTTTGATGTGCCCTAATCCTGCTGGCCCCCAGTGTCGGAGGAAGAGAGGCAGGCATTTGTTTGTTTGCTATGTTAAAGTTACAAGATGTCCACTTACGAATCTTTCACATTGGAACATATATTACCTAATGCTTAACTTGTAATTCAGACTATGCTTAGTGGGCACTGATGCTTCTAAAATTTACAAATATAGCTTGATATTTCAATGGAAAACTTTCACATAAAATTTTAGCAAAATGACAGTTACATAGGTTAAAGTATGATAGATAACCAAGATATATTTTCATTAAAAAATTTACATTTATGGGGCACCTGGGTGGTTTAGTTGGTTGAGTGTCCGACTTCGGCTCAGGTCATGAGCTCGTGGTGTGTGGGTTCTCGAGCCCTGTGTCAGGCTCTGTGCTGACAGCTCAGAGGCTGGAGCCTGCTTTGGATTCTGTGTCTCCCTCTCTCTCTCTGCCCCTCCCCTGCTCATGTTCTGTCTCTCTCCCAAAAATAAACAAATATTAAAAAGGAAGTAATTAAAAGAAATTTGTCTATAATTTTTAAGTTGCATACGAAACTTGAGCTACAGGGAAGGTATATAGTCTTGTTACTTTTATTTATTTATTTTTTTATGTTTACTGAGAGACAGAGAGAGAGCATGAGCATGGGAGGGGCACAGAGAGGAGGAGACATAGAATCTGAAGCAGGCTCCAGGCTCAGCTGTCAGCACAGAGCCCGACACGGGGCTCAAACTCACAAACCACAAGATCATGACCTGAGCCGAAGTTGGACGCTTAACCGACTGAGCCACCCGGGTGCCCCTAGTCTCGTTAGTTTTCACACACATAGTTCCCTATTTCAGTCACTGAATTTTGCATGGTAAAAATTAGCATCAGTTCCTGCCGCTTTTACCCCATTCACTTGATGCTTTGCCAAGATGCTAGGTTACTGTCCAGTATCAAGAGAGGAAATCTGCCCGTTACTTTTGCAAACTTGTCTAGTTCTAAACCCCAGTCTGTAGATAATGGAAACTTAAACTTCTTACTGCCACAGAGTTACCTAAAGGGAAAACAATCTTCACAGCCACTTAAATTGGCCTTTGTTACTTCCTATCTCCAAATGCTGTCTAAGAAGGCAAGCAAAATTATTCTTAATAAAACAGTGTTTATGAGATAGTATAACTATTTATTCTGAATGTACCTATTATGATAAAGTGGACATTTTGTGTCGACATATGCTTATTATGTAAGATTTTGAGTAATTTTACTGTTTTGGATTTGGAGAATTATTTTGTCCTCTCTTATTTCATATGATGAACCATAATCCCTTGATCAGGAGTTCAGAATATAAATCTATGGGGAGCTAATCTTGTGAGACATACCAGGTTGCGACCTCTAGACATACAAAGACTATGGCCAAAATAACCCAAAACTCATGTGAGAAAGATTAAGTCACTCCAAACTGGTTCTCTCACTATGTTGGTTTTACTTGTTAGTTGTTAACATGTTCTGGATATTTTCCCACTGTTTAACCAAAATATATATCTTTAACTCTGACACATAGAAATCAACCAGCTTAGCTTTGTATAAATGAGACCATCTGAGTATCTTGTTTCTTCTTGAAAAATCTGAATTTTCAATTGAAATTAAATATATGTAGTAATATTCTTGGTATAATTTTTCTTTCAAGATTCGAGAAACGAATTTATATTCCTTTGCCTGAGGCCCATGCCCGAGCAGCAATGTTTAAATTGCACTTGGGGACCACTCAGAACAGTCTAACGGAAACAGACTTCCGAGAACTTGGGAAGAAAACCGATGGTTATTCGGGAGCAGACATAAGTATCATTGTGCGTGATGCGCTCATGCAACCTGTTAGAAAAGTACAGTCAGCTACTCATTTTAAAAAGGTAAGGAGCTTTGATCCACCCTTTCATAGGTTTTTAAAGTCAGGCCATCATTAATTTGTCTTCAGAGAATTTCAGGAAGGTTTCAGTTCTGTAAACTAAAGTGCGTTTATAGAATAGACATTTCCATTTCATTGCAAATAAGTTCTCCCACAAAGTTTATTAATAGCCTTAAAGTATTTTAAAATGTTACGTGCAATGATTTTTCTAAGTACTTATTATTTTGATGTAAGTATAGAAACTTTTAAGTATATAGTTACCTATGATGTAACTAGAAGGAATATCTTTGAGCAGAACCTGGTGCATTTACACTTCATTAGCAAAAACGGCCGCCTGGGTGGCTCTGTCAGTTGAGTGTTCAACTCTTGACTTCTGCTCAGGCTGTGGTCCCAGGGGTCGTGGCATCCAGCCCTGCGATGGGCTCTGCGCTGAGTGTGGAGCCTGCTTGAGATTCATTCTCTCGCTCTCTCACTCTCGCCCTCTTCTCCCCGCCTTCTCTCTCCTCCTCTCTCCCTCCCTCTCTCCCTTCTCTTCTCCCTCCCCTTTCCCCCACTCCTCTCCCTTTCTCCCCCCACTGTGCTCTCTCTCTCGTTAAAAAAAAAAAAAAAGGTAAAAATAATAATGGCTGATACTAAATATCCCCATGCCTGGAACTGTGTTCTATTCTTTATCTTACTGTTGTACTTGGTCCTCACAAAAACTCTGCAGGAGGTGCCTTTCGCCACCTGTTGATCATTAATCTGAGACATAGATGTTAACATGATAAAACTGGGGCTTGGACGCTGACCCGGTTTGCTGGGGTACAACTGGAGGGGTGCAGAGGTATGATTTTTCTCTAGGTCACGTGTACTTCGGAATGTGAAGCCTTGCTTCCCATACACCATTCTGTCTGCATGAATGAGTTGAGCATATAGTGTTTTGTCAAACGACCATGGTCTTGGGACGTCCATTGTAAGTAACAGTGGAGTAGGTAATATGGACTAACCCTGTTCCTAAGGGCTGCGGTGTCCCATGTTACTCATGAACATGGATGTGAGAATCCTGAAAAACTATTAGTAAACCTAATCCGGCAATCTATGACAAGACTGCTATATCATGAGTAAGTTACATACGTATGTCTGTTAACCCCACAATAAAATAAGATTTTAAGAAAAGGATGAACCTGAATTAAAACCTGAATTTAAAGCCCGAGTCCACAGTTTGCCTGTCACATCTCCTTGAGCACATTTGGTTACCCGTTTCAAGCTCATTTGTATCTTCTCCAAAGTAGAGATGACAACACTGCCTCGAAGTGCTCTGTGCGAGAGGAATGAAGCAGCTCTCGTGAAGCATCTCTGTCCTGGTACCTGAGCAGCCCAGGAAACGGCTCTTTCCACTTCTTCAGCCATTTCGTTACTGAGGGAAATACAGGAGGCTCAGGGTCAAGTTTAGTCTCAGCCACTGTTATTTTCTTTTAAATTCTCTTTGCCATTTAGAAACTATAGATTTTTAGGAATCCAGTCCTTTCTTATCCAGAAGTTTTCATTCAGTTCTCCGTATTACTACCGGGACAGGCTACACGACCCGGAAGCCAGGTCCTTACTAGAGGACAAAGGCAAAGCAGCCAAATCAGGGTTAACACCAGGTCTTCTCTGCATCACCAGCTATGGTAGAGCTCTCAGTGGCTCCATGCTTTACTCCCATTTTGAAGGATGATTATTTCAATCAAAAACAAGATTGCCTGTTTATTTTGTCAAATGTCTAAAGTACTGGTAAGTCAGGAAGCACCACAGTCAAAAACAAAAGTCCTGGGTGGCACCTGGGTGGCTCAGTCGGTTGAGCATCCGACTTCGGCTCAGGTCATGATCTCACAGTCTGTGAGTTCGAGCCCCACATCGGGCTCTGTGCTGATGGCTCAGAGCCTGGAGCCTGCTTCCGATTCTGCGTCTCCCTCTCTCTCTGCCCCTTCCTCACTCATGCTCTGTCTCTCTTTGTCTCAAAAATAAATAAAAACATTGAGAAAAAAAAAATTCAAAACAAAACAAAAATCCCTTGTGCTCTCTTTGGCACCACATTTCCTACAAACAAAAATCCCCACAGCTGAAAGGCTTGTGGGGAAAGACAGACAATAAAATAGACATAATAAGTGAAGTTAGAATGTTTATTTTTCTGCACCTACCCTAATCCTGGGATAATACTTAAGACTGATCATCAAATAAATATTAAATGTGAAAGCAGCTCCCAACTGGTATAGATTTGTTGCCATCTAAAAAATACTTGTGTGTGACTCTGTCACAAAGGTTCTCTCTCTGGGTGTTATTAAAATTTTATTTTAAATTAGTTATGAATCACAAAATAGCACTGAAATTATACTTAGCATTTATTTTTGTGCTTATATTTAAAGAAGAAATTTTTGTTAAAAAAGACAAAGATTCGGTGATTTCACACTAATAAATCTAAATATCACAGAAACTTTCTCAGCTTTAGAAAATAGAGAAACTTAGGAGAATTATTGAGGATTACTTTTTTTTGGTCTCTAAGAGCATTTAATAAGAATTAGAGAAGAAAAGAAAACTCTTAATCACAGGTAACTTTTTTTTTTTAAATTTTAATTCATTTTCTCCTTGTGATCATGTAAGTAATTTATGGTAGGAAATTTCAGACTATAGGAAAGCCTCAAGAAAAAAATTAAAACTAAGCAAAACCTATCCCATCACCCAAAGACAGCTAGCTACATTTTGTTGTATATTCTATTTATTTGTGGAAGTCAACATTTTAACAAAGTATAGAATGGTACATTTTCACATTTCCTGATAATGGCCTAAACCTTAATTTTGTTAATTTGTTCAAGTAAATATTTCAGATTACTATTTATTCCAGGTTCGCGGACCTTCACGAGCTGATCCTAACAAAATAGTAGATGATCTGCTAACACCATGTTCTCCAGGTGACCCTGGTGCCATTGAAATGACATGGATGGACGTCCCTGGGGATAAACTTCTGGAGCCAGTTGTTTGCATGGTTTGACATTTTGTTTGCTTTTAACAAAAAACTTAAAACATAATTTGTAATTTGTGAGACAAAGATAAACATTTTACGTAAAATTAGCTAGGAAATTGTTTGTGTAATACTAACTATTCAGTTAAAAAGTTGTAAAGATAATTAAACTTAAAATGTAACAAATAATTATCTTTAAAATATTTTCTTGGGCTTTAAGGAAAATTTAATTTTAAGTGAAAAAGCTATTTTTCAAAAACAGGCTTCTAAGTTTATAGGTCTTACAGCTGGGATACGATCACCAAAAGACTTATCTATAAATTATTGTCAAGACTTAATAAAAAGTGGAATTGTTGAAAATTTCTTTTCTGGGGATTCTAAGATTCTGTAAAATATCTGGAAACCCTAATGCATGTATCATAGTATTCGTGATGGTATTTTTGTTTTACTTCTTCAGGCTTCATAGAAAGTTTAAATATTATAGTGCTTGAAAAAAAAATCCTGAAACCAAGTTTTTATGATAAAAAATTAAATTTCTGTAGTTTATATTGGAGGAATTAAAATAATTTGTAAGATTGTTATTTTGTAACGTATAGGAAGCTTACTGTGATGGAAAAGCTACATTTACTGTTTTTATGTTTTCTTATTGGTGAATGTTCAGTTTTTTTTAAATCTTCTACTTCGGTTACAGATTTGCAAAGAGCTTTGTGTCAGAATTAACAGTAACTTCCAGAAAAAAAACTTACTTACATGGTATATACTCTATATCTATAGATGTACATGTACCTCTATAAGTACATAAGTATGTCTATAGATATATTTATGTGTTAACCATACTGCTTCTCTGAAAAGTTATTCAGTTGTTGCAGTCTTTGCGATATTATTTTTTAAAGATTTTGTTCTTTAGATCATTTTTCATATAAGAGACATAGCCTAGAACTTAATTTTTTAATGAATCTCTGATATTAGCATATTTTCTTACCATTTGATCATAATTTTGACTAATAGCTAAAAAATTCTGATAGTTGGTTTTAATTAATTGTATTGTGTTTCACATAAGTGTAAGTGAATGATTATGTTCCTTTTGAATTGCACTTGGTGAACTCTCTTGTTTAAGAAAGAAAAACAGGTAAGACTAGGAAAGAGATCAGGGACATATTCTGGAGGGCCTTATTCTGGAGAGTCTCAGGCTTACCAGGATTGTACTTCTGATGGGTAGTGGGGAGCCATTGAAAGTTGTGGTCAGAACAAGGCAACCAGTTGAAAGCTGCTGTGCAAAAGAATAACATGATCAAAGATTTTCTCTAGAAGAACAAGAGAGTTTGTTGTGAATAACTTATGGCGCACTGCAAATACTTAGATTTAACCTTAGATGGAAAGTCAGTAGTAATAATGATGACACAATGGTTTTTAGTTGATTAAACCTATTACTAACACCTCCCTTCTTTTTCCCTGACAGTCGGATATGTTACGGTCACTGTCTAACACAAAGCCCACAGTCAATGAACATGACTTGTTGAAATTGAAGAAGTTTACAGAAGATTTTGGCCAAGAAGGCTAAACCAAAGATAACAAGGAGGACGTTTACCATGTGTGTTCTTTCCTTCGTAGGTACTTTTGCCTTTCTTAATGGCATTCAGATTGTTTCCAGTAAAACTCTTTTACCACAGGAAAATACAGATCTCACTCCAGAGTCCCTTTAATTTTATATGTACCTTTGCTCCATTACCAGTTAAATGCTCCTGTTAACAAAAATGATAAAATAATGGATTATAAGGAGATCGGTGATACATGAATGGCAAAAAATAGGAATTGCCCAGTTAAGAAGAGGATTAAAATTGATTGAGATACCAATATTTAGGATGGGTGGTCTTTACAAAGAGCATGTATTCTTTATTTTCTCTCTCTCTCTCTTTTTTTTTTTACCAGAATGTAATAGGGCTTATTTTATATTTTGAAAAAAAAATTCTTAAGCATCATTTGCTTCAATGTAAAATTTATTTACTTTATTAAATGATAGAATCTTTATTCTCAGGGATGGGCAATACTAGCAAAGAGCACTGTGATTGGGCTTGAAAGATTTTGAATTGTGTTCTAGCCGGGTCTCATTAAGTTTTGATAGGCTGATATTTTTCTTTGTGTAGATTTCAGTAATTTCTTTAAAAACAATGGGCTTCTATATTTAATTAAATAATACCTTTCACTGTGCAGTCTCAAAAGAAAGACTTTCTAAATTAGGCATTGTCTTTATCTTGAAGAAGAAAATTGTCTATTTCAGTGTCTTTTTGTAGCAAGATTGACCAAAACAGATGGCAAATAAATACATACTTTTTAAATAACTCTGTCATGAAATGCTATAATGGGAACCTTTGCTAAAAGGAATGGCCTCCCTTTGAATTGTGGCAAGTTTCTTGTGGGTGTGTGTGTACATATATATATAATTTTTTTTTTTTTAATATAGGCTACCAAGGGTTTTATCTTTTACCTTTTAAGTTCAGGGAATAGTTTGTCTTGGCCACACATATGTTATCAGTATAATGCTTGTGAAGCTTTAGAAATGAACTAATGTCTCATTAAATAATAAAATACAAACATGATACGTTATTTTAATATCTTCAAATAAATAATCTGAGGGTGTATGTTATAGACACTTTAGCATCAACACTAAGTTGTGCCTTGTGCATTTGCATTGGCTATATATGCAAAAGGATTATTACATTAGCTGGAATGAGATAGGTTCCTTAATTACTGTAAAGTTCTACCTTGCAAATGCTATAGAGTAACTCGCATTTTAAAGTATATTTGCACATTTTACATATAATGCTTTCTGGTTGCCTTTGGGTTTTCTGTACAGATTGTTTTTGTTGATACTAAATGGAAATCATAGGCCTGAAATAAGCTGTTCTTATGTGAAGTAAATTGACATAACCTACTATTGGCTATATTCTGTGTATGCTTCTTTATTTTGGGATCTCCTTCCTGTATGGAAGAAAATAGTATCTGAATGGATTACGTACAAAGAAATCATTAGAAATTATTAAGTAAGAATGTATCCCTGAAAACTCCATTCTTCAGCAACTTTTATGTGAGAGTTTGGAATTAATTTGGCAGAGTAATGTAATTCTTTGTGGCTGCCTTGTAAGATAATTTATATTCTTTATCAGCCTTGGAATTATATAGTGTTGCTATTAATTATATTAGGAGAATTCACATAACTATGTTATTATAATTAATAGTTGAAATCAAAATTTTTTGTAAGTCTAGAATTTGTTTTGAGGAAGTATTTTAAATAATTTGATAAAATACATGACCCAATGGTATAGAAGTATAGTGTTGATGATAAATGGGTACTTTATCACACTTGATTCCCACATGGGCTTTGAGAACTATATCTCAGTACTCATATCACTTCTGGCCATAGCTCCATTTTCTGCATTGCATCTTCTACATTTTTAACATTTCTGGTTCTAAACCTATTTCTGGAGTCAAGTAATTTTAGACTTATTCTAGAATGGTAGCACATAGGCCATTTCCCCTGAGTTCCTTGTGGACAGATTACTCAGGCTGTGTCTGAACCTTGACCATTATGAAATTTTGGGTAGATGGTTTCTGAGGCTACTTGAGTACCTCTATGAGCCACACCCTAGATGTTAAAGAACATTCTTTTTCGCAGCCTGAAAATTACAGGGGTCTTAGTAAAAAGAGTTTCAGTAGAAAAGTCACTTTTGAGTTCACTGTCATCTACATGCAGAAAAACAATGAGTATGTATATTTGATTATTAATATGAAGTCCCATTTACCTGCTGGCATGGTTGAGAAATTGAGACACAGCTCCTTAACCTTGTAGCCATAAATGTTGCTCGACGCTGTTGCAAATGAAGCGACAGTGAATGCCCAGCATGGACACCGAATTTATCTCAACTTTAGGAGCTCTCTTAGATGTCACGTCATTTCCTACCTCTGTACCTTCTTTATGTCAATTTTGTTCCTCGCACATAGAGTCCTTTCTTCTTTGCTGGTCCAAATCCCATTATCTCTATTAAGACCTAGCTCATGACGTGTATAATCTCTTGAAGGAGCGTTCCTAAACTCTCCCCATCCTACCTTTGGATTCCATTAGTAATACATTGCTACTCCTATCTTAAAATCTTTATCCAAATTGCAAGCACATTCTGTTAATCTTGTTTAGATCATTTACACTGTAAGCTCTTCAAAGCAATATTACATTTTCTCCTGCGGCTGGCACAGTGTGTGACCTCTCTTATTAGGTACTTGCTGAAGGCTCGAGAAATCAGGGCGTCAAGTCCTTATCTACTTCCTGGATTATCTGTGAGACTTTTTATAAAATAGAGAATTTGAAGTGACTTTGTTCTTGCTGGTCTAGTGAAAGGATAAATTTCAGTCTTGGTTACCAGGGACTGAAGGCCGAGGTACGCCAGCACTGGCTCGTGTCAGCTTACGAGGACCAGTGCACATGTCTCCCCACCTGGGAGGTCCGGGAGCTCATGCCGGGAGCTTGAAATCTGCCGTGGCAAGAGGTGTCAGAGGTCAAGTTTCCGTTCACGTGACGCCACACAAAACACAGCGTGTCCGTAATTTAAACGGAAAAACTAATTTATTGCATTTGTAAAAACAAAATACAGAAGTTACATGTGTAGAGTCCTAAAAAGCATGTGATAAAATCCAGTACCCATGTATGATTTGTTTTAAAAACGTCACACACTAGGAACAGAAGGGAGCTTCTTAGTTTAAGAAAGGGCATCTACCAAGAAGAAAAAAGCGCTATAGCAGGCACCATACTTAATTGTGAATTTTTGAAAACTTTATCCCCCAGAGATCAGGAAAAAGATACTGGAGCCTGCTATCACCACTTCTTTTCAACTTTGGACAGGAGAGTCTAAGTTTAGGGATTAAAAACAAAGAAACAAAATTGTCCTTCGCAGGGAACATCGTATATGTAGCACATCCAAATTAATATAAACTCCGAATTTGAATTTAACAAGATGATAGGATGCAGAGTTAATAAAATCATGGTATTTATCTGAGCAACAATCAGGAACTGAAGTTAGGAAAATAGTACCAATTGTAATAGCATCAGAAAGCACCCACTGCCTCAAAATAAATCTGAAAGATGTGCAGACCTTCCCATAGAAAGCGAGGACACATTATAAACGGAAGCTCAAGAATTAACTACCTGAGTCAGTGGAGAGATGGGTCCTGTTCGTGACTTGGAAGCCTGTGACCAAAATATCAGTTCTAACCCAGTTGATACTAGACTTTAGTTAATCCCAAATCTGGATCTGGGTGATATGTAGATCTGTCTGTGTTATCTACGTATATATTATCTATCTCTCTAAAAAATAGATCCTTGATGAATTCATTGATGATTTAAAATTTTTGTAGTTTGAACCCATTTTTTATAACAGTATATTTCTCCTAGCTGTATCTGTCCATATAAACATTCATCCAGATATCTGTACGTACACAGAGAAACATAACAAATTATTTTCACCTTGTGTTCGTTATCTTATTTGTGGGTAGTGAGATTTTGGTTGATTTTTAAAATTTTCTCTACCTCTTTCATTTCCTATTTTCAGATGTCACCTTTTCAGTGAGGCAGTCCCTGCTCATCCTGTTGAAACTTGCAATCCCTCCTGACGTTCCTTATACCCATTCCCTGCCTTTATTTTCCTCTGTAGCACTTACCATGTAACATATTGTATAGTGTACTGTTTTCCTTATTTGTAATTTCTCCTACTAACATGTATGTTCTGTGAGAGCTGGGATTTTGTCTTTTTTTTTTTTTTTTTTTTCCTTTGCTCTATTTCAATATCTGGAACAGTGCCTGGTGGGTGCTCAATAAATATTTATTGAGTGAATGAATCTTTGGATTTTTTTCTAAGTTTTACTACTTTACAGTGTTTATAATTTTTGCCCCCCCCCCCCCATTTTCACCTTTAAAAAAATTAAGAATGAAAATAGATACATCAAGAAATTAACAGTGGCTAAATTTGGGTGGTAGAAATATGGATACTTGTTAGTTTTTTTCTTTGTTTTCATTTTTATTTAAATTTCCCAGGGCACCTAGGTGGCTCAGTCAGGAGTCCAACTTGATTTCAGCTCAGGTCATGATCTCCAGGTTCCTGAGAATCAGGTGCCGCTTGGGGCTTTACGCTGACAGCATGGAGCCTACTTGGGATTCTCTCTTTCTCTCTCTCTCTCCTCTCTCTCTCTCAAAATAAATAAACATTTAAAAAAGAGGAGTTTGGGGGCACCTGGATGGCTCAGTCGGTTAAGCTTCTGACTTCGGCTCAGATCATGATCTCACGGTCCGTGAGTTCGAGCCCCGCATCGGGCTCTATGCTGACAGCTCAGAGCCTGGAGCCTGCTTCAGATTCTTTGTCTCCCTCTCTCTCTGACCCTCCCCTGTTCATGCTTTGTCTCTCTCTGTCTCAAAAATAAATAAAACATTAACAATTAAAAAAAAATAAAAATAAGAGAAGTTTTAGTTTCCCAAAATAAGTACAAGTTTTTAATTAAGAGTTACAGTGGGGGGGGGGGGGTGCGTTGATGGCTCGCTTGGTTAAGAGCCTAGAGCCCGCTTCGGATTCTGTGTCTCCCTCTCTCTCTGCCCCTTCCCCCGCTCGTGCTCTGTCTTTCTCAAAAAATAAACTTAAAAAAACCAACAACAAGGTACCGTTAGGCTGACACCTGATCACAGGCATTTGTCTCCCCCTTGGGAACCCTATGAAACAACAGAACAGGTTTTAAGAGAGAGAAAGAGAGAAACAGGACAACATACTCCTCAAACAAATGTACTTTGGAGGAGTGCTGTTCATCCAAACTGCCTTCCTGGTTTTGGGAATGCCCCTGGCCGCCTGCTGCAGAAACCACAGTGGGGACATCCTGTTTTTCTTCATCGTCTGGCAGGCATCACAGGGGCACCTGACTAGCCTTGGTTAACCAGGTGCCATCTAGGTCCATCCGTCTGGAGCACCACAAAGATGGCAGGACGTTAAAAGCAGGACTGTAGCAGCATCAATATCATCCAACCCAATGGGAACCTGGTACCTGTGGTGAAACAGCTAATCACCTTACGGTTGCATGGAAGAAGTCCCCAGTGAGGACAAGACATTGGGGAACCACTTCATACCTGCTGTAGAACAGAATGAAGGCACGAGAACTCGAAGGACTGCTAGTTGAGGTCAAGGCCAGGAGAGCAGCCCAAGGATCTTCTGGGACTAGGACTACAAACATATCCTGCATCCACAGTACTAAAATAATCAAGTGAAACTTAAGAGTTGATCCTGCAGGTTACCAAGTGATACCAGTTGAATTCAGATTCAACAAGTTTGGGTTTGGGATTTGGGGTTGGTAGTGGGGGGAGGTTATGTGAAGGTAAGGAAATTTGGGAGGGAAAGAGCAGGGTGCACAGTATTGGGATATGTATATTTAGAAGGATGTGAGGGCTTCTGAGTCTCAGGAAATACTTGGGGCATTGTGTGTGGGGATGGGGATTTTGGTGATCAGCCAAGAAAAGGAGAACCTAGTTTCAGATCAAATCTATTGATGTGAGTTCAGTCACAGACTCAATTTACTGTTTCGGTTTGAGCTGCTGGGAGTGGTTTTAATTGTTTGGCCGCTTGAAGAAACAATTCAACAATCGACTCACTTGGAACTCCATTAATATGTAATGTAAAAGGAAGAACCCAACATCTTTAGGAGATAGAAATGCTGGTGTGGATTTCCCATGTGAGAACCATTCACAAGGCCTCACTGTTCCCAGAGAAGGTCAATAACCCAGTCCCTTAACCAAACCTTTGCTGGGTGAAAGGATGCTTTCCAAAGTGTTTTGCTGGCTTTTTGATGTCATCGGAGCTGGAACGATCCGATCCTTCGGTTGCAGAAGCCAAGTAGTGGCAGTTAACCATTACAAGCCAAGTGGGCTTAGCTCATTATGCAGGAGAGCTAGCCTGATCATCGGAATGGTCTTTGCCACGGAGATCGTAAACAATAGTTCAGTGATGGTGGGGCCTTAAACCCAAAGTAAGTGAAGGTGCTACTTCATTAGTATAACCAAAAACCTCCCAAGTCTGCCCTCCAAGAAGCCTGACCATCATGGCTTAAAGCACTACTTTCTCTCTTGATTTCTGTGGCTCAGGAACTCCTGAGGTCTAGCTAGGAACCATGTGTACAGTTGTGGTCAGACACTGGCTGGGGCTGAAAGACCAGAGGGCTGAGACATCTAGGGGCAGTAGGACACATGCATGAAATCCCAGGGCCTCTCCAAGCCGTCCGTGCATGGGCTAGTTTGGGCTTCCACACAGCACGGTGGCCTCAGGGCAGTTAGAATGAAGGCTACAATATCAAGTATTCCAGAGAAGCAGAAACTATTCCCTTTAATGTTGGTCCTGGAAGTCACATAGTGTCACCTCTGCCATACTCTACTGGTTGAAACAGTCACAAAAGCCCTCCAGTTTCAAGGGGAGAGGATATAGATCCCACCTGTCACTGGGAGAAACAGCAAGGTGACATTGTAAATAAGGCATTTGGGTTGAAAGAAGTCGTGGCCATTTTTCTGAAAAAAAATTACAAAAACCAAAGCTAAAAAATCGAGAATGATCATCTCTCTGGTGGAGTTGAGGGTTTGAGGGCCAGGAACTAATTTATATTACTGGCCCACTATATTTGTTTTTATAACCACATGCAGTTATTCTTTTGATTAAAAAATGAAAAAAAACATCAAAATCACCAAAAGACAAAGCAATTACACCATTAAAAAATTATCAGATATTATCTATGTAAGATAAGTAACGGCATGACAGAAACCTAGTTTCACTTAGAACTTACATGTACTTGGCTTAGCTTCTAAGTCCCTGCCCTCAAGGAACATAAAGTTCAGTTAAACAGATCAACAAATGAATCAATTATACTGCAATGTTCTAAGTTCAATGGCAGATATGCAGAGGGCACAACTATGGAGGACAAACATCTAAAGACTAGAAAAGAAGTAGAGGGGCAAAGAACCTTATTTGCCATCCTTGGGGGTTGAATATTACCTCAACTTTTTATTCTGAAACTAATACTTAATGGAAAAGATTAAACATTGACCCTTCATTTTTAGGAGAAACAGTAGTTTATACCTAGTTAATGAGAGAAAGCTGGTGTGTTTCTCTCTCTCCCACCGTCCCTCTCTCTGCAGAAGAATGCCAGTTAATAATGTAGAGAGGAGAACAAAACTTAAACTATCCTGTGGCAACCCCAATGAAATAATTGACCCAGGCAACTATCATCAATGGATCCTAAAACTATCACGTGAAACAGAGTATTTACATGGGATTTGTTTCCTGAATAACAAACCACTCAAAATCAATCAATGCCGGCTCAAAGTACCATTTATTTTTTCTCGTGACTGCAAATTCGGCAGAACTCTGTGGAGCCTCTGTTCCACGTAGTGTTGGCTGGGGTGGTTTGACCAGGGATGAGGAATTGAAGATGGCTTCACTCCTATTTCTAGTGCCTCCGGGTGGGCTGGCTGGGCCGCTCTCTGCTATGTGATCTCTCATCATTCAGTTGTCCAGCCTGAGTTTATTTGACGGCTTGAACCCAAGTGGACAAAAAAAGAAGCTTCAGGGCCTTTTAAGGCTTGGGCCCAGAAATAAGGAAATACCACTTCCACCACATAATGCCAGTCCAGATTCAAGGGATGAAAACTAGATTTCTACTTCTTGATAGGAGAAGCAGCATACGTTAACAGAAGTTGGAGGCATTATTGGTGACAATTTACCAACATTGCATGATGTCACTCCCAGATTATCTGCCGATTGCAAAGGGCAACATGATCTTTACAATGGAGAGATATGGTTGTTACCACCCTACCCAAGAAAGCAGATTAAGTTGAGTATCCTTATAGGGGAAAAACCGGCACGTGCTGCTGGGGAGGATCTAATACAAAATACAGTTATGAAGTGTTCCTACCAAAACTGTGTAATCTGAATCTAAACAAGCCACAGACCTAACTGCTGGCTTATAGGAAATTCGAGGGAGAGAGAAATAAATAACATCAGGAAGAACCAGTTAAAAGAGAATGTAGGGCATCTACTAGACAACTGGCCTGGTCTCCAAAAAGTCGATGCCATTAAACAAAACAAAATGTTGCAATATCAAAATGCTTTTGTATTTTTTTAAGTTTATCTCGAGAGAGACAGAGACAGTGCAAGTGGGGGAGGGGAAGAAAGAGGAGAGAGAGAAAGGGAGAGGGAGAGAGAGAGAGAGAGAGAGAGAGAGAGAGAGAATCCTAAGCAGGCCCCACACACTGCCAGCACAGAGCCCAATGTGAGACTCAAACCCACAAAGCCTCCAGATCATGACCTGAGCCGAAACCAAGAGTCAGACGCTTGACCGACTGAGCCACCCAGGCATCCCGAGGCTTTTGGATTCTTAAATGCAACATAGGATGTCTTAGGCCATAAATAACTCCACTGACAATTTTATAGAAACCTTTGAAAGCTCCACATTAAAGAAGTGATGACAAGAAAAAGTATCACACCAAAAAGCTCTAGATGATTCAATTAAAACATTAAAACTGAAAATGGAGGAAACTGCTAGCGGCCACATGAGAGTGAACAGGGTAGTTTGTGGCACAGCACTGGCCGGTCAGAACAGCGGGCTGCTATCGACAGCCGCTCATCTCCAAGGTGATAACACACACACACACACACACACCGCTTTCCACTAAAAGAGAACATTAGTCCTCATGGACTCCTTCTGGTAGAGGTTTGACTACAAAGTAGAGGAAACACCGACATTTTTCTATTACTTTGGGGATGTTGAAAGTATGGGCACTCAACGTATGCCAAGTCTACATCTCGGCCCACAGATTCCAGTAGGCAGAGAAGACCATACTTCTACATCACCATTAAACCAAATCCAAATCTGCTGTGCTGTCAGGGAAACCACTGTGAAGTCTTTATTAGGCCTCTTCGCCAAAGGGTTGCATTAAGGTCCAAGAGGCTCTCCCGGTGCTCAGACGGGAGATGTATCTCTCGTGCACCAAGTCTATTACGGGCATTCTTATTGCTTAAGTCCGCAGACGTCCTCAGCTCTTCCCTTTCACACAGAGGAATCTTTGCAGAGGCTGGAAACCTCAGAGTCATCCTATCCCAGGTTTGGCCGCTGGTGGGTGTGGGCGGCTCCAACCTTCAGACCTTGTGAGGTGAGAAATTCTGTCCCCAGTCCTTCCAGGGGCCGACAAAATCTCTCTTTTTTCCGGTTGCTCTCAAAGTCTTTAGCTTAATCTCTTTGGTGACATGACAGATTAGGATTTGTTAGAGGGAGCCAGCAGAAAGGAAAATGTTTGGCCAGCCATTATGTTTTTGCCTGTCTACACAATGCAAGGGAAGGGAAAATCCAGAGAGGAAAAATTAACGTCTTAATAAGGTCGCCACATATTGTGAGGTCATCCCAAGATGTGAGAAAAGTCTGGAGCCAAATCAGCTACTTCTCTGAGTACTAGCATTAGAACTAATTTAAAATGTATTCTTTATTTTCTTATTTTTTTTTAACTTTATGAAGTGAGCATTTGTTATTTTTACTGCAAAAGATACATGACATAAAATGCACCACTTTTTTCTATTTTTAAGTGTACAATTCTGTAGCATTAAGTATATTCACAGTGTTGCAGAATCATCGCCACTTTCCATTTCCAGAATTTTCATCAACCTGAACTGAAACTCTCTATTAAATAATAACTTCCCACCCCCCCTCTCCAGTCCCTGGTGACCACTATTCTGCTTTCTTCCTCTGTGAAATTGGCCTATTCTAAGTACCTCATATAAATGGACTCATACAGTATTTGTCCTTTTGTATGTGGCTTATTTCACTTGAGATAGTATGTTCAAGGTTCATCCATGTTGCGGCACATATCGGAACTTCATTTTTTCAATCTGAATAATAGTCCATTGTGTGTATGTATATGCCACATTTTGCTTATCCATTTATCTGTTAATGAACATTTTAAGTTGTTTCCACCTTTGGCTATTGTGAGTAATGCTGTTAAGGTCACGGGTGTACAAGGATCTGTTTGAGTCTCTTTTGGGTATAAACCTAGGAGTGGAGTTGCTGGGTCATATGGTGATTCTGTGTTTAACTTTTTGAGAAACCACCACAGTGGCTGCACCATTTTGCATTCCTGCCGCCAATACATGATGGCTCCAATTTCTCCACATCATCACCAACACTTATTATTTGGGTTTTGTCTAGATTTTTTTAAAGAACGAAAATGTGAAGTCTATTTATAATTTTTCAAATCAGAAAAAAATGTTGGAATCAACAATTTTTAAAGACCAAGAATGAGGTGATAACCTGCTTTGGGGTGGTGACTGTAGGAATGTAACCCCGTTACAGACTTCTATGACTCATTCGGTCAGTTATGTCGAGATGATCTTTACGATTTTGATATGTTTTCACCATGGATTTTTTTGCATTAATTTTGTTGTTTTTGTAATATCGTCTTAAAACATTGTTTATCTTGATTACTGATTATTTTGGCATCCCATCAAACTTTGTGCCTGAGTCAAGTGCCCACATTTCTTCACCCTTATCTTGTCCTGCCGTGTTCAGAGACTGGAAGTACGGTTGAAGTTGCCAGAATTAATGTCAGATGTAGGGCTTTACCTTGCTAAACCTATCAGATTAATAGCCACACATATTTCATGCTACAGATTTTGAGAAAAGAGCTCCTGCTGATGTGCAGAAAAGGACCATTTAGTACTACCCGTAATGACAAAGAGTCAGCATTTGGAATTTCCTAAATGACTCATACCAAAAGTAAGATTTTTGGAGTTGGGTCTAAATTCTAACCAGGTTTATGTTACTTTTTGTATAATTCAAACGCTAGAATTTGAGGAAAGTACAAATTACATTTTATAATACCTAAGGGGCACCTGGGTAGCTTAGTCGGTTGAGAGTCTGACTCCTGATTTCAGCTCAGGTCATGATCTCAAGGTCGTGGGATTGGGCCCAGCACGAGCCTGCTTGGGAATCTCTCTCTCTCTCTCTCTCTCTCTCTCTCTCTCTCTCTTTCCCCCCTGTGCTGTCCCCACCCTCAAAATAAATAAATAAGCATTTAAAATAGGTAAGAAGGAAAGTTGTCAGAATAAGGGTTGGGTGACATTTGTTGTTAGAAGTAGAGTTCTCCAGAAGCCAACAAGAGGAGTTTGGGGGGCAAGAACTGGCCAAAAAAAAAAAAAAAAAAAAAAAAAAAAAAGTCAAAATCTACAATCCGGGCAGGGCTCAGCATGGATGGCTCATCTCTGCTCCATGAGGCATCACTGGGGGATGGAGGGTGAACTTTTGAAATGACTCACTCACTTGTGTTAGCGATTGGGTGGGAACTCAACCGGGACTATGTTCTCTACAAGGACATCGCCACAGACTTCTTGAGCTTACTCAGAGCTTCATGGATCAGTTGTCGGGTTTCATGTCCCAAGAAAACCAGGGAGGAGCTACCTGGGCTTTTGGAGCCTGCTTTCCTAAGTCCTCCAGTGTCATTTCTGCCACAGTTGATGGGTCAAAGCAGTCCAAAGGCCAACCCAGGCTCAAGGGGAGGGGCTCTAGACCCCACCACTCAATGGAATAAGTGTCACATTAGAAAAGAACATACTGGGTTGAAGATGTTGTGGCAGCCATCTTTGGAAAATCTAGCTCACTACAAAAAATAATCCTCTACATGAATCACTTTTATGCATACTTTTAACAAAGAACCTAGCAGTTTTGTCATTCTTTTTCTCGAAATTATGTTTGTTCAGCTTATATTTACTGTTTTTAAGTCTGTTGACTCTAATAGCAAATCATTAAAGCTTGTATTTTGTGTGTGTTTGTTTTCGTTAGTTCTCCTTCCATTTTTCTGATTGGTTTGCCGCAGAAAGGAACGATGAAAGGAAACGGGACATTCCACACTGTTTGAGAAGCACTGAAAGCCCTGATCTCAGCTGAGAGTGGAAAGGGCAGGGCCACCCGGTAGGTGCCAGCCAGCCCTGCCTAACACAGAATGCCCCAGAATACCCCGGGGCCCCAGAAGCAGCAAGGGCAGTGGAAGCAGAAAAGAACGCAATCGTGTCATCACTCAAGAGTGTTATTTTCCCTCTTCCTTTTTTCAGGTCTGTTATTAGGAAAGTTTCTACTGTTTTGTTCGCCTCTGTAATTACACCTCATTTGGCCCCATATCCCTCTACTTCCTTTGATAATATCTTAGTCCTTTACCATAAACAATGATAAAATGTACATACTTCCTCTTTCTTCCCCACTCACCTGATTTGAGTCAATAATTCTTCATGTTTACCTTGATGGCGTTAAATGTTTATACTGCTCTTTTAAGTTTATTTATTTATTTTGAGAGATTCAGAGACCGTGCGAGTGGGGCAGGGAGAGAGGGAGAGGGAGAATCCCAAGCAGGCTCACAACTGTCAGCACAGAGCCCAACATGGGGCTCGAAACTGTGAGATCATGACCTAAGTGGAAGCCAGGTCAGACACTCAACCGACTGGGCCACCCAGGTGCCCCTAAATGTCTACACTTCTATTACTTGATGTGTCAGATTGAAATGATACCTTTGGATTTCAGTTACAAATGATGTAATTTATAAAGTCACGCCTACCTTCCACGTTTTCCTCCTTCCCCTTCTAAAATGCATGTCTTTTATTATTATTTCACATTGTTAAGGTATATATCAATTACAAAGCATTCTAGCCCCGACGTTTGTTTTAGTCTTTGTTCTACTGTTAAATATATCCATTTCTCAAAGTCTCCAAAGGCAGTGCTATATTTTTCCAGTCATCTTTCTGGCTGGCTACGTATTGAATATTTGTGTTCCCCGAAATTCTTATGTTAAATCCTAATGCCCAACAGGATGGCATTTGGAGGTGGGCCTTTGAGAGGTGATTTTGGTCTCACAAATGGGATTAGTGCTCTTCTAAAAGAGACCCAGAGAGCTCCCTTCCCCTTCCACCATGTGAGGACAGTATGAACTAGGAAGTGAGCCCTTACCAAACACCACATCTGCCAGCACCTTGATTTTGGACTTCCCAGCCTCCAGAACTGTAAGAAATAAATCTCTGTTGTTTGTAAGCCACCCAGTCTGTGGTATTGTTTTAGAGCAGCCCGAGTGGGCTCATTGCCTTAACACTTTCCTCAAGGAACACTCATAGGAAAAACATTTCCTTAATTATTACACGTTCAATGGGTGAAATACAGATTAGCTCGCTACAAAACCTTGGCTCAACATTCTTTGCTTGAGGATCTTACAGATGTCATTGTTCCCTCATGATGAATGTTACCATGGAGAAATCTGAAACTAGCTTGATTTCTTTTATAAATTAATGACCTGATTTTTTTTTTTTTTTTTTTTTTTTTTGCCTGACTGACCAACGTCTTCATTCTTCTTAAAATCCAGTGTTTTCTTTGGAGCGCCCAGGTGGCTCACCCTTAAGTGTCCGACTTTGGCTCCGGTCAGGATTTCATGGCTTGTGAGTCATGGCTCGTGAGTTCGAGCCCCACGTGGAGCTCTGTGCTGACAGCTCAGAGCTTGGAGCCTGCTTCGGATTCTGTCTCCGTCTCTCTCCTCTCCCCTTCTTGTGCACTGTTTGTCTCTCTCTAGAGAGAATGTTTGAACAGACTCTGTAAAGTGCTTACATCTCCTTTATGTGAAAGTACTAGAGGGATGGATTTTGTGTCTGACTGGGGAAAGTTTCCTCTACCTAGTGCTATAAAACAGAGGGCAGGTAAACCTGTCCTTTCACGCAATGTTGGCTGAGCATCCTAACTGGGAAGCAAGAACCTTGCCCAAGCCCACACAGGTTGTTGATTTTAAACAGTATGGGAGGGGCGCCTGGATGGCGCAGTCGGTTAAGCGTCCGACTTCAGCCAGGTCACGATCTCGCGGTCCGTGAGTTCGAGCCCCGCGTCGGGCTCTGGGCTGATGGCTCGGAGCCTGGAGCCTGTTTCGGGCTGATGGCTCGGAGCCTGGAGCCTGTTTCCGATTCTGTGTCTCCCTCTCTCTCTGCCCCTCCACCGTTCATGCTCTGTCTCTCTCTGTCCCAAAAATAAATAAACGTTGAAAAAAAAAATGTTTTAAACAGTATGGGATACCTGCTAGACAAAACATGTTACAAGACCTGGTTTATTTGGATTTTGCAGGGTGCATATTCCACATCTGGAAATCTTCCTAAGATCTTACCCCTCCAACCACTTGGAAGCAGTCTTGGAATCCTTACCCAGACTGGGGCTCACAGCAAGAGGCTGTGAGCACCACCTCTTAATGACTGCCGAGAGTCTGGACAGAAGATTTCCATTTCAGAGGCAATTACTACCTTTGGTATTGGACTACCTTGCTAATGGCCCCAGTGACTGAAGAACATAAAACAATCTTGAAACCTAAAATACACATAATGTCTTAGGTGACCTTGGAGAAACACTCTAATGGAGAAGGCAATGCCCAGAAGAGTGCCATGGAAAAACGGGGCTGTTTTTGCAGGAACGTGGAACCGGGGTATGCAAGGGGATACACATATGTTCATAAGCAGCTAGAATTATTTCCCCTAAGGCCGACTCGGGAATCATGCGAGAAATTGCTGGCCCTATAGCCGCTTGGGCAGTGCTGTCTATTAACCAAAAAAGAGCTGCTTGGTTTACAGATGTCAGTTTCAAGGTGAATGGATAGCGTGGTGTTTGGAAGGCTGCCAAATGAAGATAAAAACAAATGAGTTCAGTGGCTGAATTCCATGATGTGATCCCTATGTTAGGGTTTTTGTGGTTTTTTTTATGTTTATTTTTGAGAGAGAGAGACAGACAGACAGAGCATGAACAGGGGAGGAGCAGAGAGACAGGGAGGCACAGAATCCGAAGCAGGCTCCAGGCTCCCAGCTGTCAGCACAGAGCCTGACGCAGGGCTGGAACTCACAAACAGCGAGATCATGACCTGGGCCGAAGTCGGACCCTCAACCGACTGAGCCACCCAGGCGCCCCTCTATGTTAGGGTTTTGAACCAACTCATGGGCAACAGCTAATGTCTTGACCATGTGGTTAAGTAGAAGAACAATGGAAAATTTGCCTATTAAAGGGATGCCTGTTGGGGGGCACTGCCCTGCGGAAATGACTATGGGCATTCAGGGATACATTAAAGTGGGGCATGTCACTGTCCATCAGAAGAACCTCCTTGTAGGACTGGGAGGGGACTGGAACCAGCAAGTGGATATCCTGGTGTGCTCACTTGAGGTAGCCCCCTGGGCCCACGGAATGAGTGGATATGGGGGGTTCAGCAGTGCAGAGATGGGACAAATCTAGACATCGCCCTCTCAAACCCTCTGGAGCACAAAATGCCAAGAAGAACTTTGTTGTGGGCCAGCAAAAATGATGGAGGCTACAGATGGCTGTGGGGCAGATTCCCTGGGGGAAAGGCCCGATGCAGAGCTGGCGGCTGGACTGATGCTGGGAGCCCTGGAAGGTTACAAATGGGTTTTGGTAGGAATAGACACACTCTGGACCGGGTTTTCCATGCCTAGAGGTAGATGCAAATGTTCAACATACTATAAAAAGACTGGACCAGAAGCTATTGCACCAGTTTGGACCACCAAGTCCCATTTCTTCAGACCGAAGAACACACTTCATAGCCCAGAGTGTCCAACAATGAACAAACAGATATCACATCAAATGGATGACTCAGGTTGCATATCTTGAGTGAAGGTATAACCGAGAATTGGAACAGGCAATTGGAACATTGGTTGTCTAAAATGGGGGACGGAGAAAAAATAAAATGGGGGAGGGAGAGATAAGGCATGAAGGGCTGACTTACGTATCTTCATGAGGGTGTTGCTTACTCGGTAGATTTCTCTGCTTTTCTGGGGGGTCTGCAGAAGGGGTGAGGGAGAACGCTGGTATGACTGTGTAGCTCTTCCCATGGAGAGAGGACAGTATGAGTATAGTTTTTGCTTTTTTTTCCTCAACTTTCTTATTTTTCTTCCTGATGCAGTGGTCCTAAGGACCAGGGCTTCAACTGCAAGTGCTAGAACCAAGGATGGTCCCTAAGCAAGAAACTATGACTATATTTTTAAACCATTACACTAGAATTCCCAAGACATTGATGGGGTGGATTACGCTTTCGCTCCATCTGGCAAAATTAGAATTGATAGCAAATGGAGCCGTGCCGCCTGGTGGTCGAGAAAGCCCACAAGTTATTCAGCTCTGTTCACCTTACCTTGTATGGAGGGGAATGGACTGAGGGGGGTGCATTTCCTCAAGTAGTGTCAGTGCAGGCAATCAGGAACAGCGTATCACCGGGCTGAACTTCGCGCGCGTTCCTTCCAACAGGAGATAGTCTGAATAAAAATAAATCACAAATAGAGAGAAGGAGAAATAGTAGCTAAGGGCAAAAGAACAAATAAATAGGCTATGCCACAAGAAAAATCCAGTATTACATTAACACCTTGCGGGGTGGGGGTGGGAGCTCGGAGCAAGAGACGAGACGGTCTCCTAAGAGCACTCAGTAGACATCTCTGGGGGTAGAGACCTCTCCTGTTTCTAGAAACTGATGAGTTGAATGGAAACCTGCAAACCTGAGTGGGAATGCTTTGGGACCCATTGTGGCCGTATGACATGATGACGAGTTGGGCCAGTTGTCGATGATTGAGTGGAATTTCAGTAATACGCCACCGTCTTGTGACTCTTACCCTTCAGGTTACATCCACTCCTCACACTGTGATGTGGTGTAACGTTGGTACCGTGTCACCGGGAAGATTGCACCGCTGATATTGATAGTCTGAAAACTGAGTTAAGAGCCTCCTACTCCACGCTGCCACCTCCAAACGTTAGGGCATATGTTTATTTTGCTGCAGGAGAGCTTTGGATAAAGGCCAGGTGGTGCAGTAAAGAATTTGGGCTTGCCTGAAGAGGAGGTCTGGCCTTTGTCTTTGCCTTCTGGGAGGTAATCTATGCCGCACCTGATAAAAGCGTCTTTGTTTAGACGAGGGCAGGCCAATCTGTACTCTAAGGTGGAGGCTGGTCGTGCCAGAAAGACCCATCCAGGTGATGTAGCCGGGAGATCCCATCATGCATCGTCAAGTTGACCTGAAGACTGACTTCAGCCACAAGGGCAATCAATCAATCAGTCACGCCTACATACTGGAAGCTCCAATAAACACTGAACAGCAGACAAGCTTCCCTGGTTTGCAATCCTCACACACCCAGGCTGGGCGTGTCACACGCCCTGACTGCATGGGAGGCGACAGCAGCTTTGCGTGTGGAGGCCCCCACACTTTGCCCTCTGCACTTCTTCCCTTAGCTGGCTTCATCAGGAACCACAGCCACGGGGAGTGCCTCTGTGAGTTCTGGGAGGCCTTCCAGAGAATTATCAAAAGTGAAGGTGGTTTGGGAGCCCCCAGTTTTGTTTGTTTAATGTTTATTTGTTTATTTTCTGAGAAAGAGAGAGAAAGAGAGAGAGCAAACCATGGAGGGGCAGAGAGAGAGGGAGACAGAGAGAGAGAGAGAGAGGACTCCCCAAGAGTCAGATGCTCAACTGACTGAGCCATGCAGGTGCCCCTGTTTTTTTATTTTTAATTTGTTTATATTTGGGGGGAACCCCCAAATTTGTAATTGGGGTCAGAAGTCCTGAGGCCTGTGCCCTCAAACCTTGCAATTTGCCTAACTCGGGACAACATAATTAAGAAGAAAAAGTAAGATCAGTTCCTTTGCCCCTGAGCTCTTCTTTCTTTTTTTAATGTTTGTTTATTTTGAGAGAGGGAGAGAGAGGGGTTAGGTAGGGAAAGAGAGAAGAGAGAGAGAGAACCCCAAGCAGGCTTCACACTGTCAGCACAGAGCCAGACTTGGGGCTTGATCCCACGATCCGTGAGATCACGATCTGAGCCGAGATGAAGAGTTGGAGGCTTAACCGACTGAGCCTCACAGGCGCCCGTCCTTCGTATTTCTAAAAACAACAACAGAAAGGAAAAGCAAGCAAGCAAACAAAAACATATACCTTATGCAAATCAAAACCACGATGAAATATCACACCCACTAGAAAGGCTATCGTTAAAAAGATAGATGGTAACAAGTGTTGGTGAGGATATGGAGAAATTGGAACCCTCATATATTGTTGGTGGGAATATAAAATGGTGTGGCTGCTTTGGAAAACATCTGGCAGTTCAGGTTAAACATGATCCAGCAATTCTACTCCTGGGTATATACCCAGGAGAAATTAAAGCATATATCCACACAAAATCTTGCACCCGAATGTTCACCGCAGTATTATTCATAATAGCCCCCAAATGGAAACAACCCATATGTCCATCAGTTGGTGATGGGATAAATGAAAAGTGGTATATTTATTCAATGGAATACAAGTTGGTGATAGAAAGAATGAAGTACCGATACATGTATAACATGGATGAACGTCGAAAACGTAAAGTGAAATAAGCCCGACAGAAAAGGCTGCATATCATAGAATTCCATTTATATGAAATATTCAGGTTAGGCAGATCTATAGAGACAGAAAGATGGGTGAGAGCCAACGGCTGGGCGCGGGTTGGGAGGAACCCGGCGTGGCTGTTGATGGGTACAAGCGATTTTGTGTAACCAAATGTCCTAAAATTGATCCTGGTGGTGGTTGCACAGGTCGGTGACTATACTAAAACCCACTTACTATGCACTTTAAATCGGTGAATCGTATGGGTTGTGAATTAGACCTCCATAAAGCTGTTTTTGTTTTGTTTTGTTTTGGAACCCAGCCTTGGGAAAGGAAATGCGACCTGAGTGGTGCGTTAAACTCCGCGGTAAAGCTTTCCCGGTCCAGTGAAACGCGACGGTGGGCTGCGACCAAGTTCGGAGCACGCCGAGAAAGCTTGACATGGGGCCGGGATGTCAGCTGGCTCCCGGGGCTCCCACGCTGCGACAGGGGCTGCCGATCCCCGCGCGGGCGTTCCGGGCGCCCGGGATCGCGTCGCCCCCGCGCCTCCCGCGGCCTCCCCGCGCGAGGGCGGAACCCGGCCCCGAGCGGCTCCCACCGCCCCCCCCCCCTCCCCAGCCCCGACGCGGCTCTGGGAGGCCTGGAAACCGGCCTCCGCGGTCCTAAGACGCACCCGGCCCTTCGGGAGGCGCTCGCAGGTGGCGCCGCCAGGGCCCTCAGCCGCGCGCTCGGGGCCAGCCCCTCCCCCGGGAGGTCGCGGGCCGCGTCCGACCCTCGGGGACAGGCCCCGGCCCCCCGGCTCCGGGAAGCGCCGCCCCGCCGCGGTCGCGCCCTCTGCCGGCTCCGCCTCTTCCCCTCCGGCCGCCGCCCCGCCCCGCGCCGGCCGCGAACCCAAACAGCGGCTCTCGCTGCGCGCGGCCGCGCGTGATCGCCGCGCCGCCGAGCCCCGCGCGCCCGCCCGCCCGGCCCGGCCCGGCCCCGCCGAGCGATGCTGCTGCTGGCGGCCGCCTTCCTCGTGGCGTTCGTGCTGCTGCTCTACATGGTGTCTCCGCTCATCAGCCCCAAGCCCCTCGCCCTGCCCGGGGCGCATGTGGTGGTGAGTGGCCTCCTGTTGCTGCGCCGCCGCCGCCCGGCCCGCTCGGCCGCCCCGAGCCCGCCCCCTGGCGCGCCGGCCCGTGCCCGAGGCCCGGCCGCCCGCGTCCCTTTCTCCGCGGAGGGCCACCTGCCGCCGCGCGGCCCGGCCGGGTCCCTGCCGGGGGTGGGGGGGGCGCGAGGACCCGCCCTCCGCCGCATCTGGCCCTCGCGGGGCCGGAGGGCGGGGTGCCGGGGCGCCGGGGGCTCGGGGGCCGCTCGTTAATCCCCGGGGCATCCGTGGGTTGTGGATATTTTTGTCCTCGGTTTTCCCGATGAGTCAACTGAGGAACAGAGAGGCTGAGAAACTTTGCCAAGGACACCGCGGTCGGCGGCCGCGCGGGGCGAGGCGCGTGGTCCCGGCCGGGTCGCGGGGAGGCGGGCGACGGGGAAGGGGTCCCGGCCGCCGGGACCCGCCGGGGCAGCTCGAACCGGGAAGACGGCCTGTGCCCGTGACAGAAAGAGCAGTTGCCGGAGGAATCCAGGAAGTGACTCACCTGGGGGGAAAACCGCTCCGAACCCAGTAGGCTGGCAGTCCTAGCTGGGCGGTGTTGGGACGCTTCTGTCGTGTCTGCACCGCCTGGCTCTCGGAGCTCAGCCCGGGGTCGGCTGATCGCCGTTTCAGTGCAGTCCTCTGCCTTCATTTCAGAGCCCGAGGGATGAGCTAACCGACCTGCCGGTGCTCTAGGAATTAAGGGACTGTGCATGGGTTTGGTTTGTTTCTTACCGGAAGCTCGTGGCTTCAGAGATCCCTTTTCTGCAGGTGTGGGAGCCTTCCTCACCTGCGCCCAGCACTTGGCCGCTTGCGTGGCTTTCTCTTCCGTTTTCGTATTTTGATCTCACCGCACCGAGGTGGCAGGTTATTGAATAAGGAGCGTTAGTTACTAAGCTGGCCGCACAAATCCTTCTGGTGCCCGAGGTGACACATGCGTGTGTCCGCTGAGATGGAGCCTCCCCACTGAGCTGTCCTAGGATGGGATGGCCTTTCATTTTAATGTGCTTTAAATCTGGACAAGCATCTGTGAATTAGAAAACGTATTTTTCTTTAGATTGTCCTTTGCAAAACTACCAGTGAATTTCCAACTCCTGCTCTTCCTGATGTAGAAGACAGATGAGGTTAGTGTACATTCGTTTAAAAAGAAGAGAGAAGGAAAACTTTACACTTATGCCAGATTCTGAAAGTGTCAGATCCACAAGAGAACTTCTGCCTCAGAAGCATGGCTTTAAAAGTTGGAGTCTTTTAGAGCGCATGTTTGCAGAGCGTAACTTGGAAAAAAGGTAAAGCCAAAAGCAAGCATGAACAGTGTGATTCAGTATTTCTAAGGGAGTTTCACTTGACCTTGACTCTAGTCCTTCTAGCCTCATGGCGCTGCAGGCCATTAGTGAGGTAACGAGTCCGTTGGGGTAAACGAAGAAGAATTTATTTTCGCCATCCTGTTTTGATATGCCACAATAAATAATGTGAGGACGACATGAATAATTCACATGATGTCACCATCTGTCTTCTTTTCTAATGTCACAAGATGAGGGAAAGCACAATTCTTTCTCTTGAGATTTGTTAGGACCGGACCAGGTGGTGTTAGGAGAGGGAGCTAACATTTAGAGTGTCTGCTTATGTGAAAAAAGGAGCGGACTTAGGTCATAATTATTTATTGTTGTTCTTTTTAGAACAATTCTTATATGCTAGTGTTATCTCCCTAATGATAGCAGTAAAACTGCAGAAGTGTTACAGGGTCTGTACTTACTTTTTTTTTTTTAACGTTTATTTATTTTTTGGGGGACAGAGAGAGACAGAGCATGAACGGGGGAGGGGCAGAGAGAGAGGGAGACACAGAATCGGAAGCAGGCTCCAGGCTCTGAATTGTCAGCACAGAGCCTGACGCGGGGCTCGAACTCCCAAACTGCGAGATCATGACCTGAGCTGAAGTCAGATGCTCAACCAACTGAGCCACCCAGGCGCCCCAAGAGATAGTAATATTTAAACAATATTTTGCATTGAACAGTAAGAGGCAGTGCTAAGGAAAGGAAATTAAACTATTATCTTTAGTGACCCACATCTGGACTCAGTTTACCAATTGTCAGGCAACTCAATCCGTATGTCCCGCTTTTCTCAGCCCGTAGGAAAATCTCTTCTCTTTTCTTGTACCACTCAGCATAACATAGCCTAGACTTGGTTTATGTCTATTCTTAGATGCCTTTGAAGAATTAGCTTGATTAGAAGGTTCGTTTCCCATGAGCTATGACCCAAGGATTGTGTCTTAACCTTGCCGTTGTGGAAAAAACTTACAAGTGATCACGCTGAGCCGTTCTTGGCTATGCAGTAAATGTGCACAGCTAGCTTACCTCTCGCAGTCTAGAAGAAGGATGGCAATAACAATAGCACTTTAGAGCATATAAATTTTCTCATCAACCTCCTCACTTCAACTTCCGTTAATTTATTGAATAACAAACAGGGACACTTTACTTACAACTTTTTGGGGCATTGTATTTTTCAGAGAAATGGTACCGTGCACCATTTTGCAAATTAATGTAGGCCGAGTGCTAATTTAGCAACTGTTTATGCCAGGTTCTGTGCTCACAGTGAGGGAGATAAATTGGACTCGGTGCTCGTCCTCAAGGAGCTTATAGTCAGGTGAGGGAGCTAAGACACGTGCACAAAGTAGAAAGTGACAGGTAAAGGAAGGACAGGACTGGGTGGCAGGAAAGCTTCTTGGAGGAGAGGACATTGGGACTGGCCTCTGCAGGGTGGGTAGGATTTGGATCGGTAGGTATGTGGGAGTTGTAGGGTGGAGGGACATCGAGGTGGCAGCAGTCCCATCATACAGCAGCTGGGGTCCTGTCAGTTGCTACGGAAATGGAATGTCTGGTGGAAATTAGTAAGGCAAAGCCACCGTGAGATATCTCAGCAGCCAAGAGCTCCTCAGAGGCCACTGTTAGTTGGGGCAACAGGTAGATTTTTACAGTAGCCTTCTGTAGATAATTAGTTAATTATCTGCCAAGGAAATCTCTTCCATAATGAGGACTTGAGGCTAAAGAGAAGTTGGGGAGCCTAAGCCCCCAAGAGATTGGTACATTGGGTAGGAGTGGCTTCACGATGGTTTTAAAGTCATTGAGATGGGGCCAAAGATGTTCATTACAGCATAATATATAGCTGGCAGTAAAATATTTGAAATAATCCAAATGTCCGATAGAGGGAAATGGTCAAGTAAGTTTTAATACAGCTCCTTAATGTAATATTATGAAGCCTTTTAGTTTTTTGGACATAAGATATCTATCTATATATAGATATATGTTATAAGATATATCTCTCTATATAGGTATGTATCTTAGGATGTGATACCATGTAAGGACAGGTTCCCCTCTGATACTTCTCCACTTCCTTCACCAGACAACCCCGGGCCCCCCACTCTCTTGACCATGTTGTATAATTTGCGTAGTAAAAATGACTAGGACAATAGTGTTGCATTTGTCTTACTGAGCTAAATACATATTGAGTCCTTCCTATAGGCGGGGCACTGTGCTAAGTGCTAGGAATATAGTGGGGAGCAGAACTAGAGTTGGTATTTTTGTGGTGTTTAGGAGGCTGTGATAGGAGAGATGATTGTGAATCAAATAATCGCACAAATACACGCATAGCTGTTTGATTATGTGAGCGCCATTGAGTGAAGGACAAAGAATGTAGTGCTGAAAAGTGGATTGAGGTTGGGGAAGGGGCAGTGAGTGAAGGTTTTGCCGATGAAGTGATGTGTGAGCTGAGATTTAATGGGTGAGTGGGGTGCCAGCTAGGTGAAAAGGAGGGGAAGAACATTCCTGGCTGGGAAATAGAATGTGCAAAGATCCTGGGGTTGGAGGGAGCATGGAACTCAAAACAGTCAGTAGGGCTGAGCTATAGAATGTGAGGGGCAGACTAGCCCAAGAAGAAAAACTTTACTTTTCAATATTTCCTGTGATCATATATTACTTTTATAGTAAATAGTCTCATAAAATCTCGGAAGAGCTAAGTTGGTGGCTATTCTTTTTGTCTCTTGTGGAGGTTGTCATATAGAAGATATGTAAGTAAGGAAATAAGATTCATTTGGATTTGGACCCAGAGGTAGATTAATGTATTATTTATTAGCTCGATGTATAGGGCACTTGCCCTCCAGTGAACTCAGAAAAATATGGGTGGGCAATTTATAATTCAGTACCAAAAACAGTCAAAGCAGCAGGACCCGTGGACAGCAAAATCTTTCATGTTTGTACTTACTTCATTCATTCACCCCAGGATGTAGAAACTACAGTAGCTGAAAATCTGGTTCACTCGCACTCTGTCTCTCAAAAATACGTAAACGTTGGAAAAATTTTAAAAATCTCGTTCTTGTAGATTGGGTTTTAGAACCCATCGTAGTTGTTTTGTTTGTTCTTTAATTTTTTTAATGTTTTATTTATTTATTTATTTATTTATTTATTTATTTATTTATTTATTTATTTATTTTGAGAGAGCGAGAGAGAGAGACAGAGTGTGAATAGGGGAGGGACAGAGAGAAAGGGAGACATGGAATCTAAAGCAGGCTCCCAGCCCCAAGCTGTCAGAGCCCGACGCAGGGCTTGAACCCATAAACTGCGAGATCGTGACCTGAGCCAAAGTCAGACGCCCGACCGACTGAGCCACCCAGGCGCCCCTGTTTGTTTTGTTTTTTAATGTTTATTTATTTTGAGAGAGAGAGAGAGAGAGTGCGCAAGTGGGGAAGGGACATAGAATGAGAGAGAGAATCCCAAGCAGGATCTTCACGTCAGCACAGAGCCCCATGTGGGGCTTGAACTCACCAACTGTGAGATCATGACCTGAGCCAATAGCAAGAGTCAGACGCTTAACCAGCTGAGCCACCCAAGTGTGCCCCAGTGTAAACGAACCTCCCACAGAAGGGAAATTTCAAGAGCCAAGAAGATTTTATTATTTTTGCTTCTAGGTTACAGGAGGCTCCAGCGGCATTGGGAAGTGTATTGCTATCGAGTGCTATAAACAAGGAGCGTTTATAACTCTGGTGGCACGAAATGAGGTAAGTCTCCTGGGTGTGTGTTCCTAACTTACTTCTTCAGCTTTAGGTTAGTCAGGGGCTGTGCAGATGTCCCAGCGTTCACACCTGCGCTAGGAATCGCTCCTCTCCCTGGATCAAGGTGTGATTTTTGAACCATTGGTTATTTCTCACATTCAGGGCAAAAAGATTTTTTGGTTGAAGTTGGGTCAGTTCCACAAATAATTTATTTAGTTTCAACAACTGTTAGGCAACATCAGAGGCGCTGCACATTGAGATGGGAGAGGCCACAGACCGTCCGGGGCATACGTCCCTGGCCGTGGGGAGCCGGGCTCGGCCCCCACCTGCCCTAGGGTGGCGGCCCAGCCGGTCACGGAGCTGATACCCGAGTCCGGGAGGACGTACAGGTGTTTCTGCGTAATTTGCTTATGACATGATGCACGTCTCTAGTGAAATCCAGGCTCCTCGGGGGCCTCTTGTTCCTCCCCAGCAGTTTAGCAAAATGTGTGTTTTTTCTGTGTCAAGTCAACACGAAGTCAGTTTTTTCTTTTCTTTTTTTTCTTTTTTTTCTTTTTTTCTTTTCTTTTTCCTTTCCTTTCCTTTCCTTTCCTTTCCTTTCCTTTCCTTTCCTTTCCTTTCCTTTCCTTTTTTCTCTTCTCTTCTCTTCTCTTCTCTTCTCTTCTCTTCTCTTCTCTTCTCTTCTCTTCTCTTCTCTTCTCTTCTTTTTTCCCCCAGGGTCTGTTATTCTTGCCAAAGTTGTTTCCGCAGCCAAAGCAGTCACACTGTATTCACACGAACAGTTGTGGGGTCCTCTTGCTCCAGGGAGAGCGGGGGGAGGTGACCATGACCGCGTGGTGCCCCGCCGTTATTCTGTGCTGGGCATCATGCTTGGCTCGTGGTTGTGGAAAGAAGAAACAAGGCAGGAATGGGCTGCCTGGGGGTGTTGGCTTCACATAGGCCACAGGAGGACACAGCAGGGTGACTGCTCGGGTGGGGGTGCACAGCTGCCAGGGAGGGCCTCTGGGGGAACTGTTTAAACAACGGCACAGAAGTAGGCTCCGATGTTCGTAATTTCTTCTTAAACTCAAGAAGGGCAGAATTGCTACCTTTCGTGGGTATCCTGACGTCCCTAACCATGCATTTGTTTTGGCGTTGAAGTCACTCTGCGGGAGTGAAAACATAACTTCAGTAAAGTGGCATTATCTGAGATTCAAGCAATGCTGATATTTGACACGAGACAGATAAGAAGGAGACAGAGGAGGGCCCGGGTTTCAGGTGCTCGCAAGCTCTTTCTGTGGTCCTCACATTGCGAGGCATGAATGAGCAGACGAGCCTCCTGGGATCCAGAAATTCTTTATTTTCTAACGTCATTCTTTATTCCAATTTGGACAAAGGCAAGTTGTGTGTATCTTTATTAATAGAACAGCACTGTTTCATTATAGACACGTTCATGTTTAGGAATCGCATGTGTCTTTCCAAAGGATTCCTCTGCCGTTTTGTTCTTCTCAAGCTGTCCTGGTGTATTCAAGTGACAACTTTTATAGCACATTAAGACACTGTAAACTGATATATCTGTCTTCTTGGAAATGAGTAAAATAAGCAAAATGGAGACCTTGGAAGAATTACTCAACAGGGGGGGACCTTTGCTTCTTTTCAGATTATTTTTGAAAGTAGCCAGGATTAGATTTTCTCAGTCCGTCTCAAAAGTGACTTTTCCTATCTATATTTGCTTTTATAGTAGGGGAGGGAGATAGTGGACAGTCACTTATGAAAGTACTCTTGACATGGAATCACATGTTCCCTTAAGTTTGGGAAGCATTGAGTGGCCATGTGGTTGTTCCCGTTTTATATCATGACTAAATAATGTCAGATCAAAACATTTATTAGAATTGATATGGTGCCCATCAGCAATTAAGTTGTTAATTGGGATTTTGCAGTTCATTTATTTTTCTGTCATCTTTCTCTGCAGTGAATTAAAACCCTCTCTATCACTTGGTCGTAGTTTTATAGCTTCTGTCTTTCGTAGACTGTGGCCCATAGCTATGCAATATAGGTGCCGTCTCGTGTGTTTTCTAGAATTTAATAAACACAAATAATTGCGTTTTCACTCCATTTAAACAAGCAAGCAGGCAAATAGACAATCAGCAGAACTAATTGTTCTTTTTTGCTTTTAGGACAAGCTGCTGCAGGCAAAGAAAGAAATTGAAAAGCACTCTATTAACGATAAACAGGTATGATCAGTCTTCATGATGCATTTTCTGTACTAATCAACACAGTTGTATAGAGGGAAAAAAGAGTTATTTCAACTGAGAATAGTTCATTGAAAGCATGTAGGATTTTTTTTTTTTTTTCATTAAAATACCTGTCAGACTGCTTTTTAAACAGGCCAGATTGTTTGAATTGTCTTCAGGGTATCACAAAAAAACGTTATAGACTTTGACATACACTCACAAATGACCAAATAACGTTTTTCTAGAAAATGATTTTATTTCAATTATTTATTTAAGTTAACTTCATACAAACACTTAAGAGGAAAGGAGCATTGAAATTTTTTTGGCTATGGAATTTTTGGATAAATAAAAGTGGTGTGTGTGTGTATCTTTCGGTATAAAACATGACAACAAGTTATATTGCACTCACCACCCAGCTTGAGTAATGAGATTTATCGGGGCCCCTGAACCCCCCTTTGGTGAGCCCATATCAGCTGAATCCTCTGGTCTCATTCCTAGAGGCAGCCTCCAACCTGACTTTTGTGTTGATGAGTCCTTTGCTTTTCTTCCTAATTTGACTGTATGTGCACGTGACCCTAAATAGTATACTGTTTACTTCTCTTCGTTTTGAATTTTATGGCATCACTCTTATTTTTTTGTCAGCCTTATTAAAGCACAATTCACTTGCCATTCAATTCACCGATTTAAAGTGTACAATTCAGTGGTGTTTAGCGTATCCACAGAGTTGCACAAACGTCATGAGAGTCAATTTTAGAACTTTCTCATCATCCCGTGAAGTCCGCACCTAGTCACTCCCCACTTCTCCCAGCCCGCTCTCCCCACCCCTGCCCTGGGCAATCACTGGTCTACTTTCTGTCTCTGTTAGATTTGGAGGACATCATTCTGTATGCATTTTTGTGCAACTTGATTTCTTCACTAGATACTGTTTTTTCAAATTTCCTCCATGTGGCCACATAAAGCAGTAGTCCACTCATTTTTTTTTTTACCACTCTGCAGCATTTTCCTAAAAATATGTACACTGCCTTTTGTTCATCAGTTCTGCTGGTGGTAGCTATTTCATTTCCAGTTTTTTGGTTAGTTTTATTTCTTGCCATTACTAAAGTTTTTCTCCATGTCTCTGTGTGCTTGCCCAAGAGTGGACCATGCCGGGAAATGGCATCGTGGACTAACGGCGTGCGTGTGCATTTCAGCAGCTTCGCCCACCAGCAGTGCCCGGTGGTTCTCGTTGTTCGCATCCTTGCCAGCGCTTGGTCCTGGCACGCTCTCTAATTTTTGCCTTTCAGATGGGTATTAGATGGTATTTCACTGTAGTTTTGAGCGCCTCTTTTTCCCCCTCCAAAATATGTTAGAGACCTTTCCGTGTCAATAAAAATAAATCAGCCTCATTGTTTTCACAGCCGTGGCGCGGTCTCGGGCGCCCCACGGTGTGTTTAGTTCCCTGTGCAGGGTTGCGTGTCTTTGGCTCTGGTACTCTGTGCTGCAGGTGGAAATTGTCATGCACGCCTTCTTGCGCACATATGTGAGATTTTCTCTACTCCTGTGGCCTCCGATCGTGCCTGTGAACATGGAAAGCAGGCAGCTTCGCAAAGCTTCCTGTTTTTGTTTTGTTTTGTTTTCGTATTCGTGTAAATTCTGATAGAGGAAGAAATATCCTCTAAAACCAAGGAGCTTGAATGCTCCCGGCTGAAGGCCAGGCCCGCGGTCAGCACCGTCTCTGTGCCCCGGACTTTTTCTCTGTGGCTCCTGCCCCCACTTCGTCTGTCAGAAGGCTTTAGGGCATGTGACAGGTTCCTGACATCTACATCAGGGAAGGGAATATCATCAGGGCCAGGGTGGCACGAGGGAGCTCCGTCCTCCTGCTGGCACAGAGTGGGTTTGTTGTATGGCTTAGCATAAGCAGTGCCCGTGGAGTGGATGCTCTTTTCCTGGTGATTTGTTGACCCTTTTTTTCCCTGAAATTTTGCTGGCCTGTGGCGTAGCTTCTATTTATAGTAAATGATCTAATACTGTATAAAAAGACTTGTGTAAAAAATCCCGTGATTATAGGGATATAAAACCCAAGGGCAACTCTTCTGGAGTATTCTCGGTTACATTTGTGTTTCCTTTTCTTAGGAATTTAGATCATCTGGATAGGGTTCCTTCCTGCATCAAATAAGACTTGCCTCCTGGTGCAGCAGATTCTAAGGTGGTGTCCTTTCATGTCGTGGCTTTATTCTTCACGTTGTGTCTTCCTAGAGCTAGAAGGGATCTTTGGCGTCACCAGCTTCTGATCCCTTTGCTTGAAGGTGAGGCCACTGCAGGCTCCCCAGGTTCTGCTCAGCCAGTGAACGAAGGGGCCGCCCGCCTTGGGCCCGCAGCTACATGTGGGTGCACGTGGTGACGCGTCTGTGCCCTCGTTCTGTCTGCCCCTTGGCGTGGTGGCCAGTGTCAACAGAGAAGAACTCATGGAAATACCGAGAAGTCAAGAAATGCCTTTCTGCTTCTCTCGGTGACCCCCCTTGGAACGTAGAACATTCCTATGTCAGAGGCTAAGCCCTGGCTTTGAAAACATTATCCAAAAAAGGAAACTAAAACAATAGCTCATTGTCGGTACCCATTAGTATTCTTAACTGCTGTTTTACAAATTTCTATCAAAGTAAGTAAGCACTGAAATATGTGCTTTTTCCCCCCCTTTCCTTCTTCCTTTCCTTCCCTCCTTCCTTTCCAAAGACTAATTGTTTTCCGTGGTAAGCACGGGCTGGCCTCTTCCTGCCGTCTCTCTGGGCTGTGAACCTCTGGGCATGGCCAGGTTTGTTCTGGGTGAGCTCTGGGTGGGTTTCCCTTGGTGACCCCTTGTCTAGAGAATCTGTGAGTGACGGGTCACAAGCTCCCACAGGCCCAGAGCGACCCTTGGCCTTGAAGGATAAAGTCACCTGGCTCAGCCTCTGAGGAGGGACCCGAACTGAGGTCCCAGGCCTTGGTGAGTAGGTATGGTGTGCGTATCTCTGTATTCTGCCCGCCGATGAGGAACCCCAGGAGGGCAGTCACAGCTCTGGTATGGCTCCAACAGGAGTCTTTGTGTAAGCTTATTTATTAGATTTATTGTTTTTATTTTTAACAACCTAAGGTGTTAACTTGAGATACGATTTATGTACAGTTTATTTTTCATGTGAATTATGTTTTCTTTTCAACAACCTGAGATGTAATTGATGTACCGTAAACCACACCCACCGAAGGGGTACAGGGCGTGCTTGGGTGGCTTAGTCGGCTCTCAGCTCAGGGCTTGATCTCAGGGGCGTGAGTTTTAAGCCCTGCACTAGGCTCCACGCTGCATGTGAAGCCTACTCAAAAAAACAAAAAACTAAAAATAAACAAAAAAGAGTACAGTTTGATGGCTTTTGACAGATATATATGCATGTGAAACCACCACTGAAATGGACACAGAACGTGTCCATATCTCTAGGGTTCCCTTTGCCTCTTTGCTGTCCGGGCCTCTCTCCACATCTGGCTGCAGGTGATCTCAGACCTGCTTTCTGTCACTATAGATCAGTGGCATTCCAAGAGGAGCTTTTTACATTTCGTTTCCTTTCTGTTTCCGGCTTTACTGAGGTATAATTGACAAAAACTGAATGTATTTAAGGTGTATCACGTGATGATTTGATACACATTTACGCTGTGAAATGTTTACTGCCTCAAGCTGGCTGACACATCCATCACCTCACATAGTTATTGTGTGTGTGTGACTATGTGAGTTGAGAACATGGAAGATCCACTCTCTTAGCCGGTTTCAAGCAGACAATGCGGTGTTCGGAACAGGAGTCACCACACCGTACGTGAGATTCCCAGAACTTACTTATTTTATGCCTAAATATCTGTACTTTGGCCAACATTTCTTAATACATGTTTTTGAGTTTGTGCTAGAGTTTTTTGTGAAAATGGCCAAGAAAATTAAGCTCTCCTGTTGCACCATCAGCGGATTTCTGACACTACAATCTGTGCATAGAAAACTAGACTCCCTAATTATTGGAAACAATTGCCTTTACTTTAAAAAAATTCTTTAAAAAATAGTTTTAGACACCTGCATGGCTTTGATCATTTTTGTGTCCTCTTTCTAACAGGTGGTGCTTTGTATATCAGTTGACGTATCTCAAGACTACAGCCAAGTAGAGAATGTCATAAAACAAGTAAGGGGCCGGGTTAACCAGAAAGAATTCACTTGCCTTTCGATTGGTTCTTACTGTTTTAGTGTGCAGTGTGGAGCTGTTAAATCATCTCTGTAGGTTTAATGGTTTTATAGATTTTATTTATTGGCATTGATCTGCTACGACGTGATTCTTCTCTTTCTTATTGCCTGCTCTCATAAATTTTTCCAGGCACAGGAAAAACTGGGCCCGGTAGACATGCTTGTGAACTGTGCAGGAATGTCGCTTTCGGGAAAATTTGAAGACCTTGAAGTTAGCACTTTTGAAGTAAGTAGACATTTGTGTTTTTCGCTGGTTGAGTAGGCCATATGCTAGAAGTAGAACGGGGCCACAGGCGAAGGCTTTACCGACGGCATAGATAAAATGCATTCAGGATTAATAGAAGTTTTAGAAGGCGAGGGGAGGGTTCGACAAGGTTTTGGTTCCAGCGCTGTGACCATCCAGCGTTAAGAGTTCAGACGGGTCTCTGGACCGTGGCTTCCCGAGCTGTAACACGGGGGTGACCCCTCCAAGCGGACACACATCACTGTGATGACTCACCGAGCTACTCCCTTTAAGAGAGGTCTCTGCAAGCCAAGGGCTGCTGGGTTTTCATCTCAAGCGTCAGGGTTTGGTAAGCCGAAAAAGCTCATGAGCAGACCCTTTTGAGTTCTGAAATCAAGACGAAAAGACCATGCATCATGTTTCTGTTTATACTTTTAAACAAGTTTTCCAGGGAACTTCTCTTAGTAATCTATGTCAGCTCTAAATAAATGAACATCAGTTTTGAAATCTTTCTTAAGTACAAGACAGTCTTTTAGGGGTGCCTGGGTGGCTGAGTCAGTTAATTGTCTGACTTTGGCTGAGCTTGTGATCTCCCGGTTTGTGGGTTCGAACCCTGAGTCCGACTTTGTGCTGACAGCTCAGAGCCCGGAGCCTGCTTCGGATTCTGTGTCTCCCTCTCTCTCTCTGTCCCTCCCCTCCCCCTCAAAAATAAATAAACATTAAAAAAAATTTTAAAACAGGTTTTTAGTTGACGTCCTATCAACTGTCTTTTTCTTCACGTTCCATTAGCCTTTACTGCTGTAGTGGATTTTGAACGCTTTACCCCGCGAAGGTAAATGCCATCCCCCTTTTGTGGAGAAGGAGACTGCGGGCCTAGTAGTTGAGATGCCTTGCTTCTGGTGGCCTGTGGGAAGGCGTGTGGCCTGTGTGATACAAAGTCCAGTCAGAGGAGAGTCCAGACGTAGCTGTAAGCAGAGGGCACCTGATCTGGGGCTGGAGTGTGTTAAGGCTCCTTTATCCACTCGGCCTAAATAAGGTAGTTGTCTTGACCTGCACGCCTTTACCATAAGTAATCAAAGGGGGATTTTGAAGATGATTTCAACAGCTGGATAAACAATCAGTTGGGGAAACTAGTGGTCGTATTCGTCTCGGTGTGACGTGCTGAGGGGGCCAGCAAGAAAGGGGTCAGGTGTGTGTGAGCGTGAGTGAATGTATGAGAGTGTGTGTGCGTGTGTGTGTGTGTGTGTGTGTGAGAGAGAGAGAGAGAGATGGAGAGAGAGAGAGGCTAATGGAGGGGGAATCCACAGACCCACCCTGACTGAGCACGGAGGGCGAACTCAAGGAACTGACCAGGAGCCCTTTACAGGGCAGAGGGGTGGGGAGTCAGCTCTTGGAGCCATGTGGAGTGGAGCAGGGGCCAGAACTGCTGGGGCCTAACGGCCACCACGGGGAGTTTGGATTTTAGTCCAAAACCTTTTGAAGGGGCTTAAGGTCAGCTGGGTGGTGGTGTGATCTGCGTTTCGGTTGTTAGAGGTGCTTTCTGCCTGCTGCATCAGGGGGGAAGGTAGTTGAGGCAGGGGGCGGTGATGGGGAACCTCGGAGTGAGGGGTGGGGGACGGAGATCAGCATGCGGTTGGGGGGGGAGGCGTGGGCAGCTGATAGCGGGTGTCGGAAGCGGTCTCAGCCCAGTGAGAACCAGACTTTTATTTATTTTAATTTATTTACTTTTAACGTTTTATGTATTTTTGAGACAGAGGGAGACAGAGCATGAGCAGGGGAGGGACAGAAAGAGAGGGAGACACAGAATCCGAAGCAGGCTCCAGGCTCCGAGCTGTTAGCACAGAGCCCGACGCGGGGCTCGAACTCATGGACCGCGAGATCATGACCTGAGCCGAAGTCGGATGCTTAACCGACTGAGCCACCCAGGCGCCCCGAGAACCAGACTTTTAAAAAGAGAGGACTGTTAACCCAAAGCCTGTTGCCTCTATCGGTGACCAGGCCTACCCCCCCCCCACCCCGTGTTCATGGCCCGCTCTAGAAGGGCCCTCTTCCCGGCTGCCCCGAATGCCGGCAGCAGGCCAACGTACTCTGGGGAGCGTCCCCCTCCCAGGCCGGTATCTGCCCCTCAGCTGTCCCCCTTCTCCGTCCTTTGCCGTGTGGTGGTCACATCTGGATGTATGCTCATCGTGGGTAAGTCCTGTTGGAACGCCCACTGCCAGGCTTGATGCATTTTCTGAAGATAAGAGTTCATTTCTATTTAAAATCAATTCGCTTTCATTTTTTTTTTATTTGATTGTTTTGTTTTGTTTTGATGATTTGTTTGTTTGCTTGGTTGGTTTTAGCTTTACTGAGGCCCACAGGGTTCTCAGGCACAGAAGTTGCCTGCACAGGATACTTGTTAGAACTCATCGCTGCGGGGGGGGGGGTCTCAGCACGTGCTGTATGATTCCCCGGGGAGAGGACTTTGGGAAATTTGCCTGGTTCCTCTGGACTTTGGCCCAGGTGCCTTTTGCCCTTGCTGATTTTGTTTTGTGCCTTTTCACTGTCACAAATCTTAGTCACGGGTATGATCAGGGCAGAGTTCCGTGGGGTTGTCCGTGAATCACCGGAACTGGTGGTGGTCCTGGGGAACTTCTCTTAATTTTCCTTTTTAATGGTTTTCTTTGTGGATCCTTGGAACTATATTTTGTTTTATCTACCTGTGGATTTTAAGGATAATTATTGTCAGCTTTTGATTGGGGTTACATTGAGTCTGTAGATCCACATGGGGATAATTGACATTATAACAATAACCGAGTCTTCTAACCTGTGAACGTAGTCTACGTCTCCCATTTATTTACATTTTCTTTTGCGTCTCAGCAGTGTTTTGTAGGTTTCAATGTATGGGTCTTACACATCGTTTTTCAGCATTTCCTGTTTTTTGATGCTAGTGTAAATGGCATTTTTCATGTCAGTTTCTGAGTGTTCATTGCGAACGAACGTAGAGAAATCCAACTGATATTTATGTATTGATCTTGCAGTCTTGCTAAAGTCAGTTATTGATTCTAGTGCTCACTGGATTTTCTTCGTTCAAGACCATGTCATCTGCAACAATTTTACTTTTTCTGTTCCCATCTGGATACCCTTATTGTACGGCTAGAACATCCAGTACAGAATAGAAGTTGTGAGACCAGACATACTTGTGGTGTTCCTGATCTTGGGAGAAAACTTTTGTTTTGTTTTGTTTTTTAATCATTAAGTATGATGTTTTCTGTAGTTCTGTGTTGCTTTGTTTTGGTAGATGTCTTTTATCAAGTTGAGAAAGTTCTTTTCTATTCCTAGCTTGCTGAGAGTGTTTATAAGGAATGGAGGTTGAATTTTGGCAGGTGTTTTTTCTGCATCTATTGGGAGGATCACAGAATTCTGTTTTTAGTTTGTTAATATGGTGAATTACACTGATTAATTTCCCATGTTAAACCAGCTTGCATTCCTGGGGTAGACCCAGTTGTAGTTTTTTTTCAGATTTTTTTGTAAAAGTATTGCTGACCTCTTAGCATGAGTGGGGGAGTATTCCTGCCTATTCACTTTTCTGGAAGAATTTGTGTAGGATTGATATTAACCTTCTTTAAATGTTTGGTAGAATTTACCACAGAAGCCTAAGGTTTTCTTTGTGGGAAGATTTCTAACTTTAATTCAATTTCTTTAATAAATGTAGGGCTACATCTATATCTTCTTATCTATTTCTTTTGAGTGACTTTGGTAGCTTGTGTCTTTCAAGGAATTGGTCCATTTCATCTAAGTCATTGAATTGATTGGCACAGAGTTATTCATCATATTCCGTTATTGTCCTTTTAATATCTATAGATAAGCACCTGACTTTTCATTTCAGCTCAGGTCATGATCTCGTGGTTCATGGGTTTGAGCCCCACATTGGGCTCTGTGCTGGTAGTACAGAGCCTACTTGGGGTTCTCTCTCTCCCTCTGTCTGCCCCTCCCTGGCCTCTCAAAATAGATAAATAAACTTAGAGTTTGTAGTGATGTCATCCCCCTCATTCTTGAGATTGATAATTTGTGTCCTTTATCTTTCTTGACCAGCATGGCTAGAGATTTTTCAGTTTTATTGATCTTCTTAATAACCAGCTTTAGGTTTTGTTAATTTTCTATTTTCTATTTCATTTATTTTTTGTTTTGTTTCATTTATTTCCTTCTTTTATTTTTAATATTTTTTTCTGCATGCTTTTGGTTTAATTTGCTCTTATATGTACGTATGTATGTATGTGCGTATATATATATATTTTTTTTTTTTTAATTTTTGAGAGAAAGAGAGAGACAGAGCACAAAGGGGGAGGGGCAGAGAGAGAGGGAGACACAGAATCCAAAGCAGGCCCCAGGCTCTGAGCTGTCAGCCCAGAGCCCGACGTGGGACTTGAACTCACAAGCTGCGAGATCATGACCTGAGCCAAAGTCAGATGCTTAACCAACTGAGTCACCCAGGCGCCCCCAGTTTCTCTGCTCCTTGCTTCTAGCATTCAGCTTTCCGCTAAGTTTGTTATCACTCGCCATGCTGATTTTCAGCTTCCAAAATGTTATTTTCTTTCCTGTTGTCTGTGCTCTGTGGGTTCTTGCCTTTACAAAAATTTATCTTTTTATTCAGATTTTAGTTAGGTCTCTAGAAGGGAGCTGAAGTGAACATTTGGGCTTAGTGTGCCATCTTTTCGGGGTGCTTTTTAAGAGCATTTTTGTTATCAAGACAATATAATGATATTAAAAGACATTTTGGGAAAAGTGGGAATCCCAGCATCCTGACACAATCATTTACAGTGTTCTGGAGTTCCTTGGTTTTGCACCTATGCACGTGTACTTTTGTGTAATATTTGAATTAGTTACAGTCACAGTGTAAATATAGGATGCAATGAAGTGTTTGGTTTCACATGGTGATAGATCTAGTATTTTTACAGGACTTTAAATATAGAAACATTTCTTAATATTTTATCTATCTTGAGAGAGAGAGAGAGAGAGAGCACCCATGCACGAGCAGGGGAGGGGCAGAGAGAGAGGGAGAGAGAGGATCCCAAGCAGGCTCCACTCTGTCATCACAGAGTCTGACACGGGGCTCGGTCTCATAAAACGAGACCATGACCTGAGCCGAAATCAAGGGTCAGCCTCTTAACCAACTGAGCCACCCAGGTGCCCCTTAGTGTAGAAACAATTTAATGCCAGCACTTTTAGATTTCCAAGGTAAAATGTAAGGTTTTTGAGAGTCGCCAGCATGAAAGGAAGATACACTCTCGGCGCCTACGTAAGTTCTTACCCATCATGAGGTAGGAGCCAACGCTGACCGAGCACGTGACGGTGGGTCGGAGGCTGTGCCTTGACTTGTGTTTCCTCTTTCAGTGCTCGCAACAACCCCGTGGCTAGTACCTGCACTGGCCCTGTGCTCAGCTGCAGAAATAAGTAGTGCCTGACTCTCTTGCTCGTCATCAAATAGGTGGTGACCACAGTCCTTGCCGTTAACCACGTCCTAGTCTCTTTGTGACGTTTCCGTAGCTTAGAACTGACAGGGCCAGAGATCCTTGGGGGCCTTTTTCCTAAAACGGTTTTTCAGAAAGTATTGCTTGCAGTACACAGCATACTTTGGATAAGGAGAAGGCTAATCCTGACCGGTTTTCAGCGAAGACATCACTGCCGTCACGAGGAGAATAAGAGACTAGACTGAAGTAGGCTTGAGAGGGCAGGTCATGGGCACCGGGGCTCATTTACAGCATCACTGCATCGTTCATTCCCTCGACACATCCCTCGGGCCCCCGGTCACTTGGGCTCCACTGGCCCTCAGATCCGGAGAGCAGACAACTGCCGTGGAGCGCAGCCCTGAGGCTCTGACCTTGCTCACTCCTCACGTGGCCCTTTGTTCCCGGCAGAGACTAATGAGCGTCAACTACCTGGGCAGCGTGTACCCCAGCCGAGCAGTGATCACCACCATGAAGGAGCGTCGTGTCGGCCGGATAGTCTTTGTCTCGTCCCAGGCAGGACAGCTGGGATTATTCGGTTTTACGGCCTACTCTTCGTCCAAGTTTGCCATCAGGGGACTGGCTGAAGCTTTGCAGATGGAGGTAAACACTGTATTCAGTTTCACAGTTTTTATCTTCCAGCTCGGCAGTGGATGTTCCCCTTTGGTTTGCAGCTGCTTGACATGCGTTGTCGTATCACGTTAGACATTTGTAGACGTGACGTTAGCGAAAGGGCGTCGGCTCAGCCCTTGAATTCTGCAGGTAACATTTTTCATCGCATAAAGACTCTACTGGGGATAGAAGCAAAAGGGCTGGGAGGTGTTTCGCTCGCTTAATTTAATACGCAAAATACTACTTTATATTTACTCTGTATTTTTCAGTCTAATACCATGTGAGCCTGTGATTCTCTAGAGGTGTTTCTTTAACGAAAAGATCTCTGCTTGAAGACCGAGTGAGGAAATTAGCACGTGTTTGAGGGAAAAGCTTGAATCCGCTCCTGTCTAGCTCTCAGCTGTGAGACAAATCATTTAACTGGGTCTGTTTCCTTTTCTGTAAAACGAGAGGGTTGGATTAAAAATAACGTTTGGCTCTCCTGAGACTTATACTTTAGTATCTTAAAGAAATCTTGATGAAAGCGAATGCTTTTTATCTTCAAAGTTAAGAGAACGTGTTGTGAAGGAGGGTGTGGTTAGCATTAGCGTCGAAATAAATGCTTGTCATGATGTGACAACCTTCACACAACCTCAGCTGTGGGAAGCCGACTGCCTCATTGTTGTCCAATGGGGACGCTTAGAAAGTACCACACATATCTATCCCAAATCATACACTGAAAAGGCAAGGTAAAATTCTTTCTATTGTAACTTGCACTGAAATGTAACACTACATCGTGATGTTAAAAGCCCAGAAGAAAATTCATTTTGGCCAACCTTCTCATGGTAGGAGTGTGTGTGACCTGGGGATCCTGTTTAATAATTTAGGCTAGGGGTTGGCAACTTTTTTCTGTAAAGGGCCAGATTGTAGGCATTTTAGCCTTCAAGGGCTGGATGGTGTCTGTCGCGACTACTCAAGTCTACTGTGAGAGCAGGAAAACAACCATGTGCAAAAGTAAATGAACAGAGATAGCTGTGTTCCGATAAAACTTTATTTGCAAAAAGAGGTAGAGGGCCAGATTTGTCCCACAGGCCATAGTTGGCTGACCGCCGATTTATAAAATCCCCGGAAGAGCCCTTGATGGTGTGTGACAGAGCACCACATTGCCCAGCATCACAGTACAGATGAGTTGTCCAATCAATGACAGAATCCTCATGAGCCACTTAGAGACCGGTAGACTGTGCCATTCTCATCGAAAAGGAACCAGCCCCAAATTTCATTTTCATCAACTTGCTTAATACTCATAATCAATAAGGGCACCTGGGTGGCTCAGTCGGTTAAGCCTCCAACTTTGGTTCAGGTCATGATCTCACAGTTTATGAGTTCGAGCCCCACATTGGGCTCTGTGCTGACAGCTCAGGGCCTGGAGCCTGCTTCAGATTCTCCATCTCCCTCTCTCTCTGCCCCTCCCCTGCTCATGCTCTGTCTCTCTCTCTCTCTCTCTCTCTCTCTCTCTCTCTCTCTGTCTCTCTCTCTTCTCTCTCTCTTTCTCTCTCAAAAATAAAGATTAAAAAAATACTCATAATCAATAATAGCTCTTTATAATATGTTTAGCCAATAGGACACGTAAGGCTGTGAAATTTCAAACAAGAATGCCAGCATTTCTTTTGAAATGTTTACTTGGAAAGTCCCTTTGCAAATAACCATTTATTTATGTTTTTATTAAAATGTTTATTTATTTTGAAAGAGAGCAAGAGTGAGCACGCACATCCGTGCACATGAGCAGGGAAGGGGCAGAGAGAAAGAATCCCAAGCAGGCTCTGCATTGTCGGCACAGAGCCCAATACGGGACTCGGTCTCACCAACTGTGAGATCATGACCTGAGCTGAAATCAAGAGTCAGGTGCTTCGCCAACTGAGCCACCCAGGCACGCTTATAAAAGTTTTGGGAAATCTGTGAGGCAGATGTCGTTTTGCCACCTGATACAAACGCTGAGTTTTGGTAGTTCATGGAGTTGCTTAAAGCCACTTTGTTACTTTGTAACAAAAGCAGTAACAACGTCTTGGCTTTCTGGTTCCCTGGGCAGATGATGTGTCTATGATTCAGGTCAGAAGTTACCTGATTGATCCGGCCTTAGACATCTGGTAAGTGAAGAGCTGTTTTGGAAATGAAAAATCTGCTTATTAGGGCTTTTTGTCCCTAAGCCTTGTACATGGTAGGACAGACATGTTACTAAAGAAGAGGAAAAGGAAAGTGAGTTGCTAATACAGACAGAGTCCCCAAAGCCTCTTTGTGACAAATGTGATTCACACGCTGCAGGAAGTTTGCCTGGACTTGAAAGTCCGCTTGACTCCTGTCCATATTCAGACTCCATGAAAAATGTCCCCACGGAAACACGGAATAAGATAAACACGTGCCGTGAAAAGTAGGCTTTGAGGGGAATAAATTCAATAATCAAAATCCAGTTTGTTCATAGTAGACCTATGTCAGAACAGTTGTTTCCCTGCAAACTTACAGTGTTGTGTTTTGGAAACCTGGATACTTCAGTCTGTTTTGCCATCGTGGTTGTGTTTTCTGTGAATGAAACAGACCTCATAGAATTGCTCAGACTCGAAGTACTTTGTGATGATCTTTTTCGGATTAATTTTTTTTTTTTAATTTTTTTTTTAACATTTATTTATTTTTGAGACAGAGAGTCAGAGCATGAACAGGGGAGGGTCAGACAGAGAGGGAGACACAGAATCTGACACAGGCTCCAGGCTCTGAGCTGCCAGCACAGAGCCCGATGCGGGGCTCGAACTCACGAGCTGTGAGATCATGACCTGAGCTGAAGTCGAACGCTCAACCGACTGAGCCACCCAGGTGCCCCGGTTTAACTAACTCTTAAGTCTTCCTGTCCACCCCACCCTTTGCCCGCCAAACTAAAGTAGGACCCTAGCCATGCTTTGAGCATAATAAAACATTTGTTGCACCTTTTGGTGTTCCTTTTTTTTTTTTAACTCCGTTTTTTTAGGTACAAATATATGATTTAAAGATTCTAAAAGTTAATCTTTTTGGAAAGCCAACTTCTGCTGCGTTATGGCCGAAGATGTGGTAGCAGAGACCAAGTCAAAGAAAAAGAGCCTTTGTGCTTCCCTCCTTCCGGTCATGCTCCCCTCCCCCTAAGGCCATCTTGCCCCACAGCCTTGAAAAGTACGCCTAGGTGAAATTCTGGAGCTTCTCAGACACAGCTCTGCTCCTCCCTCCAGGACCCCCGCCCCCCTCGCCCCGTCTTCGTTTCGATGGAATTAGGAACCACACATTGTAGGCGGGATGATTTTGGTAGTCAGTTCTTGAGCAGACGGTTGTCTTTCTGATTGAAATGGAGACCAGGGGAAGGAAGAACATGACGAAAAGCATGGAGGTGGGCAGAGCAGGAGAAAAGAGGATGGTCAGTCAGCAGGGACAAGGAGAAACACACGGCTACAAGGTGAGCAGAGGAGTCAGCTAGTGAAGTCTGGGCTTGTAAATTCCTAGAGACAGGGGTGATCTCTAGGAGTCGGCATCGTCTGAGCAAGAGCAAGTGAAGCCACATCAACCCCCTTTCGTTTTCTGCCGGGGCTGTGGGACTAGTTGATTAAAGGAAAGTGTAGATGGAGTATAGCGTATTTAGATGTTACCAGTTATTTGACCAAGAGTTTCAAGAGACGGGCCGCGCCACGAGGGCAGGGGCTCTCTCGAGTTGTTGACGTCCACGTCTTCATTCACAGAATAATACGGGACTCATTTAGTAAGTATCCCTTGGATGAGTAAATACAACAACGAAGGGATTAGCCGCTGGAGGAACCCAACCACAGACTGAGAGGGTCATGTGACTTCAAGACTACCAGCACCCCAAACTGTTTCTTCCGGGACTGGCTTCTTCCAACCCCGACGATCTGTGTCTACGCCAGGAGAAAGCTGTTCTGAAAAGCTGTTTCAGGCGTTTGGTAGCTCAGCCATAACCTTGAACTTGAGAAACACTGCTCTGACACACTGTCTTACATTCGCTTGTGCGCCACGGTCCTTACGCATTTCAGGGGGAGGGGGCACAGGAGAGTTAGAGAAACGTCTGAGTCGAGTCTGCTTCAGGCCTTCTGTGGGCCAGTTGCCACGCACCGGCTTTTTTGGTGGTGTTTTTGTCTGGTCTGTGCACCGCAGAGGGCAAGGCCGTGGGAGACGGTTTTTGAAGTCACTATCTCAAAAACAAGTGGAAGAGAAATTGCTTGCTCATCAACCTCACTGGCTGGCCCGAATCCAGAGCTATTTCTGAGCACGGCTGGGCCTTGAAGCTGCATGCCCCGTGGAGGCCGAGTGAACGGGCTGTCTCACGCCCTGAGTGCAGTGGCAATGAACCAACAAAGACATCACCCTTTGCTATTGTGCTGTTCGGCATGGCTGGCCAGGATCTAATGCTTCTCCCGACCCCGACAGCTCCTCCCACAGGCTTCAGAACTGTGCCCGGCAGAGGGACCCAGGGAGAATAAGGGCTGTGTGAACAGACGGGACCCTGGGGTGCTCTCAGGGGCTGTTGCCTGAGGACACGCTATTGGCACTTTTCAACCTCCGTGAGATGCACAGTGGCCTACGTACCCCCAGCTGTCTGTCTGCTTTTAACTTCCCGAGGTAGCGTCCTGGGACTAAGCAGCGAGCCAAGAGCAAATAAAAATCGGGGGACAGAAATTTGGATGGTGTGAACTATCACCCTTAGAGGCACTAAGAATCAGGGCCAGATGAGAGTGTGGAGCAGGGCCACTGAAGTGCAGGATCTTTGGGAAGGGTATGTCCTGGCCGACTCGCTCGCAGGAGAATCTTCTGGAATTGCTGGGGGTGTATTTCTGAGTGGAGGCGTGGAGGCCTTGTAGTGAGGCAAGGAAGCCTTGGGAAGCCTCGGAACCTGTTTGAAGCTGGGAAGGGGTTTCTGCATGTAAATAAGGGTGAGGTCGTCTTTCCTGGAGTTGCTTGGCTGGTCTGACCTGGCTGTTGGTTTCTTCTGTGGGGGAGGGTACAAGTGACTCCTGACTCCATGTTGGGCAGGGGCTGGTGGCTTAGGAAGTTTCCGACCAGGCAGACTTCTCAGGGGATCCGTGTAGTTCTAGGCCTGGCTCTGAAGAGCACAGGAAAAGGGTTTTGACTGATCTTGACGTATTCTGTAGATGAAATCAACAAGAGCTTCAGAAGCGGCTGTGAAGGAAGCCAGGTTTGCAGTCGCAGAGACCGGTCCCATGGTCCTGCACACAGTGCTGAGTGGTGTCCGGGGGGTGGGGGGGCAGGCGGGAAAGGAGACCTCCCTTTAGCTGTCCACCTTCCTCCTGGACGGCTCCTAGGGCCTTGCCTGCTCAGTGGGGGTGGGCAACACTAAGAAGGAGGTGGTGAATCTCTGCCAGCTGTTTTCGGGAGTAGAGGTTGTTGGGGTGAACCCTGTGCCTTTATTTCCAAATGATCTTCACGGAGAGGAGTTTTCCTGACCCAGTCAGTGCTGGTCCTCCACCCAGAGCCACATTCTGCCTTGGGAAAATCAGGGCAGGATTCACGACGTTTGCCTGGTGGCCGGTGCAGGTGGCTAAGGGTCGATGCGGAATTGGACCTTGTTTACTGAAGGGGCACGTGTTGTTTCCGAAATGCAGGTGAAGCCATATAACGTCTACGTCACAGTGGCCTACCCGCCCGACACAGATACCCCTGGGTTTGCGGAAGAAAACAAAACAAAGGTAAGTATTCCTCTGTGTCTGTTTCGAGCCTTTAATGTTGTAAATCTTCCTTTTCCAGTTTTCTGACTTTCCACCCCTCAGCCTGGAGTCATTTTCATCATTGAGAAAATTGCGTTCTTTACAATTGACGTGCAAGGTAGAGGCCTCTGAACTTTCCAGAACTCTCATGTGGAGTCTTAGAGAACACAGCCCATATTTTCCAAGGCCATGAGTTTTGCTAATAATCTTCAAAGGCTTACTTAATTAACAAGGTATTATCTTCACGAATACAGCCTGCATTTTTAGCAAATGAGAGGCTACTCTTTGAAAATAATATCCTCTCCTCTGGACTTAAACACCTGGTTGCCGAGGCACCTCAGACTTAGCGTTTCAAAAACAGAATGTTTGATTCCCTCTCGTTGCCCCCTCATTGCTTTTCATCTCCTTGGTAACCGAGAAGCCAGCCTTGGTTCTTCCTCCCACACCACACGTCTTGACCCGCGCACTTCCTCCTGGCTCTACTCTCAGAACTTGTCCTGAATTGGCCCATTTTTTTTCAGACCGCAACTGTCAGTACCATCCTCGTAATGGTAGCTGCTGGTATTTTTGCCCGAACTGCTCTTCATAATCTTCAAACTGGTGTGCCTGCTTCTGCACCTCTTCTGACCCCCTGTCTGTTCTTCATATAGTGACCAGTGATCCTTTTAAACTGTAAGTCAGGTCTTGTCACTCCCCTGTTCAAACACCTCTTCTGCAAGGAAGAAAAAAAAAAGCCAAAAACAAAACCAGAAAAACCCTTCTTAAACAGCACGGTTTAATAGAATGCTCTAGAATGGAAATGTTCTGTGTCTGCCTTCTCCAATCTGGTAGTCACATTGTGGCTGTTGAACACTTGAATGCGGCTAGTGGGACCCCCCCCCCGCCATCATAAAACTGAATTTTTAATTTTGACTCCTTTAAAGTTAGTATTAAAATGCACATGTTGGTCTTGTCATGTGTTAGTATGGCCCCAGTGGCTCCCAGTATGCCTAGAGTAGAATCCAAAGGTCTTTTCTTTAAAAAAAATTTTTTTTAACATTTATTCATTTTTGAGAGACAGAGAACACGAGTGGGGGAAGGGCAGAGAGAGAGAGGGAGATACAGAATCCGAAGCAGGCTCCAGGCTCTGAGCTGTCAGCACAGCTTAACCGACTGAGCCACCCGGGTGCCCCGGATCCAAAGGTCTTGCAGCTCATTGGGTTTTGCACTATGTGGACCTTGGCCACCTGTCCACAGTGGTGTCTCCTGTTGCCCTCAGCCCTACCAGAGCCCCCCATCTGTTCTTTGAGCTTGCCCAGGCTGTCCTCACCTGTGGGCTTTGTTTACTCTTGCTCCCCTCTCTCTCTGGATGTTCAAATGGCTTCATCCCTTGTTTCTTTCTATCTCTGTACAGACATCACCCTGAGAGGACTTCCCTGACCCTCTGTCTCTCAAATGTCAGTCCCTTGGAACACTCACCATCCTTTCCTCTGGCTTTGCTTTTCTCTATGATGCTTATCAGCACTGGACATTTACATCACACACAATGACAGACTGAGCTGAATGCAAGCTTTGCACGTTGTTCAAAGGAACTTCTTTCTTCCTTGCCTTGATGCATTGTAGGCTTCCTCCGAGCACATGAATCAAGTGGAGAAGAAAGGAATCGACCAGAACTTAACTACCTTGAATGGGCGTTGATTGGTTTTCTTTTCCTTCGTAGTAATGCTTTAGTAAGTGCGAGTTTCTGCAGCATAAAAATTGGCACTTATGCTCCATAGACTGTGTGTTTGCAGAAAGATGTGTATGATTTAGAACATTTTTTTCCCTATTCACTTCTTTTTGAGTCTGCCTCTTAAAATTACAACTATTTCAAAGAAGTAAATGTAAGCCAAACGCCCTGTCTTAGAATGAGCAGGGGCCCGCTAAGCGGATTTGTAACATTTGGTAAGCAGTCTTTTCTGTTTGAAGCCAAAGCTGACAAAAAGTGGTGATTTCCCTGGGAAGATCTGATTTTGATGTTAAGTTGGTTTTTTTCCCTCTGGTGTAGTGTTGAGCCAACTTTGGATAAATGAAATTCTATGTCGATGTGTGAGCCCTGCAGGGGGCGCCATAGTGCTTTTCAGTCTACTGTGTGTGTGGCCTGGTGGTCTGGAAGAAGTAGCAAGGCACTTTCAGAAGCACCCTTCTCTTAATTCAGGTTCATCAAGAAGTATTTGACTTTTATGAAGTGCTATGCTTTTCCAATTTAAGAAAATACATTCTGTTCTTTATTTTAATTTTCTCAATCCTACGTGGTAAAAAAATATGTATAGTTTCGTGCAGTTTAAGGCTTTAAGTTTTAAAACTTCAAACTGAAACTCCCTTTTAAAGAATTTCTGAGCACGTGTTTATGTCACCTTAAGGAAGATAAAAAAAAGTGTGGGGGGAGCCCTTTCCCACAAAGAACTTAGGAGGTAAAATACAAATATACAAGTAGCTATAATATATATTAAGGCAGCAACATGCAAAGATGAAAAGAGAAAGGACTTCCAGTTAAGAATTCAGGAAAGGAGGGGCGCCTGGGTAGCTCAGTCGGTTAAGTATACGACTTCGGCTCGGGTCGCAATCTCGCGGTCCGTGAGTTCAAGCCCCACGTCGGGCTCTGTGCTGACCGCTCAGAGCCTGGAGCCTGTTTCAGATTCTGTGTCTCCCTCTCTCTCTGACCCTCCCCCATTCATGCTCTGTCTCTCTCTGTCTCAAAAATAAATAAACGTTAAAAAAAATTTTTTTTAAAAATTCAGGAAAGGAGACAACTGAGGTGGACCTTTAACCACCTTTGATTTGGGGTTCTGATGCCCCAGCCTGGTAATGAGCGCACAGCCCGTGCCAGGGGCCCCTCGGTGTTTTCTGTCCAGGTTCCTCCTTCCCGCCTCCCCCGCAGGTCCTTTAAGAAGCAGCGGCATTGTTGAACAGGGACTGGGCTGGGGCTGTCTCGACCCATGGCCTCAGCTCTGTCCACGTGTCCGTCTTTTGCTAGCCTGGGAGTATGGTCAGAACGGAGACGCTGGTCATCTTGCTCAGGACACACAGTCGAGGCTCTGCATAAACACTGTCGGTCAGGTGTCTGGCCAGCAGTGAGGAGTCTACCGGGATGGTCCCAGTGGCGTTTTCTTATTCCAGCTCTGGTGGTCCCCACTGGAGCCGAGACCACACGTGTCCAGCGGAGAGTGGCAAGGGCCTCGTGATCTTGCTTCAGCTACTGCACTAAATTTTATACAGTAACCAGGTAGAAACCGATTTAGAATCCAGATGGACCGGATTCTAAAAGTATGAATCTGCTCAAAGGTGGAAAACTGGAATTACTTACAAAGAAGGGGAAGGAGGGTTGTAAGAATTATTTGTTCTTGGGGCACCTGGGTGGCTCAGTCGGTCGAGCATCTGACTTCGGCTCAGGTCACGATCTCGCGGTCCGTGAGGTCAAGCCCCGGGTTGGGCTCTGTGCTGACAGCTCGGAGCCCGGAGCCTGCTTTGGATTCTGTGTCTCCTTCTCTCTCTGCCCCATCCCCGCTTGTGCTCTGTCTCTCTCTGTCTCTCAAAAATAAATAAATGTAAAAAAAAAAATTTAAAAAAAAAGAACTCTTTTTTCTTTAACTTAATGGGCAATAATGGTACTGATGCATCCATTTTTTTTTCCCACCTTCAGCCTCTGGAGACTCGTCTGATTTCAGAGACCGTATCTGTTTGCAAACCAGAGCAAGTGGCCAAACAAATTGTTAAGGATGCCATAGTAAGTACAGTCCTTGTTTTCTTCATTAATAGTTGTGATGCTGGATTTCTGAAAAGAGATACGATGTTTGTCCCAGGGCTTATTTTAAAGCGTTAGTCATTGTTACTTCTGGGTCACATTCATGTCGCATGTTGGACGCCACTCTTCTCCCTTAGATGCTTTATTGATTCCATGTAAAGTAGTAGGCTTCTGGAAACTAAGTACATGTCTCAACCTTAGGAACAGATTGATGAGTAAGGGTGTCTGGGAACTTTGGTTCTTTAAAAAGAACGTGAGACCTTCGAGCCGTGTGTCAGTAGTGGGGACCACGTTCCATGTCTGGCCCTGCTGCCTTTTGCTGCTTGCCCACAGCACTTGCAGTTGTAGGCGATGTTAGGTACTTTATTAACTGCCTGACTCCTTGATGAAGGACTTTTTCTTCCACCTTCCTGCTTCCCAGTGCCATTTTCCCCAAATGTTCACTAATAAGGAAGTGTGTCCAACCCCACCAGGCCACCATCCTGTCCACCCAGATAATGTGCCTCCAGGCTACTGAGTCTATTTGAGAGCCTGCCATCTTCTAAAACAACGTATGTGCCACAGACTTTTTTCTTTTTCAGGTGTTTGTTTATTTGTTTTGAGAGAGAGAGAGTGAGAGCAGGGGAGGGGCAGAGAGAGAAAGGGAGGGCGAGAATCCCAAGCAGGCTCTTCTCTGTCAGCACAGAGCCCGCTGCGGGGCTTGAACTCTGGAACTGTGAGATCACGACCTGAGCCAAAACCGAGAGTCGGACGCTTAACCACCCGAGCCACCCAGGCGCCCCGACTGCCATACACTTTTGACAACATCCTGTCAGCCCACGTGCAGAAGAACATACACCAACAGGGGATGTCTGTAAACTTCAGGCCTACGCCGCGCGTGGGAGATTTGAGGACCCGTGCAATGAGGTGTCAGCGGGCTGCTCAGCCTCCCTGAAGGGCCGCATGCACTGTTGCACGAGCACCGGCTGAGCAGGATACGAGAAGTATCGAACTCCATTAAGATACAGCCATTTGGGAGACCCGTGCCCTGTGCTCAAAGGCACAGAAGGGGGGCGCCTGGGTGGCTCAGTTGGCCAAGCGTCCGACTTTGGCTCAGGTCGGGGTCTCACAGTCCGTGAGTTGAAGCCCCACGTGGGGCTCACTGCTGTCCATGCAGAGCTCGCTTCAGACCCTCTGTCCTCTTCTCTCTCTGCCCCTCCCCCACTTGCACTTTCTCTCTCAGAAATAAACATTAAAAAAAAAAAAGGGGGCACAGAAAGATGGCAGGAGTGGATCGAGCGGACTTAGCTTTCCCTGCTTCCCTCAGATCAAAGCAGACACACCCTGTGCCTTGAACGATCTGAAATAGTTCTTTGTATGTTGGCAGGGCTCCTTGAGTCAGGTGGTCTTGAAACTTCATTTTTTGGCCACTTTCCACAGGAAACTATTGACCATCCCAGTGATTTCTTGACAGGTTTATATTTATCAATGCTTGCTGTATTAGAAACTGCAAATGCATAATCTAAAAAGTATTTATTAATCCGCTTAAAATAACCACAATTTAACCCATTACATCTTAATGCAAATTTTCTACAATAATAGTTTTCCAAAACACAGCTTCAGTGAGAAAAGTGCCATTGTTTTACGTTTCACCAACGTCTTTAATGTTTCTGTGAAGAGAAGACAGCTGGACTCTTATCACTGCCTTCTCATTCCGCCTGCCCTAAAATGTTGTTTGGAGTGAAGAATATAAAAAAAAATCTGCCCTTATACAGATATGTAGTTAGGAAAGGGAGGAATATTAAATAGGCTTTTCAGAGAATTGCAGACATTCTTCTTTGATATTAAACCCAAACCGGATGAATAGTAGTTTCTTAAAGGTTAATTACAGTGTGGAATTGGAAACCACATTAATGAACTTTTTGTTCTCTGTTACATTAAAACCCGTTGGTCTTTGCACTTTGCATGTTTTGTACCCATTCATGATTTTGTAATGTTATGCATCCGTCATGTGGAAAATATGGGTTCATTGAGTTACCAAAAAAAAAAAAAAAACAACAACAAAAAAACCCACAAATTTCATCCATTCGTATCACCGCTGCTCTTACCATAAAAGTCTTTACGTATTGGGCAGTTGACAGTCTCACAATGGCGGACAGGTTTTCACAAATCGTAATTTTTCCTTGAAAGCTCAGATGTTAACATTGACCATAAAAGCTGCCAGCTTTCCTTGAAGTCACAGGCTCATGTCATTCGTGTTCCACAAAATGTCTTCCAAATACCCAAGTCTGAATAACCACAGATTAATTTTCATGACTTAAACGGTCAGAGGAGGGCCTTTCTGCTGGGCAGCCGTCCCCCTTGGGTACGGAACACAGCAGAAGGCGCTGGGTGTGCCCCCTCTTTTTGTGACGTAGGCTCTTAAGACTTGCCCTTAAGGGTTGAGATTTAATAAAATGAGTAATTTTAGGGGCGCCTGGGTGGCTCAGTCGGTTGAGCGTCCGACTTCGGCTCAGGTCATGATCTCGCGGTCCGTGAGTTCAAGCCCCGCGCAGGGCTCTGTGCTGACAGCTCAGAGCCTGGATCCTGTTTCCGATTCTGTGTCTCCCTCTCTCTCTGCCCCTCCCCCGTTCATGCTCTGTCTCTCTCTGTCTCAAAAATAAATAAATGTTAAAAAAAAAATTAAAAAAAATGAGTAATTTTATTGCTTTATCAAAGGCGTTTTATTTTATTTTTAAATTTTTCTAAGTTTATATATTTTGAGAAAGAGCGAGCGAGCAGGGGAGGGGCAGAGAGAGAGAGGCAGAGAGAGAAGCCCAAGCAGGCTCCACACTGTCAGTGCAGGGCCTTGTGTGGGGCTCATACTCACAAATCGTGAGACCATGACCTGAGCCAAAGTCAAGAGTCGGACACTCAACCCACTGAGCTACCCAGGCACCCCTATCAAGGGCATTTTAAAGCAAAACTGACATTTAAAAATTATTTTAAGATTTTTTTTTTATGTTTGTTTATTTTTGAAAGAGAGAGAGAGAGTGGGGGAGGGGCAGAAGAAAGGGGGACAGAGGATCTGAGGCAGCCTCTTCGCTGACAGCAAGGAGTTTGAACGGAGGCTTGAACTCACGAGCCATGAGATCATGACCCGGGCTGAAGTCAGATGCTCAACCCACTGAGCCACCCAGGCGCCTCTTTAAAGACTTTTTAAATTTCTTTACATTTATTACTGCAAGTGCGTGTGGCAGTGGGGAGGTGCCGCTACTGTGGTTTGTGCTAATGAGCTAGCAGTTTCGCCCATCGGTGCAGATGTCACTCGGTGACGAGGCGATGAAGGTCTTCGTATTGTTATGACCATCATTTTGTCCTCCTGGATCCCCTGAAGGGGTCTCAGGAGCCCCAGCGTCCACGGACGTACATTTTGGGAACCACCTGTGTCCCTATTCCAGCCCATCTGCCAAGGCCACGTTCATCTGTGAGCTCCGACGTAGGCTCTGTCACCCTGGTATGCCACCTAGAGTGGGCCCGCTTCGTTGTTTCTGATGTGCTGTTTCCTTTCCTGGTTACTACCATTGCCTCTTCTCCTTTTCTTTTAGCAAGGAAATTTTAACAGTTCCATTGGCTCAGATGGGTACATGCTCTCATCCCTGACCTGTGGAATGGCTCCTGTGACTTCTATTACTGAAGGGCTCCAGCAGGTGAGCTATGCCTACGTCAATGGACAGATGGACGGACAGACAGACAGTGCCTTTCATTGAACCCCAATGAGAAAAGGCTAAAGGAAGACTCAGTGCCTTCATCTGAGGATGGGGCAGTATCCATCGTCTCCCTCCCTGTGTCAGGGACACGAAACTTGGACGTAGGTTAAAGACACCACCGGAGGGGTTCCGACAGGGGAGAGGTCTTCTGTGTTCTGGGCACTGTGGACACAGAGAGGGAAGGCCGCTTCCGCCCGCGGGGTGTTCGTCCGGGTTCTCGTCTGAGAACCACCGATCCGAGTGTTTGCGGTAGAGGGATGGAAGGTACTGGGTATCGGAACAGAACACCTTTCCTAGGCGAGTCAGGTCACGGGCAACTAAGCCTAGGGAGGTAACGAGTCAAGGATTCAACGCAGAGCCTACTCTTCCACAAATTCTGGTCCATCCAGGCCACACGGAAGTTAACCGCTTGTGGATGTGCCGCGTGCAGAATCAGGAGGGAGCAATGTCTCCAGCCCCAGGGGCTTACGGGCTAGGGGGAGAGACAGACAAAAAAATGCTACCCGTGCCATGTCATATAACAAGTGTCCTAACAGAGGGCTGGCTCTGCACAGACCCGATGGCGGATGGTGGAGTGTAGACGGAGAGAAGGCTGCCCGCGAAGGGGCCTGTCTACGCCGATGGGTAGTTTATATAGTTTATAACCAGGTACGAAGTCATGTGCCGCCGACCGCGTCTAGACTGAAAACCCAAATGACTCGGGTGTGGGTTTCCCTCACTCTTCTCTTCCACGACTCTGTGACTTTCTCTTAGAGATGGAGGCTGCACTACATGATGCCCCTCTCGGCCCGCGCCTGGCACATGCTAGGAGCTTCGGAGGCTGGCTAGAGCTGCCGCCTGCGTTCCTCACGTGCTGTGTGGTCACCTTGTCCCTTCTGCTTCCGTGACGCCAAACCTAAAACTTGAGCACGGAGCTGCTTCCTCCACTCCGGTGCCGAATACGCTTCTTTGAGACGTTTCCCCGGGCTGTGACCGCACTGCCCACAGTAGAGCCCTGTTTCCCAGTATCCCGGCCCCGATTCCGTATTGGCGCTGTGATCAGGATCAGTGTTCGTGTTCACTCAGGAGCCCGACGAGGCAGTGGGTGGCGTCCCCGGCCCCCCTCCTTCTGCCCCGTGCGCGAGGGGTCAGGTCCATCCCTCCCTCCCTCCAGTCCCTGGTCCGCTCCTTTCCCCAGCGGCCGCTGCTCTCACAGTTCGGGCCTGGGACGCCGCGGTCGGCTCCCTGCCTGGGTCTCACGCTCTGCGAGCCAGAGGTCGTCACTGGGGGCCCGAGGGCCTATAAAATGTTTGGTTCATCTGGTACGAGTGTGCTTGTTGAGATAAAAATTTTTTAATTAGATTTTCCACACAAAGTCCAGATTTCGGACTTCTCTTGGGAAATCAGAAGGCCTCACGGCACCTGGCAGTAACCAGCTGGGGCAGGTGGCGGTCCCTCCGGTGACACAGGACGCGGCCCCCCCATCCCGGGGGCCTCACAGCACCCGTCCCAGGCCCGGTGCACCAGAGCGCCATCACTGTTCCACGCTGGTTTTTCTGAACTGCAGACCCACCTGGCATGGCAACCCTCAGTGGCTCCCCAGTACCACTGAGGAAAACAGCTTCCGTGACGTCACGTGGGGTAACCCTCTGACCTTTGACCCCGCTCACCCTCTGCCTTTCTTCCCCCTCTTTCCGAGACTTTGTCTCTGCCCTTCTATCCCCACGCTTCCTTTTTCTGACCAACTGTTCCAACCAACCCACCAACTGCAAGTCTCACCTTATATGTTGCTTTTTTGCAGAAAACTCCCAAGACAGTAAAATTCCTTGGACTTAAGTATTTTGGTGTTTTGGCATGCGGTGTTACAGTTGCTTTTTCTTGATGTGTTTTTCTTTCCGTTAGGTGTTTTTTCTTTTCAAGTAATACACTTTATTTTTTAGGACAGTTTTATGTTGATAGAAAGATTTGAGTTGAGGGGCCCCTGGGTGGCTCAGTTGGTTGGGCTGAGTTGCCTGGGTGGACCTCCGCTCAGGTCACCACCCCAGGGTTCCCCAAGCCCCACAGCCGGCTCCCTGAGGTCAGGGCAGAGCCCACTTCGGATCCTCTGCCCCCCCTCTCTGTCTGCCCCTCCCCCGCTCATGCTCACTCGCCCCAAAATAAATAAAACATTTCAAAAAAAATTTGAGTTGAAATTAGGGAGCTCTCTTCCTGTCCCCACCCGGCTCCCCATTCTTAGCATCTTGCATCAATTAGCATGGTCTGTTGTCCCCGTTGATGAGCCAGTCTGCAGACGTCATTGGTTTGCATTAGGGTTCAGTCTTGGGGTCACAGCTGTTTTGACAGGTGTATAGCTGCCACGTGACCATCGTTGGACTGTCACGTGGGATGGTTCCCCAGCCCGAACATTCTCCTGTGCTTCGCCTGCTCGTCCCTCCCTCCCTCCTCCTGAACCCCGGGCAACCACTGACCTCATCGCTGGCCCTGTCGCTTTGCCTTTTTCCAGCCTCCCTTTGGTTCTTAGTTTTTTCAGCGTTGTCCTTACACGCCCTTCAGAGAACCAGTGTTCTCAGGGCTCCCTCGGAGCAACAGCGGCCCCTGTGCCACATGCTCCCCTCCCCCCCGCCGCGGCCGCGCTGTCCTGTGGGCGGGGCCTCCTGAGATTCGCCTCCACATCTCCATCGAGGGTGCATCCAGAGTCTAGACTGCCGTGGCCCCCTCCGCTGATTTCTACCCATACAGATGAGGAGTTAGCTCGTCTTCACGCCCTCCTCTTTCCGCTTACAGCCACCTCCCCTCCATTCGCACCCCCCTTTTTACTTCTGTTGCGATTTGGGTTAGATCTGTATTTGAGGTCATCATTATTTTGGCTATTTAAATGCTATTCGCAGCGGAACTCCGTATTACACATTATCAATTTTCCTTTCTTGTGCAACCTTTTGTTTTCCCCGGAACCGTTATTGGCCTTTTTCTATGTATGATTAATAATGACCGTCTTCATTTCCTCTCTGACATATCAGGCACTCTGTCACTTTCCCCTTCTGGAAGGAATCCTTCCTGGAGCCTCCGAGCCACCCGTCAGGACTGACTGCCGCAAGTCCGGGGGTCCCCTCTGCCTCTCATCTGGGCCGGGTCCCCCGTCTCCTGGGTCACATGACATTGTTTTTCTTTGTTGACCCCTTAATGTGCCTTTTTTTTTTTTTAATTTTTTTTTTTTCAACGTTTATTTACTTTTGGGACAGAGAGAGACAGAGCATGAACGGGGGAGGGGCAGAGAGAGAGGGAGACACAGAATCGGAAACAGGCTCCAGGCTCTGAGCCATCAGCCCAGAGCCCGACGCGGGGCTCGAACTCACGGACCGCGAGATCGTGACCTGGCTGAAGTCGGACGCTTAACCGACTGCGCCACCCAGGCGCCCCTTAATGTGCCTTTTTAACTCTTCTAATACTTTTCTGGAAAAGGGCATGTGGGAGGCAAGGTTTTTGAGAACAGGTGTATTTGAAAATGCTTCTCCTTGTGTTTCTAGGAATTTAAAAAATTCCTAGGGAGAGCGCAGTGGCAGAAAGAGTGACAGTTAATGGACATCCGCTGTCTCAACTGGACGCAGTAATTACCTCCTCCAGCTGGTTGTCTTTCCAATTATCTAATAAGCTCGTGGAGGGCAAGCACGGTGTCTTTCTGCCCACAGTGTTAGCGCTGAGCATACGGTGGTCTGACTTTTGCGATCAGAACGTAAGTCTTGCACCACAAAGCCTTAATGGTAGTTTGGAGTGGCTCTTCCCTAGCTGGTAGAACCCTAGGACTAGTGGGAATACCTGTTTTTGTTCTTTGTCTAATTTGAGTTTATTAATTGGACAAATATTTCGCTGTGACCTCTCTGATGGACACGTGCCGTCCAGGGGTGCAGAGCGGACAGCTCCTGTCCTCTGTGTTCTCCTGACACTTCCGGGGTTTTCGTCGTGCCTATCCTTGGAGCAGATGAGAAGATGTGTCTTAGAAACCGTTTATCAGGGGCACCTGGGTGGCTCAGTTGGTTAAGCATCGGACTTCGGCTCAGGTCACAATCTCCCGGTTCGTGAGTTCAAGCCCCACATTGGGCCCTGCATGCTTGGGATTCTCTCTCTCCCTCTCTCTCTGCCCTTCTTCCACTCATGTTCCATCTCTCTCCCTTTCTCTCTCAAAATAAACAAAACTTAAAAACAAACCCTTGAAGAGAGCTGTTGTTTTGTGCTGTCGGACGAGCTCAGGGGTCTGTCTCTGTCTTGCAGGTGGTTACCATGGGCCTGTTCCGCACCATTGCTCTGTTTTACCTGGGAAGTTTCGACAGCATAGTCCGTCGCTGCATGATGCAGAGAGCGAAATCTGAAGTTGCAGACAAAACGGCCTAATTCTTACCCCGGGAGAAAAGACTGTTTCTAAATAATCTGAACAGCCTGCTGCTTAAAGGGACCCAGATTGTGGCCTACAGCCACTTAAATGTGTTGCTTTTGAATCTGTGAGATTGGACCAGCGCTCTTCAGATACCTGGCTCAGGCGAGGGGATAGATGTTCAGCGCCAGGTGATATTATTAATACTATGCAAATATGGAACGGGAGGCCCCTGATTGTCTGAGGTGGAGACATGAGGATCGTATGGGACCAAAGGGCCTGTGAGCAGGGGAAAGAATGTCATTCCAGAGTGATCATTTACATTTTTCTATTTATTCTTTTTCTTCCTCCACTGAGATTAAGCCCAGAAATGTACCTTATGATACATAGGACGACGTCTCAAGGACATTCTTAACCTTCCACGAAAGGCATTCTGTGGGTTTTGGGAGCCTTTTTTTTCCCCCCCTTCTTTTTAACATGGTGTATTTGATTCAAGAGGAGTTTCACACATTGCTGGAGAGCCTGAATGCACGAGAGAGCCCCTGACTCACTGTGCTTCTGGTGGAAACTCGTGGCTTCTCTCTCTCTTTGATCCCGTAAAACTACAGGGGGATGAGAGAGGGCAGTGCAGTGGAAGGGAAGGAGAGAAGGATCCTCCAGTAGGAAAAATCACGCTTTCCTGCCTTCTTTAGATAGACGCGAATGCTTAGAGCACTTCTCAAATTTCATTCACGGGGAAAGGCAGCCTCCCCCAATTTTTTCTGAAGAGAAATAAAATCTTAGAAGCTTAAAAGTTTACAATTTCTTCAATAGCCATGGTGACGTGGAGCCCGCCCATTCCGTTAGAGGGCTCTTTCCATTCTTCCCATCCCTTCCTTTCCAGTTTTGCTGATACTGCTATACTATTTTTGTAAAAAAACAAAAACAAAACCAAAAAATGACCAGTGAAAGTTTTTTGACTTGACTTTTTAAATTAACTCATGAATTAATTAAAACACGAAAAAACTCAGAAAAGCGTGACATTCTTCTCGTAGCATACATGTAGCTTTTAGGAAAGGCTGATGAGCGTCCATGTACGGTTTCCTCATTAAGAAAAAGAAGATAGGACAGGGCCGAGCTCGCAGATCCTCATCTTGGCAAGAAAACGATCACCCATCGTTTCTGTGACTCCTGCTGACCCAGAGAACCTTCTCTTCGTGCCCCATGGTAAGGAAGCCCAGTTATCACTCCTGTCACATAGCCCTGGAGCCCTCTCGGCCCCGTGACTGCCGTTTTTAGATCCCAGGCTCCGTTGCTCAGTTTAGTGGATTTCTACAATAAAGTGCCTCTGATGAGTTTGGCCGATGTTCCCTGCTTCACGCCATCACTGTACTCGCTCCCCTGCTGAAGGCAAGTCACCTTCCTCATAATGCTACCCCCTCCTCCATGCATACACAAGTATGCATATACTATGCATACAAAAGATTAAAGACTTAAAAATTATAGCCAACCTTCTTTGCTCTTGAGTTTTTGGCCCCCTTGACTTCAAAATGACTTCTTTTTTTTTTTTCAAGTAAGATGTTTCATGGCTTTAATTCCTGGTGTTGTTTTAATGAGGATCTGGGAATGGCACACTTTAACACTGACAAAGATAGAAGAAATTATTATTGAATATATACGTTGCTTGGAGTGACTTCATTGCAGTTTGTGGGGGTGGGTTGACGCCACAGTACTTTCATGATTCTTTCAGTCTCATACAGCCCTTGTTTATTGTTTGCAAACTATGTTAGGTCGTATTTCATGGCCTCTGAGAGAGAGTAATGACTGTGTCTCCTTAAGGTACAGAAAACATTTATGTTAATATCGGGATGTTTCTCACTTGTATTTGTTTCTCTCCTAAATGTTCCTTGAATATCAGCACTTTCTACTGCTGGTCTATATGAAAATCTAGTCCAAGATGGTGTCTCATTTAATACAGTTCACTATTTAAGCACAGTTATTTCAATATACACTTCTCAAGTCATCCTCATAGACTGTACTGTTATTACCTCCAGGGAATCTGCTACCTGAACAAATTTAAGAGCCCCTGTTCCATGGTGGGAACTGTTATCCCCAGCCCAATGGAAGCTCTCTCACGAGAGCAGATTTTGTTTAGACCAAAATGTCAGGGAATGGGCTTTTTTGGTCAGAGATGTCAAAGGGCCAAAGCTCTGTATCCAGAAAGCTTTGAAAACTAAGGTGGTTTGTTTTTTTTTTTTCCTCTTTCTAAATTTAGTGCCGTTGTTCATTTGATAGCCAAATCTGATGTATTATAGTTTTGATGTATCCATTTCATCTACTACTCATTTTTCCTGAAGAGACACTAGTGGGTTTAAATTGTAGGTATTGCCCCGGATTCTGTGGAGATGTTCCGTAATATCCAGTGTATGTCCCATATACCTTTTCCAAATCTAACAAATTAAGAAATCTGAAACACATCTGGCCCTAAGGGTTTGGTAAAGGATTATAGAAATTCAGCAGCATCACGCAAAGATCTGACTTCATCCGAAACATGAAAATAGGACAAAGGCAAATTCTATTTTTTATCTTTTTTGGCTCAATTTTTATTCTTTTTTTTTTTTTTTTTTTTTTTTTTTTTTTTTTTACGTAGACTTGTGTTTTTGCTCAGGGGAAGGAAAACAAAAAACCATGAGTCAGATTGTTCAGGAAGCTATTGGCTTTTTTTTTTTTTTTTTTTAAAGGGGTCATTGATTCAACAGAAGTGTCTATGCCTTACCTGTGGCAGAAAGAGTTTAATTACAATTCTGATGAAATGTTGGCTTTCTGTTTGTAGCCAACAACAGATTATTATGTGAGTGTTGGTTCTAAATCTTGTCTCTGCCGGCTTTGGTTTTACTGTTTTGTTATAGCGTATTTGCGAGTATATTTATTTAAAAATGCCTGATGTCATTCATCCATAGAAATACCAAAATATATTCAAGGACGCTTCATTACTGAAAAAGGTTTAAAAAAGGTTTTTTTTTTTTTTTTTAACAAAAAAACCAAGTCAAGGTAATTGTTCTTTTCTGTATTTTTTAATAATTAATTTTCAAAGCTGAGAGAGAATTAAAAATGCTGTCCATAATGGCCTCTTTACGTTAATACATATATACGTTTAGTTTTAAATCTGTTTGTTAAACCGTATATTGTCGATTCTTGGAAGTGAAACATTGAGAGACCGTTTCTAATATTTAGATGACAAAAACATTTAGGAAATAGTTGCTCCAATTCAAAGAATTGTACGTCTTTGTCTTTCTAGAAGAAGGCAATACCATGATAATTTTTTTTACTGAATTATATCATCAACAGATTTAATTTTATTATGTCATGTTCTAATTTAAACATGTCTTACTCACATGAGGACACTTTTAAATATTCATAGTTTTTGACATACGATGCTTTGTATCTTTCTCATGTCCTTAGTTCTTATTAGTAACTCAGTTTGAAAAAGTACATCCTAAACATAACCTTCCATATCCTGGACTAAACCTTGCTTAGTTCGCTGCAGTGATGGCAGATTTGATATTTTGAAGAGGAGTTAATAGCTATTATATTTTCCACTTGCTTGATGGGGCAACTTTAAAGACATTTTTAAAGTGTAAGAATGCACATGGCTATTTTGATATATATTAGAACTTGTGTTTGCTACTTTGGAAGCTTTTGTGGCAGAATTGTAACCTAATTTTCAAATCTTGTATTTCTGAATCACAACAAAAAAATAAAGGGGGAACAAGCTTTACAGATTTGAAAACTTATTTTTCTAGAAATTTGCATTTTTAAGAGACAGTGAATTAAGCAAAACACAGATCTCTTTCATGATGTTATCCTCACCTTGCATCCTAAACATTGGCAAGGCTTGGTTTCGATCATTTTCTAGGAAGTAATATTTTCAGAGTAAGTACTTGGTATTCTGAGCCCTCATTTCAAATACATTCTGTGTTTGTGTGACTCAGATGGCGGGGGGGGGGGGGTGTGGGGGGGGGCGGATACCTGAGTAAAAGGATAAGAAATGTGGAATTTAGTAAAGTTCCCTAATGTCATTATGTTTCATATAAAAACAAATAGATTTCCCATACTTTCTTTTTAAAAATTTGTAAATGTTCATTTATATTTGAGAGAGAGAGAGAGAGACTGTGTGTGAGTGGGGAAGGGGCAGAGAGAGGGAGACACAGAATCCGAAGCAGGCTCCAGGCTCTGAGCTGTCAGCACAGAGCCCGATGCAGGGCTCGAACTCACGAACCACGAGATCATGACATGAGCCAAAGTCAGACGCTTAACCGACTGAGCCACCCAGGCGTCCCGATTTCCCATACTTTAAACCTGCATATATTAACAATGAAATATCTCTTAGATGCTGAGGGGCACAGAAGACTGATATATAAAATAACATGCCTTAATATTTCTCAGTCCTCAGGTGGGAAAATTTGGTTTACATTGTGAAGAGATTCTTTGGACATCTTGGTTTGCAAGCTTAAGCTTTCTTTAAATTTGAGCAACGTCTGTACATTAACGGCACACGACATCCCTTCTGTAATTTTCACACGGAGGTGTTTAAAAAGGAAAAAAAAATACTTCTTTTGTTCCACTCCTGTTGCATACCCCCGATTTCCCCTCTTTGAACATATTTATTGAGTGCCCGTGATGAGCTCGGCATCCAGGCACCCAGGGATACCATCTGCATAAAGAGTTTGTCCCTCCGTGGTGGTGATTACATTTCTCGTTTCTTGCGTCCCTGTGCCTTCATCCCTCTGAAGGCTCTACAAGTCTTCCTGGAGAAAGAGGAATCACTCCCCCATGCCTTTCTTCAGCTTGGGGCCTCCGCATTTTACGCCACAAATGTTTGAATGTCAGAGACTATTCTAGGCTGGGAATGCACAAAGGAAAAATATAGTCCTTGTCCTCAAATAGTTTGTAATCTACAGAGGAAAACATATGCCAGAAATTACACTGTGAATCTGACAATAGCTATGATTCACAGATCGTAATTAACATTGAAACATGTAGCCCGCGCCAGTCACTGTTGTGAGCGTCTCACATTTAATTCATTTCAATCATACACTAACCCTCAAGTGGTACTATTTATACCCCCCTGTTATACGGAGGGGCACAGGCAGAGAGAGGTTAGGTAACTATCCCAAGGTTACAGCTGCTAAGTGACGGAGCCCAGACCCAAACCCCTGTTTTCCGACTTTTAAGTTTCTCTCCTCAGTACCGACCCTCTTGTGGGCTCATAGGACTGCCCAGGGAGGTGAGGCATGGTCTCACAGGGGAGGAAGTTCTGGAGATGAAACGTGAGGAATGAGTAAAAATTTGTTATGAGAAGATTGGGTGCATTTCAGCGAGACAAGCAGACGTACGAGGGCAGAAGACACGGGGGATTTCGGCGGATTCCGGAAAGCACACAGTTTATAGAGCTGCAAGAAGGGGACACGTAAGGAAAGGGTGGTGCCCAGGTGGTAGAACTGCACCAGATCATTCCATGCAGAGGAGCTGAGATTTTAACCTATGAAGAACTTCGAGCGGAAATACGAAATGGCCAGATTTGAGCTTTAAGAAGATCATGGTTCTGGGGAGCCTGCGTGGCATAGTCGGTTAAGCGTCTGACTTTCGGTTCAGGTCGTGAGCTCACCGTTTGTGCGTTCAAGCCCTGTGTTGGGCTCTGTGCTGACAACTTAGAGCCTGGCGTCTGCTTCGGAGTCTGTGCCTCCCTCTCTCTCTGTCTCTCTCTCTGCCCCTTACCTACTTGTGCTCTCTCAAAAACAAGTAACAAACATGTAAAAAGATCATGGTTCCCCGTGAACCATAGGGAACCATGGGGTTGCTGGGCCCTTGAGTCTTGGCGTAAACAATTCTCATTAGTTTGAAAGATCCCATATTGGATACATAGTTACTCGTTGAGTTGTGTGCTCAAAAGATGTCGTCTTAACCTCCAGTATCTGTGAATGTGACCTTACTTGGAAATAGGGTCTTTGCAGATACAACCAAGTTACGATAAGGTTATTAGGTTCCTAATCCAATATGGCTGGTGCCCTTAACAAGAACAGAAAACAGACACAGAGAAGGCCAGGTGACAACAGAGGCAGAGATCAGAGTGACCCAGGTGCATACCAAGGAACACCAAGGGTTGCCAGCCATCACCAGAAGCTAGGGAGGGGCAAGGAAAGGTTTTTCCCTTAGAGACTTCAGAGAGAGCATGGTTCAGCTGACACCTTGATCTTGGACTTCAAGCCTCCTGACTTGTGGGAGAATAAATTTCTGGTTCAAGTCGCCTAGTCTGTGTGGTACTTTGTTACGGCATCCCTAGGAAACAAAAATATTAACCTTACTTTCTCTAAATGTGTTCATCAGTAAGTAATATCTGGGAGATGCTGTGCTCTGTGCTCAAGTGCATAAGGGAATAAAAGTCATGGCACAGAAGAGTAAATTCTTTGCCAATCTCCCCTCTATGCTGTGGTGTTTTACCTTGTCTGGTTCCACTCCTGCAGTTTCAGTCCAATGAGAGCAGTAGCCATTTGAAAAATAGAATTTCCCCTCTCTTATTTTACTTCACTCTAAATGCCAAGTCATGAATTTCAAAGGGAAAACATTTGCCATGAGTAAATTTCCTGCACTTGCCTTTGCAAACCGGAAGGAAACACTGTTTGCCCACTATTACGCTCACACAACAGAAGGATTTATCTGTCTGCAGTTCGTTGCCTAGTTTCAAAGGTGGTTGCTTCATTATTCTAAACATTTTTTTGAGGTTTAGGGCCCACCATAAATTAGGTAGGTGTCTCAGTTAAAGCAAGGCTTGTTGGTTTAGATTTGGCAAAAGAGTTTTCTCGTGATGACAAGGGTGGTTTGAGAGCACATAGCTGATGAACTGGGTAAAAGACAAGGCTCTGGAGCAGTAATGAATCGGGAGCAGTATTACTGTTAGCAACTGATGCTAATTGGGAATTAGTATAATAATAATAATAATAATAATAATAATAACATAATAAATTACCAACAACTTAGGCAAACCATCTGAAGGCACATGACTCTACTTAGCATCAGAGTTCATAATATGTATGTCCATTGTATCTCAATAAAGCGGGAAACAATAACAGAGAAGACACCCGAAGTTGGAATTTAGCATTTTTGGATGGCTTGTCTGGGCCTGGAAGATGTTTGGTTTTTTCTAATTTTTTAAAAATTTAGTAGTAATATTTACAACATGCCTGTATTGAAAATTTGTATGTCCAGATCGGAATAATGTCCTTCTTGAATTTCATAAACTTTGGAAGTGTTTATACTGGCGATGGAGGAAGAGAACTTTCTGAATGATACTGATACTGTTAAACATCAACCAGTAGGTGGCGAAACCTGGCAATAAAAAGCTTTTTGTTTGGCAGACTGGTGAATAAAGAAGGAAAACACAGGCCTCTCAGACTCTTGATACAATCTCTATTCCCTGCATCTTGTTCTTTTCCCTTCCTGGTGCTACCCGACCAGAATCCAGCCAGGCGAAGCTGGCCGAAGGGTAGCCCATTGGCTCTTAAAAGTGGAAGACATCCTGCCAGGTCAAAAGCCTATAGCGCATACAGGTGAAAGGTTGTTGGAAGGTGTCAGGCACAGATCTAGGATTCAAACCCAGGACTCCTGACTCAGGCCAGGGCTCTCGCCAGTACCCAGAGACAAACAGTTAATCCACACACTTCCTACCATACTTGCCCTCACGCTTTAAGATGGAATCTAATAACCAAATCTGAATGCAGGAATGGTTTCGCTCTTTCTGTACAAAGAAAATTCAGGACAGTCCTGTGGAATATATAATCTTAGGCAAGGACTGTAATGCAGACCTGTCCTGAGAATGTCTGCTGATGGCCGAGATGCCACAGAAGGAGTAAGTCTTAGAGAAACCTGTAAAGTGAGGCTCTATGGGAGCAAAGGAGGGGAAAAAATAAGGAGACTTTTCTTCCTCTGGGAATGGGAGATCCATTTCCTTCTGGGGGGGGGGGGGCTCCTTTGCAGAAGTACAATCTCCTCTCCAGCTCTGTTGTCACATTTCCTCACTCACATGCTGGGTCTCAGAAGCACTAAGGCTTTCAATTCCTCTTAAGTAATTTTGGGGGGTTAAAGCAAGGTTCTGAGCTGATCCTTAAACTATAATGTTGTGGCATTGGTACAGGTTTCTACTATTTCCCTGAGAACATGTATCCCGGGTCAGTCTAGGCCCAGTGTCTATCTCCAGGCCAGAACCTGTCCGCCACCCCCACCCCACCCCATTGCCATGTCACAGCCATTAGGAAGGAGGAAGGAGGACCTTCCTTCATTCCTTGCCTGGATAAGTTTGTACAAGGCACCCATTCCTACATGCAAGAGCTTGGCACATTGGTTGACTGGGTATGATAAATGAAATGAAAGTAATTTGTGCTTATTTTGCTTAAGAATACGTGCTTTGATTTTAGACTAGGAATGAGACAAAATCAAGATGATGCCAGAACATGTTTGTACACATTGCAGTGCTCATTTGTCACGTTTCTATGAGCACTGTAATCCAGCGTCCCTATATACTTGTGTTTGAGCCCTGTTAGGTAAGCCGCTGTGCTTTCAGTAAACACTTTTTTTCTTGGCACTTTATTTGTCAAAGACTTTTAGAGACAGAAAATAGTTAAACATGCACAACTCGTTTGTCCTCTTGTGCCTTTTCTCCTAGGGGCTATTCATGCTGATGAATGAACGAGTGTGTGTGCTTGTGTGTACAATGTATGTGTATGTAGTGTGTGTGTGTGTGTGTGTGTGTGTGTGTGTGTGTGTGTGTGTGTGTGTAGATAACTCGAGGAGGTGCAGCCATCTAGGATTGGCTGCGGCGCGACCCCAGAAGCCTTGGGAAACCGACCCACGCTGGTGTTAGACCATGGGCCCGAAAGTCACCCTGGAGACCTCTGCAGCGTCCAGCCCCAACCGTCGGGGGCACAGGAAAAACATTTGCTTAGCCATTTTAAAGCCCCTGATATCCTTGACTGGCCCCTCGCTGGCCCGCTGGGAGCCATGTCTGGCCTTGGTCACGGACGGGGTCTCCAGGGTGTGCGTCCTACCTGCACACCTAGGAAGCGGACTTGAAAGTAAACACTCCTCCTGGGGCTTCCCTTGCCTCTCTTCACGGCTGAGGGCCCATTGCTGGGGGGCAGCAGGGGCCTGGGTCTTCTCCCTGGCAGCTGCCAAGAGCTGGTACCACGATGTGAACGTACGTACACACACACACACACAGACCACCACACACACTCGGTTGAAAGGGTCAAAGCAGTTCCCGGCCCTTACACACACCACACACGCACACACTAGGTTAAAAGGGTTGAAACGATTCCCGGCGTTTACACACAGCACACGCGCGAGCGCGCGCGCACGCGCGCGCACACACACACACACACACACACACACACACACACACACACACACACACGATTAAAAGGGTCGAAGCGATCCCCGGCGCTGGCGTCCTCGGCGCACCCACCCGGCCGCCCGCGTGCGGTCCCCCGGGCGCCCCCGGCCCCTCGCGGGCCCCCGGGCGCTTGCCGGGCCCGCCGCAGGCCCGAGGAGGCCCCGCGCACACCCACCGCGCCGCCGCCGCGCGGGAGGCCTGCGCCGCCCGCGCCACCCACCGGCCGGGCCGGGCGGGCGGAGCGGAGCGGGCCGGGCGGGCGGGGGCATCGCGGGCGCGCCCTCCCCGGCCGCGGCCCTTGCGCGCCATGTGTCCTCGGCGGGGCGCGCCGCTCCCGGCCCGGCCGCGGCTCCTTTAACCCGGGAAGGGGAGCGGGGCGGAGGGGCGGCGGGGCGGCTCCGCGGAGGGCTCTTTCTTTCTTCTTTTTTTGAATGAACCGTGTGACGTACGTACAGGAAACCGGTCGGTTAGAGAGAATGAAGTAAGAGGCCAGGCCCCCCCCCGCCCCGCGCCCGCCCCCTTCCTCCCCGCCCCCTCCCCCGCCCGCCGCGCTCCCGCCCGCCGCTCTCGGTTTCCCCGCCGAGCCGCCGCCGCCGCCGCCGCCAGCGAAGGTGCCGGGCGCCGGGCCCTCCCCGCCGGCGCGGCCGTCATCGCCCAGAGCGGGTGCGCGGCGGGAGCGCGGAGGGGGCGGCCGCCGCCAGCGCCGCCGCCGCGCAGGAGCAGGAGGAGGAGAAAGGGTGCGCAGCCCGGAGGCGGGGTGCGCCGGTGGGGTGCAGCGGAAGAGGGGGTCCAGGGGGGAGAACTTCGTAGCAGTCATCCTTTTTAGGAAAAGAGGGAAAAAATAAAACCCTCCCCCACCGCCGCCTTCTCCCCACCCCGCCGCCGCACCACACACAGCGCGGGCTTCTCGCGCTCGGCACCGGCGGGCCGGGCGCGTCCTGCCTTCATTTATCAAGCAGCTTTTCGGAAAATGCATTTGCTGGTCGGAGTTTAATCCGAAGAGGATTCCTGCCCCCGTGCCCGGCTCGTCCACCGGCCCCCCGTCCCTGTCCGTCTCCCGTGGAGGCGTGAAGCGGTCCCGCGGACAGAGATCCATGTCTGTGCCCGCGCGTGTGCGTGCGTGTGTAAATTGCCGAGAGGGGGGAAATCGCAGGACTTCTGCCAGTGCCGGACTGAAAATTGTAATTCATCTGCCGCCGCTGCCTTTTTTTCCTCGTGCTCTTGAGCTCTCCGGTCGGGATTCCTGCGGATTGACATTTCTGTGAAGGAGAAGTCTGGAATCCGACTGGAAATTCTCCTCATTTGTCCCCACCGCACCCCACCCCCGACTCCTGATTCATTTGGAAGTTTCAGAGCAGCTATACCTGGAGAGTTCTGGAGATCGACGGAATCTTTGCCTTACGCATTTGTTTTGTTTTCACAAAAAAGGAAACTTGACAGAGGATCATGCTGTCCTTAAAAAATACAAGTAAGTTCTTTGCACAGGAAATGGGTTTAATGTAACTTTCAATGGAACACCTTTGAGATTTTAACTTTAAGTGCGTTCGAGTGAGTTGAATTTCCAGGCAGTTTAATACATTCTTTTCAGCCGTGTAACTTGCAGTATATGCCCGGCTTCCACCCAGTGTTTAAAAGGAAAGTGCACCTGATTTTGACTTAGTTTTGAGTTTTTTTTTTTTTTTAACCTTTCAGCATCACAGAGGAAGCAGACTGATATTAACAATAATTAATAATAATGTGCCTCATGCAATAAAGATCCGAAAGGAATTTAAGTAAAAATTTCCTGCATCTCATGCCAAGAGGGAAACACCAGAATCAAGTGTTCCGCGTGACTGAAGACACCCCCTCATCCAAGAATGCGAAGCACATCCAATAAAATAGCTGGATTATAACTATTCTTTCGGGGCCGTGGGGCGGGAGCAGGGGCGAGAGGTGCTGTTGGTCCCCGGCTGCTTTTCCTCGGGGGCAGGATGGCGCACGCTGGGAGAACAGGGTATGATAACCGGGAGATAGTCATGAAGTACATCCACTATAAGCTGTCGCAGAGGGGCTACGAGTGGGATGCCGGGGACGCGGGCGCCGCGCCCCCGGGGGCCGCCCCCGCGCCGGGCATCTTCTCCCAGCCCGGGCGCACCCCTGCGCCCGCCAGGACCTCCCCGCCGCCGCCCCCGGTCGCCCCCGCCGCCGCCGCCGCCGCGGGCCCTGCGCTCAGCCCCGTGCCACCTGTGGTCCACCTGACCCTGCGCCAGGCCGGCGATGACTTCTCCCGTCGCTACCGCCGCGACTTCGCGGAGATGTCCAGCCAGCTGCACCTGACACCCTTTACCGCAAGGGGACGCTTTGCCACGGTGGTGGAGGAGCTCTTCAGGGATGGAGTGAACTGGGGGAGGATTGTGGCCTTCTTTGAGTTCGGTGGGGTCATGTGTGTGGAGAGCGTCAACCGAGAGATGTCGCCCCTGGTGGACAACATCGCCCTGTGGATGACTGAGTACCTGAACCGGCACCTGCACACCTGGATCCAAGACAACGGAGGCTGGGTAGGTGCATGTCCGCTTGAATGTGGGCTGGACGTTACTGATCTGAGGCTGGGAATCATGGCTGAGTGTGGGTGGGCTTTTGGGCCAAGGGCAGGCAGGCTGATGAGCCAGTGAAATAAAGTCAGATTGCCCGCCCCCGCCCTGCCCGGTAAAGAGCTCTCTCCCCGCCAACCCTACTCTTGATGATCCCTTTTGGCCAAAAGTGGTTTTTCCTCGCTTGCCATCCGTTGAGGTTTAAAGACCCAGCATTTGCAATCCGGTGGGAGCTCGGGGTAAATGGTATGCCTTCAGGGTTTCTCAAACCGGGGGCCCAAGTATCCTCGCCCCCACCCGGGAGACTACTCATGAACTAGACATCAGGTTGGGTTGGCAGTCCGCATCCTGGCCAAGTTCCCCTGGGGGTTTGTGATTTGTACTAAAATTGGAGAACCACCCAATTAGAAGAACAGACCTCACCAGAGGACTAAGGGCATGCCTTTTCTGACTCACTTGGTAAAATCTGCCCAACGAGGAAATCTGACGTAGCCCCCTTCCCTGGAAAATTTAGCTGTGTTTGTAAGGAGGTAAGCTGGCTTTCCAAAAGTCCGGGAACTTCATCCCGCGGCGTGTGTGCGGTCATTCCCACTGGGCACAGCTGAGTGTCTTCAAGAACACCGGGCTAAGGAAACCTTATCTCATCGGTGACACGGTGTGTCCTGGCCACATGTTTTTTGTTCTGTTTCCATAACCGGTGTACGATTTTAAAGTTTACTGTAATTGTAGTATTTTTACTTTTCACGGGCTAGAGTCCGCATCCTTTGGTGGTCTCCTCTCCTGAAAAAACTTGCGTCTACGATATCCATAAAAGTGTAGAGGATTTGTGTGTGTGATTCTCTGGGGGAGGGGTCCAGATCCTAAGACTGAAGAATTGTCATTGAGATCTACATCTTCTATCTAAAATTACGAATTTAGGAAAAAAGCAAAAGGAGTGATTCTTGTCTAAAAATTGTTTCGGGCTTTTTGTTTTAACTTGAAGAACGATTTATGAGAAAGGATGCAACTCCGTGCTTCCTTGTATGTAGTCTCTAGGGAGAATTAGTGATATTATTTTATAGGACCTAACAGGAGCACAAAACCTAGAAGTGACTCCAAGTGGATTCAGTTTCAAGGAGCACATTACATATTTTACTACAGTTTACAAGTGTGCTAACATGAAGGCCAAGAAAAAAGAGAAAAAGCCAAGAAAAGTCGATGGCTGACATGAAAATCTGATCCTGCTTGGTCAAAGTTGACCAGGTATTGGTGCCACTGTTGAGTGTTTAAAAGTAAAAATATCCCCATTTAGATCTCTAAAATGTGAAATGCTCCTCATGAATTGTTTTGTCGAGATCCCATGTTGTCAGATCTTTAGTAATTCTGGAAGAATTCACTAAAGGGCCAAAGAATATTTTCTTAAATGTTTGGTTGAGTAGGTGGTTTTATTTTTAACCACCATCACCAAAAAGGTACAGAGTTCCAGACTCCAAAAGGATGGTTTTAAGACCAAAGTAAAACTGATTTGACAATTCTCTTCTGTATTTTTATGAAAAAATATTTCAAAAATTTCTTTCTGGCTGAAAGGAACCCAAGGTGGTAACTGTCATCTATTAAGTAATTTAATAAATAGAAAACAGAGCCATAGACATATGTTTATGATAGAGATTAAGACATGACCTGGTCTTTGTTTTGTTGCATTGTAGTATATTAACGTCTCATACAACTGGGTTTTCATTTTAAGTGAAGGCTCACTTTTAACTCCTTTCGAAATAGAGTTTTCCTGGGAGAGCCTATCTTTGTGGTCAACAGGTATCTGAGATTGATAAACGTAGAGGCTATATTTTATGATGCCAAACCACAATGACATACCGTAGAAAGTGATAAAAAATACTTTGACAAAACCTCTTCCAGTACAAATAAATCATATAGAGGCACAAATAGCTGTTGATAAAATGCGTCGTTTTCAGGACAACATGTAGATGGATGGCTCTTTAGGAAAACAAGGGAATTTGGCAAAAAAAAAAAAAAAGGGTATATGTCAGGAAATGTAATCATAAATGGACACTTTGGAATAAAAGTGCTAGCATTTGAGAGTTATAAATGATTTACGTATCCTTTCATATTAAAATACTCTGAATACCAATGGTCAAGTTTCAGAAGAGAGCTAGTACATTCTTCTGACCTTTGACAATGACTCATGTGGTTTCTAGGCCTCAGTGGATCAGATCCTCTGTTGCACATGTAATCATGGGGGCTTGAGATTTGAAGTCCCTTTTTCTCTTTGCTGCTCTTGACACAAAATCAGTCTTCTGAGATTAAGGAAAACTGTGTGTGTTTCATGTTCCATAACTTGGAGAAAGCGTCTTGGAATGATAGGCGTCTGAGAGATAGTCCCAGAAGCCTACAAATCAAATAAAGACTAAAGAAGAAATTGAGTTAGAGTGGAGTGTGGTTTTATTCCTAAGTCCGAATACGGCACCGTGTGGCAGCAGGACAGAGGGAGCACAAGACAGCATCGGTTCTGGGAAATGTCTGAGGCTCTGCTACTCCAGGTGTGGTTCACAGACCGACAGCAGGAGCATCACCTGGGAGACCGTCAGACGTGCAGAATCTCCATTCTCACCCCACAGCTAATGAGTCTGAATTGGTGGGTTCACGTGAGATAGATAGAGGCTTTCGGGTGCACGTGAAAATGAGAGACGTTGACTATTACCTACCATTGGTTCCTGGGGACATCTTTTGGGAAAAATGATAATCTGGGGTGGATCCTACAGCGTCCGATTCCAGTGGCCTCACAGGTTTCTAGTATTGCCTAGAATGCTGAGTATTTCCCAGATGTCCACTAGTGTGATCTGATCCTTGGAAGAAATAAGTTGGAACGAAAGAGAGGAGATAATTTACCGTAAGCTCAGTCTTCTCGAGAATGTTTTTCATGGTAGCTGTGCAGTTTGTATTGGCATTATTGGTCTCAATGAAGTGACATCGCTTTTCTATTCCGATCAAAGGCAGGCGATTTAGCTCTTGATAGCTTCATTAGTTATTATTTTACCCCCTCGTATAACATAGTTTGAGTTCTATAGGTGCATTGAGTGGCCCTCAGATTGCTTCAAGGGGAGGGGGCTCTTACAGTCAAAGCGTTGAGATACGGGAAAGTTGATGGTGAGTGAAACTGGTATCTCCCTCCAGGCTGAGAAATGAGACAACATTTAGCTTCATGTCCCAGAAGAGAGTGAGGTGTGGGCTCCTAAAAGAAAGAGGGGGCTTAACAGGAGATTAGCTTCATTCTGTTGATGAGATGGTGGTGTTGTGACTTTTTCTTTTTTCTTTTTTTTTTTTTTGTCTTCTGGTCTGTGTGGTTTAGGACGACAGGAACTTACTTCTCCACATCCAGTAGAGGTTAGCTTCCTTTTTATTAGTTGGTCAGCAGACAGTTTCTGCCTTCTGTGTGCAGTCCAAATCTACCAAAACATTTGATTAATTGGAAAGCAATACCATGCTCATGCCAGTGTGCAAAATACGTGAAAAAGCATCATTTATCTAGCGGCTGAGTATCAGCTGCTTATGGCCAAGTTGGCAGCAGAATGATAGGGATTAAAAATAGTCTGAAGATGATCCAGCCTTAAATAATATTTTTAATGATGAACTTTCCTTGGGAAAGTGTGTTTCTGCCTGCGAAGAATCACATGCTTCCCGGCAATAATTTACTTTGTAGAAAAAACTACATTATCGCCCCTCGAGTTTGCAAGTCACGTGCTGTTGAGTGATTATGTTTCGGGACCTTTGTAAAATTTTATGGTTCACTTAGTTCCCTTTTCTGTTTTAGGGCTTTTGTTGCTATTTAATGTCTGTTAAAAAAACGTGGCTTTCTTTTGTGAATCTTGTTACTTTTCGCTGTGCTTTCTAGTGAGAACTGATTGATCTTTTAGCAATCCTTGATGGAGCTGATACATTTCAGATTGCTTAAATGTCATTGAGCCACACAGCACATCAGGTAACAGAAAGCCACAATTTTTTTTTTTTTAAAGCAAACTCTTAAAGTCTTGCCTTACCTCTACTTCCAGTCCTAGTCAGCTTTTTGGAGGAAGGATAAAGTCACTCGTAAGGCAGGTGTGTGGGTGCTGTGTGTATTACTAGCAGTCGCTCCCAATCAGTTCACCCCACACCCATTGCTGAGGTCAGTCATCAGGTTTTAGCAATAGCTGATCAAGGCAGTATCTTAGCACAAGTGCATTTGTGCTGGAAAAACAACACTGTCTTTGTAGTGTACAAGTAGAAAGGTTTTTCCCCCAGAGATATATTGTATTTGAAGTTCAAAGGTTCCGTTAAACCTTTTTAAGGTAATCTAATATCACCTTATTCAGGTATAGCCATAACCTCGAAAGCTGGTCACCCTTTCCCCCAGCTACATACAGGAGACCACTCAGTGAATTTACTTCACTCCGAAGCTTTTCTTTCATTCTCCTTGGTTTGATTCAAACAATATTAGCGTTTACATCTAAACAGGATTAACACTGAAAATCATCCAAGGACTAAGACAATTGTTGGACAGACATGATTGCAAGGCTTTATGTGCCTGGCCCTGGGTTGGGTTGAGGACACAGGAAAGAGAGCTTTACCTCTGCCCTGGATGACCTCACAGGCTCGTGTTGCAGGTGTCTAAGTAAACTCATAGATACACGCAGCCCTATAAACACGATCCCGGATTCTAGGATTTAGAGAGAAAAAGGAAAAAACAAACCAACATATATTATTCTGCATACACTTCAGTCATTGTCTAAAAAAGTTACTTCTAACTTTTAACAACCATATGGCTGTTCACGTGTACATTAGGATTTAAATAGGAGGAGAAATGTAGATAATTTAAAAAATACAACACAAACACTTAAGAATACTGAAAGGCGGGGGGGGGGTTCCCTTGTTAAATGTTTACCCATTAAGCACTCTTAGTACACATTAAGAAGACTTAATAAACACCTGTCTTCAGTTTTTAAAGTATTTCCTTAATTCTTTGTATGTACAAGACAATCAAGTCTTTGATTAGGGTGATTAGAATAATTTAACTTGGAGAACTGTCTTTTTCTTAAATCATCCTTGTATGCAGAAAAGTACAGGTTGATTTTGAACAGAACAGGGGCTCTTCCTTGGGGAGGGATTTTTTTTTAATAGGATTTATCGTTGAGTTAGCTAACATACCGTGTATACAGTGTGCTCTTGGCTTTGGGAGTAGATTCCCGCGATTCATCACTTCCGTACAGCGCCCAGTGCTCATCCCAACAAGTGCCCTCCTCAATGCGCATCCCCCGTTTCCCCTGTCCCCCACCCGCCATCAACCCTCAGCTTGTTCTCTGTATTCAAGAGTCTCTTACGGTTTGCCTCCCTCTCTGTTTGAAACTATTTTTTCCCCTTCTCTTCCCCCATGGTCTTCTGGTAACGTGGGGAGAGATTTTTTTTTTTTTTTTAAAAGCTTTTGTTTTCTTTTGTTTTAGGTTACGGTACTGTTTCATTTACTGAGTGGCGTCTCTTCCAAAACTCTGTTTATAGAAATCTCTAGTCCACGGTAGCATTTGTGTTCCTGAAGGGCAGGCGTCGTACTGTCTACCTGCTGGCACTCGCGGTCCTCCTTCTTTCCGGGAGACGGTCAAACTTTGGAAATTACGACAAAGCCTTTTTTCATTTTAGAAAGTATTTCTGTAGGCTACAGCTTGGTCTGATATACGCTCAACTCTACGGTGCTGACATTTCTCTGCTTTTTACTTTAACCCAGCTGTCCTTCAGTGAGAATGATGATTGAATGATCGTTTCTATCTCTCCAAAACCATTTGGGCTTTCTCGTGGGGACCCTACCCCCACCTGCCCATCATTCCGCCACCAGGAGGCCCGGGTGTAGCTCTCCCTTCCCTCCCTACAGGGTCGGCGTCGAATTCACCTGAAGAAAAGAGCATCATGCCTCAAGTAGCAGCAAGAGGGAGCGGAAAAGGGCCCTTCAGGGCTAGGAAATCGCCTCGCCTCCAGGCTTGCTGTAGCAGGACGAGGCAGAATTCTGTCAGCAGATCCGATGCTTTCCCTCCAGAGATCATGAATTCCAACCACGTGCGGGGGGGGGGGGGGGGGGGGAGATAGCATCTGCTGGCGGAGCTCTTACTTGCTCTGATCTCTGCAGTGTGAGATTAGAAGGCATATCCTCCAGCCATAGATAAGTTTTGACTAACTAAAACAGCTAAAGTAATGTATTCGAGACCTCTTCCCCAACCGCCCTCTTGAACCCGTTAGAAAGGGAATCTCCCTGCCATGCTGGGGTGACCCTTTGTAGCAACGTACGAAGCGCTGCTCGGGTGACTTTCTTGGGCGATTGACCGGATTCGCCGAGCCATTTCTCTGCGGAATGTGGACCTCTCTTACACATGACACGTAGAACATGCACTTCGCTGGGAAACCGTTGGGAAAATTTGTGTTCTCGTTCTGTTCCCTGTTTTGCCTTCCGAATTTCAGGGATAAAGCCATATTCCATTTTTAGTTAATAATCAGCTCATTGGCTCTCTGGGGCTTTGGCATAATGAGTCAGAAGCTTATGACTGACCCCACTCTCCTCTTTACTCTGCCTCCTGAAAACAACCCGAGGACCCACTGTGTCAAGTGAAGCTTTAATATTTCAAAGGAGATTTTCCATTGAGACTAATACAGCTTTCTTGTGACACTTCCAATTACTATCTCTCTGTTTTTAACTATCTCTTCTTAAGCTGTGGAAACATCGAGAGCCTGCGACTTTTAATGCTCAGAGGACCAAACAAGGGATCAGTGTCATAGGCCATTTCTCTTTGACTTTTCCCATCACCTCGTAGCTGAGAATGAAGATTTCTCCGCCTGTACGACACCACGAAGGTTGTATCTGTGGAGTCACTCTAGAATTGAATTGCGGCCAAGTGTTCCATTCAGGTGCACTCGAATTTTCCAGGCGAATGTGGGACAAATACTTAGTACTCTTAATTCACTGCCTAGTTGCTCTATATATTACCTTCTTACAATTAGAATAGGAATAAAATTAACTGCAAATTATAGCCTCAGCTTTGGAGATTGATTTTTTATCCTTTAAGGAAAGAAGAAAGGTCAGTCCATAAATGATGCCAGTTGGCACTTCTGAGTCTAAAATTTCAGGACTCCCTCCTAGTCATTCCTGTTGTGAATTCCTGCCAGTATCTCTTTCTCTCCCTCCCTCCCTCCCTCCCTCTCTCTGTCTTTCGTTTTAGGACTGAAAACTTTTGGAGGTGGCTTTGAGTTTTTTTCATAACAAAATTACAAGGCAAGTGAGGCAGGGCCACTTACTAAATATTAAAGTGACAGTGCAAGAAGAAAATGGCGTGACAAAGTCTTCTCAAGGAAAATGAGCAATTGTTTACAAAGCTGAACTCACAAAGGGCAGAGAGAGAAATGGAAAGAGATAACTGGACTCGAGACGTCAAAGCAGACAGGAATGTGTGAGGCGTAATTGGGGAATAGTGGGAATAGTAAAGAGTCTGGCTTGGTTGGGGCGTAGAGATCGCTCATGCGATATGACTGGGCCCCAAGCTGAGAGGGTTGTATTTAACTTGGTAGAAAGTTACATCGAAACGGTTATGGAAAGGATATCGAAACGGTTCTGAGGCAAGGCGGGATGTGTGGGCTTGTGGGAGATTGCTGGACACTGGGCGACCAGATAGGAGGTTTGAACCATGGTGGCAGAGTGGGGAATGGAAAAGATGGGGGGCAGATATGGGGGAAAGGCCTGACAACAGATTGAAGAAGCCAAGGACTCTGGTCTGAAACCCAGCTGGTTCAAAAAATGATACTGTCCTCAAGAGAGAGAGGACAGTCGCTGTTTGGTGGGATAAAGGGGATGAAGTTAATTTTGGACATTTTGAGTTTCCAACATGGGTGTCCAGCGCACGTGGAAATGCCCAACAGCAGTTGGCCTTAACGATCTGGAGCTCAAGAGAGAATCTGGGGCAAGAATACAATATGCCTTTCCCCCCACACCATGTAGATTTCCCATTTCCTTCCTTCATTTCCAAAAGTGGTCCTAACTGCCCACGCTGAATGCATACCTCTTTTCTCCAGAAGTCCTCCATAGACCTCTGTGGATTGGATGAAGGTGGTTAATTTGGGAGTTCTGCTGTTCAAAGCTCGGCTTCCCACTCCCAGTTTGCCTCCTGAAAAAACAATTCAACTGGAGTCAAATTCGTGTTGTTCCAGTATCTTAATAATGACCACCATTTGTGGAGGTCTTCTAAAATCAAAGTGTTCTCCTCCACTTCCTCACTTAATGAAATATTTCTCTTATTATATTTATCCTCTACCCAGCAGAGTAGGTACCAGGCACACACAGTAATTGTGTATTGAATGAATGAATGAATAAAAGATTATGTGAGAGGGACTTTGATCATCTAACTCATCCTAACCAACTAATGTTCTCCTACTCCCCTTGCTGTGGAGTGTGTGTGTGTGTGTGTGTGTGTGTGTGTGTGTGTGTGTGTTCCAAATGTCCCATTTCACAGATCTGTTAATACCTAATAGAAATGAAAAAAGAAAAACACCCATTAAGTGTTTTGATTTCATCCATGCCTCATCATGGAATTGAAAAAGGATGTCATTCATGCCTGAAGAGAGGTCTAGATTTTGCTTTATATTAGATGTTCAACTTTCATAAAAGTCCCTAATGCTCATTCTAGACACTAGGCCATTGGTTGTCCCATTGTGTCTGTTTGTATAAAGAATGCACACAGTCCGTATAGATGTGCTTAGCTGCTCTCCGTCCCATGGCTCAAATCTCAAGCCCAGTGGAAGTCTTGATGCCTGATATGATTCATGACCTTATCATTAAAGAAATCAGGGCTTGTCCAGGGTTCTCACAGTGGGAACAAGGTGGTTTTTCCCTTCCGATTAGTGGTGTAGCTCCAATATAAAAGAATTACAGCTTAAAAGTCATCAGGGTAAATGGTCCCCTAGTTCTCCCGCAAACACAAGCAGCCGATCGAGGGTGGAAGTCAGTAGGGTTCAGTGATCCCAGAGGTGGGACCACCTAAGATTTTATTTCTCCGGACGCTGACCTGCGAGGAGACCACCGGGGGGGTGTCCTGGAGAGAACCGCCCGGAGCTTTGGGCTGAATCCTCGGTACTGCCTGAAGCAAGAATCACAGCCCGTCTGTGGTCTTAAGAACTGGTGGAATTTGTATTTTAAGACGCCTCATCCCTTGGCATGAAGCAAACTCAAAATGTTATTGCCCATCATTTGTCATCTGTTTGAGAACGATTGTGTGATTTGTTTACTTGTAATGAAGCTTGACCATACTTCTCCAGGGGCTTTTTAAAAAGAGGGATGTGTCAGCTTGCAGATTTGTCCCCATGAATGAAACCACAAGCAAATTCTCTTCTCTCTCCCACCCTCCCTCTCATTTCTTCAGTGACCATCTGTGCGTTATGTTGCCATTGCCAGACCCTCTTCAAGTGGCTTATCTGTGAGTGAATTCAGAAACTTCAAATTATAAAGGACACCCAGATAATTGGCCTGTTCTCCAAAGTATCCGTCCCCTGTGTTGCTGCCAGATTCCTTCTTAATGAATACATCCAGTGACAGTGGGATTCTCGAGCCGGTCCGTATCCGTGAGAAAATGAGCTTCCCTGCTTTGTAACAGCTTGTGGCTCCGGGGGGAAAAAAAATGGCAGCCATTGCACAAAGTTTCCTTTGAATGTAGTTTTCTTTCCCATAAATGATACTTTGAGAATACACTTAAGGGGTTATTAGTTTTCTATTTCATGCTTGGCCTGTGTGTGAGAATAACACAAGCTGTCGCTGCAAATCAGTAGCTAAACACGCTTTGTCTGGTTAATGTGAGCATTTAATATTTGGCTCAATTAAAAATTAACTGATTAAAGCGCATGTCAAATGGAAATTGAAAATACCTTTGTAAGGAATATTGAAAGGGTGTGACCGATGAGGAAATTCGTGGTTTTAAAATGTGGAGACTTTGGGGGCGCCTGGGTGGCTCAGTCGGTTAAGCATCTGACTTCGGCTCAGGTCGTGATCTCGCGGTCCGTGGGGTCGAGCCCCGCGTCGGGCTCTGTGCTGACTGCTCGGAGCCTGGAGCCTGCTTCGGATTCTGTGTCTCCTTCTCTCTCTGTCCCTTCTCCTTTTTGTTCTCTCTCTCTCTTTTCTCTCAGAAACGGGTAGATGAACATTTTTTTTTGAAAAAATGTGGAGACCTTGGGGAAATGTAATGTGAGTTGAGACGCCTGACTCTTCCTCCAGGCCTCTCTACCTGTTGGGCTCGGCCTGATACTGAAGGATGTCCCCCGTTTTGTTATGAAGGACCCAGCTGCACCTCTGTGTTTTCTAGGGAATAACTGTGCCGTTTTGTTTTGTTTTGTGCTGAATCATACGATGAAAGCAGACAGAATAGGAGATCGGTTATTCATTAGTCCCACGCGTTTTTGTTTTTTTTTTAATTGAGCACATGCTGTAGGCTAGGCCCTGGGGATGTGGGAGGTGGGCACCAGATAGACCCGGCTCACAGTCTGCGGCGTGGAGAGAAGAAAGGCAACCACAGGAGGGGCACGGACTGGAGTCAGGGGAGTCTTCCCAGGAAAGGGGGCTGAAGCCTGAAGGATGAGTGAGACGTAACCTAGAGACGTGGGCAGGAGGAGCCACGTGTGGCCAGCAGACAGAAGGTGTAGAACAAAGGCCAGAGGCCTGAGAGCTGGTGAGCTGCGGGAACCGAGGAGTCCAGCCTGGCTGGAGAGAGGAGAGCAAGTGGACAGATCAGAAAGGTGACACGGGAGATGTGCCACCGTGGAGGGGTTTATTCTGGAAAGAGCCTGCCGTTAATGAGACTGGGGAAAGATTAGGGACAGGGAGGAGGCTAGCTCAGTAATTGGGCAAGAGACCGTGTGCCTGACCTAGAGGAGCAATAGTGGCGACAGTAAGAAATTGAGAGCGCTGAGCAATGGTCAGGACTCGAACGGAGAGATTTTTGGGAAGATGTAGTGATGGACTGAATGCTTCAGAACCTGGCTCATTTCTTCTTCAGGGACAGTGCTCTTTTTCCATAATCATTTCGAAAAGAGTACGGTCCTTTTTATAGTCATATATATATATATATATATATATATATACACACACACACACACATATATATACATAAAATATATACATAAAATATGTACATAAAATATATACATATAAATATACGTATACATATATACATAAAAAATACATATATATATGGTCTATAAAAAGGACCATACATATATATGTATTTTTTTTTCTTATTTCCCATTCTTTTAAATTAACACCGCCTGGTTGAAAATGTCATTTTGTTAGAATTCATGCGGTAATCATTAACAACCAACAGACGTGTGCTTGAGGAAGGAATTCAGTCACACAAGGCAGTTCTCGTAGAAATTTCCTCCACGTGAAAACATGGCAACAGTGGGACCTCACCCGGACAGAGGATGTTTGAAAGTTTCAAAGGAGCTCCGTGTCTGGTGGCCCACGTGGTCTTTTTGACAACCCCAGGCATGGCAGATACCATACTCTCTCTTCTCTTCTGCCTGGCTCTTCCCACACCCTGTTTGTCCCGTGTTTATTCCCGTGCGAAGAGAGAACTGCCGGGCACTGCTGCTGGACAGCCAGCAAGCGCAGGGGAACTGGAATTTATCCCCAGACTCGGAGCCCAGCGAAGCTTCCTCGACCCCGGGCTGCTTCTCAGGGTCCGTTTTCGCACGGACACCAGACTCCTCCACAGAAACGTAACCAAGTATATGCAGTTTTGGTAAATCGTATCCTCTCCTGCTTTTCATCTCAAAAACCGTCAGGATAACTCACATGTGGTCTTTTAGGGTATTTCCTCTCCTTCGATTTAGCTTTTGAAGGGTGTTTCATGCTGATGGCGGGGAGGGGGGGGTGGGCATCGAACCTCTTGCCATGTGATGCCCACACGTTTGCTCAAGACCCCACGGCTGTGCTTGTGAGCTGGGCGGGCTTGAGCGTGTAACTCCTCTAGGGAGACAGTAGCATGAGGGACGGGAGAGTTCTCTAAACTCCGCGAGGGTTCTGGAAGACAGCAGGGCAGGTGGGATTATAGGTGCTCATCTTGACTGGCGTCTCAGTAGCAATCCACGTTTTTATTTCTTTTTAAAAGTTTCTCTTCGGGTAAGCAACAGAAACTTGAGGACCCGGGTGCTTCTTGAATTTAAAAAATGGTGGAGGCTTCATCCGTAGGATTCCCATAGTGTCTAAAGGGCATGTGGCTGTGTTCGTTCAACCTCATTTATTCAACACCCACGGAGAAGAGCACGGAGGCTGTCACAGAAAGCGTGGCAGTCCAGAACCGTCTCTCATACCTCTCATGGACCCAACATGGTGGGGAAGTTAGAATAGTAAATCTGCAAATGATTAACAATATAAGGACTACAATGTAACCGAAATGGGACAAAATGATACAGCGGTGTCGATGGGGCTTACTGACTCTTGCGTGCTCTTCTGAGGGTGGTCTAGTCATATTGCACATTAGACAGAGGAGAGCAAATGGCTTTTGTTTTTAAAGCTTAACAGCTGAAAACATAATGCTCTACCTTAAAATTAATGTGTATATTAGTATAATACAGCCTGTATGTCAGTTTAAGATGGGTTACCATACACAATATAGAACTAAAGATGACTTCCATTTTTGGCTAAAATGTTTGGACCATTTTTCCCCCTTACCCCTTCTGATCTTTTCATTTTCCCCATTTCCTTTTAGTTTCACATTGGCCAATGGCCCCAGTCACTGAAAGTCAGGAGGAAGCATGGAATTTAGTGAACCCCAACATGTGCCAGACTCTGGGCTTACTGCTTCTATGAATAGGAGATGATCTAACCCTCACAACCTCTTCTCAGGGTAGGAAGTAGAATTATAGATTGAGGAATCAAAGGTTCTGTTTAATCAAGGAATTTTGCCTCTTAAGAGACAAAACCAGATTCTTTTTTAGGCACTCTAAGTAGTAATGGATGTCCTCTAAAACTTAAAGAATTTTTTTTAAATGTAAAACAGAGCCCTATTAAAAAGTAACAATTTGATGCATGTGACTTTTTCATTTCTTTTGTGTTTCCTTGGGAAGCCAATTAGTCATCTTTATTTTAGTAACTAGGAGGTGAAATCTTCCATAAAGGGGACTTTTAAAAGTTCTTTCATAGCTGGAAAAAAAAAAAGAGAGAGAGAAACATTTTGTTTCTGTCTCTCTTCTCTTTGGCTCCAACAGTCTGTGTAAATAGCCTTTGAAAAACAAGTAGTAATCGCTGTTTCGTAGGAAGATCAGACACCTAATTCAGAAGCCGTCCCAGGGGTCTGCATGTGTTTGTTGGAATGACAGATCCATGGTGCTTTCCTGGTTCCAGAGAAATGACCTCACTGTCCAATTGTAACCTGCCTGATGCCGTAATCAAAAGGTGGGGGAAAGTCTGCGGTTTTACCTCTGGTGTGATCCTCAGCCCTTCGCTGTCTTATTTTAGGCATGACCTTAGTGTTTTTTTCCAGAGTCCAGAGGTGAAATGACATGTTACTCAAGCTTACAAGAGGATGATGTATCTTTTTTTATGTATATATTTAGCTGTAAATTTTATTCTACTCATAAACAAATCCACTTTCAGCAACCACGGTGTATCAAGGGAGAGTTATTTCCATCCCTTGGTTTAATTTGGATACATTTGACCTAGAACAGCACAGTGTTTCCACAATAACATTTGAACAGGATGCCGCAGTGCTGGTTTGCAGGGCTCAGGGAGTGTCAGCATGGGCCAGGAAACTACTTTCTTAAAAGAAACTTAAACACTAAGTTCTGACAAGATAGGAAACTCTTACTAGGCTCCTTAGTAAACCTATCTCTTTCTTTTTCTTGCTTTTTCATTAATTTACATATCTCTTGGTGTTATTAAACAGTAAGATTGAATATTTAACGTAAGTTCATGTGCTGAATAAGTAAGTCTGATTCAGAAGGAAAAAAAAACTGTTTTAAGGGGTTTGTTTACGAAAGCATATGTAAATAAAAAACTAGGGGCGCCTGGGTGCCTCAGTCGGTTGAGCGTCCGTCTTCGGCTCGGGTCATGATCTCACAGTTTGTGAGTTCGAGCCCCGCGTCGGGCTCTGTGCTGACAGCTCAGAGCCTGGAGCCTGTTTTGGATTCTGTGTCTCCCCCTCTCTCTGCCCCTCCCCTGCTCGTTCTCTGTCGCTTTCTCTCTCAAGAATAAATAAATAAAAATTAAAAAACTAAATTAAACATTTTTTCCCAGGCACAACATGTTACAATATTTAGAGTGGAATTTCTTGGTATTTCATAAGGAAGCACAGAAAGGAAGGGAAATTATCATTCAGGCAGAGGGACAATAGTAACCTGTCATTAATTGAGACAGAGTTCAAAACCAGGCTTCCGAAACCCTGGGGTCTGTGTCACTAGAACTGAACAAGCCACGGGCTCTTTCCTCTGTCTCCTGTGGACTAGACTGCTTTAAAAATGTGGGTCCAGGGGCTCCTTAGTGGCTCAGTCGGTTAAATGTTGGACTTCAGCTCAGGTCACGATCTTGTGGTTTGTGAGTTCGAGCCCCGTGTCGGATTCTGTGCTGACAGCTCAGAGCCTGGAGCCTGCTTCCGATTCTGTGCCTCCCTCTCTCTCTGTCCCTTCCCCACTCACCCTCTGTGTGTGTCTCTCTCAAAAATACATAAATATTAAAAAAATTTTTTTAAATAAATAAAAATGTGCTTCCAACAGAATCTAAAATGTTTAATTTATAAGCTATAACCCAACACTATAATATTTAAAAGCCTGCTTAATGTATCTTTACAAATCCTTAAAATCCCAATGACTTGAGATAATTAGATTCTTTGTTCTTTAATGGCTTTCTATGTGACCTCCTAGCGGTAGGGCCTGATCTCAGGACAAGGGAAAGGTAAATTTGGATTCCGTGCCCAGGACGGGCTCCCTAGTTTCCAGGGTGAAGAGAAGAAAACTCTGCCCTTTCTCTGCCTCCGTTTTCTACCCGGGATTATTTGTGATGTCTACGTGGAAATGCAGAGCATTCGTTTGTCCCCAGGACTGTGATTGGTGAATGAAAGGCCTTTATGACTGCAAAGTCCATTAACACCCTGTTTAGCAATTAGGATGATTCTAAACACAACTAAGAACTAGGAAGGAATTTCATCCCCTGCTATGCAGAAGGGTAACACAAAGGTTACACGCCAAAGGTCACACCCATTATTCATAAGAGCTTGGCCATCATTCTTAACAGATTTGTGTGTGTGTGTGTGTGTGTGTATGGAGAAAAAGAGACAAATGTACATAACCTAAAGGGTACCATTGTAACCATCCCTTTAAGCATAGTTAGTGGCATCGAGTACATTCGCAGCGTGGTACAACCCTCCCCACCGTCTATCTCCAGAACCATCTATCTCCCAAACTGAAACTCTGTATCCATTAAGCACAAAGCCCCCGTTCCCTCCCCCCACTCCCCCACCGCAGCCCCTGCTAACTACTAGCCTGCTGTCTCTAGAATGTGACTACTCTAGGTACCGCGTACGAGGGGATCGCGCTGTGTTTGTCCTTCTGCCCCTGGCACCTCTCGCTTAACGTCATGGTTTCAAGGTCCATCCGTGCTGGAGCGGGTGTCACAATCTCATTTCTAATTTTTAAGGCTAAATAATTTCCCACTCCCATTTTCCTTTAAATACACGTCCTCACAAGATGGGTTCTTTTGTTTCCAGCCAATAGAAATGGCACCTGCGGCCGGTTAGTACTGAGTGGTCATCGGAGCCTGCAAGTTATTCCAAGAGTCTGACGGTCAGGGAGAAGACAACCGTGCTGTGAAACCCAGCTCAGGAACCACAGACACAGCCTCGGTGCGGGGCAGGCGGTCGTGAAGATCTCAGCAGCCCTTGAAGTTCTCTCTGGGCTGTGGCACAGGCTCACTTATTCCTAATGATGCTGCTGGGTCATCAAGACAGGGTCCCTTTCCATAGGGAGAGGCGAAGAGTTCAGGGGAAGCGGGTGGTCCCTATCTGAAATGACTCCATTCCAAATGGTTAAAATTCTTGAAAAGTGTAGGCTTCAGTCAGCTGAAAAATCCACCTCTGTGAAATGACTCATTCCAGAACGTGGCGAAAGAGAGGGGGCACGGCAGGGGCGGTGTGACAAAGGTTGCACAGGCTGAGCGCCCTCAAAGGGCATGTGCTTCCCTGCGTGTCCCTTGCCTCCCACCTCGCTTTTTAGAGCGGAGAATCGAGAGGAGCTTGACCTAAGTCGATACGGGGATTGGTAGTTCTGGGGGAGTTTCTGCCGTCCGGCTGTGTCTAAATGATCCTCGCTCTGCCTGAGTGACATTGTCCACATATTAAGCGTCGCTGGCCACCCCGCTGCGGGACACGGAGGGGCTCGTGTGCGGAGCCTTCTCGCAACGCCTGAACCCTGAGCATCTGCCTGGTGACTTCAGTTTGGAGGCTCTGGCCCGTGACATGTGGTCATCCGCTCATTCACCATTCTCAGTGCCTTCGAGGATTCTCCGTGCCATCTCTGGCCTCGTGGAGGGCAGTCTCCCCCGGGGCAGCTGACGCGTGAACAGAAAGATCTCCTCCCCTTGCGTTTTTCCTGAGAAAGTCAGGGAGGGCTTCCCGGAGGGGGTGCCATTTGGCCTGAATCTGGAAGGATAATTGAGAGCCTGCCTTGTGGGGAATGGGAAAGGGCACCGCGTGCAAATAAACAGAGTGATGAGAAGGGTCTAACGAGCTTGGGGATGGTACAGAAGTGAGCATGACCAGAATAGACGGGTTGTGGGGGTGGAAGGCAAGGAGAGGAGGCTGGAGGTATAGCCGAGGCCGATTCACTAGGGCCTGAGTGTCCCCTGCACCCCGTGAGCAGTTTAGACTTGATCTTTCATGCAGTGGAGAGCCAGTGAAGGTTTCTAGCAGGATCGTGAGTTGTGATGGTGGTGGAGGGGGCAGGAGGGAGGCCAGGTGGGAAGATGGGGCAGGTGTCCATCTTGCGATGGGGCCGAGCGCCTGCCCCTTCTTCCCCCTGGGATAGGACAACCGTGAAAGACATTTCAAAGGTAGAATCTGAGAATATGGATACAATTTGACCACCACGGAATACTCTGGGCTTAGCGCAGGGAAAGCACATGGTAGGTGCCCAGTAAACATTGGCTGAACTGAACGAATGGACAGCTGGCCGTGTGATGTCGCAGGCAGCGCTGGCCGCGTTAGGGGGACAGCCCAGCCATATCACGATGAAGCGTCCGTTTGTGGGGTGTCTACTCTGTGCCAGATACTTTCTAAATCCTATCTGCACGAACGCGTTTCTTTCTTAGGACAGTCCAGAGAGGTCGGTGTGGTTTTATCCCTGGAGATGAGGACACGGGGGCTTGGAGAGGCGACTAACTCGGCCACTTCTGGGGTTGAGCTGGGATTTGAACTCAGGCAGCCGCAGAGCACTCTGTGCCCTTAATCACAGCACTGTGGCCTCTCCTCCTCTGGAGTTTCCTGGAAGCTGCTTGTGTCAAGGCCCCAGGAGTGATGAGTGGGCAAACGTAAGCAGCGGCAGGATGTAGAGAAGCCTGTTTAGGAAACCATTTATCTCACGTAGACATACCATCTGAGATGACCTTAGTAGAAATAACAATGCAATAATAACAGCACCACAGTCTTCCCTGGCATAAGAAACCAGCTTTGTAATGAAAATGGAATTTCTCTGGGAAATAGTCCTAGAAAGAGATAGGCGGCTGAGATAAAATAACAAAATGTAAACGCGTACCAAATTGTTTGCTGTGCGATTCCCCCTGGCACGTTCGCCCTCTCTGTTGTGTCCTTTACTTCGCTCACTTGCTGCCTGAAGATCTGTGGCCCCCTGCCCCTCGCCCCTGTCCCCGCCCCCCCCCCCGTGCCCCACCCCTCCCCTCCCTCCCCCATCCAAAGGAAGAGAAAGGAGACCGTGCACCCAAAGGCAGTCGCTCCCCACCTTGAGTTTACCCTCAACGTGCCTGGTGGAAAGGGGAAGGGGTCCTCTAGGGTAAACTCTGCTTTGGGGATGCAAGTCTGTGGCTTTCTGGAATGAAGGGTGGTGAGTTTGGTTTCCCAGGGGGCCCACGGGCCGGAATCTGAGCTCGAGGGCGCTCAGGTGTGCGCGCCGTCATGGATCGTTACAACCCCAACTGAAGCTGAGTTTTTCGTGCCATAGGTCAGAGTCCCATAAAATAAACTCTTGTCATAACAAAGGATGCAGCGGCCAGATTGCATCTCAGAGTTCCTTCACTCGTTTACCCCCGAGGACACCGACTTTCATGGCAGTGTGGGGAAGGGATTCTATTTTAATGCTGATCCTAACGGGGGGTCTGTCTCCCTCTACCACCCTTGTAAATGGTGATCAACAGTGATGGCCACAGCAGCGTGGAGAAAGAGCGTGGCCTGGAAGCCCAGCCAAGCTCTCTTGACTCCAGTTTTACGCAGATTTGCTGAACAGAATGCAAATGATTTCACAGTAATACGGGACCCGGGGGTAAGTGCTCCTCTGTTTTCAGCCGTCTCCCTGAGCTCCTGGCAGCAGCCACTGTGGAGGAGTGGACAGGTCCGCAATGACGCAGGTAAAAAGGTGGCTGGGAAGGAACGGCCCCCACCGTCAGCAGAGACCTCGCCTGGGATTCCACCGGGACCGGTCTCTTTCCCTTGAGCGTCCTGCAAGCCGGGACTTCTGGGTTTCAAGAACAGGAGAAGATCAACACAGACTAATGCTTTTGGGAGTCCTTTATTCCTCCTCTTATCCCAAAGATGTTCCGTGGTCACAGTAGACATCTAGACGCTTCTGTATCTCACGGATATTGACTGCGCATTTACTTGCTACGAGGCAGTGTGTTAGGCATCGAAAAAAGACTCGTGTGCGACCGTGAAAGCGTGAAACCGTACCGTTTCTAAAATCTCCTTCGCTGTCCAGTGTGGCAGCCACTGGGCGTGTGACATGTGGCTAGTCTGAAGGGAAATGTGATTGGAGCATTAAAATACACACCAGATGGAAACCAATTCGACAGTAAATTTCATTAAAAAAAAAATAACATAAAAATAAATAAATAAATAAAATAAAATACACACCAGATTTTAAAGACGCAAAAAGATGAGCACAAAAAGACTTTATTAGTCATTTTCATGTTAATTGCATGTTGAAATGATAATATTTTGGATATATTGGTTTCAATAAAAATACATTAAATGTGACCACTAGAAAATTTAAAATTACATATGTGGCTCATATTATATTTCTTTTTAAAAAATTTTTTTTTCAACGTTTTTATTTATTTTTGGGACAGAGAGAGACAGAGCATGAACGGGGGAGGGGCAGAGAGAGAGGGAGACACAGAATCGGAAACAGGCTCCAGGCTCCGAGCCGTCAGCCCAGAGCCCGACGCGGGGCTCGAACTCACGGACCGCGAGATCGTGACCTGGCTGAAGTCGGACGCCCAACCGACTGCGCCACCCAGGCGCCCCTCATATTATATTTCTATCGGACAGCACTGGTCCAGACTGCTAACCATTTATTACCCAGTGTGGTCTCCTTTTGACTCCCATCTTTGGTTACTATTACACAGGAGGGTAAAGGGAGCCTTCTTTTTTGCACAGATGGGGTGTAGTTTAGACAGTTCTGTGGCACTCTGTGCGACTTTTACCAAGTGCATCCACATCCGTGGTCTTGCTGAGCCCACTCCTGGTCCACTCAGGGAGGCTCTGGCTATACTTTTATCGGTGAGTATGTGACAGTATGAGGGGGGGCTGGCCTACCCGCCTTGCGTTAGAATTAAGAGTACAACATCAGACTTTCAGCTTCTAGTCCAATGCCTGTGAGAGATAAACTAGAAATTACCCGTGGAAATATTTACTTATGTTTCTGTACCAAAGATAATGGAACAGGGTCCTATTTAGAAGTAAATATGCCTGTGTTTGTGTATGTGAGTATACACGAGCATGTCCCGTGACAAATAGGACACATTAATCAAAGGTCGTAGCCAATGTTCAATGGAAAGGTTTGACTCATGTTGAATTTTTGTAGTCATGAGGTCGAGGTTAGGGGAGGGATCGTACATATTGTCACAACAAGGGGATTTTTTTTTTTTTTTTTCCGTTGGAAGTCCACATGGTCATGTCAAATTCCTGGCAGCACGTAGCAAGGCCTGTGGCTCTCACCTGTCCGAAAGGTCCGAGACCGAGTTGGGTCACCCATGGGATGGGAGGACCAAGCGGGTACCCCGCTCCAAAGAGGCAAGGGATCAGATGCCAGGAGGCACGTCTGAGTTATTTGACCCCCAGCATGTCTAACACCAGATGGCTGGGGGTTTCTCTCACACCAACAACCAATTCTCCAAATCTCTGGACATCAGCTAGGTGTCCTACAACTTAATTCAATTTTGACACTGACTACCTAGAGTTAGCATCAGATTCCACGGAGCGCCCCCACTTTAGACACCAGATGAATGTCTGGGCCACCTGCACTTCTGACCAACTGGTTACCAATCAGAGGTTTTCACTACCCGTTCCTCACGTTTGATAATTTATTAGAACAGTTCCTATGACTCAGGGACACACTTACTCTGACTGGTTTGTTATAAAGGATACACCTCAGGAACAACCACGGGGAAGACACGCATAGGGCAAGGGATGGGGAAGGGCTGTGGGGCTGTTCATCAACCTAGAAGCTCTCAGAACCCCATAGTCAAGGGGTTTTAATGAAGGTTCCATTACACAGGCACGAGTGATCAGATCATTGGCCCTTGGTGATTGACTCAGTCTCCACAGAAGGTTGGGGGTGGGGCTGAAAGTTCCATCCCCCTGTAATCAAGCCTTGGACTTTCTGGTGGCAGGCTTCCCGACATCCTGAGTACATCCAAGGCCCCCCAGCCACTAGACATCTAATTAGCTTACAAAAGACACTCATCACTGGAGATTCCAAGGGTCTTAGATGCTCTTGTGTCCGGAACTGGGGACTAAGGCCCAGCATCATAACAAAAGATATTGCTGTCACCCCAGTCATTCAGGAAATTCCAAGAGTTTTAGGAGCTCTGTGCTAGGAACTGGAGGTGAAGACCAAATACATACTTCTTGTCATATCACAATATCGGACACTCAATACAGACAAGACTGAGGGGAGGTACACTTCTAGGAAAGAAGCCATCAAGGCCAGGAATAGGTGGCCGATATGGCGGGTGAGATTATCACGGTACTGAGGGCCGGGAGGTGGGGTGGAGGGCAAGGGCCTTGGGTTAAATCCTGGCCCTCCCAGAAACCTGCTGTTTGGGAATGTCACATACTTCTCTGAGCTTCTTTAATCCAATGAGAGCGTTGGGTGAAAGGATCTCGCACTAAAATTTTGTGATTCTGGGGGCGCCTGGGTGGCGCAGTCGGTTGAGCGTCCGACTTCAGCCAGGTCACGATCTCGCGGTCCGTGAGTTCGAGCCCCGCGTCGGGCTCTGGGCTGATGGCTCAGAGCCTGGAGCCTGTTTCCGATTCTGTGTCTCCCTCTCTCTCTGCCCCTCCTCCCCTGTTCATGCTCTGTCTCTCTCTGTCTGAAAAATAAATAAATGTTGAAAAAAAAATTTAAAAAAAAATTTTGTGATTCTGTGAGTTTTGAGGGTCAGAGAATCAACTAAAATAGTATTCACATGCATTCAGTGATAGCTTAGGGGGTTGGTTTTATGGCTGTTCTTTTGTCTAATATACTTGGGGGCCCTGTGATCCATGGTAAATACCATCACTGGCTTGCACTCTTCATATGGCCCTGAATGAGACAGGGGTTGGGTCAAGGACCACCTTGTGGCTGTAGCCAATAAACAGGTGTTGCACTAGAATATCTAAAAGCATTTGTACTCATTTGTCTTCCTTGGCTCTCTTTATCCCTATCTTTTCTGTGAATTATCTTTATTTCTTCTGATATCTTGTATGTCTACTGTTGTGTGGGTAGGAACTCTCCCCACATCGATCACAGGCTTTAGTAAATCACTGCTTGTTCTCTGTCTCCAGCTAATCTTGCTGCCTCGTACCTCGTATGAATTAAAAAGCTCCCGGGCTCTCCGTGAAGACGTAAGAATTTCACCCTCTTTTCTTTTTAAAGACTAGATTTTAATTGCTTTCAGGAGGGATGGGGAGACAAAAGGCCTTGGATCTGGAGGTAGCTTTGTATTTTGTAGAGACTCACTCCAGGAGCACATTCCCCCACTGAGGGCACGGCCACCTTTTCTGCTTCATTATACTTTGCTGAGCGCTGAGAAGTCTGGCATCGTTTCTGGTGGAATGAAAAGATTGGCAGAGCGGCCCTAGACAGAAGCGCCACGAAACACTGTGGCAGAAGGTTTGGTCTACATACCAAGGCAGCCAGAGTATTAATTGCATTCTCTGTGATCACGTTAAAAAAAAAAAAAAAGGCGCTGAATTATTCTCTTCATGTTTTAAGAATGACAGGCTTTTGCTCTGCCAGCTCTGAGCGTAGTGAGATCACATGGCAAGGAGATGCTAGGTTTGGAGAAAAAAAAAAGCGCAGAAGTGAAGGTCTCTGGTAGGCAGCTAGTTCTTAAAAAAGATCTAAAGATGAATCGTTTCATGATCGGTACCTGTAGAAGATCGGGAGCGGGGCGAGGGAGTGTTTCCGCACATTTACACGATCTCTTCTAGTTTCCCGTGCGGAGATCTTGCTTTAACTTTTGAAATGGGAAAATACACAAATAGAATAAATTTTGAAATGTGACTTTTGAAGATGCCTGCTGTAGTTCGTCTTTATTTTTGTGTGTGGATTAGCGGAGGTGTGGTCCCGGACGAGCTTTATATGTACTCACCTGCCCCCCCCCCCCCCCCCGCCCCGACCCTGTGCGAGCGCGTTGGTGAAGATTCCGATTATCCGTGCTCAAATCCCCTGAGCCTCCGTCGTGAACATGCCCCTTTCCCAGCCCACGCTGACGGGGACACCAGCCCGACGCATGCCCGGCCCCTGCCCGGTCCCTGTCGTCTCTGAGCCCACGGAGGGTGTTTCGTCGAGAACTGTTTGTGATGATTTAACTTGGTTGGGGAGAATAGATAAAGCAGGTGTCGGCCTGCGTACTGGGGATTTTCCTATGCTGAAAATTGTTATTCTGTGCAGCACCCCACCCTCCCTCCACAACCCTGAAAAAGAGAAGTACGCGCGCTGCTGATGCTCAAGGTTTGAGTGTGTTTTGGCTTCAAATGTTCAGTGGATCAGAGAGCATTTCATTCTGGGTAGTGCAGTCTGGAGAAGTGTTTTGGTTTCATGTGATTAGACCTGTCTCACCAACCTTGCTGCTTCTGGTCTCTGTGGGTGGGGGGGGGGGGTGGGGAGGGGAGGGCGGAGTGCAGGGGGAGCAACCACCGAGAGCCTGGCTGGGCCCTGGTGGGAGGAGACCAGGGGCTGGGGCCGGGTAGGTACACATGTCGCCTGTTCACGGGAGGCTTAGAGCCCAGCTCGCCTCTTCTGAATGTGCCCGCACCTGCTCGGTGCCGTGCACGAACCCTTCTTCTGTGTGCGAGCCCCACTCGGTGATCAGAATGTCACTGCCCACCCAGAATTGTGAATGGAAGTGCAGTATATAAAGCCTGGACTATTACTTAACTATGTTCCTTAGTTCAGAAGGAAAGCCCTTCTGAAATTTTGTATTTTATTTTAATGTTCTCCTTAATCTATTAGATTGCCAACCATTCAGATCTAGTATGACTGTAAAGTTTATTGTCCACGCTGGAACCCTTACAAGGGTGAAAGGAGGTGTTATTAATTACTACACTGGGACATCAGAATAAACTAGGATGGTCCCAGGTGCTGGCCTCTATAGTAATAAACCTCAATGTATCCATCTTTTTAAGAATTAGGCATGATTCTTTTATTTTTTATTTTTTTATTAAAATTTTTTTTAATGTTTATTTTTGAGAGAGAGAGAGAGAGAGAGAGAGTGAGCGAGGGAGGGGCAGAGAGAGAGGGAGACACAGAATCTGAAGCAGGCTCCAGGCTCTGAGCTGTCAGCACAGACCTGACGCGGGGCTCGAACCCACAAGCCATGAGATCAAGATCTGAGCCGGAGTCGGACGCTCAACCGACTGAGCCACCCAGGCGCCCTGGTGGGGCATGATTTAAAAAAAAAAAAAAAAAAAAATTGTGCTGAATCCTTTGAACATTTTTCTGAAAACCAAATGGACCGTTTTACAGGTTTCCATGTCGTAATAAACCGCCATCCAGATGTATTCATGAGAACCGCTCTAGCTGACCTGTTAAATCTTTCACTGGGTCTTGTCTGGCCTCCGCATTTCCATGCAGAGGATGCGGCTGCATTAGGTTTTCCTATTGCCTCACGGTCCCATGAGCCTCAACCCTATGGCCATTGGCTCGCCTTTGTGCTGTCGAACGTGCTCTTGTGTGCACTTTTACAGGTCGGGAGAGGATACCTTGGTTTAAACTGCAAACCCCAAGAGAGTGTTTGCTCTGTTTGTGTCACTTTCTGTGACTGATGCCCCGACACAGGCTTGTGGATCCTTGACACTTGATGAGTATTGGTTTCCAGAGCCGACGAGGACCTGTTGAGCATCAGGCACGTGTGACAGTAGCTGTCCAGCTAGGTGATGTTCCCCTCGACACGGTCTTCTGAGTCCTTGATGAGAAGGGTGATGACTTTTTGAAAACTGTAGACTATTTTTCTGATGACCGTGAACTTCCATCTCCTCGGTCACAATAATAACACGTTGCGGGGGGGAACAATTTAGAGGGGCTTTCAACAAACAAAGAATGTACACCAGGACTACGTGCATCAAGAATTCAACGTGGGAAGCAATTCTGCTTCATCGTACTATGTAACTCTTGTGAAAACCTCATCCACTTTTTCTGTTTTTTGGGTTTCTTTTGCACTTTTCAATCTGCAGCTAAATTAGGCCACAGGAAAAGGATATCGTACCTTCAAAGAGCCAGTTGGGTCGGCTGGGTTCTTTCTATTCGTGGAAAACAGCTGTGGGTGCCGAGCGTAGAAGTCAGGCTCTTGTTCCCTGCAAAGGTGGGAAGGTTCGGTCTTGAGACGCGTCGCCCCTTCTGTGGAGGAGTGCGCAGATGTGAAGCTGCTTTATCAACATCTTCGAGGCGTTTGAAATGTGTTGATAATGACCTGGGAAAGAGAGACGGGCGGGACGAGGGTGGGAGTAGGAAAGAACATTCCTCCTACACAGTGAGCACATCTTCTCTTGTTTTTCTATCTGTGTTGAGTGCAGATTAAGTGAATTGGGTTATTCATTTCCTTTGCCTTCCACCAGATAGAAGTGCTTCTGTAAGCCCATGGTGATTGTTGCCTGCTGCGTGCACATGAAGGAAGTCTCTGGAAGGAGAGCCGGCCCGAGCAGTGGGCGACATTCCCCTCCTCCCATCAGGCTCCCTTGCTCAAGCGGAAGGCCAGCAATGGGGTTTAGCTTGGGTTTTGTTGGACAGGATTGCTGCCGTGGCCCTTATTGTGAGTGAGTTGCGGTGGCTTCAAGTTAAAAACCAGGTTCGGGAGTTCTCTTTTGCTTTGAAAAACATGTTCTGAGGGGGCGTGCTGAGTAAATGGTTTGGAAAGTCCTTGGATACTGTTTCTTGGCCCCCCCCCCCCCCCCCCGGTGGCTCGGTCGATTGAGCCTCCGGCTCAGGTCATGATCTCATGGTTCGTGGGTTCCAGCCCTGTGTCGGGCTCTATACTGATAGCTGGGAGCCTGGAGCCTGCTTTGGATTCTGTGTCTCCCTCTCTCGCTGCCCATCCCCCACTCACACTCTGTCTCTCTCTCTCTCTCTCTCTCATTAAAAAAAAAAAAAATTATACTGTTTCTTTCTCTCCCTCTCTCTTCCTGACTCTCTTTCCAGTGACTTCTCCAGCCCCACAGCCTCAGGATCGCCTGTAAGTGGCTGATTCTCAAATGGGTTTCTCTGCACAGTCCAGTTCTGCCTGTATACTCCTGCCTCGTGAGCCTGTCCACCCAGATGTCCTGTTGATGGCTCCAACCTACCATATCATCAGAATGCTTAATTCAGGACTAAACTCATTATCCTGCTTCCAAAACCTTTCTTGGGCTCTACGATTTCTCTCCACGTCAGCACCTTCATCCCGATCACCCAGGCGCAGAACTCAGGACGCCTCATTCGCGCTTCTGCTCAGCACCCACACAGGGAGCCACAGGCCCTGTCATCCCCAGCGACTTCCCAGTCTTGCTGCCACTGCCCTTCCTAACTCTTGCCTAGGAGATCCTATGAACCTGCTCAAGTTTCTCCTCACCCCAGTTGATCTGCCTTGTCACAGACTTGCTGAGAACTCTCCCCTGCTTAAAACAAGGCTCCTCCTCTTCTACAAGAAAAAGGAGCCTCCTGCCAAGCTCCTCCCTTACTGTGAATCCTCCCCCCTCATCCCTGCTGCTCTTCAGCAAGATATGCTTTTCCTCAAACCCCTCCAGCCTCCTCTGCTCTGGGCATATTTCTTTCCTGTTATTTTTTTTTAAACAATTTTTTTTAACATTTATTTATTTTTTGAGAGACAGAGAGAGACAGAGCACGAGCAGGGGAGGGGCAGAGAGAGAGGGAGACCCAGAATCCGAAGCAGGCTCCAGGCTCTGAGCCATCAGCACAGAGCCCGACGCGGGGCTCGAACTCACCAGCCATGAGATGGTGACCTGAGCTGAAGTCAGAGGCTTAACTGACTGAGCCACCCAGGCGCCCCTCTTTCCTGTTATTTTTAAATCCCATAGTGCTCTGCTTCCATCCAACTTCTCCACGATGCTGCATCCCTTTAAGGTTCGGATGCCCTGGATGAAGGGGTCCCCATTAGCAGTGACTCCTCCCACCTCCACGTCTCTACCACACTTCCAGCCTTTCTCGTGCCTCCCTTCTAAGCTCTGTCACATGCTCTGATACACAGATGTTTGCCATCCTTTTCTTTCTTCCTCTTCTGGGTTATAAATGTGTTGGGGCCCAGTGCTGTATCTTCTGCATTTGAATACCCACCACCATGCCTACAAATGGTCTGGTGCCCAATGACATTTGCTGAATGGATGAATCAGCCAAGGAAGTATAAGTGGCCTTTGCCTTCTCTTACTTCTAAGATCTGTTCACTTCTCTCTTAGCTTCATTCATTCATTCATTCATTCATTCATTCATTCATTTGGCCCTTACACACTAGGAGCCTGCTTTCGTTCCAGGCACATGGATACATCAGCAAGCAAAACCAAGGTCTCTACCGGAAGGTGCCAACATTCTACCTTCTTCTTCAGACTCCCCATCTTTGCAGTCCCCCTGCTCAGCTCTGGAAGAAACAGAGAGCTGTTGTTTTCAATATTATGAACTTTATATTTTGTTATTCTGCCATCCAACCTTGCTGCGAAGAAGTTAGGCCTTCTTGGTGGTTTGCAACTGTGGGGCTCTTGGTCTTAAAATGGGTTCCGTATCCCAGGGGCTGTGAGGGTGTTGGAAACGCTGCTTCTTTTCGCTGCCTGGCTATTAAACCAAGGCATTTTGCAAACTGCTCTGAAATAGTGACGAAAGACTCCTTGGTTTGAGATTTTTATCTGCAGCGTTGAGACTTTTGCAAGGTTACCGCTGATGGTGTAGAACAACTCCGCGCTCACGTTCCTTGGTTATTTGCTACACATTGTATAACAAAAGCAAAAACAAAACAGCAGCGAATCACCTCCTGGCATCGGCATCGATAAGAATGGAAAACAACTGTTTCAAAGTTTGATCTGTATGTTACCAATAAGGAGGAAATTTATATGTCGTTGTATAGGCCCTTGAAAATATGGTAGTGTTAATGGCAAACACCTTGATGGAGAAATGTCCCTAAAACCTTTACTGGGTCAATGTCCTTCTCTCCTTGTGATTTTGAACGACTGTTGGCCACAACACACAAAGTCGGAGCAACATACCGTCTTCGAGTAGGACTCTATAGCCACGAGTTCTTTCTTACTGTAGCTGAAACAGTACTTGTGGCAAGATACTGCTCTCAATGCCAAAACCCAACAATTTTGTTTTCAAATTCCTGAAAACTAAAAAAAGAAATCTTGGTGACATAAATGTTCCAAATTCAAAATATCCAAAAGTGAACTCATCCACTTCCTCCTTGAGCCTGGCCGTTCCGTGTCTGTTCTGTCTGGGTAATGATATCACCAGCCACCCAGACAAAGCCCAAACCCTTAGATCGTTTTCAGCTCAGTTTTCTGGTATGTGAGATAGAACTTTTTTCCCCCCGAATGATCTCTTAAGATCTCTTGCAAAATGTCTAAAAATCTATGGCCCACAGTTCTCTGGTTCCTTCTTCACACGGATTCCAGGCATATCTCAGTCCCGCCTTTGAATTCTCTCACCTAGAGCCCCACCCCTGCTTTTTATGCTGCTCCTGATGTAGCTCAGCATCCCTGTCACTTCTTGACAGCTCGGTCATCTCTCTGCTGGTCTGCCAGTTGTTTTAAATTCTTAGTTTTAAATTGACATACGGTAAAATTCGCTGTCATTGCATACGGTTTTGAGTTTTGGCGGGTGTATAGAGACATAACCACCACCATAATCAGGACACAGCGCCTGCTCTTTCATCCCTAAGATAATTTCCTCGTGTTGCCCCCTTGGTGGTCGAACTCTTCTCTACCTTTAGCCCCCGGGCAACCGCTGACTCTTCCCCATCCCTCGAGTTCCGCCTTCTTCAAAATGTGATCAATGTGATCGGAATTGGCCTCGCGCTCTCTGAGCACCTGCTCGCAGTCTGTTCATTCCCTTTTCCATAATATCTTCCTAAAACACCTGTCGTAGCCCTTGAGAAATTCCTAATTCCCCGGAGCTTCTGTTTCCTTGTTAGTTTGTGACTGGCCAAGACTATAAAATTATTAGCCTAGAGAATTCTAATACTTTCTAAGAAGGTTGGCTCCTTTTGTCTTGCTAATTCAGGGGACTGGTGGGAAGGACCAGGAAAGCAGTAAGTTGGTCTGAGTATGAAATGGCCCCTGGAGCAATTGGGACAGGAGAGAAAGGAGAGGGAGGGAGCGAAAGGTGGTGTGCAGAGAAGTTTCAGGGCGAGCATTGTGTGAAATGTGCCAGTTTTCTCCACAGTGCCCTGCATTAGAGACCTGCATTCCTTCAAGGCCCTCAGAGCTGTCTGGGGCACCTTTTGGATGGGTCTTCATATTGGCAAGGGAGTCGGGAGACCCAGATCTACAACGGGGGCAATCACATCTACCCCATGGCGTTCTTATGGTGGTATCATGAGGCAGCGAGCTGGTGCTGTGCCCGGCCGAGTTGGGATACTAAGGAAATGTTGACCTTCCTCCCATGATTCTGCGCCATATCCAACCTCTCCTGTCACATCTCCCCTCGCCCCGAAACTGCCCCCAATTCTCACGATTTAGCTCCTTATTCAGGCACCTTCTGGGCTGGTACCCGTCCTCCTCATTCCCACTTACCTCTCATGAACCCTCGGTCTCCTCTCCACTTCCTGCTCTCCGCCCCCCCCCACCCCCACCCCTGCCCCTGCCCGCAGCCCCAGTCTCTTTGTTGAATCTCTCCTTCAATCAGAGTTAACCTTCCCTTTGTCTGTGTTCTCTTTGTGTTTCTATAAAGTGCAGTGGGTTCTTTGGGGTGCCTGGGTGGCTCAGTTAAGCGTCTGACTTCGGCTCAGGTCATGATCTCGCGGTTCGTGAGTTCGAGCCCCGCGTCGGGCTCTGTGCTGACAGCTCAGAGCCTGGAGCCTGCTTTGGATTCTGTGTCTCCCTCTTTCTCTGTTCCTCCCCCGCTCAGACTATATGTCTCTCTCTGTCTCAAAAATAAATAAAGACATTACAAAGAAGATTTTTAAGTGCAATAGGTTCGTATCATAATCATTCGTGTGTGTCCCCGCCCCTCCCCCAACTGTGTAAAAGCTTCTCTATTCATATTTGATGGCACAAAATCAATTCCCAAATAATTACTGCAACTTTAAGGATAGTACAGGGAACCGTCGGGCATCTTGCCTGTCAGGGGACAGATTTTATCCCACCGATGTCCCGAAGCTGTGAGTACATCACGGTGTCTGTGGTCTGTTTTCAAACAGCTGTCATAGGGGCAGAGCCCCTCAGGAGACCCTTCTAGGACAAAGTCCAGATATACCCAGAGCAGGACGGGTCTCCCGACCCCAGAGAGTGGGGGACAGAATGCCCCCTTACAGCAGCAGGGGACCCCCACCACCTCCCATCTCCCGCATCCCCATCGGATGGTTTGTATGTTGCCAAGTTTGAGTCGCCCGCGGAAGGCAGTGAATACAAAGACGGGTTTGCTAAATGAAAGTGAGCGAGGGCACTTCCGGTCCCTTCCAGGCCGGGCTGATGCGGTGCGGGCACCCCCCCTCCCCCTGCATAGCTGCCACCACCCTGATATCACTGTCTCCCCCTTGCACGGTGAGCCTGTTTGTGAAATCCAAGCGCAGCGTTCCGCTCCCAGGGAAGAGCCGTGGCACATGGCTGACATATGTTCAATGTGTGGCCCGTGCAAGCCTCTAGAACATTTCTGCCATCCAGCACCTCACCAGCCATCACCCGTCTTGTATTTGCATCTGCTGTCTTTTCACGAGGCTGCGGGGAGGGGGGCACCGTGTAGCTGCCTCTCTGCCCAGATACAGCTCCAGGTAAGGCCAGGCATCCTCAGGGGGGATGGCAGGAGGATCGCCAGGGCCCCTTCCACCTCCTGGGGCTCAGTTCCAGAGGTCAGCCAGCGAGGGAACACAGCGAGGACAGAGCCCCCACGGACATTTTTCTTCCCACCCAGCTCATCTCCAGGGCAATGGTCTTCAGCAGGGAACAACAATCCCTCATTCCTTGCCAGGGGAGCTGAGTACAACAGGCTCTTGGGCGGGCGAGTGAGAAGTTCCCCCAATGACCTTTGTTTTTCCATTAAAAAATTAGAACTCTTGTTCCAGCCCCCTTTCCCCCAGCTGCTGCATAGACGCACTTCTTGGGCCCTTGGATGGTGTGGCCGTAGGTGAGCAGCCGTCGTGGACCCTGAAAGACAGAGCGAGGTGGGGAGCCTGGGCTTGCGAGACCTCGATGCCTCGGGGGTGCTCCACAACCCGCTGCCAGGAACTCCTTTCCCTTTTCTCCCCGGCGTCTACACTCGCTGGAGTGGAGCCTGAGAGGATCCAGCCCCCGTGAACTTCCAGGATTCTCAGAGTCTGGATCCAGAGCTGTGTGTGCCTGTCTTGGGCCTGGGGGAGGAAAACCCCACACTTCTCGCCCGCTCGACCCCGAATGCACCGCAACCAAAAACTTAGGATGCCCCGATGCTGTTTTAAAGTAAGATGCTCCACCTGTTAGGGCGGCACAGTTCTCTGCTTTGAGACTTTATGCTCTTGAGGCCTGGGTTTGAGGGTTCCTTTTTTGGATCTGAAATTTCAGGGGGCGCCTGGGTGGCTCAGGCAGTTAAGCATCCGACTTCGGCTCCGGTCACCGTCTCATGGTTAGTGAGTTCGAGCCCCAGTCAGACTCCGCGGTGACAGTGCGGAGCCTGCCTGGGATTCTCCCTCTCTGCCTCTGTCTCTCCCCACCCCCCCCCCCCCACCCCAGACAAACTGGAGAAAGTAAGATAAAATCAAATGTCAAAGCAACCAGCTCGTTTTCAATTCCCCGTGGAGCGTGAGGGGCAGTCCTGCCACCAAGTATTGCAGAGGCCGCGTGGTACGGACACATGGGGCCTCGTGTCGAGGCCGCAGGCTCAGGGCCCAGCCCTGCGTGACCACCTTGTGGTGAATGACCCTTGTGACGACTCGGAGTGCCTTTGGCACAACTCAGATCGTGGAAGTGTCTCTTTCTAGGGCCCCCAAGTAGGGGAGGCTGTGCTCAGGCCCGCATCTGGGTCCTTGCATGAGAGCCCTGCAGAATTATGTGTGACCCTCCCCCTCTCCACCCCGCCCCGGTGTGGGGAATCCTTCTGCTTCTTAGCGAGGAAGCAGCTGTGGCTGTCGGATCGTGGGGCCCCTACCGGCACCTGTACCCTCAGCCCACCCCTGGCTTCATTTACCTCTGAGCTCTGTGCCCACAGGGAGCCCCACCTGCACCTCCCTTGGCATGGGGGCCTCTTGACCAAATTTTTGCTGTATACTCAATACTTGTGTCCCTTTCCCAAACTTCTAGCCTTTGGGAGGTGATTAGGTCGTAAGGCGGGTGGAGGTGAATCCGATCAGTGCCCTTGTGGAAGAGACCCCAGAGAGCTTCCTCGCCTCTTCTGGCTTGGGAGGACACGGAAGATGCCTGTCTCTGAACCGGGGGGTGGGCTCTCCCGAGACATCGAATCTGCCAGCTTCTCGATCGTGGACTTCCCAGTGTTTAGAACTGTGAGAAAAATAAGTTTCTGTTGTTTATAGGCCACCCAGTCTATGCTCTTCTTTCATAGCAGCCCGGACGGACTAAGAAGACACCGGGGTCTCACCCTTGGCCGCACATTCAAATCACCCAGGGAACACTGAAAACTCCCAGGCCACAGGACAGACCAATTGAATCGTGACATGTCGGGGTAGAGGGTGGGACCCAGGAATCACTAGGTTTTAAAGCTCCCCAGATGGTCCCCCAGGCGAAGACTGCCACCAGACTTACTAACAACATTCAGCGGCCCGGCCCACGGGGCACCTCTTTTGTTGACCTGCTTACAGTTAAGGTGACAAAAGCTTGATTCTGGTTGCGCGGGAAAGGCAAGCTGCTTTTGTGTCGCTAAAGAGTCTGAAGTCAGATTTTCCATTGGAATAAGACAGGAACTCCAAGTTTATTTTAAAAGTGCTCTTGATCTGCCTAAAACTAGGAAGTATAAAGAATCCTGGGGGAGCCATTTATTCTCACATTTGAATGCGTTTTTGCTTCCTCTGCACGAAGCCTTATGGTTTTATCCGTTACCAGAGGGGCCCTGTGGCTTACTAGGAATATAATTGAACTGAAAATTCTGGGGTTGTGCACTGGGCGACTGGGAAAAGGATTGAAACGGTTTTTCCCTACACAGTGCAAAGGAACGTGGAGAGGATACGCATCTCTATAAACTGCCCACTTTTCTGTCCCGTTTCTGGGTTGGGACGTGTATTTTACAACCAGAGGGTCATTCCCGGCTGAATATGTCAGGGGATGATTTGTCTAAAACTTTTAAAAGAAGAGCAGACACGGTACATTTGCATTCCGTTAACCACGCAAACATTTTTAGGCTAACAAAATAAACAACTGAATTGGCGGTTTGTTTTATTACCAAACTAGTCAGGTTGCCCAAGGCAGGCAAGAGTCTACCTCCCCGATTGGAAAAGGTTAAGCATCTTGTCAAGGAAGACTAAAAACTTGAAAAGCGTTACCATTTGGTTGGATCTCACCGAAATCAGAAAGTGATCCATTTGAGAGCTAGCAGCCCAAGACCTTTGGTGGAGACACAGAATGTTTTTAATTCTGAGAGATGGGCTTTTCAGAACTCTGCAAATGACATTTGTTTGGCATTTCGTGTTTTTGTTGCCATGTTTATTGTCTTTACTTCCTAGTGGGAGTAGTTTTCTGCTCTTAATTACCCAAAAGGCAAGAAAAAAAATAACTAGAATGAAAGGAGGGGGGAAGGGGAAATATATCTTGAAAGTTTCATTAATTGCAAAATGAAGTTAAATGGTGCGTTCGATAAAAGTGCTTCTCAGAACCGATGGAGGATTTCTCAGAAAGAGCCCATTAAAGCTGGATCCTCTAAAGCAGTGGAAATCCCAGGAACAAAAGCCAAATGCCTAGGAATTGAGTTTCAGAAGAAATTTTGAATTGGTGCAGCTTGGTAATTTACAAAATGCAATGGAATCACTGATTGTTCTCACATCCGTTTGGCGAAAATGGGATAATACATTCACCTTACAGGCACGTTCAATTCTTGCTGTTATTATATTATTTGCTGCCATTTATTAAGCATTTTTTTTCTGGGAGTCAGGGCCAGTGTTTTGGCATTCGTGATTTTACTTTGGATGATTACAAAGATTCAGTGATTTTCGTAGAAGTCATCAGTAGATTATACAAGGGTCCTAAAGCCAACTCTTCTGGTGTGTCAAGTAAGTGAAATCTGTGGTGGCGTTTGAAATGTGATTTAGCTGTGCGTTGAAGCTGACCTTGAAAATGAGATTTGCATTTCATTGACATGCTTTATAAATTGGACCTCTGCTCAGGAGGAGAAAAGAAAAATAAGTGAAATCAACTTGCTCGATTTCTTGCTAGAACCCTAGGTTAAACTGAGTATTTGGGCAGATCTTGTTCAAGGCAAACTATAGGCCATTGCACGCAGATCTGGGTTTTTGAAGATGGGAAGCAGTTCTGATAAACTTCCAGGGTAAATTCTGACCCTTGGGCACGTGAGAAAAATAACGAGTAGTTACAGCTCATGGATTGGAAGTGCAGTTTAAAGATAATCAGAAGGCAGGTAAATATCATCAAAGGGTAACCCGTAGCTTAACTTCCTTAATTACGTAAGCTGAGAACTTAGGATAACAGCACTAACTGAATTGAGTTATTAAGTCGAGTAATATTAGTGCCCTTTGAATCAACTCTGATCTTTAATTTAGGGAGCAGCGTTAAGTTCACCTTACCTGGTGATCGCTATGGGCTACAGTCACGCCACAAATAGAGTAACTTGGTAATATTAGTTACTGCTATGGACTTCTTTTAGTTCACTCCCTACCATTAGAAATTCCTGTTGGTATTTATGTTGAAAAATGAAATAGCTTACGGAAATCGTTAATCGAGTGTTGGATGGGGTAATAAACAACAGCAACTACCAACCGACACATAAACCGTGAGCCTCTATGGATGTCTTCTTTCTGTTGTGAACATGTTAACTTCCCTTGTTTGTGGAGGTACCTTACAATAACTGTTGCTACTGTCTCTCTTTTTTTTTTAATTTTAAAAGGAGTTTTAAAAACTGTGGTAGAGGCACCTGGGTGGCTCAGTCACTTGAGCGTCTGACTCCGGCTGAGGTCAGCGTGATCTCACGGTTGGTGAGTTCAGGCTCCCGTCGGGCTCTTTACTGTCAGCACAGAGCCTGCTTTGGATCCTCTGTTCCCCCCACCTCTGCCCCTCCCCCACTCATGCTATCTCTCTCCGTCTCTCTCAAAAATAAACATTTAAAAAAATTTTTTAATAATAGAATAAAATAATATAATATAAAATAAAAATTGTGGTAAAATAGCGGTGCCTGGGTGGCTCACTCGGTTAAGCGTCCAACTCTTGACTTTGGCCCAGGTCGTGATCTCATGGTTCGTGAGTTCGAACCCGGAGCTGGGCTCTGTGCTGACATCTCAGAACCTGGAGATGTCTTTGTATTCTGTGTCTCCCTCTTTCTCTGCCTCTCTCTCTCCCTCTCAAAAATAAACGTTAAATTTTTAAAAAAAAATTGTCCAGTCTTTTTATTTTGGCTATTCTAGTGTGTTTGTAGTGCTATCACATTGTGGGATTTCAGTACTAGGTATTGAGCACTAATTGTTTTTCATGTATATTGGTCATCCTTTTTGTGAGGTGCTTGTTCAAGTCTCTTGCCCATTTTTCACCTGTGCTGCCTGTCTTTTGTTAGGTTTATTTATTTAGAGAGAGGAGGAGGGGCAGAGAGAGAGAATCCCAAGCAGGCTCCACAGTCAGCGCAGAGCCCTACTTGGGGCTCGAACTCACCAACCGTGAGATGGTGACCTGAGTGGAAACCAAGAGTCCGAATCTTAACTGACTGAGCCACCCGGGATCCCTGCTTGTCTTTTTTGTTATGAATTTATAGGAGTTCTTTACATTTTTTGGATTGAGCCCTTCATCAGTCGTTTGTGTTGCTAACTATCTTCTCCCACCTTTGTACTCTCTTAGCAGAATCTTTTGACGGAAAGAAGTTTTAATTTGAATGTAGCCTGATTTATTGCTCTTTTCCTTCACGATTAGCATTTATTATGTCTGGCTTGGAAATCTCTCCCATCCCAAGGTCATGAAGATTTCTCTAATGTTAACTTCTAAAAGTGGTATTGTTTTGTTGTCCACGTTGACATTTATATGATGCCCCTGGAACTAAGTTATGTGAAGGTTTTCAGCTGGGAGGGCAAAGGGTTTTTTTGTTTTGGTTTTTTGTTTTGTTTTGTTTTGTTTTGTTTTGTTTGCCCCGCATGGATATCCAGTCAACTCAACCCCATTTATTGGGCAGGGGGCGGGGGGACTCCAATGTGTGTTTCTCTGTGGTGAGTAGAGAGGGTGGACAGGACACATCGAGGATTAGGCTCAGTGCCGTGTTGGAGTCTGTGCCACACGGTTGTCCTGAAAAGATGATTATTTAAAATTTTTTTTTTAGTGTTTATTCCTGAGAGAGAGAGAGAGAGAGAGACAGAGCATGAGTGGGGGAAGGGCAGGGGGAGAGAGAGAGAGAGAGAGAGAAGGAGACACAGAATCTGAAACAGGCAGGCTCCTCCAGGCTCTGAGCTGTCAGCACAGGGCCTGACATGGGGCTCGAACCCACGAACCGCGAGATCATGACCTGAGCCGAAGTCAGACGCTTAACTGACTGAGCCACCCAGGCGCCCCCAAAAGATGATTATTTTTAAAAAATTTGCCCTGCTCCCTCTTTCTGGCTTCTTTCCCTTTTATGCTCTTTAATGGGGCAAAGGGTGCAGCCTGGACAACACGGCCAGTGGAAGGAAGAGCACGTTTTGCAGCGGCTCTGGGAGGGTTTGCTGGTTCGCAGGGAACTGGAGCCCGTTTGCAGGACCGAACTTCAGTTTCTCTGCTGGTTTGTTTGTCCTTCTGTTTGTCCCTAATGTTAACAGGTGCCTGTTCCTGGTGCTTGAGAATAAGATAGCCAGACCTTGGTGTCATAGAACTTCATTCTAGCAGCAGAGAAAGTCAATATACAATTCAGTTCAAAATTTAGTGTTGGGCATTGATAAATTCTATAGAAAGGAAAAGGAGGGCAAGGGGACAGTGAGGGGGGTGGAGGCAGGTAGCCTTGTAGGTGTCTGAGAAACACATATAGGGGCTGGCCATGTTCAAGGGGGCGGCTCAGAGTGAGAGGGGGAGGGGGTGGGAAGTAAGGTGGAGGGAGGTGGCCCTTGGCCAGACCCAGATCTTGCTTTTTACAGCAGATATTAAGGGACATTCCTTTTACTTTCCTGCAATGAAATTTGCAGGAGACAAATGTGCAAAGACAACCTACCTACCCACGTGATTGCAAATCGTCAATATGATGCCATAACCGTACTGTAAAGGAAATACAAAAAAAAGAGCCAGTTGCAGTGAAAGAGTATTTCAGCATGTCAGGGTAGGCGTGACCACGCTGGAAGTCAGAGCGGTGTGGTCACGCGCTCGCCATCCCCTTGTAGGGTCACCGGGAACGTGGCAGCAATAAAGGTAGGTGGGGCAGAGGTGTTATGTTGGCAGCTCGGTGACAATCGGTGTCGCCTTTAATGATGTGAGATTTCTGACAAGTTCTGGGTGAAGTTCTAACTAACACAAAATACATCATTCCCTGTCGCATTCTCGGAGATTCTGTGTTTATGCCGATCTCCAAGAAAACGCTTTGGCTTGACGTGTAAAACGGAGTCAGGGTTTTTCACTGGAAGGGGCGTCCGTTTCTTGATCGGGCTGGATCATCGACACATTTTAGGTTGTCTACCCTCTAAACACCACCAGCGACCCCCCACTTAGCCAGTGGCTATCAGGACAGTCCCCACGGATTTCCTGAATGCCCCTGGGGCAGTCTGTTGCCATCAAGAATTACCGTAGGGCCTGATAGACTCTCGCGAGGATTTCGGATTTTGTTTTGTGTGACCTGGGCAGCCAGGGGATGGTTTTGAGCAAAGAAGTGAAGCGATCTGATTTAGGTTTTAGAGCCATCTCCTGCTTATCAATGAAATGGAGACCGAGGTTCGAGTGTCACTCAGTGAGAACTTGTTCCCTGAGAGATAGCTGCAGAGGCACTGAGCTCAGACCTCAGTCTTTCCCACCTGGAAGTCTGTCTGTCTGTCCCCAGAGCTTCCCCAATCCCCCGTTGGAGGAGGGCCTCTGTAAGCAGCTCAGCAGAACTTGCTGTCCATTTCGGCATGCCACCCCCATGCTTCTGTGTCCCAGACCCCCTCCGAGCACGCGTGCTGGCTGTCACCTCAAGCAGGACTCAAGGACGTCACTCCCCCCCCGTCCCCATACTCTGCCCTAATCGGTTTTTACTCCCCTTCCTACAGCAAATAACAGATCCATGCAAAGCGGTTGGAAGTAGCTTTGTAGTTGAACTTCACACTTGGATTATTTTGCTGGGCGGCCTCCCCCTCCACGCCTCCCCCCCTCCAGCGCGTACACACCCCTGTTGGATATGCAGGGCTTGCTCTGGGCCTGCAGTCACAGAAGCATTTCCTGTAACTGGAACCCCCCGTGCCAGGCCTGCCAGACAATAGACAGATAATTGGATAAATCCTAAACTAGAAACAGCAAACAATAAAAAAGAACACCCCACGTAAAGTAGTGTGCACACCGCCCCCCCCACCCCTCCAGCCCAGCTGTTTACATACGAAACTACTTAAGCAAGTCCTTTATTTTTCAACAACAATGAAACTCATTTAGTCATGAAGCTCAGGGGCCCTCTCAAAGTGTGTTTAAGAAAAGAGTCAGGGCTGTATCGTGTTTAGCACCAGAGTGGCAGGGCACATCCCAAGGTCTCTTCCCTCCTGTGTCCCTGGGGGGTGTGGGGTTTGTCGAGGAGGACGGTGAGGGTGGGGCTGCTTGTGACTTGCCCTGCTTGGGTGCAGGTGCGGCAGGAGCGTTCTGGGTGTGTTTCCGTGAAATCTCACATTGTTTAACGTGGCCTCCGTAACAATGTGGTCTTTAGGTCACCCAGACTTTGGCTCTCGAAAATGACTTCCAGGTTTGTTTTTTTAAAATATATATTTTTTAATGTTTTTCTTTATTTTTGAGAAAGAGAGAGCACCAGCAGGGGAGGAGCAGAGAGAGAGAGGGAGACACAGAATCTGAAGCGGGCTCCAGGCTCCCAGCTGTCAGCACAGAGCCCGACGTGGGGCTTGAACTCACGAACCACGGGATCATGACCCGAGCCGGAATCAGACGCTTAACGGACTGAGCCACCCAGGCACCTCTAGATATTTTTGATAGTAAAGGACATTGGAGCAAAAGAGTGAATGTGTATGCCATAGTAGCTGACTAAATACTTCAAGGACCACACACAGACTTATGAAGGCAGAATCTATTTCTGTTCTTAAGTGTGTTGGTGAACCAATGTTTGGGTTCTAGAATGTAATGGTAGCAGCACTACACTCTTCACAGCTTGAGCATAGCTGGACTTCAAACTTTCTATTTAGAAAAATTACACTTTTATTTAGATTTACCGGTTAGACTGACAAACACCTGGCTTCAGCCAAGCGCCTGGAAGTTTCTTCCTTTGGGTGAAGTGGGGCTCGAGGCAGAAATCACTGCCCCCCACCCGGTGCCTTCACTCATATGTGGCAGGTTGAAGAAAATTTTACTGCTTCAAAAATAAAAGTGGGAAGAATTCAAATATTGACCTTTGTGGGTATCCAGGGTGGGAAAAGTGTTATTTAAAATACCTTCACAAAAGGTCAACTCCCGTGGTAGTTGGGCCTAATCAAAGTTTAGCAGGAAGTTCAGAAATCAGTGTATGAAATTATAGGAATGATCCAAATTTGGCCACATCAGAAGAGAGTGAGGAAAAAAAGACCTTTCTCACCTTTTTGATTTTGAGGGCGGTCGGAAATAAGAAGAATCAGGGCCGCAAGAAGGGGTCTGAGGAAGGAGAATACGAACATGGTTTCCTAGAGCCTTTGTTGGGGGAAAAAAAAAAAGTCCAGCATTTCCAAAAATGACCTTTTCCTCTTCACAGAGGTGTTTTTCTTCCTTACGGAGAAATATCATCTCCATGATCTTCGTTCATCCTTTTTATTCTCTCCTTGCTATTCATTTGATCTGAGATGCTTATGACACAGGAAGCAGAGAGCATCTTGATCAGGAAAGTCTGAGAAAGATCTCGGCTTTGTCTGCTACTGTCGCTTGCCGGGACCAGAGTCAGGGAGTAGCCACGGCCTTTGATCATAAACCGTGGACGCTTAGAGCTGGAAGGAACCTCAGAATCACCTTGTTAACTCCCTCATTTCATAGGTAAGAAAAATAAGGTCTAAAGAGTTAAAGAGACTGTCAGAGCCTGAACAGCTAATTGGTGGCTGTGCTATCAATCTAGGGGTAGAGTTTTGATGAGGAACTTTCTGAAAGTTCTTCAGATAAGCTCACCTGACTGACACGGAGAGTAGGAGGGACTTGGAAGAGTCTTTTTTTGTTCTTTTTCTTTTTTTTTTTCAACCATAGGCTGCTTTAATTCTTTATCAGTGTCAATTTACTTTGGTTTGCCTTTGACCTTCACCACCCCCGCTGAAAGCGTAAATTGTGGTTGTTAATTTGCTTTCTTTGACATGTCTGTGAAGGACTCTCTTTTTAAGGAGTTAGTGGGGCTTACACTCTCCAAAGGGAGAGTGTTTGTTGTAAGCCAATCCAGAATGGCCTTGAAAGGTCTTAGTAGGCGGGCACAGTGGAAATCTGGGCGCTGCTTTGCAAAAGTTTGCCCGGTGCAGTGTTCGCATGCGTTGGTCAATGGGTCTTGTGGGAAAATCTAACCAAGAGAAAGAATTCACCGGCACGGGCTTTGTTCTTCGTGTGTCCGATTTATACTCTCTGGGTTTTGTCTGTAACATTTGCCACTTAGAAAGAACTGTCCTTTCATAGACAATGGACTTGGTTTTTAAAATACGTATAGCATTATGGAAATGTTGCTGCATTACCAAACCCTCCCCAGAGGCTGGGAGGCTTATTTTGATTTGGTCCCGTCTTTTCCTGTGATTTGAGACTAGGTTGTAAAAAAGCCATAATGCAAAGGGACTACCATAAGATGTACAGCAGAAGCAGGCTCAGAAATAGAAATTGAATTTATAGGCAGTGAGATAGGATAATTAGTTTTTATATTTAAAAATATCCTCAAACCAGAAGAGTCTGTTGTCTCAGATAGGAAATGGAATTGAGTTTGAATTCCCAGTACCTCAATAATAATTTCGTGGAAACTGTCTGCTTTGTGTAAAATAAGTCTGCTGTGTATATGTGTATGTATGTATATGTGTATATATATATAGATGATGCGTATATTCCTCTCAAACACGTGAATTAAAGTGTCCGTTTAAAAATTCAGATGGCACAGATTGCACTTATAATTCTTAGCCTTAAATGTTGATAATAGCTAAAGATAATCCGATTAGCCCACTGTCTGACTTTTTTTTTTTTTTTTTTTTTTTTTTTTTTTTTTTTTTACACCCCTTTGAATAGTTATCTGGAGTTCCCAAATCAGACAAAAACCTTTTCTGCTTTTTGCCAGGAGAGCAAGAACTGTATCTGATGTTTACTCAAAGTTTTGTGTTTGCTGTTTCGCATCCAACGGTTGATCACTACAGAATATACATTCAAAACAGCGTATGTAGGTAAATGATGAAAGACACAGGAATATGCAGTGTCTCCTGGTGTTGAATGTGTGTCAGTTCAACAGACCTCCTGTAATGACGGTGTCTTACGGCAGAAACCAGATCCTGGTTTTGGATCTCGAACAGATTTTTTTTTTTTTTCAAGGGTTGCATCATGACTTAGGGCATCCTGTCTGCCGTGTGCTGTCTCCCCGGGCTGGGTCAGCAGGGACGGAGAGAAATCGCATCTGCTAGCTGTGCTGGAGTAGCCCACGCGTGGGGTCAGTCTCTGCTTCTTTGCTGAGGGTTCAGCCAGTGAAACCGCCCTTGCTTGTGGCACCTCTGTGTCCGTGGAGAGAGGTCTGATCGCGGGGTGAACTTGGAAACCGGAAGAAACCTGTCTTCCTCCTCACTGGTGTTCTCTGATCTGCCTCTGAGCAAAGAGAAGTCAGAGGCGTGTACCCCTGGGACCCTGCCCTCTGGATCATGGAAGCCTTCGCCAACCCTATGAGCTCTCTCTCTCTGCCTCTCTGCCTCCTGTCCTAATAAATCTCTGTTTCAGAGGAGGAGAAAGGAGATGGTGTCAAGGCATAAACCTCCAGGTCGGCTGCTGTAGCCTCGACCTCCGAGATGCTGGCCAAAAGCTTTTGTTGAGCTGAAATGCTAGGTTAGGTGACCGAGCCATTCATTGCCTGGGGATAGGAAATCTTTCTGTTGCGGAAAGGTGGCTGCTTGGTTGGCGCGTGGGTGTGTTTGCGCCTCTAGAAAGTGGGATGGGTTTTGCAATACCGTTTGCCTTACTGTTTGCCTTGTGGGGACTGAACACGGAAAACGGCAAGGCTCGGTGCACCTAAAAACTGGAGGAGGTTGGCTAGGGGGGATCACCCGTATTTCCAGAGCAGTTTTTGTTCAGGTACAGATTCTTGCAGCCGCTCGAAGTTTTCAGTGTCAGCTCAAGTTTTCCGTCGTGTGCCACCCGCACCTCATATGCTTGTCTGCCATCTGTTCATTTCCATTGCAAACTGCTCTTTACACAGTGTCACTGGGTGCTAATTAGAACACGTGTCTCTTTGTCACTCATCTGGGGAAGGGGTTAATGATGACTTCTGTCCCTCTAATTGGTTTTCCTCCAAACTGTCATATGTCACTTACCATTTTATAAGAACCCCAAGAGAATGGAAGGAGAATGACCACCTAATTTTTATTCCCCATATTCTTTGTTTAAGAAATGTGGTCGTCCAGGGGCGCCTGGGTGGCTCAGTCGGTTAAGTGTCCAAGTCTTTTTTTTTTTTTAATTTTTTTTTCAACGTTTTATTTATTTTTTGGGGCAGAGAGAGACAGAGCATGAACGGGGGAGGGGCAAAGAGAGAGAGAGACACAGAATCAGAAACAGGCTCCAGGCTCTGAGCCATCAGCCCAGAGCCCGACGCGGGGCTCGAACTCCCGGACCGCGAGATCGTGACCTGGCTGAAGTCGGACGCTTAACCGACTGTGCCACCCAGGCGCCCCTAGTGTCCAAGTCTTGATTTCAGCTCAGGTCATGACCTCGTGGTTCGTGAGTTTGAGCCCAGAGTCAGGGGTGGGACTCGTGGGGCACTCAGAGTGTGGAGCCTGCTTGGGATTCTCTCTCTCCCCCAATCTCTCTACCCCTCCTTGCCTTGTTCTCTCTCTCACTCAATAAATAAATAAACTTAAAAAGAAACAAAGAAATGAGGTCCTCCAAGTTCTTAGTAAGTACTTATATAAGTGTGAATTTACTGCTTATCAGTGGACAATTTATTGTTATTCATATTTGCTAATTGATATTATTCTTTTTTAATGTTTTCTTTGTAATTTATTTATTTGAGAGAGAGAGAGACAGCACGAGCAGGGGAGGGGCAGAGAGAGAGGGAGAGAGAGAATCCCAGGCAGGCTCCATGCTGTCAGCACCAAGCCCAATGGAAGGCTCAATCCCATGAACCATGAGATCAGGACCTGAGCCGAAATCAAGAGACAGACGCTTAACCGAGTGAGCCGGCCAGGCGCCCCATTAATTTATTCTTAAATAGGTAACATAGTCACATGATTCAAAGTTCAGAAGATCCCCCAAGAAGTATTCAGGGGAGAATCTTCTTCCTATTATTATCCCCAGATAACAGGTTTCCTTTCCCAGAATCTGTGTTATCAGGGTCGTGTGTGTGTGTGCGTGTGTGTGTGTGTGTGTGTGTGTGTGTGTGTTTAGACTTCTGTAATTCACATATGTGTAGATCTGTATATGGGTATATGCAGATGTACATGTGTGAGTATGTATATGTATATACTTATTTTTCCCTTTTTTATACAGAGTGTGGCAAACATCCATGCTTTTCTGCATGGGGTTTTCACTTAAACTTGTTTTGGAATTCAGAGTGTGAGTTAGGAGCACGCGTCCTCTTTCTTTGTTAAAGCTACATCGTATTGATGTACTCTCACTTGTTAACTTGTCCCTTCCGGACAGACATTTAGGCTGCTTCTAGTTTTTTTTTCTGAGACAGACAATGATGTGGTTAATAGCCTTGTATTGCATTATTTGCTGTATCTATAGGAAGGAAATCCGAGAAATGGAATTGCTGCAACGCAAAGTCAAGCTCGTTTGTCATTGTGATTGATTCTGTCAAACGCCCCCTCCTAGAAGCAAGCGCTTTTGTGTTACTGAGAGCATATATGCCATAAATATTGGAAGATACCTCATATTACCCTTTATATGATTACCAAAAGCATATTGCTGAAATCCGATTTCAACGGAAATTATTCTTCTAAATAATGCATTTCTAGCTAATCTAATCAGACTTTGATTTGTAAGGGTGCCTTACCTGATCTCTTTTAAGATGCAGTATTTTAGGTCAATTAAACTCTGACGTATGTTGCTTTTTACGAAAAGTACATGGATTCTAGAGAAATCACATTTTGACAGATACAATGGAAAAAAATGTTTTAGATGGAAAAATGGCCACTTCCTTCTTGATATTTTTCTTTGTATTGAGCTTCGGATGAAAAGCCCTCGTGGATATATTTTTTAAAATATAATTCATTGTCAAATTGGCTAACATCCAGCGTGTAAAGTGTGCTCTTGGGTTTTGGGGTAGATTCCCATGGTTCATCGCTTACATACAACACCCAGTGCTCATCACAACAGGTGCCCTTGTGGATATTTGTAGTGACTGTTGCCTTGCTATACTAGCTGAAGCCATCTAGATGGTCTCATGACCCTTACTGGAGAGAGAAGCCGGAAAGTCTTTTATTTGGGTTAGTTGTCCTGGCCCATATTCCTTACAAGTTACACAAGTCTCTAGAAAAGTTTTGTAACTCTCAAAAGTTGCAGCAGTCTCTACAAATGGGAAAATACATTGTCCGTTTCCTGATAAGACCAAACTTTCTATCATATTTTTAAGAGGTAAGCTAATTATTTACATAGTTAGAGATGAATACTTTCCACGGCATGGGGGCTCTATTCTTCCCCCTGGGAGTCCCCACCTGTGGCTGCTTCAGGCCACGAGATGGCTTCTTTGGCAAGTATGAAATTTGAAAACTGGGCGCCTGATGTGTTATAAATAGTAGGACTTTCCCTTTGGGACCAATATACTCAACACAAACTTGCAAATATTGCAGCAAACTCTGTGAATGATAAAGTAGGAATATTTCTATTGCCCAGTCAGGAAATCAACCAATTTCCAAAAATGGAGTTGGTTGAATGCTTAATGGCAGTGTTGAATTGTTGAAATATTCCACCCCGTCACGAAACCAATTGTTAATCCTCCCTCGCATCTAGACTCACATGCTTTTAGAGCCAGAGGAGATTTGGAGATGGTCCAGCAGTTAATCTCAGTTTTGTAGGTGAGAATAGTGAACGTGAGAGAAGGTCAGCATCGTTCTGGTGAACGTCAGAGCTGGCACTCTGGAATCCTGGCCCCAGACCTCACCTGGCTGAATTGTTCCAGAAATCTTGCTTAATTAAGCATGATTTTTTTTAAACTAGAAAAATGTGTGCTTTTTTTCAAAATCGGTTCTAAGCCTCTTAGTGAATCCCTTTGGTGGGTGGACTTTAAGAGGGGTTGGTTTTTGCCGAGAACCCTCATCAGGAGAAGACCACAGAATGCTCTTCCTAAGAAACAGCTGGACAGTGCACCTGTTGAGACAGGCACACGGGAGAATAAGGTCTTCAGAGATGCTCCCCACGGAGATACACCCGTGGCACAGTGACAACTTTCTAGTGACTTAGCTATGTGTGAAGAGAGAATTAAAAGGAGAATAGGAGTGTTGGGAAAAGTAAAGTCATCACCACTGATTAGCTGGGATTGGTTAGAGATGGGCTGCTTTGTGCAAAACTTTACAGAAACCTCGTGTGAGGACTTTTATTCTGTTTTTAGGAAAGAAGGAAGGCATAAAAGACAGAAAGAGAAAAGGAAGGAGGGAGAGAGGGGGCACGGGCCTTGCCTGTATCGCAGGTCATATACCTTCTCAAAAGTCTCTTCCTTGGACCAGAGGGGACCATTGCTATTTGCTGGCCGCCGCCCTAACCGTAAGCCAGAGCTTTTAAGAATTCAGAAATTTTCCTCTACCTCCCAGAGCTGTATTTCCTTCCCGAGCCCCTCAACAGGGGTTTAGACACCGGTAGCCAAACACGGATTACCTGGGAGACACTTGAACGTCGACGCACCTGGGGCCTAACCGGCCGTCTTCCATCCATCCTGAGCCAGTTCCTTGCCTGCACTCCTTCTCAGCGGGTCCCATCGCAGTCCTCCAAATAAGCCAGGTCAGAACTTGGGGATGGTCCCGGCCCCATCGACCCTTCCTCTGGTCCTCCCCTCCACCACCGTCTTAGCTCACAACCGCCTCGTTTCTTCTTGAGTTGCTGCGACAGTCTCCAGGAACCCTCTGCCACCCCCCAGGTTCTGCCTCTGTCTGACTTGTCTTCTAGATCGTTGCCAGAGAACGCTTTCTAGGAAAGCCCGTCCAGCTGTGGGATTCCCCTGCCTGAAATGCTCCGTTTGCTTCCCATCCCACACGGGGAATCATGGCCTGATGGGCCCACACTCACTCCTTTACCCGTGCCTCTTGCCCAGGCTACACTCTGGGCACTGCCCCTCCTCATCCACCTCGAGTGCACGGGTACGTTTTCCTACCCCCTGACCTTTGCACATGCCGCTCCTTCTGAGCGACACCTTCTGCTTCCCCCTGCTCCCCCCGCCCCTCTAATTCTTACTGATATTTCCGATCTCAGCTTAGGTGGGACTCATTTAACAAACTCCTACACACATTTACGGTTGGCGCTAGGAGGTGGTCTAAGGGTTTTATGTATATTTATTCATTTACTCCTCAAAACCTCAGGAGAGACAAAGGATTATTATCCCCATTTTGCGGGTGAGGAAGCTGAGGCTTTGAGCGATCAAATACCTTCTCTCGCTAGCCCACTTGTTGCAAGACTGGGCCAGGAGCTAGCTTTGGCCAAATGTTTAGCGCTTGATTTTGATTTGTGGGGGTTGTGTATCTCTATCTAGATATGTATGTGTGTATCCATACGTATGTGTGTATGTGTATGTATGTAATACTTTGAATAGGTAATATAAACACATAGTATTAAAATTTAAAGCATGCAAAACATACGGTGACAAGGCATACAGTGACAAAGATGTCTCCATCCTAACCTTATCCCACCCATTTCTCTCTGGAAAGAACTATTGCCTGTGTGTCTTTCCAGGGGGTGCATTTAAATATATGTGCATGCAGGGGCACCTGGGTGGCGCAGTCGGTTAAGCGTCCTACTTCAGCTGGGTCACGATCTCGCGGTCCGGGAGTTCGAGCCCCGCGTCGGGCTCTGGGCTGATGGCTCAGAGCCTGGAGCCTGTTTCCGATTCTGTGTCTCCCTCTCTCTCTGCCCCTCCCCCGTTCATGCTCTGTCTCTCTCTGTCCCAAAAATAAAAAAAAAGATAATAATAATAAAAAAAAAGTTGAAAAAAAATTTTAAAAAAAAAATAAATAAATATATGTGCATGCAGTATATAATTTTGTTCCTCCATGTGTGATAGCATATTCGGCTTGCCATTTTTAATTTGCTATGTTTACTTAGCAATATTCCTTGGGGCTTGTTCCATAGCAATACGTTAAGAGCTTCCTCTTCTCTTTTATGGCTAAATAATAGGCCTTATAGGGCTATGCCATAATTTATTTAATCGGTCTGCTTTTGTTGGCTATTTAGATTGTTCTCAGACTTTCGCCAGTACGAACCTTGCTGCAAAGGTTGGCTTTCTACAGGCATCATTTTGCACACACGTGAGTTTTATCTGCAGGATGAGAGCCTGGAATTGGAATTTGGGGTCAGAGGGTAAGCGCATTTATAATTTTGGTAGATGGTACCAGATTGTGTTTATAGCGACGTACCTACTTTATTCTTTCGTTAGTAACCCTCACCAAAGGGTGTGTAATAAAATGTCCTGTTGTTCAGCAAGCCTAACACATTTAGTGTGCATTCTCTTATTATGAGTAAAGTTTAATATCTTTTAATGTGGTCGTGAGCTATTTGATTTTCTTTTTCTATTAGCTGACTGTTTATTTGGCTTTGTTGGGTCTTATTGATTTATAGGCATTCCTTATATATTGATGAAATTAGCCTTTTCTCTATGATTTATGTTCCAAATAGTTCCCTGGTTTGTCATTTGTCTTTGTTTATGGTTTCTTTTTTCCCCAGGCAGAAAATTTTTGTTTTCATGTAATCAGATTTATCAGGGTTTTTTTTATTTTTTTTATTTATTTATTTTTTTTTTTGTTAGCCACAGGAGTTTGAGTCACAGTGAGACTGACCTGCCCATGCCTAGATTATAAAATTCTCTTCCTGTTTTAAAGAAAATTTTTAATGTTTATTTATTTTTGAGAGAGAGACAGAGACAGAGCATGAGCAGGGGAGGGGCAGAGAGAGAGGGAGACAGAATCTGAAGCAGGCTCCAAGCTCTGAGCTGTTAGCACAGAGCCCCACGTGGGGCTCGAACTCATGAACCGCGAGATCATGACCTGAGCTGAAGCCAGACGCTCAACCGACCGAGTCACCCAGGCGCCCCGATAAAGGTCTCTTCCATGTGCTCACACGTGTGTGTAAGGCTGAATCAGTAGAGTAGAAAAGCTTGGCAAACAGATCCCGGAGTCCAACTGACCTCTTAGCCCTGGCTTCACCTCTAACTCATTCCACCATCTTGGACAAAATGTTTCAACAGGTTATAAGTACCTGTGCCGTAGGGTTACTGAGAAGATCAAATGGGACAATAGGAAAATGCCTCGTGTTTAATTACTGAGAGCCGCCCTTGTGGTGTTGTTGTTTCTTTCCGAATGCAACGATAGTGGCCGGAGGACAGAAGGCCTTTCTTCTCTTCCTTTGCATTCCTCCTGCCGTCCGGCCCCTGCTCCCAGCCTCAGCCGGGTGCTCTGTTGGAAGGACACGAGTGCTCGTTTGGATTGCTTCGCTGTTTATTTTGATTTGAGAGGGAGAGGCCTGGAGCCCTTGCTGGAGCCACCTCCCTGCTCCTCCAGAGTCCTCACTTGCGTCTGTCCTCCCAGGCACCTCGAGGACCCTGGCGCCTTGCCGGATCTTGAAGTTGTGTTTCTTTTCATGGGTCACCGGTGAGTGCCTGTTCCTGCAGCCCCTGCTCTGTCGTCCCCTTGCACCTGTGACGTCCGTCTGTAGACACGCAGCAGGCACGTCACCTCCCATCCCTGCAACTCTGTGGGTGGGCTGGTGCCTTCCTTGTCCCACTCACATTCTGAGGCGACTTGGTACAGTGTGCTCCACAGGGTAGGTGCCCAAGAAGCACTGTGACCAGATGACCAAGAAGGAGGAGGTTGGGTGTTGGCACTGACTGGAAGAACCATGCACCCGTGGGCTACGTCTTCTGTGCCCGTCGACCATACAGGAAGGGATAATCCAAAGTAGTAGGTTTGCCAGTGGATGATCGCCCTCAACATTTGTATCCTGTCAGCTTCTGTCGATGTCTACTAAGGTTGTCGTTCTCGTAGGGTTCGACTCCTTAAAAATATCTTCTGTTGTGCAGGCCGTTCAAAGACACCCGGAATTTGGAGGCAGAGCTGAAAGCTAGGCCTTAACTTCTTGGCTTTTATCTCTGTTGGTCCCTTTAATTCTCCTTGGCCTCTTTCGGTACTTCCTTTGTCTGCTTAATTTCCACAGTGGCCCCTCGCCATTCCAGCGGTAGGAAGTGCAGTGGAGCCGCGGAGAAGGTCGCCTCATAGTTAATTTTGCCACGATCTTCGCCATCAGTGCGATCGTGCTCGGAGCCCAAGTGGCGAGTTTTACAGCGGGGTGGATCAGAGGTTGGTCAGGACTAATCTGAAGCGTGCCAGTACAGCGCCAGAGAGCGAGCTTCAGGGCAAAGGCAAAGGACAAACGACAAGGAAAAGAAGCAACAGAGGAAGTAAGGCATCTGACTCTTTGGTTTAATTTAATGGGAGCCCGAAGTGCCCCGCGGGATGCAAAACTGAGGACGTCACAGCCCCCGAACCAAAGGCAGGACCTACTGGGTGCCAGGCACTTTCCTTACAGTTGTACCCTGGAGATTGGCAAGAATCCTTAACGATGGGAAGCTTTACCTCAAGTTTTACAGGTAAGGGATTTGTGTTGACGAGCCGTTGTGTAACTTGGGATCCCATGGCGATCCCAATGGGTGAAGCCCGGGGTGTTCTGCTGTCTTGCCTTCCAGGACCTTAGGGTCCGGGAGAGGGCAGCGGGTCATACACCGTGATGTGACTGTTTTCACTGGAAAAGTCAGAATCATGACCTAAAAATAAGAGAAGGGTTCTGACGCCCTCGCATCTGCTTTGTGGTTGGAGCTCTCAGCTCCGAGTTCTGTAGCGCACTTCAGGATGGCGAGCGTTCAGGAGAGAAAGGTCACTCCTCAGCCGTCCTGCTCCCCCAGCTCCCACCTTGGTCAAAGGAGTCTGCTTGCCACCTGACTCACCTGCGGGTAACAAAACAGGTTTTTAAAATCTGTCATAAAGGAGCACTCACTGCTTGCTCCTCCCTGGCCGCGATCCCGGAGGAAGTTAGGCTATACTGGTGCTGCCTAGAACCCCGGACCCAGGAGGTTAATTAAAAAAAAAAAAGCTCGGGGCGCCTGGGTGGCGCAGTCGGTTAAGCGTCCGACTTCAACCAGGTCACGATCTCACGGTCCGTGAGTTCGAGCCCCGCGTCGGGCTCTGGGCTGATGGCTCAGAGCCTGGAGCCTGTTTCCGATTCTGTGTCTCCCTCTCTCTCTGCCCCTCGCCCGTTCATGCTCTGTCTCTCTCTGTCCCAAAAATAAATAAACGAAAAAAAAATTTAAAAAAAAAAAAAAAAAAAAAAAGCTCGAGGTTCCTGAGTTCCCATGGGATGTTACTAGAACGTTCCGTAGCTTTCACTCTCAGCGCTCACTTCCCGCCACCCACACCTATTCTGCATATTTGGGGACAAGTCGTTCCACCATCCACGTCAGAAGCCCCTAAATGTTGCCGTGCACCCGGAGCGTAGAGTTTCCTTGGCAGGATTTCAGCCCCTGTGTGAAAGACTCCGGTTATCTCTGTTCCTTCCAGAAGTAGCTTCTCTACCCCAACTTGAAATCTTGCTGTCTTCCTGAGTGTTTTGGAAGCAAAATGTGCAGTAGGAGAATTCCTGCCTTGTGAATATCGGGTCACTTTGTTCCCTGGCACAACAATCTCTCCTTTGTATTACACATCTGAGGACAGAAGTCCTAAATAACATTTTTACATTCCCTGTCGATACGGGTTCTTTATTTGGGGGCAACAGTTTGGTGCTTGTTTCTCTGTCAAATTCTGATGTCCTTTCCCTTTCTCGAACGACGAGGATGCTGCCGTCCCACAGCCTAGAATGACGCTGGTGTAGGGGTGACGAGCGGTTAGCTTCTTTCTGGGACTTTCTTGTCGGGTCTCTCTTGTCTCCGGTGAGTGGCCCGTGTCATAATGGGATGGCCAACTGGTCAGAGCCCAGGCCACTAACCGAGTGCTGGCCCGACCATGAGCCGAGTGGCTGAGCCAGGCAGCTACAAAGAGACCAGATGGGCAGACAGACCAAAATAGTCACTTACCCACCTCCTTCCTGGAAATACAGAAGGCCTGTCCCGGAGGTCCACGGAGGCCTAATTTGGTCAAAAAAAACCCTCACTTACTCTGAACCGGAGGTTGAGTGGTGACCCTGATGTGAATTCCCTACTTCCAATGTTTGATTTTCCCCAAACCCACGTGTACCTCCTCAGGTTGGCCAGCCAGGTCAGCAACAACTAATTGGTAACAAATACCCTGACATTAAAGAACTTCTGATTATTTTCCTTTTGGTACTTGTACAGCGTGCCCGTACTTTTACTCCAAAGAAAACAAATAGATGTGCTTTCTTCTTTAGGCAAACCCAATATTATAAAAATTCAGTTGTGTGAGCCAAAGTAGGACATTTTTCCCCCCAGAAAATGGATCACCGCGTTCCTTAAATGGCATAGGCAGCATAATAAAAATGTGATCTATTCCCCCCAAAATGTTTCTATTTCTGGGTAAGGTTCAGAGCCTGTGGGCTCCTCGTGTGTTATCCCTCTGGGTCGGAGATGTGTTTCTTCCTCCTCATTTCTGCAGGGAGTATTTATTTTATGCTTCCTGTGGGGCAAGCATCGTGCCGGTGTTCTCCACGCCTTGTTCCTGGCGGGGGCGGTCGGACATAGCGGGTACTGTCCTCGGGAGGTTCGGCCTCCCTCACAGCCCAGCAGCTGGTCCTCGGTACGGCCAGGAGGCCTCCTCGGAAGCAGGTGTCCCATGAGAGGCCCCACGAGCCTGGGCCACGGGGATGGATTGGATTATTTTCTAAGTAGAAGAACATTCTGCTTCTTCTGTGGAACCTTTCCTTGCAAACTAAAGTGGGGAAATCACTCTCCAAACAGACAAGCTCAAGGGAGGATAAAAAAATACCCTCCACGAGGCCTCCTGATGGTACCTGCATTAGCCAGTGTTTGGATAAGACCAAACCCCTCGAGGAGGAAGGGGACCCTTCTCCGGGCCTTAATTGATTTTTGTGTTCATTCTGCCTCTTGTGATTCTTCGCGGAAAAGTGATTTGCAGCGCAAAGTGGCTTTCCGTGTTGCAGGTGCTAGATTATGTAATACCGTTCTTATCAAAAGATCATTTCTGCTTGTTTTGACTTTTTTTTTTAAATTTCTGATGCAGCCCATGCTGATTTTTCTTGTTTCACTTTATTTCTTCTTGTTTATACAGTTAATTTCCTCTTATTTCTCCCATCATCTGCCAGAGAAATGGGTAGAGATGGGGGCATTTGGTTTATTCTTTTTTTTTAAAAACGTTTATTTATTTTTGAGAGATAAAGAGAGACAGAGCATGAGCGAGGGAGGAGCAGAGAGGGAGACAGACTCGGAAGCAGGCTCCAGGCTCTGAGCTGTCTGCACAGAGCCCGATGTGGGACTTGAACTCACAAACGTGAGATCGTGACCTGAGCCGAAATCGATGCTTAACTAACTGAGCCCCCCGGGCGCCCCTGGTTTATTCTTTTTTTAATTGTCGAAACCCATTGGCTGGACATCTTCAGAAATAGTCCCCTTTTTCCCTAGTGAGTCCGTGAGATGATGCAGAGTCTCATTAGTCATAAATGTGACCCCTGAGAAGTTGTGTGATGCTCATCTCCAAGGATTAAGGCCGTCCCAGCCTGGCTGTCCCTCCAGGGTCCGTGCCGTCATCCACGCCTGGTGACCCAGGTGAGCCTGGCTCATGAAGAAGGCCGCCCCTTCCGGAGGCACCCTGTCGTGTTCTCTAGATCAGTGGCGACCAAAATCTCTTTTGGTAAAATGAGGTTGTAAAGCCTCCGCCATGTGCCTGCGAAACAATTTACATAATAAACCCACAACTTGGAGATCCAAAGGGTATTGGCCTGTTTTGGGTTATGTTGCTAGGGAACCCTGCCTGCGTCCTCCCGTGATCCGTTGCTCTGTGTGTGCGTGCATGTGCGTACATGTGTGTGTACGTACGGAAGGGGAAAAAATGAGATAATCCATCGTCAGGTGCCATAGGGAGAGACGCGCTAGACTTTATGCCACGCCTAAAAGGACAGAATTTGTTTACGGCACTGGTAATGTGGCCAAGAACAAAGCAGAAGAGAAGTAGCCAGGCGTGATCAAAGCACAATCTAATATATCAGGTTTCTGGAACATCTGAGTCTGAGCGTTTGGTTTTCATCACGGTATGTTGAGAGGTGATGCTTTTAAAGCGAGAAAGGAGAAAAGGGCAGCCGAATGGGAACGGAGACAATTAGAAGGCAGATGCGTGCCCTTGAACGCCGTCAGTGACGTTCACAGAATCCACGCTCTCTCCGGTCCGTGGGGCCGGAGGGAGAGTTCCAGGAAAGGTCACATAAAAAGGGAGCCCCACGCTATGCTATGTGTTCGACATAGAGCCCTACGTTCGACGGCTTCGCGAGTTGTGACTTGCTTTCTCGTGGGCACAGTTCACACCTGTCTTTGGGAGTCCATTCTGGGTGAGCTGGTCCCCTGGAGCACGGAAGGGCAAGCCCTTGCTAAGTCTGGATGTCGGATATCCCAGCGGGTAGGGCGGGTGACCCCCCCGGGCGGCTGGTGAGGTGTCGCCCCCCGGAAACCGAAGTCTGGTTCGGAACTAAAAGCAAACCGTCTCCCCTCGGGGCCGTGCATCGACTGCGGTCGGGATTCTCCTCCTGATAAAATGCTGCGCCTTTGTCCTGTTCCCTGTGTGTTCCCCCATGTGCTCGCGGTTAGTTCACTCTCCATCCACCCGGCGTCAGCGCTGACAAGCTCCAGGTGCTTCCCAGCGGCGCGGGGAACCGGGTGCACACAGAGCTGAGCCGAGGCCCTCCGTGCACATGCCCCGTGTTTGTCTGCGGCGTCCTGTGTCTCCGTCCTGGGGCATGCTGGGAACACCAACACGCGGTCCTGCTCCCTCCGTGGTGGGGGCTGGTGCCCTTGTACCAGATCCCCCACAGTCATCAATAGGCCTGTTCATGGGGGAGGTGACAACACATTTTGCCGCAACGTTACGGGCCGCTGGGCTCAATGTGAGCATTCTTCTTTAGACTGAGCAGAGGGCATGGGACTTCTCGTGGCCGGGAAAGTCACAGCCCGCAGCACAGATCGGAGATACTTGATCCGGGCCCCGGAGGGAGCGCATAGCTTTCCTTTTTGTGGGTTAAATAAAATGTGATGAGCAAACGTTTGTGATTAAGCTCTATTGTGAGGTTTTCTGACAATGCATAACCTAATCACTGAAATCTTTGTCGGGCAATTGTTTTGCATTTTAATCTATAAAAGAAGCCAGTGACAAGCTCTGTGACATCCTCTGTTTTCACTGTGGATGATTCTTCATCATCTGAATCCATAGGGAAAATCACCATCATCGATGACACAAACCCACCAAAGTCCGAAAATACTTTGTGTTTGACTTCGGGATGCAGACAGTGGGTGTGTGAGCAGACATTCGGCCTCCCTCCGTGCGTGGGCAGCTCGCTCCCTCCCCGCTTGGCTTCAGCTGTCCCCGAGATGGGGCCAGTGCCCAGGGAGTGTCCCCTGGAGGGGAGGAGGTGGGGCCGGGGGTATGGGTGGAGAAGGTGGTCATCAGTCCTCAGGGTAGAGCATCGGCTCTGGAGAAGGCCGACTAGGTTGCTCTGATGACATCACGTGGATATTTTATTTATGCTTTTTAAAGATCAGAGTAACACATGTGTATGGCTAAAAGCCAAATAGTCCGGAAGGCGTTTAATAAAATATAACAGCCCTCGTGTTACTCCTTTTTTCCCTCAGGCCCACTTCGCAGAGGCAACATCTAACCCTCCCACCTTTAAGAAAAGATTTTTTTTTAATGTTTATTTCTTTTTGAGGGAGAGAGAGAGAGAGAGAGCGAGCGCGAGTGGGGCAGGGGCAGAGAGAGAGGGAGAAGCAGAATCCAAGGCAGGTTCCAGGCTCTGAGCCGTCAGCACAGAGCCTGACGCAGGGCTCGAACCCACAAACCGTGAGATCACGACCTGAGCCGAAGTTGGATGCTTGATGGAATGAGCCACCCAGGCGCTCCCCCTCCCACCCTTGTTAAAAGTTCTTCTGGTGATTGGCTTCACAGCTTTAAATAATACATGTCTCTTGGGGTTGCTGTGACAAAGTACCGCTAAGAGTGTTTGAAGCAACAGAAATGTCTTCTGTCACAGAGAAGGCTCCCTCTGAAGTCTCTGGCGGAGAACTCACCTCTTCCCTCCCTGGCTTGTGGCTGTGGCTCTGATCCCTGGCGTTCCTTGGCCTGTAGGTCATCAGCCCGGTCCCTACCTCGTCACCTTGTCGCCTGCCACTCTCCCAGCGTGTTTCCGCCTTCGCGTAGCATCTCCCTTCTCTTTTGAGGACTCCAGTCATACTGGATGACAGCCCATCCCAGGGACGTCACCTCAACTTGATGGCTCTACGGAGACCCTGTTTCCCACAAAGGTCACTTTCGCAGGAACCAGGGTTAGGGCTGGAGCATATCTTTCGGGGGGACAGCCCCACCCATCACACCACTGTTTCTCGGTTCATAAACCCTTGGCTCTGCTGACTTTGTTCTAGGGCAGATGAGGTTTCTGTCCCTCATTCAACCCCAACTTCTTCTCTGTGGTGATGTTGGCATCCCAGCCTCTCCCCGTAAAGGACCCTGCATGAATTTCAGACAAATAATTTTTTTGTTTTATTTATTTAATTTTTTTATTTTTTAAATTTACATCCACATTAGTTAGCATCTAGTGCAACAATGATTTCAGCAGTAGATTCCTTAGTGCCCCTTCCCCATTTAGCCCATCCCACAACCCCTCCAGCGACCCTCAGTTTGTTCTCCATGTTTATGAGTCTCTTGTGTTTTGTCCCCCTCCCTGTTTTCATATTGTTTTTGCTTCCCTTCCCTTATGTTCATCTGTTTTGTCTCTTAAAGTCCTCGTATGAGTGAAGTCATATGATTTTTTGTCTTTCTCTGACTAATTTCACTTAGCATAATACCCTCCAGTTCCATCCACGTAGTTGCAAATGGCAAGATTTCATTCTTTTTGATTGCCGAGTAATACTCCATTGTATATATATACCACATCTTCTTTATCCACTCGTCCATCGATGGACATTTGGGCTCCTTCCATACTTTGGCTATTGTTGATAGTGCTGCTATAAACATGGGGGTGCATGTGTCCCTTCGAAACAGCACACCTGTATCCCTTGGATAAATGCCTAGTAGTGCGATTGCTGGGTCGTAGGGTAGTTCTATTTTTAGTTTTTTTGAGGAACCTCCATACTGTTTTCCAGAGTGGCTGCCCCAGCTTGCATCCCCACCAACAATGCCAAAGAGATCCTCTTTCTCCGCATCCTCGCCAACATCTGTTGTTGCCTGAGTTGTTCGTGTTAGCCCTTCTGACAGGTGGGAGGTGGTATCATGGTGGTTTTGATTCGTATTTCCCTCATGATGAGTGAAGTTGAGCATTTTTTCACATGTCAGTCGGCCATCTGGATGTCAGACAAATTCTTACAACATCATTTCTTATTTTGTTAACCTTAGAGAGCATCGCTTAATTATCTATTAAAAACAAGAACATTAGCTCTTCCGGCCCCTCTCCTCTCTTCTGTCTCCCAGCCTCTGTCACCTGCTTCCAGGGCTGAGAACACCTGGGTTCTTCTTGGTTAACTGAATGGCTAAAGCCTCTGTTGTCTGTCCTCAGATGCAGAATTGATATTTGTGTATAACTTCTATAGATAGGATCTAGGAGTGGCAAGCCAGTAAACAGTGTTTTCATTCTTTATTACTATGCTGATGTCGGTTGGTTATATTGCCTTGTATGCCCTCTGGGTTTTAATTAAAACGCTTTCTACCATTTGAAGAATGACAATATAATGTATGTTTGTAGAGTACTTTAGAATCTACATTGCATTTAACTTTAGAGGGCAGCATACTTTTGTAGCACAGTTTGGAAACTTGGTTTATTCGTACAATTTCAAATCTGTTTCTATTACATATTGAAATGAAACTTTGTGTCTTATTAGGAAATGGTCCATCACATGAAATAATACCCATGCGGGTCGGGTCTCTACTCGTTATGAGTATGTTTTTTAAGTTTATTTACTTTGAGAGAGAACACGCACAAGCAGGGGAGGGGGAGAGAGAGGGGCGGGGGGAGGAACCCAAGCAGGCTCTACGCTCTCAGCTCAGAGCCCAACTCAGGACTCTATCTCATGAACTGTGAAATCATGACCTGAACCAAGGTCAAAAGTTGGACGCTTAACTGACTGATCAACTCAGGTGCCCCCTCTTTATGAGGTTTTAACAGCAGGTAATTTCTTCTGAGGCAGTGCTAGTCAAACTTCTGCATTTCAAAAATTTGTTTGCTCTCTCCCTCTCTTTCTCTTAATTTTTTTTAAGTATTTATTTTTGAGAGAGAGTCACAGCATGAGTGGAAGAGGGGCAGAGAGAGAGGGAGACACAGAATCCGAAGCAGGCTCCAGGCTCTAAGCTGTCAGCACAGAGCCCGACGCGGGGCTGGAACTCACGAGCCGTGAGATCATGACCTGGGCTGAAGTCGGACGCTTAACTGACTGAGCCACCCAGGTGCCCCTCTCTCTTTTAAAATTTAAGGACCGAGGTGCCTGGGTGACTCAGTTGGTTGAGTGTCCCACTCTTGCTTTTGGCTCAGGTCATGATCTCAGGGTTGTGGGATCTAAAGATTCTCTCCCTCTGCCCCTCTCCCCGGCTTGCTCTCTCTCTCTCTCTCTAAAAAAAATAAATTAAAAAAATAAAATTTAAGGACCAATACAGAGATGCTAATGTCTTACTTTGCCAAGTTGGGATATCAAAAAATTAGCTACTATTTACTCTCACAGACAACTAAAATCATCTAACACCAAAAAAGTAGAAAAAAACCATAATCTCAGATTAAATTATACTATTTTTAAATGGAATGAATTTAACTTAAAAAAAAAAAGTACCTCCCCTAACTTCCCCTATTTTGTATAGACTGGCAAACGCAGTCTGGGTAGAGTTTTCTCGTGCAATCTTGTTTAGTGGACACGTTTTTTGGTTTCAGTGGGTGTTGAGTGTAACTGTTAATTACTCCACTTACTCTGCAAACCTAAGCATTCAACAGGTTTTTATAGTATTTGATAGTATAGGGTAGTATAGTATAGCAGCGTTTTTATAGTATTCTCAAACTAAACTAAATCTCAAACGGAATGAGGTTACTGATTATATTGGTCCCATCAAATATATTTGATTAATTAACCATCTGCTCAAGCTCTTCTCTGCTGAAAGGAATTGTAGATTGGAATATCACCATTCCTCAGTTTTAGTGCATTCCCTTGCCATCGAATTCACTTTTCAGAATGTTAATGTTTTTATTTTTTTTATTTTTATTTTTATTTTTTCAACGTTTATTTATTTTTGGGACAGAGAGAGACAGAGCATGAACAGGGGAGGGGCAGAGAGAGGGAGACATAGAATCGGAAACAGGCTCCAGGCTCTGAGCCATCAGCCCAGAGCCTGACGCGGGGCTCGAACTCACAGACCGCGAGATCGTGACCTGGCTGAAGCCGGACGCTTAACCGACTGCGCCACCCAGGCGCCCCAAGAATGTTAATGTTTTTAATATGATGTTTTGTGAGATCTCCCAAATAAGAATTCTTTCCTTCCTTCCTTCCTTCCTTCCTTCCTTCCTTCCTTCCTTCCTTCCTTCCTTCCTTCCTTCCTTCCTTCCTTCCTCTCTCTTGTTCCCCGTCCTCCCCTTCCTCCCCTCCTCCTCCTCTTCCTTTCCTCCTCCTTCTTCATTAAGAAATGTCTGTATGCCCAGGCACCAGGGTGGCTCAGTCTGTTAAGCGTCTGACTTCGGCTCAGGTCATAATCTTGCGATTCATGAGTTCAAGCCCCACATCAGGCTCTGTGCTGACAGCTCGGAGCCAGGAGCCTGCTTCGGATTCTGTGTCTCCCCCTCTCTCTGCCCCTCCCATCCTCACGCTCTGTCTCTCTGTCTCTCGGTAATAAATAAACTTAAAAAATTTTTTTTAATTAAAATGAAGTGTATGTGTGCCTTTAACCTGGTATGGATGATTTTAGTGATGACAATGTATAGCCTACGGTGCTGTCCTAACACTGTGTGGTTTTTCAAACATTGTTAGGTAATTTTCACAACATTCCTGAGAGGTAGTTAGACATGGTCTTCCCGTGGTTTTTACACAAGGGAAATCCAAAGTTAAGCAAGTAGCTCAAGTTTACTCACCAACTCAGTTGCCGAGTGAGAAACAGAAGTCCGGTCTCGTAGAGCCTCATCGCCTGTCCTGGCTAGTAAGTGGCATCTCCGTGTGTCCTTATTCTCGACTGTCGGGATTCACACCAAGCCACTTGGGCTTTTGAAGAACTGGACAGTCCAAGGGATCCCACGTGGCTGTCCAATTCCAAGTGCAGAGGGTCCTGTCCCTCGAGGGTTTGGTGCTGTCGTCGTCCCGGGGCCCGGTCCCGTTCTGTAGAGCAGGAAGGGGACTCTGCCCCCTCAGCATGGCAGAGTGTGGTCTGTTTATGAGAAGCGTTGCTCTGGATACCGCTGGCCACACTGCCACTCTGTCTCATCTGTGACAGCGATGCACACTGCAGAAGAGAGTCACCCACGACTTAGGGAGCTGGAAAAGGTGACGGTGCTGGCCCTCACTGCTCCCTGTCACTCAGCTTCCTTGGACGTTCGCTGTGTCACCGGGAAAGTGGGGGGGGGGGGATGCCATCAACTGCCTGAAGGCAGGGATCAGAGGAGACCTTCCGTTGTATGTAACTCGATTCTTCTAAATGCCCACGAGGGGAATCGGACTTGGAACCACATGCTCTTCAGGTCCACACGCCCAACAGGGGGGTCCCCAGCCAGATCCAGGTACAGGCCAGGCCCGTGTTCACGGCTTTGCGTTCTGCCCTCCACCTTTCACCTCCGCATTCCCCATGACCTTCGGAAGCCCTCATGCCTCCCTGTGTGTTTGTTTCCGTCCAATGGCTTTTGCTGAGGTCCAGGGAATGTGCCCCACGGGCCCTGTCAGGGTGGCGCCCTGTGGTCCCCGGCTTGAAGAGGTGTTCTTCATTCGCGCTGAAACCTCACACTCAGTGTGAAGAAGGAGGACAGCGCACCTCAAAGGTTTGGATCACTACATACGGCATCTCTTCTGTAACCCGCATTTGGAATGTATCTCAGCTTATGATACAAGCACTTGGAAGTTTTAAATGACACTGGACTATATATATTAAAAAAACCGAACAAACTGGCATCTCTTATCACGATCCCAGCAATGAGGAGTCCTAGCCAGAGGAAGGTGGAATTCTGTTTGAGGACATTTTAGTTTTTGCCTGGTCATGTTGTACATGGTAATTGTTATGAAGCAGAAAAACCACCAGGCATCCCTTTATCTCCCAAACAAACATTCTAAACAGTCAAGGAGTTTGCTGTACATAAAAGGAAGCTTTCTCTTAACGCCGAAGCTTGCCAGACAAATTGTGATCCCCAAAGTAAAGCTTAAACAAGTTTTCAGTGGGTGGAAAATAAACACTAACTTGATATGTATTTCAAGAAGGTAAAAGACACAGGTGGGAAATGAAGCCTCCTCGATAAGAAAGAAATGCTTAGTTGGGTGGAAAAAAAAAAAAAAAAAGAAAACATTCAGCAGTTTTTGGAACTGTGCAAGTCCGGACAGTTTCTTTCTTTCCCTTTTTTTTTTTTTTTTTTTTTTTCTGGTTAGCTGCTCATAGCCACAAATATGTGTATTATTTCCTTCTTGCCCACAATTATACTAAGAATCATTTTCTAATATACTGGGGAATCCCAAATAAAAATCTCATTTTCCTAAAAACAGACAAGCCTTTAACTCCAGCAGTGAGATTATTCGGTTATTCATATCTAGAACGTAAAGGAAGTGATCGAGTTGTCGTAGAAGTCTCTAACGGCCGCCTCAAATACTTTTCTCCCCAAATTTATACCGTGAACAGCTGATGGTCTTCAGGAGGGCTTTGCCCCGGTCACTGCTGTCTTGAACTAGCACTCAGAAACCACCTTCCCGAGGTCCGTCTGGTGACCAGGTTGCCCCAGTTACGTGACGGGGTGGTAGGACCACAGAATGTCTTAACCCTTTTTTGAATATTGGAATATATTCTTATATGGGAAGTGATTATTGGCTACTTTGAATTTGCATCTTATCCAAGCTTGTCGAGATAATCAACCCCGCTGACTTCATAATTGGTCATAAAGTGTCAGGTCTTAGCCACGTGGGCCTGAGAGGCCGCCGGCCCAGATTCTAACCTCAGCTCTGCCCTTCGCTACCTGGTTTTTGATGCTCCCTTTTCCTTATCTGCAAAGTGCCAATGATAACAGCTCCTTCCCTTCTAAGTGCTGCTGCGCGTTAATATGAGTCGAATGCTTACGACAGTGCCTGGCATATGCTAAACGCTTTGTAAGTGGCTGTTCTTTTTTCTTTTTTCTTTTTTCACAGTGAGGGAAACGAGGAACAAATCCAAACTGTGCTCAGCCCAGGAATAATTCTGTTTACCATTAAAATATGACTTCGTTTACAGAATTGGTATCTGCTGTCTATGCATTCATTAACAAAAATCAGATCTGAAATAGCAGATGCCAGGAAGCTATTTATTTTGCCTATTGTTTCCTTCTTAATTTCTGCCGGCTCCCTCTTCTATTCTAGGTCAAGGTCTGATAGATTTCTCTGTGCAGAATTTCTCCATGCAGAGCCTCTGCAGAACTGACCCTGTCCTATTTACTTGGATACGGGAGGAGGGACAATAGTGTCTCTGATAAGAGCTGTCCCACCAGGACATGAGGACATGTGTGGAAACCTGAATCCATAAAGGGAGTTTGGAATGTTAATGAAGCGAACGATAGAGTCAAGTAGGTTTTGCCAGTTCACTTGAAAGTAATTTCTCTGTCCATAAGCTGTGACAGGAGCAGTCAAGAATTTACAATTCTGTTTGCTTGGAAATTTTCGCTTCTTTGTTACGTCTCATAACCTCAGTGAATGACAATCTTGCCGATGTCTTTTTCGAGGTATCAGGAAAATTAGCATTCCTCATATTTGAGGAATAGAAGAGTGGTAGAGACATAAATTGTTTATTTTTAACTTGGTCTTATTTTAATTTCCAGATGACAAACCTAATGCTAAAGTTCACTACCTCATACTGACAGAGAAGTTTGTCTTGGCAGTCAAATATGAAATATTTTTCTTAGTAATTTTTTTCTTAAGTCTACATGGTCATGATTGACTTAAATACTAAAATTAAAATTTTTCTCCTTCTACCAATATTGAAACTTCATGTTATCCATAAGCTGAGTTGCACATTAAGTATTATAAAGAATGATATAAATTCTCCCAGACCAGTATTTTTTTAAACTTGATTACTCATGGGTTTGTGACAATTATTATTTGTTGTTAGTTTATTGGTGTCATCTTTAATATTTTACCTGGATTTCGGAACTATGAGTTGCTTCGGAAATTCTCCAAAAGGCAGTAATTCCACTAATAAGTAGGAAAAAATGACTTACCGGTATTCAAAATACCTCAAAAATGCACATAAAGAAGTTTAAATTTTTGAGTTTGGATTAGTGACAGATGAATATGAAAAAGAACACTCTTACGGTTTACCAGTTGATTTTATCTGGAGAAAGTTTCCTTTCCCCACGAGCACTACAGCAGTTTTTTTGTTTGTTTCTTTCAGAAGGGGAGAGAGAGAGAGAGAGAGAGCACGCGTGTGAGCGCGCGCACACACACACACACACACACACTCACGCAAACATGGTGGGGGAGGGGCAGAGAGAGAGGGAGACAGAATCCCCAGCTGACAGCACAGAGCCCAATGCGGGGCTTGATCTCACAAACTGTGAGATCGTGACCTGAACTGAAACCAAGAGTTGAACACTTAACCGACCGAGCCACCCAGGCGCCCCCCACAGTTTTGAGTAGTATATGTTTGGGTATATAAAATGAAGATATACCACCACCACCACCATATTAACTGGACTTGCACCCACCCCAGATTTCACGAGTTGTAACCAAAATGAGTCAGCATTTGACAGGAGAAGCCAATCAATTCTAATATTCAACGGTCGTGCGAAACTTTGCAAATATATTATTTTTGGCGTTCCATGGTACTAGAATTTAGCCCTCGTTATTTGATTAACTTGATTCCGTTTTTGCCAGTTAAGAGGTTTTTTTATTTCATTAATAGTGAATTCAAAAATTTGCTCTCTTCTTCACATTCACAAATGATGGACTATTTTGATGGGAAGCAAAGGCTAACTTTGTCTTCTTCCTTGCAGTAGTGGCCATAGTCTCCGCCCTCAATGTCAGATATGCAAATTCCTGGCTTAATATATAATTCAACATGCTCCTATTGTGGGCCTCTTTGTTAAGGGAATAGAATGCACTAGCAGGAGTATGTGTTTTGGGGTCAGACTGTTCTTGGCTCAAATCCTGACACAGCGACCTGCGCTCTGTGCGGCTTTGAGCTTCCTCGTCATGCAAATACCTGACCCGCGGAGCTGCTTGAGAGTTACGAGGGGGGATGGAGGTGCGAGTGTGTGGCTTGTGGTGGGTGCTCCAGTGGCTTCCCTTGGCATCTCTTCCCTTCTCCTTCCCACTGGGGGCCCACTGTTGTATTCCTGTCCACAGCGTGGATGGCAAAGCAGAGGCTAACTGTCTGACATCACCCTTGCCTTTTAGGGAGCCAAACGTATTGTATGGTGACATCCTAAGCCAGTACCCTTCACCACGGAGGCGTTCGTTAACAACTCTGTTAAATTCAGGGGTTGACCTTTACTTTACGATTATTTCTAAGAGCCCTTCCAGACCTGACCTTCTGTGAGTCTCTTGCTGTTACGAAGCAATAGGTTAAAGAATAGGAAACTTAACAATAGGGCGTTCAACGGGCAGTATCGACCACAATAACATATCGTGAAGAAAGGATCGATCAGACTTAATGACAGATTAGAGATTAGCCAATGAATCAGAAGTTAAGGTAGCGTTCCCCAGTGTGTCCCCTGTGAAACAGTAGTTCCTCAGGATGGTTATGGGTATTCATTGAGAATAAGTTTCTGAACATCACTTGGGAAATGCTGACTTAAACAGGTTTCTTTTCTGAGGGACTTCTCAGAATCTTTAATATGCACGTGTGCATTATGATTCTGAAATGGGGGAACATAGTGGTTGTGGAAGCATTTCCAAAATGCATCTCATCATGGAATCAGAATTGTTTTGCACCCAAGTGAAATCTTGCCAGACTAGTATTTTGTGGGACGTATTTTGTAAAACGCTGCTTTATGGGTTTAAACCAGGAATGGTGTAGACTATGGATACCATTGACTTACGGCACTGAGTATGCTCAACGTTGACCACTTACAAGGCAGCACGGAAGCCAGAGGTGAATGAGATCCGCTCTTTGCAACAGGTTTGGCGATAAGGCTTTAAGTGCAGTGTTGTCCACAAGGCTAAGAGCAGGGATGCCCTGGCGAGACAGTACCCCAGCAAGTTACTGACCAGAATCAATGGAGGCAGTATCCTGAGGGCGAAGGGTCTTGACTTCTGCCTTGGGCATCTTTCTCTCTCAAGCTCTCATAAGGGTATTTGCACTCTGTTCACCTCAGAGAAGTTCTGAAGATAACATGAACGTATGTGCCCAAATTCAGGTGGTTGGAGTGAAACCGGTTTCATTCAGGAGGGGATTTAGCCAAATTTAGGGGGGGCTTTGCTTTTGGGTCAAAACATAGTGCTTCGACCACCACTTCGACACCTGGCTCCAGAGTCGAAACATAATCTCAGAAGAGGAACCTGCAAAAACAGACCTACTACACACGTAGGCAACCTACTTCTTTATGAGGGATGTGGAATTTAAGTGTTGGTTGGACCCTGATGGCTCATCTATTTTTTATTTCTCACTGACGAGACATGAGCTAGAGGCCTGATGGCAAATTTTACAGAGACGAACCTTCCCTTCTCTCCAGGCGCGTCTGTGGACTCGTTCACCACTGGATTTTTCTGCCTGTTAGGCCTTAGGAAACATTTTGGCAGGTTGCACCGTTATTTTGCTCATGTTGTGAGTAGCATTTCTCTGACCTTTTGTTATTTACTGAAACAGTCCGGCCTGTTTTCTTTTAAGAGGAGCGTGAACTGAAGGGGAGTCCGTCAGCACAGGCTGACTTGGTATCAGAAGACTAACTTCAGGCTCTTCGGCTCCAAGGACACTTTTAAAGTTGAGGGGTCGTTGGCCTCCTTGCTTCTTATTCCCATGATGTTAAGGGGTCTTTTGGAGGAGTTTTTTTTCTTCTGCACCAAGGCAGACCATTTATTTAAAACATTTCACCACATCTAAGAACACAGCCCTCGAAGAGTTTTCTTCTGACGTCTTGAGCATGGTGGGTTGTCCAGAGCCTTTCCTGTTTTGATGTGACGTATTCCAGGAGAAGACAGCTCCAGACTGATGATTTGGTGATAGGGGAACCTTTAACTCCTGAGCTCTCACGATCCTTATGAGTCCACGCAGTGGAGGTGATGACATTATTCAGGACACTCTCAGTGTCTCACGGGGGCTCCTTGTGCATTCCTTCTACCTGCCCGTGCCCGCCATACTTATCTCCCTGGTGCTTTTCTGTCCTCTGTCAGGGGACTCCCCATTCATTGCAGGCTGGCTTACAAGGGTAAGGGCAGCATCAAGATCCCATGACATCTTTGGAGATGAGAAAGTGTGTGTGTGTGTGTGTGTGTGTGTGTGTGTATTCAGATGTCCACTTGTTCCTGTCTCCCCATCAATCTACTCCCCTGCTCCTGATCTCTTTCTACCTGAGACAGAAAATTCAACAGGAATCCTGTCTTTTCATTGGGACTCCCATTGAGCTCCTGAACTCAGCTGCTAGCCTTAAAAACCCCCAGTCAAATTTTTGTCATGTTTATTCCCTTAGCCAAACATAAAATGACCTTGGCATACGTGAACCAGCCTGAATGATTGTTAACGAAGGCTCTGTGTCATTTAATGATGATCTGTGTGTTTGCGAATTGCCGCGGTCGAATGGCCCTCGTTTTAGAGATGTGTTATTCATTTCTTCAGGCATGCAGTCAATAAATAGTTACTGCCCTGTCTTCAGGGTCGGGGACCTGCTGGTGAGCAGAAGAGACAGGTGTTCTGGAGGTCATATGTGAATGCAGAGATACAGGTGATAAATAAGTAAAGTGAAAGGTCAGGTGCTGATAGACAACAAAAAGAACAATGTTGGGTAGCTGGGGAGGGGCGGGCTGGTTTAGAGGGAGTGTCACAAGGGATCTTGCACTTGCCACAGGCCTGTAATGTGAGGCAGAACCACGAGAAGTCCTGGGAGAAGCTTGTGGAGACAGAAAAAAGAGCCAAGTCTTGGTCTGAGTTACACCCCTCTCTCCTCCCTGTTCCTTAGCTAATGGCCTCGTCTCTGTGTGTGCCAGTTGGGGACTAGGACCGGATTGTTCTTTAAACCTCTGCGTCATTGGGAAAACCCGTGAAACACCTGGAAGATGCCGTCGTATCAGAAGGCTGGTTGTGATGCCCGATGCCGGCCAGCCCGGCGTGAGCCACTCAGAATCCGTCAGCCCTGCTTGCTCATCCCCTCTCCACGGCCCTCCTATTCAGAGAGGCCACGTGGTGCAGACGAGAAGATAAGTCGACTTCATTTCATAGAGAAAGGTCATAGGAAATACTTCAAAATACTGTGAGTAGACAAAGAAGCAGCCGAGATCTTCGAATACAACGAGGCTATGATGGGCAAGGCTACGATGCCAGACAAGCGCCAACTTTCTCATGCCGCTCTTTAAACTGTTTATCTTGCAGTAAATATAGATCCACAGGAAGTTGCAAAAATAGCAGAGAGAGGTCCTATGTACTCTTCATCTGGCTGCCCCCGATGGTAACATCCTGCACAGCTAGCTCAGAGTATGGTGTATATAGCATAGCCCTTATCAACGCCAGGAGATTGACGTTAGCGTAACCTCCGGACCGTATTCAGATTTCACTAGTTTTTCCCCGCCCCCGTCTGTGGGCATGCCTGTGCGCGTACTTCGCCCCACGTCCAGATTCCTGTGACCACCATTTCCATCGGGTTACAGAACTGTTCCATCAGCACCAAGAAGCTCCCGCGTTTCATGGCACTTTTGTGTACGAGAAGTCGTCGCAGACGTTATCCTTTATCTCCAGCGGGTCGTATTCCGCATGAGTCTGTAGCGAGGTTGGATAAGTCTCTGAAATCTATCGCTTGCTTTGGCTGCCGTAGGATCTGTGTAATTGACTTACAAATGGAGATCCTCGGTCTGACTTGTATCAAGAGCATCTTCAAGGCCGGAACAACAACAACAACAAAACCCACAGGGTTGAATAAACGGGTGCCCATCACTTGATACCCAATTGGTTTAAGAGGCCGGTACCAGTCACGTGACCTCAGTAGTCGCCTTCTAAGAAAAGCAAAACCCTTTCTGATGCCACACAGCTTTGGGGACGTCATGTCTACGTGGGGCTTTTACTACGGCATTTCTTGGAGATGGCTGAGGAACCCCCCAGTAATGGGTTAACCGGATACCTGATATCCGGGTGCATTCCTTATAGAAGAGAGAACAAATTACTGCAAAATGCCCCTTTGCGTGTGGCGGGAAGCTGCCTTTAGGACGTGCAGTGAGTGAGGACTGGAGGTGCGGGCTGACAGGGAGGCAGCTATAAACAGATTGAAGGAGAGACAACGGACTTAAGGGAAAACATCTGCCGGCTGCATCTGACATCCAAAAGCCTCATCTGTGGCCCAGGATCAGTCTCGTAATGCTTAAAAAAAGGAATGTGAAGGGGCCCGACTCGGGTTCTGAAAGTTTCTTTTTTTTTTCCTCGAGATTTTCTGTTTGCTTTGCCCAGAATGCTGCCGGGGAGTGATGGAAGGATCACATCTGGTCCCGCTTCCTGAGGCCGAAGCGGCATTCCTTAGAAGCGAACTCTTGCGTGATTGATTTGAAAGACGTTTTTACCTGTATCGTTCTAGGCACACCAATCAGAGAGCCCACTTATTTGGCTTAAGTGAAGCCTCTGGAAATCTCGAGATGGACTCTTCAAAGATCTCGCATTTCAAGGAGAAGGTTTTGGTATTCATGAAGCTGGAAACCAGAAGAGAGAAGCAGATAATGTGTTCATGGGGCCTCAGCAGAGATTAAGAGCATCTCTCTCAATGATAGGTTGAACTTAACATTTGTCAAATAAGTCCCTTGACTTACGCGTTATGTTTTCTCTTCAGCCGTTAGTTTGCGTCCTGTGGGCACAGCCCGGGAGGCTGAGGCAAAGACATGAAGACCGGGTGTTCTGCGTCCATATGCTAGCGTTCGGTTTCTTGAGATGGAAGAAAAAGGGGTCCTGAGTAATGAGATCTACCCTTCGCTCGCGGATCGCGTCCCTGCTGCGCACAGCACCCTCACGGCCGGTTGCCGATTCCTTTACTCTGCACGTTCGGTGATTTTTCCCGTGGGGCATGTCACCTGGACTGTTGTAACGGAGACGGAGGAAGTTGTCCTAAATATTGTAAACAGCCTTATTGGACATTTCACAGTCCTCCCTAGCGTCCTCCTTGCTTTCCATTATCTACTTCACACGATCCCTTTTTATTTTTATACATCTAACCCCCGACCAAGATGGCCAGGGGCCTCCCACGTGCCGTTGCCACATGGGATATAAGCACTTCAGAATTCCTCCAAATGTGAATTGAGTCCGTGTAAAAAATCACTTCAGGTGCATGGTGCTCTTGGCTAGAGCTCTGTTCGGAACACCGTGAGAATGGCTCCACGTCCGGTAGCAGGGGAGAGCAATGAGAAGTGACTGATAATAAGGCCCTGTGGCGACACTAGAAGGGTAGGAGATGGGATAAACAGAGGAGAGGAATGGGGGATGGTGATGCACAAGTGTTGCAAAAGGAGCAGTGACAGTCACTTGCGCTCTGTGCCCGGAATCTACGGCATCCTCATTGTCTACTCTCCAACACAGGCATGTGATAGATTCTCAGCATTTGTTGAAATAAATTGGGCCAGACACCGTATTGCCCCTCAGTAACGTGCGTACCTTAGCCCTGTGGTACAAAAGGGCAAGTTTCGTTAACGTCGGATAATTTGCCTCAAGTCACATAGGTCGATTGCGGTAGACTTGCAGTCGGGTCTTTTGAGCCCCCAGTGGTACCTTCTATTTGCAAGTCAGTGGTTTCTTGTTTCCTTAAGGCACAGAATCCTTCTGAGTATCTATCTGAACGTGGTCCAGGTGCTGAGAAGCTTGGAAAGGCTCAAACTGCATTTTTTCTTTCTTACAAGAAACCTCTAGAACTGTTTCCTGGTACCCTAGGGATGACGGACACAGTTTCAAGAGCCACACCTTGGAGTAGCGCATCTCAAAAAATGTCTGTGGGTGCGTGTCTGTGCGTCGTTTGCTGCGCATTTATTTCCTCATACCTCGGGAACACCTGGTTGAATTTTTCCAAACCAAGCAATTGACCTTACGACTTTATATCCTCTGAGTTCCCACCACAGTTCAGACCCAGCTCCTTTTTTAAAAATTTCATTTTACACCAAGATAGCTGGGCGGTGAGGGAAAGAGTAAGGGTGGGTGGGGCATTCGCAAACCAGGTCAGGGCGACAGGCTGGGACATCTTGTTTTCATCAAGTCCTCGTAGTTACCCTTTACTTCTCTGTGTGTTTGCTGGGCTTTCGAGATTCTGTTGTGCTCTTTGGAGCTGGATGTTTTCCAGAAGGTCATCAAGAAAAAGGAGGATGTATCTTCTGCATTAATAACCTTTGGCAGTAAAATCAGACCAAATGATCTGGTAGAGAGCAGGAACGAAGTGGGGGGGGGTGCATTTACTCCCCCTTTCCAGGAAAGTGTCAAGTTCACTGTGCCCCAGCACCAGACTCCTCACCCAGTAACTCTGAGATCTTATATCAAGTTTACTCAATAGTGGTGATGTCAGTGGCAAAACTGCCATCCCATTTTTGAGGGATAAGAATTGTTCCTTTTAAAGGCATACGATAAGCAAAGTAAGTGACCATGAAATACACTTGGAGTAATGGCTAATTTCTGTATGTGCTTTCCTGGTTGTTGTTTTTTTTTTATATTTATTTATTTTGAGAGAGAGAGAGAGAGAGAGAGGGAGGGAGGGGCAGAGATTGGGGGAGAGAGAATCCCAAGCAGACTCCATGCTGTCAGTGCAGAGCCTGATTTGGGGCTCGAACTCACGAACCGTGAGATCGCAACCTGAGCCAAAATCAAAAGTCAGTTGCTTAACAGACTGAGCCACCTAGGTGTCCCTGGATTTTTTTTTTTAAGTGGATTCATTAATGTGGAATTTCAAAACAGTCTTACATATTTACATTTTTGGCACTTTATGTAATTATTGATATTCACAGGGAATATATGAAAATTTAAAGAATATACTAAGGTTTATGGCAACGATAAACACCATCGATCAAGGGTCAAACGTCTGTGGCCTGTGGGCCAAATCTAGCTTGCCATTTATTTGTATAAATAAAGTTTTATTGGAACACAGCCATGCCCATTTGCATATGGATTGCCTGTACCTGTTCTCCTATAATAACAGCAGAGTTGAATAGTTATGATAGAGACCATATATCTTAAAATATTTACAAGGGCCCTTTACTGAAAAAGTTTTCCAACCCTTGCCATAGACATCTCCATGACATTTATTTACTCATTCATTTTGTGAACACCAAGTATGTTATAGATACTCTGGGGGAATATAAAGATGAATAAAACAATCCCTGATACGCAAGAACTTCAAATGTAACAGAGACATGTTCTCTAAGAGCCACCTGACCAGGTGGATGACAACATGTAGTACAGACAAGAAATAATTGAGTTGGTCTGTGGTTCAGAGCTGGTGAAGGTCGTCTGACAAAGGAAAAGAATTGGGACCAGTGAGAGGATATCGCTTTCATAACTGTGGCTCACAGCGACTTCCCAGTGGGAACTTCATGAGAAGTAAGAGTCATTTCCTTCATGGAATTTTATAAATTGTGGTATCCAAAAGGTGGAAGTGATTTAGGATATTACTTAGCGTCCAAATTTCTTTATCTGGAAGCCTGTTTCCCCTGTAACTATGGGAAATCATATTTCTAGAAAATGTTTAAAGATTTGAAGAAAGGCTTCCTTATTCAAGGACAGAAGAAACTCTTTTTCTTTTTCTTTCTTTCTTTTTACTTTTTTTTTTTTTTTCCTAACTGGTCACTGAACAGAGTAATTTTAAATGGTATGGGTCTTGAAGAAGGGTTCTTGACAGCAAATCTCTCAAATGTCAGATGAATTAAAAACAAGGTGAAATTACAGAGCCCAGCCATGAATAAGCATGACTCAGTGACAGCTACATTTCTTTCCTCTCCAGAATGCCACAGTGTACAAGTGGGCATGGGGCTTTTGGTAAAGGTTCAGGTCAAATGCCACCACACCCTGGAAACACTGCATGCAGGAAGCTTCCTGAACCCTCCCAGTTGGGATTAATGTCTGCCTCCTCATTTCTGACTTTCTAGGGCCGGGTTTGTGCCTTTTTTTAAAAAGTGTTTTAGGGGTGCCTGGGTGGCTCAGTCGGTTAAGCGTCCGACTTCAGCTCAGGTCACGATCTCACGGTCTGTGAGTTTGAGCCCCGCGTCGGGCTCTGGGCTGACGGCTCAGAGCCTGGAGCCTGCTTCCGATTCTGTGTCTCCCTCTCTCTCTGCCCCTCCCCCGTTCATGCTCTGTCTCTCTCTGTCTCAAAAATAAATAAACGTTAAAAAAAATTTTTTTTAAGTTTTTTAAATGTTTATTTATTTTGGGGGTGCAGAGAGAGAAAGAGAAAGAGAGAGGATCCCAGAAAGGCTCCACACTCAGCTCAGAGCCCAATGCGGGGCCTGATCTCACAACCTTGCGATCGTGACCTAAGGCGAAATCAAGAGTCAGACGCTTGACTGACTGAGCCACCCAGGTGCCCCAGGTTTCGTGCCTTTTTGATTTGTGTATCACCAGTTGTGCCTACTCCGTGATTGGTGTTTTCCAAATATTTATTGGATTAACATGAATTGAACTCAGACCTACGCTGTGCATTCACAGTCTAAGTGGCTGATTTTGGTAAAGGACCAAGAATTGCAGGTTAGTCTAAATACGAAACAGGTGAGACTCTTTCCGTTCCGCATCCACCAGAGGATCAAAATCGTTGGCTAAATTCTGGCCACCCATTGTCTGTATTCGTAACAATAGAGATATCTGAGAAAATGCAGCCCAGTTGTGTTTGAGGATAGGACCCTGTCACGTTTTACCCACTGAAAGCGTAGGATTTTGACTGATAAAGTCTGTTTAGTGAGAAAGCTACTGAAAGAAAAACATCGGACCCGTAACAGGTAGTTTCAATCTTAGGAGGCACCAAGACGGAATATTTTCTATTTCCTCTCTCTAAGTAGGAGAGCCCCCTGAGCCAGCCGCCTGACCACATTGTCCCCTGGGACTCTGGCCTCCCCTTACCAAGAGGCCCAAACCACCCTGTCTCCCTCCCCACTGCCATCTTTTATAACAGCCCGGGTGCCAGCAGCCAGGCGTATGCCCCAGATGGAGATGACGAGAGGGAGACACGGTTGGGAAGGTCACCCAGCCTCCCTCCTTCCCCTCCGTCAGCCTGAAGGAGGATATCCAGCTTTTGCGGATGGGGAACGCACTTTGGGGCACTTACTGGCAAAAGAAACAGAGTGACTGCATGTGCACTCCAGGGCCATATTCTGTCAAAACTGTCTAAATAAACAGACTCGGCCATCTCCTTCGAGCCCCACCGTGTATTTATGAATGGGATTGCCTCATCACTTTCTTTTCATGTTGGTAGCCGGGAAGTCAGAAAGCATTACCTCTAAAATGGGGAGAAAACATTGCGAATGCATGCATTTCCAGCCAGCTGCGGCCGTAACCAGCAAACAGAATTACTTCACCCCGTCGTCATGGGCCCCCTCCCTGTGGGATTTTTCCTGAGTTTCTGATTTATAACGCTCACTTTTGAAGGCCTAGAAATGCGTAGGTGAGATTAAATTACTGATGATCCCCAAGTCCTGTTTTCACTGGAGCCTCTCTGGATGGCTGCTGATTCCGTCCCGATTCAAGCATTCGGTGGCATGAATCCCCTGGGTTTCTGCCCACATCACTGCATTCCTGGGATGCCTTCACAGGCCTTCGCAAGATCATCTGACAGCCGCCTGTGGGGTCAATGAACTTTATACATAATTAAACATTCGCAGTTAGGAGAATTAACTTTTTTTCCCCCTCCCTGAGAAGCAGAGAAAGTACACGCTCTGTGGCCCTCCATTTAGCGAATACGAGTTCTGGGGAGCGATCGGGCTAGTTTCTCATGATTTAATGCTGAACCGAGCAAGAAAGTGATTGCATCCTCCACCGGGCCTCACAGAACCGTCACCACCCACACTGTTTATTCAGACTCGGATCTTGGCCATTTGGGGTTTAAGCCAGAAGAAGGGAAAAAAAAAAATCCAACCCTGGAATGAACGCTTTGGAAACTCTGTATTCTTCGTGAAATACAGCCAACGATTCTTTTAAAAATCTATTTAAAATCAATTACTAGGATCATATTTTCATTTACGACGGATTGTGAGCAACAGCTAATTTTCTCTGTTTCCGTCCAGCTTTGGAGTCGAGGCTGGGATTGGAATCGTCCCCCTGTTTTGCCTGGGCATCTGATGCGACCGCCAAACTATGTGTGGGTAATTGGGCAACTCTGACCTTTGACCAGCTTTCCATAAAATAACAAGGAAAGGTGCGAGGAGGCGAGGAACCGAATGAAAACAAGCCCGAGGGCTGACACTAAGTGTGCATGAGGGGGAAGGAAATCACACAGGAGGCATATACACTAATGAGAAGCACAGGGGAACACAAGAGGCAGGACCGCGTGCCTGAGAGGAGGGCCGATTGGGCACCAGGTCCTTCTGTCTCCAGGCAGGATTGCAAAAAGTCGTCTCAGATATGTGAGGTTGTATCGAGTTTCTAAAGATCTCTAGAGGAGATTCTGGAACCTCCCTTGGTTACCCACCCTACTATTTGGCAGTTCCTACAGCCAGGAAATTCTTTCTTATTTCCAGCCTAAAATGTGCATGTAGCGCTGCTTTAGGGGCTAAGCTGTTGGTGGGGACCCTCCTCCCCCCCTTCCCGTGGCGTGTATTTACTGCAGGGGCGGAATGCTCGGTTAAAGCTACAGTCATGAGGCCTCCATGCCTAGCAACTCACAGACAACCAGGGTAGGGACGGTGCTGGGGAGCCGGCCGGAGGAGGGGCCTTTATTGACTTCCAGACACCAAGTACTATTACTGGGCATTTCGTGGCTGTCACCAAGGGGAAAGAACATAGCTGGGACACGTCCAGGACTCAGCCTCAAAACCATGTGCAGATATTAAACGCAGAAGCTCTCTTTTGGATTTTAGAAGAAAAGGGAAAACAAATCCTGAAAGACAGGGGAGGTGGATTCTAGAATTTCACTGGCCTCGAGATGGCAGTCCACCTTTTCAGCTGGAAATAAGAGGGGCTGGAAGCCAGAGCCCGTAAGGGACCAATCCAGAACGGGATCTCAAGGCTCGCGTCCCCGGTGTAGCGTCCCATTTGCACAGGGCGCTGGGCTCTGAAGGCGAAGTGACCAGAACCGAGGTCACTTTTCTCACTTCCTCCTCCTCGGCAGGTGCACAGGGAATGGTCGGCCTCTCCGCGAATGAATTACGGATTCACTGAAAAAGCTGTCAGATGACCCGGGCAGCCTGTCTTCTTCCCCTTTTTTATCAAGTTATGTCATTGCCCTTCCTCAGGCTGCGGTTTGTTCCAGAAGGGAAGAGGTTGTCTTCTCCTTCACCCGCCTGCCCTACCCTAAGTTGTGCCAGTTTCTGGTTCCCTGTGTTATGTAAATTATTGAATGAGCGGAGTGACTGGTCCTCGGAGTGAGTGGTCCTCGCGCTGTGATGCTGAGGGCTCTGAGCCTGTGATGCTAAATTATGTGCCTTCCTGCCCACTCCTCCCTCACCTGCATCATCTGTCAAGGGATAATAGTGACACTTGTCGTGCCCGCCTCCAGGCCTCCTAGGAACAAGTGATGATCTCTACTGATATCTTGCAAATGTGCAAAACACAGTACTTTTTTTTTTTAATTATGAACAACTCCAGGCCAACAGGAAATATGGAAAATAAGATAGCAAATGCATGTGTGTTATTAGTTTTGTCATATCTTGATGCCATATGTGCTTTAGATCTTCCCACCCACCTGGAGAGAGAGAGAGAGAGAAAGAGAAAGCACTTTTCGGTCCCATGCCTCACCTCCCTTCTGAGAGCCTCCCAGCTTGCATTTAAATTTGATGCTTATTATTACCATGTGTGAGTGCATCTTTTACACATATGTATCGATAGACAGTGGGTGTATTTTTCAATGTTTGTAAACTTTATCGAAAGAGATGTCATTGGGTTTGTGTTCTGCATCATATTTATAAGATTAATCTGTTGGGAAAGAGAGACCTCTACCTCATCCATGTTCCATAACGTAGAGTATTCAGTCAAAGGAGGGACATTAAAGTTGTTTCTAACTTTTTAAATGCCCTTTTGGAGGATGTTAACAGTTGTTTCTAACTTCGTGACCTTACAGATGATGCTACAACATGCACATGTTCTTTGCACACACGTGGAACAGTTTCTCTTAGGGGTGTGTGTGTGTGTGTGTGTGTGTGTGTGTGTGTGCACGCGTGTGCATGTGTACCACATTTTTAAAAAGACTTTTTGCAGGTGTGCCTGGCTGGCTGCGTTGCAGAGCCCACAACTCTTAATCTCTGGGTTGTGAGTTAGAGCCTCATGTTGGGCATAGAGATTACTTAAAAGTAAAATCTTTAAAAATTAAAAAAAATGTTTATTCATTTTTGAGAGAGAGAGAGAGAGAGAGAGAGAGAGAGAGAGAGAGAGAGAGAGAGGACAGGGGAGGGGCAGAGAGAGGGAGACACAGAATCCGAAGCAGGCTCCAGGCTCTGAGCCGTCAGCACAGAGCCCCGTGCAGGGCTCACGCTCATGAACTACAAGATCATGACCTGAGCCGAAGTCGGACACTTAACGGACTGAGCCACCCAGGCGCCCCCAAAATAAAATCTTTATTTTAAAAGAAGATTATTTACAGAAAATGTTACAGTTAGTCTGTTTTCCGCTACACCCTGATGTCTTCCCTTATCAAACGTATAGATGCAAATGTGCAATTTCTGGGTCTGGGGGCAGAAACATCAACCTTGGTAGATGTTGCCAGACTGCTCTCCCAGCAATGTGAGTGGGTTTTCCTCACCCTGTGTCTTCTCCAACTTGGCATCATCAGGCTTTTATATGTTGCTTCTCTGATAGATTGTAAAAGTATCTCACTGTGGTATTGGTTTATATTTCTGATTTCCAGTGAGCGTATACTTTTCTTTCTCATGAATGTTGGTGATTGGGGTTTCTTTTTCTATCTATTGCCAGTTTATGGAATTTGATCATTTTTTTGGTAGCGCGTTGTTTTCTTCCTTATAGATTAAAAAAATCCTGAATTAAAAAAAATTCCAATACAGTTAACCTCTAGTGTTATATTAGTTTTCAGGCATGTAGTATAGCGATTCAACAATTCTATACATTAGTCAGTGCTCATCATGATAAGTGTACTCTTTAATCTCTGTCACCCATTTCACCCATCCCTCCACCCAGCTCACCTCCAGTAAACCATCAGTTTGTTCTCTGTAGTTAAGAGTCTCTTTTTCAGTTTGTCTCTTTTTTTCTCCTTTGTTCATTTGTTTTGTTTCTTAAATTCCACATAAGAGTGACGTCATATGGTATTTGTTTTCCTCTGATGGACTTATTTCATTTAACATTATGCTCTCTAGATCCATCCATGTTGTTGCAAATGGCAAGATTTCATTCTTTTTTTTATGGCTGAGTAATAGTCCATTGTGTGAAATTTTTTACACACACACCACATCTGCTTTATCCATTCATCTATCTATGGACACTCGGGCTGTTTCATAATTTGGCTATTGTAAATAACGCTGCACCGAACATAAGGGTGCATATATCTTCTCAAATTAGTGTTTTCGTATTCTATGGGCAAATAACTACCCATTGGTGGAATCATGGGATCATATGGTAATTCTCTTTTTTAAGTTTTTGAGGAACCTCCATACTTTTTTCCACAGTGGCTGCACCAGTTTGCATTCCCACCAGTAGTGCAGAAGGGTTCCTTTCTCTCCACATCCTTGCCAACACTTGTTTCTTGTGTTTTTGATGTTGGCCATTCTGACAGGTATGAGGGGATATCTCATTGTGGTTTTGACTTGCATTTCCTTGGTGAGTGATGTTGAGCATCAGGTGTCTGTTTGGCCATCTGTATGTCTTCCTTGAAAAAATGTCTGTTCATGTCTTCTGCCCATTTTTAAGTCAGATTGTTTGGGGTTTTTTTTGTTTTTTTTTGTTTTTTGTTTTTTTTTTTTTTTTGGTGTTGAGTTGTATAAGTTCTTTACATATTTTGGATGCTAAGCCTTTATTAGGTATATCATTTGTGAATGTTTTATCCCATTCTGTAGGTTGCTTTTAGTTTTGTTGAGTGTTTTCTTTGCTGTGTAGAAGCCTTTTATTTTGATATAGTCCCAACTGGATTTAAAAAAAAAAAAAAACTTTTATCTCTCAGTATATTTCTTGTCTTTAAGCTTTGTCTTCTAGTGTCTTTTGTCACAAGAGTTTTAAAATCAAATTTATCACCACTTTTTCTCTCTTTTTTTACTATTGTGTCATTCCCCAACCTAACATTATAAAAATAGTGACTGTATTTTGTTCTAAGTATTTTAAAGTTAACTATAATTCTCTTGGAACCCATTTTGTGGATGAAGTGAGAGTTTGAGATCAATTTTTTTCCCCTGTGAATAACCAGTTGTCCCGGAACCATCTATGAAATAGTTCAGTCCTTAACCACAGTTTTCTAATGCTACCTCTGTCTCATCCCAAATTCTGATACATGGAGGGGCTCTCTCTATTGAATTGGTTAAGTTATCTATATCTGCCCCAATCCTAATGTGCCTGAATTATAAGGCTTTAATTAATGTCTTAATATCAGGACAAGTGCCCACTTTATATGTTTTCAGTCAGTATTGTCTTGGCTGTTCATTGACCTTAATTCTTCTGTGTGAATTTTCAAACCAGGTAAAAATGTTTATGAAAAAGATTTCTGGGATTTTATTATGAATTACATTAGATTTATATATTAACTTAAAAGGAAGGTATTGATGTTAAATTTCCAAATCTCTGAGCATGATACAAATCACTGTTTATTTAGTTCTTATGACTTCTAGTGAAGTTTAATAATTTGCTTTAGATTTATTCCTAGGTTTGTCATAGTTTATTGCTATTGCTAATGGGATCTTTTAAAATAAAACTACATTTTCTAGTCGATTGTTGCTGATAAGAATGTCATGAGTGTTTGTATGATAACCTTGTCTCCGGGTGTTCGTGCCAGACTCTCTTATTACTTGTAATTGTTTGTAGTTTCTTTTGGATTCTCTATGTAGACAGTCTTATCATCTGCAAATAATGCTTCTTTTGTTTCTCCATTTCTAATCCTTATTTCTGTTACTCCTTTCTCTTGTTTTATTGCATCAGCTCTGTATCTCACACGATGATGAATGGGGGGAGGGGGTGATGGAAAAAGCATATTTGTCTAGTTCCTGACTTTAAAGGAGATGTGTTCCGGGGCGCCTGGGTGGCGCAGTCGGTTAAGCGTCCGACTTCATCCGGGTCACGATCTCGCGGTCCGGGAGTTCGAGCCCTGCGTCGGGCTCTGGGCTGATGGCTCAGAGCCTGGAGCCTGTTTCCGATTCTGTGTCTCCCTCTCTCTCTGCCCCTCCCCCGTTCATGCTCTGTCTGTCTCTGTCCCAAAAAATAAATAAATGTTGAAAAAAAAATTAAATAAAAAATAAATAAATAAAAAAAATAAAGGAGATGTGTTCCTCAATTAGTTAAAACTTCCTTCTGTTCTTGGTTGGCTAGGTATTTTATTGCATTTTAAAATTGTGAATGGGTGGTAAATTTCATTAAATACTTTTTCTGCATCTATTGGTATGATTATATAGTTTTTCCTTTTGTAATCTGTCAGTGTGCCGAATTACATTAGCTAATGTTAAATCTTCGTTGAGCTTCTAGGATAAACCCTACCGGATCATCACAAACACACACACATTAAGCATGTGATAAATATATGTGATACATGATATATATCAGATTGGAAACATAGTTTTTAGAGAAATGTTATATATTTATGCACACTCTACACTCATGAATATGTTTGTTGATATTTTACTTTGGATTTTTGCTTTGATATTTTGAACTGAGATTGACTGATTGCTTTCCTGTTTTGTACTGTCAGTCTATTTCTAAAGTCCAGACTGAACTTTTATAAAAATACGTCCAGGAGCTTTTGTTGTTTGTCTGTTTTTTTCTGTCAATTTTGGTAACATATTTTTCTAGGAGATTTTTTTATTTCATCTGTTTTTAGATTTATTGCTTTAAAGCAGAGAATAGAATTCTCATACTTAAAAAAATAATTGCTGTATTATAGTTATGGGGTTTTTATGCCTAATAGCATTTATTTGTGCCTTCTTTTATTTCTTTTAGTCATGCGTGTTGTGTTTCTACCAATTTTATTAGTCTTTTTAAAGAATCAACCTTTGTTTTCTTCCTACTCTATATTGTTTCTTGGTTTTTACTTTATTGATTTGTTGTCGTTATTATTGCCTTCCTACTGCCTTATCCATTTGTGGAAAAAAGAACTTTCTTCTATTGTCTTTATTTTATTGCTCCCTACCTTCTTAATTTTGAATTTTTCTTGTTTTTTGATATTGCACTTAATGCTAAGCATTCCTTCTACTAAAATCTAAGGTTTCAACTATTGTTGTGCAATTCTAAATGTTTTGTTACTTTCATTTCTATTTCATATTAATAACTCAGCAGTGTGTTTTTGAAATTTCAAATGTACTGGGGCTTGGTGGCTGTGGTTTTGTTATTGATTTCAAGTTTTATTGTATTTTGGTTGATGATTGTGGTCTGAATGTTAGCAGTTCTTTGAAATTTGTTGGGACTTGCTCTGTGGCTTAGAACTTGGTCAATTTTTGTAAACATTTCATGTGTATTCTTTATTGGGTGGAGTATTCTCTTTCCGTATACATTAGATGAAGTTTATAAGTTTATGAGATGCATTTTATAAATCTGTATTTTTTTTCTCTTTTTTAGTTTGATCTATTTATTTCATGAGATGTGTGCTAAAATCTCTCACTATAATTTTGAATTGTTACATTCATATGATTAACTCAGTTTTTGCTATATATGTTTGACAGAGTACTGTTAGGTACACAGAAGGATTCCTGGTGAATGCATCCTTTTATCATTAGGCAGTGACCCTCTTTATCACCCCAAACGCTATTGGCTTTGAAGTCTCTTTTAGCAGATTCGTTTATTCATTCAATTAAAAGAAATATTTATTGCATATTTATTATTTGTAGGGACACTTATATTTGAACACATTATTTTATGTGTATCCCTGCTGTGACATTATGTTTTAGGTTTCTGTCTTGTAAACAGCTGGAGTTTTACAAAATTCAGTCTGACGATTTCTGCCTTTTAAGTGATTAATTTTAAGCCATTTACATTTATTTGATAAGTCATATATTTGGAGTTCACTAGGAATCCAAATGTCTTCTATACGCCATGCTTCTTCTTCACTTGTTTTTTCTTCCTATTCTGTCTTCTGTTAGATGACTTGAGTCTTCCTGTTGGTTTTGCTTTCCCTTTCCTGTGCTCACTCCTTGCTCCCCGTGTGGCATTAGGCCTCCCGGCCATGGCCACGCTCAAGGTCCAGCCTGGACCCCAAGTGCGGGAGGCTATGTTCCATGAGGACAGAGGACCTACTCAGGAACTATTTCCCCAAGAAGACTTCTGAGCTGGAAGCATTTTTAAAGGATCCAGCTCTCCATGAAGCTAACCTGAGCAATCTGAGGGCCCCATCGGATGTCCTGGTGCCTAATCCTGTCAAGGGGAAAGAGAAGGAAGAGCAGAAGAAACTGCAAGAGAAGGAAGATGAGGATTAAAAGATGGAAGGGCAAGCTCAGGGCCGAGGTTCTCCCAGGAGTCCAGTAAATGGCAAGAAAATCGTGATCCTCTTGCAGCACCTGCCGCCTGAGACCGAGGATGTCACTGGGCAGTCAGCCTGGCCCCCGCCTGGCTGCAGCTGGAGATACCTCGGATTGAGGACAGCGTCACTTTTGGAGTGGCTGCCCGGCAGGAGGTGTGTGAGCTGAAGACACCACCCTTCACACCTCGTTGGAAGCCTCCCATGCTCCCTCCAGTCTCCAAGGATTCCTTGGAAGGGGGCAGGGTGACTGAGTAGCCCCATGGGTGGGATTATCCACAGCTGGTGCAAGAGCTGGATGATGTAGAGTGCTAGGACTTTAGCTGGTGGTCATGGAGATCCGCAGTGCTTGTGTGGTGCTGTATGACATCATCCCGAAGGACTTCAAGAAGCTCAAGAAACCCAGGGGAGAAACAAAGGCAATGGTGTATCGAGAGCCCTCCCTCTCGTTATGTGCTGAGCCCAGCAGATACATCCCCACCTCTAACTGGGGCTCCAGACTTTCCCTACCTTCCTCCTTTTGGGGTTTCTTCCTCACTTTGGATCCCAGGTACAAGAAATACACATCTACCATTTTTAAAAAATGCTGTTTTCCTCTTGTAACGTATGTGTTTTGTTCTGTTGTTTTAGCTGTTACTCTTGAACCTTAAAAATTGTATTTGAGTCAACAAAGTCTAAAACTAAAGTTTATCTGGGGGTGCCTGGGTGGCTCAGTCGGTTGAGCGTCTGACTTTGGCTCAGGTCGTGATCTTGCAGTTCACAAGTTCGAGCCCCGCACCGGGCTCTGTGCTGACAGCTCAGAGCCTGGGGTCCGCTTCGGATTCTGTGTCTCCCTCTCCTGCTTGTGCTCTGTCGCTCTGTCTCTCAAAAATAAATTAAAAGAACATTTAAAAAAAGTTTATCTGTATCTCTGTTTTCTTCTCAAATAACATAACAGACCCCTTAGAACACTTTAATGAAGGTTTTATCTCTCATATTCTGATATGACACTGTTGAATATTTTATCGTCTATCATTTTGTTTTTTTGTTCCCAACTAGTTTGTTTGTTTGTTTGTTTGTTTACAAATCTACTTTTTAAAATATGTCAACACAGGGGCGCCTGGGTGGCTCAGTCGGTTGAGTGTCCGACTTCGGTTCAGGCCATGATCTCACAGTTCGTGAGTTTGAGTCCCGCATCGGGCTCTGTGCTGACAGCTCAGAGCCTGGAGCCTGCTTCCGATTCTGTGTCTCCCTCTCTCTCTGCTCCTCCCCCACTCATGCTCTGTCTCTCTCAAAAATAAACATTAAAAAAAATTAAAAAAAAATTTTTTTTTTTCAACGTTTATTTATTTTTGGGACAGAGAGAGACAGAGCATGAACGGGGGAGGGGCAGAGAGAGAGGGAGACACAGAATCGGAAACAGGCTCCAGGCTCTGAGCCATCAGCCCAGAGCCCGACGCGGGGCTCGAACTCACGGACCGCGAGATCGTGACCTGGCTGAAGTCGGACGCTTAACCGACTGCGCCACCCAGGCGCCCCCAAAAAATTTTAAATATGTCAACTCATGTACCATTTTATTTACATTGTGGTTAAGAGTATGAAAACCAGAAGCAAACTGCTCTAATTTGAATTTCAATTTTATTGTAAATCGCTTAGAATTGGTGCCTGGTATGCAGTAAAGTACAGAGTTAACCCTCAGGAAATGTTCCTCATGTTGCTTTTTGGATTCTGTTCATCCTTTCTCAGTTCAGATTCCTTTTTACTGAAGTACATCCTTGGGTAGTTATTTCATGAGAGGTTTAGGAAGATTAAACAATCTCTCTCAGTCTGTCTGCCAATATCTTTAATTTTTACCCTCAGTCTTGAATAATAACTTTCTAGGGATAGAATTCTATGTAGATCTTTTCCCTCAGCATTTGAAATTATTGTTTCACTGCCTTCCAATATCTACCATTGATAAGGTGTAGTTACGCTAATCTGTCATTCGTTTACAGGTGTCTATTTTTTCCTCTCTAATGGCTTTACAGGGGGTGTTTTTGTTATTGTTGTTAGTTTTCCTTTTGTTCTTGTCTGATTATCTGCAGTTTCAACACAGTCCTGTCTGGGATTCAATATGCTTCTTGAATCTAAGGGTTCCTGATACTCAGCAATTTGGAGAAATTCTCAATCATAATCTCTGAATGTTGTCTCTCTCCAGTTGTCTTTGTTATATCTTCCTTATCTCTCGGTTACATTTATGTTAGACCTTGGTATTCTCTTCTTCATGTCTCTTACCGGTGTTTTCTATTTCCCGCATTGCTATTTAACTGTGGTTGATTTTTTTCTCAATCTTCCCTTACCCTTTCCATTCCTGTCCTAAGGTAAAGAGCGTTAACATCTGGCATGCATCCTTCCACACATTTATTGAAGCTCATATAACCACATGGCACATATACATCCATATAAATTAAACAACAGTGTTTTGTTTCTCTTTGCAAAAACTCCAGTCATACGTATGCATCACTTTACAGCCTGTCTTTCTTAGTAAATTAAGAATATCCCTCCAGATAAGTACACACAAATTTAACCATTTAAAAAACATTTTTTTATTGTTTATTTATTTTGAAGGAGAGCTAGAGAGACAGAGCGTGAGTGGGGGAGGGGCAGAGAGAGAGGGAGACGCAGAATCCCAAGAAGGTTCCAGGCTGTGAGCTGTCAGCACAGAGCCCCATGTAGGGCTTGAACTCACAGACCGCGAGATCATGACCTGAGCCGAGGTCAGATGCCTAACCGACCGAGCTGCCCTGGCACCCCTAAATTTAACTATTTTTTAAAAGTAGCTAAGTAGGGGCGCCTGGGCGGCTCAGTTGGTTAAGTGTCTGACTTCTGATTTCGGCTCAGGTCATGACCTCATGGTTTGTGAGTTCGGTCGGGCTCCACGCTGACAGCATGGGGCCTGCTTGGGATTCTCTGTCCCTCTCTCTCTGTCCCTCTCTTTCTGCCCCTCCCCTGCTTGCGTGCTCTCTCTCTCTCAAAATAAATAAATGCACTTTAAATAAATAAATAAATAAATAAATAAATAAATAAATAAAAGCTAAGTAAATTCTGTGCTGTGACTGGTCTACAGTTCATTCAGCTGTTCCACTATTGGTGAACCCGGAAATTATTTTCGGTGTTGTGTCTCCACAAACATCATAGACAACAACATCCTGGTACATATTTACCTATGTGCTATTTCCTTAGTTTCTACAGGAACAAATTTGACCCTACCCTGCTACCCCCGGGCCCCTCCTGAAGAACATCACTTTCTATCGTTTGGCCTTTTCTTCTGGCGTGTATACATGTCCGCATCTAAACAACGTCTATACTGTTTCGTTTTATCAATTTTCTTCGCGATGCCGTAACTTGATTCTCGCTCTCTTGTGTAACCGTATCCGCTGCTTACCCTGCACTTTCTCCCAGTAGAATTGTGTTTGCAATTTTGGGTTAAATCGGTTGTGAGGGTTTTCGCTATGTCGCCTGTGTAAATCACATTATCGGCTGAGCTGTTTATTTTCATCAAGTTAAAATCTGTATTGTTTTTTTTTCATTTCCTTAGCAAGTTCTTCATACCTATTGCACATTTCCCCTAGCTCTTGCATACCCCACAAGTACATTTTTTCCACAAGGCTGATCACATCAGTAACCTGTTGGTTCCACTTATTTTCTGGTGACATCCATTCTGCCGACTTCCATTGTCCTTTTATCTGGACTTTTCTCTAGGCCTGCTCTACACCTGTCATGCTGGGATATGTCGTATTATTCTAGTACCTTCCATTGCCCTTCTTCTGAGTTGAATCCGCTCTTCAACTGGAGTGATTTACTTCAAATGGAGTGATTTACTCCATTGTTTGAGGTAACATACCGCGCACCTCCCCCCCCCCCCCCCCCCCCCGCCCAGCAAATTATGAGAATTAAAACCTAGTGGAGTAGTGGCAGCCCCCAGGACGTCTTTCTCTTGACCCACTGGCCCAGTCTGGATGGACTGCTCTCTATGCCCGGGGCCCACTTGTCTGCTCCCTTCACCACATCATCCCTCTGCCTTAGTCTTATGTGGAATTGCATAAAATTCCCTTTTTTTTCCACTCACTCATTTTTGTGGTTCCAAGCCTGCATCGCCTATCAAAAATGGACCCACAAGAGATACAGCCACACTTTGAATGTCTCAGAAGGTCTTTATTGTCTCTTCTCACTTGATGGTTTGTCTGCCTCACACAAGGAACTCTAAGTCAAAAATACATCTTCTTCTGAAGTTTGAAGACATTGCTCTTATGTATGCTAACTCCCAGTGCTGTGGTCAGAAGGCTAAACGCGTTCTGACTCTTGATGCTTTGTACCCGATCTTTCTCTTCTTCCTCCCTACAACTTGTAGACTCTTGCCTTTGCCCCAGGATTCTAAATTTCACAATAATTGTCCTCTGTGTGAATCTGTTTTCATCTATTGTACTTAGCACTCAATGTGTTCTTTCAGTCTGCTGGGATTTTCTTCTACAAGCTCCAGCTTTCCTTTCCGGAGCTCCTATTATTTGGGTGTTGTACTTTCTAGACCAGTCCTCCAGTTTTCTCACATTTTCTCTCCTGTTTTCTGTCTCTCTATTGTTTTGCTCTTCTTGGGGGCCATTTCTTAAACTTCAATTTCCAACCTGTCTATTGGGTTTTCATTTCTGTTATTGTTTTAAATTTCCTCTTTTCATCTATAAATAGTTGGGTGTTTTTTTTTAAAGCATTGTGTTCTGTTTTCATGTGTGTAAGTAACATTCTCATAGCTTTCTGAGAGACATTTTTTTTATCTCTTTTGAAATTTTCTTCTTCTTTCATGATCTCTATTTCCCCCCATTACCTTTTCCTCTTTGTCTGATTTGAACTCTGTTTTTCCATGTCGAGGCTGTCTTTGCGTGTCTGGTAATCCTTGGTTGTCTGCCTTTTTTCAAGACTGAAGAACTCATAAGCTTAGAAGCTCCGAGGTTGTGTGAGGGGCTCGCTAACTCTGAGCATCACCGTGGAATAATATGTTTATGCCATTTGTTGGGGGAACTCCTACAGTCAGCCCCTACACATGAGGAGTCTCGGGGAGAGAACACTCTTCCAGACTCTCACATGGAAGGGAAGGATCTGCCTGTGAGAGCTGAGAGCTGTGGGGAGGAATAAGACTGGAGGGGTCAGCATTCAGAATGCAACTTTCTCTTTTGTTTGATGGATGATGTCTCCTGATCCAGGAATCTTCTCTCCAAAGCCCAAACATCCAGTTGTACCCACTGGGATAGAGGCTGCTGCCCAGCAGGATGGAGTTGACGAGAGGACCTGGGATCTGGAAATATAATTGGTTCTTACAAATCTTTCTCTTCATTCTCCTTATTTTATCACCCTTTCTCTCTTTTTCCTCCTCCATTCCAGACGTAACTAACAGTATTTGTTCCTGGGCCTTTGGAGCAACTGCTGGTTGGCTCCTAACATTCTTTCTTCCTAGTTTAGAACTCAGCTTCCTTTGATCTGCTAGTTCTGTTCCTGCTCGTCCATCTCTTTTCCATCTTCCAAAATCTTGTTACTATTATCTCTTCACCTGTTCTCCTTGTCCTTGTGGGTTAAATGGTTGTTTTCCCTAGTTTCCCTAGCAAGGAAATGTTAGTATCCCTAGCAAGTGAAACCAGTATTAGACATGGTGTGTTCGATTCTCCATTTTTACTTGGAAGTCCTTTGTTACATTTTGGTTGATTTCCTCAAATCTCTTCTTCCGTGTCACTAGATCTATGTTTGTGTTGTTCTACTGCCTAACTTTTCCATTGAGTTATTTTTAAGAGTTTTGTTTTTCTTTTCACATCTGCCTATTGCCTTTATTTACTCCTATTGGTTCCTTATGGTTTTTAGTCTTTCTTATATTACTTCAATAATTTTAAGCAATCTTATTTTGTAGGCCATTTCAGATTTTAGTATTTTTCCAGTTCTTAGGATTTGAGTTGTTCAGAATTTCCCTTTATGACGGTTCCTCATGGTAGTTTATTTCCCCGTGCGTGTGTTTGTGTGTGCGTGTTCTTGCAGGCTCATCTCACAGATTTCTTTTCTATGGGAATCTTGTGAGTCCTGAGGTGTGACAGTGTCCTGCATGGTGGCCACATATTTGTTTTTTCTGGAGATTAAGGAATTTCATCGGTCCTGGAATTTTGTTTACATTCATTTCTTGTCATGGGACTCCTACGCCTAGATGTATAGATAGTGTAAATTCTGATCCTTCCACTGAATGCGGGTCATGTTTAGGGTTTTTGTTTTGCAAGGTGTCCTGAACCCTGGATATAAGGCAATTTTCTGCCCTTCATTTTTGGCTCTGCGGGCAGAGTGCTTTTCATTTCTTTTTCATGGGTAAGGTGGCTTTTTAAGGCTTTCACATTTATGAAGGGGGCTCAATTCTGGCCCCCTGCCTCGTAGAGGACCAAGGCCATACCCCTTCATGGGCCTTAGAATCTTATCACTATTCCCAGATCTCTAGGGACATTTGTGTAAGTCTGAAACCCACTTTGGGCACTGTGGAGTCAAGTTTTGGTTAAAGCTCTGGTTTCGGTTTTTGTCTTCATTCCTATAGGCTGTGCTTTTTTCCCCTCCTTCCTTTGTCCCTAGCTTAGCTCTTGGATGTTTTCTTGAGAATTGCACATCTTTGTAGTGGGAAGGGACCCATAGCATCAGCCCCATGTTTGCTGTTTGCTGGAAATTAACACTCACATCCACTATTGAGCTAAACCTAGAACATACTAAACAAAAGCTCAAGTTGAACGTAGAGGACCATGGATTGCCGGAGATGGAAGGGTTCTTAGGGACCGTTTCATCCAGCCCTAGCATTTTATTTGAGGAAACGAAGGCTCAAAACTGATGAAACCGCTTGCCCACAGACACTTGGCCAGTTAGTGAAAAGGCTGGGGATAGAACTCAAAGGGTGGCCACTTTCTTTCTCACCACATCACAGGGAAGAGCACTGTCATCTAGCAGCTAGCACTTGTCTGGTTCCAGGACACCTCGATCTGATGACTGTGATTTAAATCACTGCGAGATTTTGGGAAAGCCACTTAGACCATTGTGTTTCTTTTATCTTGTTTTTACCTTCTGGAATAAAAAGTAGTAATGCTTGTCGGATCACTTACGTGGCTTACTCCCGTCCCGATTTTGATTGTTTTCTACTTTTATTTTTCTCAAAGAAAAATGCCTGTTTCTCTCCTTTCTTCTTCTTTCCTTCTTTTGTAGCCCAGTTAAGGTTTTGTCTTCCAGAACCCTCCCCTGAAGTCTGAAACCCAGGGAGGGTTTTTTTTCTCTTCTCCGACTCCTTTTAAAATTATCGTTTGAGGGGCGCCTGGGTGGCGCAGTCGGTTAAGCGTCTGACTTCAGCCAGGTCACCATCTCGTGGTCCGTGAGTTCGAGCCCCGCGTCGGGCTCTGGGCTGATGGCTCAGAGCCTGGAGCCTGTTTCTGATTCTGTGTCTCCCTCTCTCTCTGCTCCTCCCCCGTTCATGCTCTGTCTCTCTCTGTCCCAAAAATAAATAAACGTTGAAAAAAAATTAAAAAAAAAAATAAAATAAATAAAATTATCGTTTGAACATCACAGTTGGCACCATACTTATAAATATTTCTGACCCTGTTTAATGATTGAATATACGTGTACTTTAGTTCCTCAACTAAATTGTAGTGGCTAGTTCGTAGAAATCATACTTACGCATCTTTACCATTTCTCGGAGTGGTTTTCTTGATTAATTCTTGAGGAAACAACTTAGAGGAAATATGGTCTCTGAGATAGAGCCTGGGCTTCGTGTCAGGAAGCCTGGATTTTGCCCCTTTTCTCAGCCTTAGCTCACTCGTAATAGAGTGGTCATGTAATTTATCAAACTGGGACACTTATGAGAGTAAAGGGGGCCCTATTAATAATTTTGCAGGGAAAACAGGTGTAAACCAGGACGCTCCCTGACAAGCTGGCACATATGGTCACCTTATGTCATAGATCACCTTGGGCTCTTTAGAAAAATTTGCACAGCTGCCATCAAGATACCGGTCTTCAAACAAAAAATTACCATCTCTTAAAAAAGTTTTCATCTACTAGCAGAACTTCCTAGGTAATAAAATTTTTAGTTTTCTCAGCTACTTTCATGGCTTTAAATGCTCGTAGTAACTGAAGTTAACATAAATTATGGGGTTTGAGAGTCAGGACTGCTAAGAGATGAATGCCTTTATTTTCCATATCAATCCACTCTCTGCCCTGAAAGGAAAGAACACTCCCGATTTCTAGAGTTGTGAGCCTTCTTTTCTTGGTGCTTCTTGAAACATAGGGATCTTACCTCTGCTACATGCAGTGATGGAGGGAAGTTCTGTGAGTGATTGCCGATCCGCAAGAGGGGATACATTTTCAAATAATGGTGTATTGGGTGGCTTAGCCTAGTAAGGTGAGTAGGTCCTTAAAAGATGCACTGTAAAAGCACTGTGGCTCGGGGCGCCTGGGTGGCGCAGTCGGTTGAGCGTCCGACTTCAGCCAGGTCACGATCTCGCGGTCCGTGAGTTCGAGCCCCGCATCAGGCTCTGGGCTGATGGCTCAGAGCCTGGAGCCTGTTTCCGATTCTGTGTCTCCCTCTCTCTCTGCCCCTCGCCCGTTCATGCTCTGTCTCTCTCTGTCCCAAAAATAAATAAACGTTGAAAAAAAAATTAAAAATAAAAAAAAAAGCACTGTGGCTCACTAATCGGCTTGCTTCTACAGCTCCTGCCATAGTGCTGTGTACACAGTAGGTACTTGATAAACGTTTGTTAGCTTGAAATTCTGAGGAGCACTTGGAAGACCGTGGTAGCTCGTAAACCCCCTTACCAGTGCTAGTAACTTCATTTCTGCTTATGCTTGGGGAGTAATGGCGTGGTTGGGGCATGGTGTTGGAATGCTAAGAAAAACAGATACTATCTCTACCCTGCAGTATTTTATGATCTAAAGGCAGCTTCAGAGCATAAACAACTAAGGCTGGGAAAGTTCAGGAGAAAGAACAATCAATTTTGACCTGGGGGAGTTAAGTGGCATTTGAGCTAAGTTTAAGAACTAAGATTTTGTTCTAGGACAGAGGTGGGAGAAGGTCGTTTCACACAATGGGAACAGCATGAACAAAAACCCACTGGAGTACAACTGCTTGGTATGTTTGGGGAATCAGAAGACACTCCACGTGTTTGGAAGATAAGCTTTCAGAGGTGGTGGGATGTGAAAGACAACAATATTTTAACGTCAACCTTGGGAACTCAGGTTATATTATGTAGACAATGGGAATCACAGTTTTGAATGAGTGCAGGGATATCAACCAACTCACGGGTAAGATGATAACCTGGTTGCAGGGAGACCGGTTGTGAAGAGGCTCTTGTGTCTAGCAGAGATATCAGGGCAAGGGGGGATAAAAAGAAGGAGCCAGATACGAGATACAGAACTGACAGTTTGTTGGATGTTGGGCTGAGGAGAAGGCAAGAGCCAAACGCAGCACCAAGGGACTGAGTAGGTGATGACACTGTGAAAAGACGCTGGAAAGGCAGAGAGGAGGAGAGTTGGACTGGTAGATATTTCTAGAGAGGTCTGTGAGGAGACTAAGTGAGGTAGTGCATGAAAAAACCTTGAACAGTGCTTTCCATAAAGTAGGGGTCTAATAAACACTAAATTAAAAGAAGGAGGGGAGGAAGGAAAGAAAGGAAGGAGGGAACTTTTCCTGTCTCTCCGCATGGTACCACAACAAGGAACACATTTATTTAGGGTGTTAGGAGATCCATTGGGAATCATTCATTGGGGCTGTTCCTGTCAATACACTTGCTAATTATCTCATGTTAGTTGCACGTACAGGACATGAGGGAGCTCAGAAAAAAACCAAAGACCAGAATTTGCTGGGGTCAGACAGAGGAGAGGTGAGCTTCAAGCCAAACTTGGCAGGAAGACAGAGAATTGGAGTGATGAACAGGCCCTCCGGAGACAGAGGGAGGCAAGAAGGCAGATGTGAACGCACCAGCCATATAGGGAGCGAGAAGGATGCTGGTTGACCTTGCAGGGAGTCTCCACGCGTGGAGAAATGTCATTGGGTGAGCTGTGGGGCAGCCCTCCCAAGGAGGATGTTGCCTACTTTCTGATGAGCCGATCCTCAAATTCTGTCAGGTGAACCCTGTCCTCCATGATAACCAGCCCTATTCCTCTTAAATTTGTCCTGTTTGGAATAATAACAAGCAACCAAGACGCTAAGTCACATTGACTTTTTCTGGAGAGCCATTTCAGGATAACTCGATAAATACTTTTATTGGAAGTCCTGGCCAATACTTTGCCTCATGAAATGACTTTGGGTTTCTTTGCCTCAGTCTTCAATTACTGCGTAAACATTGTAGTCTCGTGATTACGTGGTGTTTAGAGGGCAGTGCGTCAAGTGCGTTGCTAAAACTGTTCGCCTTCAGCGAGATCACATCTGCTTCAGGAAAACCAGAAAGCAGAAACACAGCTTATTTGGTAAACAGCCTCAATTAGAGCATCAGAGAGAGAGAAGGTGTAAAATCTGGCCGTGGGCGTGATGTCTCCTCTTAAATCAGAGAATCTTGAAGCTGGGGAAGTTCTGTGGAAGCCTTCCACGGCCACTTTATGCAGCTGGTGCCACTCATACCCCTCCTGAATGCTTCTATGGAAGGGGAGTTCTCAGAATGTGCCAACTTGTACAAAAAGGCAAACCACAGTTGAATGAAAACGTTCAAGTTAACCTCTCCTAACACTGGTTGCAAACTCAGTGTGTTGGCCACAGTATAAAATGAATGCCACCCAGAGGTTACCTGGGCATATTTTTATTCGATCTACAGAATCCCAGTGTTGGTCAATGATGCATCTCTTTTCTGTATGGAGAAAATCTTCTTACATCATCTTCTCCTGTAATTTCTCTTCATCTTCATCACCATAGACTTATTTTGTCTTTTCCCCGGGGGTACCATGCCTTCTCTTGCTATGGGTTCCAAGAAGTGGCTGCACTCAGAGGTTTGATAATAAAAATGGGCCGGTCTCAAAAACAATGACAGTTCTCCGTAAATGTTGGATCACGTCAATGGACTTCGACATTTGGCTGCGCTGTTGTAGACATTCACATAAATCTTTACAAAGTGCCACTGCAACTTAGCATTTCTTCGTCCCTGTTTCCACTCTTTCCTCTTTATTTGAGGCCATTATCAACCCACGCTGACACGACTGCTTTGTAAATGGGTTTTAATCTCTGCCTCTGGGGGCCACTGCATAGTGTCCTAAAACCTCACTTTGATGATTACCCCGTCTCACTTAACAACCTTGATGGCATCGTTTTTAAAATAATCTATTGTTCTGACCACAAATGCAAGATACGGTTTATTTGCAGATAAGTGGGAAAATAGGGAAAAGCAAAAAGAAGGGGAAAAAATCACTCATAATCCACCACCACCAAAAGAGCCCTAGCCCATTGTTAATAGGTTGATGCACATCCTAGAAGTGTTCCCCTGTCTCTGCCTGGCACTGAGGACCTTCCCAGCATGGTCCCAGCTGGACTTTACAGCCTTACCTCTCTGCTTGCTTTTGCTCTGGGGGCCCATACTGCCTTGCATAGGACTTTTCCTTTGTCCCCGTCAATGATTTTTTTTTCTGATTATGTAAATAATACATGTTGGTTGTAAATATTTTTTTTAATACATAAAAGGAATAAAGTAAGACTTACCTTTCAAAACATGTCAACACCCTGAAATAAAAAAATATTGACGTTCTGCAGACCATCTCATGATCATCAGTTCACCTATGCATACCTCAGCACACACACATGATTTCCTATAAATGAGATCATAGCATCCATGTGGTTTTTATGGTTGACATCTTTCATTTTCACTTACTTTTTTTCCTCCCACTTCCTTTCTTCCCTCCACCCCTCATCCCTCTCCTCCGGGTTGTCAGAGTCATCAACCTTGTGTATATCCAGCCACGATTTACTCCACACCTATGTAATTAGACCAAACATTAGATAGATAGGTATTCCCACATACATGTTGTGATTCTTGCCCTTGCTTTATAAAAATCAGATCATATCCTATGTCCTCTCTGCATCTTGCTTTTTTACTCACTTCACAATGATACTTTGTTGAAATTCTTCCATTCTTTCTTTTTCATGAGTGCATACTACTCTTTGGTTGTCTGTAGCGGGACTTAGTGAATGATTCTATTATAAACAACATGGTAACAAACATCCCTCTGCTCATATAGGCATGAGATGGCTTGATCAGTGGCAGTATTTGTAAATTTGGATAGGCATTCACAGATGGCTTTCTGAATGGCACAGCGATATCTATTTCCACCAGCAGTGTATTAAAGTACTTCTTTCTACATCCTTCGTGTGGCTATGACATCATCACCACCAAGGGGCAGTGCCTCTATATTTCAGGAGAGGATGGGGGGCGGGGGGCGGCATCCCTTTGAAGTCTCAAACTTCAATACAAATATGGGGCCATAATAAAACCATCACAGTAACATAAATGTGTGTATATTCTCATATATATATGTGCATTCTTATGTGTATGTGTATTTTTGGATGTATATGTGTATATACATGTATGTGTGTGTATACACACATATACATATACACATATATAAGAATTCACTAAGAGGAGATCATAGATCATAGTTTACTAGAGTTTGGTTCTAGGGAACTAATATTTATAGAAATGAACCCTATGGCCTGAAGTGTTATTTTATTTTTAGAATGATTTTTTTTTTTTTTAACTTAGCATGGCAGCTCGAAATTTCCCTCTTGGCTTTAATTTGCTTCTTTGCAGTTTTTGTCAGAACTCAAACGGTAAAACACATCACACACAACTTAGGAACTTTGAGTCAACCTTGAAACCATGCAGATGGATGTATGTCGAGGGGAGAGCTGACAAAAGTTTCCATGAACATGGTTTATATTTTAAATGCTTTTAAAATAACTGTTGACGTGGCATTAGAAGCCAGTGGAAGGGCTGGATTTCACAGCTGTCTCCTGACCTGTGCAGGGATGTTTGTCTCCCTCCTTTCCTCCAAGATGGCAGCATGGCCCCATTCTCCCACTCCCACGGCCTGTCTGCCTCTAAGTCCTGGACTGTGTGGTGCTTTCTGCTCTCATCCTGGCTGCAAGACCTGCCACCACTTCTCTTGTCCTTCTCCTTTGTCCCTTCTGCCCCTCTCCCTTCCATTTCTCCCATATTTCTCCGCTTTCCCACAGAGAGGCTTGGCCTTTGCAGAGTCGCTGCCAGCCATTGAGATTGCCTTTTTTGACCAGCAAGCCTGCCCTCCCGTATCATTTTGGATGCAGCCTCAAGGTCGCTGGCCCCTCTTAGCTGTTTTCGTCCCTAATTTTCCTCTTGATGGGCTCTCCACCTGACACAAATGCTTCTCCCAGCCCCCTTTAATTTTGTTTATATGACATCATTTGGGGACCTTGAATCTCTGTGGGCCGGAGGCTTCCCTTTCGTTTGAGGTAGAAATAGATTTTATCTCCAGGAAACCTCTGACCAGCCTGTTCTGTGGAAGAATGTTGGCTGTTGGTACCCTACCAAGTAAAGACACTTTGGATTATGATGGATGGTTAAAGCTGATTGAAGAGGAAAGGTAATCTAGAATGTCGTTCTATTACTCTCCCATATGTTCTCAGTGTCAGGGAAAGTCATGAGTGGGATTCTGGTCTTAACTCCTTAATGCAGAATCTGCTTACACTTGTAGATTAGACAAAGCCTAAACATTATTTTGATATAGTGTGTGTGTGGTTTAATATGTACAACTTGTCTGAACACAGTCGCTTTGTGGTTTATCTTTTACCGAGAACTGCTTTTTTTTTCTTCCTTTTCTAAGAAAATGCAAGTTTTCTAAACTAAAGTCTTTCTTGTGAGTTCATCAGCGGTGAGGGATGTTGTGTGAGGACGTGTTGGTGATAATAAGATCAAACAATTGCCCGATTCAGGTGACTTTAACACGAATCATATTGACTAAAATAGTATTAAGCATGTGATGCTGGCATGTGACGTTTGAATATTTGCCAAGAAAAGCACTCAGGTCACTACGACTGGCTGCAAGAGTGAGAGATTTTCCTCGTTTACTGTTTTTGCATACGTTTTTGTTTGAGAATCTGAAACGAGCCTTTATAATTTGTGGAGGGAAAGTGACGTGTACAGTCAGCATGAATCTGTTTGCCTTTTCCCTGAAAGGCTTATAAGAACTTGGATCACTTAGTCCTCATCCAGAGCAACGTACGAGTTAGGGGACATGCACCTTAACAAATTTGAAATTTCTAGATGTTCTTTCTCTCTCACGCCCCCTGCCTACAATTTCTTTCCATGCTTTTTCATCCTTGGTGTAAAGGGGGCAAGGATGGTGTGAAGTGGCTTGGAATTCACACCTAAGATGCCTGGGTCCCACTTGTGCCTTATGGCCTCTTACTACTGTGAGAGTCACTCTAGCCTTGGTTTTGTTTTTTTATATATATAATTTTTTTTAATGTTTATTTTTGAAGGAGAGAGAGAGAGAGAGACAGAGTGTGAGCGGGGGAGGGGCAGAGAGAGAGGGAGACACAGAATCTGAAGCAAGTTCTGGGCTCTGAGCTGTCGGCCAGAGCCCAACGTGGGGCTTGAACCCCACCAACCGAGAGATCATGACCTGAGCCGAAGTCGGACGCTTAACCTACGGAGCCACCCAGGCGGCCCTCTGATCTTGGTTCTCTAGTCTCTAAAATGGGACATCCTACCTCAGGTGGCTGTTGAAAAGCACCTTAACTTCCTTCCTTTCCTTCTTTCTTTTGGAGAAACTCAGAATTTTCAAAATATTAAATGCAGTATTTTTAGGGTCATTTAGAAGTTGCTCCTAACAATAGAGAACAACAGGAAATGCCATATTCTATTATTGTATTTGTTACAATGATATCGCATAATCTGACCTCCGTGGAGCAAGCCAGTGACATTTCTGATAAAACCTGATTGCATCCTAATAAAGCCTGTTCACGGAGCAGAACAGTCATAGATGGTAGGTCCCTGTCCTTCCCTGATTTAAGACCTTGGCTTTGGTGCCTCCGGAGAAGGGCCTTTGCGTAGTGTGGCTCTGCTGTGTTGGTGAATGTGCTGCTAGCCGTGTATAGACAGAGATCGCAGCCAAGTTCGACAAATACCAAACGCTGTAATATTTTACATGCAGAAGAAAACGAACTGCATGTCAGCAACGTATTACGGTCGAGCACCTGTTTCCCTACACATGTCTGAAGGACTAAAATGAGGCCAGACTCCCTAAAATAAAATGTAGAAAGTCAGGGGCTTCCAAAACGACAGAGCTCTGCCAAAGGGAATTAGCTAAGGATTAGCAGTGACCACTTTAAGAGTAGAGATGGCTTCAAACTGGAAATAAAGGGTGCCACACAGAAACTCCAGCGGACTCAGAAAATCAGAGGATGGAGGCTTGAGTCCAGGGGAAACAAACGTAGCCACCCTGAAATGGCAAGTTTTCTGAAGGCTTTGGAGAAGGGTGAAGAAATAGAGGCCGTGGATGCCGAGTGGAGAGAACAGAGCAGCCTGGGAGGGAAGATTCGATGTTCAGGGAGACGTGGATGGGAGTAGAGAGAAGGGCAGGAGATTTGGAACTGAGTCAGAGGACAATTAGATCACGAGTGAGGCTCCGGCTTGTGGGTCACACGGACCGGCAGGAGGGGCCAGATGTTCACGGTCGGGCTGAGCGAGAAGCCATCGGATTTATTTAACGGAGTCCTGCAGGAGGGAATGGTAAGAAAAGAACATTCAAAACAAAACAAAACAAAACGAAAGAAAACCTACAGCCCTGTAGGAACAGCAGGCGGGTGCTGAACCGACAGGAAAGCAGGAAGCTCGTGGACAAGATAGGCTCCTTCTGAGACACGACCGAACTGAAATCAGAGAGAAGGGTCGCCTAGTCCGGCGTCTTTCATTACTTACAAGTTCAGCTTCTGTGTATTTCATTCACAAAAGTGCCAAATGTGTGTAAATGTCTGTACTTGCTCGTAGAATAGCGCTTAGAAACTCGCTGCTGATAGGAATGGTAAGAATTGGGGGAGTCGAACCGGATAACATGGGAACAGTATAACGTGGGAACGCCGTTGGGAGCTGTCGATGAGGGAATTAAACCCTCGGTGCAGGGGCGCCTGGGTGGCTCAGTGGGTTGAGCACCCAGCTCTTGAATTCAGCTCGGGTCACCATCTCACAGTTTGTGGGATCGAGCCCCCCATGGGGCTCCACACTGACAGCACTGAGCCTGCTTGGGATTCTCTCTCTCCCTCTCTGTGTGCACACCCTGTCTCCTGCTCACACACGTACACACTCTCACTCTCAAAATAAGTAAGTAAACTAAAACAAACAAACAAACAAACAAACAGTGTTACCTTACATTCACTATTTTGTAAAAGTCAAAGATTCAGCCCACTGGGGATTGCCTCTTGGGCATTCTTTCTGAACCCTCCACCCCTTCGAGTGACTAGTCTAAGCCCTCCCAGGGGTCCCCAGCCGTCCCTCACCTTCCAAAACCTCCCCCTCATCACCTCCGCGTGTGCTCAGGGCCCCCAGTCCTGCAAACAGTTGCCTTGAATCCAGCTGCTCCTTTGGACCGTTGCCATCTTCCTCCCTGGGTTTTAAGCTGCTTCAAAGCTGCATCGTCTCTGAGTGCTCTGCCCCACTGCCCTTCCCCTCCCACCCCCTCCAGCAGGGCCGTGTTTCTGTCGCTCTAACAAAACAGCCGTCTCCTAAGTGGGTTACGTAGCAATTTCTGACGACATCCAGAGCCATGATGGTTTCCTTTGCTGCAGCAACTGGGAAGCGGGGGAAATGCCTCTCTTTGAACGCTCGACCTTCTTGCGTCTGTTCCACCAGCCTGGTTCTTCCTCGGATCTCGCTGCCAGCGCATCTCTGTCCAGGACACCAGGTTCTCTTTCTTCTCCCGCCTGGCAGGTGCAGACGTTGCCCCAGTGTAAACTGGGTTTCTCCTCTCTGGGTTCTTTCTCTTCGAGATCTCATGGACTCCCGCGAAACCTTTCAACTTGGATGCACTGTGTTTCAAAAACCCCCACCTCCGGACCTGACAGGTCACCCATTTCCATCCCAAATTGCCAGCTCTCTGCTGGTCACAGCAACTTGGACAACCCGCCGTCGTTGAGAACCCAGCTCTGCCTCTCCCTCCCCCAAACCAAGCCCGCCCTGTGGCGTTGCTGGTCTCTGTTATGGGAACATCTTGCCCTGGTCCCCATCCCTCAAGTTTGGTTCCATTTGGCTTTCCTTTCTATCTGTAGTCTCACTGATGCTCTTTCCTCTATCTCAAACTCTGTCCTTATGGTGCTCCTAGAGGTGAAACGGATGGCAGTCTACTCCATCCTGACTCGATCTGTGTAACCAGAAGGGTTCTAGATCAAGGGAATGTAAGTCTAACTCGAATCATGGAAACAGAGAGTCACGGCCTCTCCGTCAACTCCCAGACTTGAGTCAGTTTACAGACCTAGAACCCTCGGCTGGGGGGAAGGAAGGCTAGGTCCCCTGCTACACTGCCAAAAATTTACATCACTAATCTTTCCCCAGTCTTCCCCAAAGGCTTTGGCAGCCTTTTCCCAGAGTAACTGTGCACTGAAGAAAAGAAAACAATCATGGGGCGCCTGGGTGGCGCAGTCGGTTAAGCGTCCGACTTCAGCCAGGTCACGATCTCGCGGTCCGTGAGTTCGAGCCCCGCGTCAGGCTCTGGGCTGATGGCTCGGAGCCTGGAGCCTGTTTCCGATTCTGTGTCTCCCTCTCTCTCTGCCCCTCCCCCGTTCATGCTCTGTGTCTCTCTGTCCCAAAAATAAATAAACGTTGAAAAAAAATTTTTTTTAAAAAGAAAAGAAAACAATCAGACCTTCCTAGGATTTCTGGACGCTGGCTCTGAACTGACAATTCCAAGAGGCCCAAAGCATGTGTGGGCCACCCGTCAGAGGTCAGGTGATGATCCCTGCAGCTTTAGCTCTGTCAGATGGGTCCCTACAGCACTTTGTGCGGATGGAGGGGGCTGGCCGCGTGTGCTGGAGGGGCTTCCTGTGGGTTCGCCGTCCTCCCTGTCCTGGGCTCTGCCAAAGCACCTCTGTGCCCAATTCTGGGAAAGAGGCAGTCTTTAGCCTGGTTGTTAAAACTCTCCACAAAGAATTCTTCCTTCGCTGCAGCCTCCATGGCTGCGAGTCCTCAACCCAAAACTCTGCCCTGCACCCGCCCCACCCCCATATACAGTCTCCCAAACGGGGCACACGTTGCTTCCTCTCGCTTTTGCCTTCACTCACTCTGTTCCCTGCGTCTGGCATTTCTTTCTGGCTCGCTTCCCCGGATTTGTGTGGTGCCTGTTTTTAGCACAAATATACCATGTTCCCTTGTAAAACTGTTTTCTCCATTTCAGTCTGTAACAGCCAGGGAAATGAGCAAGAAAGCGTGGATGGATTAATTCACCAGTCTCAGGGGAATAGAGGGGTCCTTCGAGGTGTGGGTCATTACCAAACTTCATAAACAAAAGATCGCCTTGTTTATACCTGTTCTGCATAGTCAGCATTTCTGAAATCTGCTTCAGGTGAAAGTGAGTTGTTTGTGTTTGAAAAAAAAATCATATGGGAAGCACAGAAATAAGAAACGTTCATTTTATGTAATGTGTGAGTATATTCCACGACAGGTGGCCTCTCGACTTGCGCAAATAAAGCAGAATTGGTTGGCTGAAACCTACCAGCAGAACAGAAGGGGTAGTGGCCAGGTGGCGGGACCAGGGGCAGATGGGAAATATTTACTTAGATCTTCAATTCGTCTTGTTAAGAGTCCCTGTAATCAAGCACCTTCCCTCAGATGTGAAATACACGTCCAGTATCTTTGAGCAGTCTTTTGTTGGAAAGGGTAATGTCTGTGCCACCTTCTCCTTTTTCCAAAGTCAGAGTTACGATGATCAGACAGTGAGCAGTGGGGTCCCTACACGCTTGAATACTCCACGTTTCATTTAAAAAGTTTCCGAGTCTCTCAGTCAAAATGGAGGCAGCACGAAAGTCTTACAAAGTTTTATTTTTTTATTTTTGAGAGAGACACTGACCGCATGAGCAGGGGAGGGTCAGAGAGAAAACAGGAGCGAGAGAATCCCCAGCAGGCTCTGCGGTGTCAGCACAGAGCCCAGTGCGGGGCTTGAACTCCCCGAACCGTGAGATCACGACCTGCGCTGAAACCAAGAGTGCATGCTTAACCGACGGAGCCACCCCGGCCCCCCAAAACAGCACAAAAGTTAAATTGAAAATGTGATAAATCTTGGGATTTTTTCTTTCATGCCAAATAAGGCAAGGTCACCCTGGGGGTCTGTGCAGGTTCTGCCACCGAGGGAGAGCTTCCTCGTGACTGGCTCACCCACCCGCGCACTCTAGACCCAGGCAGTCTGGAACCCTATGTGCTAGAACCCTCGGTGTCCCTCCTGGTCTTCAGGAAATCTTCTCATTCTCCATGCAGCGTTAGCCCTTAAACAGCTTTGGATTCTTCTTCGCCTGTGACGTATGCGACAGGGCTCTGTTGCTGGTTTTCGGCCCACTTGGCTGACTACTGCACTTCCGTTTGCCTCTGCAAACATTTGTGAAGCATTTATGTGGCGCCTGCTGGTAACAGCCACGTGCAGCTGCGTGGATCTATATACAAAGAGGAACAGGACGTGCCCCTGCTCGTTAGGGGGCTCGGGGCTCACTCCACCGCCTCCCCACTCTTCTTCCTCCTCCTCTATCTGGAACTCTGAGCACTCGGAGTGCTCCCCAAAACCCTTCTCTTCTTCTCCTCTCCCCTGTGCACCCACCCCTTCCAAAAGGCTTTCTCTCTCTCTCTCTCACAGCTTCAACCATAAAACTATATTCCCACTTTTCTTTTCTCATCTGTAATACTACATTTTTTCTTGTTTTCCCCCCAAATCAGTGTGTCCCGGGCCAACCAGCTCCCCACAAGTGCTCTCTGCCTCTGTCAGGATTGGCACAGGGTTCCTTTTTTTCCCCAGCCCTCCCCCTGCCAACCTGGAAACCATCGTAGGCCATCCTCCCCTTTTTTTTTCTCTGGGTCCAGGGATCGGCGTTCAGGCTTCGTCCCACCGGCTCGTTGATCCTTGTTCACCACTCACACTGCATCCATTCCCGTCTGGTCCTGATGGCCACACGTTTGCCCCAGCCCTTCCAGTGACCTCTGTGTCTCCAAGCCAGCGTTCTCTTCTCTCAATCCCATCTCATGGACGCCCCTCTCCTGAAGGGGCAGAGATGACGCCTTACTCTTGTAGCTCTCTGTCTGACAGCCTCTGACCCGGCTCCTTGCACACGGTAGGCGCATAACCAGCGCTTATTGATCTGTTGCGGCACAAGCCTACCTGGATGTCGTCCACCTCCGCTTTCCTATTATCTTTACCTTGCAGCGCCTCCCGGCGGTAATCCCTGCAGTGACCGGCCCTTCTGTTGTAGCCCTGGGGCGAGCACAGCGTGGCAGAGAGCAGTGAAACAGACCGAACAATTGAGCAATGAAATCCAAGAGGGAAGTTAAGGGTTTGGAATTATTTGACATGCGAGGAACCAAGATGGTGAGAGCTTATGGTAGGACACTGGGTAGGTGCTCTGCCTGTCTTGAGACAGTTGTATCCACAGCCTTAGTTTTTGCTGTTACTTATGCATGCCCTTTAATACTTAGTGCCTGCTGGTCTACCTCATTATTGCCCATGGCTCTTTTTTTTTTTTTTTTAATGTTTATTTATTTTTGAGAGAGAGAGACAGAGAGTGAGCAGGGGAGGGGCAGAGAGAGAGAGAGAGAGAGAGAGTGAGAGAGACAAAGAACCTGAAACAGGCTCCGGGCTCTGAGCTGTCAGCACAGAGTCCGACACAGGGCTCGAACCCCACGAACTGTGAGATGATGCCTTGAGCCGAAGTCGGATGCTTAACCGACTGAGCCACCCAGGCGCCCCTGCCCATGGCTCTTATTTTGTGTCGTGTTCATGGAGCACAGACATAGTGCCAAGGCCACGCAGTGCTGGTGGGTGGCACAGCCCAGGACGCACAAGGGTTGGGATGGCTCTGCCTGCCGACTGACCAAGCACAACCTGGAAGCAGAGATGTGCACGGCCATGGAGGAGACCCAGATTCCTCCTCAAAGAGGTCAAGCTGTCCTAGGAGTCAGATGTGGAGACAGCAAGCTATAATAGAAGACGGGGAGCGTAAGGCACAGTAGGAAAGGTACAGATTCAAAGTAAAGGAAGATCTCTAGCGAGAATTGGCAAACCCCAGTGGGTTACGGAGAAAGCTTGCGGCACCCTCTTTCCTAGAAATGCCGAAGTTGTAACAGACAAAGCGGCTGCAGTGGCCTGAGCCCGTACTTCTCCGGAGGTTGGAGGGTAGGAAAGGAGGCCTCTGGCGCTCCATTCCCGCAGCCCACTTATCTGGATTGTTCCGTTTGCTTTGCAGGGAGTTGGCTGCAGGCTGCTGCTTACTCAACCACAGAAGTGAAATTTGTTACTTGTGAGAAATAATAAAAGATCTTTCTTTTTCTAGACTTCCTCTAGTCAAACGGGTCTGTTTTTTCTTTCTAAATGGGGGAGCATGTTTTGCTTTTTTTTTTTTTTTCCTTTCGTGGCATTCAAATTACCTCTTGTATATACTCTGCCCAGTAGTGCAGAGGATATTTACAAGAGAAGCGAAGCCTCAAATCATAATGAATGCTCACCACGTTCCTTAAAGATGGTGTGTGGAGCATGTGCACAGACAGAAGAAGTTAGGCCGTTGAAGATCTGATTGGAACTCACCAGCATTAACGGTGGACATTTTTAGTATTGTCAGAATGTGTTTACGTATTTCTTTGGCTCAACAACCATTTACTGAGCACTTACTCTGTGCCCTACGCCCTGCTTGCAAGTTGCAGAAGAAACAAAATGTGTAAGACATGGTCCCTGCTTTCAAGGCACCTGCAGTCTGGTAGGGAAGAAAAAATGTGTGTGCAGATAGCTGTATGTAGGACAAAGAAAGGATTACTCTGGTTCAAAGGAAGGCCATTATAGAGAATCACGGTAAAATTATAATAATCAATTTGAAATACTACTTTGGCAAGCTTTGTCCTTCCAATCGTCTGTCTGTTAGCCTGGTTTTTCACTTAAAAAATGATTTCTGACTAGGTAATAATTCACATGGTTTATATACTGAAATAATTTAGCAAGGGATTTATTGACAAGTTTCACTGCCACCTCTGTCCCCATCTGCCAACTCACTACCCCCTGACTCGATTGAAACAGGTATCTATGTATGTTAATTCCCTGAGTATGTGTCCCTTCATGCAAGATAATTATATATATATTTAAATTTTCCCTCTTTCTTACACAAAAGGCAGCCTACTTTTTGCCTTGCTCTTCACTTGACCTGTGAATTTAACAGTGTATCTTAGAGACCTTCATATATCAGTACATAGAGTGTATCCTTTTTTCTTTCTTCTTTGGTAGGATACTACCTTCATAGTTTTCCATCGTTTTGGAGATACCACGGTATATCGGTTATGTGTCGCTGCATAACAGGCTGCTCCATAGCTTAGTGGCTTAAAACAACGATGGTTTTATTTATTCACAACTTCACGGGGAGGCTGTTTGGAGTCAGCTGGGCGGTTTTTCTTCTGGTTTTGCATGGGTTTACTCAAATGGATGAGATCATCTGGCAACTCGACAGGCTAGATGGCCCAAGATGGCTTCACTCACATGTTGCTGATAGATTTTGACCGCCAGCTGGGCGAGCTGGACTAGCCCAGGTTTCTAACCGTGGGGACCGGATTCGAAAAGCAGAGAGGCTTTATGCCCCCTGCAACAGGGCCTTGTTAAGCCTCTGCCTGTATCTCATATGCTAATGTTCCATTACCAAAGCAGCTCATAGGGCCAAGCCCAGAGCCAACATGGGAAGGACCTACACAAGGGAGGGAACACCTCGAGGAGGGATTCGTTGGAGGTCACCGTGTTTCTGTCACCTCCGCACGTCTCATAACCACCCTATTGATGGGCACATGGTTATCTCCAGTCTTTTGGTATTACAAATGCCCCAATTGACTGCCGTGTCCATTTTTCAATTCATACACGAGTAGGATAAATTTCCAGAAGTGTGTTGCTGGGGCAAAGGGTAAATGCTTTTTCAGTGATCTACCTACTCTATTTCTGTGGTGCTATTTCTCTGGTTATTTTAAGCTTGTGCCCTTCCTTCCTTCACTTGTGCAAGAGCTTTGAAAATGTGAACAGACTTTGGATAGGAAATGCATATAAACTGAATTAATTAGAAACTCATTCCTAAAATAGCAAAAAAAGATGAAAGCTACACTAGAAATCAGATAGTTTTGAATAAAGTAACATGTATTTGAATTAATAGGTCTGTTTTGACCATGCTTTACATTGCTGTTGTGTTTACGATACAGAGACGGTTTGTTTTTAGTATCTCACGATAATTCTATGAGTTAAGGGTATAATTGGCCCCATTATGTATATATAAAATAGGTGTATTATATGAGTATTTTTTAATGTTTGTTTATTTTTGAGAGAGAGAGAGAGAGCAAACAGAGGAGGGGCAGAGAGCGAAGGGGACAGAAGATCTGAAGCAGACTCTGTGCTGACAGCACAGAGCCCCATGTAGGGCTTGAACTCGCAAATAGCAAGATCGTGACCTGAGCCGAAGTCAGACGCTCAACCGACTAAGCTACCCGGGTGCCCCTGTGTGTGTGTTTCTTAAGACTTAGCCAAGTTACGTGACCTATCCCAACCAGTGGGTTATAGCCAGGATATATACCCAGCCCTGTGACAACAGACTTGACTTTTTCCCATCAAGCGCCTCTCATTCTGTAGGGACTTGTGTGTCATATCTTAGCTTAGCCTTGCTTGACACTAAACTGCTCTGGTTGCTAATTGCCATGGTGGTACATCACACTCACAAATGGTACCTTCTCGAGAGCCACTTTTTTAAAACTTAGAAATAGTTTGTTTCTCATGTCTGAGTCCTTGGAGAGCATCCCTGAAGTGCTGTCCTCTTTTGCAGGTGAGATCTCTGTCCACGTTGAGAGCTCCGTTCCTGATCTTAGTCACTAGTAAATCTTGAAAGATTTAAGCCCATATGCTAGCTTTCAGCCTTCAGGAAAGAGGAGTTATTTTTAAATAAAACCTTGTCTTGGCCCTCCTGCCGCGGACATGGAAAGTAGACTGTTTTCTTCTTTTCATTCACACTCAGACATTTTCATAGGGGCTCGGTCACGGCAAAGTGGGCCCCACGTACAAACCACCCACTTCCCTGAAGCATGATTGATAAGCAAAGCTGTTCTGCCCAAGGGCAGCCTGTTTGCCTGAGCCTGGATGTTGACAGGTTCGACATGCACAGATTTTAAAACAGGTCTCTCGTCCCCAGGCTGCGGGCTGTGGGCCAGGACGCTTGTTCTTGAGGGAGGAGAGAAGAGGAAGGATACACTTGGGGTAGCAGGGCAGGCTGCACGGACCAGGAACCACCTCACATTCTAGAATTCCTGAAACATGGCAGCTCAAGCCAAGGTCAGTACTAGGTTAGAGCTCCTGATGGCGCAGGTGCCCTGAAAAGCAGGCTGAGGAAGAAATGTGAGGTACAGGTCAATGCAGGGATGCTCAGGCCGAGCCTGGGGGGACAGGAGCGGACCCCCTTTGACTGAGAATTGGTAAGCATCGAAGGGAGGCATTCCTTTTCAAAAAGGTTGGAAATGTGATGCCTGGTCAACATAACTTATGCTGGACGTTTGGAAAGATAGCCAAGCAGTGACCCCGTAAACAGGATGAGGTCGGGCCCCCGTGCCTTTGCACGTCTGTCTCCTTTGTAGCATCCAGCGGGGTGTCTTTCACAGAGCAGAAGCCACACCAGTGTGTGCTCCCAAAATGCTAAGGCTTAAGGTAGACCTAGGAAGCCATCTTGTCCAGGGGCACCTGGGTGGCTCAGTCGGTTAAGCACCCGACTTCACCATAGGTCATGATCTCACAGCTTGTGAGTTCAAGCCCCACACCGGGCTCTGCGCTGACAGCTCGGAGCCTGGAGCCTGCTTCGGATTCTCGGTCTCCCTCTCTTTCTGCCCCTCCCCCACTCACGCTCTGTCTCCGTCTCTTTCTCAAAAATAAACAAACATTAAAAAAAAAATTGAAAAAAAAAGAAAGAAACCATCTTGTCCAGGCCTCACCATTTTAGAGACTTGTAAACTGAGGCACAGGAAGGTTAGGTCAGTGGCCTCAGGTCGTTCTCCTGGTTAGTGGCAGAGCAGGTGTTCTAAATATTAGTGTTGTTACCTGTCACAGAACCGCGCTGCCGATATTCTAACGAATGTTAAGTGAGTGGATGAATGCACTGATTTCCTTTTTAAAGAAACTTATTTAAAAACCAGTCATTCAGTAAATTCGCATGGAATCATCCCCTTAATTTACTTCTTATTAACCTTAGGTGATCACCCCAGGGACATTCTGTTGGAGGTGACAGGAAAAGGGGGGGTCTATGAAGACAAATGGCTAGTGTCTTCTGAAAGACTTTCAGGAATCTGGGTTTTAAGACATTTGAGCCATCACACAGAAGGTCTTAAATGTCAGCATCGGATGAAGAAATTGGACTTTCTTACTGTGATGCGTTAAACGCTCAAGGCGCGGATCGCCTGGTAGGGAAGCTTCAGCCCGAGGCTGAGAGTGGTCTTTCAGTGCACTTGGGTGACCTGGATGTCAGTGCGGCGGCAGGAGCAGAAGTCACTAGGGAGACAGGGCCCGATCTTACACCTGATTCCTCTTGAGGGTCACCTGCTCCCTGCCCACACCATGCAGAGGCACCTGACTTGCTCTCAACACCCCGCCTGACGGGCTTAGGGCTCGGCAGGTTCCGCTGCTCTGTGGGAATGCCACCCTTTCTTTCATGGCTCCGTTTGTCTCCTGTCACATGGTCCGCTGTCACTTCTGTCTCATCTTTGGCTCATGACCATCTCGCCACCCGGGACGGAGGGAAGAGACTTTTGCGAGCCCTTCCACAGATGCGTCTGATGGCGTCTGTTGTCATAACTAGATTCTGACACGTGACAGAAGAGCGTCTAGACTCTCACTGTCCTCTACAAGGTGTAAGGGATAAGTCATCGCTGCCTTTTTGGGTAGAAGTCAGTTCTTGTCCTGCCAGCCACTGAGAACGTTCGAGAAGCCCATTTATCAGCGTCTGCAACAGTGCCTCCTCTTTGGTTTCCTGTGTGGAGTGAAGAAAAACCTGCAAGTAACTAAAAGTAGGGATTCCAGTGAAATGTGGGTTCTACTTTGCTCTAGCTGGTGTGGGAGGCTGTGTAACTCTAAGAATACCGGCAGTGGTATCTATCTACGTTCTAAGAATTTAGGGAGGCGAGGTTTGTACAGAATTAAATCACCCTGTCGTATCTGTGAGGCTTCCTGCAGAACGCAGGCAAAAATAAACCCAAACAAAACAGGAACATGTCTGCAAACAGTGAGATACATGCTTCTCGAACAGTAAAGATTTTGAAATGGTTCTTGAAAATTTCACTGGAGACCACCTTTCTTGAGAAGATGGTTCCTCTCTCTCTCTCTCTCTCTTTCTCTCTTTCTCTCTCTCTCTCTCTCTCTCTCTCTCTCTCTCTCTCGGTAGGGTTGTTTTGTTATTGTTTTGGTTTTGGTTCTTACTCTCATATTTCACCCATGCACGGTTGGAAATGTCAGGGTTTTCTTGACAAAAAGTGGAGGGGAGAGAAGATTCTGCCACTCCCACCGCGGAAGAGGTCGGATGAGCCTAGCTGGGAAGTGCGTGTGCATGGGTGTGTGTCTTTGTGTGTCTAGTGTGCTTGTGTTGAGTCTCTATGTATGTGTGTCTGTGTGTGTGTGTAAGTGTGTGTGTGCGGGTACATAGCATTGTCAGGCGAAACCTCCTTCCTTCAGGATCCTGGTTCTCTTTTCCTCGTCCTGAAACTATTTTGCTTTGTTGTTAAAGCAAATACAACTACTTTCTTACAAAATAAAGACCAAATACCCTGAAGAGCTCAAATAAAATCCTCCTCGTGCCCCAATATTAAAAAACAGAGACATTTCCCATGGAGAAAATCCCACACCAGGCCGAGGAAGGCTGAACAAGTTAACCTGAGTCTCTTGCTTGTTTGTATTCCTTTTTTGCCCCCTACGAAGAAGGCTATCTCACAGGCTACACATGGCATTTCTCCACATCTGCCTCCTAATGGTTTTCATTTGAACGTGAAATATTTGGTGCTCCTTGGAGAAGGCTGAAGAAGCAAGGTTGAATATTGCATTACCTTATGAAAGCTTGCCTCTCCCCTTCCCCCTCCTGCTCCCCCCATCTTCTCCTCCAACCCCCCTCTGCCCCCCCTCACCCCCGTTTGCCCTGCTTTACCAGATGTGAGCCAGCCAAAGGCCCACTCTGGGGGTGAGCTCCACCTCGCAGGCACTAGTCCTCTGAGGCAGCGCCCCTGCGGAACTTCATGGAAAATGCGGGAACGCTTTGGCATTCGGTTGCATCCTGCACGCTTGGAACGGGACAGATTGCAGCAGCAGACGATGACAGAAATAGCCCCTAGAGAGTGGGTTCTCACCATGTGACAGACACTGTGTTAAACGCTTACCTTGCACCGTCTGAGTCCTGAAAACCACTAGCAGGTATGAGACTTGTTCCTCATTTTCGGACAAGAAAACCAAAGCTCAGAAACGCGAACGACCTGTCAACAGTGACCCAGCTCTGAAGGCGCGGGCTGAGCCTTGAGCCAGGCCGTTTGTCGCTGCAGCATCCCCAGGAGAAGCTGAGCCCTTAAATACACATTAAAATCTACTTCACATATGAACTTGGCAGCCACATGTCACCAAGCCATCATATTTGTGGCTATTTTGGAAAAAAATTACTTTTCCTCACCTGCATTTATAATCATCCTATTTTCTTTTTTTAAAGTTTATGCATTTTCATTTTTGTAATGTTTATTTATTTTTGAGAGAGAAAGACAGACAGAGAGAGAGAGAGACCGAGGGAGGGGCAGAGAAAGAGGGGGACACACACAATCTGAAGCAGGCTCCAGGCTCCGAGCTGTCAGCACAGAGCCTGACACAGGGCTCGAACTCACAAACCATGAGATCACGACCTGAGTCGAAATCAAGAGTCAGATGCTTAGCGGACTGAGCCACCCAGGCTCCCCAAGAGTCATCCTATTTTCTATCGTAAGAAATAGCAATGCCTAAAGAAGATAGATTTGAGGGACGCCCGGGTGGCTCAGTCAGTTAAGCATCCAATTTCGGCTCAGGTTGTGATCTCACAGTTCTGTGGGTTCTAGCCCCACGTTGGGCTCTGTTTGACAGCTCAAGCCTGGAGCCTGCTTCAGATTCGGTGTCTCCCTCTCTCTCCCTGCTCCTCCCCCGCTTACACTCTGTCTCTCTGTCTCAAAAATAAAACAAACATTAAAAAAGTTTTTCTAAATAAACAAGATTTGAAAAAGAATTGCTTTTTGTTGTGAGGTGGAGGCTGATTTAGGTGCTGAAATTTGGGGATTTATATTAATGATGAAACACATATATTAATGAAGAGGAAAAGGAGGTTGCAATGTGGAATTAAATCTGAGAAATGTAAGAAAGCCAAGCCCCAAGGAGCCCGTACCTATAATGCATCCAGGGTAGGAAGCATCAGGTTCATGTCTGGCCAGCTTTCTGGAAGGGCATTTGTGTTTTATCCTGTGTGTAAAGGCCTGCATAGTTCTTTCTTGCTGCCTGAGTTAACTAAGCATATTAACTGCGTGCAATGCTCATCTCTCATTAATTTTCCATGGGCTCACTTGGCTTTGATCTTTTCATTTCAAGACCCAAAAAAGACCATCTAGAGGGAGAAGTGATCACGTTATGTCTCCTCCAAAGTGTGTCATTCAATCCCTAACGATGCCTTTCAATCAGGGAAAAGGTTTTAGTAACCAAGTGACTAAATTATACCACTAAACTTCCCCCGCCTCCTTTATCAAAACTTAATTACTATTGATGCTTTTCTTGGTTAAATCCCATTGCAAAACCTGTGTAAATGACCTTTTTCCATAGCCGAACCTTTTAAAGTTAGATATCTGAAATATCTTTAAGCCTAAGAGAATAGCTTTTTCAACAAGTTACACATTGATTTCCTCTTCCCCTGAATTATTGCTTGCCTGATTTTCCTGAGGTTGTTCTTGAAACATTCTTTGTGGTTCATTGAACACAAAAAAAAACCACGTATCAGGTGGGGTGAGGCTACAGGGATAAGGGTAACACAGCATTTGTACTCAAGGAACGTGAAGTCTCGTCAAGGAAATGAGACACTTCAACAAATAGCCACGAGGTAAAATAGAAAATTGTCAAGTGCTATAATTTTAATGTTGATTACTACATACCTAAAAGCTGGTAAAATTACAGTTTTATTGAATGCTAACGAATTATTACTTCTCTCCTGCACAGAATTTTTAAAACTCTCTGCTTTCTCTGGCTTATAATTATGGTGACCACATTTTCCATACCCAAAATTAAGACCATGGTCTGACAAAGGATTCTTGTGCCACTTCTAGCTGTGAGACCACCCATAGTTAGATTTTTTTTTTTTTTTAAGCAGGCTTTCTCACGGCAGGCTCTATAAAAATAGAAGTTTGTTAAATAGGCGTGTTTTTAGACTTTTCATTAAAAAGGACCATACAAACAGTTATTTTATTTTGTATCTGAATCACCATGTTATATCCTAAAGCACTATTTTACAGCCTAAGGGTATGTGTTAGCCTATTCATAAGAACACGCTGCTGCATAGAGTAATCATACCTGCCATTATCCAGGTGTAATAAAAAGGTCCCAAGTGGTCTGCTACAGGTCTTTAATTTCCCTTTTGAAGATAAAGCCCCTTATTTCACTTTCAAGGTTCAACATTTTTGAAACTTGCAAATGATTACCATTGAGGCATGCCAGATGTGAGCAATTGTGAACCGTACTTCTTGAAAAGAGGGTAAAGGAGTGAATTTCTCTTCCTTGTTTTCTCCCGCGATTATCATGTGCGGTTTCCATACATGTAATTTTTCACAACAGCAAGGCCGTGTGGATGGATAGTGGCTGGGGCTGCCGTAGCCCAGGCATGGGGCTTTTGAACTCTGAGAGATAAATGAGGTCAATGGCGATCATTTAAACATGGTGAAAGCGAAGTGTGCGTAGGCAGATATGAGACGTCTTTCCCCAAAGCCATACGGCTTGTCAGTGGCACAGCCGACTCCTGATTCCCTAGCTTTCGGACCAAAGTGGGTTCCTGTTCCCCAGCATGATGTTTTCTTCTGTTCTGTCGTAACTCTGGCCAATTCCCAACAACTCTGATGTTGGGACAGCCCCAGCCCCGGAGGGGTGATGACTGAGAGGTGGCCTTGCAGGCATCAGGACCTCCTCGGGCTGACCCTCAGCGAGCCGAAGTTGAGTTCAAGGCCAAGTCTTAAGCTCCCACTTTCCTGGTGACCATTGACCTCCTGCTGAGCCATAAGCCCTTGGGGCCAGACTTTTCCCACTAATGCTTTATTTGAAGCTAAAGTACCAAAATGTATAGTTGAAGCCACTGCTGTCTTTAAGAGATGATTTTGATCCTTTATTTTGTGTGATGGCTGCATGTCTAAGTTGATTATCTGAACGCATTCTGAATATATCTGTTCCCCCCAAAATGTGGGCAATTCAGCTATGAAGATTGACCTTCACATTCAGCCTCATGTCACTATAACCTCCGAGTCATCTATTCAATAATTACTTATTGAGCATGGACTCTAGAACCGGGACTTGTCAGGGTTCTGAAGCATCAGCTGTGAACAGGCAAAAATTCCAATCCTTTGTGGCATATAAAGCCATTGGATGGTGCTAAAAATGTATACAAAAAGGAAAACTCTTAGCTTGCTGTAAGTTTGGATTGCCGTGGGAGCAGAAAGCTACAGGAAAAGCGAACTGACATTTATTGGACGTCTCTGGCTTTGTCATGTGCTGTGTTGGATGCTTTATCTGCTACCTTCATCACAACAACCCTATGGAAGATGAATATGATTATCATTATTTTTTACAGATGAGGAGCCAAGGCTTAGGAATGTAATCTGTCTTGTTCAAGGTCATGCTAGTAAGGAAATAAATCTCCTCTGGTGTCTTCAGCACCATTCTAGATGTGATCATATGCTTTTAGAACCACGTCTTTGATGTATGGCCATGATGCCCTCAAAGAAAAATAGGTTGAGAAATCTTAGGGCACATTTTTTTTGGTCAATGTTAATAATAAATATCAAGAAATGTCATTTCATTGGACTCATTGGAAATGTCATTTGAAATTTAGTTGTTAAGCCCGTGCTCTCTTTACCATTTGTATCAATTTATTTCTGTTTCTGAATAACAGAACTCACTCTAGTACTCTCTGCTTTCATAACAAGCATCTTCCATGGACACCTCACCCCAGATTAGCTATTTGATGACCACAGTACCATGTGCTTCTCAGATAACACATGACCTTTCATTTGGCTCAGAACTTAGTGGTTGACTTTGCTAAAAATAAGTCTTTAATGGTTGAGTGTGACATTCATCACGGGGTGCTGCTATTTGGGAGTTTTGCTCTTGGTATCATGAAACATACCCATGTATGGCTGCAGAATTGATTAACCTTGTTTCTTTGATGAAACACATTAAGCATGTCAAAGATAGTTCCCTGTATTTTTTGTCCCCAAAATGAGTTAACAGAGAAGTATGGAATCTGCCGGTGCTTGGGGACCCAAAGCCTTTGATGTCTCTAAACACAGAGAGTAGACCAGGATGGTGTTTCTGGGGAGGAGTAAGAGGCTGGATTAAGTGTGGAAGCTGGGGCACGGTCAAGGGAGAAGGCCTTTTGCTGACTTCTGTCTTGACCAAACAAGTGCTGATGTAATGGTGTGTGCTGTGGTTGTGGTGTCACATGCTGATGTCATTCCAAGAACCCAGCTGCCATCAGAGCTTCTCCGAGCCTCACTGAGGGCTGTCGGGAACTTCAGCTACCTCTTCCCCCCCACCGTCTTCGGTCATCTCTCTAGTTTGGGGTCTTTGCAGAAGACCGTGTTTCCATCTACCTTATCACCTGAATTATTTCCCATCACGCTTCAGCCACGATCCACACTCCTTTCCAAAGTCTTTCCCGGCCTGATCCCTTCACAGCTCTCCAGCTCATCTGTTACCGCCTACCCATTGCTCGCCGGCCATGCGGGCTGGATTCCTGATCTTCATACACAGCAAGCTCCCCGGCTCTCGGGTCCTTCTGCTGCCTGTGACCTCTACCCGGATCGCACTCCTCCTGATTGTCCCAGGGCCCCTCCTTCCTGCCTTTCAAATATTTAAAGGTCACTCCCTCACAGAAGCTCCCCCAGTCTTTGCCTCTCTCATCACCCCACTTTAGTTTGTCAGATATTTTCATCCTATGCATATTCATATTAACCAGAACACCTCACTCTTCTAGATAATTGTGCTCTGTGTGTGTATTCTTCGAGCTCCATGAAAGCAGGGACCATGCCTGGCTTATTTGCCACAACAGCCCCAGCCCCTGGAACACTGAGTGCAGAGTAGTTGAATACACATGCTGTCACGCAAAGGAAGGAGGCGCCCAAATTGTGGGTGATTTATGTGCCACACGTTATACTTTTAGGTTATTTTTTAATAATTCGAAAGAAAGAAAAGCCGGGTCTTTTTTTTTTCTTTTAATGTTTATTTATTTTTGAGAGAGAGGGAGCAAGAGAGAGTGGGGGAGGAGCAAAGAGAGAGGGGCACAGAGGACCCGAAGCAGGCTCTATGCTGAGAGCAGAGAGCCTGATGAGGGGCTAGAACTCACGAACCGTGAGATTATGACCTGAGCCAAAGTCAGACGCTTAACCTACTGAGCCATCCAGGCGCCCCGGGGCTTTTTTTTCTTTTTTTAATTTTTTCTTTTTTAATTTCCCATTTCACTTCAATATTTAGCAATTTCCGATTGGTCAGTGATTAATTAATCACATACAACAGCCTGTCCTAAGGGGATCCCAGTGCACCGCTCTTACAACCTTTGCAAGCTAACTGTCTTACAGGCTTATTACTCTCTGGCACCGATTTCGGAATCTCCAGAAACCTTTAGGGCTTATCCTGAACTCCAAGGCTGGCTTCCTTTCTTCAGTAAGCAGCTGCTGTGCACGGATACCCACAGCAAGTGATTTCACAGAAACCTGCCTCAGATACCTAAATAGAGTTTGATGTATTTCACACACACAAAAAGCACTTTTTCATTTGAGTAGGTTAGTGACGCTATTGAATACAAATGACCTGTTTCTGAATGTGCTGGAATGTCACTAAAATTTTTCTGGCTAGAAAGTGGAATTCGGTGGAAGATAGGCCTGTCAATAGACCAAGGGGATTTATAGTTACTAAAATAAAGATTCTCAAAGTGGTTTCATTTTCTGGGGCAGCCCCCTGGCTTCTGGGGCTCAGAAACCATTACCGGGGACTTGACCTTCAGAAAGGGAGTCTGGAGAATCCCTCCTTCCCTCACAGGCAGCAGAGTGGGGGTGTGATGGTGGTGGGCCTGCTGTCTGAAAGGTGAGCTCTGCTAAGTCCCACAATGCTGTTGGTGTCCAGCTTCTGATACTTCATGGAGCATGTCTCCGTGCTTGGGGGAAGGGGGGAGTCTTGTTAATTTGAGGAGAAAATGTAAATTCATTTTCAAAAGCCTGATTTTTGAGGGGCGCTTGGGTGGCTCAGTCGGTTGAGCGTCCGACTTCGGCTCGGGTCATGATCTCGCGGTTTGTGGGTTCAAGCCCCGCGTCGGGCTCTGTGCTGACAGCTCAGAGCCTGGAGCCTGCTTCTGATTCTGTGTCTCCCTTTCTCTCTGCCCCTCCCCTGCTCGTGCTCTGTCTCTGTCTCTCAAAAAATGAATAAATGTAAAAAAAAAAACGCAACTGAATTTTGGGAAACTTTCAGGAAAAAAGTTTTAAATGTATTAGAGAATATACTGTGGCCTTAAGTCATTTAGTCAAGCTCTGCATTCCAAACCAATTACTTTTTGGGTCTAACCTCAGTGATGTGGCTGCTCCCTGGGAGATCATTTGTCAGTGTGTGTGTGTGACAGAGCCATGCTGGATTCTGGCTAGGGAAATGGTCTTGTCTCATTTTTTTACCTTGGGAGGGGGGGCATCTATTCTTTTGCTCAGTTTGACAGCAGGAGTGAAATACTTGAGTACCGTGGATTCCCCGGTTAGCTAGAAGAGTGAGGCGTTCTGGTTCATTCGCCGTTCTATTTTACCCGGAGGTTATCTAAAAGACCACTTCTCCGTGACCAGTGTTTATAGAATTCAGATAGAACAGAGTACACGTAACACCCAAACTGCGTCAAACTCATGTTTGTCTCTTTCAATGATCAGAAGACACTTCAGCATCTCCCCAAGCTTCGGGTCAGCAAGAGGAACAGTAGTTATGGGGATTTGGGGCCAACAGATGGCCGGCCTATGCTGGCTCAAAGGGGTACCGCGTTTCCCTGGGGGAGAGTTGGGGGAGGGGGCTGGGCGAGTGGGACATGGTGGGGGTGCGGGGCTTTGATATCTTCACGGCTGTCACCAGAGGTGAAGGACAGCCGTTTTCCCTCATCGGGCAACCTGGGAGGCCTTTATTGGGCTCGTAAGTGCCCGCAAATACACAGACCCTAAAGTGAGATCATGTCTGTGAAATACCTAGCGCTGAGCCTCACTCGGAGAAACCTTGAGTAAATGCAACCCTGGATGCATTTATCTGTGAATTGTTTTGGTTGATTGTTGTTTTAACTTGATTGTTGCTTTTTACTTTTGGGGGCTGGAGAGCTCTTCCTGGCCCCCTCCTTGACAGGAGGGACTTGATACACCTAAGCTAGGAGGAACAGAAACTTTTAGACCTCCAGTGTTGTTTACATTTCTAAAGGAAGCATTTCCAGATGAGACCTGCAAGAAACTGTCATGAATTAAGGGTAAATATCAAAGGGTAAATATTTAAATCAGTTACTATGATGACTTCAGGTTGTACCTTCTTCTCGGGGTCATGTCTAGAAAGAGCGAGAGTTAGGGGAAGCAAGTGTAAAACAGTCAGGGGTTTTTCTGTTTTTGTTTTTCACACGCCATTAAAGGAAGGTATATTTTGGTGAATTTTTTTGGAGGGCAGTTTGACCTCAGTTTTGAAAATACTGAGTTTGTGTGCGCTTTGACTCAGCAATCTCACTTCTAGGGGTTTTCCCATGTATATGGAAGGACATCCATCATAGCGTTATTTATTTTGTTTTTGCAGCAAAAGCATAAAACAAACAAACTGAGGAAGAAAAAGAAATATCTGTGCAGGGGCCTGGCTAAATGATGGTAAATTGGTATTATGAAATTAAATATAGCTGCTAAAAACCACGGTGGATGTTTATGAACTGACATAAAAAGATGCGTGAGATTAGCGTAGAGTGGAAAAGTTGAAGTCTGTATGGAGAGTGTGCTGTATAAGCATAGCATTTTTTGGAAGGATATAAAATATACTGTCCTGTTAATATAATATAATTTACTAATTATGGAGTATTATAAAGTAAATTAAAATTAAAAGTAATTAAAATTAGTGAAATAAAATTAATAATTATGACAAAGTAATACAAATTGAAATTGGTTAGAGGCACCTGGGTGGCTCAGTTGGTTAAGCGTCTGACTTTGGCTCAGGTCATGATCTCACGGTTCATGGGTTCAAGCCCCACGTCGGGCTCTATGCTGACAGCTCAGAGCCTGTAACCTGGTTCGGATTCTGTGTCTCCCTCTCTCTGTCTGCCCCTCCCCGGCTTGCGCTCTGTCTCTCTCAAACATAAGTAAATAAACATCAAAAAAATTTTTTTTTTAAAGATTATTGCACATACCCATATTGTTAATAGTAAAACGGGTGTTATTAAAATGCTTGAAAGTTTGCTGTCTTCTGTTTGTCAGCTACTTTCTAGTTTGCATTCTGATTTGCTTATTCAGACCGTTATGCATATCACATAAGCCATTAAACTTCAGTCCAGCCTAGGGTCGTTCATAATTTCCAAATTGATGTTTTTACTGTTTCTCCAATGGTGTTAAAGATAATGGCGATCGCAGTAGTCGTTATTATTGAACCAGGAGCTGAACACTTGTATTATATGTTCTGTAAACCTCACAAAACCCCGACAGACGATGAAGAAGTGGAGGCTGGACCAACTTACGTAACTTGCCAAAGTTGCGTAGCCAAGGAAGTTTGGGAGCTAGCCCTCAAGCCCGGCCTAACGCCAAAGACCGTGCTATTTCCATATGTCGTTCTGCCTGAGACATGGCACTGGTGAATTAATTTCTGAGCGTCTGTTTTGCTGTTGAAACAGATAATTTTGGAAAAAGATGTAACAGCAAACATGCTTTAATCGTTCGTTATCATCTTGCTTTCGAGCACATTTCACTCACCATTGTGATTATTTATTCCTTGCTTCACATTTGTCTGAGCTCTGACCCTATAGCTATGAAGCTAATGGAAACTTCCCAAGCTCATTTGGTTCTGCTGATATTTCCATCGGGTAAACGCCAGCCCTCCATGAGCAGGGCCAAGTGGGACATGCCACCTGCCATCTGAAAACCGCTCCAGCCTTCAGGGTCGGGCCTGATTCATGTTTGAACGCCATACCGTTGTTTATTTTCTTGAGATGAAGAACAAAGAAAAATAAAAAAGCGAAACCTGCTTTGGAAACATTCAAGTAATGTAATTTCTATTAGTTGAACTAATTTTAGGCTTGGCCTGGTTTTGATTTACAAGATTTCCACAGCTCCATAGGGTCCACCCAGGGTGGCCATGTAGAAGTCACGGTAACAGTCCTAGACAGGCCCTTCCAAGCCCCCATCCCCATTCTTGCTTTCCCGCCACCCTCCACCCATTCTCCCATTCAACTCTTTCCTGGGACCTGGTCTTCAGGGGCTGCTGGCCTTTTGCAACCTTGTAAGGTAAGTGGGATTGGCATAGCCGTGGGACCATGCCCCCGGAATAGGGAATCTGACCCAATTTTGGGAAAAGCTTTTTAGAAGAAATGGGAACGAAGTCCTGAAAGAAGAGGATTTGAAGTGCCCAGTTATCTGCGGCGAGAGAACAGAATGTGCTGATGTCCAGAGGTAAAAGAGAACTCCGTGCCTGGCCTTCTCTTGTGAATGAGGATCTTGACTACGGATTGGTTCCTGGACCTTGTTAAGGGCTCTCGGTATCATGGCACAAAACCGCCCAGAATAAATGACTTCGTTTCTAAACATTCCTCCAACACCATCGTTGATCCTGAGGGCATTTAGGAGTCATCTTCGTGTCTGGTCATACCTTCCCTTCTTCGTAAATTCACCCTGGCAGGTGACACGCCTGGGCAAGGTGGAAAACTTCAGGGGCTCCTGTGGAAGGAAGTAACTGCTGGTTCTTGGACAGGGACTGTGGCATAATATCCTTATTTTGAAGCCGGGAAATGCTTAAGGCTGGAGTTTCTGTTTTCAATAACAAGGACGGATATTCACATGAGGGGAGACAAAAGGAAACAGAATGCCCCCGGCCTTAGGCTAATAAGCATTTGGGCTATTTTTATGTGTCACTGACAGAAACATCAGATGACATCCCTCGCTCCATTTCTCTTTATACATTCGGCACTAAGGCCTGCTTCTAAATCTTAAGTTCTGTTAACTCCTGACAACGCACACACCTGGTTTTCCAGTTTATGCACGCCAGAATTTGGGGCTCTCATCTGTCCTCCAGCTGGTCAAGGAAATCTTTCTCTGGGGTTCTTTTCCTTACTCCGTCTCATCATCTAAATTTATTTTTTGCCCATGAATACGAAAACCGAAAAGGTGAAGACCAAATTTGAAAATGCATCTGTGTCCCTGCACTCATCCACCTGAAAAAATAAGACGTATGTATATATTGGACTTCAGAAAGTCAACTGAGGAGAAAAGGCAATTGTATTTGTAGTTTTAAAATAACACATCTAGGGGCACCCGTGTGGCTCAGTCGGTTAAGTGTCTGACTCTTGATTTCAGCTCAGGTCATGATCTCACAGTTCATGAGCTCGAGCTGCACATCGGGCTCTGGGCTGACAGGGTGGAGCCTGCTTGAGATTCTCTCTCTCTCTCCCTCTTTCTCTGCCCCTCCTTCGCCTCTCTCTCTCTCAAAATAAATAAGTAAACTTGAAAAAAAAATAACAGATCTATTCCGATTCAAGGTCAGCCATAAATGGAATTGTAAAGGATAAAAAATAATACATGGTTACTATCCAGGGACAAGAATGATCGTATCATATACAAAATGAATTTAGTTACAAAAGAAACAGTAAAATGCTATTCTTCTAATTGTCGGCAAATTTCCACCAATTATAAATTAAATGCAGTCGGTAAATCCCTTAGATAAAAAAGCTAGTTGAAAACTGAGAACCCTGTAGTGATATTAAGTGTTGTTGGGTACATTAGTCACATGTGTATATAGAGACAATAAATTGACAGAAGTGTAGCAATGATGAAATGTGTATAAAGCACTGTGAATGCCACAGAAGTAAGCAAAATATAAATAGATAGCATGCTCGGGCAGAGAGAAAATCAAGTGCTATTTTAGCACTTGGGATGGTGATAATTTATTGTCCAGGCTCTCTGGTTGAGTCAGTGTTTATATGGTGCCGTATATTAACTGAGACAGAAATAGTCCGTACACATCACTGTCTTGGAGAGGTCACGGAGCGATCCACAGAGATCGCACCAAACAGCCACTCCCTACAAGCAAGGGATTTATAATATTTTCAATATTCATCCCAAATATCTAAGGCATTTTGACAATTCTGTCCGGTAATGAGTAGGACTCAAAGAGGTGTGTGTGGCATATGTAATGAGAAAAGACTGGAAAGTGGTTAACATCCCAGACTCGGGGCCCACATTGCCTGGATTCAAATCCCAGCTCTCATGTACTAGCTGTGTTGACCTTGGGCAAATTACTTAACTCCTCTGGGCCTTGCTTTGCTCATCAGTAAATGGAGTTAATAATGGTACCTACCTCCTGCCACGTGAAATGAGCTAATGCGATAAGGCACTGAGAATAGTGCCTGATACAGAGTGAGCATAAAGTGTCCTCCCCTTTCCCCTGCTGCATGGAGATTTCTTAGTGACCGTTTCTCCAGCACCTCCCATGCGTCAGGCACTTTGTTCCCACCCTGCTGAGCCTCACCTGTACCTTACGAAGTCACAAACAGGCGAGCATTAGAATCCGGGTCTATTTGACTTCCAGACCCGTCCTTTTTATCATGACACTAAGCTGACTCCACTCAATTCTGGCTGATTCCCTTATCCGCTTGGGCTATGTTTTTATTTGTGTCATTGACTATGCTTGATCGTTTCATGTATATATCTCCCCAACTAAATCCTTTGTTCTTTTTTTTTTTTTAATTTTTTTTTCAACGTTTATTTATTTTTGGGACAGAGAGAGACAGAGCATGAACGGGGGAGGGACAGAGAGAGGGAGACACAGAATTGGAAACAGGCTCCAGGCTCTGAGCCATCAGCCCAGAGCCTGACGTGGGGCTCGAACTCACGGACCGCGAGATCGTGACCTGGCTGAAGTCGGACGCTTAACCGACTGCGCCACCCAGGCGCCCCTAAATCCTTTGTTCTTTAAGAGCAGACATCTCTCACACTGGGCAAGCCTTCTGACTGGAATTCAGTCTGACTATATTAGAATCAGGGGTGGCTGAAGGAATAAACAGATCAGAATTTATATCCGCTGTGAAATGTTCCACGTAACTAGGGAGTGAAACCGATGCCCACTGCTCCTTGCACCGTGGAAATCACACCCTGCAAAACTCTGGTCATTTCTGAATCTACTCTTCACTTGAGGAAAGTGCATAAGTTCAAGAAGCAGCCATGGAAGGCTTTCAACGGTTTGTTGGGCTACCGGCACGGGAAGCTGAAGAGCATGACTCTAAGAGGCTTCTGAGGGTGACATTACTTGTTGGATTCACCGTGGCCGAGGGCGTGAACCTCATGGCGGCTGCACAAAGACCTGATGCGTCCATTCCTCAAGGACAAATCCATCTCGTAGGGGCTGACTCCCACTAACAGCCCACTGGACAGGTGTTCAGCCCACAATGCCAGCATATTCATTTGTAAGGAGATACAGACGCTTACCTGCCCCAGCCCATGGTCCCTCTGTGGGTAGATTTTCTTGGGAAGCCAGGTGAGCTTAAGAGGTAGCTTAGTGAGCACAGAGTCTGAACACGAGAAGTTAGGAGACTGTGTTGGTGGTCAAGGTAATGGCACCACGATGGTGTCACATGCTTAATCCTAAGGAAAGGAGAAAGGTTGGCACGAGCGCTGACAATGTTGGCCTTTCCATCTTACCAACGATGGACAAGTGTGTTCTGATTGGTGTCACCATCCCCGAAAACATCCATTGGGACGTAGTCAAACTCTCCAGGATCCGGTCCGTTCCATTTCTTCAAGGTGCCTTTTTCTTTTCTGCTCTGGCTGCCACATATTTGTGCCTGTGTGGTCCCCGGAACAGTGCATGTTTGAAGGGCAGGCCTTCTACGCCGTGGAGTGGAGGGTCAGCGCTCCGTGGCAAGCTGCCTTCCAAAGAAGCTCCTAGTCGGGCCGTAAGAGGGGAGTACGGTTATTCTTGCTAAAATAAATCGCACTGTGTAAAGTGCACAGGAGAGAGGAAAGAGAGAGCAGAGGAATCTCTCCAGCGAACGGTGACTGTTCCGACTGCGTGATTCCAGATATCCGTGTCGAGTTCTCAGACCCGTTTTTCCGAGCTCCCCACCCCCACACAGAGGACGATGGCCTGGTGTCCCCTCCCTCTGAACTCCTGCTGCACACGTAGCCATTCAGATGCCCCCTTTGTCTTCGGTGCCCTTTGTGGAGTTGGTTTCATTCTTGCCGCCTTTGCAAAGCCTCGCAATTCGCAGCTGCTTCAGCTCTCCCCGAGGTGCCGGCGGGCGCAGCTGAGCACGGGGCCTCGGGGGATCGGGGACCTGTCCCAGGACACAGGCTCCCACGGAGGGCCCGCTTTCCTCACCTGGGGAGCGGGAGGAGCAGACACACCGCCTCTACTCTTCTCCTCCTCGTTCCTGGCCCGCAGCCAAGGGGAGGGGCATCCCAGGGGGCCTTTTCCAGCCCTCCCTGGTGGCTGGCGCTCAGGACGTGCCCTGGCCCCTTCCGTGCTCCCATCGGCCAGCTGGGCACGCCCCGTGTGGGAAGCCCCGTGCTCGCTAGCCTTCCTCGGCAGTTCCTTGTCCGCGGCAAGTAGTGGCTTTCAACTCCACCTTCAACACGACACGCGTTTGCTCACTCATTGGCGACCTGCGTGCACCAGGCTCCGTGCCAAGTGCGGGAGACAGAGCACGCGCTTCCCGCCGCGCTACCCTGACTTCCACGGTGTGCACAAGCCTCGGCTGTTTCCGTAATGCTCTGTTCCCAGCCTGCCCGTCCCTGAGGGGCTGCAGGCCGGGTCATCCCCAGAATCCGTTGCAGGGAGTTGCCCTCGTCCTCAGACAAATGCCCAGGGCGGGAACACGAGGTTTTGTGACAGTCTGAACGACTTCCGTAAGGAGATTGGTGCAGAGCAGAGCTCCACGTAAAACTGTCCGTCCTGTGCCAGGTCTGTGTGTCTGTGTGTGCAACGACACCGGAGAGCTGCTTTGCAGAAGGGCCAGCTAGCTTTAAGGTCTGCTTTGTGCTGTGGGTCTCACCAGGAGAGCCGAGTTGGCCCCGGCGCCCCTCGTTTCGGGCTCTTTAAAATGCAGGGAAGGGCGCCTGGCTGGCTCAGTGGGTTAAGTGTCCGACTCTTTGTTTCGGCTCAGGTCATGATCTGGCGGTTCGTGAGTTGGAGCCCCATGTCGGGCTCTGTGCTGATGCAGAACCTGCTTGGGATTCTGTCTCTCCCTTTCTCTCTGCCCTTCCCCTGCTCTCATGCGCTCTCTCTCTCTCTCTCTCTCTCTCAAAATAAACAACCAAAACAAAAATTTTTTTAATAAAAAAGTAAAATGCAGGGAGGCTGTGCTAGCCACGTTCCTTGCTGTCACACAGCTTGCGGACAGCCGCTGGTCCCGAGGGAGACTCTGTTTTCTCAGAGTCCCTCTGCACAGACCCGCCAAGCCACACTTCGCCCATGGAGGTGTTTGGGCTTCTCGCTCCGGGAGGGCAGCCGGGACGGCCAGGTGTTCTCGGCTGACACGACTAGAGCGTCATCGGGGCCACTTGCGTGCTTCTTCGTGGTGCTTTATTGAAAACAGCGGGACCGTAGGCAGCCACCTTGTCAGCCTGGCCGTGTCCAGGTGACCTTCCTGATCCTGCAGGCTGCGTCTGACCGACCTAAATAAAGCAGGTCTCCACACATCTTCGCTGCACGTTAGAGTCATTGCGGAGTGTTTAACGATCCTGACGCCCAGGCCACATCCCGAACCCAGTCCTCCAGACCCTCTGCACGTGGCACTTGGAGCTCCCCGGAGTGATTTCGCTGTTAGCAAGACGAGAGTGACTTGTGTAAAGGAAAGGAGAAAAGGTGAAGGCAAAGCCAGATAAGGGAGAAGGACGGGGGCGCCCGGGTGGCTCAGTTGGCTAAGCATCCAGCTTCGGCTCAGGTCATGATCTCACAGTTCGTGGGTTCGAGCCCCAAATCAGGCTCTGTGCTGACAATGCAAAGCCTGCTTGGGGTTCTTTTTCCCTCTCTCTCTCTCTCTCTGTCCCTCCTGCACTTGGTCACTCTCTCTATCTCTCAAAATAAATAAATAAGCTTTGAAAAAAAAAGTATTAGAAGAAATTTACATTTCTATTTCAATAAACCTTTACCAACTCTTCTCATCCTTTTTTCTCTCCACTTTCCTGAAAGGCAGTGGTTCTGAAGTCTTGGTTTAGGACAGCTAACAGAGACTCCAGAGGCCTGGCCTCACAGAAGAGCCCACACAACTGTATTTTTGCCAAGCTCCTGGGCAATTCTGATACAGCCAACGCCAAGAGCGTCTCTGTAAGAGAAAGCCAAACCCTCACCCTCTCTGTAGGTGAGGACACGGAAGGGTCAAGTGGAAACACAGGACATACGCCAAACCTGAGCCTCACCGTCTTCTACTGCTTGTGTCCCACCTCCTAGTTTCCTGAACTTTCTAGTGATGTCAGTGAACTTCTGCCCCACCCCAGCATGGAAAACGGGTTGTGAGGCATGTTGGGGCCAGCAGCCACACAGCAGGGTAATTTTGGCTAGTTTCCACCTTTCATTTACAAGTCAAACTGAGATGAACTCTAAAACTGGCATCCTCGAAATTAGTAACCCCTGGCCAAACAAGGCAAAATCTCTTCATTTCTGACTAGACAGGCAACAATGAGTGTCCTCTGTCCCTTTTTTGCACTTGATTGCCCTGAAAGTGTCTCATTTGGAGCCTTCCATCACCAGCTAGGAAGAGTGCAAAATGAAACAGAGCGCCCTCGCAGCGTTAATGTTTATTTTTAAAGGCACGAGAAGCCCCTTGGACCGCAGTGAACCAGAGGGTCTGTGCATTGACAAGTTTCCACGGGCATTGTGAGGATGTTGATTAGTGGGAGCCCACGAGGACCCTCGGTGGATTTGCTGCTTATTGTCTTTGTTGTAACTATAATAGGAAAAAGGACGTGTCTGCCCATGGGGGCAGCTCCCGCAGGGGCCCTGCTCCAAAGCACCACCAGCAAAGCACTGGTGATGGGTCCCCACTGCAGGAAGCGGGTCTCCTGTATTGATGGGAGATCCCCGTACTCCCCCCTACAGCGTCAGCCCCCAGAAACAGAGTCTCAGCAGAGCAGCCTCCCCGCCACCGAGCTGGCTGGTAGCGATCATTCACATAGCTCTGCTTGGGCTGGGAGGGTGGAAAACACCCTGGAGACTGAGCCCGGATGGGGTGGGCAGACAGCCTGCCTCCACCTCCTCTCTCCAGGGACTGAACGCTGCACGAGGAGCCCTGTAGGACAGGGAGCTGGCAAATGATTCCGTTTCCGTTTCACAAAGGGAGAGAGGGGACTCCTGCCGCAGTCTTTGCTCAAGGACGCGCATTCCTAGCAATGCAGAAGGCTTCTGCTTTATGGGGGGAGTTCGGTCTCTCTCGCCCCTGCTCTTCACGATTTGGCGAACGACTTTGTAAGTGACATTTATCTTCGTACTACTGAAACTCACCTTCCATAACCTGTCAGGGCTTAATAAAACGTCTGCGAGGAATCTTGAGAGGATTTGGAAGGGAGAAGAAAGGAGAAAGGGGAAATGAAGGAAGGGAATTGTGGGAAAGGAAGGCTTTTTTAATCATGTCAAAACTTGTGCTTCCTTGACGGCATAGATTGCCTGCCATATGCTTATTTGACTGGGGACCCTGGAGTTCTTTCGTGAATGAAGGGGGACGTTAAACGTTCATCAGAATACCTTTGTAATGGGTGTCAAAGTACAGAAAGTTCATGGAGCGAGAAAACGGAAGGCTGAGTGAATGAACAGAGAATAATGGCACCCGCAACACTGATGAAATTTACTGTCTGCCCAGCACCCACGATGGGCCACACCATGTATGCCCACCCGTTCCATTTTCGTAAGAACCCTAACCCGTGAGGTGGGCACAGCTCCTGTCCCTCGTCTTAGAAAGGAGGATGAGCCAACAATGACGTTAATCAAAAGATTTCTTTAATCAAAGAATATTTCTTCAATGTCAGTGTCTGTCCAAAGACCAGTGGTCATATTCAGGCCTGGAAACGATCAGGCCCCAGGCTGAAATGCGCTCCCTCCCTAAGGTGGAGCTGGGGGCCCTCTTCCCCACACCCCAACGGGTCGCTCTCTGGGAACCAAACCCACAGGATGAGAATGTCTTTGCGGTCACCCGACTCCTCGCTTTACAAATGGAGTCAGGAGAGAATATGTGGAGGGGTTCCTATATAGCACTTCTGAAGATTTGGAGCCAGATGAGAGATTCAGGGGCTCTGGAAGGATCCAGGGCCTCCTTCTTGAAGGCGGAGTGTCCCGTGTCTGAGAATCTGGCAAGGCCGCCAAGCCAGGGAACTTTCCTACGGCCTCTCTCTCTCTAGTCTTTTCTGCCAATGCCTTGAGAACTCATATTCTTTTTCTTCCCCCCACCAACTCCAGCAGCTTTGCCGAGCACCTCCCTGGCCCTCAGGAAATGTTCAGCTGTGGGTGGACCATTTATCCTCCCTCTCGGCTGCCGAATCTTTGTGTGTCCAGGGCAGGAAAGGAGGTAAAAACAGCCGCTTGTGCGGCACCCATGCTGTGCCTCAGGAAGCCTACTCCGAGATTCCTAAGCAGGCTCAAGAATGGAGGCAGAGAACAAGCCAGAATATCCTTGCCGCTTTATTTTACTATTATCTTTAAATGGCAGACTTGTACTTTTCCATTAATCTCCGTTGAGTCAAGGCCCAAGACTTTTGTGATCCCCAAATCCTCTGTAAATTCACTGCAATTGGTTTCCCCACCCCCCACCCCCCACCGCTGCCCAAACCCCTCTCCAGTCCCTGCCTGGGAACCTGCCCTTTAAATTTGACATGGCTAGGATTTTAATCTCTTCTCAAAGGCACAGTGACAATTTCACAACAAAGCAGAGAGGTTGGGTGGTGGGGGTGGGGGGTGGGGGGGGTTGTTTTCTGCTCCCATTAAGAGAGCAACTGTTCTGTCTTTGTCCCGTGGGGCCAGCTCTTGGCACAAGACCGGGGAGACCTCGAACTTGGTGTTGCAACATCCATCAGACCCAAGTGCGTCTGGGCTCCTTGAAGGTGAACTGCAGCTGTTTGGATAAAATTCTAAAATCTTGTTTGTGAGATTCTCAGGCCTTGTTTTACAATCGTTCTCCTTGGCAGAGAAACCAGGAAGCTTTACTTTCCCAGGATCCCAGGCAGGTAATTGTTTTCCCAAACTGCATTTTAATCTCTGATGGAAATGGACATTCTTCACTCTGAGAACCTTCGCCCACATCTATAAACCGTCTGTATTTGCCCTGTGCGTTGGAGAAGCCAGACAGCCCCGAGACTCCATTACAGAATGGCCCTCCCTGCCCCTAGATGCGTTTCCCTCTCTGGTTATAATTTAGGGCCATTTACATTTCTAAACAACAGTTAGGAGCCTTTTAGTCTCTTGGAATCTTGGAGCGCTTTCCTCGTAAGCGGCCGGTCAGGTCCAGGTGGCGGATGATCTCCTAAGATTGAGAATTGGCAGACTGTGTTATCGGTGCAGTTTTTAAGCAAAGCAGCGTAAGCTCTAACTATCTGGTGGTTTATGCCACAGCCAGGCGCTTTCGTGGCCCCCAGTCTCCTACTGATTTATCCCTAGGCTCCTCAGGACTAGGGCACCGGTTCTATTCCCATCCCTCCAGCTCACTGGGACTGTGGGACAGCTCAGAGAAGTGGCTGGTGACCAGATAGCACTGTTGAGAGCTGTGCACATACCTGTGAGGCTGGCTTGGTGCCGGGCTCTGGAGAGGGACGGGCGAGCTCATTTTCTACCGTCGTCTCTTCGTGGAGGTAGGGAGAGCGTGCTCCAGGGAGCACGTTACAGCCCTTCCCTGGTGAATTGTCAGTCTGCACACAGGTCGGCCTGGAAGCCCGACTTCTCAGGCACGTCCTGTGCCCCGTCTCTCCAGGTCTCTGAGAGCCAGTGCCACTTCTGAATCCAGAGTTCGAGGCCCTGTCTCCCTGGGGGTCATCCAAAACATAAAGGCCAAAACACTTGAAAAGCCTAACTTGCCATGATGTCTTTGTTATTCTTCAACAGACGTCCGCCTGCCAAGCCTGGTGCTAGGTTCTCTGACACCGGAGGGGTCCAAATCCGGTTTGAAACACGAGCAGAGTTGCCAGTCCGAGGCAGTCTTCAGCAAACGCCCGGGGGTGGGGGGGTGTGGTGGATGGTGAGAGGTGAGGTGAGGAGGGCCTGTCGGGCCACGTGGATCTTGTCCCTGGTCTCCTAAGGTGGGCTGTTTTAGGAGAGCGGGAAGGGAGAAGACAGGCCTTTCCGGGCTGAGTGGACAGCCTGATGGTGAAGGGCTCAGGGTAGATATTCAGAGAAGGACGAGGGGACATTAGGTTTTCTGTGGTTATTTTTTAATGTTTATTTATTTATTTTGAAAGAGAGAGAAAGTGGGAGGGAGTGCGAGCAGGGGAGGGGCAGAGAGAGAGAAAGAGAATCCCGAGCAGGCTCCACGTTGTCAGCACAGAGCCCGATGCAGGGCTTGAACCCGCAAACTCAGATCGTGACCTGAGCTGAGATGAAGTCTTAACTGCCCGAGCCACCCAGGAGCCTTGGTTGTGGGGGTTTTTTGTCAGGTGTTCATTGTGCTAGTTGTGCGGAGAAGCAGGGTGGTGCAGGTGAATGAGGTGGGAAACACAGAGGCGTGGCTGAATAGTTAACGCTTCCCCTGCCCTTAGCAAAGGCATGTTTGGTACATTCTATCTGAGGGGGTCCCAGCAATCCACCGAAGTCTGAGGATTCCGGCCCTTGGACATACCCACCACGAACTCATTCGTTCATTTTTTGTTTCACTTGTTCGCTCACTCATTCGATCAGCCAACATTTCCTGAGCAAGCACTGACTCGCATGGACGCTGCGAGGCAGCCGAGAGCAGGAAGGCTCTTGCACCGTGGTCCCCGGGTGCCTGACCACCCACATCAGTCCCCTAGGTCTCCCTCGCACCCCCAGTGGGTCTCTACCGTCAGAAGGGTGTGGAGAAAGGGTGAGAGACAGACCCATTTTTCTCTGGCTGGGTCTCGTCGTCATGGAAAGCACTGATTAGCCAGCAAGCGATTTTATCAAAAGGGTTCTCTAAACACTCAATTCTGTTCCCACCACTGCTCCCCGTCCTAATAAAGTAATATCCTGTGGGTGGACCATGCAGAATGCTGACAGGAACAAAGCGAACTCATCCGGGAAGGTACACAACCAAACGACCGTGGCGGGACTTTGAGCCGACACCGGTTTTTAGCTTTACCTTTGCTTGAAAGTGTCATCCACAGTTTTCACCTCCCTTCCCATCCTCCTAAGCCACATCTCTGGTGTGAGTGCTTCGCGTGTCTCAGGCTTCAGGGATCCTGGCGAGGCTGGTGCCACTGGCCAGCCAACCCCAGGTCACTCTGTTCTAAGAGGTGCAAGCCCCACAGAAAAGTCGAGAGCAGGGGTCACCTGTCCCGTGGGCTCTAAAGACGTGCCTAGGTAGGTAGACTGCTGACCGGTCCCAGTAGCTTTGTTGTCCCCTGTGGCATAGGGTCCAGGCAAGGTGGGCTCCCCGAGAACATGTCTGGGCACGTGCAAAGTGGAAGGAGGGGAGAGAGGAGGTCAGAGAAGCGGCTTTGAATCTCATCTCCAGTGTTTTAGTAGGTAATTGGTTCAGGCCACCTCTCAACTTCTCTGAGCTCGGTTTCTTCCCCTTTGAGTTTCTTCTTCAACCCATTGGTGAAACAGGTTTGGCACCGTTAGGGACCTCAAATAAACTAACTGGGGCTGGAATTCACCTGGGATGGCCCAGCACAGCTATGCCAGCTGTTTACAGCCAGCTGAAATCCACCCCGATTGGCCTGGGTGCACACCGTGCTGGTTGGTAAATACTCTGGCTGTGACTCCTGGAAATAATTTGTGTGAAAGAGTTTGCAGACAGAACAGCGCACTGTTAGCTAGTTTCACTGTGGCTTTTGGGTAGCTGCCTTTTCCAAGTCTAACTTAAAATGCATTCCCTATATACATTTTTTTCCTCAGCTGACAAATTAATAATCTTCAAATTAGCTTATACCCTTTGAGGCTCAGCAAAGGAGAATTACTGCAACGTCAAAGCTTAAACATTCTTGCCCAGTGTTTTCCATGAGTGCTGATGACTTAGCTTCCCGAAGTTCCAGGGCATGAAACATACCTGAGCCTTGGAAAGTGACCAGAGGGTCACTCATGTCGGCCTTTTGAATGATGATTATATTAGAGGAAGGTGACTCAGGGCATAATATGACGGACTCCTATAGAATGTCAAGGTCTCCCTTAATTTTGATTTGGGGTTCCGTGTGACATCGTAGGTGAAATGCCAGACAGTAAATGTTTTTGAAAGGGGGGTGGGGTGTGCTCTGTGGTTCTTAATGGGATTCCACGAAATTAAATGTGTGTGTATAATAAATATATCTATATATCTTTGAGAATTAAAGCTACGTACCTTCTTTCCGGAAAAATTCACACAGGGCATTTAGCCTTATATTTTCGGGGAATTAATGAATGACTCAAGGCTGTTACGTATCCTAACAAAGGGTTCTGTTATCCAAAGGAGGAAACCCTGTGTCTAATGTCCCTTTCTTTGCTAAGATTCTCATTGTTTTTCTCACTTAAAAGGAAACTTCAAGAAGGGGCATCTGGGTGGTTCAGTCGGTTGAACGCCCAACTCCTGGTTTCGAGTTTGGTCATGATCCCAGGGTCATGGGTTGACCCCCATGTCGGACTCCATGCTGAGCGTGGAGCCTGCTTAAGATTCTCTCTCTCTCTCTCTCTCTCTCTCTCTCTCTCGACCCCTTGACCCCTCTCCTTCACTCACACGCTCTCTCTCTCTCTCTCAAATAAAAAAAAGAGAAACTGCAAGTCAAATTTTATTAGAGTCAATATTATTCTACCATAAATATTTCTTAATAACCACTTCCTAAAATTTCTCAGCTCAGTCCTGTCAAGACTTTACCCAATGACAAAAAGTCTGGTATGAAAAAAGCAGTTTCATATAATTATAATAGTTCATAGTAACAGGACTTGATATCCCATAACAGGAAAAATTATTCTATGGGCATGTATTTATTTTGAAGCTTAACTCAAATAGGAGTAATGTTTTTTCTTTCCTCGCTTGTACAGGGTGGAGATATACTTTTTTCTTTCAATTTGTTTTTCCACATCTATTTAGAGCAGTCAAAATAGGAAAACTACTACACAGGTCCTAACATTCACTTCCTCCATCCGTTTTCTGCACTTGGTCCCAGGTCTGATGACTATAACGTTTTATTTTTATTTTAGTCTAAATATCCCTTCAGAAACACCAAGGGAAAATATTTTTAGCCTCACTAAAAAAACAAACAAACATGTTTAAACAAATAACACCCAAAACGTTCAGGTGGAATTGGTATTGTCAGAGTCTGCCTGTTTTAACAGTGAGCCCATAAGATACATGCGCTGCAACAGAATTTCTCTTCATCTTGGATATGCCAGTTTCTTTCAGGAATTAAAACAAAGAGAAGACTTGATCGTAACTTCTGCAACGGAACTAAACCTGTTGTGTTGAAAGGTGTTTGCAAGCTAGACAATCAGCTGCCTTTTCCCCTCCGTTTTTAATCACTGTTTATAAACATCCTGTGCAGAGCCAGTGGACATGCAGGTAATGGTGTAAATGGAGAAAAAGAAGAGCTAGAAAAGGCCTAAATGCTGACTTCAGCCCCATCTGGGCTCCATAAAGATCGCCTTTTCTGCCTTCGGAGTCTCACAGGAGACTTTTTACATTTTCAGGTAGAATTAATGGTGGAAAATTCTTCACTTCCTGTTTTGATCCCCACTCTGAGGACAAGATCCTCGATCCCCTGAAGATCCGAGGAGGGAAAATAATTATATTTTGATTAAAAAGCAAGATCCTTCTTACCAGTGCTTCAGGGTCGAACAGCCGGAGCATCTTTAACGTCTGTAATTGTTCTTGCTCCGTGAGCAGGTGAATGTGGAGTTAATACTCATGAATGAGTCAATACTGTTCACCGAGTGATTACCTGGCGATGTGCTTCCTTCATTTTAGAAATTGTTCATAGAGATTGCATTCCCTTGTGGGGTTCTGAACGGCAAGCCTGTGGCTAAGCCCAGCGCTCTGCATTAAGGGGTCAGTTGGAATACTCTGTGTCTTTACATGTCCCCCCAACTATAGGTCAGTCAGATTTTCGATTTTATTCATTACATTTATCACCTCTATCTCCTATAACTCGAAGCATGGTAACCATATATATTTCTGCCTAGCAGTTTTCTAGTTTCACTTAGCCCGTGGCGTCGGATAGCTCTTTTGTGAGTGATCTTAACTAGACTTGTGCAAGAATAAATGACGTTATCTATCTGTCAGTTGAGGGTAGTAGCCCTTCTCGTCTCGTGATTATAAGTGCTTTTCTCTTGCAAGCCTCCTGAACCCTGTTGGGACCTCAGTTGCTAAGCATTTTCATTGCCCTTTATGTGAATTTATCAGGATCTCCTAACCTCCCTCACCTCGGCAGTGAATCAGGCTTATTCACGCCACACAAGAACAATCGCAGGCAGGCACTGTGAAATGTATCAGGAGGCTATTTAAATCCTTTTATTTCCTAAAAGTTTCAAAGGTCAGATCTTTGAAATTAAGGGGTTTGTCCTTTTCTTAAGACCTCATTAGGCTGGGGACTGAATCTTGAAAAGTGTATAAACTCTCATCATTGGCAGGGTGGTCATTATATCACACATGCCTGTGAATACATCGGCAAAACAGGGTTTTTAGACTTCTGCACAAAAAGTTCACTCTGCATTCAGAAAGGAAGAAAACATTAGTTGTAACAGTGAGAAAACCCCACAGAAACTTAGCTTAAAATATTTTATGAACATCTGAAGGATCAATTGTTTTCCAATGTTCTCCGAAAAAGTCCCTTCACCAAAAATGTCTAACGAAAAGGTTGTCTTCTTTCTGATTCTAAGTTTTTAGGAGAAGGTGCCTGATTGGTTTAATTCTCTTTGTGCCAATGCCCAGCCAACTGCCAATAACGGCACAATGACCTTCTGTGACTAGTCTGATTGATTTCATCCCCCTTTTCACGTTTTCATTTGTACCTGTTTCCTTACGTGCAGAATAGAAGTACAAGTGAATGAAGGTTTCCAGGGGTGCAGGTGGCTTCAAGATTTGAAGAGGACGGGAGGGAAACCTTGTAGAAGGATAATGAAGCCGGGGAAAAATCTCCAGAAAGGGGCCCGCCTTACGGGTCATGTAAGCATTTTTGCCATGTTAGTGGAAGATTCTCTCTGATGTGGGGCTGGGGTCAGAGCCTTTTCTCCCTGAACGCCAAAGGTGGCAGAGAGGAAGCAAAATGTAATGTGGTCCCACAGAGTTCTGCAAGGGTAAGTGAAGGTCATAAACAATAATTCAAAATAAGAGTAGCACCCAGGTGCCCAAGGTACTAATTGCTAACATCAAGTGCTTACTGTGCACAGGCACAGTTCAGCTCTTTGCTGTATTCTTGCAGCCATTTAGAATCCAGGGTTGAGGGCACCTGGGTGGCTCGTTGGTTAAGTGTCCAACTCTTGATCTCAGCTCAGGTCATGATCTCATGGTCATGAGACTTGAGCCCTGCATCAGGTTCTGTGTTGGATGTGGAACCTGCTTGGGATTCTCCCCCCCCCCTCCCTTTGCCCCTCCCCACTTATGTTCGCCCTCTCTCAAAAGGAAGGAAGGAAGGAAGGAAGGAAGGAAGGAAGGAAGGAAGGAAGGAAGGAAGGAAGGAAGAAGGAAGAAAGAAAAGAAGAAAGGGAAGGAGGGAGGGAGAAAGAAAAGGAAGGAAGGAAGGAAGATTAAAACAAATAAAATAAAACCCATGTTGCTACATGCTGCCTCATCTGCTTGGTTTTGATTAGCTCTGTCATTTATTCATTCTTAATAATACTAATAACTAACATAGAGTACTTACCATGCTCCAGGTACTACTTTAAGCAGATTATGTGTAATAACTCATTTAATCCTAACAAGAACTGAATGAGATAGGTCCTATCATTCTCCCCACTTGATAGATGAAGAAACCAGGGCACAGAGATAGATTTAGCACCTTGCCCAAGTTCACACAGTAGTTTGTGGCTGAGCCAGGATTAGAGCTGTGTTTGTGTTCTTAGCTACTGCATTGGGCTTCCTCTCAGGTGCTGATCACTGATTACAATTGTAATATGGCTATTAGTTATATGAGTTTACATGGAAAAATGTAAAAAAATATAAAACAGGGGCACCTGGGTGGCTCAGTCAGTTAGGCATCTGACCTCGGCTCAGGTTATGATCCCACTGTTCATGAGTTCGAGCCCCACATCAGGCTGTGTGCTGACAGTTCAGAGCCAGGAGCCTTCTTCACATTCTGTGTCTCCGTCTTTCTGCCCCTCCCCCATTCACACTCTGTCTCTGTCTCTCTCAAAAATAAACATTGGGCCACTTGGGTGACTCAGTTGGTTAAACGTCCAATTCTTGATCTTGGCTCAGGTCAAGATCTCATGTGTTCATGTGTTCAAGCCCTGCATCAGGCTCTGCGTGGATGATGCGGAGCCTGCCTGGGATTCTGCCTCTCCTGTTCTCTGCCCCTCCCTTGCTTGTGTGCATGCTCTCTCTCTCTCTCTCTAAATAAACTTACAAAAATTTAAAAATAAATAAACATATAAAAGTTAAAAAAAAAAAAAGAATATAAAACAGATCATCTCTGTTCTCCCCAAAGATAAAATTTAAAAAGAGGATTAAAATTAACCTTGATGATGTCCCCTGGTATCCATCTCTGAAAGAAAATGCAACTCTTTTGTCTGCATTTAATTTAGAAAACGAGGTCCTGTTGCTCCAGACAGCCCCCAAGAAGCCCTCCATGGAATCACTTAGGGAGTGAAGGTCGCTAGACGATATTGGGCACCTGCCACCTGCCTGTGCTTGTAGATGTGCGAAGCCCTTGTCAGACTTTAAGAATCCGGGACGATAAACCAGGACCTCAGAATCAGGCCTATCGATTCAGCGCTCTTAGGCCAATAAGCAGGTCTTATCAGAAACCAAAGACCCCAAAATAAAGACTCACGGCCGCCGAGCCTCCTCCGTGTGTGTGAAGCGGTGTTTGTGTTCACCTGTTTACTTTGGATTCCAGTAGAGAAAGTGCAGTAACCGTCCGTCCACAGTGTTTCTCGACACCGTCCTCGGATGACCCTTCCTCTTCTTACGGGTACACAGACCACCTAGCAAACCCTGACGTTCCAGGAGGACATTTTACTTAGCAGAGCATGAGGGAACCTCTGGAAATTCGTGCGACAGAGGCCCAATTTACCAGTGAGCGGAGCTGTTTACATTTCCCTCCGATTGGAAGCATATCAAAAGCTTCAGGGCATCAGAAAATGCAAGCTACATAACAAAATTCCGAGTCCAAGCATGTCATGGGTTTTTGGCTCTTGATGTCAGTTATGGGGGATTATAACCCTGGTGAGATTCTCAGCGCAGCGCTGGCAGTCTGTCTTAGAACGGCAGCCGGCTGCGACAATGACCTCTAAGACTGTGGAAATGTACCCTCCAGGGCTGCTGTTTCTCTCCTCAGCTTTTGGCCTGGGCAGCCAGTCCCAGTACTGACAAGGTAGCAGCTGCTCAGGGTCCGAAGGGACTTACAGGTTCTTGGCAGTGAAGGAAACAAGGATGTACGGGAGCCCTTGAAAAGCCCTCCGGTCGTCCCTGCTGCCTTTAGGCGGGACCACCCAACTGTCCCAGCCAGTTGAAACCAGTCCTATTTTAAGACCTCTGGAGAAGGAACTCCAAACTCCCTTTGTCAGCTTTGGCAAATGCTGGCAAAATGGTCTTCGGTAGCTAGGCTGTCCCATCAGCAAGAAGAGGAACCTGTCTTAGAAAGTGATAGGATCGGGGCACCTGGGTGGCTGGGTCGGTTGGGCGTCTGACCCTTGATTTTTGGCTCCAGTCGTGATGTCATGGTTGTGGGATCAGGCCTCATGTCGGGCTCCGTGCTGAGTGTGGAGCCTGCTTGGGATTCTCTCTCTTCCTCTCTCTATGCCCCTCCCCACCCCCTCTCTCAAAAATAAATAAATACATACATACATACACTTTTTTTTTTTTAAAAAGCAAGTTATATGATCTAAAATGTTCCAGAGATAGATGATAGATAGATAGATAGATAGATAGATAGATAGATAGATGATGGAGAGAGGGAGGTAATAGATGAATAGAAGAGGGGGGGAGGAAGGGAACAAGGGAAAGAGAGAGGGAGACAGAGAGGAAAGCTAGTTGTGAAAGATAGCTAAACCCCAAGCAATGGGACATTTGAGAAATATTTATTATAGAATTATATGCCAGGGGAGTCCCCTAAACCCCATTGGAAACAGATGCCACCCTCTCTCACGCTCCTAGAGCATTCTCCACATACCTCTATTATAGCACCTTCTTGTGTTGCAACATGAGAATTTGCTAGTTCTTGGTCTCCCTAGCTACAGTGTGAGCTTCATAAGGCAGGGATTGTTATCTTATTCTTGTGTGTAGTCTCAGCATCTAGCCCGGTGTCTAGCTCCATGGAAGGGAAGGAGGGAGGGAGGAAGGAAGGAATGGAGAGGGGAGGGAGGGAGGTACGTAGGTCAACCAATATGAGAAATAAATCCAGTTCCCTTAAGGAGTGCATCATTCCTAAATCTTCGATCTTTAACGTTTTCCCACCCAAACTAGACCTATCTGACGTCCCATTTCGCCTCGGTGAACTGTCACACTCAAAGTCAATACGATTATATAATCTGCCCGGTATTGGAAGGATTTGTTAACACTTATCTCTCTTTAACACCTTTCTAAGGAACACCCTTTCATTGTAATGTTATTTGTCTCTGAAATGATTTCCCCCCAAGTATATTTCATGTGAGTTCATTGTTTACATAGATATGCATTTTCCACGGTCCGAGTACTATTGTGTGGTCTTGGCCAGTGAGAGCTGGTGTGGCACACCGGAGGGTAGCCTCTGGTTCTGTGCCTACTCGTGTCCTTGTGCACATATTCCCAGCCGTAGCATCCTCTCCGTGTGTGCCATCATGGAGTATGTTCTGTCTCCTCTGACTCTCCTGCTACCGTTGACACACAGTGGCTGGGGAAGAGGCGTGGGAGTAAAAGCCCAGCTCCTAATGCCATCAGGGGAAGTTTCGGGATAGGGCAAAGCCAGCTGGCAATTCAGGCTTGCCAGGAATTCCTGGGACCTGGAAACCGGTGTCACCGGCGTTCTAGCCTGGAGGGTCACTGTGTAAGGAATGGGGAGCAGTGGGAGCTGCAGGCACGCGTGACTTTGTGGGGATCTTAGAACCGTGGGAGGTGACAGAGTGCGATGCTAGGAACATCACTCCACGGGGACCCTCAGCGTCCGAGGTTGCGTCCCAGAGCCAGGCAGGATATGTGTGTATTAGCCCTGTTGTCCATGAGAGCTCCGGGAAGCTAATCTGTCTGGGGTAAACCCCCTCCCTTCCCAGATCCATATCCTCTCACCTTTCAAAGCCCAATCCAAGGTTTGGCCAAGTTTCTCCTCCTCCTTAGGATATTCTCCTCCCCTTGGAGCTCTCGCTCGCTCGCTCGCTCGCTCTCTCTCTCTCTCTCTCTCTACCTTAGCACCTGCTGGCATCCCTCTTGTCCTGTGAGCTGTCTCTCTCCGGGGCCCTGTGCCAGGCTGTGGATAAAGGCCTGAGTGCCTACCATACTGCAGATTCTTTCTGCAGAGGGTGACCAGCCCCTCACACCGAGGGCCAGGCGTTGTGTCTTGTGGGCCTCCGACCGCAACCATATCCCATGTTGGATTAAAGCGCCCAGTTTAACAAAGGAGCAACGGACTTGCTTACGGGTAGACGGTACAGCCGGTGAGCTGATCTGGCACAAGGACTCGGCCCATTTGGGGCATTGGTTTTCGATGATAACTGTCTGGATCAATTAGACCCTTCCTGGGAGTCGTCGCTGTATTTCACGTCATCATAGAGCTTATTTGTGCTTTCCCTTGGGCTGGGGTCTTTTTATTTAATGTTTTATTTATTTTTGAGAGACTGAGTGCAAGCGGGAGAGGGGCAGAGAGAGAGGGAGACACAGACTCTGAAGCAGGCTCCAGGCTCTGAGCTGTCGGCACAGAGCCCGACGTGGGGCTGGAACCCATGAACCATGAGATCATGACCTGAGCCGAAGTCAGACGCTTAACCCACTGAGCCACCCAGGGGCCCCAGGTCTTTTTTATTCCCTCTCTAGATCATCAGGTCCTGGAGGACAGAGTCTTACCTAATCCTTCTTTCCTCGCCCTCTGTACCTGGGTTCTTGGCATTCAGGAAATATTGAGCAGGTGAATATGAAACACGTTGGCCTGATGCCTTCACCCAAGGACTGGCCTACTCTCCTGGCTTCTTCTCAGGTTCTGCAGCCAACGATACAAGAGAGAAGGGATCAGAAAGGTCTCAGCATCCCTGAGCAGTGTGAATTGGGCCACTGGAGAGGGCAGTGGAGGCAACAGCAGCAGCTGGCCAAGGATGTGGTTGGAGGGATAAACACACAAGATGCCTGCGGGCCGCCCAGGCCAGAGAGGTCTGAGGCTTGGAGTCTGGGATGTGGGGACAAAACAGTCCTAAGACAATGAAGACAGAGCCAGAGACATGAAAAGCGGACAGGGGCAAGCCCGTGGAGAGGGACAGACACACAGACAGAAATACCAAATGCTGTTCATCCAAACCGGCACAGGTCTGCCCGTGCTAGCCAGCGTGAGCTCCTGCTTACCCCCAGCCCCGGGTGGTAAGAGCCTCAGAAGCAGGGGATCTTGTATTTTGTTCGCCTCGCTACGCCCAGGGCCCCACAGGACCCACATAGGGCCTGGCACGCTGTAGGCTCCCGGTCGTGGGTTTTAACCCGAGCCAAATTGATAAAAAAGGATCTCGCAGCCTGTCTTGACGATATATCCAGAGGGCTACCAAGGTTTCAATCACCTTGAATGTTATGAAGTTCTCTCCCTTAAATCTAACTGCACTTTCCTGACACAGCTTAAGTCCATTTCCTCTCCAGTGGCTTAAAATGCACGGGATGATTTTTCCGCCATTCAGGAAGAAGGAATGCTGTGTCTAAAGCCTGGATTCAATAAAGCCAGATTTTTAAAAAACAGCTCTTAGCATCTTCTACTACAGACACTGGTCTGGGCAGGGCTTTTTACTTTATTGAATCCAGCTGAATAGCTTGACTGCATTAATAATGGGGCTTCATTTCCAACCACTGCCTCCCAGTCTTTTCCCCTAAAAGCCTTATGGTACTTAAGCAACTGCTAATACATGAATAATTGCTGGTGGCATCATTTCCTGCCATGATTTGACCACCAGGATGAGGTTTTTCTTCTTGTACCTAATCTGGAGTTCTCGAGCATGCCATGTGTGGGCTTGCAAGATCATATTTATAAAACACAGTAAACAAATCCAACTGTAGCTATGATTTGGGCTGCACTGAGGTTCTCTGTGCTGAGAAATTAGGGATTTGGGAAGATTCTGTCGGGCGTATAGTAACATTGGTCTGAAGGGGATCCTCCCTCAAGCCTGTTGAGACGTTTGAGCCGGTATCTCCATGGAGCGTGGGTAGTGCCATTTTGAGGTCGCCCAGGATGGCACAGTTGCCTTCCTGCATTTCAAAGGGACGCTGTTTACTTGGTGCCCGTATCGCCCTACTTCCTTTTGAAGTCTCCCCGGAAGATGACGTCACATCATTAGTTCTCTTTACGTTGGACTTGAGTGATGATGGTCTTTAGCATACATAAGCGGACGAGGTATCCGTGTAGAAGGCCGCTGAAAACACAGCGCTTCGCTGCAACAGGAAAGTCGCTTAGCCCTTAGGAGCACACACGGGACCCACATGGCCTGTGTCTAAATCCAGCTCGGACACTCTCTGGCTATTAGTTACCTACTCTGCCTCAGTCTCCTCATTCGTGATGTGGGGATAACACTACCTACCTCACTGCGTCCAGACGAGATCCCGGTGAATTGATGTTTGTTAGATGCTTACGTCGATGCTTGTGCGTGGTGAGATGTAAGTGCCCGGCGTTGCCTGTATTTATTTGTCCTTGTGTTGAAGAACCAATGCATTTATTCCTCTCCACCCAGCCGCCGACTGGGATGAGCGGTAAAGTCTTTCAGCCGGCACGCAGTCAGATTTAACAGGGGGCTAAACACTAGGCACGCCTTGCCGGTCACACCTTTTTGGCAAAAATAAATTATTAGTTCTTTTCATCTGGAAGTCCCATCTGCCCATTGCTGTGGGGCCGGGGACTGCGGGGATGTGCAGAGCGAAATTCCTCACCGCCCTCCTCAGAGAACCTGCAATCAATGTGGAAAGCACGACTATCATCCGGCCAGTAGCAAACTGAGACCAGAGAGCTGACATGATGAGGTATCAAAGTGGAGGAGACGTACATGGTCAGAGAGCAGGCAAAAGAGTTTTTAGAGTTGGTTTAATAGAAAAAAGGAAGTGAGAAGGAGGTAGGAAACACTATCTAGAGCGTTCGGCAGCTGTATCACCCGACGTCCTTCCTCCAACAGTCCCCCGTCCCTGAGCTGGGCCCTGCACCTTCTGCAAGTGACAGAAGAATAAAGACAAACTGGAGAAATAAAAACGTTTTCACGTATGTGAGTTATCAAGTCAGACCACAGAAGATCCTGGGAACGTTTTTCTGTTTTGGAAATGAAGCAATGGTGGGCTGTGTGAGTGCATGTATGTGTGTGTGTGTGTGTGTGTGTGTGTGTGTGTGGAGCGGGGGAGAGGGAGCGCTCCTCTTCTTAGGTCTAAAATCGACTGGGACAAAAAGAAACAGAATTCGGATCAGTCTTTTGTTTATGTGGATCTTCATCGTGTGAGATTTTTATGGGTTTTTCTCAGAGCTTCTTGATAGTCTGCTAATACAAAATAAGTTTATGAGGTCGTTTGCCTGTCTCTTTCCTCCTCGGGACCTTTTATTTTTCTCTCGCTGGATGATGTGCTCTGCTTCCTCCGTGGGGCCCGTCCCAGGCCGGAGCCGGGAGCACGCAGTACCCAGCAGCTCATCTGTATCACGGTCGCTCAGCCCCCGTGAAGGGAAATAAACAGCACGTGGGAGGGGGGAAATCTGTGTTCTAAGAACTGCTTTGGTTTACACATCTATAGATACACTCAACCAGTACTGCGGGTCACATGTACCGGCTGGTGAAACTGAGCATGAGTCACTTTTAAATTACTCATAGAGCAAGAAATATGTTTCTTTAAAAGCCAGCGCCGTTGGCTTCCACACGGAGTGGCGGGGGGGGGGGGGGGGGCGGGCGGTGAGCAGGAGGCCTCATAAAGCACCCGGGCCTCCCGTGACAGCTGGCCTGCACAGGGCATCTGGCGGGAAGCTTCGAGGGGTCCCGGGCCCGAGGGCTCTTTGCCGTATGTTAGATTTGGAGGTGAGACCCTCCATCAGTGGAGACCCCTGTACCGAGGCAGCTGGTGCTTAGGCTAAATTTGCGAGTTAGCCCATCTTTGTTTTATGGCCTCACTTTGTAATGGGCGCTAGAACTCTTGATGAAGGCCTTCAATTACTCAGTCTAGTGGTGGAGGCCAAAGCCTGTGGGCCGGAAGTGTGGAATAGTATGTCCATTCGACAAGAGGTCGGGGAGGGGGAGGCTGAGGAGAGACAGATCCAACAGGGATCGCGTGGTGGAGTACGGGGACTTCAGCTGAGCCTTGAAGGGCTTAGTTTGTTGTGAAAGAGAAGGAATGACATCCCAAGCGACATGGAAAAACCATCTGAGCCACAAAAAAAAAAAAAAAAACACGCATAAATGACAAACATGGCATGTTGGTTTTTTTCTGTTGGGAGCCTAAGTTTTTTTGAAGTAAAAAATATACATATACAGAACGAGAACAATCACCAAGGGAGCCCAGGGCAATGCTTACTAAATTGGTCCAAAAGAGGGATTTCACCAAATGCAAATGAACAAAGAACAATACATGTGACTCAAAATATCCGTTATGCTCTTAGGCGAGAGGGTGTGAGGCAGGGAGGTGACCTTTGAAAGGTTTTAAAGTTGTAAACTTTTGCAACCACATTGTTTTGATTGCCGGGGGATTTGAGAAAGGATTACCTCAGGGTACCATTTTGGAAAAGTGATTTAAAAAAAAAAAAACCTACTTCCTGCATAATATTTTAGGATGGTTTTGTTTTGTTTTGTTTTGTTTTGTTTCATTCTGTTTTTGCTTTGAAGACCGACAGTCCAAATGTCCGTGAAGTAGGTCGGCCTTTCCTGAGACACTACCACCCAGAAGAGTGGAGGTGCCTGGCTTCCCCTCCATCCGTCCACTCTCGGTCCCTCTGCCAGAATTGCGGTTCACTGGAGCAAGGGTACCTCCTATTCCCACCCCAGAGGAAGTACATTCAGCCTTGATTTTCCTCTCGGCCCAGCCCCTCCCCCCTTCGACAGGCCAGGAGGGCCACCTCCCATCAAAGCACTGTCCCTTGCTCTGGGCCAGACTTTCCCTGTTGGTCTCTGAAATTTGGGAAACAGGAAATGTTAAGAAAATGTCTAATTTGCCCGGTCTTGCGAACTCCTCTTCCGATGTTGCAACAGAATTTTGGAAACGAGCTCAGCGCTCTGAGCCCTGCTCGCACCCTCCTAATTGGAGAGCGTTTGCTCCTTTGAGACTCTGGTACATTTGACTATCCAGCCTCAACTTCCCTCTTTCTAAACATGTAAACCCCAGTGCCTGAAGAACAAAACCAGAAAAACCCATGCAATCTGTTACATGATCAAGTGCCAGCGGGGTTGCGGAGCGGGGCCTGTGCGCCCGTCCCTGAAAAGCCCCTTGGCATTTAATAAAAGCACCGTCCCTGCGAACGTGTCTGTGCAGGTTCACGCAGCATCTTCAGAACCTTCACTACCTGTGTTTGTAGGAGATGATTGATGATTAGCCTTTCTTCCCACACATTTGGCTTTGATAATCTCCATGCACAAAAACATGCGGATGCAAATCGTTTAAAAACAAAGTGGCTTCCAGGGGTCTTTCTGGGAGGGTGGAAAAGCTCCCTACCTTGACGGAGAGGGGGCGGGGGTTCCAGGCGTGTATGCGTTTGTCAAAATTCGTGAAAATGTACACAGAAAACGTATTCATTTTGCTATATGTAAATTACAGCCTTGATGGGAATTTTTTAAATACTAAAGGGGCTTGAGGGTAGAAAAGCTGAAAAGTGGGCGTGATGTAAATAGCCCCGTTTAAAGAGATGTAGAAACATAGGGTTGGCCAGCAGAAATGAAGCAGGGAACATATGTGGGCAGTCCCCACTGTACGGGAAATCTTTGCAAGGTGAGCAGATTGAGCCCAGTTTATAGACACGACAGCTGGTTATGTGCACGCGTCTGTGTTTTCACATGTGGGGGGTTTTTCTTTTAATCTTTATGTCCATTCTTGTTTGGCTCATTTCCCTATTCAGTTGGATTTTGTCTTCTATTTCCTGAATGTGACTCCTCCCCAGTACCTGATATCTCAGGCCTGTAAGAAGTGAATGCCCAATGAACGTCCCTCCCTCCAGAACACTCTACTGAAATTAGCCAGGGCATGTTGGCCTTAGATGCATAATGTCAAAACGGAAAGTGAAAGGAGAAACATCCATACTTGTGCTAGTTTTGAGAAAATTCCCAGGTCTCTCTGCTCCTAAAAAAAAAACCCACTTCAGCACTTACTTTGGAAAAACTACTTTTGCCCAACCAGAAAAAGAAAACTTGGTACTCCGTGAGTAGTGATATTTATTTTAAAGCAAGGAAACACTTAATGATTATGTCTGCATGTGGGCGGGGGGCAGGGGGGGGGGTACCCTGGCTTTACCTCCTGTTCCTGGGGAATTAGAACAGGTGTGGAAATTCCCCCAGGTTACACTGTGTCAGTTGACACGTTTGTATACAGAGTTTCATGTGTGTGTGTTTTTTTTTTTTCTGAAAGTTATTCTCTTGTCATCATCTCATCTTGAAACTAGAGAGGAAGGGAATGGAAAAGCAAATTGCTAATATCAGAGGCTTCTGGAAATTCCCCTTTTATGGTACACGAGTCTTTCTTAAGAACAGTTCTCTTTCGGTTGTGTTTTTGTGATTTGGGTGAAAACCACTCTGCTCGGCCCGACCTCTGGTTCACTTAAGCATGATCCCAGCTCTCCGGAGAGCATGGGGCTGGCTCCGGACATGGCCAGGGGATGAAAAGTTGATGTGTACTGCTTGGGAGGAAAGAGACCCATGTAGAGACTTTGCTTTTAAAGTAGATAAACTGAGCGTAAATCCACATTCACATGATTTAAAATCATTAACTTATCCAGTATCGCTTAGAAACCAATGAATCTCACATGAACTAGTGACTCACCACTGCCCGCGTGGTGGGCAGGTAGGCAGCTGTCTAAATATCTATTGGCATTTTGTATTAACGAACTGTGATCAGTTCCAGTTACAGCCCGGTTTCAATGGAAGCTCACTGACCTGTTTTCAAGTCAGTGCAGTGCCGGCTTATTTTAGAGCAAAGTGCTTTTTTTCCCCACACAGCTTCAGAAGATGCGTGGTTAAAGACAGATGTAGGCCTTGGATTCTGGTGCTGGGACAGGCTTGTGTCCGATGTGCCCGCAGGTGGACAGGGCCAGCGTGGGGCCAGCGGGTGGAAGGAACCCCTGGAGGAAAGGCCATCTTGCTGCTCCTGGGACTGGCTGGCAGGCTGCCCGGGGGCGGAGGGCCCACCAGAGACTCATGCTTGGAATGTGGGAAGCATGTGACAGCCAGTCCCAAAGCTGGGCTTTGAGGGACTATGCTAATTAGCAAAGCCCCTGCTAGGGTCAGGTCACTGGGCGGCCAGGTAAACAGTAGCAGGTTATTTCTGCACCGGCATACGGAGGCGGTGGGCTAGAGCCCTTCCCCGCGTAGAGTGGTTCTTGGCAGTTACTTATTAATTGTACCTCAAGGCACCGCTAGGTTCGACAAGAAAAATACTCCTCCAGCAGCTCTCTCTCTGACTTCCTCTCTCCCCCAACATCCTCACACTCCACTCCTCCAGCGTGGGAAACTGAGGGGACCTCCTACCTGGGAACTCTGAGGACAGCCAGCCTCCCAGGCCCCTGGAACACACAGCCTGTTCCCTCCTCTAAGGAACTCTAGATTATTCTAGGCCAGGTGAGTGGAGACCCAGTCGGGGCTGTTCTTATGAAATGTCTTGACTTTTGGGTTTCTTTTTCCTGCTACGCTGAGCCCTCTATGTATTTGTTTTCTTTCTAATTTTGGCGTTAGAAATAAAAGAAAAGAATGTTTGGGTACAGTGTAAAAGTTTTCTCGTATCCACGTTGGAAACTCCCCAGTCCCCCTGAAACCGGACAGGTGCCTGTTTGTTTCTCTGTCAATAAACAGTGTGCGCACTCAGCAGGTCAAGTGCTGGTAACCGGGGTGGACACGGCCCCGTTTCAGTGTTCGAGAAGGACTCGGTGGCCCTGAGTTAGGAGCAAAGCCTGCCTCTCCTCTTCTTTTTTGATCTTCTGATAGAGACCACATCGTGTTCTCTTCACGGTATTTTGATGCCATATGGTGTATAAACACAGGTGTGACCTTTACACCGTGCACGGGGTTACAATATAATCGGCGAGAGAAGATAAAACCAGCTGGAGTTTAAGGTTAGAGCTGAAAACAGCTAATTCGAATTTTCACTGAAAACAACGTCACAGAGCCCGGCACGGGTGCCCTCTAAGGGACGCTCTTCAGTCCCTTCTAAACGAGCCCCGGGCGAAAGGTTTCCACGAAATAAGCCATCTCCCGAGGTGTAGACATACCTGGTGACACCCACTCTGAGGACACCCTCCTCTGAGGTGCCCTGTGCCTCCTGCCCGGCTGGATGGAGGGGAGTGTTGGGAACTTTGTTTTGTGTCTGGTCCTGGCTTCTGTGCTGGCTGGCATTTCACTTCTTTGGGACTCCGGTTCCTCACGTACAAAAATAGAGGGACTTGGAACCTGTTCCTTACGCTTCTTGCATTCTGGTTTTTCTGGATGGAGGCTCAGCCTGGAAGCCTAATACCATTTGGGTACTTAATTTTGAGGGGAAAAAAAATATGTATATGTGCATATACATATGCATACATATATCAGACCCACAATTAACTTAATTGCTTATTTGTGCCAAGGCTTTCTTTCTTAACTCCAGGACTTGCTGTCTGAATTTGAAGGAGGGTGGCCCCAGATTCATGTTCGCAGAAGTAGCCGCTGCGGCTTTTTCTTACTGCGCAGCCAGCTCAGAGGAGAAGAGACGGAGGAGAAGCTGGAGAGCGAAGTCTCCAAGGTTAACACCACCACCCCAGAGCTGCCTCTGGGCAGACACTTTTACCTGAGTCTCTGGTTGTCCAGGAAGTCAGGACTCGGGGCGCAGAGCTGCTTTGGGGTTATGAAATCCACTGGTTTGCAGTCGCTGAGCAGAGCAAGAGAGGTCAGGACGTGGGCCTCCGAAGGAAGCCTCTGTTTCTGTTTCTGTGAATGTCAAGTGGACGGGCAGGTGGACATATGTGGCATTCTTGTGGTGCTCAGGGGAGGAGGAGGGGAAGGAAGTACAGCTCTGGGCATTGGGGGAGGAGGGTCCTGCCGATTCTCTAAGGCTGGGATCCTCAACAGGGGACTGTTGGCAAGGTCTGGAGACATTATGGGTTGTTTCTGCCAGGCCGGGGTTTTTATTTGAATTTAGTGGGTAGAGGCCACAGAGGTTACTACATATCCTACGATACCCTCCCCCAAGAGAGAAGTACCTGGCCCCAAATGTCCACTGATCTAAGTCCTAAAGCTACTTGTGTTTTCTAAGTTGAAAACACTGGGCTGGGGCGAATGGGAAAAGTTATTTGCAATTTTCCCCGCTCAAGGGACAATCTGCCTCATGGCTGCTGGGTGAGGCTTCGTGTTAACTATAGCTTCCTTCACTTCACTCCCTGTCTCTGTCTTCCAGCCCCTCAGCCCTTTATTTCCTTTTTCTTTCTTTCTTTCTTTCTTTCTTTCTTTCTTTCTTTCTTTCTTTCTTTCTTTCTTTCTTTCTTTCTTTCTTTCTCTCCTTTCGTTTTGCTTCTCCACAAACTTCATGCATATTAACTGGGTGTTCAGGGATGAAACAATTTCTGGCCTCGAGAAATGCCCTCAGGCAAGACACACAGTGAGAACAGAAGTCCCAAGAATGCTAAGTGCTCCTTCCCTTGGTCACACCTGTGGTCTACACCGGGAGACAGAGGGTGAGCCTCTGACTGGCAAGGAGAAAATGAGGGGAGGGTGCAGAAGAGAGAGGGTGTGACCGGCGCTCCAGGGAAAGAAAGGGGGCGAGGGCTGAAGGTGACCCCGACAGGCCCCTCTCTTGCCCACCTCCACTCCCTGCCCCACTGGCTGTATTTCTTCCTCCCACCACCTCACTTGCTGGTCCATCCCTCTCCTCGCAGCCACCGTCCTGCTCTTCCCTCTGCGCACCAACAGGGGGCAGCAGAGAGCAGCCAACAGAGCCTAAGGCGAGGAACCCAAGGTGGGAACCATGGCCTCACCTTGACTCCAGAGCACCCCTTGGCTTCCGTGCCAACACGTTGATGCCCTGCGACCCTGCTCTTCCATCAGCCTGTCTCTACACCCTCAACCCCTGGAGAGCGCTCCCCACCCAGCGCACAGCACATCCCACGCCAACCTGGCCACGGATCATGTTCAAGCTGGTGACTCATCTAGTGTTACTGACTTGCTGTGTGGTTTCTCAGCCTTTCAGACGAGGCTGTTTTGCCTCGTCAAGCTGACTGTCCGTCCCCTGAGGCAGGAGCTGTGCTCTGCCCCCGATGTTTCCCCCGGGCCCCGGTCCAGCGCTGTTTCCAGAGTCTGTGCTCCGTTCCGTGGATTGATGGGGAGGGCCCTATCGTCTGCTGCCTGCCTGCTGTCTCCCGGCAGACCCGCCTTTGCCCAGGCCCTCGCAGCCAGTGCTATCACCCCCTCATCTTTATAGGTGACTAACTGAGACCCAGAGGCGTTAGACATCTTGGTCCAGGTCTTAACGCTACGAAGCAGTAGACTTGGAAACCCAACTCGACATTTTAGACTCTGCCCCGCACCATGTTGCCATCCCAGTGCCATCCAGTCCTAAGAACCTCGTACTGCATGTAATAAGTCCATCTTCCCTTGAGCACTTCCTTGAGTCTTTATGGATTGTGCTGTTCATTTATTTATTCGCTCCCCATACACACAGCTTCTGCCAGCTGTGAGGCATCGTTAGACCCCAAGAGGACGGAGATGAAGAAGGTCATTGCTGCCCGAGAGGGGAAGGACGTGGACACATAGCAGTGAGCTTGGTGGTGAGCAGAGATGGGTGTGGTGGGGAGGTGATGGGCTTGGTCAAGAAGAGTTTCACAGAGGAGGTGCAGTGGGAGCAGAGTGTTGAGAGGCACGAGGATGTGGTGTGGGCCAGGCTCAGCTGGAGGTGCGCGGACTCAGCTGGAGTCCCGTGGAGTACGAGGCATGGGCTGGGTGTGGCTGGAGGCATGCGTCAGGGCCGGTTGACCCTGCAGATAATGGAGGGTCGCTCAGGGCCTTTGGATGAGAAAGAAGGACATGATCCTTTGTGGTTTAGAAGGAGCCCCCAGCAGCAGTGCTGAGGCGGGTGCCAGAGGGAGCAGGGTGGTGTAGGCAGATTGGGAGCCGTGCAGTGGGGTCAGGGGATCTGGCATCGGAGGGCTGGAGAGAGGAGACGTCAACAGAGAAGACAGTGACGTGTGGGTGGGGAGGGAGGGTGGAGAAGTTGGGAATGACTTCAGGGTCTCCCACTAAGTTGGAGGCTACCAAGGGCTGACCAGAGGGTTAGAGGCAGATTTTAGGAAGGCTTGATGAGTTCCCTTAACGAGTGCATTGGGTTTGAGGTACCCGAAATATACGTGGATACGTTTGGTTCCGGGTTAGGGTTCCACGGCTCCTTGGGAAGCCATCAGCGTAAAGGCCCCTTAGCAAAGTTGTAGCTAAAATCTAAGAAGAGTATGAAGTCTCTACTGCTTGGCGGCAGCCAGTTCCATTAGTCCATCCCTCTGTGTGGAATAGCACTGCATTTTCTTTGTCGCTAAGCTACCTACTCCAGGTCAACAGGAATGACCCACAGTTGGAAGGTTCAGGGATATGATAAATAAATGAGTTTCTTCTTTTCTGTACCACTGAGAGTTCATGAACATCCCCAGATTCCACATTCAGGCTTCCCCTTTCCAGGGCCACAGCTGATTTGTAAACATCACCGTCTTATGAAAGGTTCCTCACCTCTTGACTATGTTGTCTGTCTTCCTCTGGACCTGCCATTGACTTTTTGAAGTATCCAGGTCTGCATGGAGCATCCCAGGTGGGGACCTCATGGCTTGGTACAGTTACATGTCCTTTCTGTTGCCTGATGAGGACCAGGCTGGCCTTTGTGCACTGAGATCTGGAGAAACTAGCTTCCCTGACTCCAGATCTCTTCTCCTGGGCTTGTAGCTGACAGCCCAAAGGTATCAAGTCTAGTTTGAATCTTTGTGGTTGTTGTTTAAGAATGACCTTGCCTAATGATATTAGGAAATAAGGTCCTAAAATCAAAACCCACAAGCCCTGCAAACAGAAATTTACCAGCTTCAGACATTGCACACTGCTGTTTTCATATGTGTATTTCCTACCACTTCCTTATAAACAAAAGTCCCCAGGAAAGGGACACTGAGATCTCCGACAGTTCAATGGAAAGACAAGAGAGGGCCGGAAGGGACTCACGATTACTGAGTGCCAGTCCCTGTGCTGAGCTCTTCACAGAAGTCACTTCTCCTGATGATGACTCCAGAACCAGAGTCTTATTTTCCACATCTTATGAATTAAGAAATTGAGTCTCAGAGAGGTTGGAGAACTCATGTCACCTGAGTTAGATTTAAGCATTCCTGGGAAAGAAAGAACAGTTAACTCATCCAACGCATTGACACAGCGAGTCATGTGCAGAGTCCCGGTTCAAGGCCACATCTGCCTGATTCTAACACTTGTGTGCCCTCCTTTCCATCGACCTTCATCCTGGAAGGGTGGAAGGAGGAGGCCCAGGATCAGAGGCCAAGCGAGGTTGTTTCTTGGGTGAGAGAGCTGAAGCTGTATGGGTCCACGAGCCTCTTACATTGTCTGCCGAAAGAGCCGTTGTGAAACAGATGGAAAGTACCCAAATTGAAGACACAGTGAGGCATCATCACCCGACCAATCCACCATCCTGCCATAATGGGTACTCTGTAATTTCACCCAAACCAAGTAATTACGTCTTCCAGTAAGAAAGGAAGATGCTGGGACGCACGAGTGGCTCAGTCGGTTAAGCGTCCGACTTCGGCTCAGGTCGTGATCTCAAGGTTTGTGGGTTTGAGCCCCACATTGAGCTCTCTGGATCCTCCTCTCTCTCTCTCTTTCTCTGTCCGCCAAAAATAAATAAATATTTACAAAAAGAGAAAAAAAAAAGGAAGGAAGGTGCTGAGAACAGGCACATGATTTATTATATTTTTGCCTCCCGGGAATACTTCTCCTTTTATGATTTGCCAGTAAGAATATTTAGGAGTAGCGCTCTGTACATAGATTGGTTGGCTGTGCACGTGCGCTAGAAAATTAAGGACTAGATTTCATTGTCCTCATCCCCTCTGACCACACTTCACAGCAAAATCTCAGGCGTGTGGATGAATTGGGGGGGGGGGAGGGGAAGGTTTCTACCAACTAATGAAAAAAATCTTTAATTTTAGAATCTCTTGAAAGAGATTGTTTTTAAAATTTCAAGTACCCCGAATCAGGCGCACAGAGTGTTGTTTCCAAGTGGCGGCTCTGTTTAGCGAATAATGACCACATCAAAACGCCAGGCTCAGTATGGTGTGCTCCGTTTCTGGTCCCCTAACGGTCACATCAGTTTGGTGTCAGATGCGCGTTTCTAAAGAACTCGAACATTGTTTTCTCTTAGTGAGATAAACAAACTCCTTGATGTCTATTTATAACTATTTGTTAGCGAGTCTCTTGTTAGCTCTACACGGCAGTTGGAACACACGAGAGATGTTTTGCAGGTTGGCCGTTGAGTCCGGACTGTCTGTTTTGACCAGGGTCTCGGTATCTCCCACCCAAGCCCCTGCTTGCGGCTCTGAATTCGTATTTTTCCGAATGGCATCCAAAGCTGTTCTGCCAGCTGCCGTAGGTTATATACGGAGAGAACAGCTACCAGGTTTCCTCTGTCCCGAGAAGGAGCCTGGCCTTGAGCATTAGCCAACGGGCCCATTTAACTCTGTTTCCCAGCTCATTTCTCCAAGGGCTCAGTGCACCACTGAAAACCTTCACATAACAGAAAGCCAGTGTTTGGGGGGCATTTGGTTTCAACTTGCTTGTGTTTGAACATTTATATTTATAATAGTGCTAATCTCTAAGGGACTCAAATCACATTAAGAGCTTTATCTAAGGCTGCCAAGGAAATTAGCATGTATCCACATGACTGGGAATGATGAGAAATGGGGTTGGGCCTACAGAAATTTAATAAGCTCCGACTTTCATTTCAATGATCTTTTCCATGAGATTGTGTTTTTCAGCCCGCGCAGTCAGGCCTGGGTACACATTTCCCCCTCCGCCCCCAGCTCGTGCCGTCACCTGCACCCCGGGCCCCTCACCGCCGTGGCCACCTTGCTGGGATGAACTGGCCTGCTTTATCCCCTCCTGCTCTGAACTCCCCCCCCACCCCCCAGCCCGCGTATCTGTGACACTTACTTGTTCTTTGTTGTATTTCTCCCTCCTGGCTTCTCACAGACTTGTCTCCTGCTAGAGGGAGAAGAACGTTTGTGACTTTCTCTTGAGTTCACCCCAGAGTTTAGGTCAGGCAGGCTAGCCTCGTAACTGTGCCCGGTAAGTGATGTGGGATAGATGGTCAGTCCATCAGGGGGTGGACCCACCAGTCCACCGGTAGGAGATAGATAGGCCGTGGGGAAAAGCAACTGGGGGTCACAGCACACACTGTCGGCGTGGGGAAGGGAATTTCGGGGGGAAATCTAGATAGATTGACTTGATCACTCTATCAGGCCAATTTATAGAAAAGACACAAGAAGGGGAAAATTCCCTGTGAGCAGTTGGAGAGATGAAAGAGACGTAGGGAATGCCCCTTACTGCATTACAGAAGGGGAAACCAAGATGACTTACCGAGTAATTTTTTTGACGCTAAAATGAAAGCTCAGCATAGTCAGGACGAAAAGAGGCACATTTGCCTTCTCGGTAGAGACATGGCTTGGTACTCTTTGAAGAATGTTGCCCGTCAAACTAGGAGAATATGACAGGAGTCCCCCAGTGGAGGGTGGAGAGTCAATCCCCACTCTCCCAACCGGGATAACTCCTTCGTAAGCATCAGACTTGGCGTCGCAGTCCGACATTCCTAGAACTGTTACTGCCAGAGCTCCGCACAGTGACTTAGCTAAGCTTTGGCATTTCGTTAGGAATCCCTATGTAAATTTACTTCTTGATCCTGACGTGGAGACTGTTGGTTTATCACTGAAACAGCTCACCAAAGGCCGAGCAGAATCTGGTTGTAGATTCGGCTCCAGGCTTTTGGGTACAGAGGAGCCTTTATAACGACAGTGTCACAGCCTGGGGAGGACGTAACTCGAGGGAAGATAGGAGCAAAGACAAATGCAAAGAGAAAGGGTGATGGCAAAGTAAGAGGGATAAGGGAAGGGGGAAGAAAGAGTAGATATACATAGCAGTAAGAGAAGAAAAATCATTACAATGCCCCATGGACAAAAAAAGTGAGTTTTCTGTTTTTCTTCAGGCCCTACTGCACCCACCACCGTTGCTAGAAGGTGAGAGCAGGTGCGTTCTGTGGAACCCACTCTTGAAGTGGTGTCTCTGAAGCAAGAGGGGAGACACCATAGCAATCTTTCTACCAGATCTCTGCTTTTGTTTTGTTTCATTTTGGGGCTGACTTCAGCAAAGTGGGGAAAAATCCTGGGTGGACAAAGGCAACTTCCCTCCCTGAATCTAAAAACCTTATGTCGAGAGAACCCTTTCTGGAGAGAGCCATCTAGTTAAGCGTTGTGCTTGATTCCACACAGAAACTAGAGAAAGGGTTATTCCTGGCATCTCTTTTCCTCACTGCTAATGCCTCTGCCAGGCCACTGTAGGGACAGTGGACAGGAATATTGGAGATTCCATCAAGAAAAGGCTTTTAAAGGAAGGCTGTGTTCTTGCATTATTACGTCGACTGTCTCTCTGAATACAGGACTGGTTCCACATTTTGTTCACAAGGGTTGAGAGTGGCAGAATTAAATCTCACCGGGCTAGAATAGCAACTTCGGCAGAGAGAAGTCAAAGCCCTCTATTATCAACCGACGCTTTCGATAGAAATTAGCTTGGTTTTTTTTCCCCCATAATTTAAAATTCTTCAAAGTGACAGAGATGTTATAAGGAAGGGAGCCCCTGTTGTATTCAAGCTCACAACATCATGACTCTGTGCAAGCCCGTGACTCTTTTTAGGGAGACCGTGTGATAGAGTAGAAGGGCCAGGTATTTGAGGGTAGAATTATGGGTTGGAGTCCTGGTTCCACTCTCGCTTAACCACCATGTGTCCTTGGGAAAGTTACATATTTTTGATCGTCTATAAGATGGGGGTGACAACAGTCACGACTTACCAGTGGGTTGTTGAGAGGCTCACTAGTTGGTAGGTATGGAAGCCCTTTCTCAACTAGAGTACTCCGGGTGAGTATTTGTTTTCATTCACAATAAGTACCTTTGTCATGATGGGAAAGAGAATGCTTCTGTTTCATTTTCACTATACGTTCACTTTTTATTTAATAACCCTTTTGATGTCCTGCTATGTTCCAGCCAGCAAACCAGAGACCAGGAGGACCCTCTGTCACTTCCTACCCTTATATTGAATTAGTGTGAGGTTTACTCCTTAGCCAGCACTGGATAATTTTTGGCCTTTGCAAAGAAGGATAAAAGTCCAAGAGCCAGAGAGATTAAGGATTAAATTAATTTTTAAAATCACAAGTCTTTTCATATATTCTCTTCTCATTTGTATGGTGCTGGTAATTTTTAAAATGAGATTTTCCTGAGGGCATTTCATACTAAAAATGACGGAGTTCCTTGTCCCTTGTAATTGCATTTCTTTTGATTTTCGTTTATTATGACTTGCATATCACTGACACTTTTTTCCTGGAATGTTCAAAGTATACATCATCCAACTAAAAGGAGAAAATACTGTCTTAATAAAAAAGGACAAGGGAGAAAGAGCGAGAGTGGATATCCCTCTCTTTTGGTTCCAAACAAGGCAAAGGCCTCATTCCTCATTCTTTGTACATGCCAAGGTTGATGTCATGGATCCAAACCAGTTTGGGGTTATCTGAAATGAAAAAAAAAAAAAAAAAAAAAGGCACTTCAACGGTCTTCTGAAGCTTGAAAAACAAATTTTCCACAGTCTGATAACCCAAAAATGACTGAATGGATTTTCTGTGTAATTAACAAAGCGGTGGGGGCCTGGAGGGGCATTGGGGAAAAGATTTAAAAATGGAAAGTTTCAGTTCAAAGGGGGGTGCTCTGGGAGAGTCAAGAAACGCTGCAGGGGCTGAAAAGGAATTACATGGTTATCTGGAGTAACATGGGTCTATTATCTGAGGAATAGGACTTAAAACCATAAAGTTCCTTTGGCTGATGTGTTAACTTACCACTAATGAAGATTATTTACGAGCGATAAGTGGGACACATCCAGGGAAGGTGTCCGTTCATTTTTCATAAAACCATCTCTGCGTTACTGAAATACGACTTTCGTTCCATTTGGAACGTAGTCCTACGTAGCTGTTGTGTGGATTCCTGAGCAGGAATAGGTAGTTGAGACTTCAGGAACCATACCTGGGATTCACGTTTTCTGAGGCCTTGATGGTTTGGGAAGTTGTTTCTTCTCTTCCTCCTCCTTCTCCTTCTTCTAATGTTTATTTATCTTTGAGAGAGAGAGAGAGACAGTATGCAAACTGGGGAGGGGCAGAAAGAGACAGAGACAGACTCCGAGGCGGGCTCCAGGCTCCGAGCTGCCAGCACAGAGCCCGAGGCAGGGCTCGAACCCATGAGCCCCGAGATCATGACCTGAGCCAAAGTCCGACGCTTAACTGACTGAGCCACCCAGGCACCCCTGGGCAGTTGTTTCTTCTGCTGTCTAGAATATCAAGCAGCTTCCTAACTTCTCTCTCTGTTAGGACAGTTACTTCCAGGGTTCTTCTTGTGAAGCCAGCTAGCTCTCGGGTTCATGCCGCCATTTGCACCTGAAACAGATAGAATGGCAACTCTGAGACTGTCAATGAGAATCAGAAAGCCCTAGTAGCCTGTGTGTCTCCCGGTCTCCCCATTACATCACCCTTTCCATCCTCTCTGCTTTGGATGCACAAACACAAAAGAATCCCGGAATCTACAAGTTATGTAAACTTAGATCCCGAGAAAGCCTTCAGAGGACTTGTGGGGGGAGCTTCCTCTTCCTGTCACTAATGAGACTCTTGAAACCTGGAAGGATGACTCCGTTGACAGAAAAGAGAGAGCCTGGGACACCCAGAGCCCACAGCTTGCCCACTGCACGGATTGTGATGTGACCAAAGATAGCGTGATGAGCTTCTGAGCCAGCACATGGCTCTGCTTGGGTTTTTTTGCCTTTGAAAGAGCGTCTTCCATTGTCAAACATTAAACCTAGGAATTCGTACTTTCTTATCAAAGGTCTTATAGATTTGGGGCGTCTGGGTGGCTCAGTGGGTTAAGCGTCTGACTCTTGATTTCAGCTCAGGTCCTGATCTCAGGGTTCATGTGCTCAAGCCCCACATCCACCTCCGCGCTGACATCCATCCTCACACATTGTAGTTACAATGTTTTTCTTGTGACAAGAACTTTTAAAATCTTTGAAAGTTGCCTTAGTACCTTTCAAGTATGCAATATGGTGTTATTCACGGTAGTCACCATGCTGTGCCCTATACCCCAGGATTGATTTATTTTATGTCTGGAAGTTTGTACAGAAGGTCTCATAGACATGATGACAGTGAAATTATAATTTTTTAACATCTAAAATTATCCTTGGGGCACCTTGGGTGGCTCAGTCGGTTAGGCGTCCGACTCTCGACTTCGGCTCAGGTTGTGATCTCACGGTTCGTGGATTCTAGCCCTGCGTCCGGCTCTATGCTGACCGTGCAGAGCCTGCTTGGGATTCTCTCTCTTCCTCTCTGTCTGCCCCTCCCCTGCTTGTGCTCTGTCTCTCTCAAAATAAATAAATAAAACATGAAAAAAATCATCCTTAATACAACTATCTTCTCCAAGTGATGTACTAAGTTAGTAAAACTTACCGGTTTGAATCTATAACCCATCCACCATAAACTTACGCCCAGAGTCAGACATCTCTCAAAACCCTCCAGGTGTGAGTGTGTGTGAAATAACCCTCATTTTTTTTTTTCACAGTTTTTCAGGTTGTTTTAGTAGGTGAGGATTACCTCAAAAGGCATTTAAATGATGTTTCAGGTTTAAACGGAAATGAAAAGCATACAAAGTCGTAAGACTTAAGAATTTCAAGAATTTGGCAGAGGTGGAAACTCACAGGAAAAAAAAAACCAAAAACATGACATTTGGACATTTTTGTTCTGCTCTTTAATCCGCCGCATGTCCCCCTCCGGTCGTCCCGTCACTACCAAGCCAGTATTTAACCTCGCAAGGGTTAACTGAGCTTGTGGTTCAAGCACCTGGCTCAGACTCCAGCCGGGGCCATGGGCCTGGTGTCCAGTCAGACTGCCATGGTCAGGGGGCGGCAAGGACACCTGCATGACCTTGTACCTTCAGTCCGGCCCAGATTCTCCCATAGAGTCCATGACCAGGGTCCCTTCAGCCACCAGGAAGTGGGCTGGAAGGGCCCCACGCAGCTAAGGCCAATCCCTTCCCGTGAATGCAGAGGCCAGCGTGAAGTCTTCTTCCCATCTGAGAGGGTGGGGATTACCACCTTCCAAAAAACACAGAGCAGGTCTGTCCTAGAAGGGGACAGACAGGGGGAGACCGGGAACAAAAAAAAAAAAAAAAATCAGAGCCTAGGAGTGAACTTTAGGAAGACAAGGAGGGAGTGGGGAAAGCGAAGCAGAACACAGACATTGAAGAAGAGGGGTCTGGAATGTGAGAGAAGCAGTCAGTGTTGGAGTCTGTCTGAGTCTGGAGCTGGCTTGTGAGGTGCCAGGGGACTGGCTCGGGCCAGTCTTCTCTGCACCTCACTGCTGAGTAAACCTCCCAGCAGGTTGGAAGGGGTCCTGTGCCAGGGATGGAGCTGAGCTCAGAGCCCCGGGTACCAGACCCGGGGATTCGGCCTCTGCTGGTCTGTCCTTAATTTGGAGAAATGGAGGCATTGAACACACGTCCTCTCCCACAACTCCTGACATTTTAAAGAAAGTGTTTTTGGGGGCGCCTGGGTGGCTCAGTGGGTTAAGCATCCAACTTCAGCTCTGGTCATGATCTCACAGTTCGTGAGTTCGAGCCCCACTCGGGCTCTGTGCTGACAGCTCGGAGCCTGGAGCCTGCTTCGGATTCTGTGTCTCCCTTGCTCTCTGCCCCTCCCTGGCTCATGCTCTGTCTCTCCCTGTCTCTCAAAAATGAATAAGCGTGAAAAAAAATTTAAAGAACATGTTTCTGGCTTGCTTGGCCCGACTGCAGCAATAATCCCAAACTTGCCCCACAAACTAGCCTTCCAGATACAAACCGAAGCAAACATTAAAGGATTAAACACCCATCAAGCAGATGCGTTCTTGCAAAATGCTCTGTGGGCAGGTTCCTAGGAATTTAAAGGTCTCTGGCTTTGTTAAATTATGAAAAACTTCCAAATGGAAATCAGCAGAGCAAACTGTTACAGTCATGAGACTTGTAGGTGATGCCTGTTGGCTTGGCCGGATGGCAGCCTGCTGAGCGGGGTCAGGTCAGTGTGGCCCCGGGGGCCCCCACGCACCTCCCTCACCCCTCGCTCTGCTCGCCTGCCTGCCAGGGACACAGTTGCTTTGGTGGGAACCACTGAGCAGGACCCTGGGAAGGACTGAAATCCAGCCACCACTGTGGAGGCTCTCGGGGCCACCTATTTTAATATCCTAAATAGGCTTCAAGTTGGATTTGCTTTTGCGTCTCCAGGAAATTTTGCCTCCTTCGCATTCCAGAATTCCCTTGTGAAGCAGCCTGGTGAATAGGAGGGCCTTTCCTGAATACCGTGGAAGGAATTTCTCCTTCGGGATGCCTGCCTCTGTCTTCACAGCATTTTTAAATGCTCTCGAGGTGGCGTGGGCAGCAGCAGGCCACCAGGGCCAAACCACAGACTGGGGAGTCACAGAGCGTCACCTGCGTTCCCGCGGGATCTGGCTCCGCAGAGCGCCCGGGGCGGGTGTTCAGGGGCCCGTCCTGGAGACGCGTGTGCTTTCTCCCTCATCCCGGGGCTTCTTTTCTGTTGCTGCGGCCCTGCTCGCTCTGACCCGCCCCTGGCCGCACCGCCAGGCCCACTTAGGACCTGCCACAGTAGGGCCACCAGCTGCCACGTTGATTCTGTGTCCCGAGATGCCATCCACCTTCTCTTCCTTTATGCGGATTCCGGGTTCGGCTCCTGTCCCCTCCGGCCCATCTTCAAGGCCCCCCGATGCACTCATCGAGCCTGCCCTGTGACTCCTCAGGACTTGTTGTCTAACCTCTCCTACTTACCCCTCGTGTCCCCCGGGCCTCGATCTCCTTCTTGTCCGTCTCTCGGGGGAGAGGCAGAGCGTGGTTGAGAAAGCACATGCCTGGGAGTTGCAGAGGCCTCGATTCGAAGTGCACCTTTGCCACAGTGCACTGTGTGACCTTGGGCAAGCGGTGTGACCTCTCTGGCCCCAGTCTCTTCTGTATAATGTCATTTGTAACAGCCACCCCATGGGGTTTGGCACAACGGTCAGTTCTCTCTCCTCATCCCAGAAGTAGACGCTAAATAAACACTCCATCAGTGCTGTGACTGAGGTTGGATTGATTAATGCAGATATGTCCGAAAGAGAGATCAAAGCCAGAGGACCCAGGGCCACACTCGTGAAAGCAGACCCAGACGGGGCTAGCGAGAGCCATCCAAAGTTTGCACTAATTTTGTTATGAGAGGCATGTTGCATGGGGATCCAAGATTCATGCACTTGGCCAAGGGCTTCTTCCCTCAGTGGAAATAAAACTTTGCTAGACCCACAGCCCCGCCTGAAGGCTCCAGCAGCCCGAATCTGAGTTTCTTCTTCTGTCCTTAGCGGGCAACAGTATTTCCAGTGAGACGGTGCTGTCTCTCTGAGTCGTCCCACTGGAAGAGTGTTTGTTGGGTGTTTGATTTGGGGAAGGTGCTGTATTGGGTTTAAAGGAGCTCGTGGTCGTGCAGACCTTCACCGTGGCCGCTCGCCTTCCCCCTGTGCACTGAGCGCAGTGCCGGGCATAGAGCAGGTGCTCGGTGCGTATTTGCACCACGAAATCCCACTCGAGCCGACCTGCTCCAGGGTGTTGGCGATGACAGGAACCGGCAAGGCCATGCACGGCGACACTGGCACTGACCGCTGACCTGCCAGCTCGGCCGGTGAAGTCCCGGCCCGACCCCTTGCCCGAGGAGTGGTCGGTGGGCGTAAGGCCCAGGGGTTTGGCTCAGCTCCCATCCTGGGTCCAGCCAGCAAATACTTGGGCGCCTTCTGCGAGCAGGTCCCCCGGGCTCCTCGCTGCCAGCCAAAACGGTGCCCAAGCATGTGATGGGAAGTGACCAAGCTTCCCCCGGGGCACAGCTTCGGTCCTTACACTCGCTACAGACTGAGAACATAGGACCCGCACCGTCAGGGGTAGGTCTGGTCCTAGACACATGTCTGAGCCTGTCAGCGAGGCGAGGACCCTGGAGCCAGTGCAGCGTGGGGCTTCCAGAGAAGATGCCCGCTGCTGACTTCTTAGCCAGTCCTGAAGCCAGACCGGGCCCAACTGGAGGCTGGCGGTGCCCCTCGGAGCTCCCGCGAACTCATTCTGCTTTGCTCTTTTCACTCCGACGTGCCCCTCAGGTCCAAGGCTACTTTCAGCAAGTTCCTATCAGGAAATGCGGGTTCTTTGTACTCCCCACCACCACCAACCTCAGTCAACACTTGCTGATTTAAACAAGTGAGCATCAGACATTCGGCCCTCAACTCCGCGTTTCATAAATGAAGGACCCCCTGCCCCCCCAGCAGCAGTGTCTTGATGAGAGCAATTAGGCCGAGCTGCAGAACTCAACAAGCATCTGCTTTCGGTTCCCCTCTTTGACATATTTTCATGAATTAACTCTTGCAGGGGCAGGGAGAAGGGTCGGCACCTTGGCCGCGCCTCACGTCCACGGGCCACGTGGCAGGTGCTACATGCTTGGCCCAGACGTGACCTACAGGGAGCACACACTCACCTGCCACCAAGTACGCCGCGATGAAGGTCATGCTCGTTCGCCACGGCAGGTCCAGACTCGCGAGGGAGCAGGGAAGGGAACCCCTGCCCGATGGCTCCAGAACCCAAGGGAGAATAGTTGGTGGATATATTCCAAATGCTAGTCTGCCCAAGGAATCCCCAGCCCACGTCAGGCAACGGAGAGTCTTACACGGAGAAGGAGCAAAGCTTCCCAACTACTCCCCACTCTGACACGGCCAGTTCTAATTAAAATTGGCCCGAGAGAGTGGCGCCTGGGTGGCTCGGTTGATTAGGCGTCCGACTCTTGGTTTCGGCTCAGGTCATGATGCCGGGGTCGTGGGATCGAGCCCTGTGCCAGGCTCCTTGCTGAGCGTAGTGCCTGCTTGGGATTCTCTCTCTCCCTCTGCCCCTCTCCCTGCCCTTGCTCACTCTCTCTCTCTCTCTCTCTCTCAAATAAAAATAAAAATAAAAATGGCGTGAAAGGCAGAGAGTTCTGTGGGACAAATACCTGGATGTTGGCTGTGGGGAACAGAGATAGGAAGCACACAGGCCATCAGACCCACAGCAGCTACCTACCATGCTGGAGAAAGGAAGGCAGGGAAAGAGGAGGGAGCCGACAGCAGGAGGCTCCAAGGCCACAGGTGGATTTGGGAAAAAGGAGGGCTGTGGAGGCCAGAGTGTGGCCCAGACCATCCACACTGAAAGGAACCAGGCCAGGGGCTTATGGTAGTTGGGGTAACAGCTTCTGACATGTGTCAGGACATCCCAAGTCACATCCTAGGAGATGCAGGAGGAAAGACGGAGGAGATCATTAGCTGTGGAAGCCCAGGGGGATAGACTGCAGATGGCCTACCAATAAATTTCTAGATAAGGGCCCGGAGTCGCTCACCCAGATCAGCACCAACCATCCCGACTTCTCATCCAGAACAGTTTTCACCCGCCTCACTACCTCCCACGTGTATAAAAATTCATAAAAAGGAGGATAACAATTGTGCAGAGTTTTTAACCAAAGGAGCCCCACCTTCCACACACCTGTGAAGCCAGGGTTACCGAACAGTGAGTGTTTCTGTTGGATTCCATGCGGCATAAAAATAGTCCAGTCCCCTTCCTTGTGTAGTGTGGGAAATGTAATTAAGGTTTTTTTTATATATATAATTGACATTTCATAGAATTCAACTTAAAGTGATTCACCTGTTGGTTTCTGGTATATTCACAAAGTTGTACAACTATCACCGTTATGCAACTCCAGAGATTTTTATCACTCCAGGAAAAAAAAAAAAAAAGGCCTATACCCCTCAACAGCTGTTCTTCATTCTCCTCTATCCCCAGCCCCTGGCAACCACGAATCTGCTTCTGTCCCCATGGATTTGCCTACTGTGGACATTTCATATAAACGTCACCCTACGGCACCTGACCATTTATGCCTGGCTTCTTTCAAACTTTCTTTTAACGTTTATTTATTTTTGAGAGAGAGACAGAGAGACAGGGCACGAACCGGGAAGAGGCAGAGAGAGAGAGAGAGAGAGGGACACACAGAATTCAAAGCAGGCTCCAGGCTCCGAGCTCTCAGCACCGAGCCCGATGCGGGGCTCAAACTCACAAACTGCGAGATCGTGACCTGAGCTGAAGTCAGACGCTTAACCAGCTGAACCACCCAGGCGCCCGATTTATGCCTGGCTTCTTTTTCGGAGCGTAATGTTTTCAAGGTTCATCCATGTTGTAGCTGAATCAATGATACGTTCCTCTTTAGGGCTGAATAATATTCTTTTGGACGATGTACCCCCTTTGGTTTATGTGTTCGTCAGTTGGTAGACACTTGGGTTGTTTTCACTTGAGCTATCCTGCCTAATGCCGATGCAAGTATTTAGGTACAAGTTTTTGCGTGAACGTGTACTTTTAATTACCTTGGGTATACGTCTAGGAGTGGGATTGCCGGATCCCACGGTAACTGTTCAACTTTGGGAGGAACCACCGCTGTTTCTCCCAGTGGCTACACCACTTTCTGTTTCAGCAATGGGTGAGGCCCCAGTTTCTCTTCCTCCTCGCCAACACTTGTTACTGTCCATTTTTTACATCATAGCCATGCTAAGGGGTGTGAAGTGATATCTCATTTATGGTTTTGATTTGCATTTCCCTGATGATTCAGGATATTGAACACCTTTTCTGGAGTCTGTCGGCCATCTGTAGATCTTCTTTAGTGAAATGTCTGTTCACATCTTTGCTGGTTTTCTAAATGGGCTATTTGTCTCTTTGCTGTTGAGTTGTAATAATTACACTTTTTTTTTTTTGCTTGGCGTACTTTCATACCCCACACAATATGGTAAAGTGATATTTCCCCCCCGCAGTGAAAATAGTGTAGGCCCAAAGCAAAAAAGGGGCCAGGTGCCAGAAAATGCAGGGCGCTCAGAGACTTCTAGCCAAAGAGGGTAGTGGAATGAGGAAGGTAAGGAAGAAAAATGAAGACACTTTCTTTTAAAGCCAAAATGCTGCAAGGCAGATAACTATGGCCTCTGCTCTGGTAGGGTCCTGCAGAAAGCACCCTTCTTGGGGACTAGGCGGGCTCGGCTAACAGTGAGGACAACAGCAAAGTGTCTCTTCTCTCTTCCCCGGAGCACTTCAGGATAAATGCGTCTACACACACACAAAGTGCTTTGGATGTATCGAGAAAACGCTCGTGCCCATTAAGGCTACTGTTAAGGCAGGAGAGTATATGTATGTATACACACACACACAAACACACACACACACACGCACACACACACACACACACACACACACACACACACAGAAGATCAAGTGAGACTTACAGGGCAGGGCCTGTGTCTTATTTGGCTTCTAGACTCCTCAGCACCTTACAAAAATGTTTGCTTTGTGAATGAATAAGCAGCCTGAAGATGAGCCTAGTGTAGACATGGCCTTTAATCTCCCCCCTTTTGGTGTACTATGCAAACACAATGAACCAACCGGCAGGATTATTAACATATATTTAGTGCATTTCGCTCTAGAGGCATTGCCTTGCCCGTCTCCACCTACAGTCTTCTGAGGTCCTGAGCTGTTCGCACCTCCTGGTAGGAGGGACCTAAGCCCACAGGTGGCTGGGTACCCTCTCCCTGCAGTATTTGCATAGCTGGTACCCGGGGGTTTGTCTGTGTGCCTCACTCCTGATAGCGTCTCCTACCCCAGCCCGGATGGCAGGTGGGCCGGCAGAACCCCAGCCTGGATGGCAGGTAGGCGAGTGGAACCTGGGCGATCCGAGGAACGGCGAGCTCGAGTCTCCTCCAGCAGGTGGACATACCAGGCATCCCGGAACCCGGCTCCGTGGCTACAGGATCCCCAGCACATCAGACTCCTTTGCAAATTATTTTCATTCTGTGCCCTGCTCAGGAAACAAGGAACCTTTTGGGCTTCTCATTTTCTGCCCTCCTAGTTCCTGAGGGCCCCTGCCTGATTTGCATCCTCAGCTCAATTTGCATCACAAAATACACCAAAACTGCCCTAGACCAACTTGGGGAGGCGGGCAAGTTTTGTTTTTTGTTTTGTTTGGGTTTTTCATCTCCTGCCATTTCTCTAGCAGGTTTCTAGTTACGTCCACATGACACTTAGATTAGGTTTCATTTTTTATGTCGTTGGCCTGGGATTCAGCTGGCCCCTCTTCCCTGACACAGGGTCTCTCCAAGATCAAGCCCCACTCACTGCAGATGGCTTTGGGGGGCTGCAAGCCTGGGAGATGGAGTCACTGCATGAGTCGCGCTTGAGTTTCTCAAGCAGACAGCTGTGTGTCCTTCAGCTCTGTGCTCCATGGTGGTTGGGTGTTTTGTTCCCTTTCCTTTTCCCCCAAACCCGGAATGAATATTTTGGGAGTCAAGGCGGGTGAGGGAGGAAGAGCTCTAGGGGACCGAAGCTGGCCACTGCCAAAGCAGCTCTGATCTGGAGACGGAACCCTCAAGACTCATTCAGCACAAAGTGGCTGCAGAGGAAATCCTGCCGAGCCCATGATAAGGGGGAAATGGAGTCACTTCCTCACCAGCTGCTTTATTCAGGTAGAAAAAGTCCTCACTTCCTCGCGTGTGCTCTGCGGGCCACCACTCACAGAACCCCGGGACAGCTTGCTTCCCCTTTTGATCTCAGCCAAAGTTGGAGTCCAGAGAATGACCGCCTCCTTGGCTTCAGGGAGAGCTCTCATGTCTGCTGTGCTCCCCCCCCCCCCCCCCCCCGCTTCCTTCTTTCTCTTTGTCCCACCATCTTCACTCTTGCCTCGCGATGGCTCTGCGGACTGAATCGGGAATCGGGAATGAGCTCATACCACTTAGTGGAATGCAAGCTTGTTACCACGGGGGGTTTTATGTTCTCCTAGATGTCCACCAGCAGCTCGGGACCTTTGAGCATCCCCCCTCCAATCCTGTACAACAGGCCCCAACCTGCCTCTCTGGCCAGTGTCCAGGATTATTGCTTCTCTGCCTCCAGGCAGCATTTCCAAAGTGTGCCTTCGTAACACAGCAGGAATCTCCCTGACAGAGGAATCAATGGTCAAATGAGTTTGGAGAATGCTGCACACCTTATCCCTGTCTTGGAGACTCAAGGCACACAGCTAGGGATGTTATTCAAAATATTTAACGACCGATATGGAACAGACGCGGACCAGTCAGATCCAATGCTGACTTAGGGTCTGGTTGAACATCACCCCTCACAGGATGATGCCAGATACTGTTGTGGGGCCTGGGGGGGTGGGGGGAAGCACTGGATTTTGTTTCAACCTGCCATTTGTTAGTTCTTTGAACACCGCCCTTTTAAAAATATCATCTATTAAGATACGTTTGGAAAACCTGCTCTACAGTGAAAGAAATCCATTACTTCAGTTCCAGAAACATTTGCTGAGCGCTTAATAGATGACAGACAGAGGCTCCAGGGATCCAAAGATAAATAAGATGTGGTCCCTGCACCTCCAGGTGCTAATGGTTGAATGGGGGAAGACAGACATGTAAATAGATCATCTTCAGATTATCCAGTGAACCAGGAATAGTTGAGGATTATTTAGCTCAACCTAGGGGATTAGAGGAAATGATTGCACTGAATCCTTGAATGAACCAAAGGTAGTTTACAAGGCAGAAGCGGAGCAGGACAGCTAGGCTGGGGTCAGAATATCGAGAGCCTCAGGTGCATGGTAAGGATTTTAGACCTATGCGTGAATGTGACAGGTTTGATTCTGAATAGATCATTCTGGGGGCAAAACAGAGAGGAGACAGAAGAGCAGAGCACAAGGCTGGAGGCCGAGAGACCAGATGGGAAATGATAACGGTAATCCTGGGGAGAGAAAGTAATGAGGATAGAGAAGTATGTAGGTGGTCAAATTGGTGGTGCATATACTGGCCCTGTCTGATCCCCTGGACCTTACCACTAGTTTGGGGCTCCTAGCTTGGCCTCCGGCGATGAGATACGGCATCTACAGCTCTTCCTGCGAGGGCTTTCTCTGGTTTCTAGAACCCACCTGTCTGTGTACACAACTGGCCTAAAGTGCTGGGGTATTGACTCCTTCATTGGAGCAATCCTCAGCCAGTGAATGGAAGGAGATGGCGTACAAATACCCCAGCTCCCTCGCCCATTAGTGGGATATGTTCTGCCCCCAGTTTTCCCAGCAGGATTAAGCTTCCAGGGCCAATAGCAGTTACCTGCTTGATAAGGTCATTTCATGGCTGCTTTCCCACTCCCCTTCTAGTTTTCTGGGATCATCTCCCAAATAAACTGCCAACACTCAAATCTTCTTCTTGGGGAAGACTTCTTGGGAAGTCTGCTTCTTGGGGAACCCAGCCTCAGACTGTGGGCTTCACCAATGAATTGGTGAGGGGGTGAGAAAGAGGAAAACCTCTAGGGAACAATGAGAGGGTAGGTTTCCTTGACAGCACGGGCATGCGGAAGGCAGGAAAAGAGACAGGCTTGCTTGAGGGGGCTGTGATAATTCCAGTTGGGGACAGGCTAGGTTGCATTGTTACTTCTAGTGGGGCATCACAGAAGGCCACTGGAATAGGAATCTGCTAGGCCGAGGAGTAGGTGGGTCTGGGTATAAAGATTTCTGAGACAGCATCAGAGGGATGGTATTTAAGAGCATGACAGTGGGGACGCCTGTGTGGCTCAGTTGGTTAAGTGTCAGACTCTTGATCTCAGCTCAGGTCATGATCTCACCGTTCATGGGTTCTGCACTGATGGCACAGAGTCTTCTTGGGATTCTGTCTGTCTGTCTCTCTCTCTCTCTCTCTCTCTCTCTCTCTCCCTCCCCCACTCGTGCTCTAGCTCTCTCTCTCTCAAAATAAATAAATAAACTTAAAAAAAAAAAAAAAAAAAAAGACCGTGAGAGTGAAGGAGATTAGTCAAAGAGAGAAGATAGTCCAGACCAAAGCCCAGGGAGCACTGAGTACCTATCAGGGTAGGCAGAGGAGGAGATGCCCATGAAGAATCATGGCAGAGAGGAAATTCTCCAGCATGCAAAGATTTTCAGTGGTCTCTGTGTCCAGAGTGTCAAAGTACTCAGTAGATGCAACCTGAGAATCATCCAGTAGATTTAGCCACAGGGAGGGTATTGGTGGACTCTGGAGGGTGTTTTCAGAGGCACAATGAGGGAAGCAGCCTGAGTGGATTAAAAAATGTGGGCAAGAAGGCAGCAAATGAGGATGGGTTTAGTTGCTTATCCAGGAAGGCCAGGAGAGAGAAGATTATGGTTAAAGTAGAACAGCGTCAGCCTGGGAATTTTGAGGAGATCTGAATGTTTATATGCCAAGGAAAAAGAGACAGAAGTAATGATGGGGGTGAAATTGTAGTTGAGAGCATGGACAGTAGATGGAGAAAGGTTCCAAAAACAATGGGAAACAGTGGAATCAGAGTGCAGCGTGGGAAGGCATAGGGAAGGACAGATAGGGTTGTAATCAGTGGGTGGGCCAGGACAGGAAGCCGTGGTAATTCTTGCCCAGCGCCCCCAATTTTCTAGGAGAAGAAGGGGTGAACATCAGTTGCTAAAAGGTAAGAACACTTAAGAAAAGTGGTAGCTATTCAGAATGGTCATGGAAAGGAACAGAGAAAAAATCTGACCCAGGGTAAAGGAGGGCTGAGTGGTTTCAGGAACTCACTGAGTCTGGGAGCACTTGAGTGGCTCAGTTGGTTAAGAGGCCGACTTCAGCTCAGTTCTTGATCTCGTGGTTTGTGAGTTTGAGCCCTGCGTCAGGCTCTGTGCTGATAGCTCAGAGCCTGGAGCTTGCTTTGGATTCTGTATCTCCCTCTCTCTCTCTGCCCCTCCCCATATCACGTTCTGTCTCTCTCTCAAAAGTAAATAAATATTTTTAAAAATTAAAAAAAAAGAAAAAAAACTCACCGAGTCTGAAGACCGTGAATTTAGAGCAGCAGTGGTCTGCATTGTTGGGTAATTTACTTCAGGAACACTTGGAAGGGGTGAGGCTGCTGTGGAATGGACACAGAGGAAGGTCAGGGATGGGAGGAAGCATGTTGAAGGAGGCAGGGAAGAGGCGCTCCGGGAGGCAGATGAACCCACTGCTGGCCAATGTTCTGACCCGTTAAGCGCAGGAGATAATAAACCCAGCTTCTACCCTCCTCCGCCGCCTCATATCTGCTTACCAGTGCATACGGTAAGTAATCTACTGTATCTGTCTAGGTTTCATTTGCCTCATCTACAAACAAAAGGGCTGATGTCTTTACTTGGCATTGTTATACCAGTGCAGATCTGAACTTCCTTGGAGGTTCCTTTCAACTCAAGGTTTTGCCATTACTAGGGTTCACCTTTTTCTTTTCCTTTTCCTTCCCTAACTTGCAGGCTGTCATGAAGAAGGGTGTCCCCTGGAGACAACATTATAAAGCCATGAAAAATAGAAAATATCAAAGACATTCTATAGCAGTGTTCGATTTCCTGTCGGCACTATCTGATTTCCTTTTTACTTTCCTCTTACTGCTGACAGGACCGTCTGCTCTGTGCAGGATACAAAATGGCAGCATGCTTTGGTTTCATTGACTTCAGATGTGCACATAGAGACACCATCCCTCACTGGATTGGGAGCTTGTTGAGGGCAGGACGACTTTCCCCCTTAGGATCTCCCATGACCATAGAATGTCTATATCCACAGTCAGCTCAAAGACTGTGGGATGTAGCTGAATTTCTAATTTGTTCATATCCAACCAGGCCATATTAAATTTTCCCTGAGGCACCTGGCTGGCTCAGACGGCAGAGCATGTGACTTTTGATCTCGGGGTCATGAGTTCGAGCCCCACGTTGCATGTGGAGATTACTTAAAAATAAAATCTTAAAAAAAAAATTTCCCAGTGTTTAAGGAGATCTGCAAACCACCACGAATCAGGCCCGAACTTGCAGACGTTGGTTTAGCTGTTACTTGTTTCACTCCAAACTATGTTGGGAACATCTTACCTTGCCAGTAAATACAGAGTTCAATTTTTAATGGCTGAACATTATTCCATTGCATGGATGTGCCATAAGTTTACCTAACCAATCATATTTTCAGACATTTCAGTTCTTTTTACGTTTTACCTGTCATAACCAACCTGTGCATTTTATTATTTTTTTAAGATGAATAGCTAGGGGTGGGATTCATAACAAAAGGATAATATTTTTAAAACTTCTGATATGCATTGCCAACTACAAATACAATTATCTTTACCTGGGGGTCCATCAATTGTGTAAGACTATCCGGGGCTCCCACCCCCAGCCCCCACCCCACCCTCTTCAGTAGAACTGTGTTTTTATCGGTTTTTGCCAATCTGACTCCTTTGTATCTTAATATCATTTTATTTGGAATCAGATTTAAATGAAACTTCTTGAAGGGTACTGGAGGGAAAAGGAAAATTTGGAGAGTTGCCTCAAGGGAAGGGTGGGTGTGAGAGAGACGGAGAGACAGAGAGATGGAGAGAGATAAAGAATCAGGTGGGAGAGGTCCCATGACCCCATGACCAGTCAAAATGCAGGAGGGCTGAGGACACTTTTGTGGTCCCCTTGCTTGGAGTCTTGAGTATGATCTGCTCCTGCCCACACCCTCCTGGCTTACTTCCAACTGTGCGGCAAGGGTCTGGGGTCGGAAGTCTGGCCTTCTGCCCTGGTGGGCCAGCTCTGGGTGGAGCTCAGACTCAGACCATCTGTGGCCTCTGAATTTGAAGCTGGTGGAGAAGCGGTCTACAAAAGAGGACCCAGAGCTGGGACCCTGCTTGTGTCCTCTCTGAGGGGAGGGTCAACTGAAGGAGAAAGGCTACTCACCTCGGAACCTGCCACACACGTCTCTGAAATCTGGCGGTGCCCCCCGCCCCAGTCCAGACCTGAGCAACAGTTGTTCCGGTGACCCCTAAGTGCACAGACGGAGACTTTGTCCACATCACGTGACGATGCCTCAGGTTTTCTTTTTCCCTCTTTGTTGCTTTTAATACATAAAATGAGCATGTGTTTATTTAAAACAGCTTTCAACCTTAAACAAATAATGACAGACTGTTCAAACAGACTTCGGAAATCGCCCTAATCAGGATGTTTGAAAAAGCAAGAAGACTTTCTATAAAAGTAGCTTGTAGGACCTTCAGTCCTGAAAGCATGGGTCTGCTTTGCACTTTGCAATCGGAGATGGGCAAACCTTGGGGGCTGGATCCCGTCGTGGGGTGGGGGGGTGGGGGGGTGTCAAATGATGCCCCCCAGCCCCACACCCTGACCTAATAATTTCTGAGGAAGTATAGAGGGCCAGCGTATTATCACCTCCCATCTTTGACCGGAACACGTCATGTGCCTATTTGTACATTTTAACTCCTTACTTCTATAGAGATGACCAAGCATCTCCGGAACCAAAAGCTGACTCCTTGGAGGGAGCTAGTAGATTGCTCCTGTGAAATGGCGGGCTCAGTAGACCCTCTGAAGGGCAGGGCAGGTTTCCAAGAGGGCAGACTAGCAAACAAGTTAATACGGCCACAAGTTCACATTCGAGGCCACGTTTGCAAGTGGCTTTGAGTCGCCTGTGTTAATCTTCACAACAACCAATTTTATGGGTGAAATAAATGAGGCCCGGGGCTGGATAATTTGTTCAAGGTCATAAGCAATAAAATGTCAAAAACGGGATTTCACCCAGACCTTCTCCCCCAAGTTGAGAGCCATTCCCAGTCACCTGGGGCTGAGTCAGCGACTCAGTGTTTATTCTTTGGGTCAAGAGATGCTACTGTGGCTCATCCCACTCTAGAAATTATGCATTTCTTTATAATGCACATCAGAAATGGCCCATTAGGTCCATTAGAAGCACGGTTATTTACACAAGGGGATGGTGGTCGGGAGAGGGAATCGTTCAGCCCCAGAGAGGTAGGGATATTTGGAGGGACATTTCTTCTGCTCCCTGGTATCAGTAGCGTGCACCAGGCAAACAGGGAGAAGATGCCAACCCCAGTTTGTCTCCGCTTCCCCCACATTCTCAGGATGGCTCTGCCGCCAGAAAGGTCAGAGAGCAAGGGGCTTAGTCCGTTTCATATTCTGCCAAGGAAAACCCCATTGGTAACTAGAGGAAGGCTGGATCCAACCATGGACCCTCTCGATGTCAAGCCACATTGTACACAGCCCAGGGCCGGGCCCTGAAGGCTGCCAGGCGTCATCTGGGAGGTTCCAGCCTGCCCATCCCTCAGCGAGAGCAGCATGGAAGGGTGGGCTGTTAGGTGTTTCCAGCTGTGTCTGTGGGATCCTGGGATGCACTTTACAAGAAGCAGAGTTTCTCCTGCCCATAAATCTGTCCTGACCCCTTCCTGCCCCATTTATCCCTGATTATATACAGGGAAGGTATGTTCCTTGACAAGCATTCGTGATCATTACTTCAGCTTTGTGCTAAGAACACTAAACACGTATTTCATTTATGTCTCTTGCCTTGCTTTTCTAAGGCTCCAATTTAGAAAATGCCAACAATAGAGCAGAAAAGAAGGAAACCCTTGCGCCCTCTCCTGGTAGCAGTTAATCTAGTGCATCTGAAAGTACAGTGCACCCACTTGCTGGGGACCAGTCACTTGTCTAAGGCTAACTAACTCATCTTGTGTTAATCTGACCCAAGCTGTTGACACGCTAAATGGACCATTAGGTTTTCTGTGGTCCATGATCAGAGTTTCTCCTAACCTTTCACCCATGTGAAGAATGGGTGGATGATTCTTTATGGTGGGGACTGTCCTGTGCGTTATAAGATGGCGAACAGCGTCCCTGGCTTCTCCCCACTAGGTGCCAGGAGCACCCCTACCAAAAATGTCTCCAGACATTGCCTAATGTCCCCTGGGGAGCAAGAGTACCCACTTGAGAACCACTGCCCTAAACCCTTCTCTGACTTCCGTGAATGGTGTTGCCGATCACAGGGCAACCAGGGAGGGAGTGGGAGTGCCTCATCACAAACCCTTTGTGCCTGTGGGGGGCGATTTTGATGACGGATCAACTGGGTTCACTTCTAGGAATCTGTCCCCCAAAAGCAACTGAACAAGTAGACAGGAATTTATGTACAAAAATGTATCATAATATCGTTTACGACCGCAAAAGTTTCAAATAGATAACCGGTTAAATCAAGTACAGCATATATGCAAAAGAATACTATACAGTCATGAAGAATAACCATGTAAATCTGTATTTAATAACATGGGAAGTTCCCCCCAATGATGCCTTAAACTCTCACCTTCAGGACTACTCCTAAGATTCCCAAAGGTTGTTACGAACAGAGGGAGTAATTTCAAGTAGGCAGGGGAAGCATCTGGTGAAGCATTGGGCCAGAGACCGAACTCGAGCCGGTGATTGAATTCAGAAAACTTTAAGTGCTAGTTGAACAAATACTCATAAACACCTGCATGTATCAAAACCATGAACGGCACTGGAGAGACAAAGCTGGTACCTGGCTCCTCCGTGCAGTACTTGCCCTTCACAGGTAGAAACACTGAACATTGTCACAGGCACCTCCACCCGGCAAAGCCAGAAGCGTTGGCATGTTACCGTCTCACGTGATGAAATCGTGTGCTGTGATGCCACGTTATTGGGAGTAATGTGGAGCTATGTCTTGCTCTCTTCATGTCTGAATAAATCACACCAAGCAAAAAGAATTTCTCTTACCATTTTATATATTCAGATATATTAAGAGAGTTGTCCAGATACTCGTTGGGTCCAACAAATGTCCCCCGACAAATCTAAGAAATGGGCATCGAGTGGTTGATCCAGTGTGAAACAATCCAGAGAATGTCGTCATGACGTACTGCAGACCCGACTTAGATGCAGCAATAGGAAGGGAAGATAGGAGTCGTCCTCTTTTCTCAGGGACCTGGGTCTGCAGTGACGCGTAACGAACTGACCAGAAGTGACCACGTGCTTTGCAACGTGCACAACTCGAGTTAAATGCAGGGTGGTGGTCATCCGGCCCGGCCTCTCCCGGAAGAAACCCCGTGACAACTTTTTTACCCAGGGAGAACTCTGTTACTTTGGAGCCTAGGCATGCCACCAAGCGAGGCCACCCTGTGTGTGTCCACCGCACCAGCATCTGGACAGAGCTGCTGTGAGCCGTAAGAGGACATCAGCAGACCGAAGAGCACCGGTGCGCCTCTGGGTTCGAATCCAGTCGCTGCCATTGATTAGACAAATCCCTTAGCCTCTGTGTTTCCTCCCCCCTCCCCCAGCTTTTTCCCCCTCTTCAGAACAGAAGTAAAATGACTCCATAATATTGGTATGAAGGATAAATCAAATGATGCATTTGAGACATTTATTACAAGTGCCTAGCATACAGCAAGCATTCAAGAAAGGAACAGACTCATACTCCGTGTTTCTCATTATTTTTAGGATTGGCCATGCTCGCTAAAATTGCAAAGCCTCCGATATTTGCTAACAGCCTTTGCCGTTTAATTTTTCTCCTTAGCACTTAGGAATCTCGAGTACACTCTAGGATGCATTTATTTTGTTTACTGTCTGTGGCCCGCCACTAGATAAAAGCTTGGTGAAGTAGGAACCTTCAGTCTACATCACTCACTGCTATGTCTCTGTGGTACCTGGCCCGTCAACAGGATCTCAACGACAGCGTCTCGAATGGAAGTAAAAACAGTGGGTCTGAATCACCGCCCCGAAAGAGCGTTTTACTTTTCCCTACGCCCTTCTGAAGGTGCCCCGGTCCTCTGGCTGGATGCCACTCTCCCTGTAGGCCGGCACCCTGTGCTCTCTCTCTCTCTCTCTCTCTCTCTCTAATTCTGTTTCTTTTGTCTCCCCTTCTCTTCCCCGCAGGATGCCTTTGTGGAACTGTACGGCCCCAGCATGCAGCCTCTGTTTGATTTCTCCTGGCTGTCCCTGAAGGCCCTGCTCAGTCTGGCCCTGGTGGGGGCTTGCATCACCCTGGGTGCCTATCTGGGCCACAAGTGAAGTCAGAAGGCCTGCCACAAACAAATATGCAAAAGGTTCACTAAAGCAGTAGAAGTATATGCATCACCAGTGATGTCCCATGAAACGAAGCCGTGGTCTCTTAAAAACAAAACCTAAAACAAAACAAAAACAGCTTTCGGGCTCAGCGTCGAATCAGCTATTTACTGCCAAAGGGAAATACCATTTATTTTTTACATTCTCAAGAAAAAAAAAAAAAAAGATTTATTTATTTAAGACGGTCCCATTGAACCTCCTGTCTTTGGAAACCCTACCGCCAATTGCCAAGCCCCACCTGGGCAGCACCACCTGGCTCTCCTGTGCCTATAAACACGGATTTGTTTTCCATGTTGTTGGCTGGACTGACTCACCATCTGAAGAGCAAACGAACTGACAAAGGACTTGACTGTTCCAGAAGCCGGCTGTTGGAAGTTAGGAAGAAGGTGTTCATTTTCCTTGCATTTCTTTGCCCTGGGGGCTGCGATATTAAGAGAGGGAAGGCGCTCGGCGAAGGCCATTCTTCCTGGCCCGAAGAACAACACACTTTGCGTATGGTTCACATGGTACAGACCCAGTGGGGAGAAAACACTGGGGAACTTCAGATGGACTTGGTACCCACCAAGATTTCCACAGCGAAGAACAGTGATGGGGAAAATGCCGTTAAACCATAGGAAAGTATTTTTTTAAGCTACCAATTGTGCCGAGAAGCATTTTAGCAATTTATCCAATAGCATCCAGTACCTTAAGCCCTGATGTGCATATTCATACATTTTTGGATACACTCCCCCCCCCACCCCCACCCCCACCCCACCAATACTGGCTCTGTCTGTGTATGAAACCGAATCCTCCCGAATGCGAGGAAGTGAACGTTTCGGTGACTTATCCAGAAGCATCAGGCCGCCACAAGTGCCTGCGTTTCCCTAAGAGGCCACAGTCTGAAGCCCTGCCTCGCCCCAGCTCGGAGGCCCCGTCCTGGAACTGAGCCTGGGTACTCGCTGGTCGGCTCCAAGGGTTTTAAACAGAGCAGTGTGGTCTCCGAATGTCTGGAAGCTGACAGAGCTCAGAATCCCACTGTCAAGAAAGAACAGTAGTCGGCCTGGGCCTGTGGCCCTGGGCCCTCCAGTCGGGCCCTTTTCCCTCGTGGAGCGTGCAACCTGGAAGCCGAGGCTCTTAAGACGTTGATCACCGTGGAGGGGAGGAAACAGAGGCACTGCGCCTTTCCCGGCAGAGGGAGGTGGCCATGCCGCCACCAAAAGGAAACCGGGGGAAGGAGACAGGTGTAGCGCGTGTGCCGTGTGGCCGTCGCGCATGCGTGCTGGCTGCGCAGGTGAAAGCAAGGCTTTAAATGACTTTGGGGAAGGTCGTAAATCCTAAAGAAAGCGTTGAAACGAGGTGTCATGGATTAACTGACCTATGTCTATGGGATTACGATGTAAAACATTATCTTGTCATTGTAGTTTGGGTTTTTTTTGGAAACCTGACAGAGGGAGAAAAAAAAAAAAAAGTTCCAGGTGTGGCATGTGGGAATTTATCTGTACCTCCTGGGGCATTAAAAAAGAAAAAAAGAAAAAAAAAAAAGTCAGTGGTGAAAACTCTAGAGACATAGTAAAGAAGTGAAATCTCCAGCTAATAAACTAGAAAATATTTTTTCCAGTTTAGAATGGGCTTTGAGACATTTATGGAGTAAATGTGGCATTATTGCATTATATACCATTTATCTGTATTAACTTCAGAATGTACTATGTTCAATGTTTAATGCTGTGGTTGATGTTTTGAAAGCTGCTTTAAAGAAATACATGCATCTCAACATTTTTTAAAAATTGTATTTAGTTACGGCCTCTACACTATTTTTTAGCAAAAATTACCATCTTTCCATTTGGGGTTTTTGTCTCAATTCTTTAAAAGCATTTCTGACAAGGAGAGAGAATCCCTGGGTCTCAGCGACGTGAAAACCCCCTGGAGCGTGCTGGCCACTGAGGGAGATTGCTTCAACCAAGTTATGTGCGTTTCCACGTCAACAGAATTATTGTGAAGGACGTATCTCTTGTCCCTTTGACCTTGTTCCTTGAAGGTTTCTTAGTTCCTGGGCAAATCAGAATCTAACTCATATTAGTTAGGACGACATCCATGTTTGGTTAACCCCATGAGATTCATTCAGTTGAAAATCCAGATGGGAAATGACCAGGGGATTACATTCTGGCCACGATGGTTTGATCTTTAGAGGGTTGCTCTACGTGGTCTGTTTTGACACAGATCCATCCAGAGCGCTCCTGCCCTCCTTCCACAGGGCCCGTCCCATGGCCGTCCTTCGGATTCTTCCTGAAATGCAGTGACGCCTGTGCGCCACCCTGAGAAAGCAGGAAACCCATGGTATGAAGCCAGACCTCCCTGGCAGGCCTCAGGGAACCGGATGATCAGACCTTTGAATGAGTCTAATTTTTAGGCGAAATACTATTTTCGGAAAGGTTTACATTGTCAAAAGCGATGAGTATGGAATATCAAATCCTGTGCTGCTATCCTACCAAGATCACTTTCGTGGAGTCAATTTGCAGTATGCTCCAAGTAGCGAAATCCTTCAAGCTGCTTTCGAAGTTAACAGTGAAGAACATGGACATTTTTAATATAAAGACTGTCTTTTGTTGTTGTTGTTGTTGTTGTTGTTGTTATTGTTCAAAGAGGATTTGAAGAGTATTCTAAAAATGTATATATATATATAAAAAAAAGGTCATGGGGGCTAACTTCTGGCTGGTTTTCTTTTGCTGTGGGGTTTTGGTATCTGGTTTTAATGGTAAATGTGCCTGGCCACCTGCCCCCAAAACCGTATAGTATCGTGGCTTCACTTGCTCTAAGAGTAGTTGTTGCATTTTTCTTGTTCTTAAAAACATGTTAGAAGCAATGGACGTATATAAAAGCCTCAACTTGTCATTTTTTCTTCTTTCCTTCAATGCCTCCATTATTTCGCGATCAGACAACAGAGAACCGTTCCCACCTATCTTGTGTTGAGAAGGGATACACACCTGAATTACCGGTCTATATGTTGGCCAAGGTCAGGGTTAAAGAGAGCACATACATTTTCCGAATTGGGGTCCAAGGCTCTAAAAAAAAAACACACAAGGACAGGGGTGCTTGTGTGGCTTAGTTTGTTGAGCATCCGACTCTTGATTTCGGCTCAGGTCATGATCCCAGGGTCGGGGATCGAGCCCTACCTTGCACTCCATGCAGAGCATGGAGCCTGCTGAAGATTCTTTCTCTCTCTCTCCCTTCCTCTGCCCCTCTGCTCCTCTCCCCCACTGTGCTCTCTCTTTCTCTAAAAATTAAAAAAAAAAAAAAAACACCACAGGGGGCACCTGGGTGGCTCAGTTCGTTGAGCATCCGACTTCAGCTTAGGTCATGATCTCATGGTTCGCAAGTTTGAGCCCCGCGTCGGGCTCTGTGCTGACAGCTCAGAGCCTGGAGCCTTCAGATTCTGTGTCCCCCTCTCTCTCTGCACTTCCTTCACTCTCACTCTCTCTGTCTCTCTCTGTCTCTCTCTCTCTCAAAAATAAATAAAAACATTAAAAAAAAAACCCACACAAGGTGAAAAGCACCCAGGAACCACCTGGGTCCTCCTGAGCTCTTGCTGCATGAGCACTCTGAAGGCTCAAATGACAACTGACGTGCTGCACAGCACACGGTTCGTCTCAGGTGTTGCAGTGGCTGAAAAGTCTTGTAAGTTTAAGATTTGAAGTAAAGTCACATTGCAAATTAAGGAAGCGCCTTGCAAAAAACAAAAAAACACCCCAACATTCTCTGCCTCAGCTGACTTCTCCCTGCATATTCAGATCTGACCTTCCATTTAGATGTGACTTTTATTTCATTAGTAAACGTTTATTGTTTGTCATCTAAGGACCTAGTCCTGGCCCAATATGGGAAATTAGGAAGTGATTCTAAGTCAAGAGGAGTTAAAATAATCAGGATGAAATGTAAATAAGTAGTTTATGTTATAATGAAACGTATGCTAAAATGACTAATTTATAAATGTGAACTTCAATGCTAATTTCAATTGTACTTTTAGGGCAGTGGCTGTTTTTATACTTTCTTATCACTTATAGTTAGTAATGTACACCCACTCTATCAGAAAAAAAAACAGGAAGGGCTTGAAATATAAGCCATTCTAAGGAAATTAGGGAGTCAGTTGAAATTCTATTCTGATCTTATTCTGTGGTGTCTTTTGCAGCTCAGACAAATGTGGTTACACACTTTTTAAGAAATACAATTCTACATTGTCAGGCTTATGAAGGTTCCAATCAGATCTGTATTGTTATTCAATTTGGATCTTTCAGGGATTTTTTTTTTTTTTTAATTATTACAGGACAAAGGACATTTGTTGCGAGGATGGGAGGGAGGAAGAATTTTCAGAGGAGCAAAACCTTCCCGAGACAGGTTCAGGAGGTTTTCAGAATGGCCAGGACTGTAGGGGGATGGGATGGAAACAAGTGGGAACCTTTAGTGGGTCAAGGTGATGCCTCCATGAAGGACGTTCTGCAATAAAAGAGAAACAGTTTTAAGTTCTGTGGCCGGCGTAGATTCTAGAGACATCACAACCCCTCAAAGTCCAGCTCTCTTTTAGACATTTATCATTAATGGTAGGTATTTCAAGCCTGGATATGTCTAATGGCTAAACAGCTAACTTGCAGTTTTAACCCCCAGGATTCTTCATGAGAACTTCGGGTTGGTAGGGACATCTATTTCTAAATATTATGCACAATACAGTGCAGGCGTGGGGGAGAGTGGAGTGTGAACCTGAATTGGGTTAAGTGGTAATACAAGTCCCTTATCCTTACCCGAAGAATCCCTCTGTTCCATGTCTGTGCTCACAGGACAGAGTTTGGACAACTGTGAAATATGCATCCCACTGGAGAAAACCAAGTGGAGTAGGAATGGTTTTGTACCAATTCATAAGGACAACCCCAGAAAAATAAGGCCAGTATCCTACTGATGACAAGGTTGTTCAGTATACAAATTGTAGAGGCCTATTTTAGGCAGACGGGCTTGAGCAATGAAAGGCAGAAGGACCCACAGCACCCACCCGGCTGAATACAGACAGCCCCCTCCATCAGGTGACTCACCTCAAAATATGCATCGGCCCTAACTGACCGATGTGCTACTTACAACAGGACACGGTTAACCAAAAAAGGGAAGAGTCCATAGGTGGACATACCTCCTCATCTTCCCCCTTCAAAAACAGCCCCACCCGCTGCATCCTTGCAGACAGCCTCTCCTCTGCGGTCCTGCCCACTGCTCCCTTGCAGTGTATTCAAGAAACTTCTATCTCCTCGGTTCTGCCTCAGGTGAATTCTTTCACCTCCTGTGCCACCGGCTTCTACCCAACCATCGTCGCCCCACTTTTGGGGGCCTCCCTCCATCTGATCGAGAAACACCCCGCTTAGACACCACACAAATGGTGTTGTTAGGTGAACAACACTGCTCAGAGCTGACGTCCACAAAAACAAAAAGCAAGAATAGACTTGATGGTGAGTCTAGCTCTTTCTAGTAATAGGTAATTTCTGTTTCTGAATACATGTCCTTCTTGGCAGGGGGAGAGTGGAAGAGAATAATCCAGCCCCATTCATCTCAATAAGAGGTGCGTTGCCCATAAAATTCATTTTTTATATTTAATAATTATAAAAATGCATTACCTATTTGTACAGCAGATATTTCAGCAGCATACATTAAGAATGGGTAATAATAATAATAACAATTGTAATAATTACTCGAGCCAGGAACAAAAATGTAAAGCCTTATGTCACAAAAATTCATAGACTTACTTTGGTGGTAGAAATTTAATTAATTTTAAACTTTCAATTTTACGAAGTATCGCATCAGGATAAAACAGAGGGTAGAAAGATGAATTTTGGAGAGAAGAGGAACAATGTAAAATTTCCACGTGTTAAAAAAATAACTTGTCTTTTTTTTTCATGTAGATGATGCTACAAATCATTATGGTATCAAATCATTATGGTATTTAGATTCCAAGCCTATAAGTAACAAATCTATTTAAATTTTTTTTTAATATTTTTTTTTTTTGAGAGAGAGACAGAGACAGAGTGTGAGCAGGGGAAGGGCAGAGAGAGAGAGGGAGACACAGAATCCAAAGCAGGCTCCAGACTCTGAGCTGTCAACATAGAGCCCGATGCGGGGCTCAAACTCATGAACTGTGAGATCATGACCTGAGCTGAAGGGATGCTTAACCGACTGAGCCACCCAAGCGCTTCTTTTTTTAAATGTCAATTGTTAACTTTTCAGAGAGGCTTGTTAAAAACATGTGTCAAAATTCTATTTCAAACTGGCTTTAAATCAGGGATTCTCTCTTGGAAGAGACCTGTAAACAAGAAAGAAACGGTGCCATCACCAAAGAATGGCCAAATTCTGATTGACGCATTTTAAGATAGCTGAGTGAGGAAGCCTAACTTCTCAAGACTTCTTCATCCCATTAAAGTCTATCTGGAAATTGCTCAAGCATTTTATCAGGAATCATAATTACTTCATGCAAGGGGCTATAAATTACATCATACAAAAATGTTCTGCCATCGACAGTTTGGGGACAGTTTTCTTTCCCATACTATTAAGAACGCATTGGAAATTAAATCCTCTGCAACTGTTTACATTTAAATTGGAAAAATTAAATGTCAAACATGTGTCAGGGTGGAATTTGTCTTTCAAACTTCTTTTAGTGGCACACCAGCGCCTCTCAGCACATCCTCTGGGCTCTGTTGAGAGCTCCATAGCGGAAGAGAAAGGGGGGGTGGGGAAGAGCAGAAGATATACTCCCTCCCTCCAGGACCCAGCAGGGCTTTTGTGCTGAAATAAATCTTTCTGTCAGCACCAAGCAAGTAGGTAAATGGGTAATAATAATTGCAATAATTGCTCATTCCAGGAACAAAAAATAATAACAATAAAGCCTTAAGGTCACAAAAACTCATTTAAATGCACTGGCTTCCTTTTGTTATAGAAAAGTATGAGAGGCGAATCAATTTTAAATATTTTCTTTTCGTTGCATATTTATGCAAAAATTATTGTTTGTTTGTTTGTTTTGCATTAAAGAAAACCCTGCAGCCTCATTGCCCACCTTCTACTTCATTCTCTGTCTGTGTAGTCTTGGCTGTCTGCTCCTGTACCATTCTTAATTTATGCTGCTGAAATATCTGAGCCCACATCGTTAATGAAAGGCAAGCCCCAGAGCAATCAGGCCCTGTTCTTTTCTTCTCTCTTTTCTTACTCCCTAGAGAAGAACTCTCTGTGTTGACTTTAATTACAGCCTCCTTTCAGGGTCTCCTATAGTTCCTCCATGGACCCAGAGTAAGAATCTCTGAGAGGGAGGGTCAAAGCTCTGAAGAGCCTGAGATTTTTTCCCTACTTGAAAGCTAACAAGTCCGTTTGCCCCCATTTAATGGATGCTGGTCGAAAACATGAGATCCCTGGGTCAGAGACAAAGGACAGATGATTACTCAGAGCACTTGCAGGAGCCAGAGTATGAACATTTTTGAGCCTGGTCCCTAAGCACCAATTCCCATGAGAGTATGTGAAAAGGACCAGAAGACATCTGCACACACAGTGGGTTGTGATACAAGAGAGGAACTCTGAGTTTAGGAATTTAGGCAACTCGAATAATTTCTAATGAGCAGTAAGCATGTCTGCCCTTTGTTCTGGAAGAAGGCACCATGTCTGTCTTTGCTATACAAACAGCCTTGGAAAGTCTGGAACAAAGAGCAGTCAGGGCCTTGCTTGCAACATGAACAGAAACATGAGAAACCCATGGTGAATTGTCTCCCAGCAGTAACACAGAACAAGTCTACCCATGCTGCAGATCAGACCCCATATTTGCAGATCAGCAAATATATATATATATATATATATATATATATATACACACACACATATACACACACACGTATATGTGTGTGTATATATGTATATATATTTTATATATTTATATATTTATATAAATATATATTTATATAAATATATATATTTATATTTTCCTGGATGGACACACCCCATGTATCAATAGCTCTTTCATAGGATTACACCAAATATGATCATGGTTCCTAGCTAAAAGCTAACTCAATGCTGCTGCTCATCAAAGGTAACCTTGAGTCTCTCTTTTCAGCTACCTGTTATCCACTGGCACGTCAACCAAATCTAATTTATAATCTGTTCCCAAGGTTAGGTCTTTCCCTAGCTTCCTCTTTTCTGTCAGTGGTATTATCGTTTCCCAGTTTTCCAGGTTAAGCACCTTGGACACATCATTCCCACTCAGTGCTCTTTGGATGGGTTGATGAATGGATCCAGTCATTCAACACACACTTGTGGAAACTCCTCTCCAAGCACAGGTGCAGGACTGGGCTCGGGACTTTAGGAATGATTAAGACCCAGTCTTCAGCCTCAGGAACTCTCATTCCAGTGTCTTGCCTATTTGTTTTTGTTCTTTTTCTTTTTAAAAATATCCATTAAGTCCCATTTCAGAGACTCATTGTTTTCTGGGCACATCTTTAGCATCAGTCAGGAGTCACTTGCTATTTACATTACTAAATGTTGTCTTTCAAAACGGGCTGTTTAGGGGCAGGTTCCCATAGGCAGACAATAAGCATGTCTTTCTTTCTAGGAGGTCCAAGCCTTGGATCTTTCTCTGAAACAGCTGGCTTCGATGCTTATGTAGCTATGGATTTTTCTCTGCATTCTTTCTCTGTTTTTCCAAAGTTTGGGGCCCATTTCATCTCAGGCAGGCAGGCAGGAGCAGAAGCTAGCTGCAAAGACTACGTCAAACTCCATGGAAAGTAGACCCAGACTGGCTTTGATCTTCTCTCCCGAGGGGAACATCACCTCCTATATCCATGTGGAAATCCTCAGCTGGGGAACGAAAGAAAGAAAAGGAGGACTAAAATATTTATAGGAAAATTATTTCTCACAAGCCAGCATTTGTTCTAAAAGCTTTTAGAAATGTAATTATTTTTCTTCTTCTTGGGCTTTTCTGTTTTCAATATGAAACACTTTCAAGTCCCCTGGTTCCATTTCCAGGAAGCAATAATCCATTTTGCCTTGGGTGGAGTTTAGGAAAAAAAACTAGGTTGCCGAAATGAAAATGTTTCCTTTGAAATCGTCACATGGAACTCTTGCCACTTCTTTAATGTCTTGCATAAGAAGGGCCCTGTTCCCAAGGGCACGATGAACCAGCTGTCCTCTGGCCCTTTGCTGCAAGAGACTCTGTCCTATTTAACTCACAGCTGTACTCCTTACCCCACTTACCCTCACCTACCAAGTGATTGTCTTACCCAAAGGGGAAACTTCTGGACCAGCGCTGTCCAATAGGAATACAATGTGAGCCACAGATGTGATTTTTCATTTTCTAGCAGTCACATATTAAAAATTAAAATAATACATGAAATGAATTTTAATAATACATTCAACTTAACCCAATATATCATGTCAACATGTAATCTATACAAAAACTATTGAGATCACTTCCGTTCTCTTTTAAGTGAAGTCTTTGAAATGGGCATGGAACGGACAGTTGGAGCACCTCTCCATTTGAACCAGCCACATTTCAGGTGCCAAGAGCCACATGTGACTGGAGGATACCATGCTGGACCGCGCGTCTCTAGACTTATGTACAGCTTTTTACAGCTCACACACGACACTGTCTATGGAATGCCTTCCTCCGCCTGCCCCCAAGGCCTCCCCCCAGTTGCTGCTAATTAAGTTGCTAAGGCTGGAAAGCATCTTTCTCTTCAACTCCCCTCTTTCTTTCTAGACTTAACTAGAAGCGTTCTTGCTTTTGAAACATTTGCTGTCAGTGAAAGGGAAACTAGATTGCACTGTGTTCAATGGAAGTATCGCAAGCCCTATTGGCAGGCATCAAATACTTGGTGTCAGAAGATCTACGCCCAAATTCTGGCTTACTAAAAGCGTAAGCTTGGGTAAAGTATTCTGCCTCTTTGAGTCTTAGGTCTCTCCTCCATTCAACAGGATGTACCGTTTGGTCCACTGCATCCTGCCAGCCTCCTGGGACAGTGGCAGGAAGGAGATCAAAATAGCAGAGGTGTGCAGGGGTAGTGATGGCATGTGAAATGGAAAATAACTATTTATTTTTCCAAGCCATTAAAAGCTGTGCCGCCACAGAAAACAATAAACCACAATATCTACAAGACAGAATAACCATTTACATTAAGAAACCGAATCAGGGCGCCTGAGTGGCTCAGTCAGTTGGGCATCCGACTTTGGCTCAGGTCATGATCTCATGGTCAGTGAGTTTGAGCCCCATGCTGAGCCCCATGCTGAGCACAGAGCCTGAAGCCTGCTTGGGATTCTGTGTCTCTTTCTCTGCCCCTCCCCTGTGCGTTCTCTCTCTCTCTCTCTCTCTCTCTCTCAAAATAAACATTAAAAAAATTTTTAAAAAGAACCTGAGTCAAGAAGCAAATTCTTGTAATTAACCACAATGTCAACAATTTTCTTAATCATTACCAAACCCTGACTTTTCATTTTTCTTTACACACAGACACACACACACACACACACACACACACACAGAAAGAGAAAGAGAGAGGATGATAAATTACCCCCAGGATAATAATCAACTGTGGTCCTTGGAGCCAGGTACACATCATGAGAATCCATCTTGATAATGCCTAGCTATAAACTTAGTAACGATCCTGACAATGACACTGAAGAGAACATTGCACATGGACCTTATTTTCAAAGACCAACAATTTGAGATGTCTAGAGAGAGTTCCTGCAATATCTCTATCCCATAACCACCTGGATATTTCCTTGCCCTGATAGCTTTTAGATTAGTAACATTAGCTTCTAACATTCCCTATGACACCACTTAAAACTTACCTTCTCATTGTTTCCTTAAAATGAGATCTGTGTGCAAGGGACTAGGGGAATACGTTGTCTTCATTCCTAAACTGTTCTCTCCCAAGTGTTACTTAAAAACAAAATTCTAATTTTAGACTTTTCCCATTTGCCTTCACTAATTACTTCCTTCGTGTTCTGCCCAATGGTACCATCACTAATTCAAGTTTAAACAGAACTTAGTCACTATTTCATCACACTCATCTCCTACCTCTGGGGAAGCCACGTATGCTCCACAAAGACAGAAACCGAGAAGGGTCCTGGGCCTCATGAGGCGACAGTTGTTGTCACTCTGAACCAATCACATGTGACCAGTTTGCTCTTGTCCAGGAGCATAGAGCATGTTCTCACCCCAAAATCCATACTTGCCAGTTGTATGATGTGTGGAAGTAAAGACCAACCAAATGAGAACAGGCAAAGGCTATTTATTCAGAGCCTGTTATCTATAGCAAGGAAGTCACCCAAAGGCAGGCAGAAGGAAGGAAGGCTTTACAGTGGAAAAATGTAAGGCTTTGGGTATGCCCCAATTGGAGATGGTTGGCATGGGGAAGCCATAGGAGGGCCAACTAATCCTATGTGATTAGTTGGGGACCATATTTGACTTCCTCTGGCTGGTCCTAAGTTGGAGGTGGGGACAAAGATCAGGGAAGCTGACAATTATTAATCAGGTCCTGGCCATCTGGGACCAATTGTTTCAGGGGTCATTGTTTAGCCTCCTGGATTGTTACTAGAGACAGAAGTCTGACTTCCTACAGTGTGATTTGTAGAGAACGGGCCAACTTCCTGACCTGGTTCCTGTACATAATGGGTTGGTTTCCTGGCCTGGTTGCTATAGATTATGGGTCAAAGTTCGATGTTTGTATATGGTCTGGCCATTGTCCATTTGTGTATTCAGTCTCTTGATGAAAAATGAAGCCAGTGAAGATGCAGGAATCGATGAGGGGATCAACACATGTGATCAGGAAATTATCAGATGAGGTCACCAGAGTTATACACCACCCTGGCAGCTGCCCAGCCATTTGTTAATGACATCCTCTAATGTCTTCACCCACTTCACAGCCACACAGATTGGTGACATTTTCCAGTCCCCAATGCCACATTATCCAAGAGTGCCTCAACTACACTCGCAGTCCTGCCAACACCACAGAGGACATGGCTGTGCCGGGCTGCCATGCGGGTGTTCAGTTCAATGTCTGTGCAACACCTTATCCTTGGGCCCCAGATCTTTCTGACATAAAGGACTTGGAAGTATCATCTTGGGTTCAGCAATGCTTAAGTGCTCTGCCATAGTTTCTTTGGGAGAGATGGACCCACATCCAACTGCCCCAACTCATCTTTAGGTCAGTGTAGTAGATGGCCTTAAGTCACACTCGGGATCCATTCCTGGCTGTGATAATGCAGTTTTTGAAAACTCATGGAAAAGCTACCCAGCAGTTACTGGGCTGATACTTTGTGAAGTGCTTTAGCTACGCTGCCTTATTTAATCTATCCCAGCTGCCCTACAGGGTGGGTACCATTATTGTTGAATTTTCTAGGTCCCACTGGGCAAAATCAAGGTGTCCTCAAGAGCCATGCTCCTTCTGGAGGTTCTGGGGAGACTCTGAATCCTTGCCTTTTCCATCTTTTAGAGGCACCAGCATCCCTGGGCTCATGGCCCTTCCCTCACTTCACTCCAACCCCAGCTTCTGTCAGCATCTCTCTCTCTCTCTCTCTCTCTCTCTCATTCTGATCCTCCTGTGTCTCTCTCATAGAAGCTTATGTGGCACTGAGCCTACCCAGACATCCAGGATAGTCTCTCCATCTCAAGATCATTAACTGAATCACATCTGCAAAGTCCGCTGTACTGTGTAAGGTGACAAAGTCACAGGTTCCAGAGACTGGGACAGGCACATCTTTGGGGGGGAGCCCATTATTCACCTTGTCACAATTGATAAAAACGCTGAGGTTCAGATAGGTTAATTTATCTTCACAAGCAAGGCCTCATAGCTCATAGTAGTGGAGCTGAGGTTTGAGTTTTCCAACTCCCATCAGACTTCCCTTTCTGAGTTCACCAACAATGACCTTGAGGCCAAACTCAGTACATTGTCACATGTGCAAACTATAACCTTCAGCCCTGTACACCCCCAGGCATGTTGGTTCCCATCACCACCAGCCAGCACAGTCAGCTTCTGGCCATCCACACATCTTGGCCCAGAAGCTCCAGTGTTCAGGAAGACCACCATCTGTGGGGACAAGGTCTGGTGGCCAGAGGTTCCCCTCTTTAAAGCTCAGCCTTGACTTCCACAGCCACAGTCCAGAAGTTTCCTCTGGTGTTAGTTCATCTTCCTTCCTTCCTGTGCATCCTTCCATGCACACCTCACTCCCACTCTAACCCCCTTAAAATTCTTCCCTCGCTCTGTCGTCAAAGCCCATAGGGAGAACACAAGGATAATGCCTTCCCTACAGTTCCTCTCTTCATTTCCTCTTTATAATAGGTCAAGGGTTAGGAAGAATGTCTGGCTTAACCGATAATTATTTCCAAGGAATGCAAACACACCTGCCCCTGGATAGTCAGGGTGCTGTGGACCAGAGGACTCTGGGAACTGTCACAGCACATCTCCCGGTTGAATCCAAATGGGAAGAGGAAGATACTCTTGGTACGGCCACAAAGGTCTGACCTGCTTCACCTTAACCCTCCCTCTTGACTATAAGAAAACTCAGGAAGCCCTGGCTCAGCCAAACAGGGCAAAATTACAAAAGAGACCAGAATACCACTATTGGGCATGCTAATTCTCCGACCTTCTGGGCTCTGGCCCTTATTTGCCAGACCTGGAGTATTTGATGGATACTCCATTTCTCATGTGGTCTTCCTGCCACTGTGCCAAGAGGGGATGCTCTGCTGCTTTCTTTTGTATTTCTTTATTGCACGTGGATGGACAAGGACTTGGAAGAACGAAAGGAGAGGTATTCATTATAAAGAGGAAATTAATAAAGACCATGGTGAGCCCAGATTCTTTCTTTTATCTTCTCTCTATACCATGGTTCATTTAACTGTTAGAATAATTGCAGATCCATTTCACTTCATTAATAACTTGAAACTATTACACAGAATTCCCTTTGATCTCCACTTGGGCAAATTGTATACAGGGAAGCCTCGTAGGAAAGGTGGCTCTTACAGGAAGTTTCTGGTCCTCTCTTTCGGATGAACTTTTTCAAAAAAAGGGTCCCTGAGTCCTGAATTCCCCTCCCCATTTTTAATGCTCTATGGCCCTCTGTATTTGTTTTCTGCAACTGAGCAAGGCCCAAGCCCTCCCACCCACCACGAATTCTGGCCCCCAGTGAGATCTTGCATAAATCTTGGACACGGTTGAGTGAGGGAGACATTTATTATCTGTGTTGGCTCTCAGTGGCTAATTGTCTACGCGGACACACGTACGGTAAGCCTGTACAACTGTTCTCCCAGCCTGAGTGTGACCAATGATATTGACTGACTGGGTGTTATAATGATAGGTGGTAGGTCCTGTGTCTCCAGGGCACAGCTAACCTGTTGGCCTTCTCGTGTAACTGATTCCAGTTTCTCAAGGGCCTTTAGGAGCATAACAATATTACTAGCACAGTCTAGGACGAGGAATAAATGAGCAATGTTTCTCCAAAAATTATTCCAGTCTTCCTTTTTTTTTTCCGAAATTCACAGATCACTAAAAATAGGAAAATAATTTAAACATAGTTGACTATACAATGCCAAGCATCTCCCAAAAGAATCAATGTTCTTATTTTTTTTTTTTTTTTTTCAGAGAGAGTGTGCATGCGAATGGGGGAGAAGGGCAGAGGGTGGGGAGAAAGAGAGAGAGAGAGAGAGAGAGAGAGAGAGAGAGAGAGAAGTAAGCAGGATCCATGCTCAGCAAAGCCCAATGCAGGGCTCCATTCCACAACCCTGGGACTGTGACCTGAGCCAAAATCAAGAGTCAGACGCTCAACCGACTGAGCCCCCCAGGTGCTCCAAGAATCATTGTTCTTATACTTACTTCAAGACCATTGTTCTATTAGATTATTTCACTTGCAAAACTCAAATATACATTTAGTACAGAAAAGTTCTTTCAAACGTACAGTTTAAAATAAAGGACATCACACAAGATTCCCAAACAGTGAAGAAATATGTTTTCATAAATCCCTGGAGATCCTTGGAAAAACCATTGACCTTCATGGGTCTTATTTTCTTAAAATTCAACAAAAATGAACGCCTCGGCTGGGTAATCTCTGAGACAGCACCGTTCAACAGAACTTTCCATGATGAGGGAAATGTTCCGTACGCTAATTCTATTTAATTTAAGTTGAAATAGTCACATGTGGTAAGTGGCTATGTAGCAGACAGGGCAGCTATAAGGAAAATTGACAGAGGCTGATGCTCTTGGCCTGAGGGGGCCTTGGGTTTACAGCTAGCCTGCTGCTACTGGGGAGAGCCATTCCTCTGCTATGGGTTTGCTCTCAGACACTTGCAGCTTGGTGAGGAAGGGAACGCTGTAGGGCCCAGTAAACCGCACACCCGCTCTGTGATCAGGAAGACCACTTAGAATCCAAAGGAGAGAGGTGAGGATGGGCTGAGCACTTTTGGATACAAGTCACGAGACAAGCACGGCATCTGACGAGAAAGAACAGGGCAACGTCTTCTGTGATCCATTTGGCCTTCCTGAATGTCTTGGGTTTTTGGACAGAAAGCGAGAACTTAGTCTAGTTAGGAGGGCTGGCTCCCTGCCGCCAATCAATCAGAAGGCTTTTAAGATGGGAGTCGATGAAAAATGTATTAAATACACACACACAAAATAAATCAAATGCAGTGAAGTTTTCAACTTAGAAGCACTCCTGAGGGCCAGAGTCTGGGTTCTCACAACATAAAACCTTCATTAAGACCTCATTCCACGTTGGACTCCAATTCTACCTTTCCTAAGGGATCAATGAGGTCCATCAAGGTATTGCCACTTTTTTGGTGTGGGGGTGGGGAGGGAATCTGAAATGTGGTACTTTACTACCCTCCCCCAGACCTGATTTACTCTCTGAAAGAAAGGCAAGGGACAGGGGCACCTGGGTGGCGCAGTCGGTTAAGCGTCCGACTTCAGCCAGGTCACGATCTTGCGGTCCGTGAGTTCGAGCCCCGCGTCAGGCTCTGGGCTGATGGCTCAGAGCCTGGAGCCTGTTTCCGATTCTGTGTCTCCTTCTCTCTCTGCCCCTCCCCCGTTCATGCTCTGTCTCTCTCTGTCCCAAAAATAAATAAACGTTGAAAAAAAAAATTAAAAAAAAAAAAAAAAAAGAAAGGCAAGGGACATAATCCGTTCGCGTCATTGTGTTTCGGACAATCACTGGCCTTTAAATTGCCACATTAAAAACTCTTTCCAGGGCCCCGTGGAGCTAGGCGATTATGTTTAATATAACCTTCTGGGTTTGGGTTTCACGCTGACCAACAAAGAATATGGAAACATGTAATTCCATACTGCCCAAAGTACTTCTACAGCTTGAGTCTCAATTAAAATGTTTGTTTACTTATCTGCTAATCTCATTATTTTTTTTTCTAAACCCGCTCTCAGTGAGCGAGAGTTCAGAGTCTGAAGTTCAGCCATTTCTGAAATATGACCAAAATGGAAACCTGGAGAGAGAGAGAGAGAGAGAGAGAGAGAGAGCGCTATTCACCTGGGGAGAGAAATACATAAACCCCCACGTGAATGACTTAGAGTGTCCTTTAACTTTCGCTAACAGAAGACCATTTTCTATGGAGAAAGTATGTGCACAAAGGAGTAACTTCTTAGAAATTTAGCAGTGATTTTATCGTGGTAAATTGAGCCACGTCCCAATGAGAATACTTGCTGTTATTGCTAGAAATGCATAGAGCCTGTATTTATTTTCAGAGGGGTTTGGTATCATTTTTATTCGTTGCTCTTCACAAAAAGCAAAACAGAAACCACCCTAAACCTCTGAGAGGTAGATCAGATTTTATCTCTCTCTCTCTTTTTTTTTCCTTTCCAAAGGAGGAAACCACACAAAGTGTTTTGCCCCGGGGTCAGCTAGCCCATCGATGGCTGGCCTGGGGTTAGAGGCTCTGGTCTCTAGACTCCCAAGCTGCTGCAACGTCCCTGGAGCTTATCCTTCCATCCCCATTGAGGACATGTCTCAGGGCGCTGTCCACCGGTAACTATGCCAACAGACACGTCTTCCTCCCTAAATACTCTCCATTTCACCATCCAGAGTCCCTGAAGGCTCCCACCTGCCTCACCAGGGAGACCTTCTCAGGTGATGCTTTTGCCTCCTTTGTAACTAATACCACCTGGATGGAGTCCAAGATCCCTCCTGTTCTGAATGATCTTCTATAGCAAATAAGTCATATTATTAGTTTTCCTATGATCTGGCCATAACCCCCAGACTGTTCCAAAGTCCTGTTGGTTGTCTTTCCCTGGGGAAGAATGTTATTCTGACAGAGCATGGCTTTCCCCCGGTGTCATTGAGGGCTGGGGAGAGCGCCTCCCAGGCTGGGCACAGGATTGCCAAGCAAGGTCATCCCTGTCCTTGGGAAGGCTAGAGAAGGGTCACTGTCGAGAGGAGCCCACTTCTGCCTGCAGGCCAAACTCAGGGAGAGGAAATGCATTGTCCCAAGGCTCCCTTTAGCAGCAGACCCCGAGGAAGAGATCTCCCTGTGGCTTCCAGAAGAGGACAGAGCAAGATTAGGAAAACAAAGCAAACAAGTAAACTGAAGAGGTCAGTGAAACAAGAGCCTCAGCTCTGCACCAACGTTTCAAGTTAGCATATCATCCACATTTCCCATGGCTGGCCACTGCAGCGTTTCCCAAAGGATGTGCTTTGGAACAGTGGCTCCAGGAGGCACTTCGCAGAAATGGAGTCTCACCGTCAAACAGGGTGCTCGAAAGCAGGGTGTGATTCCCTCATCCTGCCAGCTCCTCCCCAGCTAAAGGCTCCAGTGACTCCCGGCAGCCCTCGCCCCTTGAAGCCCAGCCCTGGTCTCCAGGACCTGCTTCGCCCCACCCTGCAGCAGAGGGACCATCTGACTGGAGACCTGTGGTGTCTGTTGCAGGGCACTGGTGCTTCGTGCAGCAGACCGAGGCCTTGGCTTCTGTCTGTGTACTGTGTTGATCCACTTAGAAAATGCTTCCCAGCTGATATCAAAGAGGAATATCCCAATGGAAGATTTTCATCATTTCTGGGTTCCCCTACGCCTCCTGACCGCCAGCCCTGCCCTGAGGGAAGTGGAAAGACTCTGTGTTTCCCTGGCCAGGGGTCTCCCTGAGCTGATGCCGTGTTCCTACTGATGTGGGCTTAGGTCGACCCCCACTCAGAGAGGTAGCTGATTCTTCTGACCCACACGGTTGGGATCCCAAGGACCCAAAGGAGCCTTCCTGAACCAGGTTTTAGTCAAAGCAAAAAGGTTTTCTGGTTTCTTATTCTCAGCTTTCCACCCTTGCTCAACAGAATCGTGTCCTTTCTTCCTTCCTCTCTCCTCCTGATCACTAACCAAGGTCTTTTTGGAATGATTTACTCTAGCCCTCTCCAGCAATTTTCAACTGCTCCCTTCACCTTCTTCCTAAAGTATACACACACACCTGCACCCATGTACCCCATGCACACATGCAGGCATGCACACATCTACATACACACACACATGCATATGCACATGCATGCATACACCTACACGCATGTGCATACTCGCATGGATGCACACACCTACATACACACATACACGTGCATATACACATGCATGCATGCACACACCTACACACACATATACACATGCACGCACACACATATACATGCATATATACATGCATGCACGCTCACACCTACATACAAGCATACACGTGCATACACACATGCATGCCTGCATGCACACACCTACACACACATATACACATGCACGCACACACATATACACACATATATACATGCATGCACGCTCACACCTACATACAAGCATACACGTGCATACACACATGCATGCATGCATGCACACACCTACACATGCATATACACATGCACGCACACACATACACACGCATATACACATGCATGCACGCTCACACCTACATACACACATACACATGCATATATACATGCACACACGCACAAACCTACACACATACATATGCATATACCCATCCATGCACACACCTACATACACACATACACGTGCATATACACATGCATGCATGCACACACCTACACATGCATATACACATGCACGCACACACATACACACACATATATACATGCATGCACGCTCACACCTACATACACACATATACATGCATATACACATGCATGCACATGCCTACGTACACACATGCGTATACGTGCGCACACACCCACATACTTTCACGTGCACGTACGTGCATGCACACCCCTGCATACACACATACACACATACATGCACACATGCACACACATGCACACGCCAAGTCCCCATTTCAGTCTGTGACACCATCTTCCAACCTTTATCCTAGGTGCAGACAACCCTGCGCAGTATAAACTGGAAGGCCAAACAAAAAAAAAAAAGTAGGAGTTTCCTTATCTATCTGTCAGCGCCTCTTCATTACAGCTGAGCTAATTTGAAACGAGGTGACTCCTTGCCCCCACTGCCATACCCTAGGAGGATCTTTTTACACAGCAGATGTTCATCTCCTTTGCCCACAGTGTGGGGACAAGAAGCCGTGGCTTCCCAGGTGGGCACAGGTGAGAAAGCGCCTGTCACGTCCTGAGAACATCAGGAGCAGTGATGAGAAGTGAAAAAGCAGAGGAGGCATGATGGCCAAAGAGGAGCCAGGACCCACACTAAACAGAAAGAGGCACCATGAAGACAAAGGGAACTGAGAACAATAAACAAGAGTGTGTTCTTGACCAATCCCAGGGTGAAGAACAGTTTCCAGGAATCCTTTTATACGTTACCAGTGAACTCTACCGTTATCAACACTCTCTCTCTGGACCTTCCCCCAGCCCCCCTTTAATTCTTGGAATCAGGCACAGCGGATAAACTGCTGACACTCACTGTCTCTGTCACAGACAACAGTTTCAAATTATTGGTGAGCAACTGGTGGTCACACAGGAGGGGGAGAGATGGCCAGACGAGAATGATCGATTGCGGGGGGCTGGGGATTACATATGCAGAGCAGAGCCAGGGAGGTCAGACTGGGGGTCCGCCTTCCTTGACCACATCTGTTTAAGCTCAGCAACGGTAAAACATCAGCACCGCAAGCCTGTGCGCCAAGGGGACTCCATGTCCAGCCCAGAACAGGAACCAGAGGGGATTTGGGTGGATCTGCGAGCAGTGGGAGGGCGATCTCGAGCTCGCACACGCATATACCGCACCGGGACTGGCTGCAAAGCACCGTGTGGTCCTCGCAGCCTTTATTCCAGTGGGAACCTCAACATCCTTGAACGTGGCCTCAGGCTCCTCAAAGCCCGTTCCATTAGGGCCCTGGAGCTTCATCGAGCCTCCTGCCCTGATGTCTGCGAGAGCAGAAGCGACCTGACCACGGGCTCAGGCCCCGGACCGCCCGGTTGCGCGCTGGGGTCAGGGTCTCAGAGGGGAGGCCAGGCGAGCCTTCCCCGGGGAAGCGCGGGCCTCGGAGCCGGTTGTTCCCCTCCAGGCCGGCGGGGGGCGCTGCCGCGTGCTCTCTGGCGCCGGCTTGCGGGAAGAGGGCAGTCCCCCTGTGCACACTCCCCAGGGCTGCACCCGGCTGGCCTGGCCCTAGCTTTCCTGGTCTCAGGCTTGGGGTCGCTTCGCCCTCGGGGCCACAGACTCAGGTGGAGCGATCCCAGGACCAGGGGTGGCACCGGTGCGAACTGTGGGTACGTCCCGTCTCTGCTCGCTCCGTCCGCCCTCAGCTGCTTTCCCTTCCTCCCGCGTTCAGGCGTTTGTTCTCCTCTCTTATTCTTTTTCTTCTTCCTAGAGCCTTAGGTCCTAACAATGGGCACCCAGCTTTGGCTGGTCCTTCCGCGGAATTGAACCTGCCCTGGATGGTCCTGCCGCAGCCTTGGGACGTAGAGTGTCTCCGTGAGTCTGAAGCAAGCAGAGGCGCCCATGGCGCCGGGACTGCGGGCCCGAATCGGCTTATGATCAGGTACAAACACGTGTTTTCTTTTTCTTTAAAAAATGTTCATTTACTTGTTTTGAGAAAGAGAAAGAGCGAGCACAAGCAAGGGAGGGGCAGAGAGAGAGAGAGAGGGAGAGAGAGAGAATCCCAAGCAGGCTCCCCGATCTCCGCGCAGGGCCCAATGCGGGCTCAAACTCAGGAAAGGTCAGATCATGACCTGAGCTGAAATCAAGAGTCAGGGGGCTTAACCGACGGAGCCACCCAGGTGCCCCACAAACACTCCTTTTCTATCTTCACTGCTTCTGTGAAGTCCTCTACTTCCTGGCCAGACAGAGGACCAAGGTGGGGATGAACCCAATGCACAGGAGGGGGTGTGCAGGTGGGGTGGGGCGAGGGTGCAGGTGCAGTGCCTCTGAGGGGAAGGCTCCTCCTCCTTCTGTGGGGACGGCTTGGTGGCAGGGTGAGGACTTCATTGGTGAGCTGGTGGGTATAAGCCTGGGGACACAGTTGTCAGAGAGAATACTCCTTGAGTGGGCAGAAAGGCTTCGTGAATGCCCTGAGCATGCCCAGCACTGAATTCATAGTTAGCCATGTGGATGGATTCTTCCCAAACGGGACCTGTGTCCTGGGGACCCATGGGTGCCCGACCCTGACCAGCGGTGAACTGCAGCCACGGCACGTCTTGAGCCACGAAAGGAAGCCAGAGGCCAGGGGCCAGGCACCAGGCTGAGGCTTGAATGCATACAAGGAAAATCGTACACCCCCCCCCCACACACACGTGCGCATATACACACACACACACACACACACACGAGACCAACTTGAGACCTAAAAATAGGGCATGTACAGGAGACGGTGGAGGGGACAGCCCTAAAGGAAATTCGTTTTTGACCATAGGGGTAGGAAAAGGCTCATCTCCTTCCTCAGTTGGCACAGTGGTTGGTGATGCAAGCTGAGCCGGCCCAGCCTGCTCGCCGCCTGGACTGTCAGTTAAACCGCCACCAGGGGAAAGCGCCCCACCTCGGGGCTGCGTTCAGCTCACGCTCTGAGCCGGGACAGGCTGGGACGGATCCTTCCAGGTGTTGGCTGTTTGCTCAAAAGGCACGCATTGCAGCCACAGCCGCCTCCACTTTCCCCTTCCCCATCCCGGCCACGGGCCCCGCTGCCCCCAGGGAGGCCGCGGAGTGGAGCTGAGAGGCGCCAACAGCTGCCCTCCGGGTGCACGCCCCGGCATTAGAGCGTCGTTCGGGCCTCGGCTTCCCACCGAGAACCAAAGCTGAGTTAATAAGTCAACCATTTACAAGCTGCCTCATACTCTTGAAAGATAAGGGGTGCCCTGAACCTGGCGATAAAATTGTCCAAGGTCAGAGGCCTCTGGGGGAGATGTCTTTGAAAAGTGCTTTTTCGTGCAGTCGGGGCCGCCTTAGCTTGTCCAAGCCCTCCCGGAAGAGGCACAGAGACAGGTCCCGTGCACCCACGGGACGTCGTGGGGTCGTGGGGTGCACCCTCGGATCACGCGTCCCTCAGGCTGGTCCTGAATCCTGGACGCCGGCGGCCCAGGTCTGGCTCCTTCTGCAGCCCTGCTTGAGGCCGCGGCTCTCTCATCCGTCACTTTCCCCCACTCCCTGGGACCAGTGGAAAGATTGTGGTGTCTGCCATCATGCGCTTAAAAATTAAAATGATTCCAACCATCAGTTTAAAAATTCCAAAGAGTTCTGATTCTCTAATAATGATTATTTTAGCCATAATGCTCCTGCTCCTCCCCCTCTGCCTTTTTCTTTTCTTCAAGTGACACATTCTTTGAAAACATTTATTGCATTTGGTATCCCTGCTTGCCTGGTGGCCGGAGCCTGGTGCTGGCCCTGTCCTCGCTCTTAACGAACAGTTTCCAGCTGTGGCCGTGTCCCTCTGCCACCAGGACCCAAGCCGTTCAGCAGGTCGAATTCACCAGTTCCACTGATGTCCGTGATCCTTAAGTTACAGGTATGGGTACAGCTGGTCTGTTTAGAATGAGCTCGAGCTGGGGGCTCCAAGACCCAGGGTACCAGTCCAAGTTCCATCTCTAACAGGCTCTGTCTCCTCAGTCAAAACACTGACTGTCCTGGGACTCCGTTTCCTCAGTGATAAAAACAAGGATGTTCTCTCCTCTGCAAAGCGATTTAAAGCTCAGTAAGTTTCCTTCCAACTACTTGTAGCCTACACCTTTGCCATCAGCTTGATTCAGGCCCGCGTCCAGACAGCGTGTCGGCCTCTCACGGTGGCACCTGTCGCCAGCCTCACGCTCTGTTTTATCTGGAAAGCTCTAAAAGTCAAGATAGTGAGAGGAGGCTGAATGGCACTTCGCCCTCCAAATCAGGGATTCGGATCAAGCTGGAGGTGGGGGGTGGGTGAACTCAGTGCCCAGACTTGACATGTTAACCGCCGGATGAATTATTTTCACTTCTGTGAAAAGGCCTCTGCTATCTCTTCACCAAGAAGCCTGCCGCATCTTAAAACCAATGTCACGAGTGTCTTCTGGAAGGTGGAAATGGGCAGGATGTGGTTTGAACTGACAAAAAGATGAAGCAGCCCATTCCCCATCAGGGAGTTGGAAGTGATTGCACGGCATGAGAAGGAGAGACTGAGTCTTTCTGATGTGGGGCCAGCTGGCTAGTCAAGTCTGGATCAGCCAAGCCAGTTCCTTGCTACTAAGATGGTAAACAACAATAACAACAAAAATCACATACACACCCGCTACCAAAAAGCAAAACCAAATCGACCAGCAATATTTCTTGCGTTCGATAGTAAAACATCGAAGGGGCGCCTGGCTGGCTCAGTGGGTTAAGTGTCCGACTTCGGCTCAGGTCACGATCTCGCGGTCCGTGAGTTCGAGCCCCGCGTCGGGCTCTGTGCCGACAGCTCGGAGCCTGGAGCCTGCTTTGGATTCTGTGTCTCCCTCTCTCTCTGCCCCTCCCCTGCTCATGCTCTGTCTCTCTCTGTCTCAAAAACAAATAAAACATTAAAAAAAAAAAACCACATTGTATCTGTCTGGCAATGTTCACGCTGTAGAAAACATTCCTGTACACTTAAGGCTGGTGATGGCCTTCAGAGAAATGTAGAACCATGTCGGCGTTTCCAGATAGGAGCACCGACCAGGGTGTGGTTATGAAGATGGCAAGATACAAGGCAGGCCCAGGAATCCCCAGCTCCCGATGTCTGATTCGAGTCTAGTGTCTGACTTCATGTAAACAGAGCCCCATTTCAGAGGAGACCCAAGGCAGAAGCCTCCCATGCCACATTGCACTGCCTTGGCCTGGGGGCCACAGCACCACTTTATGGTGTGCCCCTGTGCCTGTCACCTACTGGCCCATTAAGTCACTCAGTCAAAGTCTGCTGGCTCAACAGTGGGCCGTCAGTGGTGAAAACACCCAGAGGCCACTAATCTCCAAAGACTCAGGTCCAGAATTCTGCACATTACGATGGGCTCTTGTGGTGGAGAGGTTTCTGCCCTGCCCTCCTAAGCCAGTTAAATACATGAAAAGCTGCCTTCTTCGCTTTCCTGGAAAGGAGAGCGTTGCTCTGAAGCAACCAGGAGTTCAACGAATACCTAGAAATGAGCGGCGGACTACTTTTCTCAGAATTTGGAGTCCACCTGGCTTTGTCACTTCGTGTCCCACGTGAGAGCACTTGCTCCCCCAGGTCCCACCTTCAGGGACCTTCCTCCGCGCATTTGTTGACACTTGTCTTTGCAGAGAGGAAGCGTTCTGAAGAAGGGCACGCTCCATCACCATTGTTGATTGGCTGGCTTAGCCACATGTCAGGCCGTTGTCCTGCCAAATGATTTTGGGGCAAGTGTCATGACATCTCTGGGCTTGGTTCCTCATCTCTAAAATTGGGGTGATGATAATAGCACCCACTTCGCGGGTGGTCACGAGGAGGGAGTGATGGCTTCCGGGGGAGTGCCGGAACAGTCCCCGGAATGGACCGTCGCCCCAGCGCATGGCGGCTGTTGTCCCTTTCGCAGGGTTCTGGAAGCAGCGTAAATCATAAAACCTCAGCCGGCTTGTTTTCTTCACAGACATTATCCAGAGCAGCAGATCGTGTTTAATGTTTCCCTGGCTTCCTTCCCTCTATTTTCAGTCTCTGGGGAGGAAGGGGGTAGGGCAGAGGGAAAAGGAAGGACAGCCGCGTGTGCAAACACCACCTCTGTAAATGCCTCCGATTAATTCACGGCACTCAACCAAAATTACTTTTTATTTTTAGCCCACAGAAGCATTTAATATATGATAAAGGTTACACTACACATCAATGGGGAAAGACGGGACCACTCAATAAATGGAAGCTGGAAAAAAATGGCTAGTTATTTTGGAAAATGTGAGTCTATTTTTACTGTTAACCATCCACCAAAAATTCTACAGATGGATCAGAAATTGATGCCCTCCCAAGTCCAAAATCAAATGGATGATTTTCAGAATGAGACATGCCTTTCAAAGCATAAAAGCGGTAGAAAGGCATACAGATGGAACCACGTAAAATAGAAGCCTGTGAAAATTGCAAAATAATATAATCAAGGGGTAAATGTCATGCCAGATTAAAATATTTGTGACATACGCAAAAGCCCGTTATTGGGTTAACTTATCTTTTTATTCCATTTTAAGAGCTCTTTGTATATTAAGGAAATCAGCGCTTTGCGTCTCATTGTGTCATATGTCATTATCTACTTGCTTATGGCATTCTCTGTCTTGTAGAAGCTTTTAACTCCTATGCGGTTAAATTAGTAAATCTAACAGAAATTAATTATAAGCTGACTTCATTGTGTATATATCTATATAGTCACCTTTAATGTCACCTGAGATCTGAGCCTTGCCAAGAATAACGTAAACTGTGCCAAAGCACTGTTTGTTGTTGCTAGAGTTTAAGTTGAGAGGGGTTATACAGAACTTTGGATCTAGACTCTCCTGTTGCCTTAATAAGCTGGGGGGGGCGGTGGCGAACACTGTTTTTGTTGGAATTTTGACATAAAGCTGCCATTCTTCGAGCCTTAAAGCCCTGTCTGTTTTCAGTCCATGCCCTCATTTCTTTGTCTGAAATACCAACCAAGTCACCAGCTCTCACTGAATGTTTTCAGAGGCAGAAGCCAGAGAGTTATCGCATCCATGATGGCTGGCTCCGTGTGGAGTGGCAGGCACCAAACATTCTGTGATGTTCCTCTTCCTACTTTCCAAGGTCTCCTGCCTCCGTCTAGGCTAGATATCAACATACCTAGTTCCTTCACTGGTTTCTATCCTGTTTTTCAAAGCTGGGCATTTGGAATTTCCAAATACGGACTAGAACAGGTAGGCAGGGACTCAAATGCTCCCGAGGAGGTGTCTCTAAATTTCCATGAAGTTTTTATTAGTTCTGGTAGGCAAGAAGGAAGGAAGGAAAGGAAGAAAGAAACCCAGCAAGTCATTTGTTAAAGTCATAAAGCTGAACTAAATGGATAAGGTCCTCTAATTGACCTCGAGGAAGCTCAGGGACACTGTAGATCAGCTGCTAAATGACTTGTGATGTCTCGATTTAGAGAAGATGTCTGGCTCCCTAGCAGATCTGTCTGCCCATAAATTTCTTGATTAGGCTAAAGGCCTCCGCCAACAGAGCCAGATCTTCAACTCAGGATGTCCCCTTGAACTAGTATCGTGACAGAAAGTGCATTGGACGTGGGCGACCCAGTAGTTAAATTTTAAATTGTGCTCCCCGTTCATTTCCAAGAGATCATTAGTCCAGGTGGGAGATGGGAGTCCCCACGCTGTAGCTGTGAGGCTCCTGGAGGTTTATTAATGGCATCTGCGGGCTGGAGGCAGCCTCTCCTTCTGACTTCATGCTGCCTGCCCAGGATGCCTTGTTTTAAGTACATCAGTGCCCCTTGTGGGAAAATACTGTTAAACATTTATTTCTGTTGGGTCAGTTCAGGCTCCACAAGACATCGCTGAAATGCCTCAAGTAGTTTCTTAGTATAAATCACTGGCATCGAAGATAAGCAGAGAGCTGCTAGTGTGCCTCAGTTGTCGGTTCAAAAGAGGACAACTGGTTAAAGAAGCTGCATGAAATTTGAAGCCTATGTACCAACTTTTCCACTCTTCAACCATTCGAAGTGAGAATATGGACAAAATACTCCTATTTGTTTATTTTTTTAAAAGTAGGCTTGATGCCCAATGTGGGGCTCAAACTCATGACCCCAAGATCCACTGACTAAGCCAGCCAGGTGCCCCCAAAGACTCCCTTTTAGCCTACTGTTGGGGCACCCGTGTCGGTTAAACATTCGACTCTTGATTTCGGCTCAGGTCATGATCTCCTGGGTTCGTGAGATCAAGCCCTGTGTCGGGCTCCCCGCTGATAGCATAGAGCCTGCTTGGGATTCTCTCTGTCCCTCTCTCTCTGCCCCTCCTCCCCCTCTGTCTCAAAAATAAATAAATAAACTTGAAAAAATAAAAATAAAAGTAAATTACTGTTTACAAAAAAATTTTTTTTTCTGTTTTCCTTCTTTCTTTTTTTTGTTTTACTCTGAGTATTCTTTCCATCAAGAAGAACAAGCTTATCATAGAAGAAGTGAAAATCTTGCTTAGGAATGCTTTTAAAAAATGCAAAGAAACAAAAAAACCTCAAAAGTTTTTATTTTCTGGAGCTTTCTTTTCCCAAGCAACTAACCTATTTTCTTCTGGGTAAGGATTTCCTGCTACCAAGTATAACCTAAAGAGCCCTCTCAACCAGGAAGAGGCAGCACCAAAAATCAATAGCTATAACCACAGATCCTGCCCAAACAGGATTGCTCTGGGATGAAATTACTTATGTCAGTGATTCCTTAACAATGGTAGTCAAAGCCATTGACATTGGATCACATATCCCAAGTATCTTAAATTAATTGAACATTAAAGAAATGAAACCAGGCTACTTGATTTGTACTTCTGTTTGTAAACATGAAATGGAATATTCAGAGTGTCCCTTGGATCCTCTGGTGGAACAGTTACTCCTAGGGGGAGTGCTTAGAAGTACCTGATAGCCCACGATTTGCACATGAATTGGTATTTTGATCTTCTTATCATCTTACGAATTTCCTTCCGGTTCCTTGCCCTCCCACCAGCTTTACAATACCCTAAATACCAGCAACAAAGGAAAGCCTTGCCCCTCTTGTAGCCAACTCATAGGAGACCTAGAATTTCCCTCCTGCGAGGCTACCACACTCTATTTCTGCATTGACATCCTGGACAGGCCAGGACATCCTGGATCGTCCCTCAGGCCGCCCCCGACCTCCACATAAATGGGGGAAAGCTTTCTTTAAATTCCCTGGAGGTACAGAGATTGTGTGATATATATGAATCTCATTCCACAAACTCAGATAGGAAAAAATAACACATCTCTTAATTTTTTCTTTTTTTTACTGTTTATTTATTTTGAGAGAGAGGGAGAGGGACAGAGAAGGAGCAGGGGAGGGGCAGAGAAAGAGGGAGAGAAAATCCCAAGCAGGCTTCTCCCTGTCAGTGCAGACAGAGCCCAACACGGGGCTTGAACCCAAACCATGAGATGGTGACCTAGCCTAAATCAAGAGTTGGGTGCTTAACCGACTGGCTGAAAAATTGATCTTACTCTTGATTGGTAGGGGGAGTTTGGAAGCCCCAGGGTCCAAGGCCGAGCCTCATCGGGTGCCCCACAAACCAGGCACTGAAAGGGAGTAAAGATTGGGCTCTCCTTTCTCAGGGGCGTCCACCATATTGCCCACATATGGTGCCCACATATTGATATATTATGTCTTCCCTTCCTCTCTCTCTTTACATAAAACATCTCCCTGGCCCCCCAAAATATTCTCTTTTTTCAGCATCTCTCTAATCATGTCCGGTTGGAGACATCTAAAGGGGAAGTACTTGCCTGAGTCCTCAAAAGCACACCCACTCACACCGCACCGGGCAGCTGGTCCTCACCTTAACCCCCTGGAGAAACTCGGGCTCCTCTGAACACAAAGGGCCTTGTCTGCAGGCAACTTCCACTTTCCCACTGCGATGGAAACCTCCTAGACAAGGTCGAGTCACTGTTGATGGCCTTTTGTTTCATCATTCTATTTTAGTGTCCATTTATTTATGTAAACATGAAGCACACCAATTTCATCATTTGTCTCTAATTATTCCAACACCTGTCCCCGTCTCATGACTCCTTCTGTGGCCACTGTTTCTGTTGCCTCTCAAGTATGGTGACTAGTTTCCTCAGATGTTTGCTGATCTGTGTGGTGAGCTCCTGTTCCCTGGAACTGTACCTGTGGTAGATCTGGATTTGAAGTGTGTTCCTTCAAGAGAGGTTTCATGTTTGCTTCTGCCTGCCACCCAGGCTGCTACTGGCCTGGAATCCTCTTAAACAAAATTTGGGGCTTAGTATTTTGGGGGCCCCTGAAAACTATGAACTGTGGCCACAGACCACATGGGAGTGTAGGCTTGTGGTTAGGAGCTTTCTCGGGAGATTTTCTTGGGGAGACTTCATGGGAGACTTCTGGTTTTTCGCTTCATCCGGAGCCAAGATTTAGACAAGCCAGTGTTCTTGTTGTTCTTCTGTCTGGTGGTTTCTTTCTAGTTCAAGAGTCGCACTCATCAGAGGTCTTGGCTTCGGGTAGGTATCTCCAATCTGACCTTCCAGCTTGTGTGGTCCTCGGCTCTATCCACTGCCACCAGAGCTATATAATCTCTCAAAACCCAAGGTCTAGAACGCTGTGGAGAGCTCATGCCTGTGAGGTGAAGGACGGCTTTGTCTTCTCTTACATCCTTTCAAGGCTTTAACAGTTTCCCTTTCTTTCCCTTTCCCTTAGCCATACATTTATAAAGTTAGATAAGGGACATTTCTGCAAAGACCGAGGCTGCCATATTGCCCATGCAACTTCCTACCATAGTCTCTCCTTTTTTGTTCCTATTAATCGTGTCTCTCTCTCTCTTCCCTTAGTCCTTCTGACACTTTGAAAACCACATTCCTGTATTCTTCTCCATTTGAAATACTTAGCTACAGTTTTTGTTTTCCTGACTGAGCCTCTGATCCAGACACAGTCCCCAAGTCTGACTCAGCCCCTCGGTCCTACCCCCCCCCCCCCGTCTTCCTTCTTGCCTTCCCATTGCAGGGACCAGCAGGTTGTGGACAAGAAAATACAAAGCTAGGGGAGCCCAGGTGGCTCAGTTGGTTCAGTGTCCAACTTCGGCTTGGGTCATGATCTTGCAGTTTGTGAGTTGGAGCCCTGGGTCGGGCTCTGTGCCTGGAGCCTGCTTGGGATTCTAGGTCTTCCTCTCTTTCTCTGCTCCTTCCTGCCCCTCCCCCGCCAGTGCTCTCTCTCTGTCTCAAATAAACATTAAAAAAAAAAAAGAAAATACAAAGCTAAAACAAACTTGAGCATCTCACACACGTCAATTAATGCAATTGCCCAAATTAGTGTATGGGAAAGAAAAAAGTGGGAGTCAGTGCTAGGTTCAGATTTTCTGTGCACTTGCTAGCAGTGTTCCCTCAGGAAAGATACCTCGTGTCGTAGATCGGATTGTGTTCTGCAAAAAAGGTGTCGAAAATCTCGCCCCCAGTGCCTCAGAATGTGATCTTATTTGGAAATAGTCATTCAGGTGTAATTAGTTGGGATAAGGTCTTCCGGGAGTAGGGTCGGTCCTTAATCCAATATGACTGGGGTTCTTTTTTTTTTTTTTTAATGTTTATTTTTTGAGAGAGAGAGAGAAAGAGAACGAGTGGGGGAGGGGCAGAGAGAGAGGGAGACAGTTATATGACCGGGGTTCTGACAAGTAGAGGAGAAGGTACAGACAGGACACGCGGCAGAAGGCCACGGGAGGACACAGGTAGAGGCTGAAATGATGGCGGCTGCAAAACCAGGAAGCCCACGGATCCACAGCTACCGCCAGCAGCTAGGAAGAGGAAGGCAGGCTTCTATCCAGAATCTCAGAGGGAGCATGGTGCCACTTCCCCTTGAACTCATACTTCCGGGCCCGAGGACTGTGAGAGGAGAAATCGTTGGGTGAGCCACACAGTGTGTGGTTCTTTTTTAAGGCAGCCTGAGCAAACTAATATGCTACCTGAGTCTGTTTCCTTATCCATAAAAGTGGATGGTAACACTTTTATACAGTCCTTTTTTAAAAAAAAATATTTATTTATTTTTGAGAGAGAGAGCAGAGGAGGGGCAGAGGGAGAGAGAAAAATCTCAAGCGGGCAACATACACAAAGCCCGATGCAGGGCTTGATCTCAGGACCCTGAGATCATAACCTGAGCTGAAACCAAGAGTTGGATGCCTAACAGACTGAGCCGCCCAGGCACTCCTATACAGTCCTTTAAAAAAATATAAAAAAAAAATTTTTTTTATATTTATTTATTTTTGAGAGACAGAACTAGACAGAGCGTGAGCGGGGGAGGGGCAAGGAGAGGGGGAGACACAGAATCCGAAGCAGGCTCCAGGCTCCAAGCAAGCATTCAGCACAGAGCCCGACGCAGGGCCTGAACCCATGAACCTCAAGATCATGACCCGAGCTGAAGTCGGACGCTCAACTGACTGAACCACCCAGGCGCCTCTTAAATTTTTTTTAATGTTTATTAGTTTTGAGAGAGAGCGAGCGAGCAGGGGAGGGGCAGAGAAAGAGAGAGAGAATCTGAAGCAGGCTGCAGGCTCTGAGCTGTCAGCACAGAGCCCGACCTGGGGCTCGAACCCACAAACTGTGAGATCATGACCTGAGCCAAAGTCGGACGCTTAACTGAGCCACCCAGGCACCGCTAAAAAAAATTTTTTTAATGTTTATTTATATTTGAGAGAGCAACATAGTGCTGGAGTGGAGGAGAGACAGAGAGAGAGGGAGACGCAGAATCCAAAGCAGGCTCCCAGCTCTGAGCTGTCAGTGCAGAGCCTGATGTGGGGCTCAAACCCACGAGCCACGAGATCATGTGCTGAGCCTAAGTCGGACACTCAACCAACTGAGCCACTCGGGCGCCCCTGATTAAACTTAGATTAAACTAAGCAATGTGTGCACAGCATCTGGCTCCTAGAAGGGCAAATAGGACATAGTAACTGTTACCATTATTTTGCAATGTTGAGCTGGCTCTTGCTGGCTGCGCTCCATTCCTGTCCACAGTGCCCGCCTCCCTACACCCACATCCACACCCACGGTGTGTCCGTTCTATATGTAACCCTCTGCTATGTTGTGGCGAGGCGTCAGTGCTTTTGTCCCTTTCAAAACTTCCGGAATGTTCACTTCAGCTAGGCTTCACCTGGATGAAAGGTTTGGCCAACTGTGAAGGGATGGCCCAGGAGATAGGACAGTTGGATAACATGATGTTCTCAGCTTGGCCCTGCCCCACGTGGAGGCACTGTTCCCTGTGGCTTTAACGTCTGTGGCCTTAACCTCTAACCACAAGGAGTTGCCAGTTCTCAAAGTTGAATAGAGAGCGCAGCTAGCTTACATTTGCCAAGGTGTTTGCCCATGATTGATAAATATGAGATGACTTCTGTTCTTTCAGTGTGCCTTATTTTTAAAAAAGATTGCTGGTGGTACCCCAAACTCAGACGGACGGAGACAGCGTGGGCTTGGTTCAGTTGGGTCTGAATCTATATGGGGATCACAGGGAGAAAGGGGGTGTATAGCATCTGATCCCTCCTCAGGTACCCGAGGAAGCTGCTGCTGATTCTTGCTCCCGCTGAGGAACACTCGAAAGGGATTGTTCAAAGGAAGTAGGTAGCTTCCCAAAATGTCCACAGGGGGGATTAGAAACAGACAGGCTGCAGCCTCACCCGCGCACACGCACACACACGGACACACACCAGGAGAGCCCAGCTGCAGGGAGAACGTGGATGTGCCCTGCCCGCCTCTGGTGTCCCCTCGTTTCTGGCTACCGGCTGCTCTGAGCTGGAATCGGAGCAGCCACAGACCAAAGACGCCACCTGCAAATCTGTGCTTGTAACTCCTCGATGGCGCCAGCCCCGCTCCATCTCCTCCACTGGCTCAACAAATCAGGATTCTAGAGAAAAGGCAGAACTCAGGACTGACCTGCTCCCCGTCTGAGTCATCTTACCTTTGAGCCACAGTTGGATGGAGATTCGGAGCCATTAATAGCACACCTCTCCAACAAACACATGACTGGAAGAGAAACAGTCCCTGGGAACTCTAAACAGCAATTAGGCAAAATCCTAAATTACAGAGTTCTCACTCCACAGAAAAATGCCAATTATAATTTTGCCTCCTCCCAAAGTCCACAGCCTGATTTTGCCTTCCATCTGCAGAATGCTTCCCCCGAGAGGCTTTCCTGGGCGAGCCAAGAAAGGGGACTCGGTGTGGGTCATGTCAGTCTCTGTGTTCTTTCCCACTGAGATCTGGGAGGGAGGGAGGGAGGAAGAGGTCCAGAGGCAGAAAGGGAGAGACTCCCTTTTGCAGCATTTCTGGCAGCCATAAATACATGCTGGGTGGCAATGTGCTATGCGCCGTGGGGGATAAAACGAAGTATGAGATGTAACCCTTACGCCCAAGTAGCTTCCGATCTAAAACAAAAAAAAAAGTCAAACCTAGCAGTTTCTTCAAGCACTTAATTTTCTGCCACAGGTACTTGTGGCTGTTGGAATTCAGGAAAGGGGGAGGCCACTGAAAACTGGAGGAAGAAATGCTTCCTGGAGGAGAAGGATTCTGTGGTGGACCCCAATGACAAGTGGAGTGAACAGAAGAGATGGAGAAGAGATAGGGGAAGAAGAAACGGCCCAGGAAAAGGAAGACAGCAAAGCCCTAGGCTGTAGTGAGAAACCACCCTCACCACTGACTGACCGGGAGTGGCCCTCTGCCCTCCACGCGTCTCCCATGGACCCCAGGCCAGCGTGAGGACATCACACCTGCCTTAGGCCTTGGTTCCAGCACTTCCTGGGTGGCAGGGCCACGATGCCCTCCGTGCCTCCCTGTGTCTTGCTCTCCAGCGATTAGCCCCGTAGCTCTGGGTCCCCAGGGCCCAATGGTCCTGGAGGAGAGGGCCTGTCTTTCCTTTCACGCCCAGCCTGAAGCTCTGGGACATAAGGCCCAGGACATGACTTGTTGAATGAGGGTGAGTGAAGGGGAATAGCACGAACTGAGAATGAGCTCCAGGAGAACCCCCACCTGCCCATCTCCTGTGTTCTTGACCTCGCCATCATCTCCGTGGGTTCTCAAGAATGGTCCATGGGCTCTCGGTGTATGTGGCCGTGACACGAAGGAGTCAGAGGCATGTTGGGTCGGAGGCCTCCCCTGCTCCGTTCCAGCAAGGACTTGGGTTTGCTGTATTACCAGTGAGCTCCCTACCCAGCAGGATATGGGGTGTCCTTCCCTTCTCAGTTAGGTTTGGAGACAGCTCTGCTGTGTGACTACAGCTCCACAGAGCCCAAAGGTAACAAGGGGGGAAGAGGACGGAGGAGGAGGAGGAGGAGGAGGGGGGAGGGAGGGGGCTTCTCCACCTGCTGCCCCCAGGGCAGAGGCCTGCGCTGTCACTCTCCCAGCCGTGGCTCCATCTGGGAGCGGAGCTTCCTGGGTGGCAGATCTGAGCTGGGCCTGGCAAGGAGGAGCCGGGGCAGCTAAGGAGGGCGAGGCAAGGGGTACCCGGAGCCCGCTAGAATGCTCAGGATGCAGGCCCTGCCGGGGTAGCCGTGGGAAGGGGCCAGTTCTCTGAGGGCCTTGAGCCCAGCTTGGAGAATTTAGCCAGTGGTAAAGGAGAGCCAGTAATGAGTTTTCAGCAGTAGAGACCCGTGCTTAGATCTGTGCTTGGGAAAGATGCCCCAAGCTTTGCTATCATCAGCTGTGAAGGGTTGTCTGGGTGAATGAATCATTTTACAGGTCTTGTCTCGTGTGCACGAATCCATCAATATCCATCTCTAATTCCAGACAGCCAGGGCACTCAGATTTATGGGGGTGTGGGAGATAGTTGAGTGGGGGGAGAATTCTGGATGGGGAACCTTTAAAGTCTCTCTGACCCGAGGTGTTGTATCACCTCATGTCCCAGGGAAAAATCTAATTTCTCCACATATTATTTGGATTTTTTAAATCTCCCTCTTGTGTACTACGCCAGAACTAGGTTGCTGTATCCTTGTTCCAACTGTAGAGGATGGTGTAAATCATCTGATTAAGTTATTACTGGGTAAATCAAGAGCATGTGTGTGGGTGAGAGCCCTCTGGAGGCTACACACGGCACGATAATAATATCTTCGCTCGTGTACGTACCCTCACAGAGCCAAGGCACTTCCAACGCCTACCTCACTTGAGCCCTGTAACGACCAAGGCATGAGCTCCAGGGTGCAACTGCCTGGATGGCCCCCAGCCCTGCCGTTTGCGTGCTCTACAACTTTGGGCAAGATACTTGACCTCTCTGTACCTCTGGTGTCTCATTTATAAGACAGAAACTATGGGAGAATCTACCTCCGAGGGTGTTGTAAGGACTGAATGAAACAATACATGCCAAGTGCTTAAAATCGTGGCTGGCACATAGGGAGCAGGTTGTAATAGGTTGTTATTTCTTCTCCTTCTGGCTACTGAGGCATGGCCAGAATTGGAATTAAGTTTGTCACTTTCCCGTGGACTCACCACTGATTCTTGGCCCTTCCATGTGGAAGGGCCAACATCTGTGACGTTCCTATTTGTACTTTTTTCCAGCTTGATTCTAGACTGCTTATAGGTCTGCTTTTTTTTTTTCCTTCTTGGATTGTGTCAATCCCCATCTAATCAGTAATTAACATATTTGCAGATATTTAAGATTGGATGCCTGGCAGCGAATTACTCTAATTCACATTGTCCGATGTGAATTAAACCAGAGGCATTTGTGTTCCCAAGTTTCCTGAATATTCTAGACAATCAATGAAGTTTGCTGAATGAAGAAGCAATGTGAAGGGCAAGAGAAGGTACCATTTGGGCTAACATAGATTCATTATCCATCAGGCATATCACATACTGAGTCAATACTCTGAGTAGTTATAAAATGATCTCATTTAATTTACTAAGTGTGGAACTTAAATCATACTGAACACAGTCATGAAATCACATCAATTAATTCTGGTCAACTGACCAGATACTCTGCTACTTGATAAACTTTAAAATGCAGTGTTTGTTGATTTAGATTAACCATGACTTAAGAAAACTAAATTTACAAACTTAACAAAATTGGCAAATTAGAGGTCATCTGGCTTACAAAAGCATTCTGCAGTTTTATAGAAAAGGTATCCATGGGAAGTATCTGTAAATTTCAAACTCCCCAGGGTGTTAAAAATATCATTTAGCTTTCTGAAATTCCTTTTTGGTTTTTTTTTCAGGAATACATTCACTATACAAAGAAATCCAGCTATAGGATATTGCTGCTTAAGTAGAAATGGTCCAAGAACAAATGTAGTGCTAATGAGTATATAGAACTTGTGAAAGACTAAATATGGAAATATAGTAAAGATGCAAAGTGGGAGAAAGAATGAAAAATGACTAGAAAAGGAAGGGAGGAAGAGGAAGAATGTCAGGAAGACTAAAGCCCCCAAAGGAATAAAGGTACACACAACGAAAGGAGTTTATGTTGTCATCCTTAACTTAGAAGAAGACAGCTAGACCTTGCTGGGGCAGACAGCATAATATTAGCAGGTGGCAGAGAGAAAGAAGCTTCTTAACTCTCTATCAGGCACAGGTTCAGTGTCCACTCAGGTAGGATCTTGACCCTCAAGGGTAGAGCCAGATGCCACAGGACTTTGGCTTAAAACCCAGCTGCCCCTGTGGGGAAATAAGTTCTACTTACATAAACGGGTTAGAAACACGCTTAGGGTGGAAAGCTGCCACCATGGGGGAAAAGCATCTGAAGTTAGGTAGGGAGATACTGTAATGGGGTCACGAGTTACAAATTACTTTCCATCTGACACCAATATACTATCACAAACTCCACTTGCCCCCCAGATCCTTTGCTTCTTGCACACACAAGTTAATGATTACTATCTCATTGTTTTCTCCACGTTCGTGTGTGTAAGATCTTGTTTTCTTCACGTTCACCACGTGAGTAATATCTTGTGAGCTCAGTAAATATGGAGATGAAACCCGTTTGGGCCTCTTGTCCCCTCCTGGACATTAGCCTCTCTTGTATTCAATTCTGTGTCCACTCTCTTGTTGGACAGGCGAGAACTCCAGACTCATAGTCTGTGACATGCCACCTGCTCATGACTTTACCACACTGTCCTGACCTCTATGCTTGGGTTCTTTTTCTGGATCTAAGTTGGCAAATTGGTTCAACCTTTGATTCAGCCTTTGTTTCTCATTCTTTAACGTAATGTTTTGACCACTTAAGACCCGGGATCTCATGTGTGTGAAATCTCCCAGCCAACATATACCTTTAGTATTCTTCAACCCTTTGGCTCAGTTCTTAACTCTCTCTCCTTATTGCCTCCTTTGATAGAGCTAATAGATTGGAAGAACCAAAGCTTGCTGTAGACCAGAGTATACATTGATTATAGCAGAGCACTTGATTAAGCTGCCATTTAAATCTCAGTGGAACTGGTTGGCAACTTGCACAGTGCAGGATAATAGAATTAGGTCAACAGTGTTTCCCAAAGAGTGTTTTATGGGATTCCACAAGATGATATCCTTATACAAGGACACACATAACAGAGTATTCCACGTTCTTAACAATTCACTGGGCACAATAATACTCTGAGAATTTTGGTTTTTTTAAAATAGATCTTAAACACTTTTTAATTTTTATTGTTGAGAGAGAGAGACAGAGCATGAGCGGGGGAGGGGCAGAGGGAGAGGAAGAGAGAGAGAGAGGGAGACACAGAATGCAAAGCAGGCTCCAGGCTCTGAGCTGTCAGCATAGAGCCCCATGTGGGGCTCAAACCCACCAACCGTGAGACCATGACCTAAGCCGAAGTCAGACGCTTAACTGACTGAGCCACCCAGGGGCCCCAAAGTAGATCTTAGTATTTAGAGAAACGGTTCCTTCATCAGACAGAAAAACCCTGTGTTTGGCCAGTACTCAAAGAATACTGTTCAGTGTTAATTGGTGGAGACATTTCTAGTCCAGATCAAAAGGCTCTGTACTTGTCCCTGGTTCAAGTCAGTTCAACATTTTTTTTTTTTTTTTTTAATCCATGACTTGGAGTAAGAGGTAAAATCTATGCCTATCAGTTGGTGCTGGGAAGACAGTTAATATAAGGGAAGGCAAGGTCAAAGTTAAAAATAATCTGAACGGTGATTACTCAGTGTTCCGTTTTTACTTGAATCCTGGACCGTCTACACTTAGGTTTAAAGAATTAATTGCACAAAAGTATAACGAGGGGGAGCTGATTTAGCAACGGTATATGCATGACCCACAAGCACAATCTGAGTCAAGATCATGCGAATGCAATCCAAAGCCACATTGATAGAAGCTTACTTCTATTAATTTTAGAATTAATAGAATTTTGGTCTGGAAGTTTACTATCCAGACCATGTCGGAGTATATATTCGATCCTAGATACTACATTTTAAGAGGGCCACTTGAGACTAAAGACTTTTTTTTTTTTTTGAGACTAAATTAAGTGTAGAAGAGATTGGGCAAGATGAAAAAAATCCATTATGTGAAAACTGAAGCCATTAAACATGCTTAGTTAGAATAGGAGAAAACCCTAGGAGGACAAGAATATGGATTTGTCTTCACATGTAAAGGATTATCATGTGTACGTCGTTTAAGAATTGTTCTGTGTGCTCAAAGTCTAGATAGTGAACCAAAGGCTAGTGGTCAAATTTCACTTCAGTGTAACACCTTTTTGTGTTTAATATGGTCCAATGATGGAATAGGTTGTCCCCGTAAGTGGTAAATGAGTAAATGCCCCATCATGGGAAATTTTCAAACAGATGCTAAATGCCCAAGTGTTGAAGTTAAAGAGGTGGTGACATCAGAGGCCACTTTCGGCTTGGATACTGAGAGTTTTTCTGGGCATTAAATATTTTAGCTACCTCACTTGGGGGAACGATAGCGGGGGTTACCTAGCCTGTCCTTTTCTTTTTTTTTTTTAATGTTTTTTTATCCTAGCCTGTCCTTTTGACATTTCACAGAATCTTGTCTCGTGTCTAATCCTCTACATGGTTTCTGTTTTTAATTCTCCGTTCAATCTGAAAATGAGGAAAGCTAGGAACCATAGCCCCCTGGGGCCCTGACCTGCCCTCGTGCTGACTCTTGTCCTTCCTAAGGATCAGGTGTAGCTCATTCTTCGTTGACGCAAGACACCCCCATATCTTTACAACAAGTTTCCCTTTTGTTCATACTGGCATGACTTGGTTTCTGTTCCTGACAAATTAAAGAACTTTAATTATGCCCCAGTCTAGTGCCTTTTATAATATTATCTCACTTAGAAGATAGGTTCAAGTTTATTTTTTTGTTTATTTATTTATTTATGGGGGGGGGAGGGCAGACAGAGAGAGAGGAAGAGAGAGAATCCCAAGGAGGTTCCATGCTGCCAGCACAGAGCCCAACACAGGGCTCAATCCCATGAACCATGAGATTACTACTGGAGCTGATATCAAGAGCCAGACACCTAACTGCCTGAGCCACCCAGGCACCCCTAGGCTCAAGTTTATTTCAGCAGGAATTTTTGTCACATTTTTATAATATTCTTCCTTCCCATCCTTATCCTTTGGGCATTGAACTCCTAGAGCAATAGGACAGTGAATCTGATTTGAGCCTCATAGTAATTCATCAAGAATAGATGGTATTTGTAAAAACCCAAAAAAGGCTGCTGTGAGCAGATTTATTTACATTTTAATTTTTAAAAAATACACGTCCTGCAAGGCACATTTTATTTGGAAGGCAGCCTTCCATTATGCAAATACCCATTTCTCTGTGAAATGTCTCACTAATGGCGTAAGTTTTATACCTATTGTTTCTGGCCTGGAACCAAGAAAACGGCACAGCCACTCAAAGTTCACTTGTTACACAGCTGGTCTGACAGTTAATTAATGGGCTTTCTTAGGCTGGAGGGCGGGAGGCCTCCCTGAGCCAAGGGTAGGACCCAATTGGCTCTCATAGGTCAGGTGCCCCGAATGAAGCTCAAACGTCATGCTGTTAACTCCCCGAACTCTTGGCAGAGTGCAGCTTTCTGTTTTGAAAGCAATGGCCCCATGTCTCTCATGAACAAGTCCTGTTAGAGATCAAAGCAATCTTTCATAACCTTGTTTTGATGAGTTAAGGGAAAATGAAGCAGAAACATGAGGATTAAGTGTCTCTTAAAACTCCCCTTGGGATGTAAATACTGGGAAGAATGTGTTGGGCCAAACCATGTGTCAGACTCCAAACATGGAGAAGCAGAGCAAGGCTTCTGACAAATTGAGGTATATCTGGGTTTGCCTCTATCTCATTGGTCTGTGTTATGATCCTTAAGGGGGGCTTGCTATGAAGAGGGGAGGGGGCGTGGCTCCCTCCCCTCCTGGGGAGGGGGGCGTGGCTCCCACCAACAGAGCTGAATCTCTCCAAATGGACCAAGTGTAACCATCTAAAATTTAGGTTGTTATTTTTCCTTTAAATCAATTATTACATCAAGGGATTCTGCATAGTGACACGTGTCTCTTAGGGCTCCAAGCATATGAGAAATAATGATTTTATGACGAACAAAACTTATTTTCTGTAAAATCGATAAAAACACAGCTGTCTCAAAGGTGTATCTATGACATAGGTAACATCAAAGAGGAATGCTAACTCAATCTGTTTCCTTTTGTTTCTCTGTTTCCAAATATCTTTGTATCTGATCTGAAACATTTATCCTGAAATTCTTAGCAGCTCCAAACCTACATTTATTCAAAGGAGTATCCATAAAAGATAGAGTTGGGGGGCTGGGGGTGACAAAGAAATGATCATCCGTGAGAGGAAATATAGCTTGGGAATAATCTAAGTGTGCAATGATTATATGACCATAGAGGGCTTTGTTTGTTTGTTTGTTTGTTTTTACTGACGTGAAATTCACACAACGTAAAATTAACCTTTTTAAAGCGAATAGTTCAGTGGCATCTAGTATATTCACAATGTCGTGCCGCCACCATCTCCGTCTGCAAAACATTTTCGTTACCCCCCAAAGAAACCTCTTTCCCAGTAAGTGGTTGTTCCTCAATCCTTCCTCTCCCCAGCCCCTGGCAACCACCCTCTGCTGCCTGCTTCTGTGGACCTAACCTCTTCTGGATATGTCACATCAATGAAATCATCTAATAAGTGATGATTTGTGTGGTGGCTCCTTTCACTTAGCATAGCAGTTTTGAGGTTCATCCACACTGTAACGTGTATCGATGCTTCCTTCCTCTCCGTAGGCTGACCGGTATGCCACTCTAGGCACGTACCACATTTGTTTATCCTTTCGCCCACTGGTGGACCTTGGGGTTGTTCCCACCTTTTGGCTGCTGCAAACATGTGTATACACATGTGTATGTGACACCTGTTTCCGATGCTTTTGGGTATATACCTCAGAAAAATAGGAATGGAACTGTTAGAAGACCAGCGGATGCTAGAAAGAGCTGCGGCTGTGCTCCGCGTGTCTGGTTTTTACCCCAGCACCATAGCGCACACAGGTCACAATCCACACAGCTGGAGAGTCTCTTGATCTTCCACCAGGGGATCTGTCACCAGTTCCCCTGAATTGGAGCTAAGACTGCTACCTGGCATTTCAATGTCCTGAAGCCATGAAAGCATGAGAGAAAAAGAGAGGTCGTGGTGATCACTGGAGGGCTGGTGCTGCCTATCCAGGGCAGCTAAGGAGAGCTACTGCACAAAGAACAGTGTTCCTGGAAGCTGGGGCCATACTCCTTAGGGTGTCTGTTCGTACTGCCTTCCCTGTGGTCGAGGTTAACAAAGGACTACATCAACTCCATATGGGCGGAATCACCCAGGATTCACATTCCTCAAGACTGTAGGTCATGGTCACCTGGGCAAGACAGAATCTCAACTCACTGAAATGCTGGCAGAAGGCAGGGGAAGTGTGGAGCAGAAGTTGGTTACTCAACCAACCTTATTCTTTTTTCTTTTTAAAGTTTATCTGTTTATTTTGAGACGGGGGAGGGGCAGGGAGTGAGCGAGAAAGAGAATCCCAAGCAGACTCTAAGCTGCCAGCACAGAACCCAACGTGGGGTTTAATCCCACGACTGTGAGATCATGACCTGTGTGGAAACCAAGAGTCGGATGCTTAACTTACTGAGCCACCCAGGTGCCCCTCAACCAACTTTATTCTTATGATCAATGGCAGAAAAGCAGACTGACATCTTTACCAGTATTTCCCTGCATGCTGCTAGTATGTAACACTTTCCTTGATTTTCAAGTTTAAATGGAAGTTACACCCCTCAGTATATGCCACCCAAAATGAAAACATGTCTACAAAAACTTGTCCGCTTACATTCATAGTAGCATTATTCATAATGGTGAAGAATGGAAACAACCCAAATATCCATCAACTGATACTTGAATAAATAAATTGTGGATATCTATACAATAGAATATTATGCAGCAATCAGAATGAATGGATTACATTAGGAATAGGAAAAAAAAAAAACATATCCCAGATGCAACAGAAATGAAAAAAAAATCATAAGGGAATCTGTTGTACAATTTTATGTCAATAAATTTGGAAATACAGATGAAATTGCTAATTTTCTAGAAAAAGTATCTTTCTGAAACTGAAGAAATCGGAAAACCGAATGAAACTAGTTTAGCATTAAAAAAAAGTGATTTGACAGTCAAATGTTCATACCCCCCAACCACCTCCCAGAAAAGACACTAACTAGTCTTAGACGACTTTATTAGTGAATTTTACCAAACCTTCAAGGAGAAGGTAATCTCTATCTTACATAAGCTATTACAGAAAATAGAAAAGGATAGCAGGCTACTTAATTAATAAAGCTAGTACGGGCTTGACACCAAAATGAAACCAGGATATACAAGTACAGGCATACCTCATTTTATTGCACTTCATAGATATTGCATCTGTTTTGTTTGTTTGTTTTTGTTTTGTTTTACAAATTGAAGGTTTATGGCAAGCCTGGGTTGGGCAAGTCTGTTGGTGATATTTTTTTCAACACCATTTGCTCACTTCCTGTCTCTGTGTCGCATTTTGGCAATTTTCTTAGTATTTCAAACATTCTCATTATTGTGTTTGTTACGGTGATCTGTGATCAGTGATTATAACTCGCTGAAGGCTCAGGTGGTGGTTAGCATATTTTAGCGATAAAGTATTTTTTAATAAAGGTATGACTTTTTTTTTTAGACACGCTATTTCACACTTAACAGGCTACAGTATAGTGTAAACATAACTTACATGTGCTGGGAAACTAAAAAATTCACTTGACTCACTTTATTGTGATACATGCTTTATTGTGGTGGTCTGGGACCACATCCGCAGTAGCTCTGAGATATGCCTGTACAGGGGAAAAAAAAATGTAGAGTAATATCACTTATAAATGTAGACTAAAAGACTTAAATATTAGCAAATTAAATCCAACCAGTGTATTTTTTACATGATCGTTACTAGTTTTGGCTTATCCCAGGGTTGTGAGAACATCAGAAAAATCCATCAGTGAAAGTTCACCATGTATTTCAGATTAAAAATAAATAATATAACATATCTGGTTCTATAAATTTAATACACACTCTTATCTAAAAGAAAAACTCTTAGGAAAAACTAGAAATAGAAGGGAGCTTCCTTACTCTGATAAAGGGTTTTTACCAAAAACCTAGAGCAGTTACATCACATACTTCTGGAATATTCCCATTAAAAGCAAGAACAAGGCAAGAAGGGCAATTATCGCTGTCACAACTCAACATTATACAGGAAGACTAGCTAATGCATTAAGAAGGAAGGAAGGATGGAAGGGAGAGAGGAAGGAAAAGAATGTGTGCAGTGTGGAAAGGAAATGAAAAGCTACTTTTAGGCATAGAAAATGCATAGACATCAACAGATAAACTATTGGAAGTGATAAAAAGAATTCAGTAAAGTTGCTGGTTACAACAGCAATATAAAATTCGGTGTTTCTTTGCTTATATTTCAGCAACAAAGTAAAAAAAAAATAAAATTGAAAGAAATCCGTCAATTCACAATAGCAGCAAAAACTGTAAAGAACCTAAGGAATACAGAGGCGCTTGGGTGGCTTGGTCGGTGAAGCATCTGACTTTGGCTCAGGTCATGATCTCTCTGGTCATGATCTCCCAGTTAGTGGGTTCCAGCCCTGAGTGGGGCTCTGTGCTGACAGCTCAGAGCCTGGAGCTGCTTGGAATTCTATGTCTCCTTCCCTTTCTGCCCCTCCCCTGCTCTCTCTCTCTCTCTCGCTCTCTCTCTCAAATAAATAATTTTTTTTTAAAAAAAGTACCTAAGGAATACACATCATGTAAAATGTCGAAGAATGGGGAAAAAATTACAAAATTTTATTAAGGATATAAAAGAAGATCTGAGTAATGGGTAAAAAGCACTAAAATGTCAGTTATGCCTAATTACCCCTAAATTTAACTACATTCCAAACAAAACCTGCAGAATTTGTTTGAGTTTCGAAATCGATTATAAAATTCATATGAAAATTGAAATTATGAAAAAAAAATCGTTTTGAAAAAGAACAATGAGAGCCGAGGAGTCGCCCTGCAGATATCAAGGCATTCAAGTTGCAGAAGTTAAAATACAGTGGTCTGGGCAGGAGGACAGGTGCCGGAACAGAATAGAGAGCCCACCGCAAATCCGTGTGCACGCAGGAAAGTGGAACAGGAGAGAGGTTAAAGTACGGATGAGTGAGAAAAGAATGGAAGCATTGGCGCTTCTTTAGATTCCTATGCCAATTATGCAAAAACAGATTGAGGGGTGGGGTGGAATTAAAGATCTCTACACGAAAACCTGCAACACAGAAACTACTGGAACGTGCAGGAGAACATCTTTACAACCTAGAGTGAAAATGCTAGCCGTGAATTCGCCCAGACCTTCTGGCTATCCGGGGCAACCTACACTAGTTCCTACACCCGCAGACCTCCTTTCTCAAGGTAAGCAGGATTTCCCCAGACTGCTTCCCGGCCAGAGTGGAGCATGTGACTTAGGCCGGCCAATCGGACGCCACCGGAGGCCTCCGGCGGAAGTGAGGAAGCAGGCTGGCTCCCTGGAGGCGTGGAGGGGCAGAGGCGGTGCTGGAAAGGTGGCGGGTTCCTGAAAGAGCTAGTTTGTTCTGGGGGTGTTCTTTCATTGAGGCTGAGGCATCTTTTCCCATCGCCCCCAAACGTTGTGTGAACTTCTTACTGTCTGTAAATTTCTTTTCTGCTTAAACCAGTCGGACCGGATTCTATTGCTTGCAGCTAAGAGCAAGAACTGACATAGAGCCCCCCCTTGGACCTGAAAACATCTTTAGAACAAAATATACCATAATCAAAATTAGACATAATAATACTTTTAAAAAAATCCTTGGAGAAGACATTTGCAGGATCCATAACAAAGGAATAAATATGTTTATTTTACCATAGAATTTATATCTAATGGAGAAAGCACCTAAATAAATAAGAGAATGGAAACACCCCAATAGGGAAGTGGGAGAAAAATGAGAACAGGTAATTTTCCAAAGTGTAAACCCAAATGCCTTAATTATATATTTTTTCTTATTTAAAAAATTACATACATAGCATTATGGTATTCATATTCTATAAATTTTTTCACTCGAGAGCATTTATGAGAGTTCGATTGCATCTTGAGAGCAAAAACTTGTAGAATATGAACACCATAATCCTATTTACATAAAATCTTAAATAAAAGCAACATTATATATTATTGATGAAGATGTTAAAAATGCAAAAAAAAAAAAAAAAGGTGAGAAGCTAGAAGTTTCTACAGTAAGCTATGACAGTGATGTCATTTGGGGTTAGAAAAGCCACTGAGTGTGTCAATCAAAGAACACCAAAGATTTACTTGCATTTTGTTTCTGGGGGGAAAAGTTGGCAGTTGTTGATGGTTGGTCTGGATTCTTCTACTCCATTTCCCACACTTAATGTAGGAATTACAATTTGTCATGTGTGCTCCCTCTTTCCTTTTATAAAATCTGAGAAAGACAAACTCACCATTTCATCTGTCCATTATAGGATGTTGTGATAGCATCATGAGAGAAATAATGGCATACTCCCTGTATATAAATTACAGAGGGAAACTCCATGTTGATTCCCCCTCTAAAAATAAGCTTTAAAAAAACCCAATAAGCAAATTTCTGTAGCTTTATTTTCAATTCAGTTTTAAATTATATATATACTTCATCCTCATGAAATAAAGATATAAGACCACGAAGATTCATTTATAATGATTTTAGGTCTTTAAAAATAATGAATGGTTGTTTTTTCTGCTGGCATTGTCATGTTCTTTGTACTGATTCTGTACTTCTGTGTCGCCACAAATACAAACCACCCCCCCCTCCCCCACCAAGGCCACAACTGTGATATGCACTTGTCATTCACAGGCCAAGCCACAGGATGCCACTGTTGCATTTGTGCAATAGTCTACTTAAGTTGAGATGAATAAAGAAAGGGGGGGGGGGATCTCTTCTTTTATAAACAGACACATGATAACTAAGGTTTAAGATTTAAATCTTATGAGTTCTAATTTTTTAATTCCCTTTAAGTTGGATTTTAAATACCACATATTGAAATCACCCGAGTCTTTTAATAATTACATTGAGACTCAAACAAAAGTAAACTATTTTGGAACTGTTAAAAAAAAATGTGGGCACCCACAAATGCTAAGAACAAAGTCCTCTGAGAGTTAAATTCTCAAAAGTGGTTTCTATGCCAGCTACCTGGGGTCAGTTGCTATATTTATATTCGTGAGATCTCAGTGATATATTGCTTGCTAAAAAACTGACAAATAATGTATTCATGCATATTAAAACCTATCTAAAATTATTTGTTTTTTAATGGGGGCAGCATATTTTTGAAATCAAAGTGTTGAGTAAATCAAGTAATGGTGTTCCTTTGACTTACCCAAAGATAGTTTATTTGCATTTCTAATTGATCCACAATTGGTAATGATACTTGACCCTTTAAATTTCTTTCCGATCCCATCCCAGACTCTAACAGGTAATTAAAGGTTTATAAATTGACAATCACAGGTCCCAGAGAAACTGATATTTAAAGGTAAGCATTCCTTTTGTCTTATGAGTCAATAAATTGTACAGAAAGTCATTCCCAATGTAGAATACATCCTATTAAGAAGTTAGGAAAATGTGGTCGATGCATATAGGAAATAAATTGTAGTCCCTCAAAGAGACTGTAGTCTAATTAGGGACACATGACATGTTGTGTGAAAAAGAAAACAATGCCATTAGGAATATGAAGTGCCAAAATACTGTAAAGTGCCCAGTTCTGAAGAGAAGAGTCCCCAAGGACTGGAATGGCCAGGAAGGGCTTTGGAGGAGGCAGAAGTTGTGATCAGCCTGCTCAGTGTCACTTCCTTGCAGAGTCCCCTGTCCTCTACTTGGCCCAGGCTTTCCTCTGCCAACTCAGTCAGTTCTTGTCTTTGGAAGATTTTCATAGCTCTTTGAACATGTGTTTACTTGTAACTCTCAAAAATTGTTCATTTCTGCATTCAACAAATTCTAGGCACAAAGAATACGACCCGCGTGGTCCCTGTCCTTGGAGCTTCTGGTCTAATAAATGCATTGCCATTATTTGCTCATTTGTGTCTCTCTTCTAGGGGCCTGTGACCTACGCAATGTCCCCGGCGGGGAGGACAGAGCAGATCGCGAATAAAGGTCGGTTACGTGAATGGTGTGCCAGGATGGGGCCGAGGCTGGAAGATCAGAAGTTAGCACGGTTGTCCAGCCAAGGGGTGTTGGGAGAGAAGGGACAGTTAAATAAGACGAAAATGCCAAAGGACATGGTGTGTCCCACCCGCAGTGAGGGAGAGGACGAAGCCAAAACCAACTCCCAGGATGACTTTATGCAGTGGGTTTGTTTGCGTGCGTGTTTCTTCACCCATGGCATTGGCCTCCTTTTTCTGTTACAGAATTAACCGTGTGCCAGCCTAGTTATTGTGAAATGAGTTTGCCTAATCTGCAGTAAACTGTGATCCTGCTGTAAAGGGCAGGCCCTTGAAAGATCAGTGCGGAATGGGCCTCTGTCCTGGCCCACGAGCTCGGCAAGGAGGTGGCAGGCCGCTCCAGGTGCATGAGTCAGGCTGCCTTGGTCCCAGCTCTTCACATGCACCCACGCCACAGCCCTTAGTTGATTTAGAGTTCTAGGCAATTCTTAGGGGGTCAGCGTGACTCATAGGGGCAGGACATGAGCAAAGCGATGGGCTGAGCAGTTGTAAGGTCATAAATTTTTAGACTTAACTAAAATAGTCCAAGTCTGAATGCAGGATACCGGTTGCCCGAGCAACCGAGAGGTTAAAGCAGCAATAAATTACGGGCGGTCTTATCAAATAGAGCTGTTACGGCTTTACGACAGAGCACTAGCACCCTCGGTGTTGGCTGCGGAACACAATTCAGCATGGAGAAATTATCAGCAAGTTCACATCAAAGGAAAACAGAAGACCATGACCCAGGTCCAAGGCCTGAGCAGATTGAGGTCTTAATCTCAGACAGTGTAGAGAACAGAAGGTCCGGGTCCTAATCTCTGCCTTTCCTAATCGCGTGACCTGTGGGCGGCTCACCCGGCCTCCTGGAACCGCAGGCTCCCTCTTTAAGAAAGAGATGCTGTGAGGCTCCAGTGAACTGACCTTCATGAAAACACTCCAAAAACAGGGGAATATGCTACCAAAAAAGAAAGAAAGAAAGAAAGAAAGGAAAGAAGAGAGAGAGAGAGAGAGAAAGAAAGAAAGAAAGAGAAAGAAAGAGAGAGAGAGAGAGAAAGAAAGAAAGAAAGAAAGAAAGAAAGAAAGAAAGAAAGAAAGAAAGAAAGAAAGGTGGTGCTATCTCTAAAAGAGGAAAAACAAAATTAGTTGGGGAAGAGCATCAATAAAACTATAATATCTTAATGAAAGCTACCTGTCTGCCAGCAATTGAGATGAGTAAGATCATCTGAACAAAACCCACACCCCTAACAACTGTAAACAGTCATCTTGTGTTACCACTCACACTTGACCTGCAGGGACCTGGTGTTCGGGGTGAGGTAGACATTTTTGGCAAGGCCCTGGCACTCACCGTGCCATAGCCATTCTCCTGGGTCTCAGGCCAGGGTTTGATTAGTTTTGCTAGCGCCCCGCCTGTCCAGATGCCTCTGTCACTCACTCGGTGCCTTTCTCACCCCACCCTGCTTTGTACATTCTCTCTCTTTGTCTCTCTCTCCCTCCCACCCTCACCCCTCCTTTGCGTCTCAGCCCGCACATGAGTTCTGCTACCAGCCAGATGGATTTCCTCTCTCCCGTATGCATTACTCATTGTCCGTCTCTCCTTGAAGACCAGGCCAGAGTATCGGCCACCCAGTGACATCCGCCCCCATATAAGCTGCCTTTGCTAAATGGTTGTGTTGTCATCTTGCTCTCTGTCCCGCGGTAGACAGCAAGCTCCTTGAGGAAGGCCCAGGAGGGACCGTGTTTATTGCTGTTCACACCACATTCCCTGAGAGTCCACTTAACATAGGTTCGGACTCCTTGGCTGAAGAGGAAGGGAGGGCAAAGGAAATGGAAATGGCGGTGAGCTCTTAGCCCTCGGATAAGTGCCTGAGGGGCTTAGCCTGTGCTAATCCCCAAACGTTCCTTGCTGAGGAGACAGCTGTCTTTGGTCTGTAGGAACTTGGGGACACCTATGTATTAGGTAGCTACCAAACATGTGGAGTGGTTGAGGTGTGGGACCAGGGAGGACCCTGCGTCAGACCAGGAGGGAAGCCAGTGACTGCATTGTCTCCCTTTCTGTATACCCTGACAGACTTGGAGGACAGGGACAGGTGTGGGGGACACCCACATCTAAAGATGTTCAGCCCATCTAAAGATCGCCATGGAACAGAAGAATATGTGCCCAACGAATGACCGATTTCACCCTTCTTCTGTCCCAGATGTAACGAGGATTCAAAGACCAACCCCTCTGACTTCTGTGTCCCACCAGCGAATCCAACCAGCAAGCCACATGGGGAAGGCTTTCAAAAGACAGAAGGAAGTGTGGCTTCTTGCCCTTGTTGAATTTTGCCTTCATGGTCATTAGCGTATCTCCATTTGTGACATGTCTATTCAAGTCTTGCACATTTTATTTATTTTCAAAAATGTTTTTTAATGTTTATTTTTGAGAGAAAGAGCATGAGTGGGTGAGGGGCAGAGAGAGAGACACACACACACACAGAATCCGAAGCAGGCTCCAGGCTCTGAGCTGTCAGCACAGAACCCAATGCAGGGCTCGAACCCACGAACTGCGAGATCATGACCTGAGCCGAAGTTGGACGCTTAATTGACTGAGCCACCCAGGCGCCGGTATTTATTTTTTAATGTTTATTTATTTTTGAGAGCAAGAGAGAGAGAGAGAGAGAACAAGAGCAGGGGAGGGGCAGAGAGAGAGACAGAAGAACCGAAGCCCGCTCAATGCTAACAGCAGTGAGCCTGATGTGGGGCTTAAACTCACAAACTGTGAGATTGTGACCTGAGCAGAGGTCGGATGCTTAACCAGCTGAGCCACCCAGGCCCTCCAAGTCTTGCACATTTTAAAACTGGGTTGTTCATCCCTTTTCTGTCCATTTGTAAATTCTTTGAGTTCTTTATATATTCTGGGTTCAAGTCCTTTGTCAAATTTTTGTGCTGCAAATATTTCCCCCAGCCTGTGCAGGCTCCTATGTTCAGTTTCTTAGCAATGTCTTTTGATGAGCAGAAATTCCTACTTTTGATAATGTCTAAGTTATTGCCTTTGTTCTTTGATGATTAATGGTTTCTGGGTTCTATCTGAGAAATCTTTGCCCACCACAAGATCATAAAGATAGAGTTCTATATTTTCTTCCATTAGCTCATAGTCTGGATTTTATGTTCAGGTCTGTAATTCAGCACAGATTAATTTATATTTGTGGAGCGAGGTGAAGTTGGGGTTCATATTTTTCCAGATGATGTCTGCTTTTCAGCAACATTTGTTAAAAAAGACCTTTCACCATTGGACTGACTTGGCAGCTTGGTTAAAGATCTACCAACTATATATGGGTAGGTCTGTTTCTAGAGTTGTTGACCTGTGATTTTTGAGCAACACGCTCACCTAGAGAGTGGGCCTTGCAAGATTTCCTCACTCTTGGGCTTTACTTTAGAGGGACTAAGAAATGGGCGCCTGGGTGGCTCAGTTGGTTAAGTGGTTAAGCATCCGACTCATCTCTGTTCAGGTCGTAATCTCACGGTTCGTGAGATGGAGCCTCATGTCGGGCTCTGTGCTAATGGTGCAGGGCCCACTTGGGATTCTCTGTCTCCTCTCTCTGCCCTCCCCAGCTGATGCTGTCTCTCTCTCTCTCTCTCTCTCTCTCTCTCTCTCTCTCTCTCAAAAAATAAATAAATAAACTGTAAAAAATAGACTAAGAGAGAATGCTTGGTTTTGAGAAAATAAAGCACATGCTTATTGAATTAGAGTTCTTTGGGGAAAAATATTTTCAGACACCATAAATAAGCAACATGGCAGGCATGAATTTTCCTCCACAAATAAAATGAAGGACACATTTCTTTTTTTCTTTTTTTAAAATGTTTATTTATTATTGAGAGACAGAGACAGATAGAGCATGAACATGGGAGGGGCAGAGAGAGGAGGAGACACAGAATCTGAAGCAGGATCCAGGCTCTGAGCTGTCAGCACAGAGCCCGACATGGGGCTGGAACCCACCAACCGTGAGATCATGACCTGAGCCGAAGTCGGACGCTTAACCGACTGAGCCACCCAGGAGCCCCTATTTTATTTTCTTGAACTAAAATTCAATTTGCCTTTAAGGCATTATACCTCCATGCTGGTAAAAAGATCATTCTAAGTCTTTCCTGAGATTTCCCCCCTCCCTGTGGTTGCAAGAGAATCTTTTCTTAGGAGGTTGAAAATGATGGGAGGAGGGGAGGGCAGGGTGGGAAGAGGGACCTTTACTCTCTTGTCCATTAGGAGGGAAATGATATCCTTAAGAATCAAGACTGAACAATCCCGTAAAGGTGAGTTGGAGTGATAATAGAGGTTGGGGTTCATTTTTTTCCATATGGGTATCCAGTTGGTCTGGGTCCTATGCCAGATGGAACACAGAGATCTCTGAATAGGCTGGGAGTCTCTGAACTTCCATAGGCTATCCCCTGATGCTGTTCCCCTCTGATGCTTTATCAGCTCCCTGGGTATTGTTAGCTTCTGTGGAATATGGTGGTGGCTATCTGATGTTTTCACCTGCTTGACATGTTTCCCTTTCTTCCAGCCACTGCACTTTAATTTCTCTTTGGGAAACCACTCCTCCCACCCCATCCCACCCCACCCCTGGAATAGATGGAGTTAATAAGTGATTGACTAGCTCCTGACCCAAGATTTAAGCCAATCCTAAGCAATGAAAGTCAGCCCCTGGGATTCCTCTATGGGAATTCTGTCTGCTGAGCTTCAGCTTGGTGCACTGTAGACTCTACTTTTGGATTATCCTACAGAGAAAGAATCTGACTGAGAATGAAGCCAGCCCAGTAAGCAGTCGAGCCATGAGAGAGCCCCAAAGACATCAAGTCCTTCTGAGCAACAGAGTTCAGCCATGCCTAAAGCTAGATCCACAATTTCATGGGCCATTAAGTTCTCCTCAACTGTCAGCCTATTTAAATTGGAGTCTATCATCTGAGTGAAAAAAAGTCCTGATATACCACAACTGGGGCAGCCAACAACCTCTGCCCTTCCCAGTCCAAGGCTCTCTCTCTTCTTTTCCACACAGATACTATTACTAAGCCCTCAAGAAGAGCAGTAGCCAGGAAGTGGCTGTCTTGAAGGAGTTCCCACTTTCTTACCTGCCATGCTGACTGCCTGCTGGGAATAGGGTAAAGAAAAGTCAAAGTGAGGATGAACATGAACTAGCACCTCAAGGTGTCAAACTCCCACACAGATCTCTTTCTCTGTCCTGCTTTCTTGCCTTCCTTTCCTATCCATTTGCTCTTCCTCCCCAGTAGTCTTGTTTCCAAGCCAATTTAACACATAAATCACTTACGTTGTGCCCAATGCTGTTTGGAATCAGAAAACATCACCTCAGCCCTTGGAAAGCTCAGGTGTAATGAAAGAGACTTTGGAGCCGGGACAGCGTCAGTGAGGGAGCCTGGGGCCAGAGGACAAAGGGCAGAAAAAGTCAACACTGAATTTGAAGCAGGTGATGATGCCATTGAATGAGTCCCTTCAGGGAAGAGGAGGGGCTGGCATGGATAATGGGGACATGAGAGTCAAGTCAGATGAGAGACCGCTAGGCTCAGGATTCTGAAGAAAGAGACTTGAGGGTCCATTACATACGTTTTTGTTAAATAATGCCTGAGAGGTGATCTGACACCGGTAAATCCTTTTATTTCTTTTAGGTAAAATTAAATCCAATCGTACACCTCAATTTCACAGTTTAGTAAACGAAAGAACGAAGCCAGTAGTTCCCGCAACAGGCAGGGGCCATGCATGTCCCCAAGATCCTTCAGGGCCTGCCAACCAGAAGAATGGGCTCTTACCTGTCTCATTAATTCTGCTTACTCATGAGATTTTTAAAAACAAACATCGAAATAAGTTTGAAAACCCAAGGATTAGTTTCCTTCCCATGCAAGTACTAATATAATTTCTTCCTTCTTTTGAGCCCCATCTGCCCCGCACCCCCCACCTCCCCAAAACGTGGATCTAAATTCCCTCTTCTGGTTCCCTACCCCTCACTGTACCCCAAGACTCAGAACCCAGATCTCTGCTTTTTTCCCCACAGTCTCCTTTGCTGCCTTTAGGACACCACCTCTCGTTTCTGAGCCAAAGACACCCAGATGTGTCAGTTCAGCCTGACGTCTATCTTGTGCAGGACCTTTCTGCCTGGATGCTCTGCCCACAGCTCCTCGATGAGAAGGAACGAGAAGAAATCAGAGTGACCCCGCTCAGCAGAAAAATCATCCTGGTGGAAAACCACCAGTAGCGGCAGCCACTGGATGGCTAGAAATACTGCCATCATTATTACCTTCTTTTTGCTTGACGGGACCTCTTTTAATGTAACGAACCCCAGCTGATTTTATAAAAATAACAATAATTTTAAGCCAAATATGGTAAAATAGAAACAAAAATTACCCGGAACATTTCAGTGTTGAAATGCTTCCCCCCCCCCCCCAACCTGTTTTGCTTATCCAGGAATGTGTTCATAAAATTTTGGAATTGGGAAAAATTGAATATTACAAGTTACCCGTTCACATTTGAAAAGTTTTTGTGCATAAGATGAAACACCTTTTATAATTTATTTAAGCAATCCACTCTTGTTAGATTTTGAGTTGTTTCCAACTGAACTCCTATTGTTGGACATTTTGGTTGCTTCCAACTTGGCCCTGACAAACCAACACAGAGCCAGAATAACTGGTTGAAAATAAATTACAATAAAGGAGAGGGGAGAAAGGAGGAAAATGACTGGAGAAATCCTGGAAAGATGGGCCAAATCGCTTAAAGAAATAAAAGTTTTTAAAAATGCCCTTTTGTGCACAAAATTTGCCAACATTTGTAAGACAAAAGAAAAAAACACAAAACCAACAGTGATTAGAGATTATTCATTTTCTTTTTTAATGTTTATTTTTGAGAGAGAGACAGACAGAGAGAGAGGGAGACACAAAATCCAAAGCAGCTCCAGGCTCTGAGTTGTCAGCACAGAGCCTGATGTGGGGCTCGAACTCAAGAACGGGGAGATCACGACCTGAGCCGAAGTCAGATGCTCAACCAACTGAGCCCCCCCCCCCCAGGCGCCCCATAGATTATTCATTTTCAACCAAATTATTATTATTTTTAGAGAATGGCTCCACTAAGTTATTTTAAACAAAGTCACGTGCATGTCCTCTGCTGGACCAATGCTTATGTAGCCAATTAGGTTGTTTGTGATCGTCCAGTGTTATAAACTGCAAGAGGGTTTATATTAACGTTTGCGAGATTGCCTTCTAAAACCCAGTGCTTTTCTCCCAGATCTGGTGGTGGTCCGGATCTGTTCCTGACTGGTCCACCGACAATGCAACATCTCACTGGGTCTCATTCCCGGCCCCTTCTCCTCTGCGTTGCTCAGCACCCCCGCGGTGGCCTGTGCTGAAGGGGCAGGAACAGTAGCTGTCTGGGCTCTGACATCCAAAGCTTGTCTGGTACCTGTAAGAAATGGAAAGCCACTCTAAAAATAAGTTGTTTCCTCCTGCTCCCAATCCCTCCTCAAAACAGTAAGAGGATGTTTCAGAGTTTTCAAATGGAAATGGTCACAGCAGCCAGAGGCCACGGTCTTGACTTTGACAAGCCTTAACCTGTCTTCCTCTAGTCCTCTGAAACAGGACCGAGTTCAGAACGAGAAATTAAAAGAAGACCCGCCACATAGATTTGTCCATAATGCCACTCTTAGAGTCCCATTTCCAAGGGAGACAAATTCACTTCTGGCACCTGAAGTTGCTTATCTGGTTCCTCAGAGCTGCAACATTGAATTCGCTCCCAGGTATGAATCAAACCATCAAATATTCTTTATATCTGCTGCCAGGAACAAAGGTAAAAACCAGCTCAGGTGAGTGCCTCACAATATACTCTATGCTTCAAGAAAACTACAGCCTGTCTTACCTCTTCACTAGACAGCATATTATTTTTCTTTTATATATGTATGCTTTGTCGGAACCATCTGAAAGTTTCAGACACAGTGACACTCACCCCTAAATACTTCGGCAACCATCTACCACAAGGGACATCTGCCAATACCACAACAGAATTATCACACGGAGGAAAGCTAACGTTAATTTAATAACATCTGGTGTACAGTCCATATTCAAATACCACAAGAGTCTTATAAAATTTATTTTTTATCACTTAAAATTTCATCCTATAGCTGTGGTTCATCACTGCCTTTGATTGTTATGTCTCTTGCAGCCTCAAGAAATTCTAACTTAGAATAGTCCCTCTGGCTTTTGGTTTTGTCTTGTTTGTCTGTTTTACATTACTTGATTAAAAAAAATGTTTTTAACGTTTATTAATTATTGAGAGAGAGCAAGAGTGAGCAGGGGAGGGACAGAGAGAGGGAGACAGAGGATCCGACGCAGGCTCCACACTGTGAGCACAGAGCCCAATGTGGGCTTCGAACTCATGACCGTGAAACCACGACCTGAGCCGAAATCAAGAGTCAGCCATTTAACTGACTCAGCCACCCAGGCGCCCATTACTTGATTTCTTTTTCATTCACACCAATTGTCTTGTAGAATCTCCCACATCCTAGATTTGTCTGGCTCTTCCCTGGTGACTAGATTCAGGTGAGACATTTTAGGCTAGACGTCTGTCCGAGTGATGGAGGCTGTACTTTCTGTATTGTATCAGAAGGCAGGTAACATTCGGCTGTCCCAATGCTAAGTTTGTTCACTCTGTGGCCAACTTCTTCTTAAAACATAAAATTAAACCACACACGAACAAATCTATATTTTCTAATTGCCTCTCTGCGATGAAAGCCCAGTGTATCTTACAAAGCAATCTTCCTGCACAACTTTTAAAAAATTCAGCCCTAAGTCACAAGGCTTCTCCTTTCCTGTGAAGCGGGTGTTTGAAAAGCCTTTTTTCACAGAATAGATCTTTCACAGAATCTGGAATTTCTCTTACCAAGACCAAAACCAAATCAAGCAAAAGCAGCACCTTGCAAACCGAAAAACCCAGTCTTCACAGGGTATGAGTTTTCAAGCCGAGGTTCCAAAGTGAGACAGATTGCTCAGGACAGGAGGCAGTGGGGTGGCAAATGTGGCCTCTGTCCTTGGTCTAGAGGGTCACCGGCCACCTCGCCCAGGCTCCCGTCACTCACATGATGGGAATCCTGCATGCGCTGCCTGGGCAAGCCCAACTGGGAGACCCAGAGCTGGATGCTGCTTCTGTTTTGGAAATCAATTCAGGGGCACCTGGGTGGTTCAGTCGGTTAAGCGTCGACTCTTGATTTCGGTGCAGGTCACGATCTCACAGTTCGTGGGCTTGAGCACCGCGTCGGGCACTCTGCTGTCAGCGCAGAGCCTGCTTCAGATATTGTCTCTGCCTCTTTCCGCCCCTTCCCCACTCATGTGCACTCTCCAAAATAAATAAACATGAAAGAAAGAAAGAAAGAAAGAAAGAAAGAAAGAAAGAAAGAAAGATCAGTTCAACAGACTTCACTCCTGCCTGCTGAGAAACAAGGTAACTTCTAGATCCAGAATAGTCTGTGGACTTGCACCGAGCTGTTATCTTTGTATTAAGAAGACCTGGAGGGAGCGAGAGGAAAAGGAGATTATTTTCAATGCACTCTGAAATGGCTAGAATCCTTGTTGAAATTTTAGACTTACAGAACCATTTTCAGAAAGAGACGTAATTTGTCTGCATCAGTCTGAGTGAGTGTGTCTTACGATTTTGAATCTGATCAGAGCTTTTGATGATCGACTATGCAGGGGAGATGGTTCCTGTTTGGGGAGAAATCCCCAGACTTCCAGCATCGTTTCCTAAATGCAGACCTAGTTCTGTCAAACTTGATGGATATTTCAGTCCCCACAGCTTCTTATTGCTGCTTTTCATTTTGGGGAGATGCTCAGCTGATAAGAAAATGGGCTGAACATTCAATCGATAATAGTGATATAAATAGTCTCTGGTTGTATAAATAAAGCTGCTTTTACCTGAGCGATGTTTTCAACCTCTGGCAGCAGCAACTTTAGCAAATGCCCTTTTGGGAAATACCCCCAATAAATATTAAATTTGAAAAGAGTTTTGTGAACCGAAGACTCCCCGCATGAAATCACAGAAGGCAGATCTTATTTAAAATCGGTTTTCAGCTGCCGTTTCTGGTTGCAAGGTAATGAATTGTTCTACTAATTGAACTTGAAGTTCACCTTTCAATTATGAAGCAAATTGCAGAACCCAAGGACGGGCAGGTAAAAGTGAAATGATGAGCAGTCATGTTGAAACTAAGACACCCTTTGTTCCGTCATCTGTGGGTACAAGAGCTTTCTGTCCTTTGGAAATGCCCCTGGCAGTGTCTGAGAGCGTAGAAATCTCAAAGCATCTCAGGGGTGTGCCTAGGGAGAGAGAGAAAACAAGAGAGGGAGAGAGAGAAAACAAGAGAGGGAGAGAGAGAGTCTTCTTTTACTGCATTTCCCTTTATTTTCTTTTATTACATGAGAAAACGGTCTTCATGTGACAGCATAAATTAAAGACACTTGAGTTTGCTCCCTTCGGTGTTGACTCTGAGGGAAGCTGAACAGAGTGGTGGTAAATAACTATATAATTGAAATCGCCTTGCTTTGTTGTTACCTTAGAAGGGGACTGTTGTGTAGAGGCTTCAGATTTATTGAGGTAGATTACACCCCTGGGTGTAAATCACTTTGTAAAAGTAAATCAGGCAGTTTCCATAATTCCCTTAGGCCTCTGGGGTACAGTTTAATACACTAAGCCATAATTTACTATTAAGGGGGACCCTTGGGGTGACTTTTTCCTGGGGAATTATCTTCTCACTGGGAGACCGCTTATGATGCTACTATAAAGAAGCCTCCCTGTCTTCTCTCTGCCCTGGCCATCTCATGTTATATGTCCAAATGGGGAACGTTCCGACTCCCAGTTTGGAAGGCAGCAAGTTGGGTCTTACGTTTCTGGCACAAGGAGACATTATTGCCTGGAACACGAGGAGATACCACATGAAGGATGCCATCTCTCTCAGCCCTGGATCCAGGAGGATTTGCCCCCCTTCCATCAGCTGGGCTTTATTTGGAAAGGCCAGCCTGGGACCTTGGCACTCCGTTTCATTATGAGGTTTTGAATAGCAGACACTGTTTCCTTAAAGTATTTCTCTAAGACTGTTTCTCTAAGACATTTAATTTGCATTTTTGTTTGATTTAGGATATGACCATGTTTTACATGTTTCAAATCCTATTTCTGATTTGCAAAAATAAGAACCAAGTGGTCGTCTAATCCTTAAAGGTTAAAAGGAAGAAGTAGAATGTGGGAGTGGGGGGATGATAAGAGTTAAATATGGTCTGAGTTTATTTAAAATGTAATTACTTTTGGCCTTTGTAATTTTGTTCCTCTTTCACAGAGATGACAAGAATTCCACAAACAATGGCAGTCGGCGGAACCTAATATGCAAGAGAGGATTTGGGTGGTTCAAGGTGAAATTAAATCATCTGTGTAGGTAAGTGCATTATAAGCAATCTCCAAGCTTCGTTCTTGATTTTCTAGTTTCTGGTTTCCTTCTTCTGCTGTGGTGCAATTCTGCTCCATCCGTTGCCAGTGGTTCAATTGCCGCCCTGATGACCAAGCTCCTAATAGCTTTGTAATCCTTCTTTCACACCTACATTTTTCCATTTCATTATTAAGTCAGTAGGATTTAGGCAGCCTCTCTCCTGTGCCTCTTTTCCTCTTCTCACGGCTCTACTGTTTTACTTTTCAATTTAATTGCTTCTTTCCAGCAGTTTCTCATTATGTAATTCAAAGACTAAGGGTGCAGAAGACTACTCAGGCTGGCACACTCGTGTTCACAGTTTTAGCTAAAAGTCCTAGGCGACACTTCCTTAAGCAACAGTAGAGGGATAAGTTTGTCAGAGTTGTCCATTGTTCTGAGTTGCTTTAGGAACTTGGTCTTTAAAAAAAATTTTTTTTAAATATATTTTTAAATTTATTTATGTTGAGAGAGAGAAAGAAAGCATGAGTAGAGGAGGGATAGAAAGAGACACACAAAATCCAAAGCAGGCTCCAGGCTCTGAGCTGTCAGCACAGAGTCCCATGAAGGGCTCGAACCCACGAACCGTGAGATCATGACCTGAGCCGAAGCTGGATGCTTAACCGACTGAGTCACCCAGGCGACCCAAGAAAATTGGTCTTGATTGTAATGGGGATGTTTAAGAAAGTAGCGAAACGTCCAGAAGATGAAGCTCCAAATCAAACTCTGATTTGTAAATTTGTCAAAATCATCCCTACGCCCAGCAGTAGCCCCGGAAACCCTGCCCCATCCTGTTCCCTTTCAGGAGGTGCGCAAGCCTGGGACAGGCTGTGGACAGAGCACCTGAATGAAGTTCTCCTCCTCATGTGGTTGGTCGACTCTGCTGGAGCCCACAGAGGAGGTGAGAGGCCCAGCCAAGTAAGCAAATAGATGCCCCCTGGTCAAGAACATTCTCTGGAGAGACAAATCAGAAAACAGGAATGGTGTCAGCCACACATCCGCCAGGACGAGAAGAAATCCAGGAAGCCAGATAGACCTATGATGGTAGCAATTTAGAGATATCACTTCCGGGTTTATGGGGAAGAGTGGGGTACACATAGGTATTGGATTCGTCAGATGGAAAATGTACATATACACACATGAACATACAGGTGTATATGTGCACACATATATTCTAGCTTAGGCAGTGAGGCCTTCAAACCTAAACATAGAACTCTGGCATCATATTGAGGGCTCCTGGCAAGTGGCCCCTAAGTGTGTTCCCCTAGCTTCTCTCTCTATGTCCAGTGTGAACCCACTGGCCACAGACTAGTTACGAAGTTCTCAAGTTATACTCTGTCGAGTCTCAGCTCCATAGCTCACTGACCTCTGTTTCCTCATCTATAAAATGGGTATCATGTGAGTTATATTGGGTAGGCTGCATTAGCAACCTCATCAAAAGAGAAAACATATAATAGACTTAACAACTAGAAAACACTCAACAAGTTGCTAGTTATCATTACTTATTATTATATTCCCTTCTTAGCCTTTGTAATTGATAACAATAGAATTATAGGTGGTTGCGGGGGGCGCCTCAGTGGCTTAGTTGGTTAAGCGTCCAACTTCTGCTCAGGTCATGATCTCTCAGTTTGTGGGTTCGAGCCCCGCGTCGGGCTCTGTGCTGACAGCTCTGAGGCTGGAGACTGCTTCAGATTCTGTGTCTCCCTCTCCCTCTGCCCCTCTCCTGCTTGTGTTCTCTCTCTCTCTCTCAAAAATAAATAAACATTTAAAAAAAAAAAAAAGGAATTATAAGTGGGAATTTTCTGTATAAAATACAGAGGCTCTGTGACCCAGGATTTTTTTTCTTCTACATCCTCTATTCTGAGTCAAATGCAATAGAACATGGAAATATAACTGAACATCAGTTATTACGTGACCAAAACTCCAGGGCAAACTTTTGGAAGGTTATAAAACTGTTGCCAGTTATGAATAAAAATGTCCTTAAGACTTGTAACGGTTTGGCAATTCCTTAGACAAAGATCACAATTTTCAAGTCAATTACCACACAGTAAATGTCAGATCCTCAGTGCACGTGTTTTAGATATAAAAAGGTAAGTTGAGAAGTCAAGAAGAGCTAGATCCTAGCATAAGTTTTTCTTTTAAAAAGGTCCATTGTTTCTGAAAAATGGGCAGGCCGGTTTTTCTCAATGCCCGGAATGCTAAGACCTTCCGGGGGATTCATAAGACAGATTTTGGGGCCTGCTGGACCAGGGGTCGTGGTGCTGAGGGCTGTGTGCCTGTAGCCAGTCACCAAGGTGAATCTGTTCACTGGGGTGGTTTGGAAAGCATGTTTACATGGTGTGTCCACTCCCACTGCTCAAAACTCCCGGAAATCAAGGACTTAGAGATCTGTTTGTGATGCTCCAGACCTGCCAGTGTGATTTCAGCAATGCTTTTGCCCTCCTTGCTTGGCTTTTTAACTAAAATGATCTTTTGCTGATTTCAGAAGTTAGGTGAAAATACAGGAAGTACATGGGGCGCCTGGGTGGCTCAGTTGGTTAAGTGTCCAACTCTTGATTTCCATTCGGGTCATGATCGCACGGTTCGGGAGTTTGGGTCCTGTGTGAGGCTCTGTGCTAACAGCACAGAGCCTGCTTGGGATTCTCTCTCTCCCTCTCTCTCTCTCTCTCAAAAATAAAAAATTTAAAAAAAAATTAAAAATAGAAAATACAAGAAGTACAAATAAGGGCAAGGAGATTATTATGGTCATTCACAACTCAGGAATACCACTGTCAACATTTTAATGTTTTTAAAATTCTTGTTAAAACACATACATATGATTATATATACATTTTATTTTTCAAAAGTGGGAATATGCCATGTGTACTATTTATAGCCTGCTTCTTTTTACTTAATAGCAGATTATGAACTTTTTTGCATATAATTAAATGCTTTTAGCACCTTTTCATGATTATGTATTATTCTGTGTTATGAGAGGTCCATCATTTGGTTAACCATGTGAGCCTTTTCCTATTTTAAATAATACCATGATGTATGTACTTACATTGTATGTATGTCTTTGTTCTTGCGGTTTCTGGCGTTTTTATTTCTTTCTGCCTATTGTGGGTTGAACCACCTGCCTGGCAGAGATGTTGCCCAGAGAAGCCAAATACGTGGTTTATCTCACCAATAAGTGACTCAGCATTAAGAATGATCTCAGGAGGGGCGCCTGGGTGGTGCAGTCGGTTAAGCATCCGACTTCAGCCAGGTCACGATCTCGCGGTCCGTGAGTTCGAGCCCCGCGTCAGGCTCTGGGCTGATGGCTCAGAGCCTGGAGCCTGTTTCCGATTCTGTGTCTCCCTCTCTCTCTGCCTCTCCCCCGTTCATGCTCTGTCTCTCTCTGTCCTCAAAATAAATAAACTTTGAAAAAAAAAATTAAAAAAAAAAAAAAAAAAAAGAATGATCTCAGGAATCCCCATACATTGATTTTTCAAATAAAATTAAGGCCTAGAAAAGCCAAGAACTTTGCAAAAGCATCGCAGCTAATGAATGCAAAGCACAGACTAGAATCTAGAATGCCATGATTCTCATTTGATACACTTTCCAACCTACCGGATCATCCCCCATAGCGCCCTGAAAGGTGAAGTTTTAGGATCATGCAAATGCAAAACACATAAATGTGTATGCATACATACATGCATATATGTGTATATACATCCACACATATAAATTTATACACATGCACACACATGTATATGTTCTAATTTAGGAAGAATGAAATAGAATTACTTCATTAGTTAATTTTTTAGGTTTAATTCTTGATTTTTGAGAGAGAGCGAGAGAGAGAGAGAGAGAGAGAGAATCCCAAGCAGGCCCCATGCTATCAGCATGAAGTCTGACTTGGGGCTCGATCTCACAAAACGTGAGGTCATGACCTGAGTCAAAATCAAGAGTCAGACGCCTAACCGACTGAGCCACCCAGGCGCCCCTACATCATTAGTTAATTTTTAAAAATCAGCTGTCACTACGGTATTATAGCATGAAATAATTCTAAGCTTATCATTCATGTCCCTGAAAGATTTTCCAGAAGAGACAGAGGTGCAGGCAGGTCAGTCCCTGGGTCTCCAAGTACTCAGTGCACATGAAGCACCATTGAGGGCTAAAACCAGTGCCATCCACTAGAGCCCGGGCACAGACGTCTCCTCTGACTTTCCTCCTGCCTCGCCATCAACTCTTGGGAAACCTGAGAAGACACTACAACAAAAGTTTGTCCAAAAGCCAGTGAAGCAATGGAGCAGCCAAACCTTGGTGGCTTTTCACGAGTGTTGGTGCCTTTAATATTGCTGTCCCAGGCTCACAGACTCTAACGATCACAAAAATATGCTTTGAAGCCCAAGATGACGACCTTACATAATCGCAGTGCGGCCAGTGCTTAAGAGGGGCAGATATTGAAGTCAGAAAGTTGCCAACAACCCTCGGAAGGTCTCAGCATCAGGCGTAGTTGTACAGAGCAGAAGCCCCTTTTAGCTGAGACTCATTCTGGGGTGCACAGCCTCCTTCTCTCCGTCTGAGCAGCCACATTTATATGCAGGGGGATTTTCCAAATAATCCCAGAGGCAACTCGGGTTCATATTTCTCTCTGGCTCGGCGTGAGTGTAGAACCAACATGACTTCAGCAGGGTGGGCATGCCTGGTGACATCATTTATCCGTGTCAGCAGAGACTTTAGCTGGTGTTTGGTGAATTCGCTACGTCGGGAAAATAAGCCAGTACTTTCTGACTTGGGGTAGACAGATCGTAGAAGTCTCAATTGCTTTTAGATCTTTGCAGTTCTAAAATTGCAAGCCTGGTATTTTTCAAATACCTAATAATACAGTAGTATTTTACATAATTGCTTTCCCTAACATTCGTAGAAAACTATAAATAGTCCTCTTAATAGGCACAGAAGTACTTATATTCCAGATGTTCCCATGGTGAAGGGACTTGAGCTGTAATTTCCACCTATTTCAGAAGCACTGAGACAGGGAAACTTGACAGACACATTCTTTTCTTTTGCCTCCTACAGATTCCCACATCCCCATCCTCGAAGCCGGTTGGAGATGATCTGATCTCCCAACACTGCAGGGCTCAAGGCTGCCTGCAGCAATTCCTGTGCCTTTTTAGCTCCATCCAAAATAAACCTCGCTCAAAACCTTTCTGGGAGAAGTGCTGTAACCTCTGCTCCAGGAGAGAGAAGTTTCATGCTTGTTTGCTTTCTTGTTTGTTTTTAAAGACTACTGAAGGCAGGTTGAATGAAGACTTTCCAGTGGTACTTTATTGGGGTTCCCTCTTCTTGATTTCTGGGTTTTCATGCCTGGTACAAACCCACTGATGTGTGAATCTAGCAAACAGTCTCTCTCCACAATTTAGAACCTTCACCAGTAAAATTTGGGACTTTCTGTAGGCTGAACTAAAATCTGCAGCGCTCTTTCGGTAGTCTTGTCTCCTGGAATCAGCATATTTGAATCATTGGGCCCTAACTCACACCTCGTGGTACATTGTAATGCATCTTCAAAGGCACTGTGGACCTGATTGTTCCCCGCCCCGGGCCTGGGGTTGGAGAGGGTGCAGGGCTGGGCGGCACAGGGGCATCTGGAGCCTCTGGGCCTCATCCACAAGCTTTACGGGATGTGCCAGCAGAAGGGCCACTTTCTAAGCTCCTGCGTGGTGTTAGCAACTCTTAGGTAGGTCAGGACCAGGAGAGTCCCAAGGAAGTTGGGGATCTGGGGGTGCATTATCTTTTTTCTTTTTTTAAATGTTTGTGTGCGTGGTGTGTGTGTGTGTGTGTGTGTGTGTGTGTGAGGGAGAGAGAGAGAGAGAGAGAGAGAGAATGCACATGAGTGGGGGAGGGGCAGAGAGAGAGACACACAGAATTCAAAACAGGCTCCAGGCTCCAGGCTCCAAGCTGCCAGCGCAGAGTCCGACACTGGGCTTGAACTCAGGAACCGCAAGATCGTGACCTGAGCCAAGGTCAGATGCTTAACAGACTGAGCCACCCAGGCGCCCCTGGGGTTGAATTTTCTTAATCCAACTCTTGGTACCTTCCCCTGGAAGTCTTTGGGCCCCCACAGCAGTAGACACTCCGGAGTTGGGTTGACGCAAGTGGATTCCCAAATCCCCAATGTCCTTGGGAACCTGCCTGAGAAAGGACCAGCTCTCATTTGCCAGTCTCCCCTTCCAACTGCCCTTCCTCCTCCTAATGGAAGAAAAGCACACTTCTCATGTGTGCCCCGGAATGTAAACACTAGAGCGCTACACCAAGCCAAAGCGATCTGACATATTAGTGTTGAATCAGGCGTCATGAACATGCTGTCTACGCGTATTTCTGTTAAAGGAAACCACAGCTGCAGAGCTGGGAGTTTTAGTCCAGATTAAGTGTTGGGACTATTTTCAGGATGTCTTTTTCCCCCAACTATTGGCATAGCGCTTGCCTTTGGACGGAACGCGAGCAAGGAGGAAAACAGTCAGTGGGATCTCTGCCTTCTTTCCGTTGCTCTCTGTGAAGTGAAGTGTTATCCCAGAGACGCATCTGAACGCATTCATTTGAATGGGTGAAGGGAGGCAAATTCTTTCTAGCAGAAAGCTGAAGTCTAATTTGGCTGATTGATTGGATGATGAGGACTGACTTTGTCAATTCATTAGTATGACAACCATTTTTTGTAAAAGAAATGAGCTAATTGGTTGCTCCAACATCCTGAATAAGTAGGTTTAAAGCCCTTGATGAGGTAAGAGCATTCTATCAAAACTATTCTGTTGGTAAAGACATAGTGAAATTAACAGTAGATTTTTAAAAATCTTGTTGGTAATATTGGGTGAAAAAAAAATGCCTAAGTGAAAGAATAATGAGTGTAATTAATCATCATTTACTAGGTCTTAGTAGAACCTGTTTGGTTATATTTTCCCAGAAATGACTCCAATAACTGAATAACAATTTTTTTTTTTTTTTTTTTTTTTTGTAAATCAGATGGTTTCTTTTCCTTTTTTTTTTTTTTTTTTTTGGTTCTTAATAAAATTGGAGGAGGAGGACCTAATTGAGTTGTCAAGTGATAGATTAATAAAAGTAATTTTTGAAGATGGATTAGTATGTGATTTTTGAACTCTCCCTTGGAAGGAGTTCGAAGAATGGAGTGTGCCGTTGCTGTAACAAAATTCTTGCTACTTATTTATCAGAACTGCGAGCTGTAGAACTTACCTACGTAATAACGAAAACCAGGAAGGGAATGGAAGCTGCCTGCTGGCTTACTGCAGTAATGGGTCATGGTCACCTGTGGCTGAATCCAACTCTTTAAGAGGGACATTTTCAGTGACATTCTACGTTTATATGTAATGATTACATATCAACATTTGAAATATATTTATGTTGTTTTGCTCAACTGTGAGCTAATGATACTTGTAGCAATAATTCAACCCAGATAGAAAGGAACACTTAGGAACTTACTGTCACTAGACATTTAAAGAGTCCAAAATTCCAATTTATATGCATACACCTGTGTCAGAGAAACATAATAGGATCATCAGTTACCACCTTGAAGCATGCACACATTACATGGAGGCAAAATTGTGTGGGAGAAGTGGAATGAAAATGTGGGTTCAAGGAGAAAAAGGAGTGATACAGATGTTCCAAGAGGTAAACAAGAGTGGTTCTCATCCTTTTTAAATGAACCATGGAGGCTTTCCACTCTTCTTATACTTAGACTTTGTTATGTGTATTGAAAAGAGTTCTGTAACCATTTGTTTTTCAAATGCCCTGTTTACAACACACTGGGAGCATATCTTTTGTGACTATTGTAACTTATGGTGAATTGTCTGGGTGGCTCAGTTAGTTGAACCTCTGAATCTTGATTTCGGCTCAGGTCATGATCCCAGGGTAGTGGGATTGAGCCCCACGTAGGGCTCTGCACTGGGCATGGAGATTGCTTACGATTCTCTCTCTCTCCCTCTTCCCATCCCATCTGGCATGCGTGCATGCATGTGCTCACTCACTCTCTCTTCCAAGTAATTTTTTTTGAGAGAAGGCACAAGTGAGTGAGGGGCAGAGAGAGACAGAAAGAGAGAGAGATGTGGGGCTCTATCTCATCCAACGTGGGGCTCGAACTCATGAACTGTGAGATCATGACCTGAAGTCAGGTGCTTAATGACTGAGCCACCCAGGTACCCCTCAAATAATTTTTTAAAAGAGAAAATTTTAAATGTCAACTAAAAAATGTGTGAGAGGAATGTTTGATTTTAATACTTATATAAGCTTACTAGGGAAAATTTTGAAATCCACGGCGCCAGGAGACCCAGATTTCTTGATATAAGACAGGACAGCTTTTCTCTCTCCTTCCCCTGAGCTTCTGTTAATAAGCAGCCTGCCTCTGGGGGCCACATGGGACCAATGTACCCTTACCTGCCAAGTGTTTTTAAGCTTGAGCAACATTTGGACCCCTCTTAAAGGGAAATAGCACGTGGATCCCTATTGTTGGGTTAAGTTGTTTCTATAGTAATGTTCCATTCCAGTATAAAACGCCATTGTAACTCCATGGCTCCTAGACATTGATTCATAGAAACAAATGTACAAATCAAAAATAAACCACAAAACCAACAAAATTGAAATTTTAGTTAACACAGCTGTAGATAATTGCCTGCAAAAGCAAAATGGCTGCTCTCCTTGGGAATGTAGCACCGATGGCCATGGCAGTGGCTTGTTTCCTCGTTCACCTTTCATTATGACAAACCATCTTCCTGGGGGGGGGGGGGCCACAGAATCACTCACTGATTGCCTCCCCTTTTCTCTGTTCAACTACTATAAAGTCTTTGTGGACAGTCTCACAGGTTAAAGTCCCTGGTGATGTCACCAGGTGGTGTCACTGGGCTTCACCTGGTGAGGACCCTCCTTACAGATCCTACTGGTATATCAATAGCCCACATCACTTGGAATAAGAAGATTCCGTCAGACTCAAGAGCTGAACTTGCTCATTTGGGCCTTTGGACTTTCTGATACGCAGCATTTTGAATTTTTTCATCCTTTACTAGTTCTTTTTTCACTTTTAAATGACCAGATTTTACTTTTCAAATTTTTAAGAAATTTACTTGTTTTGAGAGCTAGAGAGCAAACAGGGGAGGGGCAGAGAGAGAGGGGGAGAGAGGATCCCAAGCAGGCTCCAAGCTGTTAGCGCAGAGCCCAACACGGGGCTTGGATCCCTCGAACTGTGAGATCGTGACCTGAGCCGAAACCAAGAGTCAGACGCTTAACCGACTGAGCCACCCAGGCGCCCCAACCACATTTTACTTTTCAAGTACGGGACTTCCGAAAGACTCTGAATTGAAATCCACAAAGCGGATTGAACATAAAGGAACACTGAAGAAGCAGCCGTGACTTCCAGCTTAAACATTGCACAACCCGGTTGTATGGTCTTGGGTAGCCCACCCCTCTCTGAACCTTAGTTTCCTCTTTTATCAAATGAGAGAATAGATTCCATGAAACCCAAGGTCCTAAGCTGCCATCATTCTAAAAGTGACAGGCAAAATCAAATCCCAAGGATAAAAGAATTCAAATGTTGATAGGGCTCCACAGTTTTCAAAGCACCATCTCAATTGGTTCCTATAACAACTAAAGGTGCTATGAGGTATTACTCTTATTCCCATTTTATGCATAAGTCTTGTGCAGTATTGAGAGATGAAGTGACAACTAAAGTTACTGAACTAAGGAGAGATCTGGGAACTCTCTGTGTGGGATGTTGGATTTCTAAATTTTCTCTAAACTTGTTGCCGTTTGATTAGAGGAGAAATTTATTTACACTTGACATTCAGAAAATGTTCTTTATCCTCACGGGTCATTGCCTGTTCACATGGCTGTGGATTGTACGGGTTAGATCATTCATTCCTTCATTCATTCACTCACTCATGTGACCAGGATTTATTTACTGGTCATGTCAGCACAGCATTATTCGAAGTGCTATGTGTGGATATAAGAGAACCCATGAGCATGTTCATGGGCAGCTGGAGAAAACAGCATGCAGCATCTAGGTCTCCCTTTTTTTTTTTTTTTAATGTTTTTAATGTTTGTTTATTTTAGAGAGAGACGGAGTGCGAGCAGGGCAGGGGCAGAGAGAGAGAGAGAGAGAGACAGAATCCAAAGCAGGCTCCAGGCTCTGAGCTGTCAGCACAGAGCCCAATGTAGGGCTCGAACTCATGAACTGTGAGATCAGGACCTGAGGCGAAGTCAAAGTTGGATGCTTAACCAATTGAGCCACCCAGGTGCCCCCCACCTCTCTCTTTTAATGTTCACTTATTTTTGAGAGAGAGAGTGCAAGCCAGGGAGGGGCAGACAGAGAGGGCAGAGGATCCAAAGCAGGCTTTGCGCTGACAGCAGTGAGCCCCACGTGGGGCTTGAACTCACGAAACATGAGGTCATGACCTGAACCAAAGTCAGACCCTCAACCGACAGAGGCACCCAAGTGCCTTATTCACTGATACAGACGCAGAGCTTAGAACAGTGCCTGGAGAACGGTGGATAAATGAGTGAATGAAACAGGCATTCAATTCTGGGATCACATAATTGTGCCCAACTTCTAGGAAAGTTTTCCCGCCGACGCACCCCTCAAGGCTCTGCAGTTCCTCTCCACTCTGCCTCGTAGCACTTACCACCCTGTGCTTGTTCTCCTTTAGTTTAAAATTTGTGATCAAAGTTCATACATACATAGAGTTAAAAATTAAAACTTGCCAAAGGCTGGTAATAAATCACAGCAATCCTTAACCCCTTCTTGCCCCTTCTCGCACACTCGAGTTCTGACACCTGGAGGCAGCCACTTTGAACTCTTGGAGCTGTTGCTTCTGGCAACTGCCTTCACAATACTGTGTAATATGCATACACGGCTTGTTCTTGATGTATGCATCTTAGATGATATCTGGTATCTGTTATGATGGATCACTGTGTTAAATTAAGTCACAGGATTATGACCATGTGGGTATTACTCATTTTGGTTCAAACACTCCATCAATTCGGTCACCCGTCTGTCTTTTATCTTGCCCTAGTGACCGACCGCCTCGGGTATCCTGGGGAGCCCCCTTTCTCGGTCTTCTCTCCCCAAATTCTCTATCCGCCTGTTCCAGGTTGGCCATGCTGCTCTTCTGTCTGTTAGAAATTCCTCCTCACCCGTCTCCGGGGTTATATCCACTCCTTCCTGGATCCCCTTCTTTGTCTTTCTTGATTTACTCCTTCATCTTTCCAGAGCATAAAGCCCACTCACTTCCTAAGACAGAAGAAATGCGGGGGGAGATGCTGAGTCCTGTCGCATGTCTGGAAATCTGTTTTGTCTCACATCTGAGTGAGGTTAGTGGAGAACTAACTTCTAGATCGAATCCATTTCTCTCAGGATTTAGAAGGCATGACTCACCCCCACCCCTCATCCCCATCTTCTGCACCCAATGTTGAGAAGCCTGACGCCAAGCTATTTTTTTTTTCTCCTTGGAGAATTTTTGGGAACATTTCTTTATCTCTGTTGTCAATAGCAACATGCCTTTGGTGTGGATCTTTTCCCTTTGTTGTGCTGGTTGCTCGATCAGCTCTTTCAATCTGTGTCCCAGTTCTAGAAAATGCTCAATAATTATTTTCCTGTCCGTTTTCTCTGTTCTCTCATTCTGAAACTCCTCTTAGTCTGTTGTTAGACCTTCTGGAATAACCTTCTATGCTTCTTATCTTTTCTCTCATATTTTCCATCTGTTTAGCATTTGTATTAATTTATTCAACATTACCTACCAAGACCTGTGTTAAACATTCTCATTTTGGCTGTGGTCTGTGTTTTAAATCTCCAAGGGCTTATTCTTTAAAGATTTTTTTTTTAATTTTTATTTATTTTTGAGAGAGAGAGGATCCAAAGCAGGCTCTGTACTGTCAGCACAGAGCCTGACGCAGGGCTTGAACTCACAAACTGTGAGATCGTGATCTGAGCCAAAGTCAGACACTTAACTGACTGAGCCACTCAAGCACCCCTCCAAGAGCTTATTCTTAACCCCTAATTGTTACCATTGTATAGTGCTTTACCCTTGCTTCAAAGCTGTAGTGTTTTCTTCTAAAAATATTATTTGGGGCTATTTGTCAATGTTCCCTCTTCCCTGATTAGTTCCATTTCCTGTGGTTTCATTTTTGCAGTTGTTTACTTCAGCCTTCTTCACATTAGAGGTTCTCCTCGTGTGTTTGAGGATCCTTGGTTGTTCAGTATTCAAAGCCCTAAAAGGCTGATTGGAAGCACTAGGATTGGTGATGGTTCCTCACAAGAAACTAACCCTGCAAACACCTTGATCCTGAACTTCTAGCCACAAGGACTGTGAGAGAGTAAATTTCTGTTGTTTAAGCCCACTAGTTTGTGGTACTTTGTTGTGTCATCCCTAGGAAACGGATAAAACGGCCGTGAATTACAATGCCTGTGTTACATTAAATGCATGCACTACAATATGTTTTTTCACACGAAAAGGGGAAGATTTCACGTGTAGTCATTCTACCACCTTAAACAGAAGTCTGTTGCATGACCTGGTTTACTTGTCTGTGTGCCTATTATGTAGTCTTTGGGCCCAGGGCTTTTGTTAAATTCCCCTTCATCACTAAAATGCCTGGTCTCTAGAAATTGTTCAATAAATGGGTTTTGTTGTTGTTGTTTTTTTCTTAATGTTTATTTTTGAGAGAGAGAGTGAGAGCGCAAGTGGGGGAGGGGCAGAGAGAGAGGGAGAAAGAGAATTCCAAGCAGGTTCTGTGCTGTCAGCACAGAGCCTGACTTGGGACTTGAACCCACAAACCACGAGATCATGACCGGAGCCAAAGTCGGCTGCTTAATTGACTGAGCCATACCAGGTGCCCCGTAAATGTTTTGTGAATAAATAACTGAGAGATAGATAGGGTGAGAATAAATAATTAAATAGGCAAGGAAAGTGAGGGACTGACCAATAACATGTATGGTTATTCAGGGAAGGCTTCTAGAAAGAGGTAAAAAAATACTGAACAATTGACTCTGATACATAGTTTCAAAGTTTTGTTTTCTAATTTAATACACTAGTAAACAATCTCTTACCCAAAAACTTACCAACCATATTAACTAGGCTATCCCTTTTCTCCCACAATGGGCGGTCCTAGACTAGGCTTATGTCATAATTCAGATCTTTTGGATGACCTCAGAGGGGACCTTTCTGTTCTTCCACAAACTCTTGTTTATTCACACAATAATGATTTCTTTCAACGGGTGGTTGTAAAACAATGAATCAATCACAGATATTTGCTTAGCATAAACTATGTGCCAGTAACTGTCTGGTCACAGGATTTGGCTGTGAACAAGAGAGATGGGTTCTCCCCTCTCAGGTACCTTGAAAAGAGTTACAAATGATTATGTTTAAAAGGCTTCAGTGTGGGAATGCAAGCTGGTGCAGCCACTCTGGAAAACAGTATGGAGGCTCCTCAAAAAACTAAAAATAGAACTACCCTACGACCCAGCAGTTGCACTACTAGGCATTTATCCACGGGATACAGATATGCTGTTTCGAAGGGGCGCATGCACCCCCATGTTTATAGCAGCACTATCAACGATAGCCAAAGTATGGAAAGAGCCCAAACGTCCATCGATGGAATGAATGGATAAAGAAGATGTGGTGTGTATATATATATCCATATATATACACACCACATCTTCTTTCAAGAGGATGTGTACCTCTGGGGAAGAACAGATTTATTCCCTAGGTGTGATGAGAAAGTGTGATTTTGTGACTTTCATCCAGTTTCCTGGCACTTGTAAGGGACAGATACATCTCTGAGTTGCTGTGTTACATACTGCAAGATGGGCAACATAGTGCAGCAGACAGTTCATGAGTTCTGGAATCTGAAAAACTCAGGATGAATGGAAGGGCTGACCCAATCCCGGGTCTGGGTGTCAAGGTGCTCACCTGTACAAGGGTGGGAGCAATCCTACCTCATGGATAGTCAGGAGAAACTCACTAGGGAAGACCTTTGCATGACCATTTTTCTAGGTTACAATTCTTTTTTTTTTTTAAGTGTTTATTTATTTTGAGAGAGCGGGGGAGGGGCAGAAATAGAAGGAGAGAGAATCCCAAGCAGTCTCCCCACTGTCAGTGCAGAGCCCAACATGGGGCTCAAACTCATAAACCATGAGATCACGACCTGAGCTGAAATCAAGAGTTGGATGCTTAACTGAGCCACCCAAGCACCCTTGGGTTACAATTCTTAAACCTGATATGTAAAAAGTCTCTGTTACTAGACATTAGATTAACTTCCTTGGGAAAGCTTATTGAGAAGCCTAAAAACTGTACTAGGTTTTTGAAAACACAGCCTTGAGAAATGTTTTGTCTGTTTACATGGAAGGCAGTTCCCCACTTACCTTGTATCCAACCAGGCCTTCATCACAAATGTCTCTGCTAGGGTTCCATGACCAAGGAGGAGGTCACCACAAAATTGTACTCTCAGTGGCTAGGGGCTTTGTGGATTAGGCCCTGGGTCTTTCACTCAGATTATCTAGTTTTGGTGTCTTAGAATCATGTATAACTTGTTTACCCTGGGTGCTTGAAATTTGTAAATGGCCTACTTGGGTCTAGAGCGAGTTTTGTTTTGAGGCGCAGCTAATAAGAACAGGACTGAAGATGGCATGAATACTGGACCCTCCTGCAAGCCTGTTACTTGCTAACACTCCAGAGATAGTCCTGACCTCTATCAAATATCTTCTCCCACCCATTCAGCCCTGGCCTATGGCTGCAATGGGGACATTGTGGAAAGTACCAGCAGCAACAAGAACAGGGTCACCCAGGGTGAGGGTCACACGAGTGACAAAGGCATGCTTTATTAAAAAGCTTATACATTTTCGGGGATAGCCAGAGCAACCTGTTTTATTTTTCTGCTTGGTTCCAGATATTTGGGAACAGATGAGTAATATTTGCCAGGTTGCACGTACATGTGCATAAATATCTTTTCCCCTCCAGCCTTGAACTTAAATATTAAAGATGACAACCCTTATTATTGTTAGAAACTGCAAGTAAAAGAAAATTCTTATTGTGTGTACTCAAGCAAAATGACTTCATCCATTTCTCCTTGACTTACACAAAGGGAATCTCAAGTTAAAGTTCATGCTTTAGAAAGCATTATGTAGGAGACTTTTTTTTTTCCTCCCACACCGCACATCAAACTGACTTTATTCAACTGCGAATGATATTGGGATAATTAAGATAAGCCTCTGAAACATTGTACGAAGACAAACAGAAATTCCACTTACATAATTAAAAGAGAATTTTTCACAGTGTTTATTGCCAACGAATGCATTATACAGACCTGAGTCATTACAAGTAAATTATTGGCACGCATTATGGCTGCATAGCACTTTTGATTCATCCGTTTCCCATAATACAGAGTAAATTGGTTCATCTAAACAGAACAAAACAAAAAAACAAAAGAAAAAAGAGGGCTTAATTGCAGGTGTCCTCTTTTAGGAATGCTGTCCTTTTAGTTGCAACTCGTAGTAAAATTAGAGGGTATGGGCTTGCTTTATGGGGTGTTTTTTTTTTTTTTCCTGCTTCTCTGAGGTTATTTAAGGTTTCAGCTGATGAATCTTAGCCTTACTATATCTGGGTGGCATGGGAAGGATTTGGGAGTTTGGGAGTGAGTGTTGAAAAACGGCAGCACAGAATGCAGGATAGAATTTGTCAAAAAAGACCATAAGACCAGGGTACAGGGTGATAATGCCTTAAGGCCTCCCTACTGAAATATGGACCAGCACATCTACATCACTTAGGGAGTTTACTAGAAATGCAGATTCCCAGACCTATTGAATCAGAATCTGCATTTTAACAAAATTCCTATTAGCTTGTGAGAAGCACTGCTTTACAGAATATTTGACATCAGCTAATTCAGACATTTTATTTAGAAAGGAATGGACTGGGGTGCTTGGCTGGCTCATTCAGTGGAGCACGTGACTCTTCATCTTGGGGTTGTGAGTTCAAGCTCCACATTGGGTGTGGAGATTACTTAAAAATGGATCTTAAAAAAAAAAAATCACAGAAAATCTCCTTGAAAAAAAGAGGAATGGACTTTACCAAGGTGACTAATTGGCCACATGACCACTCATTATCATTTGTAATATCCTCCAGGTATCTGATTAATGTCTGCAGCACCTTTGAAATTCCTATTATTGTTATAAACCTTTTAAAATTTCTATTACTATTTGTGCTTTTCCCCCCTTGGTTAATATTGCTGTATTTTTCCCCCAGAAAACAACTTTTGGTTTTGTTGATCCTCTCTAAAATATATTTTCTGTTTCACTAACTTCCGTTTTTCCCTGTATTATCGTTCTTCTTTCTTTGGGCTTATGCTTTTTTTTTTTTCCTCATTCTTAAGTTGGCTGGCTCTTTGCTTTATTAAGTTTTAGATCTTGTTCTTTTCTAATATAAACATCAAAGGCTATAAACTCTTCTCTAAGTACCACTTTGGCTTCATTGGACACATTTTGATACATTATTTTAAGTTGCTGTGTAGTTCTGAGTATTTTCTAATTTCAATTATAATTTCGTTTTCAGTACATGAACAGATTTTAAACGTTTTATGCATGCTTCCAAACCCATGGGGCTTTTTTAGTTATATTTTTTATTTCTAATTTGTATTTAAGATTATCGCCTATATGTCAGCGCTTTGAAATACTTACCAAATAGGTGTTAAAATTTCTAAGTGAGATGGTGAGTTTGGTAATGTCTCTCATGGAGCTATCAACTTTTGTTTTATACATATTTGAGGTTTTGTTATTAGTTGCATTCAAATTTGTAAATGTTAAATTGGACTTTTTACCATTCGTTATGTTATGACCTTTTTCTCCAGTAATGCTTTTCATATTAAAGTTTACTTAGTCTGATGTTAATATTACTACTTGATTTCTCTTTTGGTCAGTTATTTTTCTTGGTTTGTGTTTTTTTCATCCTTTGACTTTTTAATCTACTTTAACATTTAAGAAGTATCTCTGTTTTCAAAGTTTATTTATTTTTTGAGAGAGAGACAGAATGAGCAGAGGAAGGGCAGAGAGAGAGAAGGGGACAGATCCAAAGCCAGCTCTGTGCTACCCAGGCACCTCTATTTTTTTTTTTTTTAATGTTTATTTTTGAGAGAGAAAGACAAAGCATGAGTCGGGAAAGGGCAGAGAGAGAAACAGAATCTGAATCAGGCTCTAGACTTGAGAGTTGTCAGCACAGAGCCTGACTCGGGGCTCCAACTCACCAACAGTGAGATCATTACCTGAGCGGAAGTCGGAAACTTAACCAACTGAGCCCCCCCCCCCCCCGGCCCCCCGTGCCCCAAGAAGTAGCCCTTTTAAACAGCCTATATCTGGATTTTGTTTTTTGTCCAGTCTGACAGTCTTTTCTTTTCACTGGAGTGTTTAGTCCTTTCACATGTATAGTGATTACTGATATTTGGATCTCGGTGTTATTTGTTCTACTATTTTATTGCTTTTGGTCTTTTTAAGAATTTATTTATTTGGAAATGATGTGCAATAGGTCTTTCTTTGGTGGTTACTGTAGTGTTAGCATGCATACTTAAAAAAACTTAGTAACTCTGAGGTACTATTGAGAAATGTAGAAAGCTTAAACTCCAGTCGTGCTCTTCCCTATTTGCACGCTATTATTGCCTATTATTTAATCCTAGCCTTTCCCCCACAAATCAGAGGTTAATGTTGTTATCAATCAACTGGAGTCATTTGTCTGTGGATGGACAGAATGTGGAGAAGGATACAGAAACAATGAAGAAACGGTAAATATTAGGAATGGGGACCAGTCGAGATTTATTAAGGGCTTTGAACTCTATCTTCAAACTAGGACAGCCCTGAAGGGTCGTCATCGTCCACACGGTCACATTTGATTTTGAGAAAGCTTACTCCAGCTGGAATATGAATAACGGAAAATGAAGACCCGAAGAAGAAAACCAATAGGTGCTGTAATCCCTGGGACGAATTGGCAAGGTGACGTCAGGATGGAGAGTGTGACAACGTGCAGAAACCCCTGGCTGCCCAATGGACTGGATCTGATCAGGGGCTGGATCCGGTGGGCGAACGGGAAGCGGAAGCCAAGGATTTCACGAGATTTCGCATTCGGGTGGAAATCATGAGATATGGTGAGAAGCTGAAGAGTTGACTAGATACGTATCTCCTTAGGCTTGTGATGAAAGCTAGAAGATGTATGGGTCTCTGTAGAGACTCATACGAAGCCCTTTCAAAAATGGTAGCTCCGTGTAGAGGACCTGTATCTTCAGAACCCTAGGCGTCAAAGCAAAACCCTCTGCTCACAGACCGGCTTGGCCGCAGGGCAGAGGTCGGGCAAGGGCTGGAGTGCGGTTTCCGCGCCCGCTCCGCGCCTCAGCCTCGGCCCACCCGGACCTTTGCCCCTTCTTCTGGGACCACCGGCTTTCGGGGGCGGGGCCGACCTCACGGGGGCGGGCGCTGGCGTGCGCCGCGTCTGCGCAGAGCGCGGGCGGGGGCTCAGGCGGCGGCGGCGCGGGCCGAGCGCCGTGGACGCGCCCCGTGCGCGCCCCCGTGCGCGCGCGCGGCCGCCTGCGCCCTGCCCACCTCGCCGTAGCCCGGGCCGCCGCCGCGCCTTCCCCAAGCGCAGGCTTTGTGGGTCTTTGCGAAAACGCGCGTCCAGGAAGGCGGGGAGAGGCGGCAGAAGTGAGTTCTGTTAGACGCAGTCATCGGAGGGTTTGCAGTGCACTGAGAGCTGTGAGTACCCGGGTGTTCACTCCAGTGGCACCGGCGTCCTGGAAAGGCTCAGTTCTCGGTGTCGGAGAGGGGAATGTGGGCCTGCGGGAAACTACCCCTGATGACGTACCTGAGTGGGTTTCAACTCTGTCAGGCCCGACACCACTTTTAAAAATAAGCCTTTGTCGGCTTCATTGAGGTATAATTTACCCCCCCCCCCCCAAAAAAGTGTGTATTTAAGGAGTACCGTGTGATGGCTTAATATGCTACGCATTGCGAAATGATTCCCACCTGAAGCTAAGTTACCAGGCTTTGGGTGGGGTGAGAACACCGGAAACCACTGTCTCAGCGAATTTAAAATACACCATACGGTGTCACTAGTTAGAGCCGCCAGCTCTACATTAGAGTCCCTGGAACTCATTCATCTCATATCCCAACAGGCGGTGACCCAGAGACCCACTTCTCCCCGCTCCCCCCCTCCCCCCCTCCCCCCCTCCGATCCCTGGCTCCCCCCATTCCTCCCTCAGCATCTCTGAATTCTAATTTTTAGGGCTGAATAATACTCCATTATGGGTAGAGAGATCATGTTTTCTTTGTCCATTCATCTCCTGGTGGACATAAGCATTACTGTTTCTTGACTACTCGGTGTAAGGCTGCAGCGAACCCAGAGTGCCACGATCTCTTGGATACTGACTTCATTTCCTTTAGAGAAATAGCCGGAAATAGGATTGCTGAAGCATAGAGTAGATCGGTTTTTAATTTTGGGGGGGACTTCATGCTGTTTTTCCTAAAGGCTGTACCAATTTGCACTTCCACCCACAAAAGCTCACCAACAAATGTGTCCGTATCCTTGCCAACACTCTCAACACCGCTTTATTATAGTAATCAATATTTCGCAACACCCCCCTTTGTTAACCCCAAATTAAATTCATAGGTAATATATTTATCCAAGTGCGTATTTTTTTAAATTGAAGGATAATTGACATATTAGTTTTAGGTGTACCGCAAAATGATTCAGTACTTGTGTCCGTTGCAAAATGGTTACCATGATGACTACTGACATTCATTGCCTTGCCTACTTTCAGAACAAATTTTTTCCCTTGTGATGAGAACTTTACAGATCTACTTTCTCAGCAACCTTCACCTTCCAATATGTAATAGAGTATTATTAACTACAGTCATGGTGCACACCTCCCCGTGACTGACTTCCTCTCTCTCTCTCTCTCTCTCTCTTTTTCTTTCTTTCTTTCTTTCTTTCTTTCTTTCTTTCTTTCTTTCTTTCTTTCTTTCCTTCCTTCCTTCCTTCCTTCCTTCCTTCCTTCCTTCCTTCCTTCCTTCCTTCCTTCTCTTCAGTATGACTTATTTTATAGCTGGAAGTTTGTGCCCTTTCACCCCGCAAGTGCATAATTTTTTTTTCTTTTTTTTTTTTTTTTTATAAATTTTTTTTTTTCAACGTTTATTTATTTTTGGGACAGAGAGAGACAGAGCATGAACGGGCGAGGGGCAGAGAGAGAGGGAGACACAGAATCGGAAACAGGCTCCAGGCTCTGAGCCATCAGCCCAGAGCCTGATGCGGGGCTCGAACTCACGGACCGCGAGATCGTGACCTGGCTGAAGTCGGACGCTCAACCGACTGCGCCACCCAGGCGCCCCAGTGCATAATTTTTTAAAGAAAAAGGATATGATGGCCTAATATAAACTAGTTAAATAGAGTAAAATCCTAAGTGTCTTTTATCCTTTCTGTGTCCAGTCAGAAAACAAACCACTCTAAGTATTTCAAAAGAAGCAAGTTAATCTAGGGAACTGGTTATAAAGGTTTGGGCAGGGCTGGATGAGCATATGGGGGAAGGTAGGGTTATCCAGGATTAGTAACTACAGGAACTCACTACCCCCTGGAGCTGGAGAAGCAAAGGGGAAAATGATGTCCCCCAGAGCCTCCGAATGCAAGGCCACGGTGTCTGCCCCCCTGCACACCACACCGGGCACACCACACGACCCAAAAGACAGGGGGAAAAGGGGTCTTCCTGATCTCTTCCATTCCCCAGTGCCTCCCATTGGCAGACCCTCAGAGAAGCCAGATGGGAAGGAATCTGGAAGCTGTAACTTGGAGGCTTCTGGCCCTAGAGGTGGAGAGCAGGGCTCACAAGGGATGTACAGAGCCAACAGATAATAGTTTCAATTTGCAAATTTTTAGGCACAACTACATTTGAAGATATAATGAAGATGCCAGATGCTTGAATCTGCATTTAAATAAGTTCGGATTTAATGGAAGTAAAACAAAGTTCCACGGAATGTTACAGACACTTTCTATATCTGACTTTCGGAAAGAAAAGGTGGAAGAGTGGATTCCCATATATGTATAATCACTATGAATGCGGTGACTACAGCAGAGATCCAAGTGGCTGTAGTGGTGACTCAAAGGTTATGGGCGGCTTTGCCATTCCCGGTGAGATTTCGAAACAGTTGAGTTGACAATTTATAGTAAAAAGTGTAAACAAACCAGAGCTCATTAGTTGCATTGTTACAAAATTCAGTGTATACTTAAATCATGCCAAAAAGCCTCGTGTTTATATGTCAAGTGGAGTTAGGTCTGGAGCTGAAATCATTAGGAATAGGTTTTTTCCCCACCTTCATGAATATCCATCAGGACATTCAAAATTTGAGCAGGACTAAGGATTATAGAACATCCAGTTTCCTGGTCTCTTCCCTTCTAAGTGCCCTTTGCATATCCACCCCCCATCCCCCCCCCGCTTCACCCCCGTTGTTGTAACAACTAAAGACGCCTCCACAGATTTTTGGTCCTCTCTTGAGCAGCAGTACAGCTGTTAAGAGCACAGATGTAGTTGTGCAGTCTTGATACAGAAGTATTATGAGATATCAAATAGAAATTAGGTTATAGAATGTTGCCTTTCATTATTTTAGGAAGTATTTGTCCATGCATATGAGAAAAGGCTTGGCATTTATAAGCCGAAATGTTAACAGTGGTTATTCCTTTTGTTGGAATTTGAGGAATAGTTTTTTTGTTTTTTTCTGTTTTTAAATTTTTTTTCGACTTGAGAAATTTTAGAATGCATTCAAGGGGGTGGGGGGAGAAAAAGGTTAGGTCAGGCAGGCGTATCAGTGAGGATCCTTCTGGGCTCATAGGAACAGTCAGACCCTAAATCTGTCCATGGGGACTGACCCAAGTACCTGATACGAGCACTTGCTCAGACAAACTTTGGTTCTACCAGAAATGCCACCTCCTTCCTGCACACAAACCACTCTTTGCTGCTCACTGTTCCTTCGGGATGGTGAACAGAGCATGTCCTTCCTGATGTGGGTCCAAATGGGGTCATACTAGTTTTTTGGCTTCATAGCACAGCAGTTTCTTTAAGAATAGGAGCCTGCTGAACTCACCGTCATGCCCGCCCCGTCAATCTCAGGTATGAATCGCCAAACTGGGAGACTGAGTCCCAAGCTTGGACAACATTTTCCATCCTCGGGCCAAAATGGGGGGCATCAGCAAGATGTAGCACGTTCAGTGGGTTGCATGCTGGAAGCTTGTGGCGGGCCTGATACTGTGGGCCCTACCAAGAAGACCGAAGAAGGATGATAGGATAGGGGCGCCCATGTGTTGGCAGGTCCCAGCATTTTCCAACTGACTTCTCATTAGGATTTAACCCAACACACTGTCTCCAGTCCAAGCTGCCAGCCTCCAAAACCTCTGTCCTGCACAGGACCTTGTGCGGGGATCTCCAGGCAGGGCGTGGGCGTGCCCGACACTCACACATCTCCCAGACCTGAACGCCTGGGCCGAGACAAGGGATAGTTTCCAGATGTGGGCTTCACATCTGGGCCAGCCATCAGAAGGCTGCTTATTTGAACAAAGACTGGAAGTACTCAAAGAGCCCCGAGGTCCAGAGAAGGCTGCCAAGAGCTGGCGAGCAGATGAGTGGAGAACAGACCTCAATTTATGGTTCCAGGAGAGGAAGAAAGCCGTGCTTTGTGGTCCCACACGGATACGTGTGAAGCAAGGCATCCTGCTCCTTCAGGATGGGCAATGGCTCTGTTCGTAGGATTAAAATCAGGGGCTTCGAATCTAGGATGAGCAGAATTCTGAACTGAGGGTGCACTCCCATTTCCAGTGTGGCACCTCGACCTTCCCCCCCTTTCCATACCACCTCATAACTGGCGTTCTGTGGAAATACTGTGGAAATAGAAAATCTTAACAATTTTATGGCTTGGTGGGCCCTTTCAACCCATCATCCCCACCGGACACACACTTCCTTTTTGAAAATTTTTTCTAAATGTTTATTTTTGAGAGAGAGCGAGTGACAGAGAGCGAGTGGGGGAGGGGCAGAGAGAGAGAGGGAGACACAGAATCTGAAGCAGGCCCCAGGCTCTGAGCGGTCAGCACAGAGCCTGACACGGGGCTCGAACTCACAAGCTGTGAGATCACGACCTGAGCCAAAAGCCGGGTCCTTAACTGACTGAGTCACCCAGGCACCCCATTTCCTTTTATAGGTAACCCTGTGACTTGGGCAAATTCCCCACTTGACTGGAGGAGCTGAGAAGAATAGGTCTGTTAGCAGTCCTCTTCGGAGGGCGTCAGTGAGATCGGCACACCTTGGAGCAGATTCTTATGTTCCTACAAAGTGCAGAAGTGTACTCCTTGGGCTGAGTCCTGTTGGGCTGAATTGTCTGCCCCCTCCCCCTGCCCCCGTACCTGTGTTGAAGTCCTAACCCCTCAGTACCTCGGAATGTGACCGTATATGGAGATAGGGGCTTTAAAGAGATCATTAAGTTAAAGTGAGGTCAGTTGGACGGGTTCTCATCCAATCTGAGTGCTGTCCTCGTGAAGAGATTGTGCACAGACACACGCAGAGGGAAGGCTATGTGAGGACACAGGGAGAAGGTGGCCATCTGCGAGCCCCGGAGAAAGTCCTCAGATGAAACCAACCCTGATGCTACCTTGATCTCAGACTTTCAGCCTCCAGGAAGGTGAGAGAATCAATTTCTGTTAAGCCTCCCAGTCTGCGGTGCTTTCTTATGGCAGCCAGAACGAACTAACGTGGAGGTTGGGGGACGCCCGGACCACAGTGGTGGCCCCGGCTGCCTGGCTCTGTGGGGAACCAGGGACCAGGCCGGTAGTGAGAACGGGCAGGACGATGACGAGCCCTGGGTGCAGGTGTGAGCCTGAGGGTGTTGCCAGTTTATTTTCCGGTTGGTGCTTTCATTATCCTCACACCGTCAGGAAAGTTCTATGACCTGTCACTGCCTGGCTTCTGCTTTGTGTGGGGCATTAAGAAGGTCCTCGCTGAGGGGTCGGAGGACAGTCATGCCGCAGGTCTTCAAGTCCAGACTCAGGAAGGGGCAGGAGCGTGCCCACTGGCAGGGGCGGCATCCTTAGGGCCTCAAGAATAGCCTGTGGGTCGTTTGAAGAGAACTGGTTTCCTTCAGCGACGCTGGCACACGCTTGTGCGGTTATCACTTGGATTACAGGTAGAATGTAAATTTTACTAGCCATGTAACCTTAGGGTAGTTATTCAAACTCTCCCGTCCTGTTTTTTGGCCCTAGGGATAAGTGGGGTTCGCAGAGTGTTATAGTTAAATGAGACCATGAATAGAAAGGCTATGGAAGCACACGGCACTTTGTCTTTGGTGCCAAGTATTTCCTGAGTTCCTCCTATGTGCCAGGTTCCACCTTAGGCTTTGAGGATATAACAGAAGGTAAGAGGAAAAAAATGTCCCTGCTCCACAGAGCTTACACGGTAGACAGGGAGCAACTATAAAGGAAACAGACGTGCAGAAGGAAGTGGGGTCCGCTGGGTCAGAGGCTGGTGCAGAGTCAAGGTGAGAAGAGGAAAGGACCCACGAACAGGTGCTTGCACTCCATTCACTGGGCCCCTGGGGGCGGAAGGTAGAGCTGAGCCCTGAGCTAAGGAGACATTGGAAGGGCTGCTGCTTCCTGGAGAAGGGGCTGGAAAACTCTGCTTGTTGGCCCCGGGAAATAATTAGGAAGCCTATTTATGTCCAGGATCCTAAATGGGGGGGGGGAGGGGAATCTCCTGTTTAAAAATAAAATGAGTTTGGCGGCTCCTCAAAACATTAAACATAGACTTGCCATGTGACCCGGCAATTCCACTGTGAGGTGTAGATGCCGAAACATCAAAAGCAGGGTCTCAGGCTGATCCGTGTAGAACGACGTTCGTGGTGGCTCTGTTCCCAACAGCCCAGAGGTGGAAACAACCCACCCACAGATGGCTGAATAAGCGAAGCGTGGTATATGCACACAGTGTTCCTGAACTTGAATAAGGAGTGAAATCCTCATATGTGCTCAGCGTGGAGGAGCCCTGAAAACATTATGCTCAACAACATAAGCGAGACCCATAAGGGCAAATGACCGCGTGATTCCACTTACATGAGGTGCCTAGGGTAGTCCGGTTCGTAGCCATAGAAAGTGGAACAGGTGTTCCCAAGGGGGGTGGGGGGTGGGGAGTCACTGTTTACTGGGTACAGAGTTTCTATTTGGGGTGATGAAAAGTTCTGGAAATGGACCATGGCTATGGTTACACAACATTGCGAATGCTCTTACTGCTGCTAAATTGTGCGCTTTATTTATTTTTTTTAATTTTTTTTTTAACATTTATTTATTTTTGAGACAGAGAGAGAGAGAGAGCATGAACAGGGGAGGGTCAGAGAAAGAGGGAGACACAGAATCTGAAACAGGCTCCAGGCTCTGAGCTGTCAGCACAGAGCCCAACGCGAGGCTGGAACCCACAGACCGCGAGATCATGACCTGAGCCGAAGTCGGACGCTTAACCAACTGAGCCACCCAGGTGCCCCTAAATTGTGCACTTTAAAACAAACAAACAAAAATAGTAAATGTTGTGTTAGGTATATTTTGCCACTATAAGAAAAAAAAAAAGGAAGAAAAAGAAAGTTATTTGCCCCAGGTGGCTGAGCTAGGGGAGCCAAGTGCTGAGCCTGGCATCCGGGGGTCCCTTTTTCCCAGCCCCGCTTGCTCGCCAGCACAAAGTGGGGTGCTCACAGTGGCTGGGGATTTACAGCAGCAGCAGTACCCCCCGGATGGGAAGGCAGCGGCCTTCCTCGCCTGTTTCTTGCACCTGTGTTTCTTTGTGACTTTCCCGTCTTCCCTTGGAGTCATATTTTCTCTGGTTTGGGGTTGTAATTAATGGAGGCCGCTCTGCGTGCTGACATGTACCCGGGAGCCAGGCTGCACCAGCTTCAGATCTCAGCTCTGCCACTCACTAGGGGGGATTCTGGGGCAAGTTTCTTAAACTCTCTGTCCCTCGTTTTCCCACCTGTGGGAAGCGGTAATAGCAGGGGGTGGTTGTGGAAATAAAGTGAAGTCACCCGCATGAGGTGCTTGGAGCAGTGGCTGGCACCCCAAGTGCTTTCATTGTTGGGTGTTCTCATTGGTAGCACACGACCGGGCTGAGGGAGCTGAGGGTCTATGGCCAGCGTGCAAGCTTCTTGGATTTAGAATCCTTTTGCAGGATTCTTAAACCCCCCAGGACTCTCCTAGAACGCTGCATCAGAGCCAGGAAGAAAGGCAAAGATACACAGGAAATGTTGCCCACGCACATCCTTACTTACTCGGCGATGTGGAATGATCTCTGCATTTCTGTAGGACGTGGTTTATAAATCAATGGGTTGGGATCAGGGCAGTCTAAAATCCCTTGAAGTGTGCTCACACGCTTCCACACAACCTGAGCATGTCGTGTCTGCTTTCATTCAGCAGTGCTGCCCCCTGTGGGCGGTCCGCGCACTGCAGCCCAAGTCACTCCAGCCAGCTGGGGGCGGGGAGGACTGCAGAGGCCTGATGGTGTTATGTTTCCCCTGACCTAAGCCCACTCCTGATTCTGTTCCCTCTGTTCTCTCTAAATGGATTTGTGAGATACTTACAGCGTTCCTGTTCCCATGAAATGAGGCTTAACAAAAAGAAAAGAAAAAGGCAGCCAGCCTCTGATAACCCAAGGAGATACAGCCCCCGTGTGTGATTTGGGGCAGGTTGTGGGTCTTAGCCAGCAAATGAGCTCCTAGACGCCTACGATGTACTCTCTCCTGAAGAACATCCCACTTTAACATTTCAAGACTCAAAATCCAGGGACACAGTGAGACTAATATGTTCTATATTTAAAAAAAAAATTTTTTTAATGTTTGTTTACTTTTGAGAGAGAGAGAGAGGGAGAGAGAGAGAGAGAGAGAGACAGGGCGCGAGCAGGGGAGGGGCAGAGAGAGAGGGAGACACAGAATCTGAAACAGGCTCCAGGCTCTGAGCTGTCAGCACAGAGCCGATGCAGGGCTCAAACCCGTGAGATCATGACCTGAAACGAAGTTGGACACTTAACCCACTGAGCCACCTAGGTGCCCTGAGACTAATATGTTCCATATTTTTAAAACTTTTGCACAGAAAGGAAAAAACGACCATACGCTAAATTTTAGAAAATGAAAAATGGAAAGAACAGTTTTGTAATTCATGACAAAAAAAGGCCTACTCTTCTTCCTAATACATAAAGAACTCCTAGAAATCGAAGGGAGGGAGGGACGAAGGGAGGAAGGAAAGTAGGAAGGAAGGAAAGGGAGAGGAGGATGAGCAAATGTGGGCCACATTCACAGAAAGCAACCCCGAAATACCATTTTCACCCACTGAATTGGCCAAAATCCTCATGTTTAATACCACACTCTGTGGGCCAGTCTGTGCAAGGGCAGGCACCTTGGAACATTGCTAGTGGGGATGGGACTCGGCATATCCATTATGAAGGGGGATGTGGCCTGTCAGCAATTGCAAATACATGATTCCACTTCTATAGCTGCAGTGTGCACAGAGAACATACAGTGCATTGAGATTGTTCATTGCAACATTGTTTGTGATAGAAAACAATGGAAGCGACAGGTGGCTCTTACCACATTTACTGCCTCCCTGGGATGAACTCTATGCAGTGAGAAAAGAGGAGATGTGCTATCAGTATTGACATGGAAAGAACTCTACAGTATTCCATTAATAAAAATAAGCAAGGTTCAGGGCAGTGTATTTAATCTACTACGTTTTTATCTAAAGGGTTGGAAGATACGAATTTATGTTTGTATTTCCTTGGTTTTGCCTTCACAAGGTTACCCGTGGAGCACCTAGACTGATGGGGATAAGGCTTGGAGTTATCCACTCTCCTTTCCGCTCCTTCTAGACTTTCCAAACTTCTCTTTCTGTATATTGATTGTTGAAAGCATGAAGGTGTTACCAGTTTACACTTAAATAAATATATTCTTATTCTCGGGGGGTAGTGAGGATTCTCCTATGCTACAATAAGAGAATAAATAGTCCAACCTTTCTGAGATGCAATTTGGCAATATGTATGGGCACAGAGATTTCACTGTTAGGGTCTTGATTACATACTGTTTAAAGCGAAACATTCCCAACTTTTGGAAGACGCACCTGTTAAATGTCCCAACATCAGGGGATGATGACATACCCGTAAGACAGTGATACATCCATAGGACAGAATACTCAAAGCTAATTCAAATACCACAAAGTATATGTACTGACATGGAAAGTTGGCCATTTGTTACAGAATGGAAAAGCAAGTAACATATTTGCATATATGGTCTGGTACAATATTTGTAAAATATAGAAATATAAAAGTAAGCAAACGCTGTAAGGGTAATATGCCAACATATCATCAGTGACCATAGCTAGATAGTAGGTCGGGATCAGTTTTTGTCTTTTATTCATCTGACTTTTCTGATATTATGTATTAACATTACAAGTAAAGTTAATTAAAAATAACCTTACAGGGGCGCCTGGGTGGCTCAGTCGGTCGAGCGTCCAACTTCAGCTCAGGTCATGATCTCATACGCCATGAGTTTGAGCCCTGCGTTGGGCTCTGGGCTGACAGCTCAGAGCCTGGAGCCTGCTTGGGATTCTGTGTCTCCCTCTCTTTCTACCCCTCCCCTGCTCATGCTCTGTCTCTCTCTGTCTCAAAAATAAATAAAAACATTAAAAAATAAAAAAATAACCTTCCAGCTATATGTATATATACAAAAATATAGTCTTTAATAACAGGACCAGTAGCATATATCCTGTTACAGCACCTGGTTTTTCATCTTGAATACTTAACGTCCATATCTTTCCCAGTCAACAAACACATCTCAGGGAAATCGAGTGGTCAGACTGCCATGGTTTTATGATTGTTTGTTTTAGTATTTTTCCTCAGATCTCCTGATTTTTCTACTGTCAACCCTTATTATTTATGTAATTCAGAAATAATAAGCACTTTTAAAAAGAAATACTTTTGTTCTAATAGTTGGCGGTTTTGAAAGCCCTTTTTACAGACTGCACACAATATGTGCAAAACCCAGCAGAGCCATGATAACTTTATATGGAGAAACAGAGACTGGGGAAGTTAGGAGGTTTTCTAGCAGTTGCCAAGCCAATAAAGTGAAGCTGGGCCACGTTGATTAACACATGGCCCAGAAGTGCCCATTCTACCTGCCATGCACATTCCCAGAGCCCTCCTAGACATCTGGAAGGCTTGGACTCAATTCCTACTCCACCAGAGAAGTGAACAGGGTCATCTACAATATCCAATAAAAGTCCTCAAAAGGAGGGGCTAACCAAGAGAAAGCATTCCTGGAAAGACAGTTGCTTGAGGGCCCCATACTGAACTGCAGTGAAAGCCTCAAGAATTCTCTTTCCACTTTCCTGTGAACATGCTTACCACTGAATGTGGGAAGACTCACGAATATTTCTAGAGAAAAGGATTTCCGTTAAAAAGAAGAAAAATAGATTATCCCCATTTATAGCTTGTTTGAAAGTGTTATTAGAGGATAAACTTACTGAGGGTAAGATTATTTTTTATCTCCATATTTCAGTGCTTAGTTATCCCAGAGATACTCAGTAGGTATTAGATGGTTGTGGTAAATGGATGGATGGATGGATAGATGGATGGGTGATTGTTTGAGATGCATTAATTGAAAGAGGGAAGGAAGGAAGGAAGGAAGGAAGGAAGGAAGGAAGGAAGGAAGGAAGGAAGGAAGGAAGGAAGGAGGGAAGGAAAAGGGAGGGAGGGAGGAATGGAATCTAGAAAGAAGGAAGGGAGGCTGCTGGGGTTGGTTGGATAGATGAATGGAAGGTTGGTTAGGGTGGAAGAAAAGATGGCTGACTGGCTGGCTGGTGTGATGGAATAATGGGTGGGTGGATGAAAAGATGGACTGATGGATGGAATGGATGGATAAAGCTGCAGTTGATGTTAAAGTCTAACAAACACTCAAGTACTGTGGGCTGTTTCAGCTCAGGTACAGAGATATTGCTACATAATTTTCTTCTCTTTTAGGAAGGATGGAACTATCTCCGCTTTTTATGCCAGTCTCATTAACAGCCGCCAAGACAGATGTGGGGCCCTCAACAGCAGTCCTTCTTCTTCGCATCCAAAGAATGGCAGAGAAAGTTAAGAGGCCGAAATGAGGAGGCACAAAAGTTAGCATCTTTATTTTATAGGTGAGGTAACCAACCTGCAAATAATGAATGTCCAAGCTATTAGAGACCTTATAAAATACCAGGCATTTAAAAATAAAATTGTAAACCATAGAAATGAACAAAAGAAGAGGAAGGGCAGGGTCATTAAAGTCATTCAGTGGGACGGGACAGGTCTTCCCACTGTGGTTACTGCCAGGGCTAAATTGCAGTGTGTAAGGCCATCTGCCCTGGTATTCTTCCTGTCACTCCCGAGAGCTTTTTATTCCACTTTATTTTAGGAGTGCCAAAAGGTGGGTTTCTAATTCTATTCCTCTCTAGTTCTTTTTATAGTACTCGGATCTGGGCAAATACCAGTAATATGAAATGTGTCCTCTTTTTTTTGTACTTTAAATCAGCCAGAAGTTTAATATCTTGAATTTCCTGCTTCTTTGGCATTCCTCACCTGCTGTGTGCATGCCAGCTGCACCTGCATGGTTTTCTGAGCACGTGTCTACCTGCCAGGCCATTAGCGAGGCCAGTGGACGAATCACAGACTTGGGTGTTTTTCGATTCTGTCACTTTAATGATAGTGAAAAGCTCCAGACTGCCTGCAACCCCTCCCAGTGTTTGCCAGACAACTCAGAGCTGGAGGCAGGCGTTCATTTAGAAACTGCCAGCGAGCAACGGAAAGTTCTCAAACACCTTTTACCTCTGAGGACTACAGCGAGTCATGGCCCTGAGTTTGTTGGGGTCTTTTATTTCTGCCTGTAAAAAAAAAAAAAAAAAAAAAAAAAGTGCATTCTCCTAAAGGCATTGACTTAAAGTGCTATAGCAGGTGCTGCCTGAACCCCACCCACACACTTGTCTTTCCCCTTCCGTGCTAACAGGCTGGAATTCCAACTGCTGACACCTCATTTTGTGTCCTGAGGACTTTCTCTTGACCTGGAGCCCCCTTTTCCACCTGTGCAGCAGGCCAGAGTGCTGGGAAATTGATGCCCCCGGGAGCAGACTCCCAACAATGGTGAATAGGAGTTGGTGTATAAATGCCCCAGCTCCCTTGCCCCTCAGGTGGGATTGCTCTGAGGTGTATGTTTCTCACTGACTTCCAGAGTTTTCTGAGCAGATTTAAGCTTCAGTCACCCCCAGAGGTAGCTGGTTAGATACCACATGCTTTCTTGGCTGCCTCTTCTCTGTCTCATGTCCCTCTGCCCCTGCCAGCATCTCCTGGGATTGTCTTCCAGATAAACTACTCCATCTGGAATCTCTGTCTTAGAGTCAGATTCAGAGACCCCCCAAAAAGGCCCACCTCGACCAATGGGATGCTGTTGCAGGGGTTGGAGGAACACATACTGGACATCTAGGAGATTCCCTCACAAAATCAGAAAGTGCAGCCCCTTCTATAAGCCTCAGCTGTAGTATACAATTTGGGGGCCCTCTGATGCACTGTGGGGTTCCTCTGGCTGTCACCTCCTGTCCCAGGAGTGGTGAGCTGGTAGGGAACCCCAGCCGGAGGCACTCAGAATGCATGTGTAGGTGGACAGAGGTGATGTAATCTGTGGGCATCCTCTCCAGTCTCCCACGTGGGAGGAAGGAGGCCTAAGAGGCAATAGAGGAAGTGGATTCAGGGAGAAGAATGAGAGGGAAAAACAGATGGCCTTTCTGCATCCTTCCCATTTCGCTTAGATTCAACTTATTTTTTTTTTTCTCTGAAGTATATTCTTTAGTGTTTCATTCAGGGAGGACCTGCTAGGGGCGAACCTTCCATTTTTATTGGGTAAAGAGGTCTCTGTTTTGTCCTTGCTCTTGAACAGCAGCTTGGCTAGACTTTGAAGTCTACGTTTTCTGTCTGCACGTGCGTTGTCTTCTGGCTTCCATAGCTGATACTGAGAAGGCTGTTTTCAATTGGACTGTTGTTGTTTTGCAGGTAAGCCTGTTTCTTTGTGATTTGATTTCTGGTTTCTTAATCCAGAGAGATGAAATCCTTTATTCCCTTGCTAACTTCTGCAGTTTCATTCTCATCTGTCTGGGCATGCCTTTATTTTTATTTATATTGCTCAGGATTCCCTATTCTGAAAAACCTTAAAAAAGAATCTCAGCCAGTTTCTCCTTGACTTGTGCCACTCTCTCAATCTTTCTAGCCTCGCCTGAAATTTCTATTAAGGGTAAAATAGCTCTTCTTATTTTATCCTCCGTGTTTCTTAAGCTTTCTTTAGTATTCTCTATCTCCTGTTGGCTCCTTCTTCCAATTTACAGACTCTTTCTTTAGCTGTGTCCCAAGCTGCTGCTTAGCCCCATCCACCAAGTGCTTCATTGAAACGATCCCATTTTTCATTTCTAGAAGTTCTGTTTGGCTCTTCTTCAAACCCATTGGTCATACTTATCCTCATTAGTTAGTCTCTCGTCTGCGGTTTTAATTTTAAACATTACTTTATGCACTCTATCTGAACATTGTATTATCTGAAAGCTATTTTTAGTGTGGACATTCACTTTTACTCATGGTGACTGTGTCCTCTAGTGCTTTGTAATTTTTTATTTTTATTGTAAGCTTGCCTTCCACAGGGAAAATGTTGTTTTGTTCTGTCTTGTTCTCTGTGGGAATCCTGTGCAATTTGGAACACAGAAGTGTCCCTCCATGGTCGTTTTATTTTGGCTATTGCCAGTTGTCTTGGGGATAGTCAAATCAGCTAAAAACATCACCACCTCTACATAGCCTCCTTGGGCCCCTTTCTCTCAGCTGAGCCTTGGAACCTCTCCTCTCTGCTCACAGAGCTCCTTGTACGTATCTCTATGGCATCTCAAATAGCACTCTGTTTGGAGACTGTGTGTCTGTGTCCTCAGTTACTCTAGAAGCCCCTCAGGCACTCATCAGGCCTCGCAAAGAGCTCATAAATGTTTGCTGAATGAATGAACTTGGAGAAGTAAGTCTTCAATGCCTCACCTTCTTTGAATGGGATGTTATCTTTTGTCCTGACCTCATGGGATTTGGAGACATCATAGGCCCTCTATGATAGATCATGGATCTATCCCATAGACCTCATGGGATTTGGGGAGATGCTTTAATTCACCCCTAAGATCACTGCATCAAATCCTTAATCCCCTGCCTAAGATAATTAACTAAGGGGCTCTCACAAGCTGTGAAACACTAACATAGGTACCTCCCAGTGTATTCCACTGTGCCCGGTGACTGGTTTCCCACTCATTATTATCTGCTTCCTTTGTGCTTTGTGAGACAGGAATGGTTGCAGTGGAAAAGATCTGTCGTGTACTAACAACTTCAAACTTTTCTGAGACTAAAACAAGGCTGTACCTGAGGCTGATATACTTGGACATATGCTGGACTTAGAATCCCTCAAAATCAAATGGCAGCAGCCAAGCAAACAGCCGTATCAACCCTAAATGGCAACTGTGTGTTCCTCCTTTTCCCAGCTTGACTGAGCGCTCTTTGAGAGCATGGACCATGACATACATCTGCTGGGGTGTCCTCATGGCGAGGTCAGAAGCACGGCGCTGAATCGTAGGTATGGTTGAATTTTGACCGGTTGAGTTGTAGTTAAAAGTAGAGTCAGCATTCTATATACGAAGTAGAAGCCACCTCAGAATACTGGCAGTTCTTAATAATAGCAAAGCCATTTTTGGTTTGTACTATACTTTTTCTTTCCTGCTCAAGCATTTTGTGGTGGGGAAAAAAGGATTGGGATTGCAGTGTTTTTTAGTGGCTCCAAATAGCTATCTTCCTCTGCCCCCTAGTGGCCTCATGACAAATTGTAAGAACCTTCATGGTTCTCAATTTCCCTGGTTGCTTCTGTTCTTACTGTTTTTGTTATTGTTTATGAAAAAAAGATTTCCTTAAACTTGCCGCAACCTCAAAGTGCCCTGTGTTAAAAATTAAATGAATGAAATATAATTTTACTAGAAAATATACGTGCAGTGAGGGGCATCGAGAATCTAGAACTTAGGAAGTGATTCTCTCTCATTCTCCAACAGGCTCCATCCGTGGCCGTCCATCTTTGGTGTTAATGCTTTCTGGGACAGTTGTTTGCCACTCTGGGACCCCTTATGTGACAGCTCCATTTGAACCAGCATGAAACGTCCCTCCCCGGCTGCATTCTAGCACCTGGAACCTCCCAAGTAAGACCTAAGCCTGCCTTCACCTGGTGGGGTTATCTGCTTCCCTGCCTGGACTCCTGTCCAGACCAAGAACGGCACCTTCCTCATATGCCTTGGCTCCTGGCACCGAGTTCCTCCTGCCTGTGCTCTCAACATAACACTAGTGTGGGGGAGCCCCAAGAGAATCGGGTTCTCAACACCAAGCATGGTTATTTCTGGTGAAGTACAGACCACGCAAACCATGTCTTTATTTATGCCCCTGAGCCTGCATTAGCTCCCTTACCAAACCCGGAATCCGACTGGCTCCTCTTGAGCAACTTACCTCCCAACAGCCCCCGGTCACCTTCACATGGATAGTGGCCAAGGAAGGCTTTTCTCATTCTGCCATCATAACGGTGGCTTCTTTGTTCAGTATAGCTGTGGGAAATTTATTTTCATCTCTGTTTTTTTGCCAGGAGACTGGATCATCATCTGACAATAAAAAGAAATTCCAACCTGAAGGATTTTGACCACAGAGGAAAGAACTTCCTGAAAGTTCTCTTTCAGGAAGAATGATGGGATGTCCCTGGGGCCAAGAATCAAAAGTTGTGTTCTTGGCCTCAACCCTGTCTGGCTGCCATGCTCCTTGTCAGTAGCATGGAATTTACCTCAGCGCGATCTTGTAAGGATTATAGGAGGGGGAAAGGCTTTCTAGAGGAGAGAAAGCCTCCTCTCCTTATAATCTTGAATGGACAGCTGAAGGATACTGTACAGTTTTAGGAACTCTTCCCATAAAACCACATTGACTTTCAGAAAATTAGCTCTCCTGTCACTAGCTAGTGGGAACCTCAGTTCACAAACTCACTGGGGTGTAAGAAATGCTATGTTTTTAATTTCCCCTAAATCCAATTCTGGATCTCTGTTAGTTTCCTAGGCCTGACGTAATGAAGTACCTCAAGCTGAGTGGCTTACACAAGAGGAATGTCTCCCAGTTCTGGAGTTTGTGGTGTTCTCGCTGTGCCGCTGTTTCTGTGTCCACATTTCCGTTCTTTTAAGGATACAGTCATATTGGCTTAGGGCCCACCCTAGTGATCTCATTTTAACTTGTAACTTAATTTTTTTTTTCTAAGAGAACCGATGAGCTGGGGGGAGGCACAGAGGGAGGGAGAGAGATAAGCAGGCTCCATGCTCAGTGCAGAGCCTGATGGGGGGCTTGATCCCACGACCTTGGGATCATGACCTGAGTTGAAATCAAGAGTTGGATACTCAACCAACTTAGCCACCCAGGTGCCTCTGTAACTTAACTTAAAAAAAAAATTAATGTTTTATTTTTGAGAGACAGAGAGAGAGAGAGGGAGAGAGACTGCGGGGGGGGGGGGGCGGGGCAGAGAGAGGGAGGGAGACAGAGAATCTGAAGCAGGCTCCACGCTGCCAGCAAAAAGCCTCACCTGGGGCTTGAACCCAGGAACCGTGAGATCATGACCTGATCAGAAGTCAGACGCTGAACCAACTGAACCCCCCAGGTGTTCCACTTCACTTTTTTTTTTTTTTTTTTTAAATTTTTTTTTTCAATGTTTATTTATTTTTTTTGGGACAGAGAGAGACAGAGCATGAACGGGCGAGGGGCAGAGAGAGAGGGAGACACAGAATCGGAAACAGGCTCCAGGCTCCGAGCCATCAGCCCAGAGCCTGACGCGGGGCTCGAACTCACGGACCGCGAGATCGTGACCTGGCTGAAGTCGGACGCTCAACCGACTGCGCCACCCAGGCGCCCCTCCACTTCACTTTTTAACTTAACTTTGTAAAGGCCCTATTTCCAAATAGGGTCACATTCTGAAGTACTAGAGGTTAGGACTTCAAAATATCTTTTTTGAAGGGACACAATTCAACCCATAACAGTCTCCATCCCGCCAAGCTAGTGGGAAACCGTTAGCTCCCTCTTCACCACACCCATATCCTCCAGCCTGGGACTGAGCTGCTGATGTTTTTGGCCAAACCCGAGGACCTGGGAGAGCCCTTTGTCTTAAGTCTTATTTGCTGCATGGTGCCCAAGCTTGCATGGTGTCTCCAAGTCAGCAGCCAGCCAGCCATGCTTTGCCTGAAAGCCCCAAACCCCTTGCCTCACTGGCAACTCCGGTGTCCAGAGAGTTGGCTGGGTAATATGGCACCCTACATAAGTATCCTTTCTGAATATTGCCACTTCACCAGGGACCTGAGGGCTTGCTAGTCTTGACCCTATCCACCTTTTTCCTTTCCCTTCTCGAAGCCCGTAAAGGGATCCCCTCAAGCAGTTCCAAAAGAAACAGAGCCACTGACATTAAATAGACTTATCACCAAACCTTCCCTGAGGAGAGGCCACTCAGAGCCTGCTTACTTCCATAAAATGGAGGGAGAGGAAAAGGTGAATAACAAAGCTTGTATATCAGTGCCTTGTCCTGCCATGCTTCTAACACTGTGCCCAACAGATAAGCCACAGGCCAGGTCACCAAGAGAGGCCACGCTGGCTGGAACCTCAGACCTGAACATGGCCTCCTTCTCCTCCACACTCAGTTCCAAGGCACTTGCCTACCTGAGCAGGTGTTGCTGGGACCTGCGGGTGACTCAGTGTGAATGAGTTTTGCTGGGATTGAGAGGACATTGGGAATGAGATGACAAAGTCAGAGTCATCTACTGGGAATTGGACACAGAGCCCAGAGCAAGAACCAGAAGGGCACAGTTTGAGAAGAAATTGAGGGGTCCATAGTCTCTCCTGAAGGAGAAAAGAAGTGACCACATGCTTGGGCAGGGGCTCTGTGGTATAAGAAATGTATTTGGCCTTTGTCTTCATTCCTGACACAGAACTCCTAAAATCCTGGAATTTCCTGAGTGGTAGGGATGTCTTCTGTTATCCCTGAAGAGCTCTTTCTGATCACACCTTGGTTTATGCTACTAGGGTGACTTGGAATGCAGTTCCTAGATTGCCAAGGGATGTTTTGGGTCCTAGAAAGACCCAGGATGGGGCTGGTCACTAGAAAACCAAGTGGTTAGATAGTCGGAACTCCCAGCCCCACCTAGCAGCCACCATGAAGAGTAGTAGGGGCTGGAGATTAAGCTCTGTAAAAACTCTTGATGTGAGAGATTTGGTGAACTTCTGGATTGGGGCGCGTGTGCGCACACGCACACACACACACACACACACACACACACGAAGTGCTGGGGTAGTGTCATGCACAGAGGGGCCACGGAAGCCCCACACCCCAGCCCCCGCACTTTGCTCTGTGTGTCTCCTCCACCTGGCTGTTCCTGGCTGTTCCTTTATAATAAACCTGGTAAACAGAAGTGTTAACCTGAGATCCGCGAGCAGTTCTAGCAAACCATCCAACCTGAGGAGGGGGGCTGTAGGAACCCCTGATTCATAGCCGGTTGGCCAGAAGTATGGGTAGTCTAGGACTTTTGACTGGTGTCTGAAGTGGGGCAGTCTTGGGACTGAGCCCTTAAATGTGTAGAATCTGCCACAGACTTCAGGTAGTCGGTGTCAGACTTGAATTCAACATTAGGGCACTCACTTGATGTCCAGAGATTTGGGGACATCGTTGGTATGGGAAAAAAAAAAAACTCCACAGGTGTTGTCAGAGTTCTGAGTAAAAATAGTCCAGAGTCATCCTGACCCCAGAAGGCCAAGAGGAGCAGACTGGTGGATTGAGGTGTCCCTGTGCTTGAGATAGAGAACAGAGGACAGAGAAGGTCCCCCTGGGGCTCCCAGGGCCCTGAGGGCCCTTGTCACTTAGGTCCACAGGGCCAGAGACTCCTTTGTCTTTCACCACCTGTGAGATTTCCTGTCACTAAGGAGACTCGCCAGTGACACCCACAGAGAATGGTAGGTCCACATGAGGCCACTCGGCGGGGACAGGATGGAAGGCAGAACCATGGGGACACTTGTGCAGAGTCACACAATGGCTGTAGGAGACCAAAGAGTGCCTGATAAGAGCAAGTGGGACGTGCACATACAGCACGGTTGTGCACACGCACACATACGTACACGCACGCTGATGGAGCTTAGCTAACATGCATCTCAAAATTTTAAAACGCAGTAGATGAATTAAAAGAAATTGTAGTCATTGTGAGATTTGAGTTAGTGCCCTGGGAGATCAGGCACGAGACCTAGGTCATTAACTAAGTTGCTGGATTCCAAATGCCCAAAACCTATTGTCTTTCTCTGTACCGGCAGAAGTAACTAGAAAAAATATATTTTTTAATGGTGGCTTTTACAACCGGGTCAAGAAAACATTGGATACCTGGGAAGAAGTCTAAGGACGTTCAAACCCTCCACACTGAAAACTATAAAACATCACTGGAAAAAAATAAAAAGTCAAAGGAGACCTAAGCAAATGGACAGATCTACAAAGTTCATGAAGAGGAAACCTAAATATTGTTAAAATGTCATTTATTCAAAACTGGTTTATACATTTAAAGTAATCTCAATTAAGATGCCAGTATTTTTTTTTTAAGTGGCACGCTGATTCTAAAAATTCATTGGGAAATGCTCCCATTATCAGTACTTGAGAATTTTAATTGTTCCAAAATCTCATCAAATGTTGGTATTGTCTTTTTATTTTGTTTTGCTTTATTTAAAAATTTTTTGGGGCGCCTGGGTGGCGCAGTCGGTTAAGCGTCCGACTTCAGCCAGGTCACGATCTCGCGGTCCGTGAGTTCGAGCCCCGCATCAGGCTCTGGGCTGATGGCTCAGAGCCTGGAGCCTGTTTCCGATTCTGTGTCTCCCTCTCTCTCTGCTCCTCCCCCGTTCATGCTCTGTCTCTCTCTGTCCCAAAAATAAATAAACGTTGAAAAAAAAATTTTTTTTTAAATATTTATTTGAGAGAGAGAGAGAGAGAATGAGTGGGGGAGGGGCAGAGAGAGAGGGAGACCCATGTCCTTCATTTCCAGGGGGCTCTTCTGCTGAGAGACGCCACCATGCACTCAAAGATCTCAAACCCAGAAAATACGACAGACGTTTCCTTCAGTGATTCTCAGCTGGGTGAGCGCTGGAGTGCCAAGGGTTGAAGCATGTCTTTCTTCCCCCCCGACTCTCAAGATGCCTGGGCAGCCACTTGGCATCATCACCCTTTCTTAGAGCCCCCTGGTGCCTGGTGGGAGAGCCATGCCTCTCAGGCGTGTTGGGACGGCAAAATGATTGAGAACCAAGGCACAAGTGGATGATCTCCGCGACTTCCAAAATGGACGGGGGTATGGCTCTCCCAAGGCTCCAGGAGAATTAGAATCCCAGGAAACCAGCCTGTGGGGGTACAAGTATTCTGAGCCAAGGTCTCTGTTTGGTGTGAGTCTTCCGAAACAACCTGAGACTATTGCATATTCCAAGATACTAAGTTTAAGGCCACTTAAAAAAAATCTGTAGGTTGCCAGAGTTTTCATTGTCCTGCATGTATTTTACAGAATATTTTCTCTCTTCTTAATAACACCTTTTTGTACTAACGTCTAGGAAGATAACTCCGAGGTGGTGTAAGCAGCGCTGCTCAGATTTCCACGTGCGTGTGAATCACCCGAGGATCCTGTTAAAATGCAGATTCTGATTCAGAAGGTGCAGGCAAGGGCCTGAGATTTTGCATTTTTAAGACGTTCCTGGGCAGGACTGGTTACAGAATTTGCAGGGCCCTGTGCAAAATAAAGAGGCAAGAGCCCTTGTTTAAAAATTACAAAAAAAAAATTCAAGGTCGGGGTGCCTGGGTGGCTCAGTTGGTTAAGCGTCCACCTCTTGATTTCAGCTCAGGTCATGATCTCACAGCGTGTGGGTTCGAGCCCCGCATCAGGCTCTGGGCTAAGAACGCGGAACCTATTTGGGATTCTCCGTTTCCCTCTCTCTGCCCCTCCTGTTCTCTCTCTCTCTCAAAAGTAAATAATAAATATTTTAAAAATCTTTTCAAGGTGAAGGGAGAACGTTCAACCAGTGCGTGATCCTTCTAACCTCAGAGTCCTCCTGAACGTGGGGCCCCATAGCACCGTCCGGTCACACACCCACGAGGCCGGCACTTTTCCCAGGTGATGCCAAAATGAGCCGGTCTGTAAAACCGGACTCTTCCTTACACTCCGAGTTCTCAATATGGCAGCTCTGACCTGAATTCCATCAAGAGAAGTTAGTTCCTCCCGCACCCAAAATCTCTCACTGTAAGGTGGTCTGGAGATGAGAGGCCTCAGGTATCCAACAGCGCGCGACGGTACAAGGTCCACATCTACTTACACCTGTCTTCAGAATTTACTGATTTGGCGAGACGATAAACAAGTGATTCATAAACCACAGGGCGCTGTATAAATATTGGCCCCTCTACCGTAAGACGCCTTCAACTTGCAACTCGGTGAGAGACACTGACGCGAGGCCCTCTGGTGCCTTCCTATGTGTCAGTCCCCAAGTTCAAGCCAGCTCGGCTATTGTAGATCCCTGAAATTCCGTTTAAGTGAAAACCAGAGAGAGAGGATCCAGGGCGGGCGAAGAAACCGTGATGAGGATCTTCAGTGCTTCCGGGAGGCACTGAAATGTGAAATAATTAACCTTTGGAAAGCCTGCGTGGTGACTTGGTATTTTTCCACCCCACTGAGGCTAAAAGGTTAATTAATTTTCCCTGTGTGTAAGAACCAGCCCTACAATTTAGAAGTGATGGCCGGATGCCCCTACCTCCTGAGCAGCAGTGGGATGGGGGTATTCTCTTTGTGGGGGTCACCCACCCACAGGGCCGGAGCTCCGGGAGAGGCTCCCATTCCCTCTCACCCTTTACCTTTGGCCCCCACGGGTGCCTCTGTGGTGTTCTGCCAGAGGTGCCTTCGGGGACCTGCTCCGGGCCCCATCTGTCTTCCTGCTGGTGACCTCTGTGGGTGCCCCTCCGGGGCTGGTGTTGTTTTCCGGTTTGGCCTCGTCAGCGTCACCACCCACCCTCACAGACGTGGAATTTCGGAGAAGAAGTGCCCATTTACCAGGGATGTGGCCTCGCCCTCCGGGCCAGCTGGCTCAGTGCCAGGACAGCCCTGCCAGGATGGTCCTCTCTGTTCCGAAAGGAGGCCCCAGAGGTGGATGCATCTGTCAGAGCTTGTTCTTTTACGAATAATTAGTGCTCTGGTTTTCAGTTTACTGTGAAATGTGGTGCTGGAGTCCGTTCCTCACCCGGAGTTGATAAAAGAACTCTCCATCTTCTTCTCTTGTCCCTCGATAACTGTGATTGTCCGCCCGACTGCACAACAGAATCACCCAGGGTGCTTTAGAAGATACTCATGTGTGGGGCGCCTGGGGGGCTCACTCAGCGAAGCATCTGACTTCAGCTTAGGTCCTGACCGCATGGTTTCGTGGGTTCGAGCCCTGCATCGGGCTCTGCGTTGACAGTGTGGACCCTGCTTGGGATTCTCTCTCTTCCCTCTCTCTGCTCCTCCCCTGCTCACGCTTTCTCTCTCTCTCAAAATAAATAAATAAATAAGCTTTAACAATACATAAATAATAAACAACAAAACACTCATGTGAGTCCTACCCCGAGGCCAATTAAATCAGCATCTCTGAAGGTGGGATTCTGGCATATGGCTATTTTTTAATACTCCGCGAGCAGCTCTCACATGGAGCCAGCGCTGAGGGCCGCTGCCCGGGAAACACACCGACGGTTCTGGTAGCACAGAGCCCCCCCGGAAATGCTGTTCCAGTCTCAGCTGTCTCCAAAGTGCTGTTGGGGATGTGTTGCAGTCACCCTTCATTCCCCAGAGCAGCTATTCTCAGCCCCTGTCACTTCGTCGTGCCCGCTAATCCGCCCTGACTTCTGACCTTCCCAGCTCATGACCCAGCACCCCCCCCTCCCCGTGCAGAGTCCAACTCCAGGTGCCCACGCTGGTCCCAGCCCCTGCCTCTTGTCCCAACGCCGTACTTGGGTTTGTGGAGCCTCAGTAGATGCACTGAGGGCTGGCGACAGAGCCAACCCTACGTATCCCCCATCATGCCCTTCGCCTCACCCTTCTGGGAGGGGGTCTCGGGCCTCAATACACCTTTCCCCTCACTCCCTGCCAGTGTGGACATACCCAGCCCAGGGTTCTCTCCGCCCCCCCCCACCCCCCACCCCCGCTGTCTGCAGGAATGCTGAAGCTGTGTTGGCTTGAAGGGCACGGAGGACTTCCAGGCTTTGGCCATGTCCTCCTTTCCTGTCGCCTGCTGCAACGCTATCGCAGGCATGGGCAGGTGCACATCCTAGTTGTCTCAGGGGGTGGCAGCTGTCATTAGGGCACTTTGTTTCCAACCTCTGCCGACAGCCCCTGGCCCCGGGGCATCTCCTGGTAGTCTAGCCCGCCCCCGGGCTCCGCAGCTCGTGCATCACTGCAGGTGACACTGGCATGAATCAGAGCAGGTTCTAGTCTTGGTAGTTCATGGTACAGTCTCATTAAAGATGGGTCCCTAACATGTAACTCATCAACTCAGAAATCACCGATCCAAGTACGCAAGGAGGGCACCACCACGGCTTGACCTCTTGACTCCCCGCGGAGTTTGCCCAGGTTGTTTCTGAGAGCAAGCAGGGTGTCGTTACAGGAGTTCCTGGGAAAGACCCTGTTGTGAGTGGAATTGTGCCCCTCACCAAATTCATACGTTCAAGTCCTAACCCTCAGTACTTCAGAATGTGACCTTGCTTGGAAATAGGGACTTTGCAGATGTCATTAGTTAGGATGAAATTGTTACTGGATTAGAATGGACTTCAATCCAGTCTAGCTAGTGTCCTTAAAAGGAGGGAAATTTGGACACAGAGACACGGACACACAGGGAGAAGGCCATGTAACAAAAGCAGAGACCAGAGCGCTGTGGCCATAAACCAAGGAACACCGAGGATCGCGAATAACCACCGGGAGCCGGAAGAGGCAAGGAAAGGTCTTCCCCTACGTGTTTCCGAGGTAGCATGGCCGTGCTGACTCCTGATTTCAGCTTTCTAGACTCCAGAGCTATGAGAGGATAAGTGTTTGCTGCTTTAAGCCACCTGGGTTGTGGCACTTTGTCATGGCAGTCCCAGGAAACCAAGACAAGGGGTAACCCCCACCCCAGCTGTCAGTCTGAGTGAATTTCTGTGGGCTTAACATGCTTCACATCTCAACAACCAAAATCCCATCTAATTGGCTTGAGCAATGAGGGGATTTTTTTCTGTGTCTCAAATTACTTGCTAGGAAGAGACACCCCTGGAGATAGTTCCCATCAGATGAGTGTGTGAGCATGGGGAATCATACACGGGGCACATGTGTTGCTGGGGCAGGTGGGGGTTGGCCTTATACTCCCAGAGGGAAGGCTCTGTTTTGCATCTAAATGTGTGCATTCAGCTCACTTCCTAGTTTTCCTAGAACAAAATGGTTCTTTACATTTATGTACTAGAAGTAGATTTCATATCAGAGTCAGCCTTAACAGTGATGTACCAGGTTTAGCTTCTTGAGGCAAAAAGCCTCCCAGCAGTTTTTAAAATCTAGTATATTCTATCGAGATTTCAAAATTCTTAGTGCTGAGTTGTAGCCAGGACATTCTGTGTGTGGGGCTGTGGGGTTTTGGGGGGGGGAGGGTAGCTGTGGGTATACGACAGTTTAATGGAGCCTTCATAAAATAGTCTGGAATCTTGTTCTCAGTGATTTTCCAATTCCTTTTCCAATGTACTTCTTGAGCATTGTCACTGAGATCTATCCAGGTGGAAAAGCAGCTGGAACCAGAGCATTCCTCAGCATTGGCTCGTCACAGAGCCATAAAAATGACAAATTCCTGTGAGTCCAAGTTCCAGATACCCCAGCCTGGCACACACTGGTGCTGTTGGGGAGAGAACCACAGACTCTTGCTTGGGTTTCTCCCTCTAGGGAAAAAAGCCACAAAGAGTCTTGGATGCTCAGCTCAGTCCATTGCAGTGGGCATGTGTTCTCTACTAATCGATACTCAATTTTGCCACCCGGGAGGGTGCTGTTTTGAGCAGCTGTGTGTCTATAGGAAATAATAAAGTGATTTATTTTTATGTTGAAAACTTCAATATTTGATATACATTCTAGCAATATTGCCTCCCGCCCACCACGCTTCTGCCTCTAATGTTTAATCGTAATGAGTTGTAGTTGCAACAGATTAAATCAATTGAGATTGAAAATGAGATGTAAAAAAAAGAAAAAGGTAGAAAAGCATATCCTTTGTGGTCAGTGCTAATCTTGCAAAGGATTTTTTTTCTGTAAGGAAGTCTGCCAAGAGCAAAGAAGACAATGAGGATAGAAAGTGACTCACTGAATCAGCAGCTTCAGAGAGGTAGGAAAGAGCTGGAATTAGCTTGTGTTTTGGCAAAGAGAAGAGAATCAAGAGGCTGGTTGGGGCCCCCCAGAAACGCATCCTGTGAGATGTGAAGGAGGAGTGTGTGTGACCGAGGGGGTCAGGAGGATGGGGGACCATGCTGCTTCAGAGGGAGGGTCATCCGGGCCTCCAACAATGTGGCCTCCACCCTCTCACACCTCAGCTCCCGGCAGGGCTCCTTCCTTTTTCCTGGATTAGCTTCCTATTCCGGACTCAACATTCAATGCTCCCTTTAAGTCAATAAACTCTCCAAGATGTGACTGTTCTCTCTACCCACTTCACTTCTGCTTGGGTTTTCACAGATATGGACTGTCAGAGCCTGGAAGACCACGTGGAACCTGCTTGATAAGAAAATTGGATTGGTGGGGGTCACTCCCTTGGGACCCCAGCACTTAGTTCACCAGACTAAGAAAGCTGAGGCTATAGGATGCTGTCAAAACAAAGTCTCCCTAGGGGTGCCCAGGTGGCTCAGTAGGTTGAGCGTCCTACTTTGGCTCAGGTCATGATCTCGTGGTCTGTGGGTTCGAGCCCCACGTTGGGCTCTGTGCTGAGAGCTCGGAGCCTGGAGCCTGCTTCCAGTTCTGTGTCTCCCTCTCTCTCTGCCTCTCCCCCACTCATGCTCTGTCTCTCTCTCTCTCTCTCTCTGTCAAAAATAAATAAACATTTTAAAAAAATTAAAAAACAAAACAAAACAAAGTCTCCCCAGACTTTCTCAAATAATCATGGCCTGGAATTATCCCAAGCATTTTGCAACCCCCTTCTGCCATCACTCCTTGACTGTCAAAAAAGCTCCCAGTAATGAAGAAGGAAGTCATTTGTGTGTCCATTTGATAATTGTCACATACCTGCGATATGTCTGGTACTGGTGGTCATATTCAGGATTCCTCATGAAGACGGACGAGTGTCTACTCTCATGAAACTATAGCCCAATGAGACAATGGTGAACAAATAAGCTGGATCATTTCATGTGTTAATAAAGGATATGGAGAAATTCAAATGCAGTGATGTAATACAGGGTGACTTTGGAGGGCCCACCTCAGTCTGATTGGTCAAGAAGACCCTTCTGCAGAGATGACATCTAAACTGAGGTCAGAACAGAGAAGGAGGCAGACGTGACAATGCCTAAGCAAGAGTGAGGTCGGGGGGGAGCCTTAATAAGGGGCCTAAGTGGGGAGATGTATGGCTTGTTCAGTGGGATGTGACTAGTGATTCCCAACAGGACTGATTCCCACCCTGGGTGATTGGCAGTGTCTGGAGACATTTTTGTTGCCACAGTGTGGGAGGGTGCTGCTGGCAGCTCATGGAGAGGGCCAGAGATGGCTCTAAACGTCCCACAACATCCTCCACAAACAAAGATATATTGGGACCAAAACGTCACTGGTGCTGAAATTGAGAAACCCTGAACTAGAGGCTGTGCATGAAGGCGCGGGTGGACAAGCTATGGTGGGGAGGTCACAGGGTCGTATCAGACCCTTGGGCACTCATGACAAGTTTGGGCTTCATTCCAGGGTGATGGAAGGCCCCTGGATACTCCTCGTTAGGAGCCCCGTGTGGTCTCCACATCTTTTTTTTTTTCTTTTAGTTAGGCAAATACTACCTTTGGAAAGTGATAGTTGAGGTGGGAAGGAAGTAGTACGTAATTTACAGTTGTGGTAGTTGAGAGTATTTACTGTGATCACGCTCATAAACGTATGCTTGTTAAAATCAGGGACATCATCAAGGAGTTGACTGCTTTCAGATGAAGTGTGTCTGTTGCTCACATAGGGATGTTGGAAGGATCATTTAAGCTTTGCATGGGAACTGTACCCTGTGTATGAGACGTTAAAGTCTAGTATAATAAATGCGTTGCATGATTTAAGAGAAAATATTATGCATATCTTTTTAAATAGACCGTGATTGATGCCTAAGTTGTTCTCTGCAGACTGTGTGTGTTGGGGGCTCCTTTATTTCTGCAGGCTCGAAACAGGCATTCGTGTACATTCTCATTCAAAACGCAAAGTCGAAGGCACAGATTTTTTGAGGAAAGCTCTCAGCTCGATGCCAAAAAAAAGGGGGGGGGGCATAGTTGAAAAAATCGAGGGCCATCGAGGAAACAGCTACAGCAAAGGAAGACAGACATGCTGAGCAGTGACTGAAAGACAGCGGTGAAGCAGCACATGGCAGGGACCCTCGGTAGAAAGCGCTGCCTACAGGGCTCCCTAGTTTCCCTCCATACTTGATTCCTTTCTCTTTTTTTCCCCTTGGCATGCTGGTGTTACAGTTACCTCCTCCTCTGTGGCATCCTGTCTGACCCCTACATCTCTCTTCCCCAAAGTGCCTGTCATGTTTCCCATTTCCTCATGATCTCTAGTGTAAATTGCAAGCCACTTGAATAAACAATAAAGTGACGACAAGCTAATGTAATCAGTTGTTAATTCATAACGATTGCCATTATCTTCCACGATCACACTTGCATTCATTAAAACGCGCCCAGTGCCTGAGCTGCAGGACACACCCAGTAGGCGCGGACTTCCGGGAAAGGCTGAGGCGGGCGCCATTTTGACTTCCGGTTTCTGGTAGCCACATGCTCACTAGGTCACGGACGCGCCTGCAGGGGTCAGGCAGAGGATGTAAGTTAGTTGCGCAGACCGTGTCTAAGACAGCCGTGAAAGAAATGGTGCCGAACTGGAGAATCATGGGCCATATAAAGGCAGCACCTGCCACTCAGTGTCTACTGTGGGCCTCTTCCAGTGCGGCCAGAGCCTCCAGTTGATCAACAGCAGTTTCCAATAGAAACTTCCTTGTGTAAAATCCCCTCCGCTTTAAAATTCAATGCGGGCCACCTGTAGGACTCCCGAGATTCCCTGGAGATCTGGCTTCTTCCAAGTGAAGACTGGCGGCAGCTCTGGAGGCGGTGATGTTCAGGAAATCCCACCTGTCCTCTCCCTGCTCATCCGTCGGGACCCCCACTTAACTGCCCCCCACGCCCCAGCCACGTGTGTGCACCCCACAGGCTGTATCTGCACTGTTTGCCTTCTGAGGAGCCCAGCACCAGGACCCAGCCCGTGGGCATCCCCCCATGGTGTTCAAAAGAGGGAGTATTTCCTGCTGGTGGGGCTTAGTTGGAGGGGCCGGGTCCCCTACAGCAGGGCGCTGGGCGTTGGGCTGGGTCAGGGGAGAGAGCTACGTGCTGAGGCTGCTCTTCAGGGGAAGCCCGGAGAAACCAGCAGTGTGGGTCTCCTGGGACTCAACTCGCAGCTGTCGGGGAAAGACTGGCCTGGAGGAAGCAAGTAAGTGCCTGCATTTTGTTCTATGTGTGAACACGTGTGTGCGGTCGGTGGGTTGTGTTGGCTTGTTGCTTACCCGCTCTGGGCGCCTATTGTGCCAAGCACGCTAAAGTCTAGATCTTTCTGGGGAGTGGAGTCCAGGATGGGAAACCCAGGAGGCTGAGAGGACTAGCTAGAGCCTGGGTGCCGTTAGTCCCCCTGGGCTTCCAGGAGTCGGAGCGGGATTGTCCCGTGGGCCCAAGTTGGGCCGGGAAGGCACTTCTTTCGGTGGGAGAGCTGCTGGATCTAGTGTGAGACTGTCTCCTGTGCTGTGGTGCTGTGGGGGGGGGGGGGGGGGTGTGACAGCGTGCTGTCTGGGAAGTCGGTGTGTGCCCGCGAGCTGTGGACTCGTCTGCCAACACCCCATGGGTCTAGATCTGGATGACCGTACAGCCCTCGCCGAAGTGCCCTCGCCTTTAACTATGGGGCCGGTGGGGGTGCGATGGGGGGAGCTGCTCAGGTGAGGTTGACCCGGTCTGTGCTTTCAACGGCTGTAGGGACAAGTAGTGCTGGGTGAGCCCTGAACTCAGGTCTGGAGGAGGAGGAGAACGGAGGATGGCTGCAGTAGGGGGTTGAGGGGGGCCAGAGCTGACAGCAGAAGGGCATATCAGGTGGGCACCCCTACTGGTCCCTTGCTCACCTGATGCACCTGATTTTCTGATTAAAAAAAAATATACGGGACGCCTGGGTGGCTCAGTCGGTTGGGCGTCCGGCTTCGGCTCAGGTCATGATCTTGCGGTGCATGAGTTCGAGCCCCGCGTGGGGCTCTGTGCTGACAGCTCAGAGCCTGGAGCCTGCTTCGAATTCTGCGTCTCCCTGTCTCTGCCCTTCCCCTGCTTGTGCTCTGTCTCTCTCTCAAAAATAAAGAAACATTACAAATTAAAAAAAAATACAGTCCAAAAGAAATGCATGTGGGTGGCAGCATCTTCTACATTCTTAAATGATGGTTCTGCGGGAAGATGGATGGGGGGGGGGGTGGGATGTCGATTCACAACCCTCTCAGGAGCTTCCCAGGTATAACCTGACATCAGCCCCCATCGGCAGAGGGCAGGGAGGGACAGAGGAAAGAAGCAGGCCTCTCCATGTTGGTAGGTGGTGATCTTAACAATAGCAAAGGACGGGGGCGCCTGGGGGGCTCAGTAGGTTAAACGCCTGACTTCGGCTCAGATCATGACCTTGCGGTTCGTGAGTTCAAGCCCGGAGTCTGGTTCTGTGCTGACAGTTCAGAGCCTGGAGCCTGCTTCGGATTCTGTATGTGTGTGTCTCTCTCTTTCTAACCCTCCCCCGCTTGCACTCTGTGTGTCTCTCTCTGTCAAAAATAAATAAACATTATTAAAAAGAACAATAGCAAAGGAAACTTACATCTGAGTCTTGTCTTGGGCAACAGCAAGATGAGCAGATCCCACACCGCCCTGCAAACCTTGTTTATAAAAGGCCCTAACTGGGCTCAGTCACATGTACTGTGCAGGTGTTTCCATCATCACCATTTCAAGGCTATGTCCTTGGAGCAGCCTGTGGGAGCGGAAAGGCAAGTGGAACCCACACTCCCAAGGGGAGGGGAGGAGCCTCCACATGGCTGGGTCCAGCTCAGGGGTCAGTCAGTGGCCAGGTGTTTTTGATCACTTTCCCCAACAGGGTGAGAGTATGACGGAGCCTCTTTGGAAGCTCAGATGAGTTCGGAGGAGCAGAGGCGAGGGACAGGATGGTTTGGGATGTGTTTTCTAGATGAAGCAGAATGGTTGAATGGGCTGGGTGGAGTGGTGAGGGAAAGAGAATTCCAGACGATCCCTGGGTGTTTGGCTAGAGCAACTGCATGGATGCTTTTGACATTTTCGTGATAAAAACTAAGAAAAGACTCCTTTGGAGTAGAAGACCAGAAGTTCTGTATTGCCAGGATGGGTTTCTGATACTTATTAAATACCCACATGCAGAGATACAAGGAAGATGCTTAAAACACAATGAAAAAAGGGCTATGGAATATAGCATAATTACAGTCGCATTTAAAGATAGTGCTTAGGAGAAAACCTGGAAGGGAATAAAACAGTGTTAATGTGTTAATGAGATCAGGGCCATCTCCTCATTAACGTTCCTATCTTTTCCAACTTTTGTGTGCGTTATTTTATAGTCAGGGGGAAAAATCATTATCGGTTACATTTTAAAATGTGTCCATGGCTTCTGGGACAAGAGGAAGCTTTATTCCACTTCCAGGACCTTTGTAAAGATGTGCTAAATAAGAACGTCAGTTAAAAAGCCAACAAGGTTGGGGCGCCTGGGTGGCGCAGTCGGTTAAGCGTCTGACTTCAGCCAGGTCACGATCTCGTGCTCCGTGAGTTCGAGCCCCACGTCAGGCTCTGGGCTGATGGCTCAGAGCCTGGAGCCTGTTTCTGATTCTGTGTCTCCCTCTCTCTCTGCCCCTCCCCTGCTCATGCTCTGTCTCTCTCTGTCCCCAAAATAAATAAACGTTGAAAAAAAAAATTTAAAAAAAAATAAATAAATAAAAAGCCAACACGGTTATGGTGTTTGCAAGGTTGGCTCATCCTTTTATACATAAAGGTAATTTGGAAGCTTATAACGTTCTAAGTGCCCGGCAAGCCCCTGAGATACAAATACTGGGAAGTCAAGGTCTCTTCAAGGAACTTACAAGATGAGAGGTGCCCATTTGAAATCTTGGAATTAGGGGTGCCTGGGTGGCTCAGTCAGTTAAGCATCCGACTTCGGCTTAGGTCATGATCTGACGGTTTCAGGAGTTTGAGCCCCACATCAGGCTCTGTGCACTGACTGTGCGGAGGCTGCTTGGGATTCTCTCTCTCTCTCTCTCTCTCTCTCTCTCTCTCTGCCCTTCCCCCTGCTCATACGCTGCCTGTAAAGATGTGCTAAATAAGAATGAATGAATAAATAAATAAATAAAATCTTGGAATTAGAAAAGAATGTTGTAAACAAGAGTGGACCCCAAATCCCTAAAGGTGAATACTTTGCTCTTATCACCACTTTAAACCTTTTTCAGGATTCAACAATCCACCAAATGGAAAAGCTGTTCCTAAGTGGGGTCCCAAATATTTTTTTTACAAGCCTGTCCTATACCTTAAAATTTTTTTTTTAATTTTTATTCAAGTATAATTAACATAATATTAGTTTCAGGTGTATACTATTCAACACTTCTATACATTACTCAGTGCTTATTATGTGTATGTACTTTTAATGCTCTTCACCTATTTCACACCTCACCCCCCACCTGCCACCACTCTGGTAACCATCGGTTTGTTCTTTATATTTGAGAGTCTTTTTTGTTCTCTCTTTTTATTTTTTTTGCTTTTTTTCCTTAAATTCCACATATGAGGGAAATCATATGGTGTTGGTCTTTCTCTGATTTATTTCACGTGCATTATGCCCTCCAGATCCATCCACGTGGTTGCAAATGGCAGGCTTTCATTCTGTCCCCTACTTTCTGAAGGTCTGGCTGCATTCCTTTCTGTCTCCAGTATGCTCTACAAGATGGTAATGGAAGGCACCAGAACTTACCTGGAAATGGTTTGTGCTAAAGCCTTACCTCAGTTCTGTTTCTCCCTTCTGTATAAGAGCTGCTCTCAATCCATAGATTGTATGGTACTTGACAGACCTTTTCTTCCAGAGAGGAGACCTCTTCAATGCTCTGTAATCTGTTTTGTGATCTCCTGAATCTTCCCCTAGTACACCCCACCCCCACCCCATACTCCACTTGTTCTCCTGAGGAGGGAGCCTCCCTTCCCCTGGATTTCACTAGGGCAGTGAGGCCACGATTGTGTCACTAAGGAGAGACCCCCACCCCCCAACACTCCAAACCTTCTTCCTGTTCTTTTAAGCTTAATTTTGCAAATCATATCCCTCTAATATGAAAAGGTCCCAAATTATGGATTTAATCCCCGAAGCACTTCCAGTGAGGCCGCTAAGCTCGATGGAAAACTACTTACCCTCACTGAAGCTCTTTTTTTTTTTTTTTTTTAAGTTTTGTTTATTTTGAGAGAGAGCATGAGCAGGGAAGGGACAGAGAGAGAGAATCTCAGGCAGGCTCTGCACCATTAACACAGAGCCCAATGTGGGGCTCGAACCCATGAACCATGAGATCATGGTTTGAAACCAAGAGTCAGATGCTTAACTGACTGAGCCACCTACGCTGCCCCTCACTGAAGCTCTTGTTTGACCAGTGATTCATCACGGGGTAAATTAATCCACTGCCACAGTGCTGTCCTGGGAATGGTGACAGCTAGAGATGACCCAAGATCACTGTGTGCACAGCCTTCTGTGACAAACTGAATGAAGTCCAGGGGTACCTGGGTGGTTAAACTCTTGATTTCAGCTCAGGTCATGATCTCATGGTTCGTGAGATTGAGCCCCAAAGTCAGGCTCCGTACTGATGGTGCAGAGCCTGCTTGTGATTCTTTCTCTCTCTGCCTATCTCTCTCTCTCTCTCTCTCTCTCTCTCTCACACACACACAAAGTAAATAAAATAAATATTTAAAAAATTAAAAAAACAAAACAAAACTGAGGTCCACAGGCCCATGGGACTTGCCCAGATTCCCACTGTGGGTCAGAACTCACGGGTGACCCCGGCCTCCTATTCACATGGAAGGTTCTAAGCCAAGCATTACAAACCTTTACCTCCTAGTAAAAAACAAAGAAAACAACCAAGCAGGAGCCGGTTGTGGTGCTTGCGTGTGTGTGTGTGTGTGTGTGTGTGTGTGTGTGTGTGTGTGTGTGTGCGCGTGTGTGCGCGCGCGTGGACCACATGGTGAAGATTGCCTCCTCCGTGAAATGGTTAAGACCATTGGATCCCCCTGAGCCTCAGCTGCTTCTTGCATGTATGACAGTCCTCACCTCCGAGTGCCGTCGTCAAGATGACGTGAATTGCTGTACGTTAAACATTTGGGGCTGTGTCTGACGCTTATTTAAAGCCGTGTATGAGTGTGAACCCTTACGGCTTCCACACAATGCAAACAAACAATGGGAAGTTCTGATTGTTCCACACCCAGTCGTTCCTCCGGTGTGTCCCATGGGCTGAACACACGTGCTGGGGAGACCACAGCCGTCCCCAGATATCCTCCTCAGCCAGCAGAGGCCAGAAAGGGACCCCTTCAGGAGGCTGCGTGTTGGTGGCACAGGGAGCCCGTCTGGTGCCAGCTGTCTCCACTCGCCTCCCCCCGGGCCCTGCCATAGGTCCCGGTGGAGCCTGTTACGATCAGGCCACATCAGTTTCATCTGCCCAGAAGATGCCTGCTCATCGGGCAAACTCCTGAAGGGTGCTGTTCTGGTTTGTCTTTGGCTCTGTGAGAAACGAGATGGCAGCGGTGAGCTCCTGGGTGCCTGCCCACCGTGGGGACAGTGACATAGGTTCATTAAAGGCATAAATCAGCTAATCATCCAGATTGCAGTTTCCACTCATTTTTTCGATGATTTACTTGCTATTTATTGATCTTGGAGTATGGGAAATGGCCTGTGCTGGACACAATAAGCAAATCAAAAAATACAGGGAAACACCTAACCAGAGTCACTCATAGGCGCTTCATAAACATACCCTGGAGCACAGGGTGAAGCCAGGAGCGTGGGGGTGGCGAGCTAGCTCCGCAGGACATTGTCCACAGCTCCGAAGGACTATATGTACTAAGTTGAACCATTGGAAATGGTGGATATGCAACCAATTTTTACTCTACCAAAACAACAACTGAAAATGGTTCAACCTGATACCTGTACCAGTGCTGTCTGAGGTCCCAAAGGCAGGAGAAAACTTTAAGCACCTGCCTCATGCCCATCTCTCTGCCAGCCACCTGAAAAAGAGCTGACCTTCTCTGACACCCCCTGACCTTGCCCACACCTGTGGGCTCATGTCACACCCTCTTGCCCTGGGTCCCTGAGCTCTAACCATTGAACTCTATCTCCCTGGCTTGAAGCCAGTAGGAACCTTCTTCCAGCTGTGGCACTCTGTCCCCTTGTACTGAGCTCTCCCCTTCCCCTGGGGAGCCCCAGTTCTCAGCTGCGTCCACCAGGGGGCACCCTCTGCGTCAGAGCAAGGAGAAGGTCTAATTCAGCTGTGCCCACCAGGGGGCGCCCTCTGCCCCAGAGCAAGGAGAAGGTCTAGCTCAGCTGTCCCCACCAGGGGGCGCCCTCTGCGCTAGAGTAAGGAGGAGATCTACCTCAGCTGTGCCCTGCAGAGGGCGCTCTCTGCACCAGAGGAGGTCTACCTCCATCAAGCGCTACTGGGGGGCAGTCATCTGGCTGATGATGGGGCTCAATCATCAGAAGCCACAGTGAACTAAACCACATTCTCCTTTACCTGCTTTAGTAAAAATGATCCTTTTTCCTTTTCTGCATCTTTTTGTCTTATTTCACCATTGGTTCAGACAGGACGGGGAGGGAGGCAAAGAAGAGGGATGCTATTGATGCCCATTCCCCCTGAATATCCCACTTGTGCCCCTCCCTTCAGGTCTTCGCTTGTGCAGTTTCCTGTCCTTGAAATTCTCTTCTTCTGGAGAAGAGAAGACTAACTTGTCTTCATTTTTATTTTTCATTGAAGTGTAGTTGAAACACAGTGTTACATTTGTTTCAGGAGTACAGCAGTGATTCAAACACTAGATATGCTGTGCTCACCCCAAGTATCATGTCACAATGCTAAAACGATACCATTAACTATATTTGCTATGCTGTACCTTTCATCCCTACAATGGATTCCAAACTGGAAGCCTGTGTCTCTAACTCCCCTTCCCTCATTTTGCCCAACGCTCTCCCCTCTGGTAACCACCGGTTCTCCGTAGTTGTAGGTCTGTTGTTACTTTTTCTCGTGTCTGTTTCTTTAATTTTTAGATTCCACGTATGAGTGAGATCATATGGAATTTGTCTTTCTCTGAGTTATTTCACTTAACATTATACTCTTTGGATCCATCCACGTTGTCACATGGCAAGATCTCATTCTTTATTATGGCTGAGTAATATTCCATCGTGTGTACCACATCTTTATCCATGCATCTATCACCAACACTTAGGTAGCTTCCATATCTTGGTTATATAAATAATGCTGCAGTAAACCTAGAGATGCATATATCTTTTCAAATTTTCTAAGGGTAAATAGTAGTGGAATTACTGGACTTGTAGTATTGCTACTTTAATCTGGGCGGGAACCTCCATAGTGTTTTCCATAGTGGCTGCGCCGTTTTACATTTCCACCAGCAGTGCAGGAGGGTTCCCTTTTCTCCACAGTCTCGCCAAAATACATTTCTTGTCTTTTTGATACTAGCCATCTTGACAAGTGTTAGGTGGTATCTCATTGTAGTTTAGATTTGCATTTCCCTGATAATTAATGGTGTTGAGCATCTTTTCATGTGTCTGTGGGTCATTTGTATGTTGTCTTTGGGAAAAGTCTGCTCAGGTCCTTTGCCCATGTTTAATTGGATTATTTAGGGTTTGGGGTGTTCAGTTAGAAAAGGTTTTTTTTTATATATATATATTTGGATATTAATCCCTTATCAAATATGTCATTTGAAAATCTTCCATTCTATAGGTTGCCTTTTTGTTTTGTTGATGGTTTCCTTTGATGTGAAAAAGCTTTATATTTTGTTAGTCCAATTAGTTTACTTTTGCTTTTGTTTTTTTGTTTTGTTTAACCCTAACCCTAACGTATCTAGAAAAATGTCACTAAGGCTGATGTTAAAGAGATTATTGCCTATGTTTTCTTTACATGTTTTATGGTTTCACGCCAAGATTTAGGTCTTTAATCCATTTCCAGTTTATTTCTGTGCATGGTAAGAGAAAGTGGTCCGGTTTCATTCTTTTGCATGTAGCTGTCCAGTTTTCCCAGCAGCATCTGTTGAAGAGACTTGTCTTTTCCTCCTTGTATATCCTTACCTGCTTTGTCATAGATGAATTAGCCACAGAAGCGTGGGTTTATTTCTGGACTCTCTACTCTGTTCCATTGTTTCTTATGTCTGTTTTTGTGCCAGTACCATTCTGGTTTGGTTATTATCGCTTTGTAGTAGATCTTGAAATCTGGAATGGTGATATCTCCAGCTTTATTCTTTCTCAAGATTTCTTTGGCTTTTTGAAGTCTTCCATGGTTCTAAACAAATTTCAGAATTATTTGTTCTAGTTCTGTGGAAAATGTTATTGGTATATTACAGGGATTGCACTGAATCCATAGATAGCTTTGGGTAGTGTGGACATTTCAACAATATGCTTCCAGCCTACGAACATGGAATATCTTTCCATTTGTTTGTGCTGTCATCAGTTTTTCTCGTCAATGTTTATAGTTTTCCGAGTACAGGTCTTTCACCTCCTTGGTTAAGTTGATACTGAGGTGTTTTATTCTTTTTGGTGCAATTGTAAATGGACTTGTAAATTGTAAATGGAATTGTTTTCTTCATTTTTATTCCTGCTACTTTGTTATTAGCTTATAGGAATGCAACAGATTTTTGCATATTAATTTTACATCCTACAACTTTACTGAATTCATTTTTTACCTCTAATATTTTTTTGGTAAAGCCTTTAGAATTAAGAAATTTTTTTTTAATGTTTATTTATTTTTGAAACAGAGGCAGAGCATGAACAAGGGAGGGTCAGAGAGAGGGGGAGACACAGAATCTGAAGCAGGCTCCAGGTTTTGAGCTGTCAGCACAGAGACTGATGCAGGGCTCGAACTCACGGACCATGAGATCATGACCTGAGCTGAAGTTGGATGCTTAACCGTCTGAGCCACCCAGGCGCCCCATAGAATTTTTTTTTTTTTTTTTTTGTATAGTATGTTGTCTACAAATAGTGACAGTTTTACTTCTTCCTTACCAACTTGGATGCCTTTTGTTTCTTGTCTGATTGCTGTGGCTAGGATTTTCAGAACTATTTTGAATAAAAGTGGTGAGAGCAGACATCTTTGTCCTGTTCCTGATCTTAAAGGAAAAGCCCTCAGATTTTCCTTATTAAATATGATGTTAGCTTTGTGTTTGTTACATAGGGCCTTTTATTATGTTAAGGTATGTTCCCTCTAAACCTACTTTGTTGAGGGTTTTGATCATGAATGGATGTTGAATTTTGTCAGATGCTTTTTCTGCATGTATTGAGATGAGCATATAATTTTTATCTTTCAATTTAATAATGTGGTGTATCACATTGATTTGTGGATATTGAACCATCCATGAATCCCCCCAAGTAAACCCCATTTGATTATGGTGAATGATCCCTTTAATGCATTATTGAATACACTTTGCTAATGTTTTGTTGAGGATTTTTGAATTCATGTGTTCATAGTCTGTCATTTCCTTTCTTCTTCATCCTCGTCCTCCTCCTCGTCCTCCTTGTCCTCATCGTCATCCTCCTCGTCCTCCTCCTCCTCGTCCTCCTCTTCCTCGTCCTCCTCGTCCTCCTCATCGTCTTCCTCCTCATCGTCTTCCTCCTCATCCTCCTCTTCCTCCTCCTCCTCGTCGTCCTCCTCGTCCTCCTCCTTATCCTCCTTGTCCTCATCTTCCTCGTCCTCTTCATCCTCCTCCTCCTCCTCGTCCTTATCCTTCTCGTCCTCCTCCTCGTCGTCCTCCTTCTCTTCCTCGTCATCCTCCTCCTCCTCGTCCTCCTCCCCGTTGTCGTCCTTCTCCTGCTCGTCATCCTCCTCCTCCTCGTCGTCCTCCCCATCCTCCTCCTTGTCCTCCTCCTCGTCCTCCTACTCCTTGTCCTCATCCTCCTCATCCTCTCCATCCTCCCCGTCCTCCTCCCTGTCCTCCCCGTCCTCCTCACCGTCCTCCTCCTCGTCCTCCCCCCCATCCTCATCCGCCTCCTCGTCCTCCTCATCGTCCGTCCATCTCCTCGTCCTCCTCGTCGTCCATCCATCTCCTTCTCATCCGTCCTCCCCTCCTCCTCCTCCTCGTCCTCATCCTCATCCTCCTCCTCGTCCTCCTTATCATCCGTCTGTCTCCTCCTTGTCGTCCATCCGTCTCTTCCTCATCTGTCGTCTTCTCCTCCTCCTCCTCTTCCTCCTCCTCCTCCATGTCTTTGCCTGATTTTGGTATTAGGGTAATGCTTGTCTCGTAGAATATATGTGGAAGCTTTCCTTCCTCTTCTAATTTTTGGAATAGTCTGATGAGACTAGCAATTAACTCTTCTTTAAATTCACTTGTGAATCTGTCTGGTCCTGGACTTTAGTTTGTTGGGAGTTTTTCAGTTACCAATTCATTCTTGTGACTAGCTATTGTTCTGTTCAGATTTCCTGCTTCAGATTTTTTTCTTGCTTCAGTTTTGTAAGATTGTATGTTTCTAGGAATGTATCCATTTCTTCTAGGTTGTCCAGTTTGTTGGCATAGCATTTTTCATAGGAGTCTCTCATATTTCCTTGCACTTCTGTGGTCTTGTTATTTCCTCTCTCTTTTCTGTTGTTTTTGTTTGTTTATTTTTAATCTCTCTGCTCTGATATTCATTATAGCCTTCCTTACACTAAACTTAGGCTTTTGCTTTTTTCTAGTCCTTTAGGTGTAAGGTGAGATTCTTTGAGACTTTTCTTATTTCTTAAGGTAGCCTGTATTGCTATAAATTTTCCTCTTAGGACTGCTTTTGCTGTTTCCCAAACATTTTGGGTTTTTGTGTTTTCATTTGTTTCCATGGTTTTCCTTTTTTAAAATTTCCTCTTAGGTTTCTTCTTTGACACGCTGTGGGTTTTTTTTTAATGTTTGTTTGTTTGTTTTGAGAGAAGGGAGGGGACAGAGGATCTGAAGTGGGCTCTGCACGGACAGAAGAGAGCCCAACATGGGGCTTGAACCCACAAACTGCAAGATCATGACCTGAGCTGAAGCTGGACATGTAACTGATGGAGCCCCCCAGGCGCTCCTGACCCTCTGGTTTTTAGTATCATTGTTTAGCTTCCGTGTGTTTGTGCTTTTTCCAGTTTTTTTCTTGTAATTGGTTTCCAGTTTTATACTGGTTGTGGTTAGAAAACATGCTTGAGATGGTTTTAATCTTCCTAAATTTATTAGAATTTGTTTTGTGGCCTAACATGTGGTACATCCTGGAAAATGCTCCTTGTGCACTTGAAAGGAACGTGTATTCTGTTCTCGGGTAGCATGTTTTATATATCTGTTAGTCCATCTGGTCTAATATGTCCTTCAAGGACACTGTTTCCTCATTGGTTTTCTGCCTGAATGATCTAGCCACAGATATAGGTGTGGTGTTAAAGTCCCCTAATCGTTGTATTACTGTCAATTTCTCCCTTTATGTCTGTTAATGTTTGTTTTACGTTTAGGTGCTCCAGTGTTGTGTGCATAGATATTTACAGTTATTAAATCCTCAGTCCCCTTGTTGGATTGACTCCTTTATCATTATGTAATGCCCTTCTTTGTCTCTTGTTACAGTTTTGTTTCGCTTTTTTAAGCCTGTCATTTTCTCTGATCTAAGTATTGCTTGCCTGGTCATCTTTGATTCCAAATACATGGAGTATCTTTTTCATCTCTTCACTTACAGTCTCTATGTGTCTTTAGGTTTGAAGTGAGTGTTTTCTAGATGGGTCTTCCTTTTTTATCCATTCACATTCCTCATGTCTTTTATTGGAGCTTTTAGACCTTTTAAATCTAACCTAATCATAATTTTAAAACTTTTTTTTTAATTTGAGAGGGAGAGAGAGAGAGAGAACTTGCATACGAATAGGGGAGAGGAGCAGGTGGGGGGAGAGAGAGAGAGAACTTGCATATGAGTAGGGCAGAGGGACAGAGGGGGGAGAGAGAGAGAGAGAGAGAGAGAACTTGCATATGAGTAGGGAAGGGGGAAGAGAGGGGAGAGAATCTTAAGCAGGCTCCATGCTCACTGGCTCAATCACATGACCCGAGGATCATAACGTGAGCCGACATCAAAAGTCCAACACTCGGGGCGCTGAGGTGGCTCAGTCGGTTGAGCATCTGACTTTGGCTCAGGTCATGAACTTGTGGTTTGTGAGTTCGAGTCCTGAGTCAGGACTGCTGACAGCTTAGAGCCTGGAGCCTGCTTCGGATTCTGTGTCTCCCTCTGTTCCTCCCCTGCTCGCACTCTGTCTCTCAAAAATAAATAAAAGTTAAAAAAAAATTAAAAAAAAAAAAAAGAGTCAAACAATCAGCTGAGCCACCTAGGTGTCCCTAACCTCGTTATTAAGAGGTATGTACTTTTTTTTTTTTTTTTTTTTTTTGCCATTTTGTTCATCGTTTTTTGGTTGTTTCTATAGTTCTCTGTTTTGTTTTTCTCTTGCTCTCCTTATGATTGATGACTTCCTGTAGTGGTATACTGGGCTTTTTTTCCTTTATTTTTCTTGAAGTTATTATGTTTTTTGGTTTGTGGTTGCCTTGAGGTTTATGTGTAATATTCTAAATATATAGCAGTCTATATGAAGCTGATAGTCGCTTAAGTTTGGAGACTTTAATTTTTGCTCCCACCCTCCATGTTTTAAGTATGTTTCCATATTTTCCATATTTTTACTGATTTTCCTTACTTTTTTTTAGATAGTGGCTTTTACTACTTTTGTCTTTTAATCTTCATAAGTGATTGCACTACTTCTTAATGTTGGTCTGAGTTCACTCATGAAATGTTTTCTTCTTATAATGTTCTAATTATGGCCTTTTCTTTTCCACTTAAAGAACTGTCTTTAACATTCCTTGTAAAGCTGGTTTAGTGGTGATGAATTCTTTTAACATGTGTTTGTCTGGGAAACTCTTTCCCTCTCCTTCAAGTCTAATGATAACCTTGCCGAGTAGAGCATTTTTGGTTGTAGGTTTTTTCCTCTCAGCACTTTACAGGCCAGAAAGGACAAGCATGATCTAGACAAAGTTTCTGCTGAAAAAATCAGCTGATAACCTCATGGGATTTTCCTTGTATGTACTAGTTATTTCTCTCTTGCTGCTTTAAAAATTCTCTTTATCTTTAATCTTTAACGTTTTTATTTTTATATGTTGGGGGTTGTACCCCCTCTGGTTCATCTTGTTTGAAAGTCTGTTTCCTGAACCTGATGTCTATTTCTTTCCCCAGGTTAGCGAAATTTTCAGGCTCTTATGTCTGCAAATAATTTTCCTGTCCCTTTCTCCATCTCTTCTTCTGGGGCCCCTATAGTGCAAATGTCTGTTTGCTTGATGTTGTTCAAGGGATCTCTTAACCTAGTCTCCTTTTTGAAATTCTTTTTTTGTTGTTGTTATTCAGCTTGGATGCTTTCCATCACTGTGCCTTCCAGATCACTGATCCGTTCTTCTGTGTCCTCTAATATTGCTGATTCCCTGTAGCATATTTTTCACTTTAGTTATTTTGTTCTTTAATTCTGGCTTTTTTTTTTAATAGTTTCCATCTTTTTGTTGAAGTTCGCACTGAGTTCCTGCACTCTTCCCTCCATCCTGTGAGCATCCTCACACACAGTAATTTGAATTCTTTGCCAAGTAGATTGCTGATCCCCATTTCAGTTAGCCTTTTTTTTTTTTTCCTTTCCCTGAGGTTTGTCTCGGTGTCTCAATTGGAGCACATTCCTCTGTCTCCTCATTTTGTTTAACTATGTATTTTTCTATGAATTAGGCAGAATAGCTATTTCTAAGCTTGAAGGAATGACTTGTGTATCAATGTCCCCTGTGTAGACGGTGTGCTTGGCGACTTTGGCTGGCTGGAGCTGTGGCTGTCATGGGCTACGTGTCCTCAGGCACTCCATGCGGGGGCTGCCAGAGTGGGATGGGCAGGAGCTGGTGTGGACACGGGCCGGGGTGTTCCTGTGGCTCTCCTCTCAAAGGGCGCCCTGGTCAGACAGCTGAGGCTGAAGTGGGTGCAAGCCAAGGGCTGCCTTGGCGTGGCACCTGGAGTCAAAGCGATGCAGGCCTGGAATGTTCTGGGGTTCTCTGAACCTGTGTCACTTCGGTAAGACCACTGGTGCCGTAGCGCTTGCTGCTGACCGGTGGTGTTCCTATGTGAGCCATGCTGGGGTTGCCCGGGCTGAACAGCTGTGGCTGGTGTGGGCTAGGATCTCAGGGTTTACTGACGTGCTAGACCCGCTGGGGTGCACAACCCTCGCTCCTGTCTGCCCTATCAAGGTAGAGGGGGGAGCGTAAACCGCGTCACTTGCCAGCCCCTGGGACCCGGAGAGAGTCCCAGCGGCTCCCCTGCCATTTGGCGGAGTTGTAGTACTGCGTCTTTTACCTTTTAGTTGCTCTTTTGAACCACACGTGCTTTTCTGTGCCCTGGGGAATGCGGGGCGTGGGTTAGGGGCTGGGGGCTCCCAGGGGCGTGGGCTACATGTGGCACCCAGACCCGCTCTTGTCTGTGCTGTGTGGGCGGTCGCCATGCTGCTTGCCAGCTTTTCTGACCTGGAGAGGGGTCCATAACCTCCCCCAGTGTTTTGGAGGGGTTATGGGCACGTGCTTTTAAAATGCGCCTCTTTTTCTGTGCCCCACAGCAGGCGAATGTGCCCTCAGACCCTCAGTGGTGTCCCCTCCCGCTGCAGCTCACAGAATAGGAGGCAGAGGTTCCCTCCATTAGGGTGTCTTGGTCCCACCCCCGTACTGTACACGGTCTGTTTGTCGCTCGCGGAACCTGCTAGCCTCCCGCTCTCCAGGGGGAGTCGCTCTGCAAATAGCGGCGGAGGGTATGCTGTGTCTGCAGGGGAGGGCAGGTCGGGGCCTTCCCGGGTCGCCGTTGGATCAGAACTCCTTGTCTCCCTTTAATCCAGTCTTAGGTCAAATATTCTTTACCCTTTTACCCTCTTCTATTTCCTTTGCGTTCCTTTTGTTAATATGAAGTAATTGTCTTCATTAAAAAAAAAAATGTATCCAATATCTGTCTGCTCAGGAGGGTTTAGGAGAAAGGATCGACAGGACTTGGTGACCTGTGACAGGTTCCACTCCGGTCAGGCTTACAGGAGGTGCAGCTCTGGGGCAGGTTGGGCTCGTGGTGCCTGAGTCCTGGGAGCAGGCGTCCCCGAGGCGGAGAGGAGAGGCAGACACGGGGACGCGAGGCGAGTGCTCTGGGCCAGATCGCAGTGCGAGCAAGAGGGGAAGGGACCAGCGAGGGCCGAATGTTTGGGTCACGCAGGGCGTGCTGCGTAACGTGGAGCGGCAACCGTCTGAAGCCCGTCCAAAGGCAAAGCGAGAGCGGTGGGGGACCGGACAGTTGGATCCGAGGAATGGTCAGCTGTGGGCAGCAAGTGCCACTGGCGGCTGTAACACGCCACTGTCCCTGGAAGCCAGACCCAAGGCCACCGGCGACCCTGCTGAGCAGCCTCCAGGCCACGGGGGAGGGACGGCAGGCAGGACGTAGGGGAAGGAGAGAGGAGAGCGGACCACGGAAGCAGGAACAGGGACGATCGTCCATTTTCACGTTGCTCAATGGGAGAGGCTGCGCGCGCTTCCGGGGGAGGGAGCAGTGCCAGCGCAGAGCCCGAGAAGAGGACCCTGAACTTGCAGCAGCAGCAGGGTGGGGGCGGCAGAGGGGCCCCGGAGGCTGGGAGCAGAGAAGGAAGAGGCCGGAGATGGCCGACCGTGGGTGGGTGACGTGCCGGGAACTGAGGCACTTAGGGTCGTGAGGAAGGTCTAACTAAGATCAGTGCTGCCAGGGACGCAGCATGGCCTAGAGGGTCTGGAGCTGCGCACCAGGTGGGGCCGTCGGCCTGAACCGGTGCCTTTCTTGCTCCACAGCCCAGGAGGGTGCAAAACGGCGGAGGGCTCGGGGCGCGTGAGCGGCTGGCTTCGGCTCAGGCCATGATCTCACAGTCTGTGAGTTCGAGCCCCGCCTCGGGCTCTCTGCTCTCGGTGTGGAGCCTGCTTTGGATCCTCTGTCTCCTTCTCTGTCTGCCCCTCCCCTGCTCTCTCTGTCAAAAAATAAGCATTAAAAAAATATGTGCCCACATAGAGAAGAAATCTTAAATGAAAATAGACTCAAATTTTAACAATGCTGTTTCTAAGTTGTGGGATTCTACTGCATGTCTAAAATGTTCTGTAAATGAGCACGTATTACCTTTTTCTTAAAAAACCATGAACGCCAGTTTTTAACCGGCAAGGTTTAGTCGTCTTTTATTGATGTCGTGGTAATGATATTTCCGATGAAAGAATGCAGTATCCTTACATTCTTGAAGCCTAGCTGAGGCACCGTATTACGTCAGTTTCAGGTGTGCAACATGGCGATTTGATGGCTCCATGTTATGCTGTGCTCCCCACGAGTGCAGCTGCCATCTGTCACCACACAGCGCTATTAGAATACCCTGTAGTCCCCACGCTGGGCCTTTCATCCCTGTCACCTTCATTTGACAACCGGAAGGAAGCCTATGCTTCTCACTCCCTTTCCCCGTTTTCCAACGCCCACTCCAGTTGCCTCTGGAAACTGCCAGTTCTCTGCATTCGTGGCTGTGTTCCTGCTTTTTTGTTTGTTTCTTCATTTGTTTTGTTTGTTAAGTTCCGCATAGAAGTGAAATCATATGGTATTTATCTTTCTCTGACTTCTTTCTCTTAGCATCATGCCCTCTGTGTCCACCCATGTTGTCAGCAATGGTGAGATCTCATTCTTTTTTATGCCTGAGTAATATTCCTCTGTGTGTGTGTGTGTGTGTGTGTGTGTGTGTGTGTGTGTGTGTGCGCGCGCGCGCACATATTTAGCCATTCATCTATTAATCAACACTTAAGTTGTTTTCATAACTTGGGCTGTTATAAATAATGCTGCAGTAAAAACGGGGGTGCATATATCCTTTTGAATTCGTGGTTTCATTTTCTTTGGGTAAATAGCCAGTGCTAGAATTTTACTAGATCGCGTATTATTGCTATTTTAAGTTTTTGAGGAACCTCCGTACTATTTTCCGCAGTTGCTGCATCAGTTTACATTCCCAGCAAAACTACACGAGGGCTTGCTCTTCCTCCACATCCTCACCAACGCCTATTTCTTGTCTTTTTGATACCAGCCATTTTGACTGTGGGAAGGTGATACCTAATTGTGGTTTCGATCTGCATATCCTGATGGTTAGTGAGGTTGAGAGTCTTTTCCTGTGCCTCTGGAGCATCTGCATGTCTTCTCTGGAGAAATGTCTATTCAGGTCCTCTGCCCATTTTCTAGTTAGATTTTATTTTATTTTTTTTTAGTGTTGTATATGTTTTTATATTTTTTGGATATTAATCCCTTATCAGATATTTCATTTGCAAATATTTTCTTACATTCAGTAGGTTGCCTTTTTGTTTTTTGATGGTTTCCCTCACTGTGCACGGCTTTTTATCGGTGGTGTAGTCTCAACAGGTTATTTTTGCTTTTGCTTCCCTTGTCTGAGGACACCGATCTAGAACGTTGCTAAGGCTGAAGTCCATGAGATTACTGTTTATGTTTTCTGCCATGAGTTTTCTGGTTTCAGGCCTCACATTAAGTCTTTAATCCATTTTTGTGTGTGTGTATGGTGGAAGAAAGTGATACACTTTGCATGTCGCTGTCCTGTTTTCCCAGCACTGTTTGTTGAAGAGATGGTCTTTTCCCCACCCGCCGTTTTTGCCTCCTTTGTCATACCTGAATTGACCATACAACCGTGGGTTTATTTCTGGGCTCTCACTGTATTCCATTGAAATGTTCATTTATGTGCCAGCACCATACTGTTTTGACTATTGTAGTAGATCTTGAAACTGGGATTGTGATACCTCCAGCTTTGTTTTTAAGATTACTTTGGCTATTCAAGGTCTTCTGTGGTTCCACACAAAATTTTGAATTATTTGTTCTAGTTCTGTGAAAAATGCTATTAGTGTTTTGATAGGGATTGCAATGAGCTTTGGGTAGTGTGGACATTTTAATAATAGTCTTCCAATCCAGGGCACCTGGGTGGCTCATTTGGTTGTGTGTCTGACTCTTGATTTCAGCTCAGATTATGATCTCACAGTTTGTGAGTTCGAGCCCCACATTGGGGTTCACACTGACGTTGTGGAGCCTGTTTGGGATTCTCTCTCATTCCCTCTTTCTGCTTCTCTCCTGTGTCCGCCCCCCACCCCTGCCTCACTCACTCAAAATAAATAAACTTAAAAAAATAATACTCTCCCAATCCATGAACATGGAATATCTTTCCATTTGTGTTGTCTTTAGTTTATCTCATCAGTGTTTATAGTTCTCAAAGTAAAGGTCTTTCACCTCCTTGGTTAAGTGTATTCCTAGGTAATTTATTCTTTTTGGTGTAGCTATAAAGGGAATTGGTATCTCTTTCTACTACTTTGTTGTGTTTATATAAAAACACAGCAGATTTTTGTATGTTAATTCTGTATACTGCAAATTTACTCAATTCACATATTCTATTAGTTTCTTGGTGGAGTCTTTAGGGTTTTCTGCATATAGAATCATGTGATAGTTTTACTTCTTCCTTACCAACTTGGATACCTTTTGTTTCTTCTCATTGTCTGATGGCTGTGGCTAGGACTTCCAGTGCTATTTGAATAAAAGTGGCAAGAGTGGACATTGTTGTCTTGTTCCTGATCTTAGAGGGAAAGCTCTGTTTTTCTTCATAGAGTTACCTAGGGGTTTGTCACATTTTTGCCTTTATTATATTAAGGTATGTTCCCACTAAATCTACTTTTTGAGAGTTTTTATCATGAATGGATGTTGAATTTTGTCAAATGCTTTTTCTACATCTAATGAGACGGTCACATAATTTTTATCTTTCAGTTGTTAACGTGTATCACGTTGATTTTGTGGACATTGAATCATCCTTGCATCCTCAAAATAAATTGCGCTGATTGTGGCGAATGATCTTTTTAACGTATCGGTGAATTGCTGTATTTTCTTAAGGATTTTTGAGTTGATGTTTATCAGGGATATTGGCCTGTCATTTCCTTTTTTTTTTTTTTTTTTTTTTTTTTTTGTAGTCTGGATTTGGTATGAGGATAATGCTGGCCTTATAGAATGTATTTGGAAGCTTTCTTTCCTCTTCTAATTTTTGGAATAGTTTGACAGGAATAGGTATTAACTCTTCTTTAAATTCTTGGTAGAATTCACCTGTGAATGCTTTCATTTGTTGGGATTTGTTTTACTGATTCCATTTCATAACTGGTAATCATTCTGTTCAGATTTTCTATTTTTCCTCATTCTGTTTTGGAAGATTCTATGTTTCTAGGAATGTATCCATTTCTTCTGGGTTGTCCAGTTGTTGATAGGTAATTTTTCATAGTAGGTCTTTCATAGTTCTTTGTGTTTCTGCGGTGTTGGTTGGTTGTTACTTCTTTCCAGATTTTGTGTCATCCTTTTTTTTTTCCTTGATGAGTCTGACTATCAGTTTTATTTATCTTTCCAAAGAACCAGCTCTTGGGTCTGTTGAATGTTTCTATTGTTTTTTGTTTGTTTGTTTGTTTTTGTGTTGTTGTTTTTTTAGTCTCTTTCATTTAATTTTTGCTCTGATCTTTATTATTTTCTTCCTTCTAACTTTGGGCTTTATTCTTTTTCTAGTTTCTGTACGTGTAAGTTTAGATTGAGATTTTTCTTTTTTCTTCAGGCAGGCCTGTATTGGTATATATTTCCCTCTTAGAACCTTTTGCTGTGTCCCAAAGATTTTGGGTTGTTTTCATTTTCATTTATGTCTCCATGTACTTTTAAGTTTTCTGTTTGGTTTTTTCATTTTTCCTCTGGTTGTTTAGCAGCATGTTGTTAAGCTCCACATGTTTTCAAGTTTTTTCTTGTAATTGATTTCTAGTTTCATCCAATGTGTTCAGAAAAGATGTTTAATAGGATTTAAAGCTTAAATTTATTGAGACTTGTTTTGTGGCCAACATGAGATATCCTGGAGAAGTTTCCATGTGCACTTGAATAGAAGATGTATTCTGTTGGTTTTGGATGGGACGTGTTATATATATCTGTTCAGTATACCTGGTTTAATGTGCCATTTAAGGACACTGTTTTCTTATTGACTTTCTGCCTGGATGATCTGTGCATTGATGTCAGTGGGATGTTAAAGTCCTAAGTTATTATTGTATTATTGTCAGTGTCACCCTTTTTGTCTGTTAATATTTTTGTTTGTTTGTTTGAAGTGCTCCAGTGTTAGGTGCATGGATATTGTTATATCCTCTAGTTGGATTTATCCTTTTATTTTTAATGCCCTACTTTCTTGTTACATTCTTTGTTTTGAACTCTTTTTTTTTTTTTTTTCCAAGTGTGTATTGCTACCCCGTCTTTTTCCCCCCATTTGCATGGAATATCTTTTTCTCTCTGTACTTCCAGTCTGTATGGTCTGAAGTGAGTCTCTTCTAAGTAGCCTATAGGTGGGCCTTCCTTTTTTATCCATTTAGACACCTCATGTCTTTTATTGGAGCATTTAGACCATTTACATCCTACCTAAGTATTGGTAGGGATGCATGTCTTATGACTTTGTTAGTTGTTTTCTGGTTGTTTTTGTAGTTCTTCTCTGTTGCTCCTTCTTTTGCTCTTTCCTCGTGATTGATGAGTTTCTTTAGGTTATGCTTGGCTATCTTTCCTATAATATTTGGGCATCTGTTATAGGTTTTTGGTTTGTGGTTGCCATAAAATTCACATATAAAATATACATATAGGGGTGCCTGTGTGGCTCAGTTGGTTAAGCGTCCGACTTCGGCTCAGGTCATGATCTCATGGTTCATGGGTTCAAGCCCCGCCTTGGGCTCTGTGCTGACAGCTTAGAGCCTGGACCCTGCTTTAGATTGTGTATGTGTCTCTCTCTCTGCCCCTCCCCTGCTTGTGCTCTGTCTCTCTCTCTCTCTCAAAAATAAACATTAAAAAAATTTTAAATGTACATATATAAATACATAGCGGTCTGTATTCATATTTAAAAAAAATATATAAATATATAGCAGTCTGTGTTAAGTTGATGGTCACTTAAGTTTGAACATCTCCTAAAAGAACTTCACTTTTATTCCCCCGTCCATGTTTTATGTATATATGGTCACATTTTACATCTTTTTAGGTAGTGGGTCCTCTTATCTAATTTTTTAGATAGAGTTGATTTTTACTACTTTTGTCTTTTAACCTTCATACTAGCTTCATAAATGATTGCTACCTTTACTATTTATTTGATTTTATTCATGAAATTCTTTCCTTTCATAATTTTCTTGTAATTATGGCCTTTTCTTTTCCATTTAAGAAGTGCTTTAACATTTCTTGTAAGGCCAGTTCAGTGGTGATGAACTTCATTTTTTTCCTCCCTCCCTGCCTTCCTTGGTATGGGCAACTCTTTACCTCTCCTCCAATTCTTTTTTTTTTTTTCAACGTTTATTTATTTTTCAGACAGAGAGAGACAGAGCATGAACGGGCGAGGGGCAGAGAGAGAGGGAGACACAGAATCAGAAACAGGCTCCAGGCTCTGAGCCATCAGCCCAGAGCCCGACGCGGGGCTCGAACTCACGGACCGCGAGATCGTGACCTGGCTGAAGTCGGACGCTTAACCGACTGCGCCACCCAGGCACCCCACCTCTCCTCCAATTCTGAGGAGAATTGCAGGTATTCTTGGTTGGGTTTTTTTTGTTTTTTTGTTTTTTTTTCTTTCAGCACTTTGAATTTATCATGCTGCTGCCTTCTGGCTGCAAACTTTCTGCTGAAAAATCAGCCGATAGCTGTGTGAGGTTTTACTTTGTATATAACTAGTTGCTTCTCTCATGCTGCTTTTGTTTATTTCTTTTTACCAGTTTTAAAATCCTTATTCACAAATCAGTATAGTATGGTGAGTGTGAATACCACATGTATGGTAAAACATTATGAAAAGCTTCCTATTTACAATGAAGGTATTCTTTTATATAACTGAATCATCTGATATGCTACCTCCTGCAATCACTTAATGGACCCAACTGTACCCTTTGAATGGGCCAACTTTATGATTTTCCTAGGAAGTTTTGAGTTGAGGATAGTTTCTTGCTGCTGCTTTCCATGATCCAAGGCTTAGGACGAAATTCATGGAAACAAGCAATTGGAACCTGATCTCTCCAGGATCGAGAGACAGTAATGAATAAAAGGACATCTTGTCACTTTTTAAAGGCTCCCAATTGCTATGCTTTGCAGGCTATGGAGGAGAGAGGTACACAGTCGAGGAGGAAAGAATCAGTCCCCAGAAGTATACTGAACATTTCTAAACTGTCAATATCAAGAATTAATTTCTAAAACACAAGTTTATAAACAGAAGCCATCCAACTAGCTGTTAACTGAAACGCATATGCAATACAGTCAAGGAAATACTGTGCTTACAAAACCACATCTTATTTATCTCTGATTTTAAAATCATCCTTCCCCTTATGGGTGTGCAAGTGAGCAGTGGAGAAAGTGTGTATCGTCTGAAGGACCAGCTGGTGCCAGGCATTTCACCACTTCCAGAAGCCGCGGGCTGGAGAACTTTATTAGGCACCGGAGGGGTTCTTTTCTCTCAGCCAAGATGTCTCCAATTCTTTTTTATTTTTAAATTTTTTTAAAGTTTATTTGTTTTGAAAGAGAGAGAGAGATAACATGAGCAGAGGAGGGGCAGAGATGGAGAGAGAGAATCCCAAGCAAGCTCTGTGCTCCTCACTGACCCCAACACAGAGCCTCATCTCAAGACTGTGAGATCGTGACCTGAGCCGAAATCGGGAGTCGGAGTCTTAACCGACTGAGCCACCCGGGTGCTGCCAGATGCCTCCGTTTACGTCACTTTGGACTTTGTTTCAAGCTTATGTTGTGCAAATTCTTGTCTCGGTCGAGGATAGTCTCCCAAAGTGTCTCTTTTTCTAGTCTGTTGTCATGAATGATCCTTGAATCCATGTGTATCTCCAGCTCAAGGATTCTTGCTTGTAGGGGTGTAGTTGAGCTGTGAGTTTCAAAGGTCTGATTACACTGTTTGAAAACAGTAGTAGCCTTCAGAGAACCCGGATACCGGCCTCTGAGGCCCATTTTCAGAGCCGTGTGGTGATCGCCAGCACCTGTCCGTGCCTGGCCCAGAAGGGTTCTATTGTTCTTCAGCTGGAAGGAGGAGGGTAAGGCGCAGGGGGTCTGGGAAGAGTTTACCACATAGGCAGGTATGAACTTTTCCTGGCTCCCCAGGCATTTCGGATCCGTACCGCATTCTCCACAGCTTCTCTGAAGCGGACCGTCACATTTTCCAACGCTGTCTGAAGAATCGTCCCGTGTTGGTTCCGAACCAAAAAGGTCAGTGCCTTCACCCGGTCCTTTCCTCATCCGAAAAACATCTCAAACTTTCTGGCGCCCACAGGAGAGTATAAGCGGCGTCTAACGGGGCCGCGTCGTGGGCACTTGCACGCTTCTCCTCACGGAGCAGAAGCAAGGCCCGAACAACAGATTCCTTTCTCTGCTGGAAGTCTACGGTCTGTTGAGTTTCAGACAAAAAGATTCCCAGGTTGGAAGAGCGTCATCATTTCGGTCATCGGGATCATCGAGACGGTCCTCACGATAAACTGGGCAACAGTTCCATCCGTCTCTGTGGCGCGGCTGTCCTCGCCGGCAGTCATCTCTCGTCCTGCTGCTCTTCAAATTCTCTTTCTCTGTAATCTTTGGCATTTTAATGATCATGTGTCGTAGTGTGGACTTCCTTGGGTTCATCTTGTTTGAAACTCTCTGTTTCTTGAACCCCCGCGTCTGTTTGCTTCCCTTGGTTAGGGAAGTTTCCAGCTGGTATGTCTTCAGATGATGATTCTGCCCCTTTCCCTCTCTCTCCTCCTTCTGGGTTTCCTATAATGTGAATGTTTGCTCGCTTTACATTGTCCAAGAGATCCCTTAACCTGTCGTCATTTACATTTTTTTTCTTTTTGTTCAGCTTTGCTGTTCTTTTTGCTGTTCCGTGGCCCCGTCTTCCAGATCGTTGGTCTGTTCTGCATTTTCTAATCTGTTGATTCTCTCTAATGTATTTTTCATTTCAGTTACTAACTTCTTCAATCCCGACTGGTGTTTCTTATGTTTTCTGTCACTTCGTTGAAGTTCTCACTGAGCGCGTCCAGTCTTCTCTCCATCCCGGCGAGCATTTTTGTGAACGTTACTTTGAATTCTTTGGGAGATTGTTTCTATCTGCATTTCATTCATTTCTTTTTTTCTGAGGTTTTGTCTTATTCTTTGGAGCATATTTTTCTGTCCATTTTGCTTTTCTTTCTGTGTTCGTTTCTGTGCGTTAGGTGGAACAGCTACTTTTCCTCAATTTTGAAAAAATTTTTTTAGAGAGAGAGTGTGCGCACAAGCAGGGGAGGGGCAGAGAGAGGGAGAGAGAGAATCCCAAGCGGGCTCCGCGCTCTCAGCGCACGGCCGGACCCATGGGGCTCGAACTCACGCGTCATGAGAGCGTGACCTGAGCCGAAATCAGGAGTCTGACCGTTCACTGACTGAGCCACCCAGGTGCCCCTGCTTCTCCTAACCTTGGAGGAATGGTCTTGCGTACGGTGGCCCCCGGGTGGACTGTGCCCGGTGACCTTGGCTGGCTGGCGGGAGCTGTCGCTGTCGTAGGCTGGGGGTCCCGGAGCACTCCGTTCTGGGGCTAACCCGGTGATGCGGCTCGAGCTGAGGCAGGCATCGGCCGGGGCTCCTGGGGGGTGCGGGGCGGGGGTGGGTTCCGCAGACGGGACTCCAGGTGAGTCCTCTGTGGTCCAAGTGGCCCGGGACTGGAGCGTCGCAGTGCACTCTGCACCCGTGTCGCCTTGGTGAGCCGCTCGGAGCTGTAGTGAGTGCTGCGCGGGGCTGTTCGGCGTGCGCCTCGGGTGGCCTCTTGCTGGGACAGCTGGGGCCGGTGGGGGCCAGGAGGAGCCTGTGACTCCCTCAGGCGACGGGTCAGCGAGGGCACCCAGCCCCTGCTCCCGTCGGCACTAACGCGGGGGACGTGGACTGTCAGTCGCGGCCCTCGACAGCCTCTCTGCCCCGGCCGCCACTGCGTGGGGTTCCAGGCCTGCTTCCTTTATATTTTCATTGCCCTTTTCAACTGTGGCTTTTTTTTTTTTCTGTGCTTCACAGCAGACGAATCTGCTCATGGTCCCTCGGTAGTGTCCCCACTGCAGCTCCTGGTGTCGGGCTGGGGTTCCCTTCGCTACCGTGCCTCTCTCTCCCTCTTGCTGTTCTCTGTCTTTCGTGAAGCTGCTCAGTCGGCCCTCGGTTCAGCTCCAGGAGGAATTGCTCTATAAATAGCTGTAGATGTGATGCGTCAGCGCCGGAGGTGCGTTCAGGTTCTTCCTGCGTCGCTGTGTTGGACTGGAGATCTTAAAGAGCTATTTTTAACCTCCTGAAACATTCTAGGGAGAGGAATATTCAAGCAGTTCTTAAAATGTGTCATAGACGATAAAACAAATAGAAGAGTGAACTTTGCGCGCAGGTTGTATCGCTGGCTTACCGCACGATTTCTAAATGGAAAGCTGCTGTTAATTATGGAGTTTTCTTTTTTCTTTTTTAAAAGATTTTTTTAATGTTTATTTTTGAGAGAGAGAGAGAGAGAGTGTGAGCAGGGGAGGGACAGAGAGAGAGAGGGAGACACAGAATCCGAAGTGGGCTCCAGGCTCCAAGCTGTCAGCACAGAGCCCGACACGGGGCTCAAACTCACAAACTGTGAGGTCGTGACCTGAGCCGAAGTCAGACACTCAACCTTCCGAGCCATCCAGGTGCCCCTATGGAGTTTTCTTAAAGACCCAGAAAAGCCAATGACCTATTAAATGAGCTCACAGAGTCAACATCAAGGCACAACATTTGGGAAAATGATCTTTGTTGACATTTCAACGTTTTTCAATAGAGAAGACTAGTAATTAGGGCAAAGTATAGTCTTTGGAATAAGACCCAAATAATGGTAATGACTAGAACTTCCTTATAATTTCAGGTGAAAGCCAGTTTTAATTCCACCTCTTTCAGAAGAGGAATGACCGTGACCGTAGTCTGGTTGGTCATAAGCAGATGACAGAAAATTGCCTGCTACTCCCCTTTTGAACAGGATAGAATACGCTTTCTGATTTGGATCATTTTTTCTTTAAGTTTAGTTATTTATTCTGAGAAAGAGCACGAGCGGGGGAAGAGCAGAGACAGACAGAATCCCAAGCAGGCTCCACGCGAACAGCATGGAACCCGATGCGGGGCTCGAGCCCACAAACCGCAAGATCACGGCCCAAGCTGATCGAGGGTCAGACACTTAACTGACTGAGCCACCCAGGCACCCCCGTGTTTCTGATTTGGAATAAAATGAAGGGACTCATTAATCGGAGCCCAACAAGCAGGCAAGGGACAGCATGGCTTTCTACTCTAACCCACAGCCTAGAAAATGGAAGGTGGCCTCGGGGACCCCTTTGCCCATTTCCTCCTGTCAAAGGTTCAACCTTAGTCTTCTACAAGGGAGGGGACAATATGCAGGGTCTTTGGTCCATCTTCCCTCTGGCTCAGACACTCAGGACCCCACGTGGTTGGCCCGGCCCTCACCACCCCCAGGCCCCACTGCATCTGAGGTCCTGTGAGCGTGTCCTGCGTCTGGACTGTTGAGTGAATGGGGGTTGCGGTGACCGGGGACTTGCTTCCTGTTACTGGTCCAGAGCTCTGCCTGCCTCGCGTCGTTCGTGCTTTCACTCACTGATCAGGACAGCAGGTGTGCCCAAGTCAGCCTGAATTTGGTTGCAGTTGTGTTTCGGCATGGGATGGGGACAGCCTTTTACTGTCCTCTTTCACATATGCGGCGGTAAGAACCAGTTCACGAGAGACGGGTGACGAAAGTGACACCGAAAAGCTTGCACAGGTTAGTCTGCAGGAAATTTCTGGGGAGGAACTAAAAGCAAAATGAGATTTAGTGGCAAGAAATGAGAAAAGCCGATTTTCTTTACTGTTCCCTCATCTCTGCCACCTGCGACCCCTCCAACAGAAGTTTCTCTGAGAGCTTTTAATTCGAAAAGGTACCTCTGCTGTGCTCCCAGTTCTTACCGGTGACCGCCATTGGTTCACTCACAACCGCGACAATACTTCCGCTTGTATAAGGCTTTCCTCTCCACAAATTACTTTAAATACATTATCTGGTTCGATCCCTGGGAGGCGGGTGGGGCAGACGCCCCAACCCCACACTGAACGAAATTCTCTTTGTGGCGGGTGAACTCACGGTGCCGTCTGACCAGTGCTCACGCGGGAGTCCTCACAAACGAGAATGTTCCGTCGTTCCGTGCTGGGCCGTGCCAGCAGGGAGCGGAGTCTCGGATGTGGGCCCTGAAGACCTAACACACATCATGGATTTGTGTTTCTCTCATGCTGGGGAATGGGGAGCTCAGTGGATGTTGGAGCCTGACTTCCTCTCTCCCAGATTCATGCTGGGATTCTGGTTACACCTTTTGATTTGTCTGCGTCTCCTTTTCCCACCTTGCGAGGCCGACCTGCCCTGGTGCCATAGTAAGGTTTAATGCAGCTTCTCTGCCTATTGGGTGCTTGGGATTGCTTTCTGGCACGCTCCTAAGAAAATAAGTAACTTTGTTTCTTCTGGAAGAGTGGAGGAAGGATAAAGAACCGAGTTAAGTAAGCCCATTTCTACCCAGAGTCTGATCTCACCAGCAGGTGGCGCTGTGACAAAAGCAATCAAGAGAAACCAGGTCAGATCAGGTGGGTGTCCGGGCTCCAGAGACAGGCCCCGGCGACGCCCCCTCTTCTGTAGCGAATAAGGCGCTCATGTGAAATCCCAGAGCTTTCCAAGTGTGCTCGGATCCCCCTGGGGCGGGGCAAAGCCTGAGGAAGGCAAGGCGTTGGTAGAAGGGTCTGGATTGGTAGATCCTGAGCTGGTTTTGCTTCCTGTCTAGAACCCAGAGCTCTGCCTGGGCTTGGGCAGTCTAGTCCCTTGATGCCTGGGTCCCTTATTGGGCTAAGATGGGCGCATCCTTCCACGGCCTTGGTGGTTTTCAAAGAGCATGTGTACATGCAGCCAGACGCAGAATGAAGCATGGACATCCCCAAGACCAGGCTGGTCCACTGATCTGGACCCCAGTGAAAGAACAGACTGCCCATCACCGAGTCTACAGGTTGAGAAATACTATTTGCCCTGTCCTGTCACGGAACCAGCCAGGTCCCACACAAGGGCAGACCTGAAAAGGAAGACAGGTGTGCCTGGGAAGCTGGTCCACGTGAGACAGAATGACCACCAGCACCTTCCACACACGGCGCACAAGACGCAGGGTGGGGGTGAAGGGAGGCGCTATAGTCTCTAAATGGGGCCAGTAAGTCAGCTGGCAATACTGGGTTTCTTAGTGGATCCCACGGTGCCAACGTTGTTTCTGCTAGTGATGGAGAGTGAGGCAACCACTTCCTGACTTTCCCCGTTCACACGAAGGTCTATTAACCTGTTCCTGTGGGTCAAGGGGCCCCTGGGAGAATTGGAAACGAACTCGGCTTTGGGGGAGGAGTTTTCCAGGGATCTCTGCATAGCCTCTGTCCACCCCCCTCTCTTAATGTCCACCCTAGGTGATAATAACAGGAAGTAGAAAGGCTTGAAGACCAGCTCTTTGTATCATTAACCATAGGGCTGACTCCGGTAGCTCATTCAATGTAGGTTAACCTGCTGGGTGTTTTCCCTTCAAAAACAAACAGCACCAGTCAGAAGTATCTGATAGCCCTGAAGTCACATCCATTCATTCCAAACCCAAGCTGGCCGTGATCTTCTAGACCCACCTGGCTCCTGGGACAAAAGCAGATGGGCCCAATACTTGTAAATTTCATATTTATTATAACAAAAATTATGACATGTTCATTTGTGCATTCTGCTTTAATAGAACTCTCGGTATGTAAATGATCTAGCTGAAGGCTCTACAGTCATGCTGATTGTGGCAGCAGTAAGGGACACACCAAGTGTCTGCGGAGGGCAAGGGGGTGGGGACGGGAGAGGAAGAAAAACGGCTCAGAGGCCCCTGTGTGCAGGTTAGTTTCCAGTGGCCTGAGATCCACCTGGTTGGAACAGAAGCCCCTTAGCTGCTCTCAGCCTCCACACCGAATGAGCCGGAGGCAGGTTAGGAGGGGGGCGAGGAAGAGAAAAGTCAGTCGTTCAGGCTTGTCCTTTCGCCAAAACTACAAAACGTCTGAAGCGTCACTATACAGCACTGAGCTATTTACAATAGAAATTTCTCAATCAACTGTTCTCTCAGAGAAAATTAGTGAATCCCAGTGACTTAAGTCACCTGACAGAGTAAAGCAACTCCTAGGAGTTAGTCTCCATATTCTACAAATGTCTATCATTTTCAAGACAAAAAAAAAAAAAAAAGCCTTTTCCCCCAAAGAAATACAGAATTACAATATTATTAAGTCATTTAGCACTGGCAACGCACCCTGCCCTCCAAACAAAACAAGAAAAAGCCATTTTAAAAAATATTACATTATCTTTAACCGTTTCTCTGTAATATATTAAACCTTTTCTTTGTCTTTACACATCTGATACGTTAGGGGAAGAAGTTAAACGTAAAGCATCGCTAGAAGAAAAGTGGTGATTATTTAAAAAAAAAAAAATGACCAACAGAGGGAGAGCCCAGGACTAGGTGCCGAGACAGGGTGGGAAAGCGGGAGAGGGCGTGGAGTGAACCCCTGGTTTAACGTGAGCCTGGGAGACTCTTGCAACTCAGTCTTTCTGGGTTAGTTTATTTGTTCAAGAGCGCCTGGGGGGGCCGGGGGGGGGGGTCATAGCGGCGTGTCACAGCAGTCTGGCAGCTGGTCCCCCGGGCCCGGCGGCTGCAGGGGCGGCGGTGGCGGCTGCTGCTGCTGCTGCTTCATCATCTCCTTGACCTCCTCTTCCAGCTCCGGGGGGATGATGAACTGATCCTCGGGGTCGGGCTGGGCCGGCGCCGCGAAGTAGCCCCCGGGCTTGCGGAGAGGCGCGTCCGCGGCCACCTCGATCACGTTGTGGCTCCTCTCCTGGGGCGCCACGGAGCCGTTGGCCCGGCGGCGCCCCACGGTCCCCGCGGCGGCGGAGTCCGCCCTCCTGGGCGGCCCCGGCTCCTCCTCGTTGGCGCTGATGACGATGCCCTCGTCGCTGGCCTCGGCCGGCCCCTGCAGCGGGCGCCGCCTCTCCTTCTCCCGCGCCCGGCCGCAGTGGATGTCCACCTCCACCTCCACGCGGCTGCCGTTGGTGAACACGCCCTCGATGGGCTCCTCGTCGTCGCTGTCCAGGCCGTTGTCGGAGAAGGCGCTGGAGAAGGTGGCGCTGGACAGCTGGCGCTGGAACGCGTGGGCCAGGCCCACCGGGTGCAGCGCGCAGCGCGGCTCACTGGCGTAGGCGGGGCTGCTCTCGGCCGGGGCGCCGGGCGGCGGCTCGTCCGAGGCCGTGGAGCCCACCTCGCTGCTCATCTCGGAGGTGGACAGCTCGCTGCTCATCTCGGAGGCCATGCCGCTGCTGGACGACGGCACGCCCAGCGCGTCGGCCGGCCGGTCCCTGGTCGCCATGCTCGCGGCCGGCGGGAAGATGCCGGGGCTGGGCGGGGGCCCGGCCCCGCCGGCGCCCAGCTCGCAGCAGCAGAAGCCGTCCTCGGCGACGCTCAGCTGCACCACCACGGCGCTGAGGCTGTCGCGGCAGCCGTAGCTCTGCGCCAGGGTGCACAGCTTCTTGGCGGCCGCCAGGGCGTCGGGCACGTTGCGCACGGCCGCCACCGCCTCCTCGGTGGACAGACTGTCCCACAGGCCCTTACTGCCCAGGATGAAGAACTCGTCCTGGGGGGTCAGGGGCACGGACTGCACGTGCGGGCGCGGCACCACGCTGGGGTGCAGGAAGGTGTACCCCAGGATGCGCGTGGACTCCGTCACTCCGTTCACCTTGCCGTCCTGGAAAGGGGGGGGAGGGGTGCGAATCGACGTTAAGGAGACGGGGAGTATCCGCCGGCCCTACTCAAGGCCTCTCTGGGATGCGTCTCTTCCTCCGGAACGGCAAGCTTTCCCCACTGTCTACCGGGTTCTGGGGGTTTCATCAATAACGGGGGAATGGACACGTCCTGTGGGCAGGCTGGCTTCTGCAGCCCCGCACCGTTTTCCACACATGCAGTGTGCGCTCACCATCCTGGGGTGAGGGGGTGGGGGGGAGCAGGACTCCCAGGGCCCAGATCCAGTGTCTCCCAGGGTGGAGACTCACGCCAGGGTGTCCCAAGAGAGGCACTGTTACCACCGAGGCCGAATCATTCTGCGTTATGGGGCCGTCCCGGACACTGGAGGCCGCGGGGCCCCCTGCGGTACCTACTGCCTGCCAAAGGCATGAAAAGAACTCTCTTGGGACGCGACTAAATGTCCGGGGTGGGGGAGGTGCAGAGGAGCCCCTGGTTAGAAACCACTCAGAGGGAACAGGAGGTGTGAACCTACTTTTACGTTGACACTCACATTGGCCTTGGAAGACGCACAGGTGCATTACTATTCCTCCTTTACTGATGAGAGGCTCAGAAGGCCTAGCCCGCGAGCAGCAGAGCCCGGGACTGACTTCGGGGGCAGCGCCCTCACGCTCCCCTGCACAGGGGCACTTGCAGGAATCCGCGGAGGGAGGCAAGGGCCCCAAGCACTGGGCACAGCCTCTGACGCAGGCCATGGAGAACTGCTCTGCCACCCTGTACCTTAGGCCTTCAGACCTACCCCACAAAGGAGCTGCTCTGTGACACCGTGGATTCGGAACGTTGCTGGTTTCAGCCCTGACCCCCTCACCCCTCCATCCCGAGGAAAACCGTGCCCTCCTCACCTCAGTGATAATGGCCTTGTGCCGCTTAATTCTCTTCAGTTCTTCTTCGCAGCTCATGACATATGATCTGGACAGAGGCAACGGCTTCCCATTCCGACAGAGAACCGTTTGGCACTTCCCCACATTAGCAGAGGTCAAGGTGAAGGACCCTCCTGGGTCCATAGGGTCGTGCTTGATGTGACAGAGGACAGCAGCACCTCCAAGTTTCTGCCCAGCAGTTCCAAGCTTCCTGGAACGCAGAGAGAGGGAGTCAAACCCACGTACGACGTATCACACAGCAGTTCTGCTCCTTCAGCCGGGGCCGGGAGGAAACCTAGAACCTGGGGGTTCCACTGAGCCTCTGCCACCAAAGCGAGCACTGCTCCGCTTCTCCCAGGAAAAGGGCCGTGGATCCGGACAACCCCTACCCCGAGGTGTCTGCTCACACCTGGGGGCGTGGGGAGGGGGTATCACTTTGCCACCAGAGGAACCCTTGTCCTGCCTGCTGCTCCCTTACTGCCACACCCCGAGGGACAGCAGGAAAAGGGCCTCTTTGCTCTCCGTCCACCTCTTTACATCCTCTCTGCTCCCAGCAGAGGAAACTGAAGAGACCACTAGACAGGTGTAGCCATACGCCGATGCGTGTGCCCCAAAAGTACTTGGACTTTACAAGGACGTCTCCGGGACAAGCCTTTAATTACTGGGCCGTTCACATTCTTGTCTTACGTGGGCCAGTATTATCTATTCCAGAATATTCATAGGAAGGCCTTTCTAGTAATTAAGCTCCAAAGTGCTCGTGATAAACCCTTTTATTCATGACCCCCCCCCCCCCCCCCCCGCACTCCACAGACTGAGTCCACAAAGCACCTACAAGCTCCAACGAAGAGAGCCAAGAAATCCTACCACAAGCCCCACAGAGGGCAAGGCCTCCTGGGCTCCTAACTTCTTGCTTCTGCACCAGCAAGAAAGTCTGGACAGACTCCTCTGTTTACGAGGGCAGACCCACCTTCAGCCCACATGGAGCGGCCGTACCAGCAATGGAAACCATACCAGGGCTGCCCACTCGAAGGCGTCAGGATGTCACGCGCAAAAACCCAGTTCCCCGAGGGCGGAAAAGATGACTGTGTGTGCCGTGTCCTATTAATGGGGAAAGGAAGCGGCATACAAATGACCCCGGAGATGGGCTGACAGTTTAGGTCTTTGAACTCCGGCCTGTGGACCCCCGGGACCAGCTGGGCTGCTTTCTCCCTTTCACAGGCACAGTGATCCCTCTTGGCAAAGCCAGAAGCCCGATGGTAGTTGTGAAAGGCACAGCTAGGAACCAGAGTTTAAGGTCCTAAGTTCTTACTTCCTATTCAGCGCTTGCCTGGCTATAAAATTATAAGCAGACCTCTTCTGGGTGGGGGTGCGAAGGGCGTTCATGCACATGTGCGTCTGTGTTTCTGATACACCCATGCTTTTTTTCCTGGGACACGATGGTAAAAACAGAGAAGGAGATAGATGTGCCTTGTGGTTGGAGCCTTCTGTGGAGTCCTACTGCCCCTCTAACAGCCCTTACGAGAAGCTGGCTTCACTTCTCTGTACCTCAGTTTCCCATCAGTCAAGTAAGAACAGTCACACTAAGTGTCTCACTGGGTAAAGTGTATGTGATGCGAGGACTGGTACATATTAAGGGCTCGCTAATTGTTAGCCACTACCAGTATTTAGCTGCTAATGCTACATGCCCACTAGAATCTGCAAGTGAGCCCAGGAGCAAAGACCCCTCGCTGGAGCTGCCTCTACCAAGCTCTTCGGGAGGCGCTGTTTATGACTTAGGGTGACTTTAAAGGCTGCTCCACAGGGGCGCCTGGGTGGCTCCGTCGGTTAAGCGTCCGACTTTGGCTCGGGTCATGATCTCGCGATTCGTGAATTCAAGCCCCGCGTCGGGCTCTGTGCTGACCGCTCAGAGCCTGGAGCCCGCTTCGGATTCTGTGCCTCTCTCTCTCTCTCCTTCAAAAATAAGTAAACATTAAAAAGATTTTTTTAAAGGTTGCTCCAAACCAGCGAGAGAAAAAGGAGAGGAAGAGAAAAGCTCATCCTTGTTCTCCTGACCTTCACACACTGGTTCCCGGTCCCACACGAGTGTTTGCAGGACAGAATTAATAGGCAATTCCTTCACAACCTACAAAGCCATTAAAGTGACCTAAGAAGGCACAGTTCTTTGAAGGAGGGGACGCCTGTAACATTCATCCCTACGAGTTACGAAAAACATTCCAGTTTCTACGGTGACCAAAAGCTCTAAGCTACATTCCTGTCATTGACTCGGCCTCCTACAAAGTTGTCTGAACATCAGTATGTCTCAGACGGAACACGGTGTGTCCCCGATGCTTACGCAAAAGCAAATCACCTGAATGCATCTTGAATACCCACATGTGACAACAGTGCTTTGAGACTGTCGGGCAAACGCTCACGAGAAGGGCAAGAAAACACATGGCAGGAACTGTGTTTCACCTTTGCATAACAATGAACGTATTGACCATGTATTCTTCTTCATTTTTGGTTTTCTGCAGCTCTTCGGCCAAAATGTCACTCATCGTACACTGGAGAAGGTAGGGCACCTCCACGTTCCGGTCCCCGTCAAACACCCCGTACAGGGCCTCCCGGTTGTCACAGAAGTTGTTCACCGACAGGGCTGCGACACACAACCTGCAAAGCAAGAGTGATCGGTCCTAAGGCTAAGACGTCTTAAGTCATCTTTCCTTGCCCAGCCCCACGCTGTTAACAGCCTTGTCTCCTCCTCCAGGACCTCAGACAGGTGAAGAATAAGTTAAGGTAAAGTCACCCCAGCTGATTCATATCAACTAATTTTCTGTAAAGCAAAGAAGAATGATAAACATTGATACTTCACACCTGGCCCCCCCATTGTCTGATTTTAGCTTTAAGTTTATTTTGAGAGAGAGAGAGACTGGGGGAGGGTCAGAGGGGGAGACAGAAAGAGAAGCCCTGCGCTGTTAGTGCAGAGCCCAACATGGGGTTCGATCTCATGGTTGGTGAGATCATGACCTGGGCTGGAATCAAGGGTCAGATGCTTAGTCGACTGAGCCACCCAGGTGCCCCTGATTTTATTTTTAAATGGCAGTGAAAGACCCGAGAAGAGGAAGTTTGGGGGATAATACAAGATTCTGAATCCATGGGTTCACATTCAGTCTTAAAACATTTATTAAAGAGAACTTTCACACTGGGCAAAATGGAGTAACAACTAAAACAATGGGACCTTTTCTTATGCTTTTAATCTTTTTCCAAACAACTTAAAAAGGCAGGGGAAAAAAAAACCTCTGAAACAACAGTATTGAGACACTGGATGATAAGAAGTGCAGGTCAGAGAGCGAGCTTGAAGCCTGCCCAGCTGATCGCCTGGAGGAAGATTCTGGGGGGGGGGGGGGGTGGTTAGGGCCTCGGGCAGAGCCTGCTCTGGAGGCCTGCAGAGTCTCGCACCCAAATCCCATTGTTTCCAGGTAACTTAACCGTGGCCCACAGACTCTTCAAAATGAAACCCAGAGGGAAAAAGACTGGCCGACAAATAAAAATTCAGGGCATTAGTGAGTGCGGGTAACCTCAAGCACAGGGAACCGAAGTCTTCAACAGAGCAGAGACAGGAAAAACTTTTGAAGAAGTTAATGGTTGAAAAGATTTCAAATCTGATGAAAACTGTAAACCTGTAGATACAAGAAACTCAACAAATAGCAAACAAAAGAAAATGAAAGGAAAGTGTAACAATTGCTGAAAATCAGGAATAAAGGCGGCAAGTAGGGTGGAGGAACAAAGACCTTGATGACAGCAGACTTACAGAAACAACGCAAAGACAGCAGAACAACATTTTTAAAGTACTGCTTGAAAAAAGCTGTCAACCTGGATTTCTAAACCAGTGAAAATTGCTTTCAAAAGTTAAGGTGCAAGAAAGACCTTTTCAGATGCACAATTTCACACAAAAAAGACTGGCAGTAGAAGAAATACAAAAGGAATACATGAAGCAGAAGGAAATACCAGATGGAAATCTGAATCTACATAAAAGAATGAAGTGTACAAGAAATGACAAATAGATGAGTAAATATAAAACTTATTTAAAGATCGTTTTAGAAGAGTGGTTCTCAATGGGGGCAATTACCCCCGGGGAGACATCTTTGACGGTCGCAGCTGGGAGCGCGACCGACGGTGCTGTTGGCACTTAGCGGGTAGAGGCCAGGGGCGCTGCCAAACACCCTGTAATGTGCACAGAAACACCTCCCTCCCCTGCCCACCAACTATCAAGAATTATCTGGCTCAAAACGTCAACAGTACTGAAGTTGAGAAACACTGCTTTAAAAATGACTATTTACAAATTATAACCATGTATTTTGGGGTTTATAACAGAAGTAAAACATGACAACAGCACAAAGACCAGGAGAAGGGAAATGGAAGCACACACTGAAAGGTTCTGATAGGTGAAGTATTACAGTTTACCTTCAAATAAGAAGTTAAAGGTTTTACTACAAACACTAAACAAAATCGAATCATAAATAGTCCAAAAGAATGAAGAGAGATAAAGAAGAACAGAAGAGACAAATAGAAAACAATGAACAAATGATAAAGATCATTTAAAATGATCTGTAAAACTGATACGATTTAACCGTATCAATTTCATTAAATATAAAAGTGGTCTAAACACTATGCCAAAAGAAAGTCAGACTGGATTAAAAAAAAAAGCAAGATCTAACTGAATTTTATAAAAAGACAAATAGGTTAAAAAGGTAAAAGACCTACTATGCTAACACCAATCAAAAAAAAAGCTGGAGTAGTTACATTAATATCAAAGTATAATTCAGAACAAAGATTACAGAAATAGTCATTTCATAATGAAAAGGATCAGTGCATTCATCACAAAGCTATGACATTTCAAATGTTTATGCACTTAATACCACTTTGAAATGCATGAAGCAAAACTGATAAAACTAGGAGACACAGACAAGCCCATAATTACGGTCTCTCAGCCATTGACAGAAGAAGTAGATAATCAGTATGGAGATTCAAGACCTCAACAACAGTATCAACCAACTTGACCTAACGGACACCCCACCCCAAACAACAGCAGAATACTCATTTTTTCAAATGCAGAGAATATTTACCAGTGTAGACCATATTCTAGGCCACTAACATGTCCCAATAAATTTAAAGGATTCAAGTCATTCAAAGTGCATTCTCGGGGCACCTGGGTGGCTCAGTAGGTTAAGCATCTGACTTTGGCTCAGGTCATGATCTCACAGTCCGTGAGTTCAAGCCCTGCGTTGGGCTCTGTTCTGATAGCTTGGAGCCTGCCTCAGATTCTGTGTCTCCCTCTCTCTGTGCTCCTCCCCCGCTCATGCTCTGTCTCTCTCACTCTCAAAAATGAATAAATATTACAACAACAACAACAACAACAAAACAAAGTGCATTCTTCAATCACATTGGAGAATTGCTTAGAAGCAAATTTACAGCTCTAAATGCTTATATTAGATGTTCTAAGCTCAAATCAATGACCTAAGCTTCCACGTTAAGAAATTAGAAAAGTGAGAGCAAAACAAAAAGAAGATAAAAACAAGAAGTCAATGAACTAGAACACAAAAGCAATAGAGACAAATCAATGAGGCCAAAATATGGTTTTTTTTTTGAGAATATCAATAAAATTAATAAATCTTAAACCAAACATATATAAAAGGACAAATTACCAATATCACGAGGAGAGAGCGAGTGCCATTACTACAGATCCTACAGATTTTAAAGGATAATATTAACAAGTTTATGACAATAAATTTGAAACCTAGATGAAAGAGATAAATTCCTCAAGAGACACAAATTACCAAAGTGCATTCGTGAAGAAATAGATAATCCCATAGCAAAGAAACAGAATGTGTAGTTAAAAACCAAAGAAAATTCCAAGCACAGATGGCTTTTATTGGTAAATTCTACCAAACATTTAAGGAAGAAATACTAATTCTGTACAAACTGTTCAAGAAAACTAAAGAAGAAGAAACACTCCTCAATTCATTCTATGAGGCCAGCATTACCCTGACACCAAAGTCAAAGACATCACAAGAAAACTACATGCTAATTAATATCCATCATGAATATAGACATGAGCAACACATTACCAGAAAATTGAATCCAGCAGCATATAAAAAGGGTAATATGTCATGATCAAGTAGAATTTATCCTGGGAATGCAACGCTGATTCAACATTCAAAAATCAGTGTAACTTACCATATCAACAGATGAAGGAACAAAAATATGATAATCTCAACTGAATGCAGGAAAAGCCCATGACAAAATTTGATACCCATTATAAAAACTCTTAGCAAACTATGATTAGAAGAGAATTTTCTTAACTTGATAAAGGGTGTCTACAGGAATACATTCAGCTCTATTTAATGTGAAAGAATACATTCTCACCAAAATGGATGGGTGATAAACACATGGAAAGATGATTAATATCATTAGTCATCATGAAAGGCAAAATTAAACCACAACGAGATATCACTGTTAGAATGGCCAACACTGCCACCACCACCTGATACCAGGAAGCACCGGTGAGGATGTGCAACTAGAATTCTCACACATTGCAGCTGGGAATACAAAAGGGTACAGCCATTATCAAAAGGAATTGGGCAGTCTTACAAAATTAAATATATAATCCTACTTGTAGGTATTTACACAAGAGAAAACATAATGTTCATACAAAAACCTATATGGAACTCTTTCTAGCATTTATACTTGTATTTGCTAAAAACCTGAGATATCCTAAATCTGTTTCAAATGGTGAATAAACTATGAATGAAAGGAGCATGGGGCAGTATTCTCTGTAATTCCATCTATACAACATTCTAGGAAAGACAAAACCAAGGCAACAAAAAGAGGCCAAGAGGTGCCAAGGGCTGGGGTGAGCAGAAGGATGACAACACAGGGGCACAGGAGAATTCTGGGTGTGATGGACCGGCCCTGTACCCTGACTGTGGTGGTTACATAATGACGTTCATCAGCACCTGCAGAGCTATGCTCCTACCAGGGTGAAGTTTACTGAATATAGGTAACTTCTTACTCTCCAGATAATAACAAACATTTAAGCACCTGATACGAATGATGGCTAGACAGAGATCTGAACCCGAAAAGATAATCCCAGCTCTCAAGGAGTTAGGAGATGAATAGCAGTAATAACCATTATCCTTAAGCATAGCTCACCCTTAAATAGGGTTTACCATATGGCAGACGTTGTTCCAAGTACTTCACACATGTGTGACCCGGGATCCTTACAATAACCCTATGAGTACAGGTAGGATTTAAAAAAAATTTTTTTAAATGTTTATTTTTGAGAGAGACAGAGACAGAATGCGAGTGGGTTAGGGGCAGAGAGAGAGGGAGACACAGGATCCAAAGCAGGCTCCAGGCTCTGAGCTGTCAGCACAGAGCCTGACGCAGGGCTTGAATTCACAAGCTGTGAGATCATGACCTGAGCTGAAGTCGGACGCTCAACTGACTGAGCCACCCAGGTGCCCTGGACAGGTAGGATTTCTAGTGCCACTTGATAGTTGAGGAAATTTAGCCAAAGAGGGTTGCATAACTGGCCAAGGTCACACAGCAGAAAAGTAGGAAGCCCAGGTTCAAAGCCAGGTAGCCTGGCTCTTAGCACTTTGTAATCCTTGCCTCCATTTGTTAATAAGTCATCCTAAGTTATATGGCTATTTGAAGCAAAGTGAAATTTAATACTCATTAATTCCATCTTCCTTCTGTAAGCTCCCCTTGCTACTCACAATGGGGGTGCATAAAAAAAATCTTTCAAAAATAGAGTAGTGATTCTCTTCTACTGAGGTTTCCTGTTTGTTCTTTAGTCTGAGAAAGAATCTAAATTACCCAGTTGTAGCTCCTGCTTGGGTTTCCCCAAAGGATCTGAAATGACCTGATAGGGAGGCAACACTGCACCCCTTGGGGAGGGAGAAAAGAGAACAGACATCTGAGATTGGGAGGCAGGGACAGCTCCTCTCCTTCCTTCAAGATGGCAAGCAGCAAGCTCCTTGTTTACACGACCACTTTATCTTTTTTTTTTTTTTTTTAAGTTTGAGAGACAGTGTGCACATGTATGCACACACACATGTGGAGGAGGGGCAGAGAGGGAGAGTGTTAGAGAATCCAAGCAGGCTCCCCAAGGCCAGTGCAGAGCCTGACACGGGGCTCAAACACAGGAAACCGTGAAATCATGACCTGAGCTGAAATCAAGAGTTGGACATTTAACCGACTGAGCCACCCTGGTGCCCCTACATGACCTCTTTACATTTAGAAAACAAAAACAAAAACAAAAGGCTTGAGAGACTTCTGGCAAAACCAAAGGGTAAAAGAGCAGGGCAAATGAAGGGAGGACCAGGGGTGACAAGGACTTCTGAGGTGCCGGTAACATTGTATTTTTTAATCTAGATGGTGGTCTGCAGATGTATTCACTTGAGGACCATTCCCAGAGTTGTATGCTTATTCACTTTTCTGCACCTATGTTATACTTCAATATAACAACATATTTAAAAGTAACGTGGAGGGGCGCCTGGGTGGCGCAGTCGGTTAAGCGTCCGACTTCAGCCAGGTCACGATCTCGCGGTCCGTGAGTTCGAGCCCCGCGTCGGGCTCTGGGCTGATGGCTCAGAGCCTGGAGCCTGTTTCCGATTCTGTGTCTCCCTCTCTCTCTGCCCCTCCCCCGTTCATGCTCTGTCTCTCTCTGTCCCAAAAATAAAAATAAAAAAAAAAAAAAAAAAAAAAAAAAAAAAATAAAAGTAACGTGGAAGGGGGAATTATGCAGGAAAAAAAACCCTAGTTGGTTCCTTTCTTCATTATAACATATGAGTAGATAGTTTTAATATCCAGAGATGTTTCAAAACCAATCTTTGGTTTCACACAGCGGTCTAGAATTAGAACACTCGATTATAACCACGACATAAGGTCTTCTAAGTTAAAAAGATCTCTAGAAAGGAACTCTGGGTGCTTTAAAAGAATATACTAATTTCTCCCCCAAATACAACGATAATACAGTGCAAAATACACAGAACGAATACGACAACCAAAGCTCGGGCACAACCTTTATCGGGCAAATGGAACAGAGGCGTCGAGATGGGGACTACCTATTCTCTGGACCGCACAAAGCCAGGGCACACCCTTAGGGAAAGAAGAAAGGATCAATGTGTCAGATCCAGAACTTGAATTGATTCTACTTTCTATCTCAAAAAAGAAGAAAGCAGTCCGCATGGCAACCACAATTGTACCTTTTATTTTCCATGAAAGGTATTCAGCTAGTCAGTGGTTCCCATTCCTGGATGCACATTAAAATCACCTGGGGGAGATTTTAAAACATTCTGAAATACTGGGCTTGATTGAAGATTATTTTTTTTAAAGTTCCTTACCTGATTCTGATGTGAACCCAGGGTTGAATACTAACTAATTTAGGTAGTACTGAATCGTGTTCCACTTGGTTCTTTCCCTGTTCCCAATATTTTGTGTTCTGATACCTTAGCTAATTACGACTATTCTAATTTATAGGATTGTTTCCTTTTCTGGTACTAATTATTAATACCTCTTCATAAAAAGCAAGCAAGCCTGAAGAGCTTGATTACAATTCTCAGGAAAATCAATATTTGCATGTAGGACAAGGAAGGAAAAGAAACTGAGACGGACAAGTCCCGGTGGACAGACCAGCAGGTGATGTCACAGGGAATGAACATGAAACTCCTTCCAGGATAATTTAGATTGTAAAAACTAGCTTCTTAGAACCCTGACTAATCAATACCGGAAGTGACTGAATACGGACAATCAAGGCTACTTCTCCTTTAATACTAGCCCCTGTTTTGCTTGGCAAACAGGCTTCAGAGAAAGATAAAGAGGCTTTTCAAAAGGGCAGGCATGCATTTCAATACTCACGTCTTCTCCAAACACTGGAGTCTCACACAGACATGATGTGTCAGTTACGCCGTATCCTAGCAACATCTCACAAAGAGAAGAGTATGCGATGCCAAGCAAGGCTTAACCTAGTGTTCAAATGTAAGTCATGAGGTGGCCTCGCTTTGGGGAATCCTGTTCAAGTAAACGTTACCCGAGGAAAGTGTGTGCTAGCACCGGGCATCTTCCCCCCTAAAGAAAGGAGGTGGGGGGAGGTGGTTCTCACTCCGGAGTTTCACCCACTTGTTTTTCACTCCTGAAGCTTCGGTGTAGCCGTGGCTCCATACAGCTGGGGCTCCAGATCCATCTCCTGCTGAAGGCTGATCAATCTTGAAACAGCGGATGTTACTAAGGAGAAAAGGAAGAGACGGGAATCGTTAGAACCAAATAATGTGTGAATTGCTCCCTTTGTCTGCTAAGCGCCAGGTACTTACCACTCCTGTGTTTAATGTGTCTGAACAATCTCTTATCAGCCAGAAGAACTAGCTACTCAACAAAGCGAAAGCAAAGGAGAGTTATATAGACAGAGCCTGAAAACTCATTTTCGTCAGCGTCCTAGGGTGGTTATCAGAGACCTTCACACATCGCCCTAGATGGCGGCTGTCTCCCAGGAGCGAGAAGGACCCCTCTCAACCTCGGCATGAGAAAAGAAAACATTACGTCGGGTGTATTCTTACAACGTGAACACCAGATTTGAAAAGTATGAAATCTAAGCCACAGTTATACTGTATTTGAATGCTGTGAGCAAATTCTGCAACATTCATCCTCAAATCCAGTGTCTGCCCATTTCGCCCCTTCAGAGGTTTCACAAATACTGAGGACTTGCCATCCCCGAAGCTTCCGGTTCTTTCCTCATCGCCCGGCCATTCATGCTAAGACTAATAACCATAAAATTATGAAAGGGGTATTTCAACAAATCACACATGAACTGTGTGGATTTAAACTGGGAGAGAAGTCATCTCCCTTGCCACAACTGGCCCAACAGGACCCAAGACTGAAATACTAAAAGCGTAAACTCTTGAATGGGGTTTTTAAAGTCCACCCTACTAGAAAGCATTCTGTGCCCCCAAACAGGAAATTCTGCAGATGTGAAATAGGTTTTGAAAAAGGCTGGCTACCACATGGTGAACTTAATCCCACTTATAAGTTGCTACTAGTTTTCTCCCTCTATTACTTAAGAGAAAAATCACGTGTGCCGTCTCTTAACACAAACACTTTTGTCATGACCCCAAGAATTTATCTGTTGGCATTCATTAACTCCAAAATACAACCCTTCAACTTTAAGAAGGAAATCTATATCTAATTGCATTCACTTTGATTTTAGAAATAGCTGGTGGCGGTTTCTTTGAAATTTAAAAATATTTCTTAAAAGAAAAGTTTCTACTCTCAATTGGCAGCAAACATTCGCTCTTCCCTTTATCCTCAAAAGCCAAAAAAGCACCAACAGAAAATCCTGAAATGAGATTAATACCTTATTTTACAGCAGGGCTATTTATCCTCTTTTCAGAAGTTGTCATTCCTACCAAGAAAAGAGGGGCATTGAATGAGTCTGCTGTTATCTGCTGTTCATGGGACCCTGCTAGCAGATTTCATCCATGCAAAACGGTAAGCACATGCAAAGGGTTTCTTAATAAGGCATAACTAAGGGTTTCACTGCATCTCTGCTGCCTTTCTGAACTCCAGAGAAAAACTGAAGGCTCATTTCTAAAGACAGTTATGCTTTTTATTATAGAACACAGAGCCTTCAAAGAAATAATGCCACTTCCCGGCCTGAGTATGCTATTTTTTTTCCCCTAGCCTGAGTATGAACGGGAAAAAAAACAATCCTTGAACTACCCCCCGCCCCCCAAAAGCTTCCCAGTGAAGCAGGGGTTTCTCGTTCTCTGCCCAGCTGATAGTGTGGCTGAGCAGCTGTCCGAAACGACCTGAACGCTGACTCTTGCACATCTTCCGAGGAGTCTGAGAGAACATGCGAGCCGGAGCTCAGTCACAGTCACGCAGAAGCGTCAGCCTGTGCCCTTACCCTGTCTCACACAGAATAAACAGGCCATCCCTCCAACAGCACAAGAAATACAGTAGATACGGAAGCTCTTCCAAGTTACTAAGAAGCCACAGCCTCCCAGCTGTGAAACAGAAGGCATCATTTTTACATAAAAGTGTTATGTGGGCCCCTGGGTGGCTCAGGCGATTAAGTGTCCCACTCTTGATTTCGGCTCACGTCATGATCTCACAGTTCCTGGGGTGGAGCCTGTGTTAGGCTCTGCGCTGACAGCAGGGAGCCTGCTTGGGGTTTTCTCTCTCTCTGCCCCTCCCCCCCCCCCCCCACGAGAACTCTCTCTCAAAATAATTCTTTAAAAGAAAAACTGTGGGGGCGCCTGGGTGGCGCAGTCGGTTAAGCGTCCGACTTCAGCCAGGTCACGATCTCGCGGTCCGTGAGTTCAAGCCCCGCGTCAGGCTCTGGGCTGATGGCTCGGAGCCTGGAGCCTGTCTCCGATTCTGTGTCTCCCTCTCTCTCTGCCCCTCCCCCGTTCATGCTCTGTCTCTCTCTGTCCCAAAAATAAAATAAACGTTGAAAAAAAAAAATTAAAAAAAAAAAAAACAACTGTGATTTCATTGTCTGTTACTTTTTAAAATTTTTAAATTTTTTTAAATTTATTTTTTGTAGCTTGAGAGTGAGTGAGCACGAGTGAGGAAGGGGCAGAGGGAGAGAGAGAGAATCCCAAGCAGACTCTGAGCTCTCAGCGCAAGGCCTGATGCGGGGCTTGATCCCACGAACTGCGAGGTCATGACCTAAGAAGCCGAAATTAAGAGTCTGACAACCGAGTCACCCAGGAGCCTGTGTCTTTTTTTTTTTTTTTTTTTAATCTTAGAACACACATCTGATGCTTTGTAGTAGCTCAGGCCAGTCTAGTAACATGTCCATTGCAGAGACGTTAATAAATAGATTTTTCTTACGGATAATAGTGGGGTAATCATAAATATGTGGTTTTGCATCTTTTTTCTAATTACGTCATGAACATTTTCCCATGTCACGTTATATTCATCTTAAATATAATTAGATTGATGATCACCTCTGTGCCTAAAATGAATACCACATTTCTGATTATTTTTTAGAATGAATTTTGCCATAGAAAACCTTGATCTAAGTATATGAAGATTTTTAAAGGCTTGATACACAGAGTCCATAGCTTTTAAGAAAAGTTATGTTCAATTTACAGTACTCCAGCAGCACGAATTTGAGGGGGGGAGTATTAATATTTCCTTGATATACTAGTAAGTTTGAACATGACATTTTCATACAACTATCTGTACTTCTTTCGTGAAATGTTAACCGCCTTCACTTATTTGCTGTTCGAGTACTTTTCTTATAAGAACATTTTTTAACAAGAATATTAATGCTTGTATTTTTCCTGGTTTTTTTTTTTTTTTGCCACTGTTTCTTCTTAGTTTGTCATTTGCCTTTTAGATTTACTCTTGGTTTTTTTTCTGGAAAGAGATTTCAAACTTTTGTGTATACAAAGTATTTTTAAATACTTAGAAATATCAAAACCAATTATATATATATTGATTTCTACTTTTGCGATCCCACCCTCCCGCCCCCACCTCCCACTTTTGGACAGAAAAAGATGTTTTCTGGCTTGTGAATATATTCATGTGATTTTTTTTCTTACTTTTAGAAATTATTTCATTTTATAGAGTTCTTTAATTTAGCTTTAATTTATTTTGGTGTGTAATACAAATTCAACTTAATTTTGATATAATTGTTTTATACAAAATTTCATATATTTATAAAAATACTCAAAAGCTAGCTGCATTAAGATGAAAATATATTTTGATAATCCAGGTACTCTTAGCTCTAGAAGTCCCTTAGGACTTCCTCCTCATCATATGGAGGAGAAAGCTGAGGTCTGGACAGACTCAAGGATTTGGGCCAAGGCTCCACTGAGAAAAAGTACAGAGCGCCTAGACCCCCTGCAGCTCTCCTAGGACACTCTGCTTAGGCAGTACTCCTCAATTATAGATTGAAATCAATTAAGTACCTGAAACAAACAGGTACTAACTAGGCCAATTCCATCCAGGAATCGCCTCGAGCGATATTCAGATTTTAGCTGGCAGTAAACACCTAGGATAATATTAATGACTGCTCTTTTAAAATTCTCCTCCTTTTCAGTTTTGTTCTGAGACAACGGAAGAGGACTTTTAGCAGGAGACAGCACAACAGGGCTTAAGCATAGAAGGCAAACACAATGACTAACGTGTGTCAGTGTCCAAGACTTAAGCTGGCTGCAAGAAAATTCAGAAAAGTTTAAAGGTAATGATGACCATCCATAATCCTATCATCCAGAGAATAACACTATTTTAACATTTTTATATCCTTGCAGGCATTTTCTAGGTGTACACATGCACACAAATTTATTTTGGAAAAAGTGGGAACATACCATACAAATATTTTGTAAATATTCTTCTCATTGAACTTCATACGTAGGGATCTTTAACTCTACATCATTTTAAGTGTATTATTTTGAGAGAAGAGAGGGTGCACATGCATGCATGGATGGGGGAGGGGCAGAGAGGGGAGACACAGAATCTGAAGGGAGCTCCAGGCTCTGAGGTGTCAGCAGAGTCTGACGTGGGGCTCGAACCCATGAAGCGTGAGATCATGACCTGAGCCAAAATCAAGAGTCAGACGCTCAACTGACTGAGCCATCCAGGGACCCCTACAGCATTGTTTTTAATGGCTATATAGGGGCGCCTGGGTGGCGCAGTCGGTTAAGCGTCCGACTTCAGCCAGGTCACGATCTCGCGGTCCGTGAGTTCGAGCCCCGTGTCGGGCTCTGAGCTGATGGCTCAGAGCCTGGAGCCTGTTTCCGATTCTTTGTCTCCCTCTCTCTCTGCCCCTCCCCCGTTCATGCTCTGTCTCTCTCTGTCCCAAAAATAAATAAACATTGAAAAAAAAAAAATTTAATGGCTATATAATATTCAATTATGAAGCACAATTCTCTTGACAGACATTTAGAGTTGTGTGAGAAGAAATTTTTAAAGACGGTTTTTTTCTAATGAGGTTTCCTCCTTTAATGTTTTACCCAGTGAACTTCAACCTGCAATTCTTTATCGACATCAAGAATGACACCATATCAATGAATTCTTTCCCCAAACACGGTAACTTAGCAGGATCTAACTATCCCACACTCCCAGTTTTGTTTAAACCATCTGGATTTTACCAGAGTGTTAGTTTTTCCCACATCGTGCATCTCTTTCAATCCTTTGCTAACATTTGCATTAAGCATCACACCATATCCTCAGTAACTGAGATGTAAGTTTATGTCTTAGTTATTCATGGCTCTCCTCCGCGTTTTTCTTTATATCCACCCCCCCCCCCCCACTTTGTATTCATTATTCTCATTCTCTTTTTGCCTGGATACTTCCTCAAAGACTTTCTGAAAGGACACGTGAGTATCCAACTATTTGAAATTGTTTTTGGCCCTGCATTCTGGTGAACTATGGACTCACAAATCGCTCCAAATGTGTGTAGATACAGCTAAGAAGCCACCGGGCACTTCATACTGTTTAATGTTTTCACTAAGTTACAAATCGCGTTGTCAGTGAATGTGGACAGGGCTGCAGGGCATCACGAAATACTTACTTCAGCAATTCCAGGGTTTTGTGATCAAGGGCAAGTCGGGGGTTTCCAGTCAGGTCTAGTTCTTGTAGTTTTGGAGGCAGGTTTTCTGGTAAAGTGACTTCGCTTAGCTCATTACAGCTCAGGTCCACGCACTGAAACAAGAAGGGGAAACAGGAAGTGATGGCCTGGACAAGTGGTTCAGGTGGCTCTATGCTCCTACCCGTGGCTTGAGAATCAGTCTGCCATTCACTAGACTATGCTGGCCAAGTGCAGAAAAATAAGATTGTCTGCTACCCTCCCATAAACATTTAAAACAGATTCTGCTATCTGCAGTTAAAATGTTCGCTTTCTTTGGTTAACACAGAAAACCCGTGTTCTTTATTCTCCCCCTCGTCATCTTTTTAAGTTTATCTCTACATGTAAAACAACAAGCATTAGCTGAAAATCCCAAGGACAGTTTTTCCGATTGCTCACAAAATCTCCACACCTGTTATGGCCACAAGGGGTACAGTCAACATCGAAATGGAATTTTGAAGGGGCTTCCTTAAATCAAAATACCTGCAAGATGAGGAAGGCAGGGACACCTTCAAAATGAGAAGATAACTCAAAAGAAGCTCAATAAGAAACTGGTAAAAGACTAGCTGTTGGGCCTGCCTGCCGCCTGCAAGGAAAAAGGCAGGAGTCAAATAAGGATCCCACCCTCCAGGCATGCAGTACCTACATCTTCCACCAGCTCCTGCCTAAAATCACTCGAAAACGACGACAGAAAGGGTCAGCATGTTGACGAGGACAAAACTTGTGTTATCTGCGAATGGGGATAGTACCTCCGTTCTCACAAAACTGAGGTAAGCCCTAAAAGAGGTGCTGCATTTGTGTTCTGAGAGCAGGGAACCCGAGGAGAAGGTGGCTCACCATCTACAAGAGGGAGAAGGAGGAATTGGCAATTTTTCCGGATAAAAGAACATGTAATCCACTATTTGGCAGAAAGGGGTAGGAAGAATTCAATTATCCGGCTTGAGGCTGCACCTTCTTATGATTTCAGAAAATGCCTCAAGAGCCTGTTAAAAATCTTAAGATGGTTTGAAAGGCAAAGTGTATCCAAGAATTTCAGAATCTTTAAAGCAGACAAAATCGTCGTTTTTGGAAAAAATTTTAACTTAAATCTGTTATGGATTGGGGAGGGACAGAGACTGAATGAACACCTATATTTTTGGAGAAAAATATTCTCAACTGACTTCAAATAATGCAATGTTTCCACACAAATTGTTTTATATCCTTGCTCTCAAGCAGTAGCAATGATATAAAATTATATTGTAATTTTAATTACTTTGTATTATGAGAGTGTTGTAACCACTTTATAAAAAGTTGGACAAGTGGAAAAGCTTAGAAAACTTGCCTTTATATGTAGCACCCTAAAATAACCAGTGTTAGTATCCAATTTTTCTTATTAATATAAACAAAAATTTTTAAAAAACATAAATGTAGATACAGTTTCATCACTTATTCCATATCTGGACTCCTAGCACCCTTAATGGCAGAAGACATATATTCATTGAGCCTAAACATCAATAGGGAGGTGGTCATCTTTTTGTTTTGTTTTTCCGTTTATAAATAATGGTTGCATCAATAGTCAACTGGACTGTAATGAAAAACCGCTAATACTGAGAATACTAAAGACGGGCTGTTCCATCAGGACAGTCCGTGTACATCAGCACAGAGAAGGCAAATGCTGCCAATGCGATGTGCTGGGCAGTGATGAAACACAAGCTTGAGGACTGGCCGGTGTGCGTAACTTAGAACGGGTGGTTGACAGAAACAAAAACAAGGTCCGAGCATGAACTATGGGGAAAGACTGTAGACATCTCAGAACATTATGGAATTTTATGAAATTGATAGGCATCGTTTTCTAATTTCACCTAATGATTTAAACACTCATAGCTCTGCTGGTGTAAAATTGCTCATTCTTTAAATTACCAAATTATAAAATGAGTTCAGTAGGGTGTTTATTTATGAAGACAATGCTGGCGTTGTCTTTATAAATAAACCTCTTAGAAGTGGTGCTTACCACCATCACGTCCCTCTGTCTCTCCCCCTTCCCCCTCCCCACAAGGCCCTTAATTCACTGCAGCCAGTTCCTGTGCCCTGTCCCACAGTGTTGTCGCCTCTACAGGGAGGTCTGGGACCACGGGGGTCCTGACTTTGCTCTTGTCTCATCTCCCTCCGGCCCACTCCCCACAGGGCTGTCAGGGGGACTGTGATGTGCTTAATCCCATCTGATCACACTCGGGCTTGTCTTTCAGTTGCTCCCTACTGCCTTCCAATCTGCCACCAGACTCCTCAGCATGTCAAATAAGGCCCTTCATCTCCACCTTTCAGCACCTGCTTCCCTGCACTCTATATTCAGCGGTGTCACAGTTAATTCCAGTTCCCGCGTGTGTCATATTCTCACTTGTGCTCTGCACATACTGCTGTGACCAGGGCTCTTCAGGCTTTCCTCGCCCCTTACCTGGCACAATCTGCCCCATTCTTGTCAGTCTCAACTCAACGCCAATTCCACTAGGACCCCTCGTTCAAAGTTTCCGCTTATTTATTCCTCCCGTTAGACTACGAGCTCCTAGAGAACAGGGCCGGTGGCTTCTCCCCCATGTCCTTAGTGCAGCACAAAGAACAGATGCCCACAAATGCCTGGAAATTAGTAGACAATTATTTGTTGAACAAAGAAATGAACGAATCTTCCGAGAAGATCCTCCAGTAATTCAATCCGCTAGGATGGAAACGGAGATATGCGTGCTGAGATTAAGTTCAGTCGAGTAAATAGCATAATGGCAGATAAGGAGAGAAATACCCTTTCATAGTTCTATACATTGGAGGAGGTTTGATCATGAAAATTACAGGGTGTTGGTTCCCAGCGCTGACCTACTGGCATTAACATAAACAGTCAGTGCTCTACTTACAAGCTCTATTCCTTATTCTTTTAATAGTCTTCAACAAACACTTGTTGACTGAATGGTTGTAATGGCTACCACTAGGAAAACAGAAAATTTGGGGGTGAGACTGGAGAAAAAAAATAGTACTTGCGTATTCCATGACGTTTAATGTATGTTTCTCTATTGTTTAATGCATTAAAATTTTCTTGAAAATACATTATTAAATAGAATGTTAAATCGGTCTACAAAGTTACCTTTCCCTCTTTCAGGCCTATTTTAGGACATAGCTTACAAAAACTACTTGGCTATAATACAAAATTCTGGTAAGAATACTCAAAACAGAATTATCCAATCCTTGGAAAAAGTGAGATAACTCATAGTTGGAGGAACTCAAGATTTAGAGGGAAAGGACCGCTAATACGTCTAGCTAAGAGCACAGGAAAATAATCAGTGCATCTTAAAGAGAACTGATCTGCCATTTAAGTATAATTATCACCAAAGCTCTGATATCTTTATTATGTTTTCCTCACAAAACCTTACCAATGACACGGACGTATCACTTTTCACAGCAGCGTATTACCTACTATCCCCCCAGTAATCGCCTGGACTGCCCGGAAACAGCAGAGTCACCTGCTAACTCTGAGCGATTCTGCAACCGCTCAGTCTTCAGACCACAGCCAGGCCACCAGCGCAGCCATGCGGCCCTCCAGTGCGCAAAGGGGCACTCCCAATCACCTTTGCACCCCGTGCCCCCACGGCGGGAAAAGCTGCTGATGTAATTATTTCTGTAATTGTTCAGAAGTGTATATTGTTTAAACCGCCCCACCTTTTAGGGAGTTGCAGAAGACCTTTCATCTTTTATAAAGCCTTCCCTCTCTGTATTTACATACACTGTGATTTTCCTCCGAACAGGTTCACTGATTTTCATTACAAATTCCTAAGAAGCAAATAAATGCAAGTGTTCATCCAAAAGAGCCTTGATTTAGCACCTACCTGGTGGCAGACAATAAGCCAGACGTCAGGGATCTACAGAGCCGGCATCACAGTCCCCACCCTGGGGAATTCCCAGGCCAGAGTGGGAAGTGATTCTCCCTCCGGCTGCGAATCAGTAATAGGTACAAGTGTGCACGGATGTGACAGGTTAAGGCTTCCGAGAGAGCCTTCCAGGAGGGGATTTTTGTGAAGAATCGAAGATAACGAGGTAGAGAAAACAGGAGGGCATCCAGGGAGAGAGAATAGCACACGGCTTACCAGGACACGACCCACGAGTGACTGGCGTGGCCGGGGATGGCGGAGAGGCAGGCAGGGACCAGATGGTAAGCTACAGACTGTGTCTCAGGTAGAAGTGGTCTGTACTATCTCCCTCTCTTTCAGTTAGGAGACAGCCTTTTAGCTTAATAGTAAAATAAATATACACCTGTATTGTTTCTCACTATGTAACTTGTAGCCAGATTCTCTTGCAACACTTAAACTATATTTATTCCTGATGTTGTATAGACTAAGTGGTCATTACTGTAGGGCGTTCATATATCTAAGTGAACTTGTTAACTAAATGAGCCAGGCAGAACCTGTCAAAGATACTAAGACTCCAAACCCAAAGCTGGAGTTCTGTTTTTCTATATAGGGGCGCCTGGGTGGCTCAGTCGGTTGAGTGTCTGACTTCGGCTCAGGTCATGATCTCGTGGTTTGTGAGTTCGAGCCCCGCATCAGGCTGTCTGCTGACAGCTCAGAGTCTGGAGCCTGCTTCGGATTCTGTGTCTCCCCCTCTCTCTGCCCCTTCCCTGCTCACGCTCTGTGTCTCTCTCTCTCTCTCTCAATAATAAACAAATGTGAAAAAAAAAAAGTAAAATTATTTTTCTACATAAGATTGTATCTGTCTGTAATTATTCAGAACTGTATATTGTTTAAACGTCCGCACCTTTCAAGGAGTTGCAAGAGAAGACCTTTAATCTTGTATAAGTCTTCCTTCTCTATATTTACATATACTGTGATTTTTCTCAACTGGATTTTAGATTTAGAACACCTTTATTGGCAATAGTTTGATAAAAATGACAATCAGGGTAAAAATTTCTTTTAAAACAATCCTCATTCCACCAAATAGTATTCCATTTCCCCAAACATGAATTCCCTTAAACACTGAAACTAAATTATTTGCAAAATTTGGCTTTAAGAAAACGCATCCTTTAGGGGCACCTGGGTGGCTCAGTCGGTTGAGCGTCTGACTTCGGCTCAGGTCATGATCTCGTGGTTTGTGAGTCTGAGCCCCACACTGGGCTCGCTGCTGTCAGTGCAGAGCCCGCTTCAGATCCTCTGTCTCCCTTTCTCTGCCCTTCTTTGACTTGCGCTCTCCCCCAAAAATAAATTAAAAAAAAAAAAAAAAAGAGAAAGAAAGAAAGAGAATGCATTCTTTATATAAATTGAGCAATTCCTTTCTATCCTACTTCTTAAAATTGGTTGTGTGTGCCTTTGGAAGGATTGCAGTGGTAGGTATATCACAAAGTTACAGGGCACCTGGCCCGTGCTTCTTTGGGCTTCAGTTTTACTGAAAGATTATGGACAGAAAGGGCCTTTATGTTTACACGAAAACTAACAGAAATGGTAAAAAGTAGAATGCAGAATGAGTGTGTGATTTTAGATTGCAGAGGAGACTTTAGAAAAATTTGCTTGTGATTTCAGGCCACACCCCAGACTTCTGGGCCTATCAGCTCACTTCTCTTCAGCCTTAGGGGCAGAAGACTTTGAAGAGCATGACGGTGACCACGTCACTGCCTACTTCCTGAGGACTCAGCCCCGAGCGCTCCTTTCGTTCATCTGCATGTATCCATGCCCCACCGCATACGATGCACACGGCGTTTTGTTGGAAAGGACATGGCTCTGAAGTTAAAAGGATCTGCCGAAATAATTGTTTCAGCTAGAGTTTAAAAACCATCAAACAAACTAGTCTGCCTTAATTCGTTACTCCAATTTTGAAAGAGCATATGCAGTCCTGGCTTCCTGCTGTTCTGTCACGAGTGAGGCAGGGAGAAGAGTGGCATGAACGGCCACCCGTGGTCTCTAGACGCTGTGTCATTCCTTTCCTTTGCTCTTGTCAGGAGCCCTGCCCCACACAGAAATGGACACAAGATTCCCGGCACGTTAGAAGATCCCCTACATAATTATTACTGACCCAGATTCTAGAACCCTAGTGACGACTGCTCCCAGTTTCTGGTTTTTAGATACACAGGACAAATGCCTCCGTGACCTTTAAAGTCTGCGAGGTCAGCTACTCTACCCGGCTGACACCGAACTGGTCCCTGATCTGTCTTCATTTGCATTATCCTACTTTCCGAAGAATTAATCCCTTTTCTTCCATCCATTTGACCCAACAGTTCCCCATGTTCTTTGTATCTTTATCACAGAACCGGTTCTCTCTCTCCCTCTCTCTCTCACCTCACCTTACAAACAACAGCAAACAGAGTTTGATTCCAAGGGATATTCAGCTTCCTGTAATCAGTGTTCTCAAGAGTGTGGCATATTAAAGATACTTCATGCTGCATTTCCCCGTGAAAAGAACACAGATCCTAGAGATCAGTTCACTCAACTTATCCGAGTAGCTTATTACTGCAGAGTACAGCATGGAAATAATCTGCAGAAAACTTCAAACATTTTAAAAGACACTGTTCACCCAGTAATTAAAATCAAGATGCCACAGGAACATGTCAAATTTAAAAAAGAAATCGCTGACATGGTGTTTACACTACAAATTTCACTCACCATATGTATCACCTGTTTGTTTTATCTACTCAAACCACACTGCAAAAAGGGTTAGAATAAATCAACAACTGGAGGTTACTCAACTAAGAGCTTGGGGAACCGAGCGCTGTATTCATGGTCACTTTTGCTTTTTGGATTCATCAGCCACTAGTAGCCCAAGTGCAGACTTCGGCCTAGGACTAAGCAAGCAGAGTCTGGCTTATGTGGTGACTCTGGGATCATGTTTTCCTGTCTAGACCACGGAGAGCTGATCTACATCCAGACGAAGCCTGTCTATTTTAGAACCAGAATAGAACACAACCTGCTCCAAGAATACAGGACTGGAGGTAGGGAAGACTAATTTGAAAGAGATAAACAAAGGGGAAGACAATAAAACCAAGGAACAAAAGTGCTCTGGCACTGGGTCCACGTGGGCTCACTGGAAAATTCTGAAAGGATACTTTTTCCTGCTACCAACTTGTATGACCTTCCTGCCCAAGTACAGAAATTGATGCTGGAGGATGAGCAGATGTCACTGAATGTACCAACATGAGAAAAGGCCAGACCTAAATTTTATCCAAGATAAAGTAGAGGAGGGTGCATACAGCCTGTTTTAGGGGTACAAGAATAGTGACTTAGTTCCTCAAGTTAAAAAAAATATATTTTAGCATATATATTTTAGTAGGGGAACGTATTTACCCTTTTAAGTAGTAACTGGCTTTGAAGCTTCGGTAACAAAGCTGTGAATAAGCACTTTCCTTTAACGTCTTACAAGATGAGACTGTATGGAGAGAACAAGCTAGTTAAATATACCAGGGCCTGTCCCTCTTTAAATCATGTTACCTGCTCAGGTTTTATAACTGCAAGGATCTTAATTTATGATATACTTTATAATTATGGCACTTTACTTTCAAGAAGCAATAGGAATATAATCTAGGGTTATTAACTCAACAATGAAATTTTAGTATAGGCCGAGTGTTTCAACTGAGGATAAAAATTATCTCTTTTACATTAAAAACATGCTAATTTAGAGCACAGTTTACGGTGAAGAGGTGCACAGGTGTTTTATCACTTGAGATGCAGCAACTCTTTTTACCAAGAATTTTCTTGGTTTAAATGTGTGTACCTGCTTACACAGCAATTTAAAATATTCTCATGTGAGACAGTGACATTTCAGCTCGAGTTCTAAAACAACAGATCTGCTGCTTTTTCGACACTAGCTGCCCAGGGCTGCAAAACGGACACTTCTGTATATGAAGGATGCGAGATTGTGCCCACCGCCACTCCCATCCCAGAGCAAACCCCGACAACAAAACCTCTATCTGCTGGTAATGGAAGCGCTGCGTGGTAAAGACCGGATGTTGTTAACATACGGAGAACGCTAAGATATAGTAGCCGGGATAAAAAGAAAAATCAAGGAACAAAAGAAAGAAAACCATTAAAAAAGCAATATCAGAAGTAAAACCTTTAAAGGAGCGATAAAGTCAAACAGAGCGAAGGCAACAGGGGAAGGCGTTAAACAGATTTACAAGGCGCCGACCGACTTTAGAATCCAGGAAGGCAAGCAAGGGTCTTGGAGAGGATTCGGTTTCACAGAAGAAGAGTCAGATTTTGCAAAATCTAGTTAAAGCCTGAAAAGTTTAAATGTCTATCTGTTATCTGTACTTTAAACCAGATACTTGGGGGGAAAAAAAAGTCTAATTTACAATTTTGAGTAAGAAAACACTAAAAGACAGGTGCAGAAAGTAAGACCAGCAAACGGGAGGTTGTTCTTGCGACTCCTCCCTTCTCGAGCTGGTGCCTCACCGGGCACGGTGCACAGAGACCCAGTTTAATAGGTCCCTGTCATAGCACAGCCCCCGTGTCCAGTAATGGGCAGGACAGGAGCCCTGGGAAGCTTAGCTGTCAACCTCGTGCCAGTGCTGGAGGCAAAGAAGTATTTCTTTACGTAACAAATTTCCAGATTTTGATGGTCATCAGCCAGAATAGCTGCTGCATATAATCGCGGCTGAACCACATCAGGAGTGTATTAATTATAGCTAACGTTACAGACTTCTTCCTGTGTGCCACTCCTGTTCCAAATGTTCACACGGAGTATTTCACTCATCCTCACAGCAATACTGTAAAGGAAGGACTAGTCTTCCCTCAGTTTACATATGAGGAAATGAAGCAGTTAAGGAACTTTTAGCTGGAATGAAATTCCAGGTCTGTTTCCTTTCAGAGCCCTGCCTCTTCACCCTTGTGAAAGGTACTATATGGAAAGCAGAAGTAAACTATGTCTATGAGCTTATAACCAATGTTCTAAAATGCCAGTGATGTATGAAGTGATAGTGTGCTCTAGGTAAAATACATCATGGCCCAAAGCATGCACATACTTAGAAAATGACTTGTATATACCTCAACCATGTAAATGGATAAAAACCACTGTAGTGAAAGATTATGCATGCTACTTAAAGTGTCTTCAGTGGGGCGCCTGGGTGGCTCAGTCGGTTGAGCGTCTGACTTCAGCTCAGGTCATGGTCTCACGGTTCATGAGTTCGAGCTCCACGTCAGGCTCTGTGCTGAGAGCTCAGAGCCCAGAGCCTGCTTCGGATTCTGTGTCTCCCTCTCTCTCTCTGCCTCTCCCCTGCTTTCTGTGTCTCTCTCTCAAAAATAAACAAACATTAAAGAAAATAAAGTGTCTTCAAACGTCTACATAATTTCTTAAATCTGATACATAAAGATCATAACAGAAAGTGCCTGGAGGGTGGCCAAGAAAGATGACTTTGGTTCCTTTTTAGGAGATTAAAATGTGCTCCAAGTCTATAACCACGGAGTTATTTCTTACTAAGCACAAAACTGACGATCAGAAATGCTAAGATACAAATGAAAAAACACATTATATGTAAATAACTTCTTACTTTTGCACCAAAAATCATGAATAAGAAGTCGTTACGTGGCTTTCATTCTGGCAGGCTGGTTTCATCCTATGATCTACCCTGAGGCAGAAGTCACGAACTGCAGACTGTTTCTGCCACCAATTTACGGTCTTCATGGACACAAATCCCTTTGTTTTTCAGCACCTCACATCAGATGGGAATAACAGCTCTTCTGCTAGTTTCATTAAATTGAAATGAATGTTTGGGGATGGGAACGATGCTGGATCTGTCAAGGGAATTAGTACTAACTGGGTGCTGTGCTGGTGGATACGATTTAATCGCGTGAGTCTGGGGGAGGAGCATGCAGTTTGTTAACTTTTTCAAACTGCTGTCAGGCATTTGAGTGACCTACTCTTTGAGCCTCATAACCACCCTGGAAATAAGGAGGACAAGTATCGTTAGATGGGAAAGAGGTGACTATATGGTTAGCCTCAATTCACACAGCTAGTTATGGACAGAGCCCAGAGTATCACTTTCCCAACTCCTGATCCTGTGTTTTTTATTTATCGCTGTTGGTTTTTCCCTCTGCTGACAAGGCAGTGTAGCCCAGTGGTTGGAAAAGATGGGGCAACGTCAACCGAGAGTCTTCAATCCAACAAAGGCGCAGACATCCTGAACTGATGAATTAGAGAAAGCAGTTCTCTCCTGTGACCTGCATCTTGGAGGCTACGGAGTCAGACCACGTACCTTGATTTCTGGGAGCTGCATCACTTCAGGAAAGACTTCAATGCAATTAGAATGTGCAATCACGGTGTGCATACGCCTGCAATTCATGACAGTGGTCGGGATGGCTTTCAGTTTATTCCCACTGACATCAATTTCTTCAAGTTCCTCCAGTTTTGCCATTTTACTAAAGAAAGGAAAATCCAAGGGGGGAGCAGGTCGTAAAATAATCACAAGGCAATTAAAAAATAATACATAACAAGAATAAAAAGGGAATTTACTATGAACCTAAAGATTCTTTAAAGATTCACTGTATAATATAACTGTGTGTTAACTATACTGGAATTAAAAAATAAAAGATTCACTTGTAATCATCATTTTAACAAACAAGACCCGGGCACCTGGGTGGCTCGGTCAGTTAAATGTCTCCATCTTGATTTTGGCTCAAGTCACAATCTCATGGTTGTGCGATCAGGCCCCATGTCAGGCTCTGCACTGACAGCACGGAGCCTGCTTGGGATTTTCTCTCCCTGTCTCACTGCCCCTCCCCTGCTTGTTCTCTCTTTCTCCCTAAAAAAATAAAAAATAAAAAAATTTTAAGACCATTTTCACTATTGGTTTTGAGTATCAAAGTAGTTTAACACCTCCTTTCCTAGTATAAAACAAAAACTATTAACTTCAACTGTTCAAATTAGCAAAAAAAGAAAAATGGATGTCTCTTTCCTCTTAAAACTCTGTGTGTGAATTAAGTTATCCTGGCAACAATCGCTTTGCTATGTAGCTTAGTCTCAACGCCAATAAAAACCCTACTCAAGTGGGTAAGTTAGCATTGATCCACTGGAAGTGCTTTAAAAAAGCTCAGTTTGAGGGGCACATGGGTGGCTCAGTGGGTTAAGCATCTGACTTCAGCTCAGGTCATGGTCTCACAGTTCATGAGTTCAAGCCCCACATCGGGCTCTGTGCTGACAGCCCAGAGCCTGGAACTTGCTTCAGATTCTGTGTCTCCCTCTCTCTCTGCACCTTCCCTGCTCACAGTCTGTCTCTCCCTGTCTCTCAACAATAAATGTTAAAAAAAAAAAAAAAAATCAGTTTGAGAGAAAGACTTGTCTTTGTATTGGCTCTGAAAGGTCAGGGGAGGCAGTGTAGCCCAGGGCGTTTGCTCATATGAAGACATGCTTTCCCCAAAACCCCACTCCCCAGATTCCTGTGACATCATTTGTGATGACAAGATGGTGGGAGTACCATCTGGACCATCTCTTGACCTGGCAGGGCCCAAATTCAAACCGTGCCCAAAAGAAATTCCTTTCACCTCCTGTTAAATATCTGCCAAGGAGGACTCTTGCTAACCTTACTTTAATAACACGTCCTAATACATTGAACACTTTTGTTTAAGAATGTCTTTTATTGTGGTGGCGTCCAAGTCCTGATTTCAGCTCAGGTCATGATCTTGCAGTTTGTGAGCTCAGGCCCCATGCTGGGCTCTGTGCTAACACAGCAGAGCCCATTGGGATTCTCTCTCTCCTATCTCTTTGCCCTTCCCTCTATCTCTCTTGAAATAAATGAACGTTAAAAACAAAAAAAAAAAAAACAAAAAAAAAAACGGTTAAAAGAATGTCTTTTATTTTTCAGTCTTAATCTATAGTTGATCTTAGTAATATTAACCAATAATTATAGTAACCAAATAAAGAAAATTTGTTAGGGTTTCTTGCCTTTTCTGCAAATGTGGAGGGAAAAAGCCATGCACCTCTATAATCCTGTAACAGCATCTACCACTCCTCTGACCCTTTCTCTACTACTGGTGATGCTGGGCTCCAAAAACTGCAGGATTTCCAGTAAGTATAACTCAAACTTTGAATCATGTAGTTTACAATTGTTGGTATCTCCTCTGTTTGTTATGGTTTCATTTGTCATAATAAGCCTTCAAAAAAAATTTAGCAAGAAATCCTTTTATTTACTTTTCCTTCTGTCATCTCTCAAATATAAAATTTATCTTATTTATCTTGAAAATTAATATATTCCAAAGATACAGTAAGAACTAAGTTTTCATTTTATGACATCAGGTCTTTTAATATCCAGAACAGGAATCAGGATATGCTACAAACAACACTGTGTACACAGACTGTGAAGGGATTGAGCTCCGACTGCCTGAATTTGTGAGACTATTACTTGAATATGCTGTTATCATATTTGGAAAGAAATATGGAGAAATCCATGAGTAATGGGGCATGGAAAATGACCAAAAGTATAGAAATCGGGCCCAAGAAAGAACTTAAACAAGTTTCCATTCCTCCACTTACAAAGAAGGTGACCAATGGACTAGACCGCTGGAGCATGTTCTTTAATTTGGGAAACATTTGTGGAGTGTCTGCCCCAGACCAGACCTCATATATACACGGGACTGAAGGTGACAAATCACAGTCCTGACTCTTGAGGAACTTGGGGTCTTTAGGGGGCACCTGTGCTATATCACAGTCCATAGGGAGACAGAAATTGTAGCAAAATGCATTTTTATGAGGTACATAAAAAATTCTCTGTATGTAGGGTGATTACAACTGGCATGGGTCACTGGAGGCTGCTATCGAAATCTGAGTTAGTGGTAGTTTCTCCTTCAGGGCTTATTTGCCTCTCAAATAGGATGAGGAGTCCTTTCAGAGATATTATTGTTAGGTGATTGCCATGTTTTCTTCCAAAAATATCATCTCCTCATTCCACAGTAAAATACTATGTACACAGTAAAAGTACATGGAAGTAAAAAAAAAAAAAAGTACACAGAAGTAAAGTACATAGAAGAAAAAAGAAGGTTTAATCATTAATATCAAACGAGAGGAAACAATACAGAAATAAATATGTACAACAACAACAAAAAAAACCCAGAGCAATGCTTTAAGTCCATGCATATTTGGCCTTCCTCACTTAGTGAGGTTTCGATAGGCTCGTAGCCTTGAGGGCAGCAGAGGGAAGCCGTGCCACTATTTCTTGCTCTGCCCGGTGCTCAGCTGGAGCTAGCAGCAGAATACCAGAAGGGGCTAGCGGTCGCCTCTGTGCTGGGCGTGTGTGTGTTCCAGGTCCTAACTTGTGAGATGGACAAACGCCAGTGACGCACGTGGAGTATTTCCTTCGTGGCAGGCTGGGTGTGTAGATTCACCCCAAGTTAGACACCGTGCCACTGCCCCCCCCAAATTACAAGTTCAGATTACAACAGAATTAAAAATGGAATATTCTGAGAGCCAGAAGTTGTTTGTAATATGACATGGTGTCTCTGGTCACATAGACAGGCCACCGTGGCTTTTTATACCACAGCACAAATACAAAGACTGGTAGTTAGTTAAGAACCGTCAGGTTCCTGGTTTACGTTCCAATTCCCACACACCGTATTAGGCTAATTAAACAGAATAATAATTTGGTTAAAAAGAACCAAAAAGAAAAAACATGCCCACGAAATAACAATACCTTATTTCAAAATCATAAGAATGCCATAGTGATTGGGTCCGTGGATACATTCACAGGAGAAAAGCGAACACATTTCTCTTTAGGGAAATGTTAATCACAGCTGATATGAAAGACAACTGTGAACTCAGGAGGGACAAGCTTTACTTTATCTGGGAAATAAACATTTTAGCTTTTGCCTTTCCACCTGTGAACCCACTTTCAGAAATGCACTGGAGAACACTTTGTGACCTTCCGTTACCTTGCTGGAAAACTCTGAAGTCGATTATAGGCCATGTGAAGGATCTTTAGGTGGGGGTGTCCTGTTAACAAGGGCACACATTTATCTGTGAGGCTGTTATTTGTCAAATACAACTCCTGCAGGATGCTGCTTGTCTCTTCCGACAGAGTGGCTGGCGGAAGGGTTTCCAGTTTGTTGGCAGACGCATTCAGGAATCTCAGGCTACAATGACAAAATGCAACAAAATCCCACTGATAAGCCAGAGCTCTGGTCCAGAATCCTCAACACATCTGGAATTTTTCTGACTGATACCTGGCGTGTTCTAAACTGGGTTTAGAAACAGGCATTTAAAAATAAACCCTGGCTTTCCTCGCCTGCATATAGATACGTGACCCCACGCTCTGTAATGAACACACTAACTATCTATACGTGCTAGACACAAAAAGGTAAAAATCAATGTTTACGGAAGCACCAAGGTGAGAGGAGGGGATTCATTCTACAGCTGGTAGGGAGTGGAAGGGAAGGTGGCATGGGAAAGTTAATATTCTGTCTTCAGGAAGAGAAAAACAATTGCCTATTTTTAAATAAAAGAGCCCTTAGGGTAACAGGACAATCAGACATGAGGTCACAATACAACTAAATCACACGGTGAGTGTGATGCCCAAACCGCGTTTTGCAGACGCGTGTTCGCGACTGCGGCATGTGCTCCATCCACTCTCAAGCTGTAGCCCCCGCAACATGGAGAGTGTTCAGCCCGTCGGACTCTCCCCTGTGGTTACCAAGGTCAAAGCTGCCTTGCCTCCCCACCTGGAAAAGCCTGTTAATGAACCACCTTTCTCTTGTTTCAAAACCACCTAGGTTTGAAACTTTCGGCATCCAATTCAGGACTATTCTGCCATATGTTAAGAAAAAAAAAAAATCTTCCTTAAAAAAAAGAATATGCAATATGAGGTATGGCAGTTTTTAATCCTGGATAAAAAGAAGGCTTTGTATTCAGGAGTCATCCCCAGGACTGTCATGCCAAGCTGTCAATCCACTAATACTCCCCAATCTTGCAACCCCCCCACACATACTTATACACACTGGCCAACTCCACTACTTGTCTAAGGAAAAGCAGTATCCCCAAAATAGAACATTTTCCATTAAAGAAACACGTATTCAGTTGACATTTAAAAAAAAAAAAAAAAAGGGAAGCTAGAAAGGGCTGTACAGACCATAAATAGTCATGGGAAATTATAGTCGTGTGTGCCACACGGAAGAAAATAAAGGCCATTCATGCAGTTTCTGAAACTAGTTTTGAACTAGGAAGGAAACCAATTTCAGCACCATAGTTCTTTAAAGTATTTTTACGAGTCTGTTTCGTTAGGTCCCATTTATATCACCTGACTTAAATACCCTGTTAAGAATTTCTTCAGGATAGAAGTAGAAAAAATAAAAATGCATTGCCCTAAAATATCATGGACTGGGGTTGGGGGGCCGGTAAATTATATGACAATCTCATTAAAATATAACTCTCTAGGGAATATATCAGTTATGGACACAAGGGAAGAGAGAATTCATGAATGTTCACCTGTCTTCAGGCCAGAAAAAAGAGGGAACACGGTTGGGAAAGGAAAAAAGACAGACTAGTGAATGCTCACCTAGAAAGCTGTCAGAGGGGCTTTGAAACCCCTCCCACCATGTGAATGAGGAGGAGACCGTGATTTCCAAAAAGATTCGTCCTCTCATCTTGTTGAAATTTGCTGCAGTGAAGGAGCCAAATACTCTTTTATGGGAAAGTAAGGGGGAAAAAACCCTTACATCCTACCCCTCCAGGAAATGAAACTAAGTTAAAACTACATGGGCTGGTTCCAAAGGATTTGATTTGAACTGAAAGGGCCTGGTTGAATCACCTTGTTAGCTAACGGCCAGAGAGCAGACAATCGGGCTAAAAAGTTTTTGATTAAATGGCCTTGGGAAAACTCAATTCAATACCCATCGTTTTACAAAAATTCCTAAAGCACTGAGTTTCGCCTCAAGTCAAGATGATGCGATAACCTCAAGCTCCTTCCCTTATAGATTTTGTGGTAACTGTAGAAAACACGGTCTCGCGTGCCGAGAAAGGTTTCGTCCCTATGATCCTCTTCACCAGGCAACCCTCTTCTGCTAAAGAGAGAAAAGGCAGTAACATAGGACTGCTTTCCATTCATTTGTAAGGTGCTATGCTGAGGCCACAGCTCTTTCCTGTTTTCTGTTTCATTTGATGCTCCCATCAGCCCAGAGATGGCTCTCATATTTCACAGAAGACAGAAACTCAAGCTGAGAAAAGTCAAATTACTTGGCAATTGTTAAAAAGTAATTAATGGCAGAGCCAGAAATAAAACCCAGACCTCATTAATCTTCAGAGTCCGCAATTCCCTGACACGTCTCTCCAAAATTCAAATGTTAAAAAACAGTACTAATAACACATTTTCTGAGGACATTTTCATAGGCCCTCCTCGTGAAAAATGCTGGAGGTCGAGCAGGACACCTGCGGGCAGTGTGGCGACCAAATGCACACAGCACTTCAAGATAACTCAGATTCAAAAACCATTCTTAGCAGAAAGTACAGAAGTTGTGCAGAAAAAAGTCATGTACGGCTTCTGCCCTAAAGCATCTGGAAGGCTGCCCACAACAGCAGGGAGAGACAAATCCACTTCCTGCTTCTTGAGCAGTCGCTCTGTTCCTCCCTGACACGTTCTGTCCATCTGCTCTGGCTCATCTAGGTTCTATATTCTGTTTTGTTTTTGTTTGTTTTTCAGTAATTTCCAGCACACCCTTACATTTTACAGCCAAGTTCTGCCACTGAAGCCAAGCACGGGATTTGGTGGTGAAACCGATTCCCCTATTTGTAGGTGCACCAGGCTGCCTGCACTTTAACAATGTTTTTTTGGAGATCCGGCCCGGGACTTGTACTCTATTAAAAATCCAAAAGGTTGAGTCTGAGCCCAGCAACTTTCCTACTTTTAGACAAAGACTTGATTTCTGGCCCCCAAATGTCCCAGGAAGTGCGTAACCCTCTAAATTCCTTATCATCTGTCTGCACAACATAACACTTTTACCAACTTCATCATCTTCATAAGGTTGGTAGCTCGTACAGGGCTTCCAAACTTTCATGATAGTAACCGAGAGTACAAAAGACATTTTATGTGACCACCCAACACAGATGCAGCACACACATGTGTGATTAAAAGTTTCATGAAACAATCACTACTTAGTCTCACTTTATCCTGCAGTGACATTTTCCATCCTACTTAATTTCTTAAAGTGCTGGGAGGAGCCCACTAAATTAATGCCATACTCCACTCTTCAATTCGAAAAACAAACCACAATTATTGTCTGGCGATACCACCTAACAGTGCTGATTCCAAGTGGAGAAAAAGCGCATGCAGTCTAACAGAACTATTGTTTCAAAAGGTAGGGAAAGCTGCCTGGCTTGGGCGCTAAAGGCCACGAGGCTACGAGGTAAAGGAACAAAAGGTATACAGATGAAAGAACTGTTGGACAAGAACACGAAAAGAATTAGTTTTAAAAATAAGTACAATTATAATTAACAGTGATGCAATGCTACAGGTTCATCTACAGACCTTTGCCCACCTTCGTCCATTATCCCACTGACGTCCTCCACCTGGTCCAGGACCCAATCCGGGATCCCACCTTGCATTTCGTCATCGTGCTTCCTTAGCCTCCTGTAGTCAGTTTTATTTGTCTTCAACAACTTTAACATTTTTGGAAAGTACTAGACAATTATTTTGTAGAAGGTCTCTCAATTTACATTTGTTTGATATTTTATCATTACAACACGGTGGTACGTTTTTGGCAAAAACACAGAGTAGTGATGTTGCACCCTCCTATCGGAAGGTACACGATTCTCGAATTCAATGCCCAGATACACTGATTAGGTCAGTCAGGTTAAGGCTTCAAAAATCTGTGGAATTAAGGATTCTGATGATCAGCCACACTGAGACAGCAGAACTGAGGTAAGGGCCAGGAATCTGCATGTTTAGTAAGTTACCCAGGGCATTCTGAAGACACACTTTGAGAAACACTTTAATTTTATTCTCAAAACACCAATACTTCACCAGTTAGCTCCCTTCACTTAAACAAAATAGTGTAGGCAACTTAGCTCTCAAAAATGCCAGAAATATCTGTCTTTGCCAAAAGGCACCAGTTGTCATGGTCAATTGATCACGCTCTCCAAATTCTCTGTTCCCGTTTAGTCCCGTTGATATTTACACATGTTCTGAGTCACTAAAACTTATGGTCTGTAATGTGACTAATACTCTCAGGGTATTTAATAATTACCATGTACTTCATCCGCACATACACTCTCCCCACTGCCCCCCTGAAAGTACCTTGTACTGCTCCAACCACGGATAAAAACAGATCCTAATGTCCACCACAGCAGGAATCTACAACTGTCCTTTAAAGGGTCAGCTGTGACTTTGTTAACTAGACCAGCCGAATTCAGGAGCAGCTCTCCTGTGATCAAAAGATTATTCAGGTGTGAGATGGACGGGGAGGTGGCCATCACCAAGATTTCAGGAACAGAAGGGTGGTGGTCCCTCCTCCACTCGTTCCAGTGACCCAGGGGGACTGTCTACCCCACCCTGCCCAGTTGTTGATGAAAAACTGATTATCTGAAACTCTCCTGGGGGCTTCCATCAAGGGGATCTCCAACTCTAAGCAAAAAGAGGTAAGCTGGGAGATCTTGGCCAGTGAGATCTGGATTAGAATACTGCCGGTTCACCCTGCAGAACAAAATCCCGCCCTCACCATAAGACACAAAGTCACAGCTTCTCAGCAACACAAGGTCCATAGCATCTCACATCTGTCTACAGTTTTCGACACAGCTGCCAGTGAAAAGCAAGTCAAAATAAACAAAACTCAAAGAGGCATACAGAGAGTAAACTCATAAGCTAACATTGCTGGTTCAAGCTATAAGAACTTTAATAAAATTGCTCTACAGTTTTCAGAGGAAGAGAGAGATATTACTAAAAGTCACCTAATTTAGGGGCGCCTGGGTGGCTCAGTTGGCTAAGCAGCCAACTTCAAGTCATGATCTCACAGTTCGTGAGTTCCAGTCCCACATCAGGCTCTGTGCTGACTGCTCAGTGCCGGGAGCTGGTTTCCGATTCTGTGTCTCCCACTCTCTCTGCCCCTCCCCAGCTCTCTCTCTCTCTCTCTCTCTCTCAAAAATAAATAAACATTAAAAAAAAGTCACCTAATTTAAAGCACATTCCCTTCTCTCATTTGGTTACCAGACACCCTCCCGCCACCAGGTGAAGAAGATGAATATACAACCACTCTAAAGCTGTAACACTCAACAGACAATATCATGTAATTAAAACCATGACATTGGTTTTAGCAGACAAGATTCAGAGCTAAAGAAAAACTCACAAGAAAGAGAGTCAAAGTTCAGTCTTTGGCTCTGTGTCCAGTGACGCAGGCTTCTCTGACAGTTCTCTTACAGCTTCCAGGCACAGGTTCTACGTAGAGCACTAGCGAAACCACTTATAACTAACAATGACCTGTATCCAGGCCCTCTCCTCAGTTATATAACCAAACACAGAGCTGGCAACAGTAATTTATTATCACAAAACGAAGAAAGACACAAGGAGCATCTCATACTTGTAAGATTTGTATCATGGAGCAAACTGAAGAGAAGGATCGGAGCAAAGACTCATTGCTACCAAACAGCTCTGCATCGCACGGCAGCCACAGGCTGTTTGTTCTTCCACTCCAGGAGCTTCCATTGAAACTACCCGTATCAGTTCCCTCCCTTTTACCCTCTAAAACCCGCCTTTCATTATGGTTTATCGTGCCATGGTTTTAGAGTCTGCACTTGACTGTTAGCCCCTTGAGGGCAACACCGACGTCAGGCACTTTCAATGCCCCGTGGCACCGAGCAGGTACCAGGACCGCAGGATGTTGGCCTGGACCGTGCAAACTAGAACCAAGCACAACTGAAGTCACCTGCAAGAAGCCAGTCACAGAGATTCTTTTCTCAAAAACCCACTTTCGTATTTTGAAGTTCGTGTTTTCTGGGCTGACCTCCTGCAACGGTCAGTTCTGGTTTATTCCTTCCCCCCCAAACTCATCAAACCAAATATACAGTATCTCCACATTTTCCTGCATGTAGATTACACCCCAGTCAATTAAAAAAATTTTTAGACAGACAAAACCTCCATTATTTAGACATTGGAAAGGGGAAGAAGTATTAACTCTTTAAGAAGTGGCAAATAGTTCAGCGAGAATCATTATAACATGTTGTGTTTCTTGTCTTCCAACAAGTAACACAAGAACACTGTTCAAAAACAGCAGTCAGCAGCTTCACACTGTCCCTTTCATAAGCCAATCTGCCTGTGAGGACCAAAACTCTTAACTTTTCTTTCTGACTCAGAGTCATGACTAATAACACACTATGCTGGAGAGGTGGCTATTATGGTGGTTGGAAAACAAAGGCACTAAAATATGTCTTCTTGAAAAAATTCATTTCAGCCTTTTTTGGTCATTTGCTTTTCTCTCATAAAATAAAGGAGGATGCTTGCTCCTAGTAATTCTCCCGGCCTTTTACTCCAGGACGTTCCTGTGCCAGAAATACATTTCACGTGGCCTGCCCTCCTCCCAGGATGCACAGAGGCTGGTTAATCCCCTGACAGCAGCTCCTATTTTCCAAAATGCAGCTGGCTCTGGATAGACCCATCTATTCCGTCTATGGGAATTTCTGCCTAGATGCCTTTAGCTTACACTGTTAGCTCAGCCTACACTCTCCACGACAGCAATGTCCTCTTTCAGTGGCTCCTAATTTTCCATGTTGCTTTACTAGAAATATTCCAGTTCACACACTCCTTCCTCTTCCAAACTACAGATTCTGTTTGGGAACTGTCCAGAATATGCAACGTGCAGAAACCTAGATTCAGAGCGAGTCGCACAGGATCACAAAGTCACCAGTAAGCAGAATCACTGATGGAAGAATCTACATTACAGATGTCCCACTCAAATCCTTTTCTGAACACAAAAACATAGTCTCCTTGACTACACTTGGGAGCTCCCGCTCAGGGACATGTTTGCAGGTCTGCCCCAGCACCAAGGAGACTGAAGGACTGCTCACTGATTGCTTCTAGGGAATTAAAAATATCCAGAACTGTCCTTTTAAAATCAAATCCTCAAAAATGAATAAAGACTCACTATTATCTGTTGGAGAGTTCCAGCACTATTTACCTACTCTATTAGCCATGAACTTATCAGACTTGGCCAGATCCAGAAATGATTTTATCTCACTCAAAGACTCCTAAATCTGAATCCATGTATCTGTTTCTGTAGATTCAGTATAGACGCCCAGGAGAACAAGTAGATTCTCATTATAAAACCGCACCCAAGTTTTGCCTAGTTAGCCTTATGAAAGAGGACACAAGGTTATAACATAACTTAGAATTCTCCACAGGGAAAGAGATCAAATCCCACCATATTCATGACAACAAAAACCATGTGTCTACAGTTGCCCAAAGGCTGTGCATTGCAAAGTTGACCCCTGAACAGCACAGGTTTGAACTGCATGGATCCACTTATACATGGATTTTTAAAAATGTAATACAGGGGCGCCTGGGTGGCTCAGTCGGTTGAGCGGCCGACTTCGGCTCAGGTCATGATCTCGCGGTCCGTGAGTTCAAGCCCCGCGTCCGGCTCTGTGCTGACAGCTCAGAGCCTGGAGCCCGTTTCAGATTCTGTGTCTTCCTCTCTCTGACCCTCCCCCATTCATGCTCTGTCTCTGTCTCAAAAATAAATAAACATTAAAAAAAATTAAAAAAAAAATGTAATACAGTACTATACATGTATTTTCTTTCTTATGATTTTAATACCTCTTTTCTCCAGCTTACTTTATCATAAGAATACAGTATATAATACATACATAACATACAAAATGTTTGCTAACTGATTATTTACATTATCGGTCGGGCTCCTGGTCAACAGGTTTTTAGCAGTTAAGTTTTTAGGGGGTCAAACGTTACACACAGATTAAAAAAACATTTTTTTAATGTTTATTTTTGAAAGAGAGTACAAGTGGGGGAAGGGCAGAGAGAGAGAGGGAGAAACAGAATCTGAAGCAGACTCCAGGCTCCAAGCTGTTAGCACAGAGCCCGATGAGAGGCTCGAACTCACGAACCACGAGATCATGACCTGAACCGAAGTCAGATGCTCAACCGGCTGAGCCACCAGGCATCCCCCACACACAGATTTTTGACTGTGCCGGGGTGGGGGTGGGGGGGGTGGCGCCCCCTGTTGTTCAAGGGTTAGCTGTACTTTGATATGAACGCAAAAGTAAGAATAATTCTTTAAATGATCTTGAAACATTGCTCTTTTGTCAGGGGAATGATAGAGCACTGGTCAATTACAATTTAACAATCCCATTTTCTCACAATTCCATTATTTCTCTATATTCCAGTAGGAATTCATTATAACTTATATTAGGTACAAAGAACAAATGTTTTTTAAAATGAGGATAAATGAACAAAAGGAAAAGGAAAGGAGAACTAGAAATGTTCTCTATCCTGATCTGGGCGATGATTACAGGGGCATATACACATATGAAAATTCACTGAGCAGTGTGCTGAAGGGTTGTACTTTTTTTTTTTTCACTATAAGCTATCTCTTGATTAAGAAGGGTTTTTTTTTAGGGGCGCCAGGGTGGCTCAGTTGGTTAAGCATCTGACTTCGGCTCAGGTTATAATCTCACGGTTCATGAGTTTGAGCCCTGCATCGGGCTCTGTGCTGATGGCTCAGAGCCTAGAGCCTGCTTCCGATTCTGTGATCTCCCCTCCCCCACTCACTCTCTCTCTCTCCCTGTTGTTCAAAAAAGTAAACATTAAAAAAAAAAGGTTTTTTTTTAAAGGACATAGAAGAAAAATGAAAATCCACAGGTGAAGGTAGTATTTAAAATTCCTTAAATTTTCTTTTGTTCATTAAATAAGTATTTGTTCAGCACCCTGTTTTATTCCCGACACACTGCAAGATGCTGAGGCTAACACTGTAATTAAGACACAGTCATTGGACACAGCTTCGTGATCTAAGAGTGGGGACAGGCAAGTAAACAAGAAATTATAATACAGTGTGTGGTGAGTATTATGACAAGAATAAGCACAGGGAGTTGGTACACATGGTCAGGTATCTAATTCACTTTCGGAGAACCAGAGTTCTTTTTGCCCATGAAAAATCTCACAGGTTGAAACACATCTCAAGTTTTTATTTTAAGGCTGAAAGACCCATCATTATTTTCTTTTTCAAAAGCACCACAAAATTAACTTTTTTGTTTTTCTCATGAGGTACAATCCTTTATGTCATCTCTAAGGTCACAGTCACTCACTAAAAATAAACATTAGCAGCGGTCACAATGATGCAGGCCATCAGGCTAGGAGCTTTTTAGGACGGTACACAAGGACTCTGAAGCAAACAAGATGTTCCCAAGTAAGTTACCACTCAGTTGACTTAAAGCTTTCTTTAAGGAAAGTGCTGCATGTGGCCACTCTTACTTAATGTTTAACCCCCTCCTCACATCAAAACAATTTCTTTAACTACTTAGTGTAACACAACAAGCTACCTGGAAAAAGTCTGTTCAAAAGGAAATAATTTAAATGCAAGGGGAAAACCGTGGTAAAGGTAAGAACAACTGGTTAGAAAACAACGAGAACTGAGCAAACCCTAGGAAAACGATGGCCGTTGCCCAGAGTCACAAGTACGTGAAAGCAAGACCAGAGAGCCCTGAGAGAATGTGGCTAAGACTGCGGCAGCTGCACAAGTCAGAGCAGCGGCAGACTTATCCTCGTGTTACGGCTACACCCCCACGACACGTGCTTGTGAACGACTCCAGGCTCTTCTCTCCGGAAAGCAGTCAAATTAATGAAGAACCTACAGGTTCTTGAGTCCAGGTTCTTGCCCCGACTCCACACGCTACCCAACAGAGACGTGGCTGGCAAAACCGTGCTCTTTGTAAATCTCGGGCAGATGAGCAGAAAACCCACACAAACGGTGTCCTGCCACGTAAGACGGGTCTGCTGGCGAGGGGACGCTCGCTCGGCAACTCAGATCAGCAACCGAAACACACCAGCTGCGTTACCTGTCGGCCTTCATCAGAAGGTTCGGCGGCAGCTCCAGGAGCTGGTTGTGCTGTACATCCAAGACCTCCACCGAGGTCCTTTCCAGCCTCTCAGGGAGCCTCGTCAGCTCGTTGTGTCCCGCCAGTAGCTTCCGGAGAGCGCCGTTACAAAATAAGCTGCGCAAAAGGGGACAAGACAGAAGGAAACTTACTGAGAGCTAATTCGGGACAAAGAATAAAAAATGAACAGGAGTCGAATACTTAAAACAAGCTCTCCGAAGAAACAAATTCATTCAGAGCAACTGCAAATTCACATTACCATAAGTTCAAACTTGGAGCTCTTACATTTCAGTGTTTTCCATACTGCATGAATAAATAAGTAAATAAGAAAAACTTATGAGCAGGAATATTTAACAAAGCAGTTCTACTTAGTGAAAGCGAAAAAACAAGTTTCATAGGAGATACCGAAGAGAACAGTCTACCCTTGTTAGACTCACTGGGCGAGCTTTAAAAGGTTGTAGGCTTCCCACGGTAGGCCTTGTTTCTCATATTGCCCTGGAACACGGGTGTTTTACCCACAACAGATTCTGAATAAATACAGTCGATCAATTTTTAACCATAGGATCCACATTAAATGAGGATTCTTCTATCCAATTAAACTTTTACAAATGCCAACAGATAAAATGTTACATTTTTCCTCATCTGCATTTCACAATCACAATTATTTCTCCGTTTCCTCACTCCCTTCTCTTTGGTTTAATCCTAGGCCGAACAGAGACCCTCTCCTAAAGAGAAGAAAACACACTTAATCCACTATTTTCTCTCGAGACTCAGAGAGCTGTTTGGAACCTTGGCTGTGTTTCTTCCATGGGTTATCAAAAATGGAAACAAATGTTGAATACTTTTTAATCAAGTACAAATCCGTTTCATGACCAATTCAGACTTCTCCAACAGTGGTAGAGAACAAAACGGGCCCCAGGGTCAAACACAGAAGTGTGGGGGCTGTGGGAAAGAGAAGTTATCATTTGCATCCAGGATCATCTGGAGTGAGAATTCATTTACACTGCTGTCAAAGAGTGAGGCTGCCTCACCCCACCTCCTGTCTTCTAGCACTCTGACCTCACTCACGGACGGCCAGAGCTGTTACAATCACTCCACATTACGGTATAACTTTATTCACTTAGAATCAAGCTAGATCCTTCGCTCACAAAGATGCAACCAACCTGTCTCAACGCCGTGACAGCAGAGGCCGCCACGAAAGGTGTGTGGCCTGCCCGACTTTGAAGATTTAGCTACCAGTGTAACAAGACAGGTTATCCAGGACTGCCATTCAGTCACAGCTACTACAGGGGGCAGTCTCTGTCATTCACTTGACACCAGTAATTCAGGACTTGGTTCACCATTTTTACTGTCTCACTGGGTACAATTCAGGATTCTTAGAGGGTAGAATGTATAATTTATTACCACACACACACACACACACACACACACACACACACACACACACACACACTTACTTTACCCTTAAACAAATGAATATCTGAAGGACCGGTGAGAAAATCTTTATTTTGATTTTTCCAAATAAAGGAGATTTTATAACTACAGTATGAGTCTCAACTGCTAATTACTGGACTTAGCTAAATTCTTTTGGATACTATCTAAGCATTGTTTTCCTTTTAATACATTTCCACTTTTTAAATATTAATTTGTCTGGTGAAGTTCTTCACATACATGGCTTAGATAAACAAAGCTTGAATATCAAAGCAACTTCGAATGAATTGCTGTCTTGCCTGAATATTAGATCAATGATAGGGCTGACAGAAAGTGTGCAAGTAAACACCACAAATAGGAAAATAATATGTATTCTTTTTGTCCCACATATTACACACACTACATACACACACACACACACACACACACACACACACACACACACACACACACAGAGGCTGTTTAATTCCTTGACAATAGGGCATTTAGAATTTATTTTGAATAAACATCCATTTAGATCCCCCAAAAGCATGACTAATGCAGATCCAATCAAGGATGAATTAACTTTGGAGAAAACTGGATAAAATATCAGTTATCTTGTTTGTTTAATTGTTGGGTTTGTGTACAGAATGTTTTTTTGGAGCCTACCGTGAAACAGAGACCTTAAATGCCAATGTGCTATCTGTTGGATTGGGCGGGTCGAAGTGGGGAAGAGAACAGAGAAAACAGAAGAAAGGTAACATTGCAACATTTTTCCAACAAAATTTTCCCCCATTAGTAATAGCCTATTATGATTTTTGCTGTTTGTCTTCTGAAAGGGTCTGTCTCTCACACATATGCACACTGCTGTCCACAGGGCACACCATCAAAATCATCTTGATAATGGAGATGGGCTACACAGGGTCACCTACATGCTCAGTCAACACAAAACTCTAAAGCAGAAAGCATTTTCAAATAGAACTGAAATTCCAGGTATAACATATGGCCAAGGAACAAAGTAAAATTAACTGAGCTTTCTAGGGATTGAAATGTAACCCAGATCTCTTTTATAAGATCTATATTCTAACAGCATTAACCAACAGAAATCTAATGCAAGCCACAAATGTCATTTAAAATGTTCTAGTAGTGACAGTAAAAAAGGTGAAAAGAAACAAATTCAGTCTTACATTTTATTTGTCCCAATATCTCCAAACTATTATTTTAACATGTAACTAATATACAGTATTGAGATATTTTGCATCTGGTGTATATTTTATATGCAAGGACGAGGAACATTCTAAATCTCAATGGTCACATGTGACTAGTGCATACCATACTGGACAGAAGAGATATACACTCATATAAAAGATAAATAGCATTTTCATCATCACAGAAAATTCTATAGGATAACACTGGAATAGCCTACCTTTTGTTATTAATCCATGGCTAGTCACTAATAGTCAATACTATTTTGTACTAGAATTAGTTCACCTGAAGGTATCTGTATCAATGGCCTTAGACATCATTACATGGCTGTTTCACAAATCTTGCCATTAAAATGAAAATTTACGAAATTTACATTAAGAGAAAAGAGAAGGAAAGAAAAGTCCTTGCACCTTTCTTTCATACCAAGAAAAAGAGAATCTAGTTTGCTCTTTCTAGGTTTAATGATCTAATAATCTTTTTTTCCAAGGTTATGTTTGAGGAAAACCAAAAATTATTTGTGGGGAAGGCAGGCATGTTAAGTCAACAGACAGAAGTGGAAGATTCTGAAAGAACTGAGATTACAGAGGTGAAGCAATCGTATTGTTGGCTGAGTTTTCAAACACAGCTTATTTAAAAACATCCCTAAGCACAGCCCTGCATGGCTCTGGAAAGCCGGGTTGACGAAGTCTCACTCTATCATCCACTGCATGAAGAAAGTTTGTAATTCAAAGACACCACAGGAGATAAAAGATATTAAAAATAAAGCTTTAAAACAAATTCTTGTAGGAGTTCACAATAATAAGCTAAATTACTTAAAAACTGCTGATCTAATTTGAGACCCTCTCACTTGATCTGTAATACTCACCGTGCAGGAAGTTCGCATATTTGATTATGACTAATATCCAAAACTTCCAGCTTTCGGCTTTCGCATACCCACTCAGGCACGTTTTCTAAGCAGTTCCTAAATATAAGAATATACAATTTTGTTGTTGTTGTTGATTGGAATTTGGCCTAAAATATGGTTTGAAACTGTAAATAATTATTTAGAATAAAACTTTAAATGAAATACCAAAGTATAGTGAGTATTAACCAAAAGGATATGTCTATTCACTTTATATTCACAAGATAAAGTGTGACAAGGAATAGGAAAAAAAGAAAAAGTAGAAAAGGACACAGCTACAGCATTTCTAAAGTCTTCAAAAAAAAAAAAGGGGGGGGTATGTTTTTCGGAATTGCTATCCTAAAAAGTTTATAAGCCCATGCAAGTTTAGCAAGAAGATGTCTTATATTGGAAAAAACAAATGAACAAGTAAACATACACATTCTTTAAGTCAAATGGCATAAAATAGTTTTATTTTCCAATTTACTTTTTTTACACTTAACATTTTTTAAATGCTTCTCTACTCTCGTAGGTATCATGGGATCAGATAAAAGGAAAGAAATGACAGCAGAGAAAAGGCACACTGACTCTTAAGAGTCAGAATTTGTATTTGAAAATATTAACTGAGGCATTACATGGTAATCATAATTACCAGTAATGAGTGAACTAAACTAATGCTGACTTTATTGTTAAATGAACCGATTACCTCTTAGACAAATCTACTACCATGAGTACCTCCCTAGAGTCATGGATTATTAGTAGCCTTTTCTCTTCTTTTTTAAATATGTGAAGTGACCAGACACAAAGAATGTAAAGTGCTATGTACATTATGAGCAGGTGAACAATTCCATGAAAAGATGATGCTTGGGATGGGACTGTATTAGAGCAAAAGTGAAAACAGTTGGGATTATTAAAGGTGGTGGCCTTGTGTGTGACTTAAAAATGCTGCTCTTTAATTTTTCAAGAATACTACCTTTTCAACTAAAATACAGAAAAGGTGGCATTGTTTTCTGCTCAGTGTTTGAAGGCCAGAAGACACAATTTGTTTATTTTACTATAGTTAACCCCTACAACATCTTCCCAGGATAGGAGAGTGAAAGTCCCTCTCGCTGTAAAGAACCTCATTATACAGCAATAAGACTCACAGAAGTGACAAACATAACCAGGGACTTTGCTCTGGAGGACCTAGTAAACACCATGAGGGGGGACAGCTCAGTTCCTGTACCTGACATGAATACAGAAGAGGAGGAAGTGAAAGACTCAGAGTTATGTCAGGGGAATCAGGTTCTCCAAGAGCAAGTCCGATAGTTGGGGAGGCGAATGAGGCAGAGCGTGTTATAGTGAAGGTCTGGACATAAGAGTTATAAACAAGATGAACAGCATTTAAGGGACAGAATTCAGGGAAAAGCAAGACAGGGTTTCCAATTCAGTCTCACTCAGGGGTTTTAATGGGAACCATTTGCTAATTACGTCCTGCAAACAAAGGGTAAATAGATTTACTCCGACTCTCTTACAATACATCTGTTCAAGATATTTATATACACTCATGCATGCAAACCCCACTCTAGTACCATTCTCATTTAAAAGTTAATGCAGCAGTCAAGATTGGTAGGAAAAAATAACAATTTAATCATGCAATAATCTGACTAAAAGTTTTATTAAACAAACCCGACATGAATTTAGTAGAAAAAATGCACATAGCACTACTCATAAAGTAGTTTATAATTACAAATTTATGATAAAATTGTAATTGTAATAAATCTGACACTTTCTTACATAATTCTGATTGAGAACCTTATTAAACTAACTAGGTTTGTGTATTTTCATGACGAAAGGCAAATTCTGCACCTGAGCAATTACATGGCAGCTGTATCGGATTTTATACACTAAAATGAATTAGCACTTGGTGAGCGGGTCATGTACTGTGGCTATTCAGAAAGTTTTCCTTTTTTCCTTTTTTCTTTTTTTTTAATGTTTATTTTTGAGAGAGAGAGAGACAGAGAGAAGGAGGGAGGGAGGCAAGGAGGATGAGTGGGGGAGGGGCAGAGAGAGGAGAGACAGAATACAAAGCAGGCTCTAGGCTCTGAGCTATCAGCACAGAGCCTGACGTGGGGCTTGAATTCACAGACCACGAGATCATGACCTGAGCTGAAGTCGAACATTTAACTGACTGAGCCACACAGGCTCCTCTATTCAGAAAATTTTGGATATTTCCTTTGGAATTATGTTAAAAGTAAATTTCAATTTTAGTGTGTTAAGATTATTAAAGTCTAATTTGTATACATACATGTTTTATGCCTTCTGGAAAAAGTCTACTATAATATTTGTGGGAACTGGGGTCAACATGACACATTGCAGTAGTGAATTTGTATAAAAGGTGAGCTGGTCTGCCGTTTGCAAATGAGCTAAGTAAGCAGGCTGTATGGAAATCCTACCTTGGGAGGCTTAGTTGCTAAGATGTAGGTACACAGTAACAGAGGGAAGGAAAAAAAAAAATCAAAGAAACATAGCACAATATTTTAAAAAATGAAATTAACATAATTTCAGCGAAAGACAGAAGATATGGTTAATATAATTAAAGAACTTCTAGACCTTCCAGCCATAGAGCTTCACTAATCTTTCAGGCCCAAACATGGTGGTCAAATTGGGTCCATGGGGACCTAATACCTTGATTCTTCTATTTTTTAGGTATACTTCACAAATATTATTTTAACTGACAGATATTTAGTAAAACTATTGAATTTAATTTGTAATACTTACAGTCAAAATATGTAAAAAGTTTTTAGGCATAAGCTCAGACAGGATCATCTAAATAGTTTTCAAGCAGCCTCTAGAGTGCTCTAGGACTTGGCTTCTTACCTTGAAACGTCCATGTAGGACAGATAATTTGGAACTGGGTAAACATCCAGTTGTACAAGTTCTAGGAGGCAGGAAAAAAAACCACAAAGACATTACCATTCAAGTCACACAGAGACTCTTTTTGTATACAGAACATCATTACTGCGCTTTATTCTCCATTGTTTACATTAGGAAGTACAATACATCCATTTGTTAAACTTGGAAACTACAGGAAAGTACAGAGAACTTCCAATTTAATCACAAGATCTTATTCAGAGAATGAAATAAACCACTCGTTCTATTTTCCTACCTTTTCCCCAGCCACTTACTGTGGTTCTCCTCTTGTTATGCATGCTGAATGTTTACCTAGAAGATTAACTTTTAACATTTAGATTTCCTTTCGGAAAACCAAATGCATCTGGCTTCTACCTTCTGCATTCTACTGAAACAGCGCTCTTAAGGGTCACCGATGACTTCCTCTACTCAAATCGGAAAACCCTTCCTCCAAACTGTATGAAATGTGATACCACCATCTACCTAGGGCTTTGTTTCCCAGAGTAGTTTCTAGATGTCCTTCTGCTTCTCCGGACACTTACCGTGTGGTTCACAAGTTCAGCACCTGTCTGACACCAGCTGTGAGGGCTTTGTAAGTCTGCTGTTGGTGCCAGCTCCCTTCTCTTTCCCAGTTACCTTACTTCCACAGTTCCAGGTACCACCTCTAAACAGATGAGTTTCAAATCAACATCTGTAGTCTTGACTGCAAGTTCCCATTTGCTCCCAGGAAAACCACTCCACTGACGGGGATCGGCAGGGTGGTGAGGACTCCACTCTTCTCCCATAAATACACTCTGTACTCTACTCTCATGGGAACAGTCTTACGGCATCCATCATGTGTCCCTCCTCTTAAGAATCTCCACGGGTTCTTACAGCTTACTGCACAAGCTTCAAAGCCATGCGTCCCATAATTACTTCTTACCATTTTCTAGCAGGCACCTAGGAGTTCAGCATTCCCTGTCTTCTCCCATCTGCCGAACAGACCACATTCAGATTCCTTCCTCTTCCACACCCACTTTGTGCCTTCTGGCTATCCAAATCCTATAACCATTCAGTGATGGAGACCTATCGCTATTTGAGGTTTAGCCGGTTTTTCCAGTGAGATGACAATAATTAACTCATTTCGGAAATAAAATCCCCTATCCTTGAGGACTCCTGCACAGCACGATGCATAGAACAGGTGCTTGATAAACACTGTTCAACTTGGAGTACTAAATACTAGTTTTCACTCAGGTTTCTGATTGCAGGGAATCAAAATCCTCCTGTTAGCAAATATATGTCCACATGATCTTTTCTTTTTTAGAAATGTCATGATTTCTAGATTCTGAAGAAGAGACCTCATTAAATGAGTAAGACTCTTGACTTGTGGTGTCCCTGTGGGTATATAATTCAGGTCTCTCTTAAGATTAGCTCCTTTGTTAGTGAAACATGAAATCTGAGACCCTGAATAGAGTCCAGAATGGACCTTCCTTTCATTTTTACTCTCCAATATTAAATCACAGTTCCAGATTTACTATCCTAACAAGGTAGTCCAAGAAATAGTTTATTAAGGCCCGTTAAGCAGAGGAGCCAAATCAAAAGTGGGAGTTAAGTTACCTAAGTACTACAATATGACAAAAACAAATTCGAAACTATAAAATCTCCTGTTTTGATTCCTTTAAATACCATGCCAGCATTCTGCTTTTATTATTTTTATCGCAGCAAAATTTGACACTTATTTTAGTAAATGGGCAAAGTAAAATCAAAGCGAGGCATCATCACATCAAAGCAATGATGTTGCTGAGTAAATTCTTGGAACCAAAAGAGAAACTTTGATGTGGTGTATGTTACATACCGTTAGAAGAGGCGTAGAGTGCTTTTAGGAAGTAGCCACAGATGTTTAATGTCACCAGCTGATTCCTTTCACAGTGCAAAACTTCAATGTTGTTGAAAATCATAGCATCGAGGTCACCAAGCTTATTGTCGCGCAGATCAAGCTGAGTGACGTGCTGGAGAAAGTCCACTTCGTCTGCTATTAGCTTCCTAATTATGTTCAGTCTTGAAGAGAAAGGCCACAAACAGAGACTCTAATTAACTGCAATGCTAGAAACAAATGGCCACACCCTGATACGGTGAGCTAAGGAGAAGGGATGCACGCCTCACTATGTTACAGTCTTCCATCATTTCTTACATCTCTGCATCTGGACTTCCTTAACTGGCTAGATTCTTTGGCTATTTTTAGCGACAACTCCAGGAAGGTCTTAATCTTGGCAATATATTCTGAAACACACTTTGGACCACTTAGGCTGGAAGAGAATCACACACATTGATTTTACCTTAATTCATTGCAAGAGGGAAAAAAAAAATCCACTTAATCATTTATTTCCACAGAATTTGATTGAAAGAACACAAGAAACACAACCCAGACCAACCCATTAGGCACATTACAACTAGAGTGAATGTTTAAGGAAGGAGAAAAGATTCGTGAGCAGGGAGGTGAGCAGAATTTAAGGGAGAAGGCAGGAGGGGCGGGTGTGTGTGTGTGTGTGTGTGTGTGTGTGTGTGGAAATGAATGGGAGCCACATATGCACCAGAGATGAAAATGCAAACATCTGGATTTCTGGCTGGCTTAGACCGAGGACTGATTACCAAAACTATCTCCATCATTAAAATATTGCTTGAAAGAGCGAAGCACAGAAAATACTGACATTTGGCGTCTAGGATTTGCTGAGAAATTAGAAAACAAAGGACGACAAATCCAGGACAGAGCAAGGCGCAGGGGGAAACTGGCAGAACCTCCGCCAGGAGAACCAGCTAGCTGACGGACCGAGGTGGCCACAGAGGAGATGCTCCCAAGAAGATACGGAAGTAGTAACGGGGACTAGGAATCAGTAGAATGAAGACACACTTAACTTCAAAAGGGAGAAAAAGAGACGGAAATCTCAATTCCTAGTCTGCTAGGCTACCCCCAACTCCTTTACCAACCAACAAACAAGAACCCTGCACTTCTCATAACAAAGTGCTGAAATAATGCACGTGGGCTACAACAGCATTAACAGGAGGGCTGGAGCTTAGGAAAAAGCTAAAGGCTCCTGGCTGTGAATTTCTGCCCTTTGAAAAAATAAAATAAAATGATGAAAACGGAATTATTACTAGCAATATCATAAAGTCACTGGAACACAAGGATGAGTGACAGACAGCAAAGAGCTGGGATCTGTCAATCTGTAAGCATAGCATATGGCCTCTTTAAGTGTCCCCAACAGGATTTGTTTTTTGCTTTTCTTTTTTTATTCCAGGTTGTAAGATTTAAAAACTGGCCTCAACCCAGCAATTTGCCTATTTCCAAATGCTCAGGAGATTACTAGACTATGTACACAGAATTTTTTAAAAAGTCTCATTTTGGATACAACAGACTGTAGGAGTTGAAAAAAAAGGTCCCATGTTCTTCCTAATTTACACTGTAAGTAACTTTCTTAATGTGGCATCATCATCTTCATTTGAAAGAGCTCCCTCCTGTAATTTCATGTATTAACACTAAAATAATTAAAGGGTTTATTTAATGAGGAGGCAAAAGAAAATCTATAACGAGAGGGAAATGTTCAGTTAAAATTGCCAAGTCTTACCAGGATTCAAATATCAAAAGTTTCCAGGCTCACACAATAATATAATTATTTAGGATGAACTTTCAAAGAGGCAAAATGTGATTAAAATTTCGTTTCAATAATCCCCTCAGCTAACACAGCCATTTTATTTATTTCATAAACATTCACTGAGATTTACTTTGTGTAGATAGGTAGTGTGAAACAGCATCATATTCTAGCTCCTGTTTGCTGCTCATTACATAGGACCTTGAACAAGTCACTTTATAATTCTGGTTAAGCCTAATTCTAATCTGTAAAATGGGGATTGCACCTTACTTGTCCTACGAGGCAGCTGAGAAAGTCAAATGAATGTATGTGCCCATAGTTTGCAAACAGTGAAAGGTATGGTGGTGATTAGCATGGTGACCTATGGCTTGGGTCACTACGAGATGAATGAAACAAGGTGTCTGTCAAGAGATTTAGTACTTGAGCGAGGAAAATCATATGCTTTAAAATACAAAGACTGTAAGTATGTGACGAGTGCCATAACCGACGCGTGAAACACACAGAATGGTCAGAAAAGATGCAACCCAGGATGAAGCACCTCATCCGAATGGCAAGGGGAGGCAGAATTTCACAGATGTAAGTGGGCAAAGAAAGCAGTGCACGAGTTAGGGCAGAATGGCCTCTGGACTGAAGAGAAGAGCGCGGGAGAGCAGGGCACTCGAGAGGCCGCAAGGTCGGGTTAGTCAATTAAAGTACCAACCAAGTGCTAACACTGGCTAACAAGGATAAAGTACAGCAGTGCTGCTTGGTTATCTGTGGTGAAGGAGCTCTGTTCTAGACACCAAGAATGATAGCTGAGTTCCATGAGGAGGAAGGCGTCCTCAATCAGGTAAGATAACAACACATAAGACATTGGGAGTAGGAGGCATTTAACTCAATTCCTTCCCAAACCCTACGATTTAGCTTCTGTTACTAACTATAATTTAGAGATGAGAACACAGCTGCCCAGAGAGATTAAGTATCTTGCCCAAGATCTATCATGATGACTATGTGGTCATCGACCTCTGGACAATGGGGGGATTAATTTGGCTGAAAAAAGTATCAAATTGGGCAAATTAGTATGAGACCTCTAAGCCTGATATGCTGCTTTACAGGAACTCAGTCCCATGACAGGCTTTTGTTTTTCCTTAAGAAAGAGAAATTTAGAATAGATCCCTCCTTGTATACCGGTTCTTTGTATATTAGACACTAAAACTGATCCTCACGTACTAAAGGACGATTGAATCTTTAATGTGGCAAGGACCGTGCTGGTGGGTTTTGGTTGGAGTTGCGCACGATCAGGATTCAAAATGCAGGTTCCTTGCTCTTGTAAGGGGTGAGAGTGGAGGTTCTAGTCAAACTTGGGCCTAACGAGGGATTATGAGTTTTATATTTTTGTAAAGAACAATAAACTAAGGGCAGAGCCACCTGGACAGAAAAATGGGAAATTAAAATAAATAAGTTAAACAAATTAATTTAATGAATACATTATATTACATTAGGGAAGTCAAGGAAGGAAAAAAAAAATAAGGAGATGCTCAATGGTATTAGCTCTCTCTCGCCACAGAAAAGGAGGACAAAGAGAAAAAACATCCACTTTGCTCTCCATGACAGGGTCTTCATTCACCAGAAACTGCAACCAACCAACCAGCTTGCTTGAGAATGTCACCCCAACAGCTCTGACCCACTCCCAGATCTAAGCCAACTACTTATAAATAGGATAGATTTCTTAAAATTAGTTACCTCAGATCCACATGTTTAATGTGAGGCATTCTTCTTAAAGCCTGTAGCCGCAGGGTTTCCATACAGTTTCCAGACATACAAAGTTTATCCACAGCAGTCAACTTCTCCAAAACCTCTGGAATGTCAGTGAATTCATTAAAAGAAAGACCAAGATAACTGAGCTGGTGCATATTCTCCAACTCAGGAGGAAGGGCCTGGAGAAAGTTTCCATCCAACAAAAATGTCTGTAGGCTGTTAAAGAAAACAGAATAAGGAAGAGAACGTGTAAATTTTACATGTTTATTATCAACACACCAGTTCCACAGGTATAGATCATATTATTAGAAAAAGAAAATGAACTAGATCTTTTGCAAAATGCATAAGGGCAGCGCCTGAGGCAGTAATATACCAGACAGAAAAGATCAGAGAGAAGTATCTTAATCTTTTATTGAAAACCAAAATATGACCAATCTCCCTAACTTGGACAGGCACAAACAGGAACAACGTGAGCTACATGCAGTGTGAATCAGCCCAAATACCCATCTTTCGTTGTTATTTTAAATTCTTAGAACTCAACAGAAGTCAGAAAAAGAGAAAGTAAGCCCTTGTCCCATGAGTAGGCACACTCATCTGTGGGGCTCTTCAGTTCTAAACAAGGATATTTTAATATTTTACGACTCTAAAGAGTGTAAAAGCTAAGACATGAACTCTGCCCAACACCCTGCTCTCTGGATTTGGGGTCAAGACTTACACGCCCAACATAACTGGTTGGCTAATCTCACGTGCTGCAGCTCGATGCAGCTTCCCGGGGGTTTCCGAGGGATACAGTGCGGTGGGGCTTAAAGGACGCACTTGTGTAGGGGTGCCTGGGTGGCTCGGTCAGTTGAGCGTCCGACTTCAGCTCAGGTCACGATCTCGTGGTTCATGAGTTCAAGCCCCACAACAGGCTCTGTGCTGACAGCTCAGAGCTGGAGCCTGCTTCGGATTCTGTGTCTCCCTCTCTCTCTGCCCCTCCCCTGCTCTTGCTCTGTCTCTCTCTCAAAAATAAAGATTAAAAAAGAAAAAAGAAGTACACACTTGTGCATAACTCGGACGGCTGCTGGGACTGCTCGAAGGGCGTTGCAGGACACATTCAACTCAGTCAGGGTTGGAATACTGCAGACAGCTAATGGGAATTCCCCTAAGTGATTATTGGAAAGGTTAAGACTCTTCAACTTGGTGAACCTATCACAACGAAACAAAAGGAAAGAAAAGACAAATGTCACAGATGCATAACGTCACATAATTTTAGCACAGGTCATCTAATCCAATTCAACGGAGGAGGAAACATGCCCTCAGAGGTCAAGTGCACAGCAGAGCTGAGTGTACCTCTTCAGACTCTAAGGCCAGTGTTCCACCTAAAATATATACATTATATTTAAAAACTAATTTGGGGCGCCTGGGTGGCTCAGGTGGTTAAGTGTCTGACTTTGGCTCAGGTCATGATCTCGCGGTTGGTGGGTTCGAGCCCCACGTCGGGCTCTGTGCTGACAGCTAGGAGCCTGCAGCCTGCTTCCGATTCTGTGTCTCCCTCTCTCTCTGCCCCTCCCCTGCTTGTGCTCTGTCTCTCTGAAAAATAAATAAACATTAAAACAAAACCCAAAATAAAAACAAACTCGTCAGTCTAGAATGACACTGAATGCGTGAAGAGGTGAGTTCTGCTGGAGTAAGTTTTCTAGCTCTTCCTGGGCCAGCTTCATTAACACACCAGTAAGTGATGATGGAGAGAGGGAAGGGACTTGAAGTCTTGCCTTTCTTAAGTTGTGTTATCCCACACAAGCAAAAAACCTTTCCATTTCACTTCTCCCCAAATACACACCTGCAATAAAAAATTAATGTATCGAAACTACACACTCTCTCCGGAAACCTAGTTCCATAGTTCCCAATTTAAGGACCAATTACCATTCTTCAATCTCAGGCCAACACTGGATACTGCTAACCACACACCCCTTCCTGAAAAGCCCTTCTCATTTCACTTGCAGGACATTTTCCTCACCCGGTCTCTTCCAACACTCTCCAAATCCTTCCTCCTGGGTTGCCTTCTTTCTTCTTCTTCATCTCCTCTTCCCCACCCCAAGGGTAAATAGTGCTCACAGAGCTGTTGTCAGTTTCTTCCCTCTCTCTACCTTGCCCTCCTCAGAAATCATTTCACTGCTCTGGGAGGAGCTCTCTCTAACCCACCACAGCCATCTCCTGTCTCCTGAGCTACCCTGCCACATTTCCAGTGGAAACTCAACTGCCTGTCTCCCAGACCAGCACTTCTCCTATTCCATTTTTGTGAATGGCTCTTTCATTTTCTCAATTGTCCAAGCAATTAAAGAACTCATCTTTAAGTTTTAACTTGTCCGTGTTTGAAACCTGTTGGCCCACTGCCAACCTCTCCATTTTTTTATTTGGGATGAGAATCAGATTAGTTATTGCAATTATGCCGATTACTCATAAAACCACCCAAGACTAAATATGGGGCAGCACGTACAATGCCTAGAACAGACACACACATCTTAAAAATAAATCCAATTCAATCCAATCAGCATTTTAAGGAAATTGTCATGTGACTTATCTGCTGAAGTCTATGATAAAAAATACTAAGCTTTGTCTTAGGTAGCAACATAAAGTTTATTCTAAACAGAAAAGTGACACAGGGCCTCTTTGACAGGTTAAAAGTGTTACGTTGATTTTTCTTTTATAATAGCTGTTTCCTTAAACGGCAGAGTATAGACCTAATAGTATGTCAATTAAAAAAAAACAAAAAACTTATCCTCTATTCTGATTAAATTATCCATGATCTATACTCTACAAGCTAGAATCACAGGTTCTATTGTTCTTAGTTCAGAGGTTCTCAATGGCTGGAGGACCCTGGAAGAGGGCCCTGAGACCCTTTCAAGAGATTACCAAGGTCAGAAGTACCTTATAACGATACTAAGACGCTACTTGTCTTTTGTCATTCTCCTTTTCCAGTGGAGATTTCCAGACGGTACAGGTCTTTGTGACAGCGCACCTGACTGGATGCAGAAACAGGAGAATCCAACGATCTTCTATTAAGCTAGACATTAAAATGTTTACAACAATATAACACAATGACACTCTTCTACCTTTTTTCCCCTAAAATAGTTACTTTTCATAAAAAAACACGTATGTTAACAAGAATGGGTTTATTATTTTTCTAAAGAATATATATTATTTCTCAGTTTAAGTTTGTAATGTTGTAAATATCAATAGATTTAATCCACATAAATAAAAACTCTTCAATTTTTGAGAGGGTAAAGGAGTCTTAAAATATGGTTGCCAGATAAAATACAGAACGCCCAGTTAAATAAGAACTTCAGATCAATAAGTGTTTAGTGTCACGTATGCCCCAAATATTTCACAGGGCATACTTATAATAAAAAACAAAACAAAACAAAAAAAAAAAAACAACTGTTGTTGTTGTTTTTCTGAAATTCAAATTTAACTGGGGTGCCTTTTTTTTTTTTTCCCTTCTAAATCTGCCAACTCTATCCTGAAATAGATGAAAGTGCTGTTCTAGTCCAAACAAAAACAGTATCCTACTTTCTAGATATGATTCCTCATTTGGTAGAACTGGCCACAGTTTAAAAATACACATGCAATTAAACTGAACCTAAAAAAAAAAAAAAAAAAAAAAAAAAGTCCCTCTAGGAAGGAAAAAGACCCACTAGACATTATCCAACACAATGGAGTACAAAGGCTTTTCAGAAAGTAGGGATGAAGTGATTACAGTTCCAGTACTTATGACTTAGAAAAGTATTAGTCATTAACATGGGGGGAAGGGTGGGGAGGTGTATTCATCTTTACAAACAAATTTACTAGAACCACAGCACTTCTGACAACAAAGGAAAGCAGCAGTGAGTTGAATGAGTACAAGGCAGTTGACAAGCTTAAATGGAAAAAGAGAAACAAAAATAAAAAACTCCTAACGAGTGCCCTCCATCGTCTTAGGTATATATATTTGCATTTCAAAATTGGTGCCAGCTCTAACTACAAAGTGCAATTCTTCTTTGCATCAATTCAATGATAAAAACTACCAGACCTCATGATAAAGAGAACCGCCCTCAGTCCCGGGGACCAAGCGCGCACCCCCCCTCCCCCAGCCCCAGAACAAGGAGTCTCCACATCCAATAAAACAGCAACAGTAATAGGTAACCACTGAGCACCTGAAATGGCTGGTCCCAGTGGAGATGTTCTCCAAGTATAAATACACTGAAAAGAACATAAACTAGTTAATAATTTTTAGAACAGATAGTAATTTTGAAATACTAGATTAGATAACATTATTAAAATTAATTTCAGGGAGCCTAGGTGGCTCAGACAGTTAAGCTTCCGACTTCAGCTCAGGTCATGATCTCATGATTCACGAGTTCGAGCCCCGCGTCAGCCTCTGTGCTGACAGCTCAGAATGTGTGGAATCCCAAGGGGTCTGAGGATTCTAAACTTGAATCTACGCTTGCAAGTCTGTTAAGGTAGGAGGAGAGAGCATATTTTATTTAACAGTTTATTAGCTTGATTATAATAAATATTTACATATATGGGATGGGCCTCCATTTATACTCTCGCCCTAGACCTGTACATTTTAAGCACCGATTCTGATTTCCAAATATCTTAAATTTCTTTCCTTCCTTCTTATCACATTCCCCACATCCCTCATACTGCTCTTGCTGCAGCCCATCCCCCAAATTCTTCCCAGAAAAGAACACAGTGTCCAGCAGACTTGTTTAGCAAACAAAGTGTGTATTGTTTCTGAGAACTCGAGTTCTTGATCCGAACACATTAAAATTCATTTGTTTTGGAAACTCTAACCCTTACTCTCCTTAGAGTTCCACTTTTTCCTTATAGATGTGGAAGGCAGTCAGATTACAGGCATCTGCCAATTCAAGAACCCCTTCAGAGAAAGGTAAGAAGGCCCACCTAGAATTTACTTCTCTTAGGTCTTAAAACAGGGAAGAGACACCTAGAGGCAATGTTTAAGTTAAAAGAGAGAGAAATCAAAATGGGGAGTGGATGACCTTTCCTCCCTTCACCTTCATTCAAAGAGAATGTAGAAGAGGGGTCAAGGAGACAACATAGTGTTAGGGAAGAAAAGACTAGAAAATCTCTATGTCTCCTACAAAATAAGATTTTTAGCTCTGTTATCAATTACCAAATGTGCACAGACCCAGATTTAAAAAAAAACAGGCTGGTTTTGGAAAGATACATACTTGGCAAAATACTTTAAATAATTTCATTCTAAAACTATTATCATTCTTAAACCTTAAAATTAAATCCTTAAAATGAAATTACATTATATCCATGCAGGTATACAGATATTTTCTCAAAGCTGTTCAATATAGGTATGCAGAGGAGAATCAGAACATCACAAATTTAAGATTAATAAAAATTGGGACGCCTGGGTGGCTCAGTTGGTTGAGCATCCATCCGACTCTTGGTTTCCGCTCAGGTCATGATCTCCTGATTCGTGAGTCTGAGCCCTGCATTGGGCTCTGTGTTGACAGCATGGAGCCTGCTCCGGATTTTCTCTCTCTCTCTCTCTCTCTCTCTCTCTCTCTCTCTGCCCCTCCCCTGCTTGCACTCTCTCTCACTCTCTCAAAATAAATAAAGATTTTTAAAAGATTAATAAAAATTACTTTAATAATGATTGTAAAAACTATAGTGTGGTTGGTTTAGCAGTTAATGAGGAATGATTTTTCTTGATATTTTAGAAACTAAAGGACAAGAAACTCTGTAGTTTGTTTTTTAAACACATCTGTTATATATATGTAACATACACACACACACACACACACACACACACACAGTATATACACATACACAGTGCTGAGGCTACACAAAGTTACTTAGAGTGGATGTATCTTCTTCATGTCTCAGTTATCTAAAGTGAGACTAGAGGGGCCTCTGAGGTCATTTTCCCTCGTTTCCACACTGACAAAGAAAGTAGGCTCAGAGAAATCAGGTAAGTATCACATACAACCTGAATACACTGCCTTTCAACATCAGCGCTACTACTTTTCATCTCTCTGGTTCTTCTTTTATCACACCTTATTAGAGACTTTAATACAAATAGACATCAATTACTAATAATTCTAAGTCACAGGTCAAAGAGTGGTCTCAGACCAGAGTATGGAACACACTCCTTTTTCGGCCTCGCATCTCCCACTGAGGGTAGCATTGTCGGTAATGGAGGACATGGTTATTTTGAACACCATGTGCCGTTCCATTTAAACCAGTTCAGACACAGCCCAGGGCTCACAACTACCCAACAACCGCAAAGACTGACTTCACTCTGCAGAGCGAGCAATCTGCTTTATGGAAAGAGCTATAACTCATGTCCATCTGTTCTATAATAGAGCTCAAAGTAGGGGAAAAAAATCAAGTTAACATTTATCCTGACTCTAGTAAAGAGTAATTTTAGTTAATTCTTAAAGTTAGAGGTACAGGATTATAATATTACATTTAGCTAATGGCAATGGGCGTTGTGGGCTTTTAGAACTCAGGTCTTACTTCACCCAAAGTTCCAAGGTACACTTTTGTTTTTTAGTACAGAGTGTCACAGAAAAGTATAATCAACAAAATACACTTGATAATCTACACACGCGGAAAGCTTTAATTCTGTTCGCAGAGAAAAACTGAAGTCCCTTTCAAACACGTATCCTAAAGGCCATATAACAAAGTGCAAGAGGCACCCGGCTGGCTCAGTTGGAAGAGCGTGGGACTCTTGATCCCAGGGTGTTGCGTTCAAGCCCCATGGTGGGTGTAGAGATTACTAAAAATAAATAAATAAAACAAACTTAAAAAAAAGGGTGGGGGCCTTGAAATGATGGAAGGTCACGCGTGGAAAGATGGTACAATGCAGCCGACACTATCACTACTCTGCCAAACTGATGATATTTTTTTAAAACAAAATTTCTTTTCGCCATTTATTCATCTTTGAGAGAGAGAGAGACAGGGGAGGGGCAGGGGAGGAGGGGGCAGAGGGAGAAAGGGAGACACAGGATCCAAAGCAGGCTCCAGGCTCTGAGCTGTCAGCAAAGAGCCCAACGCGGGGCTCGAACTCACGAACTGCAAGATCACGACCCGAGCCTTCGAAGTCAGACGCTGAACCCACTGAGCCGCCCAGGTGCCCCGTGGTGATACTTCTTTCGTTTGCATCTCCTTGTGCGTTTACATTATAAAACCAAAAGTGCAGTAACCAATGATCCTGTGTCTAGACACAAAACGCGCTTTGCCATCAAGGGGTTTAATATATTAATGTTCCTGATTTTTCCTTTCTGTCTTCCATTTCACACCGTAACTAACCAACAGCACAACGGGACAGCACCTGGCGTGACACTGCTCCCGAGGGAACTGTGGTGACTGCCCGCCTCGCCTCCATCTTCATCCAGACAGCAGCATGATGCGTTAGTCTACACTGAGCCTGAAGTGATTTTTTTCCTCAGTCACCAACATTTCCAGATACATAATCTTCCAAGCTGCTCCCTCAAACAAATGATTTCTCTCCACCAAAGGGAAGGGTGCTTAGTTTCAACTGAAAGGTTAAAAAGTACCACAACCACTTCCCTTCCCTTTGTTAGATAGATACGTAGGCCTTGAAAACAGATCGACCACAGCTCTGTAAGCTTATTTCATTTTGGCTTCTGAAAAGCTACCAGGGAGCAAGCGCTCCTTACAAATTAAGTGGAGCCACGTTTTCCAAGGGCAGGAAGGAAAAAGCAAGTGTTGCACGATATCTAAGTTGAGAACAATAAACAAATACGAACGCTGCCAATTTTTACATCCCTCCCCCTCCTGAAACAGCATGATGCCTATTTGGAGGCATAATAATTAGCTTTAGATCCATCTAAATCTTAGTGATTTTCTTCTCAGGAACTAAGGCTATATTGGGAAATTTTGACCATAAGATAAAATCACAGTACAGAGGAAGTACTCCTGTTTTAAAACATATTCCAACTGTGCTTAACTAGGAGGCACACACTGCACTCATGAAGAGGAAACCATACTTGTTTCGCTCAATGATTCTAACAGAGAAAAATCAATATTATTTTCTGGAGTTATTATTCACTACAAGTGGGTCAATTAGAAAAAAGGTTCCCTGGTGACTGGATTTCCGTTTCATGGTAACAGTCCATGTTTAGCTTGTTTTTTTCCCTGTGGGGGAACATGCTAATACACTTTGGAAATGATTAGGCTCCGATATTAAGTAATGAAGGACGCGCTTGAGAGCTGAAGTCGTGAGCCTCGCCCTGGGCTTGTCTCCTGCTTTCCATTAATTATGAAAAGTAGGCTCCCTAATGGCTCGGAGTACGGAGTACGGGACCTGGGTGGGGGGGGGGGGGGTTGCCAGTCCCTCTCAGCGCTCTGGAATACTCACTAGATGAGCTTGTAAGATGGTTGCTTTTATTTGATTACCAAAATAACACATGGTCATTTTAACAAGTCGAACTAGAGAAGCATACAAAAGAACACACTGGCAGTCTCTCCTACTTCCTTCCAAATCCCATGCCCCGGAGATAACCAGGGTCAAGTTTGGTACACACGCTTCCAAAGCTTTTCCTCCTCATAAAACACATACATGAATAGGAAGTACCCTCCCTCCCTATTTTTTGAATGGGATAACACCACACGCATTTTTTCCGGGACTTGTTTTCTCATCTATACAAATCATCTTTTTGAGACAGTCAAGTCTCACTCTTTTGACAGAGTAGGAGTGTTCCAGTTTTTGTTTCTTTGTTTTTGTTTTGCTGTTAGGAAAAATTCAGCATTTCCATTTGTGCTTCAGTGCCTTCATTTTGCAGTATTTATGGGTGCCCAATGACTTATCCAAAATTCTGAAATCCAACAGGCTCTGAAAATTCAAAAATCGTTCTCGGATTCACGTGGTGACAAAAGCTGACCTGCGTGAATATTCAGGCAGGAATGCGTTCTCTTTAGAAACGTCAAGGTGTCTGTTTCTGGAGTCCCAACCTGACTGGAGGTTTTGTATAATAGGTAATATATGTGCCACATTACCTTCAATGATCTGAAACTCCCTGAAATCCGAAACACAAATGGCCTCAAGAGTTTGGGGTAAGGGGTTGTAAACCTGTATTTCTAAAAGTGTAACCGATGGGTCCGGGAGTAGGCAACATCTAGATTGTGATAGGTACTGGAAAATGACCAGACGGCTGAAGAAACGCGTACCCCCAACCCACCGCGGGGAGAGGGCTTCCCTCCATGCTGCCTCCGCTAGCGTTTAACGTTAGCACCCTCTCCTGTTGCTAACCTGAGGGGCAAACAGGGGTGTCAGGCCCCTCCAACTTGTATTTCTCAGAGGAGTTTATCTTTCTGTGAGGTTCATCTGCTTTGAAATACGCTTTCACATCCTTTGCCCGTTTTTCCGTTGGGTCACTAGTCTTTAACTTGTCAGTTTGCAGGGGGTCCCTGAGTACTAACTGCCACGCGGAGTGTCATGTTCGTCACACGACACTCCCAGCCTCCTGTTTCATTTCCCCCCACTCCGTTGATGATGACGTGAGCCATTCACTAATTTTCAGTTTTTATTTGCTCAAACTTGGCCAACTTTTCCTTGATGGAGTCCTTGCTTGAGAAGGTCCTCTTACCCCACCCCAAAGTGGTATAAAAGTTCTCCGATATTTCCCAATTTTATGTTGTACATTTAGATCTTTACCTCACCTTACATTTATTTTTACATGTAATGTTTCGTAGGGGGTCTAACATTTTTTTTGTCCAGTAGCTAAGTATGCCAATATCATTTACTAAATAAATCACCCTCTTCAATATTCATTCCACTTAAATAAATTTCAAAGTGAACAAAAAGAGAAAGCCTATTCCTGTTCAAACAAAATAGCCAAAGAGAAAAGCTTAGGTAAAAACAAGTTACATTTCTCCCAAGAGAATTTATAAAATCAAATGCCTGCTTTGTTGTTCTTCTTAAGAGCCCACCTTGTAGTCTGGAATGCATAAAATGCTTCAATTAAACAGTTCATTTGACAGAGTAACTTTTCTCTTTTCTCTATAGAAGGACAAATCTTGGAAAGAATATCAAAGTACTTTTAACAAAAATGTGTACTGAATGCACTTTCTCTCAAGAAGCATTAGTTAAGGCAGCGAGTGCGAGAGACGTCAGTCAGCAACTTCTTAATTTATCTTCCATGGACTTTAAATTCCGACTCCTTTAGAGCAGAACTTTACTGTTGATGAACTTCGTCCTACAGCCATGTTTTAATATTTTTGCCCTAATCCAGGTACGACATAGGGCAACCAGTGCTGTCCTATTTATGTAAGAAAGCAAAACAATTTGCAAAAGACTTCAAAGGCTCCCTTTCCTGGATACAGGAGGAAAGAAAGAATATCTTTTGCCCCATGTTCCTCTCGGATTTGTCTGTGGCTGCAGTAGCATGAGAAACATTTGAGTCACTGGGCCTGCTTCAGAAGTGCTGGGAACACCTCCTCTTCAGAAAGCATGACTCAGCTCGTCTGAGCCCTCACACCCGCAAACTCTTCTGCCCAGGAATTGAACTCTCACTGGTGACTTCTCCGCTTCTTAGTGCAGGGACTTTTCCTGTTGTCCCTATCGAGTCACTGGACTCAGACCCAGTGAGTACCTGCCAGGCTCTCCTGTACAAATGCTAATGTGCACACAACCAGCTTCTTAACACTTGAGCCAAAATAAACAGAAACCATCCCATCTTAATCCTAATCACCATAAATGACTCTCAGTTCAAGCTAAACAGGCTTGTCACCTTTTCATGTGATCAGAAAACAAACACATGCATATCCTGGATAAAAATGAAAATTTACAGCCACAAAAGTATTTGGGCAAAATTTTCTTAAGAATTGCCACAGAATAAGTATACTAAAGCTACAACTCACAGACATAGTTTTTCCAAAACAATAATCGAGGAAATAGCACTCTGTGTTGGCAACAATTACATTGAACATATTGCTATCATGGCAAATTAAAGCATTCCCTAAAGAGAGACATTGCTATTTTAATCCTCCTTTAAAATAATTTGGGGTGCCTGAGTGGCTCAGTCAGTTAAGCGTCCTACTTCAGCTCAGGTCATGATCTCATGGTTCGCGGGTTCGAGCCCTGTGTTGGGCTCTGTGCTGACAGCTCAGAGCCTGGAGCCCACTTCGGATTCTGCGTCTCCCTCTTGCTCTCTCTGTCCTTACCCAGCTTCCCCCCCTCCCCCCAAAAATCAACAAACATTAAAATAATTATAAAATAATTCAAACAGGAGGCACTTATTGGTTACTTACTTCGTGCCAGACCTAGGCCAAGTTAACCTACGTAGTCAACAAGACAGAGCTCCTACCCACAGGCAGGGTGGGGGAGACGTGCAAGTGAAGGTTCCCATGAGTCAAGTACATTATCTAGGAAACCACTCCAAATCACAGGACAGTAATCATGCGGAAATAGCAGTCACTAGATCTACAGTAATCTATAGTAACCCTACACTAACTAAATTCTTGAAAACTGAGTCACGAGCAGCATAAGTCTGTCACTTTCTGTTTCTCTCATAAACTGGCGATATAATCACCGAAAACACAAACAAGAGGTAAGTTATTATGTTACAGTTAAACACACCTTTCCTATGAAATAATTTCTTTATTCAATTTATCCATGACAACATTTTGTTCATTTTCTTACTAACAGATCTGCCCACAGCCAATTCAACTGCAACATTATTCAAGAGATGTTTAATATTAAGCACTATCAAGTAGGACAAAGAACAAAAACTGTAAAACTATTTCTGCAAAAAGCAGAAAACATCGCTATTTCCACTTCTCAGAAGAAAGACAAAGAGAAGATCTACACAGTATACTTGGATAAAATCCCAGCTGAGTCATACAAGATACATAAAAATGAAAACCAGATAGCATCTCTATCAAAGATATCAGATTATCAAAGGAGAAAGTAAACATAAGCTAAGGTCACGAGAAGCTTAAGCTCACATCACAAGTAAACCAAGCACATCTGGTAGGTAACAGAAAAAAATCCATCACCCAAAAGTTTACAGGTACAGGAAAAGTCTGAACCATCCATTGACTAAACGTTGTCTGAGTTCTCATTATGCACAAAGGTGTGTGAAGCATACAAATGTGAATCACACATTTGTATGGTTTTCACCCTCCAGGAACTTATGAATAGTTTGGGAGCCAAGCTGCTATAATACAAAGCATAAGATGAAAACTTACTGGGGCGAAAAATCCCGAGTATCTACAGAAAAGAAAACTCACTTTTATCAAAGGGACACAAGAGTTCAATGGGGAGATGGGGACTGGAAGAGAAGACATTCGAAGAGAACAGGGTAGCAGGACAGTATCTCAAATGTCGCATGCATGGTTAAAAATGCAGTTCTCCTGGCTCTTATCACCAGAGGTCCTGACCCTGCAGGGATGGCATGAAAACCAGGCATCTCTGTTTCCTGTAAATACCCCATGTGATTCTGATGCAAGCATTTCGTAAATCATATTTTGAGAAACACTGATTTGGAGGGCAAAAACTAAAGGGTAGGCTTGGGAAACATGAAGCCAATGACAGCGTTAAACAGAAAGAATGGCGCGTAGAGGGTGTTTAAAGACTAAGCACAGAGCACCCCTCAAGTTCCAGATGAAGACACTGCTATTTACCTATGAAAAAAATTTGAATAAAGGAGTGAAACAGTCTATGCTAGGATGCATGGATTTGTCTATCATGTAAATCAGATATCCTCTGCTTCCCTTGTGCTTCCCCCATGTGCACACACACACACACACACACACACACACACACACACACCCTCTGCACACCATCCTACCTCTCTAAGTGGGGTGAAAAAAAGGCTGCATTCTGACAGACATCTTACAATCGGAAAAAAGAAAACTATTTGGAAAGTCAGACTTTCCCCGGGGTTCTCTTGTTAATTATACGTCCCAAAGACATCGGCAGAGAGGGATGGGTGTGCCCTCCTTTAGAGAAGCCACTGTGAAATATCCTGCCAGCTCTGGCACCAGCATCCTAACCCACCCGTGGTAAATGACAGCAGGCGTGTGACTCCTCCCATCCACGGCTCTGTTACCATGGAGAGCACGGTGAGTGACATCAAAATTACAGGCACTCTTAGGAATAACAGCAACTCTCATGGGTCTTTCCTCTTCAAAAGTGACACAAGTGCGTGGTCAGAAGGGGCTCCAGAGTGAGCTGGAGAGAGTCGTGTGTGACCTGAGGCAGAGAAGGGAGGGAGAACGAGGGGCATGATTGGTTTCCTTCGGTGTTCTCCCACTGGCAACCGAAGGTTTTTTTGTTTTTTGTTTTTCCAGAAGTCATCAGTAAGGACAGTAATCATGTTCCCAAGGCGGGCACTTCATCATTAAAAACCACAAAATAAGCATCGGTTGGCTTCTCCCTGCACGCTTATCATCATCCTAAGAGCTCTGCAGAGTGAAAAGTTGGTTTCCACTCGGAATAGCAAATGCTACAAATATTGTGTTTAATATTAACCGCTTGCCTTGAGTTACAGCTTGCAGAGCAGAGCAAGGAGCTGACTAGAACAGAAGAATGGAATTGGCCAGAATACAATAGCCTCACTGGAATCAAGCCAAGGCTTCTGAAGATCCCTTCTTTCTTTTTATTTAAGTGGGGGGGGGGGGGGGGGGAAGTTAAACATCTTAAAGGATCCCAAGAAGTCAACAGGGGCAACTGTAATTTAATACAGTCTGGCTGATAAGAAATCTTTTGTTTCTTTCTGAGCTCCCTCTTCTACGTGCGCCACGCGAGGGAAGAGGAAAATCGGCTATTATTTTCAGAAATGAGGTTGGGAGCCCACACCGAGGGGAAGCCCAAAGGCTACGCGGTATCAGTGCCCCAACCACCAAGTGCAGGCTTCCCTTTGACGGGAAAGGAAAACGGGAGTCGTGTGAGATGGAAAGCTTCCCCAGAGGATCAAAATCCCATCCGTAAAGCAAAGCTGTGTACTCAAGGCACTTCCAGTGCTGGGAAGGGCATTCCACACAGTCTACGACATTCCTCACACCTCTGGCAAACCTCGCCACACCCCTGTAGTGGAAATCCTTCCCGAGGGTCCTCATCCCAGAGCCGCATAGGTGCTAAGCGTTCTCTAATACACATCAGCCACCCCCTTTCCCCAGCACTTAGCTCGTTTGCTTGTAGTATATATATTTTTTTTTATAAATTTTTTTTTTTTAATGTTTATTTATTTTTTTGGGACAGAGAGAGACAGAGCATGAACGGGGGAGGGGCAGAGAGAGAGGGAGACACAGAATCAGAAACAGGCTCCAGGCTCTGAGCCAGCAGCCCAGAGCCCGACGCGGGGCTCGAACTCACGGACCGCGAGATCGTGACCTGGCTGAAGTCGGACGCTTAACCGACTGCGCCACCCAGGCGCCCCTCTTGTAGTATATTTTGTATGACGGCACATATTCAAAGAAGCTGCAATCGGGCTAAGGACCGCAGCTCCGGGTCTGGCAAATGGGCTACCAAAGGATTTTAGCACACCACTCCTGCTTCTGCTGTGAGTGAGTGAGTCATCACTACTCCCACAGAAAGTGCGTTTTCAGAAATTACTGATAAAAACAACATATTAAAATCTCTCTTTCTTTAACCACCTGGAAATGTGAACTTCTGGTGTGGGTAAGTAATTAAAAATGAGTAACTTTGTAGCTCTGGGATGCCAAGATCCCCAAAAGAACAGAGTAGGAAGTAAGGTCATTTGTTTTCCCCTCCGTGGGGATTGAAAATGTAGAAAATTGAGCTTTCCAAGAAGAAAGGTGCTTGATAAATTCCAGGCATAATTATGAGTTTTTCAAGGCTCATTTCTTCATAACTTTCATTCTACTCCGCCCACACACTTGTATACCCAACTCAACTTCATTCCTTCTCCCCACGGTTCTCCCAGTTGAAGAGCTGCTGCTCATTCTTGTCCCTCTTATTACACTTTTCAGCTAAAACACCGTTCACATCTAAACGGAGATTAAACCACGTCTTTCCTCCAAGTCTTTAACTCACTCTCTCCTTGACCCAAAGGTAATTATAATCTTTACCTTAAGTTGCATTATACTGATTTTATAACACAGCCTATGGGACACAATTACACGCTTACTCCTAAATTCCTTGAAATTGATCTCTAGGTGCTATATGGTGTAACGTGATAGATCTACAACCATTCTAAATGATTACCCTCCCCTTCAAATAGTCACCCAAGCACTAAATACACCAAAAGGTGCCACTGTTCAAAGCATTTTTTTCAATGCTCTTTTCTGAAAGTTTTAAGATCATATTTCTCTGATTATCTTTGGTGGTTTGGTGGTGAGAGAACCAACAAATTCAACACATATTTATTAAGAGGCTTGTCATATGACATCATATATATATGATTTTATATATTATAACTCTGGCTAAATATGGGGGGACACCAGAGAGGGAAGACAAAGATAAGGAAACTACCTCCATTCTCAAGGACTTTACATAGATGGCAATTTTTGAAGCTTTCAAATGTTTATTAGAAAAGGTATACTTGGTGAGTGCATTAAGTACAGAGAAAGCTAACAGTTCAGAAGAGGCAAAGGTCACGTGGAAAGGGGAAATAAAAGCTTCAAGAAACAAAAGTCACTACAAATGTGCTTTGAAGGGAAGGAGGATTCACTGGGTTGAGCCTGGGTTTGGCAGCTGAAAAGCAGAGGGAGTGGCACATTCCTTGCAAGGTGAATGTGAAGTATGTTTAGAGAATGGTGAATAGACCCATAGATTTTTTTTCTTTTTTTTAGGAAGTCCAATATCATACTGTCCATCTAAAATCTTATGTTTCCTGGGGCATCTAGGTGGCTCAGTCAGTTAAGTGTCCAACTTTGGCTCAGGTCATGATCACATGGTTTGTGGGTTCAAGTCCCACGTTGGGCTCTCCGCTGACAGCTCAGAGCCTGGAGCCTGCTTCGGATTCTGTGTCTCCCTCTCTCTCTGCCCCTCCCCCACTCATGCTCTGTCTCTCTCAAAAATGAATAAACGTTAAAAAAAGTTTTTAAATAAAGAAAATCTTATGTTTCCTTTTCCAACTTCAAATCCCTTCTAAAGAATCTTTCTCTTTCTCTTCCTTTCTTCCTTTCGAGACAGGAAGTGAGCACAGGAGAAAGGCAGGGGGAGGAGAGAGAATCTCAAGCAGGCTCTGTGCCCAGCATGGAGCCCAATGTGGGGCTCGACCTCACAACCTTGAGATCATGATCTGAGCTGAAATCAAGAGTCAGATGTTTAAAATGAGTCATCCAGGTACCCCAAGAATCTCTTTCTTCGTAATCTTTCCTGAATCACCTCGCCAAGCAGGCTGTCCTCTCATCTTACCTTCAACCGAAGAGAAACACTTTGCTTCTACAAGTTGCTACAAATACTTTTGCAAAGAAGTGGTGTATTCTTTTTTTTTTTAATGTTTATTTTTGAGGGGGGGGGAAGGAGGGAGAGAGAGAGAGAGAGAGAGAGAGAGAGAGCACACAAATAGAGGAGGGCAGAGAGAGAGGGAGGCACAGAATGCGAAGCTGGCTCCAGGCTCTGAGGGGTCAGCACAGAGCCCAACACGGGGCTTGAACTCACAAACGGTGAGATCATGACCTGAGCTGAAGTCGGATGCTTAACCCTGGAAGTGGTGTATTCTTAACACAGAGTTCAATGAATACAGGTAAGTCCCACCACCATTCGCTCACATATTCATTTGTTTACCAAGTATGTATTTAATGGCCCACCTGGCAAAGGTCCTCCCTCTGAGGAAGAACAGATCCCTATTCTCTAGGAATTTGAAGCAAACAAGATAAATACAGAAAGCAGTTAAAAAGGTGACAGGCTGAAGTCAGCTCTTACAAAAGTCTCAGTAAAGTCACTCAGGCAAAACTTAAATGCAACAATAAATGTCTAGAAGCCGAAGCAAACTGCTATTCCTACGCATTGCCTCTTCATGAGAGCAGGCTGTCTATTAACTATTGCATAAAATATTGTGAAACCGAGCACAGTAACAAAACAGCAACAAAGTTCACTATCCAAAGAAGAATGTTTGGGGGGGGGGGGAAGTCAGTGGTAAATTTGAGAGGTTTTGTTTGTTTGTTTGCCTATTTCAGGATCACATATGGTAAAAAGTATATTAATAAATTTGCAGACATGGGCACCTGGCTGGCTCAGTTGGTAGAGTACACACTGGGTGTAGAGATTTCTTAAAAATAAGATCTTAAAAAAATTTTTTGCAGACATACGTGGTTTACCAAGTATTTTGAAACCCCAACTTCCACTGAAATTAAAGTTAGTAATCCTCCTATAAAAAAAACCAACTCCATTCCTAGAACTTGCTGGCCCTCTAGCCGTGTTAACTTTGTTTTTCTATACCAACTCACCTACAAACAGCAAGAGCTGGAAATCAGATTTACTTCCCTTATTTTTGAATGGAAGTGACAGATAACCACCAGCTATTAACACAATTGAAACATTAGAATCAATTTGTACTTATATGAGTAATTCTTTTATAATTTGTCTAATTTCCAACATGTAGAATGAAGCAGTTGAAGTGTGTGTTTTAATTACCAACAATACGTCAAATACTTACTAAAACACAGGCTTATCCAAAAAAGTGGTAGGCAGAAGAAATTAGTAAATTTTTTTTTTTTAATTTTTTTTTTCAACGTTTATTTATTTTTGGGACAGAGAGAGACAGAGCATGAACGGGGGAGGGGCAGAGAGAGAGGGAGACACAGAATCAGAAACAGGCTCCAGGCTCTGAGCCATCAGCCCAGAGCCCGACGCGGGGCTCGAACTCACGGAGTGCGAGATCGTGACCTGGCTGAAGTCGGACGCTTAACCGACTGTGCCACCCAGGCGCCCCAATAAATTTAAATGATCTAAGATGAAGACATTTAAGTCAACTGAAATGGCAAACTTTCCAAATACCATGGACAAAGCTAAAGAAACATGCATACACAAGTTATCACTATCAAACTTTGCTTCTGAGTTTGCTCTCTACACGGCTCTTTGTAAACACTGCATTGGATATCAGCATAAAAGAACTCTCTATCATCCTTTACAAACTCTAGACTCTTCAGTGCAATATTACTACCCATTAAACTTTAACAAATGACCATTTTAAAAGAACTAAATTTGGGGCACCTCGGTGGCTCAGTTGGTTAAGCATCTGACTCTTCAGCCTCAGGTCATGATCTCCTGGTTCGTAAGTTCAAGCCCTGCATCGGGTTCTGTGCTGACAATAGGGAGGGAGCCTGCTTGGGATTCTCAGTCTCCTTTCTCTGCCCCTCCCCCACTGGTTTGTGTTTTCTCTCTCTCTCTCTCTCTCTGTTTCTCAAAAATAAATAAATAAATAAATAACCAGCAAAAAAGTCCTCTCCACTGACTTCACAAAGAAACTTATTGTATTTTAAAAAATTATCCATTGAGAGTAATAATAATGTTGGTAGTAATACCATCTGGGTCATCTAAATGGGGTTCTAGTTGATGTATGTGAAGTACTATCTATTAACAAAGTAGAGGTCAATAATGCATTATAATTAACAGTAACGTACATAATCAGGAAATAAACCATTAAACTACCAAAAATTACTCTGATTTTGCCTCTCCCCTGTATTTTGAAAACTAACTTGAAGAGTTCCAATGCCAATAAAGGAAAAACAAACAGTGGTAGTTCCAAGAACAATGTTTTCCCTCTGAAACTGCTGGCCTATGTGTGTACATCAGCAAGCCATCTTTCCAGATTTAGAATACTGCTGCAAATACCAACGTAAATGTTCTGTGAAAATAGCTCATTTGTTTCAGGCAAGAATTTCCAATAGGAAGAAAAATTAAGGGGGCATGTGGTTAAGAGAAAAAGTCTCAGAACTCTGACCTGTTATAAATGCATTGTACTTAAAGTAACTCCCTGGATATCTGCCCTAACTAACTCTGAGAATCTAAAAATTCATTCCTTGAGACTTAGACAGAAATGTAATAAGTTCCCCTCTGGTACCTCTCTCACATATCCACTGTGAAATATGAAATATCCACAGATCTATAGCACAAATTTCCTAAACACACAAATAAAAATAAGCAACTACATATATGGCATATCTCAAATCTGCCATATTAACTGTATCAACATGGAACAGCTATATTAAAGCTTTCTGGAGAATAGATATAAGTTTTAAAAATACATGATTTCAATTCCTAGCACAAAGTATGTGTGTGTTGGTGCGTGCCTGTATATACCATACTTACAAATTTATTACTTTGAGAACTCTGCAGTAAAATATTTCTTGGACAATGGGGGTAGGGGACAAACGGTTCAGAGTAGTATGTGGTGGGGAAAAAATTGGTTTAAAGCCCATTTGTTTTCCAAAGGGCAACACAACAGCCGCTCACCAACTGCTCAGGCCCCCTCTCACTCTATCTCCCCCAGGGCATAAAGCAACGGGAGGAAAACGGAAACCTTTGTTGCAGTGTAAAACTGGAAAACCTTCCGCTTTAACCAAAGTCAAGGCTTTATACTGCTCGCTATAAAGTACGAGCTGATAATATGTAACTTCATATGTATTATTATTTTTTTAAATGCAAAGGAAAGAAGCTGGACATCACTACACACTACCCATTTGTATCAAGTACAAAAACAGGCAAAATCCATTTAGGCTGTTGAAAGCTTAGGGGCGCCTGGGTGGCTCAGTTGGTTGAATGTCCGACATCAGCCTAGGTCATGATCTCGCCATTCCCGAGCTCAAGCCCCACGTCAGGTTCTGTGCTGACAGCTCAGAGCCTGGAGCCTGTTTCAGATTCTTTCTCTCCCTGTCTCTGCCCCTCCCTCACTCATGGTCTGTCTGTCTGTCTGTCTCTCTCCCCACCCCAAATAAACATTAAAAAAAATTTTTTTTTGGTACAAATACAGACACTCAGATCAATGGAACAGAATAGAGAACCCAGAAATGGACCCACAAACGTATGGCCAACTAATCTTTGACAAAGCAGGAAAGAATATCCAATGGAATCAAGACAGTCTCTTCAGCAAGTGGTGCTGGGAAAACTGGACAGCGACACGCAGAAAAATGAACCTGGACCACTTTCTTACACCATACACAAAAATAAACTCAAAATGGATGAAAGACCTCAATGTAAGACAGGAAGCCATCAAAATCCTTGAGGAGAAAGCAGGCAAAAACCACTTTGACCTTGGCCGCAGTAACTTCTTACTCAACACGTCTCCGGAGGCAAGGAAAACAAAAGCAAAAATGAACTACTGGGACCTCATCAAAATAAAAAGCTTCTGCACAGCAAAGGAAACAATCAGCAAAACTAAAAGGCAACCGACAGAATGGGAGAAGATATTTGCAAATGACATTTCAGATAAAGGGTTTGTATCCAAAGTCTGTAAAAAACTTATCAAACTCAACACCCAAAAAACAAATAATCCAGTGAAGAAATGGGCAAAAGACACGAATAGACATTTCTCCAAAGAAGACATCCTGGGGGCGCCTGGGCGGCTCAGTCGGTTAAGCATCCTACTTCGGCTCAGGTCATGATCTCACGGTCCGTGAGTTCGAGCCCCGTGTCGGGCTCTGTGCTGACAGCTCAGAGCCTGGAGCCCGTTTCAGATTCTGTGTCTCCCTTTCTCTCTGCCCCTCCCCTGTTCATGCTCTGTCTCTCTCTGTCTCAAAAATAAATAAATGTTAAAAAAAAAAAAATTAAAAAAAAAAAAAAGACATCCTGATGGCCAACAGACACATGAAAAAAAACCACTCATCATCAGGGAAATACAAATCAAAATCACAATGAGATACCACCTCACACCAGTCAGAATGGCTAATATAAACAACTCAGGCAACAACAGATGTTGGCGAGGATGCAGAGAAAGAGGATCTCTTTCGTACTGCTGGTGGGACCGCAAACTGGTACAGCCACTCTAGAAAATAGTATGGAGGCTCCTCAAAAAATTAAAAATAGAACTACCCTAGGACCCAGCAATTACACTACTAGGTATTTATCCAAGGGATACAGGTATGCTGTTTCGAAGGGGCACATGCGCCCCAATGTTTATAGCTGCCCTATCAACAACAGCCAAAGTATGGAAAGAGCCCAAATGTCCATCGATGGATGAATGGATAAAGAAGATGTAGTGTGTGTGTGTATTAATATATGCATTAATATACACACACACACATTAATATATATACACATACACACAATGGAGTATTACTTGGCCATCAAAAAGAATGAAATTTTGCCATTTGCAACTATGCGGATGGAATAGAGGGTATTATGCTAAGTAAAATTAGTCAGAGAAAGACAAATATATGACTTCCCTCATATGAGGAATTTAAGATACAAAACAGATGAACACAAGGGAAGGGATGCAAAAATAACATAAAAACAGGGAGGGGGATAAAACCTGAGAGACTCTTAAACATGGAGAACAAACACAGGGTTACTGGAGGGGTTGTGGGAGGGGGGATGGGCTAAGTGGGCAAAGGGCATTAAGGAATCTACTCCTGGAATCATTGTTGCACTAGATGCTAAACTTACTTGGATGTAAATTTAAAAAAATAAATGAATACTTCAAAAAAATAAAAATAAAAATAAAAAATTTTAAAAGTCTAGATAGTGATTATCTTTAGGGTAATTAGAGGAGGGGCACAGGAGGGTTTCCCGGGCGCCAGGAATATTCTATTTCTGAATCTGTGTACTGGTTACATGGATGTGCTCGCTTCGTGAAAACGCACCAAAGCATACACTCGTACTTGTGCTAAATGTTCCGTGTTTTTGTTCTACTTCTGCAAAAAGACTTCGTAAGCTTCTATAAGGAGGAGTTAGACCCCAGACCCCCTCCCTGTTTCCAGCAGAAGATAATTTATTCCCTGGAAGAAACTGGAGAGTCCCCAGCTCAGAGACCTCGGGCCTAATAGAAAACACTGTTCTGAAAACGGGGATCAATTAAAAATCCATACACTAAACCCTGTGATTCCAGCTCTCTTCCCCACTCTTCTTCGTGCATCTTGGCACACATTACGCACAGAGAAGACCAAAGGATTCCTCAGGAGTAAAACCGACGCGCCCGAGGGAAAACAGCTGCAGGTGCTGTCTTTGGAAGTTCCCCAAACTACAGCCTAACCCCTGAGAGCCATGGCAGGGAAGCCGTATGGCGGTGAAACCCTGCCCATATGTCATGGCACCCGATTCACATTTCGGTGACTCACCATTAAATAGGAACAGAGAGCAAAGGATCACCAGATAGTTACATTTGTGGCGCAAAAGTCAGACACCTACACAAACAGGAAAAAAAGAAATCAAGGCAGTGTAAGAAGGAAATAAATACGTAAATAAATACATTTCATGTCCTCAGAAACAGAAGAAATGCACCCAGGAAAAAAAAGGACAGAATGCTATTAAAATGCACACAAATGAAAAAACGAACAAGAAAGAGCTCTTGAAAAATAAAGACAGCAGAAATTCCAAAGAGTTAAGATGAAGCAGAGAACACCCATCAAGAAATTGGACTTTAAGACAAAGGGAAAGGAAAATCAGAAGACAAACAAGGAAGTCCTCCCCCCACCCCCCCAAACTAACATGAATTCAGAGAAAGAAAAGAGAAAAACAAGGCAGTGGAGAAAATTATCAAAACACCATGACGAGAACATTTTCCAGAACTGAAAGACACACCTTTTTTCAGATCAAGCATTCGTCAGAATGGCTGAAATTAATAGAGATATTAGGATAATAATTCCATAAAAGGAATATCCTAAAATCTTTTGGAGGTTGTCTAAAACCAACAAAACAAGCAAACAAAAAGGAAAGACAAAAGATCACGTACAAAGAGAAGAACCAGAATAGTGTAACACTTTTTAATAGCAACGGTAGAAGCTAGAAAATAATGGTGCACTGGCTGCAAAATTCTAGGGACACGTGTTTTCCTACCTACAAGCCAGCCAACTCAAGAGGGAGAAAATAGCATTTTCAGACATGGTCTAATACCATGTCCCCTTTCTCAGGAAGATACTCCATTAAAAAGAGGGAGTAGACCAAATCTTTCTTCAAGCTACTGGATGTCAGAAAACTACAGGTCCAACACAGGGGAGACAAAAAGGGAACTACCAGGAAAATGCCAGAAGGTCACCCCAGGACAACAGCTGTGCATCAGGCCTACAAGGCAAGTCCCCACCCGGACTCCAGGAGAGGTGTCCAAGAAAAAGGTGTCAAGAAGAACGTTAGAGTTCTGTCAGAAAACTTAGAAAGGCTAGAGCAAAAGGAAAGCACACGAGCAAGAGGCTACGCTCCAGGCAGCACAAGAAAGAAAGCGGAACCGTTGCGTTTGAGTCCTCAGCTGTGGGCCACAGCTCCACGCTCACGATAAGGACAACCAAAGCTGACACCTCGTCATGGGTGAAGCAGCAGTTTGTGCACATGGCCTGACAATGAGAAAGGGTGAAATCTTCCCCTTCCATGTAATAAGTCGGCAGATAATGCCCAATAACAAAAAATGCTAAAATGGCAGTATATGCAGAGCATTTCAGAAGATGGAGGAAAACGGCAAAAAGAGCCAAAGACCCAGAGGCGGCTGCCTGGGGAGCAGGACTGGGGCATAAGGACAGGCTGTGGGTCCAAGCACCTATTTCTTATTACATAAGTCTTATCGTTCAGAACTCTATGTAAGTCTTATTATAAGTTTCTTACTGCGATCTTTGAAAAAATCTGCATAGAACGTTACTTTGATGGAAAAAAAGTTTACATTTTTAAAGTATGAAACAAAACCAAGGAACGTACGAAACAGCAGGCGAGAAAACTGGAGAGCGTGGGCTGCAGCAGGAAAATGACAGGAAGGTCACCGTTCTGCAAAGCCCCCGCCGTGTCCAGGTGAGAGGGAAGTCCTTCCTCTGACAGCCGGTGGAGAGGCTGTGTGCTGAGAGACGGGGAGCACCGGAGAAGAAAGGGTAGAAGAGAAATGTATCGATGCAGCATCAACAGATAGAGACGGCCAATCAGGAAACTCGGAAAGACTTGGGCAGGACAACGGCCCAAATATCTGTTCACCTGCGTATTTATGTGTTTAGTCCACAAATGCTGGCTCCTTGGGAGTGTCACAGCCCTCCGTGGAATTAGAAGCACTTTGATTTTGTGTTTAGGTTTTAACTTTGAAATTATTATGAAACACGCAAATAGCAAAATACAGAAAATAATAATGATCATTCAAGTATCCACTATTCAGCTTTTCCAAATATTAACATTTTTTTGTCATAATTGCCCCTAATTTTTATTTTATTATTTTTTTTAAATATAATTTACTGTCAAACTGCTAACATACAGTGTGCAAAGTGTGCTCTTGGTTTTTGGGGTAGATTCCCATGGTTCTTCGCTTACATACAACACCCAGTGCTCATCCCAATAAGTGCCCTCCTCAATGCCCGTCACCCATTTTCCCCTCTCCCCCACCCCCATCTAATTTTCTTTAAAGAAATAAATACTATGGGGACGCCTGGGTGGCTCAGTCGGTTAAGCATCTGAATTCAGCTCAGGTCATGAGTTTGAGCCCCGCATCGGGCTCTGTGCAGACAGCTCGGAGCCTGGAGCCTGCTTCAGATTCTGTGTCTCCCTCTCTCTCTCTGCTCCTCCCCCACTCTCACTCTGTCTCTTTCTCTCAAAAATAAACAAACATTACAAAAAATTGTTAAAAAAAAAAAAAAAGAAAGAAATACTATGAATATCGTTGAAACCGTCTTCAGACCATTCCCTAACCCTACCCCCTAACTGCCTCACAGGACGTAACCATTAATCGGAATTTGACAGTTAACGTCTCCCTCCACTCATCTCTAAAACGAAACAATGGTTTGAATGAATTCTAACGCCTCTTTGTTGGTGTCTTAGGAGTTCTTGATGTTCTGTAATGAAAGTGCAGAAGCCTGCAGTGCTATGAAATACACAAAAATATTTCAAAATAATTTCAAACCTCAAAAACAGACTGAATCACGACGCAGTCGACGCTTTGGCAAAAATAAAAACGATAGTAACTTTATTATGATAATGTCAGTAAAAACGTTATTATCAATACTTAGGGCATATAAAAACCTAAGTTCAAGGATTTCACTGTGGTTTCCTCTCATTGTATCCGTTGGCTCCAGGGAACAATAAGGAGGTAGTTGAGCGAAACATCCTGGTTGGAGTTCTTACTGCCTAAATAACCAGGTCAGTACCGCACCTGCCTGCCACGTGTCACTGTATTCAGCTCTACCAGGCAATCACAGCAAAAATACTCTTTGAAATATTTGTAGACGGCACAGGGAATAGAGTCAATAATCCTGTAATAGTGCGCAGTTCAAAGAGTGACAGAGGGTAACTTGTGGTGACGTATATATTAGCGTATATAGTTTTGTAAGGTATATAGTTGTCAGACCACTACGTGGTACACCTGAAACAAAGAGATGTCAACTGTACTTCAGTTCAAGGCAAAGAATAGCCGGTAATGTTCTTTTTCCTTAAAAATGTCCTTCATGATGTCACAAAAAGTTATTTGCGCTGCATCTCGACCCTTGAGTGCACATCTCCTTTATCTTCTGGGTCGTAAAACAGGAAGCATGTAAAAGGCATCTCTGCTGTGTACCACAGTAGGATGCTTATCTCAAAGAAAACACATGCATGATTATCTGAGCTGTGAGCCAAACGAGTTAATAACTCCTGGAATACCTTTGTTACATGGAAGGACAACTGACCAGCCCGCTATCCGGACCCGGGTGTTTGGCAGACAGTTTCTCTACAACACTCAAGTGAGAAGGTCATTTCAGGAGAAACAACTGACAGTATTTGTTGCCAAGGATAGCCGTCAAGCTTCCAAAATAAAAATCAAGATTTTGGAAGACTTGTTCCTACCGTGAACTTCACAGCTTCCTAATACTTAAAGATTTTTCTGATAAGATCAGTGGTGATATTAACACCTGGGAGGTCTTGAAATTGCACAATAAAATGTGTTAACGTTTGTAATATCTTCATTATCTAATGATCCAGAATTTTCCAAATGACCAACAATTAATACAGTAAAAGGATACGTGGGCAAGGATTCAAAGTGCAAGAAAGACCAAAAGAACCTAATGTAAAAGAATTTTTTAAAGTTCAACGACAGGGTTTTGGATTCCATACCGGAACCAACATTTAAGAGATGACCACTTGTCAAGTTTTGGTATAGGATCAAAGAAGACTATTCACAATAATTTGAAAAGACAATTAGAATGCTCTTCTCTTTTCCAACTACATACCTGCACACACTTTATAATAAATATTTACTAGGTTATTCTTTCTGGATGTTAAAAACCACAAACACGTAATCACAGTGGTAAGTTACCATAGTTTAATCTGGGATCATTAGCAGTCATTTAGAAAAAATGAAAAATTCATTATTTATTTAAAAGTTACTGGGGCGCCTGGGTGGCGCAGTCGGTTAAGCGTCCAACTTCAGCCAGGTCACGATCTCGCGGTCCGTGAGTTCGAGCCCCGCGTCGGGCTCTGGGCTGATGGCTCAGAGCCTGGAGACTGTTTCCGATTCTGTGTCTCCCTCTCTCTCTGCCCCTCCCCCGTTCATGCTCTGTCTCTCTCTGTCCCAAAAATAAGTAAACGTTGAAAAAAAAATTTTTAAAAAAAAAAGTTACATTCTTCTGCAGTTATAGTCTCATTAATCTGCAATAAATATGTAAGTATCAGAGGCTTAATTTACCACAGAATAAAGAATGATCATTGCTCTAAAAAAGAAATGAATATAGTAAATTTTTTTTTTTTTTTTTTTTTAAACGTTTATTTTATTTTTGGGACAGAGAGAGACAGAGCATGAACGGGGGAGGGGCAGAGAGAGAGGGAGACACAGAATCGGAAACAGGCTCCAGGCTCCGAGCCATCAGCCCAGAGCCTGACGCGGGGCTCGAACTCACGGACCGCGAGATCGTGACCTGGCTGAAGTCGGACGCCTAACCGACTGCGCCACCCAGGCGCCCCTATAGTAAATTCTTAAACCTGCTTTAGGTATACTCAAATAAAGTCCCTTCTCCCCAGTTATAAAGGAGCAGACGCTTTTCATTTAACATTTTACTTTTTTTTAATTAAAATTTTTTAAAACTTATTTTAAAAAATAAGAGAGAGTGAGTGAGCAGGGGAGAGGCAGAGAGTGATGGAGACACAGAATCCAAAGGAGGCTCCAGGCTCTGAGCTGTCAGCACAGAGCCCGACGCAGGGCTCGAACTCAAGAGCCACGAGATCGTGACCCGAGTCGAAGTCAGACGCTTAACTGACTGAGCCACCCAGGCGCCTCTAACATTTGACTCTTGAAAGCCAACACTAATCACCAAGAGGACATGGTGTTTGTTAGTGGATTTAAACCTTAGTTCTTAAACTGCTAGGGAAATGTCTTTTCACAGAAAAAAAAAAAAAACAAACCCTCAACTTTTATAAATTTCAAAAGAAATAATTTAATCTGACTGAACCTCTGCAGTTTGGAAGACACCAAATAACAAACTTGCCACAGACAGGTTAAGAAGCAGAAGTGTTTTTAAGAGAAATATTCTTCTTACACAGATCCATCCAGTTAATGAATATCATAAATCACTTGTTTCAAAGGCAGGGACCTTGAAAAAATTTTCAGAGTAAAACTGATAATGTCCTTGTTTTAATAAAGTCCTATTACCCCGCCCTCTGAAAGAGAAAAGTTATACACTGTGGGCTTTTAGGTCAGAATATTCCAGAAACAACCAGAGGCTGACATCCTCTCCCCTTTCTAATCATCTACCCATTTCGGTATGCTTACCTTTGCAGTTCATTGAGCCCCCTGGCAGTTGGTAGGCAGGGATTTTGCCTTAGGAAGTTTTGTTTTAAGTTGAGGTGCGTGAGGTCCTGGCTGTAGAAGAGGTTGGCAGGCAGGTGCTCCAGGCTACAGCACGAGAGGTCCACTGAGCTAATGCGCTGTGAAGCCACCTGGAGGGGATAAAACCCAGCCCGATTTTAATACCATCCATTTATCCCACAGATGCCCTCTCTGGACAGAAACACGATACCCCCCTGGGAACACAGACCTACTGCGCACGGGGCACGTGTAGCCCAACTATAAACCAGTATTTACTTAATACAGAATTGAGCCAAGTGCTGTAAAGGCAGAAAACAGCATCCCTGCCTGGAAGGTACTCGCAGTAACCAAGTATAGGAGACAGGTTGCAAAGAGCACAGATTATCCTATCGGGTTCAGGGGTATCAGTCATCTCCTCCCACTGTAGGGGTTAAGTTCCTGAAAACATTCATGGTAAGAGAATTCAGAGCTAAATAATACAAGACTTTAGAGGAAATACAAGGTTAGGAGATAGACACTAAGATCCAGATGGAACCTATCAAAGCCCTTGTATACACTGAATTAAAACAGCACAAATAAAGCGTCGATGGCCTCGTACACGTCTTTAATAACAACGGTAGCATATGATCAGACTCCACTGCGTACTTGCTCTCAACTTCTCTGGCTGTGTCTCCCACAGAGCTTCGTACATTCACTGTGCTTTGCTCCATGTAAGTCTTCCCGGTTAAATGACTCTTACTGTGGCCAGAGTCCCAGGTCTGCAGACCAACTAGCATGCAGGAGACGGAAAAGGTGCTGGATGCCCTGTATTTCTCAAACGCTTTCTCCAAAATTCCAGGTCACGTGGTGCCACTTTATGACTGGGCATGTGGCTTCAGCCCCACTTACACACACCTTGGCTGCTTCTCTCCTCGCAGAGGTCATGGGAGTATTATTCTAAGCTCTGGGTTCATTCTCCCTCATGCTCTTTATGTTCACCACTGCTTTATGGCAGAAACTGCACTCCTCATCTGTGATCAGTCTGATGTCCTTTTCTGTTACCAAACTCCAGCCTTCTGTTTCCCAATTACAGAAGGACGCAGAGCGTGGTCCTCAGGACTGGGACTCCCAGCTCCCCCACTTAGGAGCTGAGAGGACTTGAACAGATCACTGAGCCCTCCAAGCTCCAGTTTTCTCACCTGTGTAACAGACATCAGGACGACACCTTCATCTACATGCCGGCGCAGAAACAGCATTCAGCCAACGGTGACTGCCAGGACCGTCACTAATATTATCCCTACTACCCGTTCCAAAGAGAATGATTCGCAGCTTCTATCTACTGAAATCCAAGTTCTCCCGATGCTCAGAAGGTATTCAGAAGTAAGCCTGCATAAAACCTATTCTGCTGATGGCACATTTGAGGTTAGAAAGAAATTACGGAGCACACAGGAGAGCTGAGGGGAGACAGGGATGGGAAAGGCCTGGCAGGGCCCAACTCAAAGACTTGACAGAGGAGGTATGAGTTTGCATCTTAGCAATTACATCTTTCCTTGAGTTTTCACTATTAAATAAGAAAGAGAAGAAACTGTTTTCCACACATGCAAAAAAAAGAAAATCCCAGTCAGGGCCAAATCACCCATATATACCAAAAGATGTAAAAAGAGCCACGGGGCATGTAATGGTCCTAAAAGGCAGGGGCAAACGCACCACACAACCTGCTCGAAGGAAGTAAGGTACACACACGGTGAGCACGTAAGGGCCCGCCACACCTCACATCTCCTGCGGTACAACAGCAAGGCAGACACAGTCTCTGCCCTGCACGAGCACACCTCCAGAGAAGGAGGGGGAAACGAAGGCACCACATGACAACAGCTACAAGAGCTGTTAAGTGCAAGGGACAGGGCATGATCTAAGAAGTCAGGAAAGGCTTCCGAGAGGACCTAATGTCCAAGCTCAAACTTGAAACTCGAGTGGAGATCTGTGTTTTTGTCTGCCCCAAATCCTTTCCCCACCTGCTCCCATGGCAATCCTTCCAACACGGGAGACCCTGACAGGAGCTGCAAACAAAGCATGCCGACCCCCAGAACGCAGGGGGAGTAGGCATGAGCAATCAGGGTACCCCATCGACCGAGCCCACGGACTGATCCAACAGGTACTGTACTGACTGGCATGTGAGCCGAGGTAGGCTAACCAGAGGCCCTCTCTGGGATTTACATATTCTGCAGCTGGAAGAGAGAGAACACACACACACACACACACACACACCACTCCATATATTATGTACAAATAGTTATAGAGAGGTAACTTTTAACCACATAAACCACGCGCTGATCACGTGCCAAATTACCGATAGTGATTGCTTCTATGTGGGTAGGGAGGAAAAAGGAGATAACAATGGGAAGATAGGAGATTTGGCGCTTATCTGAAATGATTATTTCCTTATAAGAGGGACAACGGACGATGTGAAGGAAATATGGAAATATGTTAACAACTGGGGAAGACAAGTACACGGAAATTGTAATATTATCCTGTGTGCTCGGGGCGCGCGGGTGGCTCACTTGGTTAAGTGACCAACTTCGGCTCAGGTCATGATCTCACAGTTCATGGGTTCGAGCCCCACGTCGGGCTCTGTGCTGAATGCTTGCTCAGAGCCCGGAGCCTGCTTCGGATTCTGTGTCTCCTATCTCTGGCCCTCCCCCGCTTGTGCTGTCTCACTCTCTCAAAAATAAATAAGTGTAACTATATATATAACATCCTGTGTGCTCTTCTCTGTGCATGTGTATGTGTGTTTAATGTGAAATGTGAAAACAAAATGTAACTTCAATTAACATTTCAGTAAGAAGAAAACGGGTAAGAGCAGTCTTCTGGTTTTCCTGGCATTCAGTGTTCCACTAGGTGGTATCCCGGGGTCAGCAATTCCTCCTGTAACCAAAGGATCCCCTGAACCCCAAAGGGCTGAATGGTGGCCCCAAGAAGGATTTGGGGCAGAATGAAACACAGATTTCCCCATCCTAATCCCTGAAATCTGTAAATATTATCTCATATGGCAAGAGTGAATATTACCCTGTATGACGAAAGATGTGATAAGAATCTTGACAGGAGGTGCTTCTCCTGGATTATGCAGATGGGCCCTAAGTGTGATTATATGTGTCATTGTAAGAGAGAGAGGCGGAGGGAGTTTTCAGAGAGAAGTCCATGTGACTCCGGGGGCAGAGACGGAGTAACAGGGGCCACAAGTTAAAGAATGCTTAGAGCCACCAGAAGCTGGAAGAGGCAAGGAATGGATTCTCCCCTAGCACCTTCAAAATGAGTACAGTCCTGCCAACATCTTGACTGTGGACTTCTTGCTTCCAGAACTGCATAAATTTCTGTTGCTTTAAAGCCACCAAGGTTTGGTTAACTTGGAAACTAATACGTCTTTCATAATTTTTTCCACAATACTTTTCATTTTCATTCATTCACCATGTTTACTGGATATCTACTATGTGCCAATTAACTGACCCAGGTAAGCACATGGCATGCCTTCAGTAAACAAAATGAAGATCCCTGCCTTCTTTAAACTTAGATCCTGTAAATAAGTTATGTAAATAACATAAATTATATGTTAAAAAATGGCAAATACTATGGAAAATAGAGCAAGGAAAAGGGGGTCAGGATTGTTGGAAAGGTGGTAGGTTATATTTAAATAGGTTGGTCAGGGGGCGCCTGGGTGGCTCAGTCGGTTAAGCATCCGACTTCAGCTCAGGTCATGATCTCACGATTTGTGAGTTCGAGCCCCGCGTCGGGCTCTGTGCTGACGGCTCGGAGCCTGGAGCCTGTTTCAGATTCTGTGTCTCCCTCTCTCTCTCTCTGACCCTCCCCCATTCATGCTCTGTCTCTCTGTCTCTCTCTCAAAAGTAAAATAAACGTTAAAAAAAAAAAAAAAAAAAACTTAAATAGGTTGGTCAGGGCGGGCCTCACTGGAAAGGTAATATTTAGACATGATGGACATGAAGAAGGTAGCTGAAAGGATTTGTCTAGAAGAACACTCCAGGCAGAGGAAGCAGCAAGCGAAAGGCCCTAGAAACTAGAAAGGGATGTGCCTGGCATGTTCGAGGAACAGCATGGAGACCGGTAAGGTAAGGGGAGAATGGCCTGCAATGAGATCAGAAAGGTAAGGCGGAGGGCGGGGGTAGTGGCCAGCAAATCCTTCAGGGGCTTTCAGGGCACTGTAAACACTCGGGCTTTTAACGTGAGCAAACTGGGAGGTGTGGAAAGGTTCCGAAAAGTCCCTGTCTCTAGACTGGAAGCTCCCCAAGGGCAGGGACTCTTGCCTATTTTGTTCACGGACACACCGATGCTCAGCACTTGGTGAGACCTCAGAGAAGTATGTGCCAGACGAACGGCCACTAGACTTCACAGCCCTTCCTTCGTCACCAGCTCACATCTAACCCACCCCGTGGATTCTTTCACACGGAGACAGACTACTTTGAAGAGGCCAAATTCTGTTTCGACTGAAGCATCACACTAAATGCTCTTTGGGCAACTAAAGATAACGATTCAATGTCAAGTGGGATTTGATTCCTTTCCTCATTCTGGACCACAAGCTGTTGCTGCTGGAAACAAGGGGGGGAAGAAACCGCAGTAACAAGGCTGCCACAAACACGAGCAGTCTGTGGGAGCCGTGGCAGGGCTGGGAACAGCTGCATCAAGAACAGAAAGGATGCAGCCGGGCAGGGAGCCGCCGGGGTGACCACAAGAGCTGTCACGAGTTGCACCTTTGCCTGGTCCCTGCAACAAAGGGGAAACATAAGTGTTTCCACCCAGACCAGCCTGGACACATAAAGACCATGCCACCAAGAGGTTCTGCTTGAACCCCAAATGAAAGAACTACCAGCTGAACTACCCACACACATAGCACCTATTAAAACTAAGATCCTTCACAAGAAAGACCTAAATAAGTAACAAATCAAAAAGCCACCTGGATACACCTCAGAGCAAGTAGCCTTTTATTACTTTTTTTTTAATGTTTATTTTTGAGAGAGACAAAGAGAGAGAGAGAGAGAGACAGAGACAGAGACAGAGAGTGAGCAGGGGAGGGGCAGAGAGAGAGGGAGACACAGAATCCGAAGACGCTCCCGGTTCCCAGCTGTCAGCACAGAGCCTGATGCGGGGCTCGAACTCACAAGCCATGAGATCATGACCTGAGCTGAAGTCAGACGCTTAACTGACTGAGCCACCCGGGTGCCCCTACTCTTTTTTTAAAGTAGTGAAAACAATAATAACAGTGATCATTTGGGGGTGCTTCAGCCGTGAGAGGTACTCTTTTAGCTGCTGCAGACATCATATGTAATCTTTACAACAACTCAGTACAGTAATGGTTTATCCTCATTTCAAAGATTGAGGTAAAACTGAGGCACAGAGTGTGCCTGTGGTCACACGGGTAAAACGGCAGCAGAACCCAAGTCTGAATGGGGGCCTGTACTTAGGACGCTCCTGATAAAACAATAGCATAACTCCTTTGACCAAAGAGGATCAGATGTCATCCCTAGGATAATCTTAAGCCTCAGGAATGGCAGTGACAGGAGACAGTCCTTTGGAAGAAAAGCAGAGACCATCTGCGGACCATAAGCAGCCTTTAGGGAAGGAAGGGGTGAAGCGCACCATTCGTTGACATCACGGGCTCTGCCCACTCCTATCTACACAGCTTGTCCACCTGGGCAGCGGTGAGGCCACCTGGTGAGCACCTAACTGTATTTTAAAAGGCGACAGGAAAAGTTTAAAGGGTTACAGAAATTTGGAAAGAAAGTGAAAGAAACAGGCAGAAGCAGAAATCGCCTCAAAGCTTTGTTATGGAAAGGGTCCTCAAAGGAACTCACAATTAGAGTATAAAATCCTTTTGGCAAAAGCCACTGTACTTCTATTGCACCTCCTGACACCAAGACAGTGGAAGACACAAAGAGGAGACACAAGCAACGTGACACGACACCGGGCACAGTCTTCAAAATACTCAGGGCATAACAATTCTACCACTTCCTAGCCATGTGGCTCTGGGGTAAGTCACTTCACCTGTCTGTCCTTTGGTTCCCTCATCACGGAAGTGGAATAAATACCTGCCCTGACAAATTTAACGAGCTGCCGTAAATAACACCCCTTTTCTCATTTTAAAAAAATCAGGAGAGGCTCTGCAGACCTAGTATCCCCCGACCAACGTCCACAGCTACACGTGGCACAAACCTCGACGACGAAGAAAGGGCTACGGCACGGTCAACTCTTCTTGCCGCGGCGAGCGGTTACATAGATGTGGCTCGATTAGACCAAGGCAGAAAATTACAGAAGGTGTGCGGCTCACGGACCGTCCACGAACTACACGTGAAGGGATCCAAGTTGTCAGGTTTTCGAAGATTACTTCAATGTAACCGTGGATAGGGAAAACGGTGCTAGTCTGTATTAACGGCAAGACAATTTTCTAAGGATGATAGAGTCAGAGGGGCGCCTGGGAGGCTCAGTTGGTTAAGCAACTGGCTCTTGGTTTCGGCTCAGGTCACGATCTCATGGTCTGTGAGTCTGAGCTGCACACGAGGCTCCACGCTGACAGTGAGAGGTCTGCTTGGGATTCTCTCTCCCTCTCTCTGCCCCTCCCTCGCTTGTGTGCGCATGCACACGCGTTCTCTCTCTCACTCAAAATAAATAAACTTAATGGGGCGCCTGGGTGGCGCAGTCGGTTAAGCGTCCGACTTCAGCCAGGTCACGATCTCGCGGTCCGTGAGTTCGAGCCCCGCGTCGGGCTCTGGGCTGATGGCTCAGAGCCTGGAGCCTGTTTCCGATTCTGTGTCTCCCTCTCTCTCTGCCCCTCCCCCGTTCATGCTCTGTCTCTCTCTGTCCCAAAAATAAATAAAAGACGTTAAAAAAAAAAATTTTAAAAAAAAATAAATAAATAAATAAACTTAAAATAAAACAAAATGTTTTTTTTTTTTTAAAGATGAATTAAATGGGATTTGCCCCCACGACTCTACACACTCCAGAAGACACATTAAAAGTAAACTTGAAATCAACCACCTTCTCGGGTTGTCTTCTTTTCCACGTTACTTGTAAACATGTGTGGTGAAGAAAAAAAGTTAATTTGGCCCTCAAAACATTTCCCCCAAAGAACACTGCAGGGCAAACATAAAAACGGTAATATGCACATCAAACTTTTCAGGCTACCTACTGGGCTTCCAGATATTTCTAACATGCTACTCAGCTCAACACCTTCCTCGGCTGTTTCTTGGCAAGTCTTTAGGACGCTTCTGTCAAAATTAGTCCCTGCTCTGAGCTGAGCTGTATTTCTAAACTAACATCTCTCTCCTATCCTAACCTATCCTCGCTAAGCTTTTGCAATAATCATCCTCCCTTGCAATAGGACTGTCCTCTGCATTATTCCCATTATTCTTGATGTTCATGGAGTGGGCGAACACTTTTTATTAGCAAGGGAAAGTTCAGAAAAACAGTCATGGGAGTTTTTTCTGTTGTCGTTACCACTATACTTTAGTGGAGTACTATTTATCCTCATTATGTGCCCAACATGCTCAAAGTGAAGCAAAATGACCCTGAAAGGCTTGGTCAAAGCAGCTGAAATAGCAGAAGTAATTCTGCTGCTGCAAAGTAAAAGGCTGCTACAAACTGGCATAATAAGTCATGAATTGCTCTGGCCTGGCCGTCAGTGGCTGCAAAACCACGCCCTGGCTACAGGGATGGTCTCTGGGGAGTTTACTACACTTCGATAAAAAATTCTTAACCTCTTAACTGACCTAGTTTTATTTAATCTTCACCCCCTTAAAAATGCTTTGGGAAGGCATGAGGTAGGAGAACATAAACTCAGACAGGCATTTACTGGTCTTTATTAGCTAAGCATTCTAGCAACTTATTTTCACTTTCATCCTCATCAATAATTTTGTAACACTTTACATCGAACCAAAGTTTCCAATATTAATAAAATTCAAACTATCATGGCTCTACAACATGCGATTGATCATTTCTTTTAAAAACATTTTCTACAAATATATAAGAAATGCCTTAAATTGACCCGACCTTTTCCCAGTGATATCTCTTTACTTGATCCTGTACTAACACTACCGTTTTACAAAATGCGTTTAACAGATGGAGAAAACTTTGGTACATTAATAAAATCTAACAGTTAAGGGGCGCCTGGGTGGCGCAGTCGGTTAAGCGTCCGACTTCAGCCAGGTCACGATCTCGCGGTCCGTGAGTTCGAGCCCCGCGTCAGGCTCTGGGCTGATGGCTCAGAGCCTGGAGCCTGTTTCCGATTCTGTGTCTCCCTCTCTCTCTGCCCCTCCCCCGTTCATGCTCTGTCTCTCTCTGTCCCAAAAATAAATAAAAACGTTGAAAAAAAAATTAAAAAAAAAATCTAACAGTTAATAATAAATAACGAGCCATTAACACTCACTAATAGGAGCATACCACGGTGCCAATTTTGTTAAAGCACTACTAAAGCGCCAGGCTATCACAATATAGAAAAAAGGACACCAAGAAATGTGGAACAAGAGCTCTGCCTCAGCTCCCGCCCGCTCTCTGCCAGGGGAGTGGAGGAGACGGGGACCGGGGAATCCTTCCCCATATGGTTATCATTTGCCGTTATGAACCAGGCACCACACCCGGTCCTGGAGGGACGCACTCTGTGTCTTCAAAAGCTTGGTCTCTTGAGACGCAGACACCTACACAACTGTCATTAGAGGAGGTATGCACGGCAGTGTGATGAGAGCACACAGAGCCGAAAATGCAAACCTCAGAGCTCCCGCCACAACCCCAACACCCACATTCCCCTCCCCTGACCAAATGGACAGGTCTCCCAGGCGCGTGGGCAGAGACTCGCCCATCACCACCAAGAGCGGACAGAACCACGGCATCCGTCCGGGGAGCTCACGGCACGGCCTGCGCTACCTTTCTGGGAGCCAGAAGCAGCAGCCAAAGACTCTGAGGCTCTGAGGAGATGCACGGCCAGCCTCCCAGGACGCCCCCGTGTGACTCAGGCAGTTATCTCCCCTCCGCACACACAAACCCCATTGTGTTTCTGAGTAACAACAGAAAAACAGGGCTTGGCTTGGGTGGGGAGCAAATCTGAACTCAGAGTTCCTTCCTCATTTCCTTATTGGCAAACTAGGTGTAAACAGTCCCTTTAGAAAGAGGCCACCTGAGAAAGTGGCATCTCCCTGACCACCGGGAAAAGACAGCCAACCACAAAAATACTTAAATTCTAACTTTCTGGAAAAAGTAGTAACATAAATGCATACTTAAATGATTCTACTATCAGAAATTAGCTACTTGTTTTGTATTTTAAGTTCCAAGTCTAACATACAAGGCTCGGTATATTTAACATGGAGAGGTCAATGACATTTTTCTAATTACTCTACTATTCCCTACTTTATGAAATTATAAACCAGACCAGTGGGTAGAAGAACTTAACTCTTCGGAGTAGTTGTAGGAAATTCAATACAAATATTGGGATATTCCAATCTAGGCAAATATGTAATGGGAACTAAACTCTTGAGTATTTTCTAAATACTCAGGTTCAAATGACTTAACTTCATAACATGACCAGGGGCACCTGGGTGGCTCAGTCGGTTGGGTGTCCTACTTTAGCTCAGGTCACGATCTCACTGTTCCCGAGTTCAAGCCCCATGCCGGGCTCTGTGCTGACAGCTCCGAGCCTGGAGCCTGCTTCAGATTCTGTGTCTCCCTCTCTGCCCTACCCCTGCTTGTGCTCTGTTTCTCTCTGTCTCTTAAATATTAAAAAAAATTAACAAGTGAGGGAAAAAAGGTTAAAAAATAATATAACATGACCAGTGAGAAAGATGTGGTTGATCATATATGGTAAATTCCTAATATAGCAATACTTGACAGGTTTTTGAAGAATTAGACAAGTAGCCTCCTCAATACCATATCAATTTAATCTGCCTTGGGTGATCCAGAAAGCATCTGAATCACGATTTCTTAAATATCTCTTGATCATCACTTAAGAAGATCAACGATCAGTGCACAGAGCCTATGCTTGTGTCCCTAGCAGCACAAGCCATTCAACACACTGCCTGACAAACCACCTTTTATTCAACCACTGAGCTGTCTGGATTCTGCTGACAACTGTGTACATGAAGTACTTCCCTTTGATATTTTCAACAAATTTCAGTTGCCATTTGAGTCTTGATTTGTTTTGTCCCCTCTGGCCACTGTAAAACATTGGGAGTACATTTAAAGAAAAAAGAGCAAGGGAGCAGAACTTGCTGCACAAAGCAGTGCTGGATACGTTATAGCTCAGTTCCCTCATCTGCAAAATGGGGATGTGACAGTAGATCAAGAGTTACTAGCTTTCACTGTAAAGCCCAACGACATCCTAGAGATGTAATGAGTAAAAGACCTCATAAGGCTACTATAAAGCATCTAGAAGAGTACCTGGCACATAGAAACAGTTATCAAAATGTTAGTTGTTACTATTTGCATTATTGTGGTCACCACTAGATCAATTCAGTAGGCTAAATGATTTTTTTAAATATTTTTTAAAGTTTATTTTCGAGTGAGAGAGAGCAAGCACAAGCATGCAAGCATGAGTGGGGGAGCGGCAGAGAGAGAGGGAGACACAGAATCCGAAGCAGGCTCCAGGCTCCGAGCTGTCAGCACAGAGCCCAATGCGGGGCTTAAACCCACGAACCACAAGATCATGATCCGAGCCGAAGTCGGACACTTAACCGACTGAGCCACCCAGGCACCCCTAAATGATCTTATTAACAAAATAAATCAACCAGTTGGGTGGAGGGGAAAAAAAATTCTTTTTATTTTGGTGTTGACCTCATAAATGAATAGCTAATTCACGTTGTATATAATGTCTAATGCAAGGAAAATATCACATACTCCGTGCTCATCAGCTGGTATCTGTAAGTATGTATATCAACAGATAACACCCACAAGGAAGCTAAAGAAGGGGCCGGAGAACCAAGTGAGAGAGGGACTTTTCTCATTTACCAGAGAGGTTCGTCCTAAAAACAGACTGCTAAGGGGTAGGGGAGGGCACAGAAATCATGATAACTTTATTATTCAGAGGTTATCAAACAGGTGAGAGAGCAGATCTGGTGTTGTACCCAACAGCAAATCTGGATTACTGTGTTGCAGCCACAGGAATAAAGACTTCAGCTCACTTTTAAGGAAGAACTGTCTGGTCAGACACTACAGGTCTCTGAAACACTATAGATGGTTTTTAGGAGGGAAGAAAGTCTGGGAATCCATAAGGTCCTTTTCTAATCTTAAATTCTAAGTCTCTGAACTAAGAGCACTTCATGATGACTACAATTTAAGGTAAAACTAAAGAACGCTTTCAAAGAAAATACCAAATAATGGTTAAGGTAATTATTCCAGAAAATGACAACAAGTAATATTGCCTTTTTTGGTGACTACCTTGCAAGTGCCCTTCCTAATCTTAAAATAATACGTTGTAACTTAAAAACACACCTGTTAGCTCCTCACTTGAAACCTAGAGTGTCTTTTATTGAAGGTAAGAACAATATACAGATAAAATCCACATGAGGAACATACCTCTTCTGTTTGCAGAGGTCCTGACCTAGAAGTAGAACCTAGAAAAAAAGTGGGTGCCCAGCATAACGAAAGGGTGGCATTCTCTTGTCCCTCCCTCCCAGTATCTCCCAGAGCAGGTGACAACTCCAACAGAGCTAGGAAAGAAAGCGGAAGGGGGTGAGAAGACATGAGCAGGCAAGATGGGAACACAGGATCAGTTTAAACTGCTCAATGTATAAGCCAGCAGCAAAAGTATGCCTCTTTTGTTGTTATGATATGGTCAGCAAACTAGGTATTTTTTGACTCGTACAAAACTGGATTATAAAACTTTGGAGAAAATAAAATTAAATGGCTTTGAACTGAAATGACTCAGAACTCAAGGGAAAAAACCCTTCTTTAGGAATGTATTAACTGGGATTCAGAACCCATAGTTGCCACAGGAGAAAAAAGAAGAGACAGGATCAGCAATGTGGAAATAAGACGAAGCATATTTATAACCACAAAGAGATAAGTTTAATATTTTTACTAACTTCATCACAGTATTATGTATTGCAAAATCAAAATTTAATGTAACCCAAAATATTTCACCCTCAGCTTAAATTCAAAGCAGAATTTCTAAGTTCACCAATGTCATAAACTGCTGCTCATATCTATAATAAAGAAAGATCGAAAAATGTGAACTTTTATGTAACAAATCCATTACTATGTTGGAAAGTTAGTGATAATATTTAGTAACTTATAATCAATTTCCCCAGGAAACGACATGGAACTAGCAGGAAACAAGGCAGACTGACCAGCACTTTTTTTTTACTTTATCTAGCTTCTGTTTCTTTCCCTTTTTCACACTGTCAGACACCTGAGATATGGCTACAGTTTCACATTTTACACAGGTGTGCCTTTGTACATACTTGATACCTCTCCTCGTTTTTGTTTTTTAATTTGAGAGAGAGAGAGAGAGCACGTTCAAGTGGGGGAGAGGGGCAGAGGGAGACAGAGAAACAGAAAACTAAGCTGGTTCTACATTCTGCAAGGAGCCTGACACCAGGCTTGATCCCACGACCCTGGGATCGTGACCTGAGCCAAAATCAAGAGTTGGATGCTCAACCAACCGAGCCATGCAGATGCCCCATTTATACCTCTCCTTTATATGCCCTTCCCTTGGGTGGCTCAGTCGGTTAAGCGTCCAACTTCAGCTCAGGTCATGATTTCACGGTTTGTGAGTTCGAGCCCCGTGTTGGTCTCTGTGCTGACACCTCAGAGTCTGGATCCTGCTTCAGATTCTGTGTCTCCCTCTCTCTCTGCCCCTCCCCCACTCACACTCTGTGTCTCTCTCTCTCAAAGATAAACATTAAAAAAAAATTTTAATGCCCTTCCCTGTTGTCTTTGTGGTGAACTCCTATTCGTCCTTCAAAACTCAATTTGCCCATTACCTCCTTGAAGACTTCCTGTACCCAAATAGCTCATATATTGGATTTCCAAACTTTTCTCATCTCTTCACTACAGAGTTTGTATGAGAGCAATCTCCGTGGGATGCAGGGACATATTAGAAACTAAAACCCATGTCACTTGGTTTCACTTAAGATTCTACCACACATCTACTAAATTATTCTTGGTCAAATGGCCCTAAATGCTCTCTCTAAAAAATGGGCACGAAATGTGAAGTGAGAGTTTCCAAAAACATGGAAGCCCTGGACTCCTTAGCAGAACCGTACTGAGAACAAAGCTTCTTACCATTATGATCCCAATGGAAGCAACTACAGTTACATCCCTAAAAGAAAGGTGGCAAATCATGAGGACAAAAAAGCAGCACATCCCCTAACCTACACTTCAGATGGTGTGTACAAGGTGACTAATCTTATAGGGCTCCTTGCAGCTAGGTCTCATGACACAAATCTCCATACTGGAAACCTTAATCCCATTACACTAGAGTAATCTGACTCAAGTAGTTAATGAAGTATTCTTTGAGTGAAACCCGGACAATAGAACATTCCCTTTAAGCACGTGAAAGAAAAAGTTCATTTGTGATTCACCATATACGTTATTTTTATTTAAAGGGTGATATTTACTCATCACTTCTTGTGATCTTTAATTCAGCATGACGCGTGGCCCCGACTTGCCTACACCATGCATATTAAGAGTGAACCCAACATATCAAGGAACCAAAGGTTCACCACAGTGACTTAAAGAAAAGAAAAACAAGAGGCCTAGAATTAAAATACTATGGTTCATGGTGGAAGAAGGATAGGAGAGAGAGGCACTGTGATAGCCATAGTCACTGGCAACTGCTAGCCACTGACAAGGAGAGACACTTGGGGCCTTATGGGGCATGAATTTATAGCGATGGACCATATAACATACACATGCAACACAAGTGGTCACGGTTGATAATTGTGGAATCTGGGTCACAGGTATGTGGGTGTTACTCTACTATTGTCTCTACTTCTAAATATGTGACATTTTCCATAATAAAAAGTAAAAAACACATTCATGAACACCACCAAATCAGTGATCTGAATCCCCCTTTTCAAAATCTTCCTTGAAATGGAGAAACAGACTTTAAGGTGGAACAGTGTTACAGAAGTGACTAAGGCATATTAAAAAGTTAGTATGCTTAGGCTGTAGATGTATATAGAAACTAACTTTGAAAAGAAGTCACAGGATTAATCAACATGTCTAAAACTAACGTGCTCCAAAAGGCGGGCCACAGAGATGGGCATCAAGGTCAGCATTTCTGCAATGTCACTCGTACATTTCACAGGAGCTCTTCCAAATTCCTATTCTTCCCTCAGCTACCTTCAGCCTTCTTCCCCACTCAGAAAACGTGCTGGCTACGTGTACCCATGCTGAGCAAGCAGAGCCCTTTTTTTACACTGCATACAACAGGATGTTACAACAGGATGTTTACTGAATTTTTAAAGCATGTTGTGCATTAATATTTTAGGGATGATTTACAATCAATATTGTCATCCTCCCAAAGGAGTCGTTTTCTTCATGGTATCTGCTGCTAACACCCACCCCAAATAAAAACTCTATTGGGACTGTCTTGGGTGTTATTTTTGCAAGCAATACAAAGTGCTAAGTTTTAAAAATATTAAGTATATAAGGGCCTATCTTGGTAGAACATTTCTAATTAATAATCTTTCACAAATGTTCCCCAAATCAAACAAATTAGAACAAAGATGAATATGTCTCTTTTAGCTAAGATCCAGAAGCATAAAGTGAAAATAAAGAATTTTCCTTTTAAATTAATTATCTAATTCATTTTAATTTAAAAATCATTGGAATTGGTTCTCTTTGTCCTCCTACTCAGACTGAGGTGAGGATGGTCATTAAAACTCAGAAACTTGGGGGTACGTGAGTGGCTCAGTTGGTTAAGCATCTGACTCTTGATGTCGGCTCAGGTCATAATGGGTACAGTTTCAATATCGCAAGATGAGAAAAATTCTGGAAACGGATGGTGGGGATGGTTGCACAACAATGTGAATGTACTTACTACCAGTGAGCTGTACACTTAGAAATGGTTAAGATGGGGGGTGCCTGGGGGGCTCGGTTAATTTTGGCTGAGGTCATGATCTCACGGTTGGTGGGATCGAGCCCCACATCAGGGTCTGTGCTGACTGCATGGACACTGCTTGGGATTCTCTCTCTTCCTCTCTCTGTCCCTCCTCCGCTGTCTCTCACTCTCTCTCAAAACAAATCAACAAACATTTTTTAAAAAATCAGAAACGTAGATATTTCTTTCTGTTCTTGGTTTGTTTTTCTTTCATATCCTTAACAAAATGAATCTCATCTAAACATCAGGATGTAAAGACAATCCATTCTGTGAAGGCTTTGTTTCTCAATAAGAAAAAAGAAAAGAAAAGAAAAAGAAGAAAATCTCCATAGTAACCCTGAACATAACTAAGCTGTAGAACTTCCTAATACCTCCAGACATGAGCAAGAGCAGAGGACAGTGGAAGGGGAAGCTACAAGTAGAAGTGGCTTATGAGAGTCACCCTTGACCATGCCAAATTCCCCACAAGCACATATGCCCCAACGGATCGAGCTTCTCATCATCCTTCTTCCAGCAGCCCCAACCTACTCTCCCAGGATGCTGAATTAAAGCAGAAGATATGATCACAGGACTCTCCTCCACATTCGAAGCTTAAAGAAGAGCATGGCCCTGTCTTACATGCAATTCATATCCGAATAGGGGGTTCTCACACTGATTTCTTCTATAGTATCTAACCTCTTCAACCAGCCCCTTACAACTGACTTCTCCTTCCAATCACTAACCCTAACAACTTCTAAAAACGTGTATCTGGTTTGTAAGACTAGAGAAAGGAAAGACATTGTATCTAAAATCTGCATTTACTAACATGTTCTGCCCTTTGTCCCTGACCCCTGACTTTTCAGGAAGAAATCTTTCTTTCCGATGTCTGCCATCCTCAATTGTGTTAACCCCAAAAGGCTCCTGTGGTTGTCAAGAACAGCAGAAGGTCCTTTGTTCAGATAAATCAAGCATATGTGTGTCTTGATCTCCTTAAAATATACATAAAAACAAGTAATACTTTAAAAAGATTGTCTGGGGGCGCCTGGGTGGTTCAGTTAGTTAAGCGTTCAACTTCGGCTCAGGTCATGATCTCGCAGTTTGTGAATCTGAGCCCCACGTTGGGCTCTGTGCCGACAGCTCGGAGCCTGGAGCCTGCTTCGGATTCTGTGTGTCCCTCTCTCTCTGCGCCTCCCCCACTCACACTCTGTCTCTCTCTCTCAAAAATAAACATTAAAAAAAAATTTTTTTTTTAAATAAAAAGATTGTCTGGGGGCACCTGGGTGGCTCAGTGAGTTAACCGCCCAACTCTTGGTCTCAGCTTGTGTCATCATCTCGCAGTTCGTGGGTTCGAGACCCATGTTGTGCTCAGTGCTGACAGCATGGGGCCTGCTTGGGATTCTCTCTCTCTGCCCCTCCCCTGCTTGCTCACTCACCCTCTCATAAAAATCAATAAATAAACTTTAAAAAAAAAAAAAAGATTGGCCAATCAATGGTAACAGCAGGAATAATGGCCATAAAATTATTTTATTTCTGTATTTAGTCAGTCACTCTCATACACACACACACAGAGTTAGAATTACTATGTGTCGGTATAAGTCTATCATGTCCACCTCTGACGTAAGCCCTAGGAGGTACTATTGCTAATCCCTTTATCAAATGAGAAAGCCTAAAATTTAGAAACTTACAGTGACAGAGTCCGTGAATGGTGGAACCCGTATCTACCTTAGTTTGAAACCTAAATTCCTTACTCCCACACCATTTGACTTCTCCAAACATTGAGAGCCTTTCTGAAAGGAAAGGAGGTTAAGGTTCTAATTCAAATTCATTCTAGTTAATACCAGTTAACTACTAGTTAACTACTCGTTAACACTAGTAACTTAGGGTAATTAAATTCCCCCGCCCCCCCCTCCTGGAAGCACTCACAGACACTTGTGTGAGATATAAGCTGAGTCTTGTTGTGGATGGATATGCTTGTGAATTATCTTCTCTTGTAGCTACATTACATATCAAACACTTTCTTTTTTTTTTTTTTAATTTTTTTTTTTTCAACGTTTATTTATTTTTTGGGACAGAGAGAGACAGAGCATGAATGGGGGAGGGGCAGAGAGAGAGGGAGACACAGAATCAGAAACAGGCTCCAGGCTCTGAGCCATCAGCCCAGAGCCCGACGCGGGGCTCGAACTCACGGACCGTGAGATCGTGACCTGGCTGAAGTCGGACGCTTAACCGACTGCGCCACCCAGGCGCCCCACATATCAAACACTTTCTAATGGCAATGTAGTAATCAGTGGAAGAGGAAAACTCACGCCAACACTTCACCCTGCCACCATCATGTTTCCTGGGCCACAATTCTCCCCCAACCCCCACCTCTCCTGTGACAGTCCTGATGGATGCATCAATTCATGGTTTGGATAATCAGAGACAGTACCTTATTACAAATACACCATCCTATGAAGATGGCATGTCAGCCACCCAGCAACAGCAAAGAGTCAAACATATGACATTTACAATTGCCAGTTAGAAATCAACAATTTCCACACCTCTTTTAAGAGGCATTTCATAATCTACCCTCTTTCATTTCACTTCTCTGCTGTCTCTCTAGAAACAAACTCTTTGAGGTTAAAAACTGTATTTTGCCATTGCTTTAAAGGTGCATATATAGTCTAATCAGTGTTGTGGTTTCTGAATGAGTCTACAATTTACCTAGCAATTCAAATCAAGAACCCAGAAGGCATTTTTTTATTCCAAAATTTTCCTCATGCTTTGTATGTAATTATCAGTAATCCTGTCTCTCAATCTTCAAAACACATCCCAAAATGCATCTATCCACTTCTCTCCATCTCTCCTTTCACCTCTTACCTGGAAAATACCACAAGAGCCTCCTGCCAGTCAGACCCCACCCCTTGCTTCTCTTCTTGTCCTCCATAATCCATTCACTACACAGCAGCCAGTGTCAGATTATGTAACTTTCTGAAAGAGAAGTCTTTCAAATGGCTTGCCATTATGCCAATCGTATAATCCAGAGTCTTTCCCCTGTTTTGTAACCTAAAATCCCTGCCTTCCCTGACTGCATGTCCCTTTTTCTAGTCTTAGGACTTTCACACCATCTTTTCCCACTACCTGGAAAGCTCCTCCCACCAGGTCTTCAAATAATTGGACGCTTCTTTTCATTGAAGTTCCAGTTTAGGGGCGCCTTGGAGGCTTAGTAAGAGTCCGACTCTTGATTTCGGCTCAGGTCATGGTCTCACAGTTCATGGGATCAAGTCCTGCGTGGGGCTCTGAGTTAACAGCATGGAGCCTGCTCGGGATTCTCTCTCTCCCTCTCTCTCTGCCCCTCTCCTGCTCATGTGCACACACTCTCAAAATAAATAAATAAACATTAAAAAAAAGTTATTCTTCCTCCATCATTCTTTGTCATTATAACCTGTATTATAGCTCTGTGATTATTTGATGTTTTCTTTCTCGTCTGTTTGCTTATTTATCATCTGTTTCCCCAATGTAAGTGCTACCGAGAGAGAGGAATTAGACTTGTTCTTTGCTATATATCCCAGTGCATAAAACACATACTTGACATACAGAAGGTGCTTCATAAATGCTGGCTATCTTTAGAACAGCGACTTATCAGTTGGGTGGATGTTAATTAAACTCAATACCTATTAATCTTTTTGTTATTATTGTTTTAATCAAAACAATTGTCATTGGTAACCTTGATAATTTACCTGTTTACTCACATCCTTATCCATGTTTAAGAATTTATACCTCTGAATTATTCCAAAAAGAATGTAAAGCAGCTGACTATGACACTGCATTTGGTTTAAAAGGTCAAAGCATCTCCACATAGGACATTATAGGAAATACCTGACCAACACTCTTCAAAAGTGTCAAGGTCATATGAACCACAGAAAGACTGAAAAACTGCCACAGACCAGAGGAGAAAAAGGAGACATGACAATCAAATGAAATGTGGTACTCTGGACTAAATCCTGGGACAGGAGAATGAAAAATGCTAGTAAAAAACACTAATGAAAAAGCCAGTAAAATCCAAATAAATTTTGAAGTTTAGATCAGAGTAACGTGTTAATGTTGGTTTCTTAGTTTTGACAACTCTGTCATGGTAACGTAAGATCTCTGGGAAACTGGGTGGGGCTACATGGAAACTCTCTGTACTATCTGTATAACTTTTCGCTAAATAGAAAATTATTCCAAAATAAAAAGTTTATTTAAAAAAATCAACATCTCAGGGTGCCTGGGTGGCTCAGGTCACAATCTCACAGTTCAGGAGTTCAAGCCCCACATCTCGCTCACTGCTGCCAGCACAGAGCCTGCTCTCGACCCCCTGTCTCCACGCCGCCCCTCCCCCACACGTGCACATGGACTCTCTCTCAAAAATAAACATTTAAAATAAACACGTCAATCAATCAACATCTCCATACAGAAAAAAAAATTCAATGTACTTTGACCACAGTTTGGCATTTTATTCCGAATAAAACAGAGTGTAGGCTGTTGACTTACTGCTTTGAACCCATGTAACCATTTAAATATAAAAGCACAGTATTATTTAATATTTGTCTCCTCACATTTGCAACCACAAAAGTAATTTTAAAACGACCATGCAGATGTATTCATTGCCTCTAATAGCACATTAATTCTACAGGCATGCCTAAAGAAGCGTCATCCCTCCCATTTTCTCTAGCAGGATGCTGCCCTATGCAATTAGAACCTCCACTGGCCAACCAGGTTGGGAGAATCTTCTGAGTCCCTATCAATCTACATTCTGCCCATTGCTTCTCTAAAAGGAGGAAGCACTAATGTTCTTAAGTGCATTGTGTCATCAGAGAACATAGCTTTTACTTGACAATTCACATGTAGCCAGTATTTCAAGAAGTCTTTCTAGACATTATTCTCGAATTTTCTGTTAACTGTTGACAAAGTTATTCCTTATTCATTCACTTGATAAACAATTACATCATACAGCAGTTGGGATCACACTGAACTTGGATAGCAAACTGGATTATAAATTAAAAAATATGAAAGCAAATTCCAGTGTAATGTTTCTACACCCAAGAGAGGTTTCATCATTTCATAAACACACCCAAAACCAAGGCACAAAGTACTGCAACCCACCCATTTTACACATAATTCTATAAATGTGATGTAAAATCATCTTCACACAGAGTACCTGAAATACCAGCATTTATTCTGGCTTCCATTACACACACACACACACACACACACACACACACACACACACACACACACACACACACACACGTATACTGTTTCATAGGTCATGGTGATCTCATTTAAGTAGGAGACTATTAAATAGTCAAGAAAATGACGATGTGAAAAGAAATTAAGCCATTTGAAAGGCAGAAGTTGGACAGGTGAAAGGGAGTGGCACAGATTAAACCACTTAAATGAAAAAATAGAGGAAGAGGGGAAATTTGTAACACTTCTCTGGGTATTTTGTGGTTTTGCAGTTGTCCGACCCTGGGCCAGTCCCTTAAATATTCTTAGTCTACGTTCTTTATCTATAACATTAAGATAGTAATGCCAGTCTACCCACTGAGTTCTTTTTTTTTTAGGGATAAACAGAACCCAGCAAATGAAGCACAATTTAAAAATTTTTCAGTTGGCTACTTTTCAGCCAAAATGAGCTTTCAGAAAACTAAAAAAATTATTAAGTATAATACTATATTCTGGAACTGGGTAAAGCAGAAAGCAACTCTAGCCAGCTAGAAGCTGAAAAATATTCTTGGGTAAGCACTTACCTTGGAGACTTGTCGAAGCCACCTTAAATACTCTGTGAATGTATCAAAACAAATGTAGTAAGTCTGGCTTTGGGGTCCAGAGGAGCTAAATGCTAAACAGTGCTGGTGCTTTTTCACTTCTTCTACCTATAAAAACAGAGACAAAAACACATCAGGAAAGCAGACCATTTACATAGTTCATTAACCATACCTTAGGTCAGTGAGCCTACACAGATTTGCATCTTTCCCTATATATGTTCCTCTTAATACTTAAAACACGTAAGTTCCTGAGTCTGACTAACCAACTTGAATTACAAGGAAATCGAAAATGGGGAGTTTTATCTTCTTTAGATTTCCCCACAGTAGTGAAATTCTCTTCTTCCTGTTTAGATTGGAACAGACGCCCTTTCTTATCTTTCTATATCCTCACAATAGGCTGCTGGGGTTCTTCCTTCCTTTGGGAGGAGTTTTACTTAAGACTTAAGGATTTTTACTGCAGAAGGATTTTTACTTTGGGCGACTTTTGTATTAGTCTGCATTACAACCTTTTTTAAAAAGAGGTCTTCAAGCATGTTAAATAAGTTTTTAAAAATTTAACGTGAAATTGAGTTTAACATGAAAGAAAACTCTACCATAAGAACTTTCAAGTCCTAGTAAGGCAGCGATACAGTCAAATCAAACTTCCACTCCCAGTAAATGCTTCCTAAGCAGGAAAAGTCCAGACAATAAAGTAACATGGTATTCCACAAGCTCCTATGCTGCAGTTACAAAACTGATCACAAGTCATAAAGAGTAAAGAATTTTCAAAAAGATCAGTATCACAGACTATGTTCTGGGACCAAAAGGCAATTAAAAGTTAGATGTCAATAATAAAAATTCCATTTAAAATCCAAGTGTACTGGGGTGCCTGGGTGGCTCAGTCGGTTAAGCGTCCAACTTCAGCTCAGGTCATGATCTCACAGTCTGTGAGTTCGGGCCCTGCATCGGGCTCTGTGCTGACAGCTCAGAGCCTGGAGCCTGCTTTGGATTCTGTGTCTCCCTCTCTCTCTGCCCCTCCCCTCCTCATGCTCTGTCTTTCTCTGTCTCAAAAATAAATAAAGACATTAAAAAAAAATTTGAAAAAATAAAATAAAATCCAAGTGTACTTAGAAAACTAGTAACACACTTCCAAACAACTAAGTAAAAAAAAAAAAAAATAATAATAATAATAGAAATTTAGATAGTCTTAGAACTGAACCATTAAAAAAATACATATCAAAATTTATGGAATGCAACAAAAGCAGTACATAGGGGAACATTTATAATTTTAAATACTCACATTAGAAAAGAAGGCAGAAAATTATTTTGATTGATACATGTCTCAAGAACTTAGGGGGAAAAATACCAAACCAAAAACTGAATAAATTCAAGCCAGAATAAAGGTGACATCAAAAAGCAGAAATTAATGTCATGAAAACCAAATATACAACAGAGAACATGAACATTAACAAAATACTGGTTCTTTGAAAAGGCTAATAACAAAGTAAATGTCAACAGATATTAGTTCATGATATCAGCTGAAGACAGACATAAATAACATTAATAATGAAAAGAGAGATAGGCCTACAGATTAAGCAGAGATTAAAAAGAACATTATAAACAATTCTGTGGCAAAATCTCAGAAAAATATATTTTACTAACACTAAATCAAGAAAGAAAAAAAACCGAAGGCCTACATAGTCCTATAATCATTTAAGAAACGGAATAAAACTTTTTCTCAAGAAATATCAGGCCCATATCATTTTATAGATGAATTCTATCAAAGTTCCAAGAAAGAGAACATTCCAAATTTGTGCAAACTCATCCACCCAACAAAAAATGAAGAAAAATACCACAAATTATTCTATAACCAAAAACAGATCAGAGTAGTAACAGAAAAAAAAAAAAATTATAGGCGAGTCTCAGTTATGAACACTTATCTTGAACAAAATGTTGCACCACAATCCAGAAATACAGAAGGAAAAAAACTATATCAAAAACAAATTGGATTTACCTCAGGAAAGGCAAGATGATTTAACATTATTGGAACTATAAAATCGTTAATCACATTAACAAATTAAAGAAGAAAACCAGGGGCGCCTGGGTGGCTCAGTTGGTTAAGTGTCCGACTTTGGCTCAGATCATGATCTCACAGCTCGTGGGTTCGAGCCCCATGTTGGGCTCTGTGCTGACAGCTCGGAGCCTAGAGCCAGCTTTGGACTCTGTGTCTCCCTCTCTCTCTGCCCCTAACCCACTAGCATCCTGTCTCTGTCTCTCTCAAAAATAAAATAAATAAACATTAAAAAAAGAAGGAGGAGGAGGAGAAGAAGAAGAAGACCATATGATCATCCCCACAGCTGCAGAAAAAGCATTTGGTAACATTCACCACCCATTCATCATTCATGATAAAAACTCCCAGCAAACTAAGAACACAAATAACAACTCAAGCTGACAAAGTGTATTTATCAAACATCTAAGGCAAACTTCAGTGTTAATGATGATATACCACTCTCTTTAAGATCACTGAGAAGACAAGTATCTACTGTTTCTACTCAATACTATACTAGAGTCCTGGCCATTACAGTAAGACACAAATATGTATTAAAGAAGAAAAAAATTGTCATTATTTTAATATTACATGATTAGCTACATAGTACACTCCAAAGATTCTATAGACAGTATATTAGAATAAATAAGAAAATTTAGCCAAGTGGCTGAATATAAAATCAATACTCAAAAGTCAGCTGTATTTCTATACACTAAAGACAAAATATTTTTTAATGCGATTTAAGCTAATCAATATAGACAGAAATTAGACCAGTGATTTCTGGAGGATGAGGAAAAGAGTGGAAGGAAGGGGGATAAAAAGAGCACAAGGAAACTTTCAGGGGTGATATGATCATTCTTATTCACTGTGGTGATGGTTGAATGGGTGTGTTTAGCTAGCTATACTGTTATCAAATTATCATCAAAATGTGCAGTTTAATGTCTGTCGATTATACCTCCATGAAGTTTGGTGAAGATGCAGAGAAACAGGAACACTTGTACACTGATGTGAGTGTAAAATGGTGCAACAACTTTGGAAAGCGATTTGACATCATCCTGTAGCATGTGCATATGCCCTATAGTCCAGTAACTGCACCCCTAAATGTGTATCTAAGAGCAGTATTTCTCAAGGAAGTAATTTATTTTAAGGATTTTGAATTAAACAGTTCATTGTACATTGTGCAGGACTGTCTAATACTTCGTGTGACTTTTTTTTCACTGAGCCCCTGCCCTGTAAAGGCCGATAGTGTCCCCTTGCACCAAATATACTGGTATTAACCAAACACTCTACTTTCCACGTTTCCCAGACTTTCCGCAATCAAGGTGAAGTCATGTGACTAGTTCTGGCCAATGAGCCACGAGCAGAAGTGGCGTGTGTCACTTCTGCATCCAAATATACAAAAGCCAGTTTATGACTCTCCAGTTACCTCTTCCCTTGCTTAAGCACCAAAGGAAGGTTGCATGTTCCAAATGTTATAAGGGAGCAGAGCAGGCTGGGTCCCTGTACAGTTATGTGAAAAAAGAAATCTCTACCAATCTACAGTGGACGTTTAGTGGAATGAGAAAATTTAAGTCACTGACATCTGGGGGGGATTTGTCACCATAGCATAATTTAGCTTACATCAACTGATACGTTGACTGTTCAATCACTTCACAATCAAAACACTTGCACATATTATCCAATGTCCCCTTTGGGCACAGCACCTCTGAGAACTACTGTCCTAGAAAAACTACTTGTGTACCAGGAGGCATATCAACATAAGCCCATTTTGGCAGAATCATTTATAATGACAAAAAACTAGAAGCAACCCAATGTCCAACAGGAAAATTACTTAAGAAATTATGAGAATTTAGAACACTTACAGAGGGAAACATTATACAGAAATGAAAACCACATACAGAAAGCAACATAGAATCTTATTATGAAGCATAATACTGAGTGAAAAAATTCAATCACAGAAGCCCACACATGGTATGATACCAATTTTATTCAGATCAAAAACAAGCAAAACATAGTTACATCATAAAACTTATTTTAAAAAAGAAAATGATGAATACATATTCTAGGACAATGGGTGGATACCTTTGGGGTTGGGGGATACCAGTGGGACAGATGTAAAGAGAACACAGGTAGAAAACATTGGTGTTTATATGGCTGTGATTCCTAAACTGAATAGCAGTAGGTAAATGGTTATTCAATTTTTTATGCATCATAATTTAACAAATATTAAGTAAAATATTAAAATGTTGCACCTAAAAACCGATGTTAAATTCTACAGGATAAATTAAATATAATGTAATACTTGCACAATGAATAGAAACTTATCTATTAAATAATTTCCCCCAACAATGAAATTTTAAGAGTGCTTCATTTAGCTTTATATTTGGAATTCGACATTTGAAAATGTGAATTAATGATCATGCTCAAGTAGTGTTGTGTTTGATTTATCAGCAATTATTGCTAGGTTATGGCCAATCTATCTCACACTTCATTTCTAGCTCTGCTTCATAAATATTTTAAAAACAAAACCAAAAACCTTCCATTTACTCTTAGCTTTTCCTTCAACAGAATAAAACGGAATGAGCAGAATGAAAAAAGGAACAGATACACATTAATGAAAACTCAGACGGCAAAGAGTGAGTTATTTTTCCCTAACTCGGTCAACAGGTTTTAAAAGACTGTTTTTCGACATACTCAATTATTTTTAAAGGCATAGTACAAAACAGGTTTTACAAGGTTTGTCTGTGAGAAAAGGAAGCCATTTCAATTCATTCAATGGTAGAAGTCCATCCAATAATAGGCCTGGGAAACAAGACAAGTCTCTAGCCCTAAATGAAAATGCTAATTATAACTTGATCTTCTGAACCTTATCTGAACATTCCACTACTTTCCTGCCTCAGCTTCTCTGAGCACAATAATCTTTGTGGCCATCTCCTTCATATGTCAAAAGATTTTTCACCCTTCAAGTTCCACCATAATTGCTACCTCCTTCATCACAGAATTCCCTGATTCCCCCAGAACAAAATGTAATCTCTCTGCACTACTTTTTTGCATCTCTCTTAGAGCAGATTTTATTGTGTCCATCCTTCATCTCCGGATAGTAAATTATAAGCAATTCAAAGGCAGGGATGATGACTTATCCATCTTGGTATTTCTGGGGCACCAAGCAAAGTGGCTTCCCCACAGAGGTTATTTAATAAATAGTTATATTAAATTTGCCTAAGCAAACACCTAACATCATAGAGAAGAAAGAAACAGACTGTTGACCTAACAGGGCATCAAACATCAAATATGCATTTTTAATGATGACCTATTGGAGTAGTAATGATGACCAATTTTTCAGAATTCAATCCAAAGGACAAAATCTTCAGTAATAAGACACCAGTAATTCTTCAATGCTCAGACAAAAGTTAAGTAATGGCTTCAAAATAGATGACTGAAATAGATCTAAATGTACCTTGCAGCCAGAATCTTTTTTAAATGATCAAGTATTAGTCTTCTTAGGATTAGACTGTCTAATAGCAGAGGGGCGGGTAGGGAACTGACATGGGCTATTTACATAAGGAGAGACTACTTTAAATTATGAATGAAGAATGAATTTGCTACATAACAAGTGAATAATAACGGCATTTACTACTGCACACATCTGATTTTACCTAATTCATTCCTAATCCCTGGAATAAACAGATCAAATATTTGCCAATTTTAAAAAGTTCACTTCAACAAAAGTGGTGTTTTATTTTCCCCTCTATTTATATCCTCCACGTTCTGCCGTCTTTCCCATGCCCATTCAGGGAAGAAAACAGTAAAGAAAATATTTGCTTAATATGCCCCCAATTTTCACACACCCTTTTCTTCATCCAAATTTGCCTTCCCATTTATTAAAAGATTATCCTATCATTTAAAAATCAGGAAATACTAACATATAATTATGGTAATGATACATCTACCAACACTTGGGAATTAATAAATTGACATGGCAAAAAAAAAGAATGTAACATTTTCCCAAGCAATTTGGTTCTATTTCATAAATGATAGGAATAAAATAATTGACATGCCCAAAGAAAAGCAGCTAGCAATGTTGGGAATAACTATCAGCCATATCACAGCTCTTCTCTGAAACAAGGTAACATTTCAATTTCAAAAATTATGAATGGCTAAACTGATAAACTAAAAAATGCTAACTTCACTGGTCACTAAACAAAAATAAACAGAGAAGTAGGGCAAAGTCGGATCAAAGATTCATGCAAGAGAGAAAGAGTCTAACCTTTGGTAAGAATGCTTGAATGATCCTTAAGCCCTGGACTTAAGGATCATTATTCTATCCTACACAAGATACACTCAAGATATCAAGAGATGTCTGCTAATAAAGAATAACTTATCATCTGTAGCCTAAAATATAACACTGACTTTTAGTTGCTCTGTTTCAGGTCTGTAAATAAGATGCATGTACCAATAAAGTGATCGTCACCAGGGCCTCGTGTGAGCCAATGCGTGGCCATTTTCCACAACTCCACCATTCAACAATGCCCGCTGGTGGAGCAGAACAGGAATTGAGTAAGACCTCAGATGAGTGAAAACCATGGACCCCGTATTACAGAAATGGCTTAAAGTGAGCTTAATAGCACTGGGGAACCCGTTAGCATTTTGTTCATTTTAAACTTACTTTTCCACCAATGAGAGGCAGAACATGCATCTTTCCGGCCCAGCTGTCTTTCACAGATGACACCATCAGGCAGGTCCCACACAGGATGACTTGGCGTCTGGCCCATCGGTTCACCGGCAACTGCATTTTGCCTTTACGGACGTTATACATTCCTGAGAGCTGAATCCGTTCAGAGCCACCAGTGCTGTGGGGTTTTCCTGAAACAAACACGCAAACATCTGAGTCCAAAGAAATGAGTTTTCAACTCGTTGGCATACCAGATAAACCACCTGGACCACAGAGAATAATTATGGGCAACGACCTAATTTATAATCGAGAGACTCTGAAATGTGCAGTAATACAATTATGGTAAGAACTACCACATCTACTCCACACGTGCATTTTAATTTTGGGCGAAGAAGAGCTTTTTCCTTAAAACCCAAGGAAACGACCATTTTAACTCCTCTGTTACAACCCAAGTGTTATTTTCTTCTATATCCTCCACCATTTTTGTTTACATTTAAAAAAGGGACTTCAAGATTTTTATAAATGGCTCAAGTTAATTTCAGTACACTTGGAAGAAAACATTACAGGCCAAGATAGGAAAACAACCTTCAAGATTTGGCATTTAATGAAACTAATCTGTTGTAATGAAATTAACTGATGACATTCTTCCTTCTACACTGACTCAATGTACACGTACTATTAAGGAGATGGAAAATAAGTAACTTTTCTAATAAGAAAATACTACTTGGTGGCAATGGTTAAGTCCTCAAAGACAGACTTAATGCCAGTTCTATGAAGGTTGGTGAGTGGTGCCTCTTGTGCCTCAGGAAGACAGAGACACAGGGAGATGCACTGAGCCTCAGAGACAAAGAGGGCACTGGGAAAGATCTTAAGAGTCTTTGTTTCCAAGCTGGAAATGAATCTGGCAGAATGACTTGCACACAAGTCCCATCAACTAGATGGGAGAATTCCTGTGACTCACGTGTCACGGCGTTATAAACAAGGAGAAAAACATCGCCAGTTGTAGACATTGAATGTATAGTATCAAAGAGGACCGAAACCCACTCTCAGAAATAAATTAATGAGAGACACATGTCCTCACATAGGACCCAAGCCAGAAGTGTTCTTTTACTTGGAAATTTGCCTAGTTGCCAAAGGCTAGCAGAAGAAACATATTCAAGAGACATTATATTCTTATGAATATTAAGTACTAACATAAATACCAAGTAGTTTTGGTAGATGTCTAACACCTACTGGAGAAGGAAACGAAAAGAGCACCAGCACCAAAAATAGATCTCAAGAGATCCAGCGTGTTGGAACCATTCCAATACATACCTTTGGGCAGAAATAACAAAACCAGCAGGTTTGAATTTCACTTCCTCTTTCTCCCGGTACATCAGAATGTTTTATAAAATAGATACTGCACACTACATAATTTTGCTGGGGCCGGGCCAGCATGGAGTGTAACAGTGCTTCGGCTATTTAAACTTGGTGCCCAGCGAACAACTACACAGCTGCCACCCGCAAGGGAGCTGAGGGCCCCACTGAATTGTTCAGTCACCAGATGCTAATGCCCCACAAAGAGATAGGAAGCCCAGGAGACTTCACATCAGACACGACTTGCCAAAGGCTGCCAATGATGGATCAGACCACAGTCAGTCGCTTGTCCCCTTCTGTACTAGTTCATTTACACCCAGAAAGAAAACGCTCAGACTCCCAGGCTAAGAGCTCCTTTCTACATGACAGACATTTCCTGTCGGAAAGAAGCGCAAGATTACTAGATTTCGAAACTCCAATCTCCACAAATGTAATAAAGTAACACAGGCTAACGAGAGATCTGATCTAAATATGCATACGTGTGTGTGCATGGGCGCGCGCACACACACACACACACACACACACACACACACACACACACACAAGCCTACATACAGACTAATGAATACAAAGGAGACATTTTATTTAGCCCCATCTGAGAATGGCTTCGAGGACACATGTTAACCTGTCACATTTATGTACATCTGTGAGTAGAGATTAATGAAAAAGACAACAGGGGTACATAAAGACAGCCCTTCAATTCTCCCAACTCCACAAAAATCCTACAGAAAGTCCCAGAACAAATCACCAGATAGAGTGGACTATATATCCCAGAGATAGATAGATAGATAGATAGATATATAAAGAGAGAGAGAGAGGAAGAATATGGACACATCAACAGAGATAGGCTTTTTATTCTCTAGTTAGAAAAATTCCCAAAGTGCCTGAATAGTCTTGGAGCCTAATGGTAAGATCAGTCTGTCCTTGGAAAGCCCTAAACATCCCAGCCTGAATCAAACCCCTCCTTGTCTTGTTCTGAGTGAATTTCAATATCCTTGTTGTCTGCTCCCTCCCTGGGTGTTCCAGATCACACATGCCCTCGGGACCTGCTGTGTACCAAACAGGGCTCCGGGGAATATGGAGATGAATAAGACTCTACACCTAGGCAATCAGCCACGTGCACCCTCCTTTGCGTCAGACTTCTTTATTCTATGACATAGGAATTATTTTCTCTCTCCCTGCCAACTCTCAAACTTCTCATTTCGGAGGAATTCCAACTGTCCCATGCTCCAATAAATATTGACAACACCAAGTGACCAATGCCTGCCAATTCAAAGTTGGATCGGTCGTGAAAACTTTTACTTTAGAAATGTTACTCTAATTCCCTGCAGGTTTAAGGCATTTCTTACATGACGCAGGAGGAAAGATAGACAGCAAAAGCAAGTATTTCAAGCTGAGATAGAGACCTGACCACAGCAATGTTTGCTGCAGTCTACTTCAGTTTCGTCTATCAGCAGAGAATTTCACTAAATAAATGATCCAAAGTATTTATTCATTTAAGGGAAACTACGGTTTGTTCTGCTACAGTATGTGATTCATTAATACCAATGAGCTCATATGATTGTAAATAGAGGACTGGTGTCATTTTAACATGCTGTATTATGTTGGTTCATAAAGATTTACTCTAGGCAAAAGGAGCCAGATTGGTAGAATTCTAACTTTCAACAGCAAAGGGAAAAACCCACAGTAAATACACCGTCTCTGCACCCACAAGACAGCATTACTACTGTTCTGTCACTGTGCATTTTTAATAATTCCTTAAGGCAACTCAACTTCCAGCCTGCCTGGGCTGCCTGGGTTAGCTCCTGCGGCCCATCGTTACTTTTGTTAGTATTTTGGTTATAAAGATGCATGAACTTAGAGTCCTACCCTCTTCCAACTGCATTTTCCCGTAAACTTTTATTTCTCATTTACAATTGTGGAGAACAGGAAAATTTTCAGGAACATCTACAGAGTAACAGAAACACCTGTTTTAACTCTAAGACCGTTGAAACAACAGAGAAATAAGTACAAATTTGGCTGTTGCCAATTACATGCCTTTGCGAAATATATAACCACGTCTATCATTGCAGTGGCTTAAAAAGACTCCATAAAATTCTTTTAAACTCTTCCCCTCAAGAGATGAGGCCTAACTCCACTCCTCTTGCATGTGGACAGTACTTAGTGACTGGCTTCTAACAAAGAGAATGTGGCAAAAGTGAAGCGACTTCTGAAACCAGGTCGTAAAGGGCATATAATCTCCTCCTTGCTCTCTCTCTAGGATCACTCCCTCTGGAGAAACCAGCTGCCCTGTCACAAGGACACTCTAGAGACCCTACGAAAAGGCCAACAAGGTGAGGCACTGAAATTTCCGGCCAACAGCCAGCAAGGAAGTGAGGCCCCTTTTCACCAGCCGCATGACTGAGCCATATTGGAAGCAGATCCCCCAGCTCCAGGCAAGCCCACGGAACTGCTGCCCCCAAATCATCTCGACGGCGGACCTCAGGATACTTGAGACACAACCACCCAGCTAAGCTGCTCCTGAATTCCTGATTCCGAGAAACTAGAATAAATGTGTGGTATTTGAAGCCATGAAGTTTTGGGGCAATAACTAATACAACTTTACTAAGTCGGTGTCAGTTCTATTTACCCAAACGTAGCATTACTTTAATAACCCACTTTCCCCTAAAATAATCCATAGAACTTTCGGGGCGCCTGGGTGGCGCAGTCGGTTAAGCGTCCGACTTCAGCCAGGTCACGATCTCGCGGTCCGGGAGTTCGAGCCCCACGTCGGGCTCTGGGCTGATGGCTCAGAGCCTGGAGCCTGTTTCCGATTCTGTGTCTCCCTCTCTCTCTGCCCCTCGCCCGTTCATGCTCTGTCTCTCTCTGTCCCAAAAATAAATAAACGTTGAAAAAAAAAATAATAATCCATAGAAATTTGTACAAATAGTAAAGGTCTACTGTAATCAGAAATATTAACAAACAAGAATAAGAATAGTATATAAAGCAATCACGACGTCCACAACTTAAGAGAACGGAAGCATTCATGATGATACGGCACCAAAACCTAAGAGAGCCTGATCACTGCATAAAAATCAATGGAAGAATTTACCATGCCCCTAGAGCTGGAAATGGTCAGGAATAAGTGAAAACATTCAACCCTCACCTGACCTTCTCTACCTTTAGAGCTTAGACTGACGAAACTCTAAAGCATGTTTCTTATTGCATATAAATCCTTAAATCCTTCTTGACTACCTTCAGTGACAGAAAGACTGAATTAAATTACTTGCCTAGGGTCATTTCAAGAGCTGGCAGAAGGATTTCAACAACCCATAACAAGGTCTAGAGACCTGAGCACTGAACTGGCACCTGGGAATTTGGTCTCACAGCTGAAAGGCTAAACAGGCTCAGCGAGACGTGCTGGCAGGAGCTTTGAAACAGATTTAAGACTAGCTGCTTTTAGCTAATGGAAATGACAACCAGCTGCTAAATAGATTTGGGGAGGGTTAATTTGTGTATCAGATCAAAATATATAAAGTCAACTGCCCAATAAATCTTGCTTCTTACTGACAGCTACTCAATTCGATTAGGTTTATTTGTAGCCCCCAAATTACCATAGACCCTTCTCCCTGAGCAATCTCATGCCTTGAACCTTTCTCTAATCTCTAAATTCTTGAATACCACTGGAGCTTACAATTTCCCTTATAATACTAATTAAAACAGCACCTGGAAAATGTGAGCTACCTCTTCATATTCTTATAGATGCTGTAAACACAGAGCCAATATAATTTTTGAAAAAATCCACCAAAGCAAAATCGAAATAAAACTATAGTAAAATTAGCCATGAACTTAAAAAAATCCAAAAAGTCGAAGTAATGAAGATGATTACTACAACATACATTCTACGTAATACATAACAAGCGATACTAAATTCAAATGCCACAAGAAAATGCTGAATGAAGGAAGACAAGTTACAGCGGAGGGCCTCAAACTTCAGCATGCACCAAAATCACCTGGAAGGCTTGCTAAAAACAGATTGCAGGGCTCCATTACCCAGAGTTTCTGATTCAGTAATCCTAGGTGGGGGTGGGATGTTCTGCTGATGCTGTGGGTCTAGGACCACCATGAGACCCACTGGGTTACAGCATTAGGTTAACAATGTTTTTTCAACCAGGTGATCGTCAGCATTTGCTTGATAAACCTTGACCAAGGAAGCAAGTCCATCAATTTGGGGAAAGGATGACAAAGGCAACCAGGAATGAATGAGAGGGCAGGTGCTGCCTTTATACCCGCTCGTCCCTCTTTCTTCCCTCACTTCCTGTCCTCACAAGGAACTTGATTCATCTCTCAGGCATCTTTAAAGTTCCCTCCATTCCATCATCAAAATTACTCCTTTGTTGTCAGAATACCTGATGCTCACGTCTCTTCTTGGGATGTATATTTAGAGAAGGTATTTTCTTCAAAGGTGGGTTTCATTACAATCTTGAATTCACAGAGTACATAACCCTTCCCTGCTTTATGTGTGTCTTCAGCTCCGTTCCAGGAGCCATACGTGGTTAGCTGGTGTAGCCTCCCCTTATTAACTTCACATTTGGCAAAGAAAACGCATTTGAGAAGTGTCATCAAATCAACCTTCACCTGTCAGGTCAGTGTCTTTGCCATCTGTTCCCTCCCTGAAATGGCAGTCTCATCTCTCTGTGCAGAATCAGACCATACCTTGAGAGCCTTTTCAACATTCTCCTGAGTTTTCTTTCTCATTGGATGAGCGATTTTTTTCCTTGGCTAGAAAAATCACTGTAACGGTTTCACAAACTTTTTGTTGTCCTTTCCATTATGGTGCATGGTAGACTTGTTCAGGTCCACAGGTTTGTTAAGCCTCAGCCACATCCAACATTCTCAAATTACCTACAACTTCTATTTTCTGGCTAAAAACCATCATTTTGGTAGACGGAAGAATTTTCATCACCTGCTTTCCCAGCTGGCTTTATTTTTGTCATCCTTCTCCACAAAGGCTGTCATAAGGCAACAAGCATTCAAGCATGAAACACCATGAGTGAGGAGAAACAGCTGAACTTCTCAGAAACAATGGGCAACAGGCCTCATGGTATGCTTGATTCAAATTTAGGCCTCAGAATCATTACAAATTACTATTTATCATGAGGCTTTGGAAGCCTTGGGAGGATTAAATATTAAGTCTGAGAATGCCTAAGGTCTAGTATACCCATAACAGCTCGCAAAAGAAAAACCATACTCACTCCCTCCTTTAGATAAAATTGTGACTTGTGTCAGAGGTGATGCGTACTGCTGTGGGTGTGGAAATCAGGGTGATGAGGCTAGACAGCTCCATCACTCCAGCTAAGTTTTCCCTGTGAGAGGCTTTTCTTAGGAGGGTTGTGAAGTTCCAAAGAGGCGTGCAAGCATTCATAAGTAAATGCTAAAATAAGAATTCTAAACTCACGCATGAATGATTTGGGGATAACCCACACCACTACCCCACTTTCCTAGTTAAAAAAAAAAAAAAAAAAAAAAAAAAAGACCCGACACGTTTGTTCCCTTTGCTGGTAGGAACAGACTTTGGCCGAGATGACTTGAGAAGGTTACAAAGAGCAATGTCCACACCATCACATTCAGACCCAATGTGATTCAAAACGCTTATCCCCAGCAGTTCTCTCTGGGAGGTGGGGTTAGGGTTGATGTTCCACTTTATAACACATGTCCGTAACGTTTAAGTTTTATAACAAAAACAAAGATTCCAAGAGGAAAGCAATTTCCTAATTCCTCTCTACTGCATTACGTAATAGTGAGCTACCTACCTTTTCCCCTACAAGGTTGTTCACACTAAAGACACTGAGTCCAGATTCAGATGTTCTAAAATGGACCTTAAAACTTATCTTGTACAAACGTCGCCTCAGAAATGTCTGAAACTCACCCATTTCAAATAATGACCATCCTTCCAACTTATTAGGAATCTCAAGAAAAAAAATTGCAAAACCTCCCATAATTGGCCCATTCCTATAATTTACCTATAGGTAACTATGGGAAACCTGATGAGCTTTATTTTAAGCCTTCTCAGAGTAACACATAAAATCCACAAAGTCCTCACTTATTTTCTGTTACTATTTCAAATGCAGCCCAATCATCCAAAGTTTAGAAGAAAGAGTAGTAAAAAACAACAAAATAAACATAATTCTACTTTCTTCATAGTATTACAAACAATTTTGGTGAATTTTTTCAATTTTTTTATCTGCATAGCATTTATATACTTATAACATACACACCATCTTATATCCTGCCTCTTCCAACTACACACTTTCCCAAGTTGTCAGTCGTTATATCTTAAAGACTTGCAAGATCTGCTATAAATTATCTTTTGTTTCCTCATTTCATTACTAAGGACTGTTTCCAAATTTTCATTGTACGAATTGCTGAATCAAAGAGCCTGATTTTACCAGTTCTTCCTAGGCAGCAACTCTAAATCAGCTATAAATCAGCAAAATCAGCAAAATGAGCAAGAATAAGTATGCTTCCACTACTGAATATCTTCCCCCAAAGGAATGAGTGACCTTTACAGACATCCTAAGAACATATGAAAGAAACAAAAGCACAGTAAACCATACTATTAATAAAAATGAACCCACACCCACTCTCTATATGGAAATAGGTTTCAGATTGCTGATACCAGTAGATATATTTGAATACGACATGGGAAGTCTCTGCTTTTTAAAGAATGATTAAAAGAAAATAGACTACACAAGCAAAAGAAAGAGGAAAAAAAACATCTAATTTTTCTGATGAAAACATTTGTTAACATTTGTACAAAGGCAAATAGCATTCTGACTTTATCCAGCACTCTATATTGTTTTTCCAATCCCAAATAACTTTTTACCAAAGGGGTAAAGTCAGAGGGAGAGGTTACTCTGCACTGAGTCACTAACTCGCTGTGACTACGAGGAACAGCAAAACACATTGCTGTAGCAATGGATTAAAAAATAATAATAATAATAAAATTCCCAGGCAACCACAATGAAAATAGTTGTAAATGACTGTCATGGATTTTATACTGTTTGTTATCATGAAAGCATATTTAATAAATCTTTCAGATCTAGGGTACTGATTTAATTCCTTGGTGACCAAATCACTTATTCACAAGTAAGTCCTTTAATCTTCAGAGGGTTCTAGAACCCTAGAACTCCAGTCTTCCTGGGCTTTACACTTCCTTCAACTCACCCCTTCCCGTGGCTTGTAAATTCCAGAGTAGGCCAAACACACAGTCTACGGTGGCTCTTTCCTAAGCGCAGGTCCAAAGCCTAGCACAGTATCTGGAACAGACTAAGCACTCAACAAGTAACTCTTGCATCAATGAATATACACCTATGTTCGGGCCAAAGGAAAAACCACTTCTTAACATACACGGCTCAAATTACGAAAACTATGTAATCTATAGCTATATGTTTGAGGGAAAGACAGGATGGAAAAAAAAACAGGTGGCTCAAAACAAACTTTCTAGCTTCTAACAATTCTTAATTTATATTACAAAGGAAAACATTTGCCTGGAATTCTCAGCCAAATATTTCAAACTTTTTTTCTAGAAATATCAAGGGAATTATTTTTTAAGTAAAGGAAGGGAGGCGTTAACAATGGCGTTTGCAAGCCATCATTCCACAGCAGGAATGATGTCCATTGATCGCTTTTAGTGTTCCTGGAAACTAGAGAGCAAAATTTGTCTCCAAAACTTGCTGACAATAAGAAAAGAGTATTTGCTAGCTCATTCTTCAGACTATAGATAAAGTTACTAGAAGAACAAAAACTTTTGAGGAACATGAACGTCCAGGTACTGTGGAACCTTATATCAGAAATTCAAGGGGCACCTGGCTGGCTCAGTCACGAGAAAGAGCATGCTGCACTTGAGTGCTGGTTTATGAGTCCAAACCCCACGGTATAGAGATTACTAAAAAATAATAATAGTAATAAACTTAAAAGAAAATTTAAAACCAGTTATTCATTTTCATTGTGATTTATAGAAGTAACATTATATTGTAATGGAACATGATTCCAGGTCATACCTGTCAAATCTAAATTATCAAAGAGAAGTTTTCATTTTAGTAAGGCAACAAGATATAAAATGTCATTGTTCAAAACACGGGGGAGTTTGAGTGACTTAGAACACACACTGGGAGGGGCGCCTGGGTGGCGCAGTCGGTTAAGCGTCCGGCTTCAGCCAGGTCACGATCTCGCGGTCCGTGAGTTCGAGCCCCGCGTCGGGCTCTGGGCTGATGGCTCAGAGCCTGGAGCCTGTTTCTGATTCTATGTCTCCCTCTCTCTCTACCCCTCCCCCATTCATGCTCTGTCTCTCTCTGTCCCAAAAATAAATAAACGTTGAAAAAAAAAATTAAAAAAAAAAAAAAAAAAAAAAAAAAGAACACACACTGGGAAATCTAAATCCCACATCCAAAACAATAAGATAAAAGCTTCATGGTTACCAAATATACTAAAATGATTTTTAAACTATGAGTGCACCAAAACACTATTTTGTATACATTCATGGCACAATTACATATGCTATTTTGGTAGAAACTGGTTGGGTGTTTCAACAATCCCATTTCATCATCCTAGAGCACACATAATAACTGCATTTGTCAGCCTCTCTTGGAATTCTGCTGGATTCTTGCAACTAGTCTGGCCAAGAAAATGTGGGCAGAAATATATAAGCCACTTCCGGGTCTGCCTATGCCATACATCCTCTGGCACAGGCTCCTCACCCACTGACCAGCCGAAGATGGTCCAGCAGAATGCTCAGGAGGCTCAAGGGGGTGGTGAGCCACAAGATGGAAGGAGCCCAGGTTCCTGAGTCACTTGGAATGGAGCTGCCTGACCAGAATCATCAGCAATGGACTTGGTCATGAGAACAAAAGAAACTTGTACTGTGTTAAAGAGTAAGACTGATATGGTTGGTTGTTGCAGTAGCTAAAATGTCTCTAACACAGTTCTATTCAAGTCAAAGTTTCACCCTAACTAGAACTGAAATAAATTGCTATCATACTGCATAAGCAAACTCCTAAAACTGGGAACACCAACATGCGTTAGTAGGTTGCTAAGCCTCCCATTCTTCTTACGACCTACAAGGGGAAAAGGGCTCTGATCATTGTGCTACCTGTCACAAGGGAGAGGGGCAAGGGTAAGTGATGCTGGCACGCTTCTTGCAGATAACATAATGGCAGCCAATTCTCCAGAAGAGGGGCTCTGAGCAGCAGCCTGCAAAGCAAGTAGAGTGGCTCTGAAAGTAGCAATGATCCATCTTTTGGTGAAAATTAGTCTTGGAATCCTAAACTATTTGTATTAGTTATGGACCCACATGCCTAGGTCTGCCATAAGTTGGGTAGCTTCAAACAACAGAAACAGCTGTAGACTCCAGAAGTCTGAAATCAAGGTGTCAGTGGGCATGATTCCTTCCAAAGGCTTGGAGGGAGAAGCTGTCCTATGCCTCTCTCCTCGATGCTGGTTACAGGTAATCCTTCACATTCCCTGCCTTGTGGCAGCATGATCTCAATCTTTGCCTCTGTCTTCCTATCACATTATTTGTGTGTCTCTGTGTGCATCTCTTCTTGGAAGGGCACCAGTCTTTGGACTTAGGGCCAACTTTAATCCAGTATGACCTCAACTTAACTTATTACATCTGCAAAGATGCTGAAGTCACATTCTTAGGTTCTGCATGGACATGAAGTTTGGGAGGACACCTACTACACTATTGATCCCTCATCTGAACAAGTCTAATTTTCTTTGGTTTTACAGTTCTTTTTCAAAACTTGATAATTAAATAGTTACAGTACTACCCTTGTTCGGTATGCCATCGTGCATTCTCCATACAATGCGGTGAGTATATTATTAAGTTTACGATAAAACTTAATCATGAAGTGCCCCCTAAGATCAAGCAATTAGTGTTAGCTGAGCTCTAAACAGATTGCTAGGTACAACACGGCATTTTGACCTTTAAATGTTTAAGGCAAATGCCCCAGCTGACGAAAGTATCATGTCTCTACTCACCGTATCTGGAAATTCAAACTACTAAAGATACATGAAGCATTCCATGGTTTTTGCCTGTAGTAGGGCAATAGCTTGGCTACAGACCAATAATTGGTCCATTAGTAGACTGTGCCAGTGTTAGCAGATCACTTCCCTCTAAGTCAAAAAAACTTCTTTCAAAGTTAAACAAACCTCATTGTTTATTTAACTGTCTTCAAGAGAAGCTCTTAGTACTTGAAGAAGACTTAAAAACCATGAAGATTAACCTGCAGACTATCACAGTCTTACATATTTTTTCAACAATTTTACATATTTTTGGTACCTATTTAAAACTCTAAATGAAGCTGGCATCCATCAATTAAACAAACCAACGAGACGGTGAGCTAAAATGCCAACACATGTACAAACAATGTGCCCATTAGTTATAAAACACTGAACAGAGCAAACTTACTGAGCATAAACACTCACTTAACCAACATTCAGGGTAAAAATTACCATCAAAAATAGTATACCTAACATTCAATTAGTTGTACGACATGCTAAGAAATGCCAATACAATTTTTAATCACTTACATGTATTCAAGGTCATCACTATAAATCATTCTAACTACCTGGGACTAGCAACTATATATATGTCAAAGTAGAAGAGCCATTCATTCTCAATTTCCCTCTCTCCCTCATTATCTTCAATTCTTATCAGTTCTATCTCCCAAATATATCCCAATCCAATAGCTGTCATCTTTTGCTGAGTGAACAACAAACTTTCAGTTAGTTCCTTTGTTTCCATTCTCTAGGTCACTGTGGCAGCCATCCACAACCCCTGTTGTGGGTTGAAATGCATTTCCCAAAAAGATATATTCAAGTCCTAACCCCCAGCACCTGTGAATGCAACCTTATATGGAAATAGGGTCTTTGCAAATGCAGTCAAGTGAAGATAAGATCATACTGGATTAAGGTAGCTCGAACCCAGTGACCAGTGTCCTTATAAGAGGAAAATTTGGGGGCGCCTGGGTGGCTCAGTCAGGTAAGCATCAGACTCTTGATCTCAGCTCAGATCATGATCTCATGGTTCGTGAGATTGAGCTCCGCGTTGGGTTCTGTGCTGACAGCACAGAGCCTGTTTGGGGTTCTCTCTCTTCCATTCTCTCTCTCGTTCTCTCTCAAAATAAATAAATAAACTTAAAAATTAAAATAAGGGATGCTGCAGCCTCATCTTAAAAAAAAAAAAAAAAAAAAGGAGGAAAATTTGGACAGGCACACACAGGGAAAATGGGCATGTGACAACAGACGCAGAGACTGGAGTGACCCAGTTGCAAAGCCAAAGAACACCAAGGATTGCCAGCAAAACCAGAAGCCAGGAAAGACCAGGAAGAATCCTCCCCTAGAGGCTTCAGAGGGAGCACCTCTAGCCTCTAGACCTGCAAAATAAATTTGTCATTTTTTTAAAGATGTAAAAAAAATTTTTTAACGTTTTATTATTTTTGAGAGAGAGAGACAGAATGAGAGTGGGGTAGAAGCACAGAGAGAGGGAGACACAGAATATGAAACAGGCTCCAGGCTCTGAGCTGTCAGCACAGAGTCCGACACGGGGATCGAACTCACGAACCATAAGATCAAGAACATCACGAACCGAAGCTGGATGCTTAACCGACTGAGCCACCCACACACCCCTAAATTTCTGTCATTTTAAATCACCCAGCATGCGATAATATGTTACAGTGGCCCCCAGAAAACAGGTGTCAGCAGGGCTGTGCTCCCTCCAGATGTTCTGGGGGAGAATTTGTTCCTTGCCTTTTCCGGCTCAGGAGCTGTCAGCATCCCTTTGCTTCTAGCCACATCACTACAATCTCTGTCTGCAACTTCACCTTTTTCTCTATGTGTCTCAGATCTCCCTCTGCTCACTCTTGTAAGAAAACCTGTGATTGGATTTAGGGCTCTCCTAGATAATCCAGGATAATCATCCCATCACAAGATCTTTAGCTTAATCACAGCCACAAAGACCCTTTGTCCAAATAAGGTAACGCTCACAAGTTCTGGGGATTAGGACACGGTGGACATGTTCGGGGGGCCATTACCACCTACCATACTAGGCATCAGAAACTCACAAATGTGTCTGGCAAGTGAATATACCTTTGTTAGAGAGGAGGAGGGGGGAAACCGAGGAAAGAAAACTGAAGAAATGAGGAAGGTCAGAGGGAGAGGGAACTGTATGTTACGAAGCACTTCTCCCAGTGTCACTCTACCCAGTCATCTCTACCAGGTAAGCTCCTATCTTTCAAGGCCCAATTCAAACGATGACTTCTCTGCAAAGCCCTCCCCCGGTCCCACTTCCCAAGGGCGGAGGGTCCCACACCACTATTTTCATATCTTTATCCCAACCTTTCCCCCAGCTTACCCTCAATTTCTAGGACTACCAACTCCCCGAAGGCAGCAGCCATGACTTACTCATCTTTCAAACTTCTATACTTGTCACAGTATATGAGGAGTAGGAAGAGGAAATAAAGCTAACAGTTATTTCACATAAGCTACCTCATTTAATAAAAAAAGAAAGCACTTTAAAAAACTGTATTGAAAATGGTGGCGATGTCTGTCAACTTTATCATTACAGTTAAGAAAAGGCAAAAAGGGGGATTCTAGTTGGTGTCTGTAAAATGTGGAAGTCCCTGGAGTGGCCGTCAATACCATCTGGTACCATATGCCTTCGTAAGATAAATCGGTGAAGTCAGCACAGCAAGCAGCTCTTTGAGAGAGCATGCCAAGGTCATGCTTCTGCCAGGACCTGGCCCAACAGCATGAGAACAGGCCCGATAACCTAGACACTCCAACCAGCACATCCCAGGGCTTTGTCCTATATTTGGGCTGGTTTTGTCCAGTTTTTCACCTACAAAAAAATATACAGCCTCTGACTCCACAGTCAAAGAGATAAGTAAAACTCAACCCAGACCAAAAGTGCGTGCTTTCATTCACGGCATGGTATTGATTTTTGGTGTCTCTCATGAATTTAGAAAGGAAAACAAAACAAAACAAAAAACAAAAAAACCTAATTTAGTATACAGAATAGAGTCCACATAGTTTTAAATAAAGCCTAATGATAAATACATTGATATTACTTTAAAGAAAATATTAACATTGAAGTCTAAAATGAGAATTAAGGCAGGATTAAACTGAAAGTCAGATCCTGAATTCTAGACCTGGCTTTGCCACTAACTAGCTCTATGACTTGAGAGAAGTCATTTTACTTCGCTGGGCCTTTATCTCTCAAATGGGGACAGAAAACGGGAAAATCAGATTAGATCACTGGTTAACAAACTGTGTCCTAAATGGTCTTAAATCCCATCTTTCCCCCAATCCAACTCCTAATAAAGAGGGGAATGAACACACACACACACAGACACACACACACACACACACACACACACAAACTGGATTACCTGATTATTAAGGGTCTTTCTTGGTACAAGGTCCTAGAGCTTTCTGTGATTTACACATTAACTATTCCTCAGATACTTTTTCCCGGCTGTATACAGGGTAGCTCCTTAATGCTCCCTATTTTTGTAAATAATGGTGATAGTGCCTTCAGTGTTATTATACCTGTTACTGGTGCTATTTTCTTCTGTAAGAGGTCAGAGGACTGCACGAGCTGTGTCTTTTGAATGTATTAATCATTCCCATGTGCAATCTTCTAAAATCAAGCAAAATTTTAAAGATCAGAAGAATGTTCCTTCCTACTCATCAAACTGTGGCATGATAATTAAGGATCATGGTTAGGAGTCAAAGTTAATGTTAGAAAGAAAAACATGACATTTTCACTTTTATAACCTTTCCGATGTTTACCCCTGTGTATGTCTTCAGAAATACCCAACTTCGGACAGAAAAAGATAGTCATAGTAGAGCTATTTTGAGCTTCTCTCAAATTAATGACTTTAAGTCCTTTGAAAATTTACATGGTGATGGGCTGGCTCAGTTGGTAGAGCACATTACTCTTGATCTCAGGGTTGTGAGTTCAAGCCCCACGTTGAGTGTGGAGCCTACTTAACAAAAAAAAAAGTTACATGGTTATAACTTAATTTCCACTGATATCACTTAGGCCTTGTCTCCCTAAAGGTAATCCCCTCAGGGAGAAAATAAAGAAAAGGAAGGAAAATGTAGTTATTTTTTTGTTTGCGGCAACAAAGTTTTGTGTAAAAATGGAAAGGTGGTGGTTTCTAGCTTTCATGTAACATATATATTCTTAAAAATGCGAATTTAGTTACACTTATAATCCAGTCCTACTAAATTTCAATTCATATTAAATGGAGTTTGGTATGATCTACATAAGCACCTCTATACACTGTAGTGGGCATACAAGACATCAGGTTCCAGCCCGTGGATAAGATAAGTAAGATAGTAAGATAACCAGGAAAGTACAACATACTTTGATAGAAACCATGACAGAAAAAGTACAATGTAGTGGGGAATCACATGAGATACTGATTCCAAACAAACATGATTATTTTAGAAAAGTACTTAGCATTAGAGAACTATTAACAAGTTTGCATATAATTAGTGTGACGATTACATGATTACATGCATGGATGGAATCCAAAGAATGGGCTCATCACATCAGACTTGTAACTTCCCAAATGTGTATATCCAGCCCAGTCTTCCTGCCTCTAACTCTCATTTCCTTTGTCCAGCTGTCTACTCCATATATCCACCTGAATGTCTTCTCCCACTTCTCCAAGATTAATCTATCTTTGGGAAAGACAATTCCATCCAGTAAGTATCCTGGGTAAAAACCCGTGGTGTATTCCTGGACTCTTCTCTCTTACACACCCCAGATCCAATCCAAGCTCCACCTCCGCCCTATCTTTAAGATATATCCAGCACTCAAACCACGTATCAACCTCACTTCCATCTACACCAGATGTATTACCCTCATGTCTTTCAAGGATTTCTGCCATAGCCTGCGAGCTGGTCTTCCTGCTTCTGTCCTTGCTTCACACTAGTCTGCTATCAACACAGCATCTGGAATAATATTCCTCTGCTCAAAAGCCTTCAATGACTAAGGCTGCAAAAGCCCAAGTCCGTGATAGCCTAGCAATTTCTATTGACCTGGCCCTCTCCTGACTCTCTAAGACACACCAGCCTCTCACTTGCCCTGGCCATGCCCCCAGTCACACAGGCTTCCTTGTCTTAAGGCATCTGAACCCCCAAATATTATCTCTGGTTCTTTCTGTTCAGCCTTCCTCCCTCTACTCTAAAATCACTAACTTCTCAGACTAACCACGTAAAAACTTCTATATTAATTCTGGGTTTCACATTTGTAATTTGGAGCCTTTCATATTAACAATTATAAGCAGTTTTAAATGGCATTTATTCTTAGCTTGGCTCTTAACACTAACAAAATTAATTCACTAATTACCAATGAGTAAAAATTAAAAATTATATCACGTAGAATGACTCTGTAGATTACATTACACGTGCTAGATAAAGCCTGGCAGCTATTAAATAGGGAAAAAAAGTTCCAAGCCAATAGAATCAATCATAAGAGAACCCACATACACATACCTTACACGCAAGGTAAACAGAAATCTGAAAATGAATTAATAACTTATTTTCAGAGAAAGCATGAATTTTTTTAAAAATCTTTATTTTTGAGAGAGAGAAAGAGCACACAATGGGGGTAGGTGCAGAGAGAGAGGGAGACAGAGGATCTGAAGCAGGCTCTGTGCTGATAGCAGAGACCCATGTGGGGCTTGAAACTAAACCACAAGGTCATGACCTAAGGCAAAGTTGATGCTTAACCAACTGAGCCACCCAGGCACCCCATGGATTTCTTAAATCTTTAAAATTTCTTAAAATGGATCACTACTAGAACCAGATATTTTCAAAGCTGTCTCAAGCCCAGTCAATTCTTTTTATGAAAACCTTACTAAGAATTATTTCAACTTCTTTATTTAACAGAATAGTTTTTAATCTAAGAAGACTACAGACAAGAATTTGGAAATTTGAGGGGAGAAGAGTTTTTCAGATTTGTTTTATTTGTTGTAATGGAATTCAGCCTACATAATTCTAACAAAACACTTATTGTCTTAACATCTGTATTTAAATCAGAAAACCAATTCTTTATCCATCCTTCAGGCCCTGCTTAAATATCTCACATTTCTGCCTTTTTTGTCTATCAAATTAATTTCTCTCTCATCTGTCTTCCCGTTACACTCTACATACACTTCATACTTAAAACATACTTCATACAATGTTAAAATTATTAACTTTCTTATCTTCTGTTAGTTCAGGAGCAAGAATCATGCCATTCACCTATATTATATTCTCAGAGGGCCTAGGTCAATGACAAACACACAGTAGACATTGTCTACACAAATTGACTGGAAATAAGAAAATAAGAAATCACTTCCAATGATGAGAAAAATTCAATTTACATATTGTATTTTCTAATAAAAAACTGGATAGAAAAAAAAGAGGAAGAACATTTAGCTGATGGACTGTACATAACTTGTCCTTCATACACAAAATGGCAAATTTAAACCTTTTTGTATTTTTAGGAGCCAAGAAAAACTAATTACTAGTTATGGATACAAAATTATAGACTGCAGTGATCAACGACAACCAAGTATAAACTAAGAGACTACAAATATGACCAAAAACCATGCATTTCTTATGCCAAAACCACCCTTCAATTTCCGTATTTATCATTGTTAATGGTGACAAACTCCTTTAGGGAGTGAAAAGCATTATTAACTTTTTAGCCGTAGGACTACCTTTTTTACCCCAAGTTTAGAAGAAATAAATGTTTCTCATTCATCCAGCTCTTGTCTATCGGCCTCTGCTTATTTACATCTTCAGTTTTATTTGAGGCCTTCAGTTTGTAGGTGCAAGTGGAAGGGGAGATGAATGTCTCCAGTCCCAACAGGAGGACAAAACACTTCTCACCTCTCCAAGTGAATGCAGGCTGGAGCCAAGCTAGCGTGTCATCATCGCACAACTGGACCCTCTTCACCACTCTGGACTCCCCCACTCCCTTCCTCGCACACCGTGGAGGAGGGAGGGAAGACACCACTGAATCAATTATTTCTGAATTCTCACCTCAGAGTTATCCAAAGATACAAATGCCTTGGCTCTACATTTGTTTGCAAACTATGTGTACAAAATGGTATCTTCTTGTTTATGCTTCTGCCCCAGAAATCATAAGCCTTAGAAGAACTAACTGCTCAATACACACAATTGAAATAGACCTAAAATTTTAGCCTAGTCCCTTTATTTGGTGTCCTTGAGTTTCAGGGTAAATACAATTCATGGAAAATATAACTTCCAAGACAAACTAAGATGGATTATGATTAATAAGGACTCATCACCACCTCATATTTTGCCAATAATGTTATATTAGCATATATTTGTTAGCCAAAGATGTGAGAGTTTCCTTTAAATGATAAAAAAGAAAATTATTTCGTGGTTGCATACAATAATCCCTAAAGATTATTAACTTGAAAATGGAAAACCTAATTAATACATTCATCTTATAATAAACCAGATTTCATTATGAAAAGGAACAAGGGCAGCTTTTTGTGTGAAAAGGATTTGAAACTACAAGCTGACTACTTTTGGATAAATAACATACTGATTTGAATTAATTCCTGATGAACTGAGCATATCTTGGCATTTCCCCAAACAGGTTCTGATTCTCTTTATCTTATCTCTTTTAGACAACACTTCAGTTCAGATAATCCCAAACAAATTTATAGGGAAAATAAAACTGTACTTAAGAGCTTTAGAGTTAAAGAATATAATCTCACACTAAGATCTGAGGGCAAAGTTCTGTTTAGATAAATAGGAAATTATGGATTTCAAAACAAATGTTAAACTAATCTGCAAAGATATAATTTCAACATTGTAAACAACATTTAGATAGTCTAACTACAGACAGAATTAGTGTATACATAATACAGGACAGAATTACTATTTATCATCTTTTTATTTCCCTACAGTATGTTTGCCTCAGAAGTATTATCATCTTTCAGAAGAAAGGGGTTCTCTCAAAATCTTGGAACCAATACAAATAACAACTACAAAAAAGAGTCAAACTAACTAAATAATAAGCTATTTTGAAAGTATAATATATTTGCTCACCAGTCCCACTGCTATGATCATTTTATGTGTTATGCCTAAAAATGGGGAAAGCAGGGGAAAGGAAAAAGTATAAATAATAAATAATGGGAAGGAATAACATACAAGATTTCCTTTCCTTCTGAGTCTATCAATAAATTCACTTCGGAATTACTAAAAAAAAAAAAAAAAAATCAGTCTAGAAAGAAATAGAAAGGAGTCACGTAATAGAAATTACTGGTTTTCTTGATTGACTTACCTAAATTTTATCTACCAATCCTCCATTCATCTCTATAGGCATAGACATACCTAATGACTACCTCAAAAAGTGTAAGAGATACTTCTTGTGTTCAACAAAAAGACATGTCCTTCTGAGGGCAAAGATGTATATAAAACTCTTGAGCTTGAGTTTTTGTTTTGTTTTCTCTATGGACAGATGAAGAAAAGCAGATGGGCAGGCGAAAAAAAGCCATTTTGTTCGAAATTTAGGATATTATAGACTATCAGAAACAGGACAAACAGAACAATCACTATTTGTATTAAGAGAACATTTTTAACCCACTTAAAACTATTTTCAGAGGAGACTGAATTAGATAAAACATTTTGAAATACTTTATTTCCAATGATTTAAAACTTAAAAAAAAAACAAAAACGCATGTCTAGCTATCCAAATGGATAAAAGGAAGGGGTGTGGGGGAGGGGGGAATCTTGACCTCTATCTCACACTGTAAGTAGATATTAGCGTAGGAGAATATCGACATTACCTTAACAGAGACAAAGATTTCAGTAGGACACAAAAAGGGATCATTGTAAGGAAAAGGTAGACATGTTGGAATACATTAAAACTAAGAATGTCTGCCATCAAAAGACAACATTAAGAGTGAAAGAAGCAAGCCACAGAATGGGAAAAAAGGTATCTGCAACACATATGAGTAGCTAAGTAAGGACTCATATTCAGAATATATATAAAAAAAAAAAACTCTACAAATTAGTAAAAATAAGTGTCTTAAGGAGACAACCCAGTAAAAAACTGACCCTCCCCCCATCTTTCTCTCCCACATACACACATATATTTACAGAGCCAATAAACATATGCAAGGTGCTCAACCCAGTTATTGGGAAATGCAATTTAGAATTACAATGATACAGGGGTGCCTAGGTGGCTCAGTCGGTTGAGCGTCCGACTTTGGCTCTGGTCATGATATCGCAGTTCATGAGTTCGAGCCCCACGTCAGGCTCTGTGTTGACAGCTTGGAGCCTGGAGCCCGGTTCGGATTCTGTGTCTCCCTCTCTCTCTCTGCCCCTCCCCTGCTCATGCTCTGTCTCTCTCCCTCTCAAAAACAAATAAACATTAAAAAAAAAAAAAAAAAAAAAAAAAAAAAGAACTACAATGATACAATTCTATTTATATACAGTCCAAAACAGGCAAAATTAGCTGACATTGTTAGAAATCAGGAGAGTGGTTATTTTAAAGGCAGAGGGTAAAGGTAGTAACTAGTAACTTGGTGATTAAGATTTGTGCCGCTTTTTGAATGTGTATTTCAGTAAAAGATTTACTTTTTTAAAAAAGCAATTTGATTTTGAAAGCTAATGAGCAAATATTTAAATTAAAATTTCTATCTTGCCAAATTTGCAACGACGTGGATGGAGCTAGAGTGCATCATGCTAAACGAAGAAAGTCAGTCGGAAACAGGCAAATACCACATGATTTCACTCATATATGGAGTTTAAGAAACGAAACAGGTGAACATATGGAGGGTTGGGGCAAGGGAGGGGAAAAAAAAAACCATGAGAGGCTCTTAAAGATAGAGAACTGAGGGTTGATGGGATGAGGCAGGTGGGCGAGGGGCTAGATGGGTGATGGGTAGGTATGAAGGAGGGCACTTGTGATGAGCACTGGGTGTTGTAATTGATGAATCACTGAATTCTACTCCTGAAACCGATGTTGCACTGTATGTTAACTAGCTAGAATTTAAATAAAAAAATTGGAAGGGAAAACAAACAGGTTGCTCAGGCCCTTCACAAATTTTCCAACAAAAAAAAAATTAATTTCTAGCATATACCAAGTGTTAACACCAATATGAACCCTTAATATATCCAGAGAGCATACTCTTCCAACAGTAAACGTTTTGAGATTATTTTTAAGTCTGACTTCATTTAAGAGAGACTATTTTAAGGCATAAAATACATAAAAACAAAAGTATACGTGATTAAGGCATAGGCAGCATGCCTTCTTGATTTTCCAGGCTATTCTGCCAATTCATCTTCTGCCACTCACCATACACCCAGCCCTCACTAGGCTCCCCTCCACACTTATCTGTCCACACTGCCCTGCCTTCATTCCTGCTATTCTCCCTGCCTGAGAGGACAGTCCCAAACTCCTACCCCAATTCAGTTTTTCATTTGAACTTTATCAGTCTGAACTCTCCCATCCAAAAGGCATAATTAGTAGGTTTCTACCTAGTTTATATTCGTCAGACAACCTGAAAAGCTGCCCAACTAAGTTCCAAGTGACTACAGAGGGCAGTCTCATTCATTTCCACACTTGTAGTGCCTAGCAGCACAGTGGAAAAATGGAAGACAAGAGACATGTGTGCATTTAAAAAAAAAAAATTATAGAATAGACCAAATTCCTTTTAATTCAACCAGTATTTAAGTGTATTTTAGCTAAGATATTTAGCCCTAATTAGTAGATGAGAAGTCAAGTGATTTTGATTCAGCTGCATTTTGTAGTCTGTCTTGCTACCTCACTCCACCGATTCCACATAGCGGTGAGATGTTCTAGAGCCACATCTACTGTAACCACAATGCCTAAACCAGCTTCGATCATCAAGATTCATAAAGTCCTATTCTATTTGGGAGAGGGTTCATCCCCACTTGTTCAGGCTCCACTGTGCTCTTTCCCCTCCATAGCATTTAATCTACTCCCTTCCTCAATGCCGCCCCCAACCCCCCCTCCGCCCAACCCCTTAAGGAGACTTGGGGTTTGTTCTCATTTGCCTCCTGGGTTGGCTCTGCTGTTGTGCTGATCTGATTCAGCTCTTCAATGTGCCACTCTCCCTCTCTCCCTGGGCACGTAGTCTGTCCCTTCCCCAACCAGTGCTGAGTTTACCCTTCTTTTCTCTGGCCTCTCTTGCAACCAACAATGGGAAGAAGGGGTAGTTCACCTCCCCTCTGCTCCCTCCCCCAAACTTCCTCTGCCCCTGGGTGCCAGTGAACACACTGGTCCATGAAGGAAGGTAGTCGGGGGAATGAACGAAATGGAAGGTGAAAAGGAAAAGACGTGAAAGAAGATGGGGAGAGGGGAAAGAGAGCAAGTAAAAATATAAACGGTACAGACATTCAGCAAAACACAAAGGTAACAGTGTTCCCGGAGACCAGGAATGACAGCTTCGTGGTACGTGAATATGGACACGACATGAAAGGTAAATATAAATGATGGGATGTGGGGAAGATAAGAAGTAGGTGAGAAAATGTGTTGAGATGCTAAAGGCTGATGAGACAGAAGGTAAATGCCTACGACTTGGTAAGAAAAAGGGGAAACTATGGACATAAAAACAAGCGGGACACCCACACAGCTCAGTGATGAAGAGTATGGGCTGTGGGGTCAGGCTGTGGAAGTCCAAACCCCAGCTCTGTCCTTTAGGAGCCGGACAAACAAGTTCCTTAACAACCCCCTAGCGGTAGATCTGTTGTTGTTGCCCGGCTTTGTTTCTAATGGTTTTGCTGGTGCCTTATCCACAGCACCTAGAACGATGCCTGGCACTCAAAACACAGTTCGTGAATCAATGACTGAATACCCTTAACCTCCCTGAGAATTTCCATAGATGTAAAAGGATGATTATATGAAACCAGATTGTTGTGAGGGTAAGACTAATGTAAAGCGTTTAGAACAATGTCAGGCATCACAGAAAGCATTCAATAAAGTGAACTTTTTACTAGACATCAAGCTATCATAACTAGAGAGATCTGAGCACACCTGCAGAGAAGTATCCCTCCCCACAGTCAGCTATGAGCAAAATGAGCAATAACATAATTTAGAAATAACTTATTTTACAAAGTATAGTGCTGACAATTTCTTAAATCTGGGTATAAAACTTACACAAATATTTTGAAATTTACTAAGCTCTTAAGTGTAGTAAATATGATCATCACTGATACAAGGCGTAATATGTTCTTTTACTAATTGTTCTAGAAACATGAGAACCAGAACACAGTCCTCCTGGCTCATTCCGCAGTTTTACAATAGACCGTACAGGCCATCCAACTCCAGGGACCTGGGATCCAATTTTTAACATAAACATTAAGATCACCCCAGTAGCTGATCCCAAACACTAAATTACCCAAGTCCTTTATAATTACTTTTTGACATGTTTGTCTCCACTGCAGCACTGACTAATTTTGGTAGTGCAGTTGTATGTTATATAAAAACAGTCCATGCTTGATGCATCTCGTTAGCTCCAAACCACACCTTCCACGTAAAACATGTCACCTTGGCGGGGTGCCTGGGTGGCTCAGTCGGTTAAGCATCTGACTTTGGCTCAGGTCATGATCTCACAGTTCGTGAGTTCGAGCCCCACGTCGGGCTCTGTGCTGACAGCTCGGAGCCTGGAGCCTGCTTCCGATTCTGTGTCTCCCTCTCTCTGCCCCTCCCCTGCTCACACTCTGTCTTTCTCTCTCTCTCAAAAAAAAATAAGCGTTAAAAAAAAAAAATGTCACCTTGGCAAACTCCCCATTAAGAATGAATTGCTCTGGATAATTACATTAGAAATTACCATTAATTCAACTCGCAACTTAATGTGCACAAATACCAAGAAGGGCTATTTCCAGTTAAGTGAAAGCAGACAGTAAAAAGAAACTTCATAAAATAAACTTCAGCTGAATTTCTCTCCGTTGGTACGTCTACCACCAGCAGTGACAAGAGAGCCTCACCCCTAAGGATTGAGGTTGCGAATGTTTACAAAAACTAAGTCAGGCAAAGAATGTAGGTACCTTGAGAAGCCCGGTCAGCACCTAATACCTCCAAGGCACTTGAGAAAGTAAGTCCCTCACTCAATAAGTTATTATTAGGATCACAAGCAGTTAAGACAAACTCTCAATGCAATAAAACAAACAATGAGAACCAAGGCAAGTATCACAACTGAGATGGTCATTCCCCTCTTGTTCTATGACCCCCTGGAGGAGTGCCTCCATTCTTCAACCACCCTCACTTCACCTCCCTCGTGGGAGTCATCTTAACTGCATGTAATGGAAGACATTAAGGGTGAGAGTCTGTTTGCACTACGAGTAGATCAGCCCTAGAGGCAAAAAAAAAAAAAAAAAAAAAAAAAAAGTTGAGACCACCATGTACCCTGTTATCTAATACAAATATCTTCAGAGCAAGTTTTAAAACATGAAGACTGCCCTTGCTACAAATAATCAAACCACAAAATATAGAGCTGACCCAAATAAATTCACATTTATGCAACACAAAATCTAAAGCCTTCATGTATTTGCTCTGATTATGGTGGCAAAGGGCAGAATAAGCTATGTCAAAATTCCACAATGTGCGCTAAATAAACCATCACAGATTGTAACTGGTGGAATAAAATAGGGACTCAAATTCATCATGGTCTGTACAGCAAGCTGAAGGGTGGTAATAAGATTAGAGGAAGTGACAAGCATTGCAGTTAATTAACCACTTGGCTTGTTCCCTCATTTCCTTCAAGTCTCCTCAAACTACAGTAAAGGCCTGCCCTAACCACCCCACATGTATAATACCAGAGCCTGTCTCCTCCCAGTATGCTGGCACCCCCTTACCCTGTCCTATCACTTACTATATTACATAACTGACTTCTTTCTGCATTATGCCTCTTACCTTTTCTCTCCACTAGAATATACACTTTACGAGACACAGATCTTTGTTTTATTCTTGGTTGTATCCTGAGAACCTGCAGCAGAGAAGTTGTTCAATGCTTCCACATAGTGGCCCCAATAAAAAGTTATAACAGTGAGGGTGTGCCTGGGTGGCTCAGTCGGTCAAGCAGCCGACTCTTGGTTTTGGCTCAGGTCATGATCTCACGGTTCGGGAGTTCGAGCCCTACATTGGGCTCTGCGCTGAGGGCGCAGAACCCGCTTGGGATTCTCTCTCTCCCTCTCTCTCTACTTCTCCCCTGCTCGCTCTCTCTCTCTTTCAAAAATAAATATCAAAAAAACAGTTGTAACAGTGAATCACTGGCTAATACTGAAGATCCGTTTTACTATGGGGGCACCTGGGTGGCTCAGTAGGTTAAGTGTCTGACTTTGGCCCAGGTCCGTGATCTCGTGGCTCATGGGTTTGGGCCCCACACTGGGCTCTGTGCTGACAGCTCAGAGCCTGGAGCCTGCTTCAGATTCTGTCTCCATCTCTCTCTGCCCCGCCCCTGCTCACATACTATCTCTTTCTCTCTAATATAAAAAACATTTTTAAAAGTTTTAAAATAAAAAAGATCCGTTTTACTAAGATAAAAGTGTCTTAGTTACAAAAGAATATTCTTAAACAGACTAGAAAGTAAGAATTTTATTTATCAGTTCTCTTTAAGTATCTGAGGCTTTAACTGAAACAAATGAGTAAAGATCAAAGTTAACTACTGTTCAATAAGGTCAAATATCTGTATCTCACTTGGCCAACATTCATAGATCACTTGCCTACGTACAGAATTCTAAGAAAGGACAATTTAGGCGTGGATTGCAAAAGAAACAGAAAATAGAATTTCTCTTCTCGAGCAATTAACAATCCAGATGACAATATGCAATCCAAAAACAAAACAGTAATCAACAGTTTTCTGAGACAACTGCAAATTCTTAACAAGTTCATTTCTATCTTCCAGCAGATGGCTGACCAAAACTGTATTTTGTTGATGTTTTTAACAAATTTTCACAATGAATAATCATGTTCAAATGCTTTCTCTTCTCTTTGCCTATGGAGAGAGTCCCTGGCATATTCTGTGTAAAGGCACCGGACTGTGCTCCAGGAAAGGAGCTGTACTTTTTCTATTCTGATAACCTTCAACTCTTCCCTATTTCAAATGTTCAAATAATTCCATCTATAAAGTTCAGCCAAGTTCATAAACTATCTGGCAAAACAGCAAAATACAAAGAGACCTGGGACCTTGGCAGGGAAAGGGATGAAGGTTAAAGCTATGTTTGAACGATTCCTTCCTTTCCTCTACTAGGTTCAAAGTTTTTCTTTTAGCTATTAATTCATTGTGGAAGCAATACAGCACCACGGTTCAAAAACATAACTTCTGGTGCCAGACAGCCTAGGTTTGGGTCCTAACTCCGTCACTCTATTGACCTCAGTCTCAGTGTCCTCCCTGTAAAATGGTAAAAACAACAGTTAATTTCCTCATTAGTTTGTTGCCAATATACCTATAAAATGCAGAGACTGACACTTCACATTTCTATTATCATTAAGAGCCTCTGAACACTACCTGTACGTCTTACAGACTTGGAATTTACTTTTAACAGTGTATTTCAACAAAACCCATTCTGATCAACAATTTTAGGTCTGTCCAGAAAGTAATCACAAGATATAACCTGCTTTATAAATTGTAGGCTCACAGGGGCACCTGGGTGGCTCAGTCGGTTAAGTGTCTGACTTTGGCTCAGGTCATGATCTTGCGGTGTGTGGGTTCGAGCCCCACGTCCGGCTCTGTGCTGACGGCTCGGAGCCTGGAGCCTGCTTTGGATTCTGTGTCTCCCTCTCTCTCTGTTCCTCCCCCACTCATGCTATATGTCTCTCTCTCTCAAAAATAAATAAAGCTTAAAAAATTTTTTTTAAAAAGTAAATAAATAAATTGTGGGCTCACACAGGAAATAGGAAAAATGCTCCATGTATGAGAAGCTTGGTAACCTTTCAAAGAAGGACCAGTTTCAGCTCGTATAAGAAATTAACACACCTTCCGTGAAAGATGACACAGTACAACTGTATGTCCAGAACATTATTTTAACTGCTATGCATAGGACATCTGAGACCACTAACAGACTGGAAACAGAGAAACCTCCGGGCAGGCAATCACTACAACAATCTAGGCAGCAGGGCAATACGGGGCAGTGAGGGGTTAGAGGGGGAACTTAGCAAGGAAGAGGCAGACAGGCCATACGAAGTCTGAGCAGGGAGGAGAAACAGGGCACTGGCAGGAGAAGGGGATTCTATACCTTCCAGACGAAGGGACGGGAGACAAACTTACACTGATTTCAGGAGATCACAGGGCTCAGCCAAAAAAGCTCCTTTGAAGCAGAGTCAGCAGACTAGTGCCCAATGGCCAAGTCTAGCCTGTGGCCTGTTTTTGTACGGTCAGTGAGCTAAGAGGGGTCCTTAAATTTTTAAAGTGGAACTTTAAAGGGTTGTAAGAAACAAATAAAACAAGTAAGAATATGCAGTAGATCTGTATGACCTGCAATGCCTGAAATACTTCCTGTTCGGCCCTAAGCAGAAAAAATTTGCCAACCCCTGCCTGAAAGTAATATAATTTTTTTTTAAGGTTTATTTGTTTTTGAGAGAGAGAGAGAGAGAGAGAGAGAGCACATGAGTGGGGTCGGGGCAGAGAGAGAGGGAGACACAGAACCCGAGGCAGGCTCCAGGCTCCGAGCTGTCAGCACAGAGCCTGACACGGGGCCGAACCCATGAACCACGAGATCATGACCTGAGCTGAAGTCGGATGCTCAACCGACTGAGCCACCCAGGTGCCCCTATAAAGTCAGATTCCAAAATAAACTGGAACTGGTAGATAATGAAGAAGTTGGGGGGCTATGTAGTGTAAGGTCCCTGATTTCCATTTTCTCTACTCTGTTGTCAACAGAAGCATTTTGTTTTCTACTCCACCCACTTAATCCCTAATGTGGTCTTGTTAGTAAAATGAGGGATACTCATTAAGAAACTAATTCTCCCCAGCACCACGAACCCAGACCTACAGACTCACCTTTCAATATTATTTTTAAAAAAACAAACCCAAAAACAAAACAAGGGCCAGTTTTGAGTACTTCATCCTTTTTTGTCATCAACAATAAAGCTAAATAAATAAATAAATGAAATCTAAGTGACTTGTGTAAAAAATTAGTACTTTAAATTGCTAATTGTAGATTAAAATGGTAATAATGAAACTATCCACAAAAACATATGCTTGTGTATTTATGACCTTTCTCCCAAAGTTGCAAAAGGCTTAAAGAGAGCCACTTTTATCCCCAGGATAAAAGTGCTGATTTGGAATTTCTTTAACAGGGGGTACCTGGGTGGCTCAGCTGGTTAAGCATCTCTCAATTTCGGCTCAGGTCATGATCTCACAGTCATGAGATGGAGCCCGTACTGGGCTCCTCACTGGGTATGGAGCCTGCATAAGATTCTCTCTCTCCCTCTGTCTCTGTCTCTCTCTCTCCCCCTCACTCACAAGCATGCAAGCATGCTCTCAAAAAAAAAAAAAAAAATTAAAATAGAATTTCTTTAACAAAACCTATCTTTCAGGAAAGCAGATTAGTGAGTTATGGCAAAGGTCCCTATGCATGTGGATAGCAAAACAGAGACTCATCCATATCAGGAAACCAAACTTGTAAAACTTACATTTGATACAGGATTGGACACAAGAGAAACTAAGACCCAACAGTAGGCCAACAGGCCCCAAATTAAACTCATCATCTCATCTCCTAAAAACTGTTCCTCCTCATATATTTTCTCTCTGGCTTCCCCCATTTGTTACTCAAACCTTAAGCCAGCTAGTTTGTCTGGACACACTGATTTTTTTCTCCATATCGAATCTATCACTAGCCAAGTCTCCACTCTTAATCTCTCTACTCCATCCTTCCCTCCCTCCACTACCCCTGCCAACTGCTTCAAGTTCAGGCCCTCATTCTGTTTTCCTAGATGAAAGACTGTGACCCGTCTTACTTAATCCAGTATACCTCATCCCGCCACTCTGCTAACGTCATCAATTACTCTCCTGGCCGATGCCCTTTAATGATTCCCTTACAGCCTTTAGAGGACAGCAACAATAATTACATCACCACCACACCATCATCAACAACAGGAACTGGCATTTACTGAGCACGCACTCTCAACACTCTCAAGCACTGACCTAATTTAATCATCATAACACTCCTATGAGCTAGGTACAATTATTAACTCCAATTTGCTGATGGGGCAACGGAGATCAAGAGAGTTGTCCCAGGTCACAGCAGGTTAGGAGTAGATAAAGCCAGGATCCAACCCAGAGCCATGCTGGACACCCAACACTGGACAGTAGTGCCTCATCTAAACTAGCAATGACAGAGCAAGTTCTTCAGGACCCTGTCCCTACGGACTTTTGCAAGCTCGTCTTTCTGCACATTCTAGGGTAACTTTCCATTCCACTAGTCACATTAGAGCCACCTGCAGGACCCCAAACACACTAATGTGCTTGCACGTGTCACTGATGTCCCTCTGCTTAGAAAGTTCTTCCTTACCTCCTTCACCAGATTAACTTTCCTTCTCATCTTACAAAGCTTGGCCGAGACATCGCCTCAGAAACGCTCTCCAGGGCTTGTCTTGCACATCTCCTCATCCACAGTACTTAATGAATGAAGGTGATTTGCTATCAACACTATGTAGCAAGCAGATGTTAATATCTCTGTGTCATAGAGGAGAAATCTTAAAGCGCACCCACTTTCTTATATGTGCTCACTGCTGTTAGAAAGTCCCTTCAAAGTGTCTGAGAGCTGTATTTCTTAATACACAAAATCCCGTCTACGTTATTAAAAAACTTTTCACAACTCATTTTTCTATGTAAATATCTAGGTGACTTGAAGGTCATGACAAGTACCCCCCTGCAATCTACATTCACTGGATAAATCTTACACAGATTTTCTAATCAAACTATGCTCTCATTTCTATTCCACAAGTAAATGTTATTCTTAAATGCAAAAGTGTTTCTTTGTGTGGCACAAATGTCAAATACAGGGGGAAAGCTACACTTTGGAAAGAGAGGTAAGGGAATAAAGGGAAATTTAAGAAGAAAACCCTTATTGGGGTTGTTACTAAAAAACAAATTCAAGCTCAGAGCTTGATAGTAAAAGGAAGACTTTTTTTTTTCTTGTAACTTGTTCATCAATGGGTGCTTCTTTGCATTAGGTTTGGGAAGCCAATATTTATAGAGGGCATTAGAATACATCGATAAAAAGGCAAGAGGCAGAAGAAAGTGAGAATAGAACAAAAGCAGTCGGTCAGAAAAGGGCAACAAAATCAGAATTTATTTTGCCAAGTGAAAAAGTGATGCCACTTGAAAAAATTATGAAAAGTCATTTATACTCAAAGGACATCAGCAATAAAGTAAACAGTTTCACGTCAGTGTTGTGGACCATATATGCGCTAACAAATACAGCTCTACTCTGACAATGAAAAATCATTAAATATTCAATAAATTATTCCTGAGAAAATACTTCTTTTCTAAACTGCCTTCAGGCTCCAGCACTTTTGAAAGACAGGAAACTCTCCAAGTCTACCCCCCTTGAGTGTAGTGTCTTATTTTTGCAGCATTAATTTGAAGTAAGGTTGCAGTCTGGAAAGACAGGTTTCATTTAATCACTCTGATTAGAAAAACGGGTGCTAAGTTTGTAATAAAATCTTCTCCCTCGCTCTAGGAATCTAAGCTGATTATATTCAGACTGAAGGAAAAAAAAGTTATTTTTATAATTCCTTTATTCAGAAAAAGAAAATGTCTCAATCCAAAAAAAGTAGTATACTCACTAATGTGCAGGGTAGTAACTTTTTTAAAAGATATTGATCCGGTGCCTGGGTGGCTCAGTCGGTTAACCACCCAACTTCGGCTCAGGTCATGATCTCACAGTTGGTGCCCCGTGTTGGTTCAAGCCCCGTGTTGGTCTCTGTGCTGACAGCTCAGAGCCTGGTGCCTGCTTTGGATTCTGCGTGCGTGCGTGCGTGTGTGTGTCTCTGCCCCTCCCCCACTTGTGCTCTGTCACCATCTCTCAAAAACAAATAAAAATGTTAAAAAAAAGATTTTTTTAAAGATACTGATCCAAGTCACCGAAGACTTGACTTCCCTTAAGGTCACCTACTTAACCACTTGGATTAATGACAATATCCGCAGTGATTATTTAGCCATTTCAATAAAAAGCATCATTTTCTATAGAGACAAAAGTCTTAACTAGTCCCTTCAGGCATTCCCTATTATCCTATTATAAATCCAGCCACAAAAAAAGTTCCAATGATAGGAGCTATATTATCTTGCTTTCCTAACAGAATTTCATAATGCTCTACTAATTTAGGATAATTACGTGAAGATCATGGAAGTAACACAGCAAGAACATTCAATGATGTACCAAAAGGACTGTCACACTGCTGGCAAGAAATTGTATTTCCCTTTAAAACTCAGTCAGGGGCAAAGCATAGCTATGTAGAAGCAAGAAGAGCCAAGCAAACGGCATCTGGCTGCTGGCTCAAGAGGTAGAACAGGTGACTCTTGATCTCAGGGCTGTAAGTTCAAACCCCATGTTGGGTGCAGAGCTCACTTCAAAAAAAAAAAAAAAAAAAAAAAAAGAACCTCAAAGAGCCACACAAAACCACAAGAGAAACATGGTAGGAAACTCTTCAACTTGGATTGATAGCAATTATTAATACCTTTATATTTTAAAAATTATATTAAAATAAATATCATAGGGTAGAATGGAGATTTTACAGAACATTTCAACAGAAAACCCAGGACCTGACAGCAACGTGAGGCCAGCAAGCCTGCCTCGGCTTCTGTTCCCACTCTCCAAGCTCACGAGGAGGTCTAACGACTGACTTTTTACTTGAAAGTAAAAACTATTTATCCGAACAAAGTTTGTTTTCAAGCAAATCAAATCATTCCACAAAACTCAAAAGAACTACAAACCAACCAATAATTTTTAAGCGCAACAACGAAAGCCTGCCTGTCACCACGTGTCTTGGGAACAGCTACAAAGAGGCTCTGAGAGCTCCAGGCTCTCAAGGCCAAAGGCGGCCAGGTCTCCGACCAGCTCCTCACCTCAGCACCAGGAAGACAAAACCAGTCTCCCTCCCTGCAGAATCAGCTACCTGTCCCGTTTCTGTGGTCATCAAACAACATGCTCCCAGTCTTAAGAACTGCAAAACCTGGGGTCACTTTTAAATCCTCCCTCCTCTTGCTATCCTTATCCAGCTGGCCACTTCACCCCGAAGGCTCCACAGAATCTCTTGCACACCATCCCCTCCTCTCCGCTAGCCACATCTACACCCAGGCTACAGTTCTTGACCTTAACTCCCCACCAGCCCCTCAACTATGGCAACGGCCACCTAACTACTTTTCCCGGCCCCAGGTTCTTCGCACCGCAAACCACCAGGTACTGTGGGTAACTTCTCCTGCCCCACTTAAACCCGGGACTTTCTCTGGAACATTTTAAATACTGGTAGTTGGTAACAATAATATCTTGGCTGTCCTAAACGTGGAGAACATGTGCCACTCTATATTCTAGATTACTGAGCTTTATAGATGTCCAAGAATTTATTCTTTTGGCAATAAGTTTATCTCAATACTTTGGAATGTACCATAATTTGTCCTGCCTTGTCAAAAGTGAAATAAACAGTGAATACTTTTTCTTGATGGTCTTGAGTCATCATTATTAAAGGATATGTAAGAGTATAATAAATGATATTCATAAAAATGTCCTCAGGGACTACTGAGGGTGCAGGCTGGCTGGCTCCCACTTTATAACTGCTACTTCTGAATTACCCCAAGTGCTTTTACTTAAATTCTGCAGTGTCTATTTGGGATGCACAGAGGCCTTTTTTGCAGGCTACCTGGCTTATGGTTACGTTTACAACTGATAACAGTGCCTGACAACCAAACAGGTAAGCTGTACCTATATATAACTTTCTTATTTATAAAGTCCTGCCTTTCCAAATTCTTTGGAAAAAACTATGAAGGCAGTGACTCTGTATTATACAATATTTTTCCTCTTATTTCTAACTACTAATATTATCATCTCATAGCTCATAAAATCACTAGCCTCATACAGAATTTACTAAAAAATTAGCTGGAAAATAAGTGCACTTACATATAAGATTACAACCACAATAAATGACATATGGAATACAATAAAGAAGAGAAAAAACCAGAGAATTTAGATTGTTGCTAGGAAAAGCATTTGAGTTTGTACATTATGTTTAGTTTTCTTGTATTTGTATATATGTATGTGCACATGCATTATATATAAACATAATTGACCTCAAGTGCAGCCTGGGACTACTTACCTTCATCAGTCAGAATTCCCTCAACCACAGAAGAAGAAACCTATGCTCCAAATGGGTATCAGGGATTTGAGGCATCAAAAGAACAGAAGCCAGACAGCAGGACCACAGTACCTAGAGACCAGACATCAGAGGCTCAGAAGGTCTGAGGCTGAGTAAAGAGACACTGATGAAGAGTGGAGGGTGTGGACCCCTCCTGGTGTTGGGCTTTCCTGCCGCACTTACACCTTTCACGGCAGGGAGCTGGATCCGATTTCACACCTGATAAAACCTTTTGAAAACATCCTAAAAATTCTGGCAAAAAAACAGTATTTTATGAAATCCGAGATGTACTTGTATGTGCTTCAAAAACGAAGGCACTGTTTTGCTTTCACTCAAAAACAGCTTACTGTATTTGATGGATATATAACTACACGTGCACGCATGTGCGCGTGCAAACACACACACACACACACACACACACACACACACACACAGCCAATTCAGACTTTTCAAGCAGTGATTCTCTCAGAATAGCAATACCACCTACTAATATGGAAATGTTCACTGCTATGTTTGTTTCTATGAAAACAACGAACAAAAAGTCTTACATATATTCACTAACGAAAGAAATTGCACAGCATAGTTCGGACTCCTGAAGTATTTTTAGTTAATCTTCCTCTCCCACATGCCCACGTGTGTTCATCTGACGTGTTATCAGAGCAGCCCTCCCCGCCTGGTTTATTGCCTTGACACAAGTCTTGATGTGGCTTCGCTTAATTCAGCTTTATGGGCTTCCCTGCCACAGCATCAACATCTCCAGTGATGGGAAATAAAGCCAGCCACCTCAATAGCTGGTTAAAGCTGCTTTTTCCTCTCTCCTTATTGGTTAACACCCAGATGGAAGGGTCTGGAAGAACTGGTTCCCTTTGCACAACACAGAAATAAACATAAAAATACAAATAGTAAAAAGGAATATAAAATATATGAAGTTTCTGCATACAAAGATGCTAACAGAAGGGGGGGGAAGACATGTAAAATTTCAGATACTCCAGAAAAATCATTCTTTAGTGCACTGTGATTTTTCTGAAGGGTCAAATTCCCATTAGCTTGTACTTCACAAACACTTACAATAACTACTGACTGCAAAAGGAAAGAGAGGGTGACAGTAGCCAAGATATTCTGGAAGTTTCTATATGACTATATCCCACATAAAGAATAATTGGGATTAACCATATTTCAAAAATTGAGAGCAATTTGCTAAAGAAGAAGAACAAGAAGAAGAAGAAGAAGAAGAAAGAAAGAAAGAAAGAAAGAAAGAAAGAAAGAAAGAAAGAAGAGCCACCCTGAGTAAATCATCTTTTCTCTGGAATCCAGAATATCTTTCACATAAATCTGTCTGTTTTAGGTTTATCCATCCAGGATCAAAAACAGAAGCTGTGCCTTATCATCGGCTTGGTACGGTTATTTTAAACTTAAGATCGGTGTTTTTAAACACATAAGATGTAACAAGCTTTAATTACAATTTACAGTGACACACCACAGTAGACTGAACGAGAACAGCCCCTAGGTTAAACAAAACAAACAAACCTACCTACCTCTCACTACCCATCTACTTTTGAAGGCTCACTTGAATCACATAAAATGATGCTCTGTTATAAACAGCACACAAAGGGGAAAAGCTTTTACCTTTTGCCACAAGGCAGGATTCCAACATGAAGGGAGAAGGGGAGGGGCTGATTTCATGTTAGGCTCACCGAGGTGATTACGGGAGGATTACACATCCACTGTGGGCCCTGCCTTGTCCTGGCCCTCTCCGACAAAAGTCATCCCTCCCTCTTCCCACTGTTCCAGTCCTCGCTTTCCCACCTTGGCTTCCTGCGCTCCCAGTATCCGGCTCATACAGGAAAACACAAGTGTGCCAAACTACACAACACCAAGGCAATGAAAGCTGACCCAGCTCCCAGAGACACTGCCTCAGGTTCTCTGGAGCAACGGATTCAAGGGAAGGAATTTAAAGCAAAGGAACATAAAAGGACCTCTAGGCTGAGCCCAGGAGACCACAGCCTTAAACAGAGAGAAAATGCGAATGGCATAACCTCTTCATTGGCAAGTTACTAGGATATCAAATAACATAAACTAGACATGTTCATGATGGGAGGGCAGTGAGTGAAGGCTGAGGGCTGGTATAACGAGAAACATTCTCCCAACAGCAGGAGACTTGAGAAAGACTCTGGCCAGAGAAAATGCTCTCCTAACCAATCTCCTCTTAACCTACCCACCAGATTAACCACATTAAGCCTCCATTCCTTCAATAGAATGCACCAGTGAAGCCCATGGCACTGTGAGGTCCCCACAGGATCACAGAACTTTTCTACCCCTACCTGCTCAGTGGCGGGCTCGAACCAAGCCTGTGGTGCTCATTGTAATTATATTCACATTTACACGGTCAGGGAAACAGGAATGCAAAAGGAAAAGTTATGTCTACGAAAACTAAGTTGATGGCTTCGTAGAGACTCGATAAAGGGAATCGGTTAATAAAATACTAAAATAGGCTTGTGGAGAAGAAACTGTAAATAGTGGGGGGAGGTGGTACCTGATAAAAATCTAGTCACCGGGTTCTGTGGCAAGAAGTCAAATAACAGTTCTGTTCCCGATTTAGTTCCTGGAACTACCTGTCAGCCTAGGATTATAACACTAGAAATTGTTACTCTTTGCTCCTCTCAGAGCCCTTCTTCAAAATGATGCTTTTAGGGGTAGCCCACACCCCCCCACACAAACCCCCAAGTCTAGCAGGAGGAAAATATAAAAAACCTTCAAACATTTTATGTTCTGCTTTAACCAACTTTTTCAATTAAGTGACCAAATACTAGTTACAATCTTATTATTAAGAGGCTTTATACTAAATACACTTAACACAAACCATCCATAGGTACAAGGACAAAAAAAAAAAAAAAAAAAAAAAAAATGCCACTACCTGTTCGTCACAACTGGCAATTATGCAACTTCTGGAAGAGGCCATTTAGTAGGGACAAGTCAGAACAGACTGTGAATCAAAAGGCCACCGGCACCATTTTCCAAAGTAATTCTAACAAAGGTGGCTGTGGGAAAAGTCAACATTTTATGCCTCTGCTTTGTAAATAGCATTCTTAAATTACAGATGACTGTTTTTCCCCTTGATATTGATGAAGAGAAATGTATGTTTAAATGAAAAGTTTGGCAAACAGAGAAGACAACAGTAAAGCTTATGGGAACAGTTAAATTTTTTTAATGACAGTAAAACGCACAACATAAAATTTGCCATCTTAACCATTTCTAAGGGCTCAGTTTTGTGACACTGAGTGCATTCACGTTGTTGTACAATTATTACCGCCATCCATCTGCAGAATTTCTTCATCCCAAACTAAAGCTCTATACCCATTACACACATCTCCACATTCTTCCCTCCCCCCGACCCCTGGGGGCCACCAATGTACTTTCTATGAATTTGATGATTCTAAGCGCCTCATATAAATGGAACCATACAGTATTTGTCCTTTTGTAACTGGCTTATTTGACTAAAAACAATGTGCTCGAGGTTCAATATATGGACTACATGGAATATTACTCAGCCATAAGAAAAAAATGAAATTTTGCCATTTGCAACTTGGGTGGCGCTAAAGAGCATTATGCTAAGCGATCAGTCAGAGAAAGACAAATGCCATATGATTTCACTCTTGTAGAATTTAAGAAACAAACAGATGGACATAGGTGAAGGGGGGGGTGGCAAACCAGGAAACAGACTCTTAACTATAGAGAACTGAGGGTTGCTGAAGGGGAGGTGGGTCAAGGAAAATGGGTTAAATAGGTAATGGGTATTAAGGAGGGCACTTGTGTTGACCACTGGGTATTATATGTAAGTGATGAATCACTACATTCTAATCTGAAACTAATATTATACTGTGCATTAACTGGAACTTAAACAAAAACTTGAAGAGAAAACTAAAAACTAAAACCAAAAACAATGTTGTTAAGGTTCAACCATGTTATAGCATGTGTCAAAATTTCCTTCTTTAA